>NC_045635.1:91463185-92713185 GCF_009829155.1 Mustela erminea
CATTTTCTCCGGTGCTGCGAGCCAAGAAAGATATCTATGTTTTTGTCCCTCTGACATTTGGCCCCAGAAGTAAAATGCACTATAACAAAATAAATGATGTAGTTTTGTTTTGTAGAGCATATGAGATCTTGCTTCCTTAAAGTGAATGTCTTGGACTGGATGGCTTTTTTCTTTTTTTCTTTTCTTTTCTGTTCTTTTTTAAAAGATTTTATTTATTTACTTGAGAGAAAGAGAGAATGAGTTGGCAGAGGCAGAGGGGAAGAGGGAGAGGGCAGAGGCAGAGGTAGAGGAGATTCCCTGCTGAGCAGGAAGCCTGATGCAGGGCTGGATCCCAGGACCCTGAGATCAGGACCAGAGCTGAAGGCAGATGCTTAACCAACTGAGCCACCCAGGCACCCCTGAATGGCTTTTTCTCCAGCATTGCAAAAGTGCTAGTGCTTCTATCCCTGGAGCTGAAGACACTGGCTCTCCCTAATACCTGAGCCATCAAATTCCTGGGCTCTCGGACCAAAAGAATGGACTCTGAATGAACAATTTAAGAGTACCCAATGAGCTTCACATCTGGAAGCCAGCTGAGAAGTTTTTCCATTGAGACTCCCCCACCACTTGGGAGCTTTTTAAAATTGTTTCTTTTCTTCCTCTCATTTAACTGCATATCAGAACCATGGTTTGAGGGGTGCCTGGGTGGTTCCGTGGGTTAAGCTTCTGCTTTCGGCTCAAGTCATGGTCTCAGGGTCCTGGGCTCGAGCCCTACATCCGCTGGGAAGTCTGCCCCCCCCCCCCCCCCCCCCCCCCCCGCCTACTTGTGATCTCCCTCTCTCTGTCAAATAAATAAATAAAACTTAAAAAAAAAAGAACCATGGTTTGAGACCATCCGATTTTTATAAAAAGTTTTGTCACACCACAGTGAGGATAATCTTTCTAATGCCACACCTACTAGAAAGTTTGTAAAATAAAGAAAGCATAGGCGGTGGGGTATCCAATAAATCCCGGATTCCGGAGTCAGGCAGATCTGGGCTTGAGTCTCACTTCTGCCACTGTCAGTTTAAGCAAATTCCTTAATCTCTCTATGCCTCAGTTTTCTCAACTGATCAATGGGAGGAGGGGGGAGGAGGAGGAGGGCGGAGGGGGAGGGGGAGGAGACTTCACGTCTTCAGCCTCATAAAAGGAAACCTCGCTTTCTTATGTTCACCTGTGTTTTCTCACTGTACTTCTGGCGCCCGCTAGTGGCATGCCGCGTGCAATGTCCCCAAGTTTCTCTCTACGTTTTGGAAATAACAGTGCAGTTCTAATTCCAAGTGGGGGAGAATTCTTTAGACTGCAGTCGTGGTGTTTCTTTTTTAAACCATGACTCAGATCAAGGTGCCACATATTGGAGGCATGTTTTTTCATAAAACCCTTACCTGAAAGCCAGCTTTAGATTAGGATTCTCTCCGTAGATAAAAACCCAGGATGATCTGATAAAAGGCTGACAAGGTACCCGTAGTTAACCCTCAGAGAATGCCAGACCACATCAATGGCAACCACAGAAGGGCTCCGAAACTCAGACTGCAGATTGACCCTGGCACCACATGGATGGCTTTGATGCAGAAAATGACACGTTACAGCCTGCATTTAGTGACTTCTGAGGAAAGTCATTCTGAGTGATATTAATTATTCAGCCAATTATTTTTATGGGTTATTTCAAAATGAAGTCATGTAGATTGGCTCTTTCTAACTGAATGCTTGAGAAAGATTGCCAAGAGGTCACGACAGCCGAATTTTTAATGACGAGACCATCGCAGAACCGTCAAATACAGATCACCATGCCACGTCTCATTTGAGGTAAAAAGAAAGGGTATTTCGGATTCCAGTCATTTCCTGTGTGAACAATCTGGTAAATGCTTAATGAAAAAGAATGACCTCCCACCCCCACCCCTGTGTTGCTTCGTGTGTTTTCCTAGTTCTTCCTTCTAGTACTTTCCTTATTTGTGTCTCTTACTCTGTTGCCCCTCCTTTCCCTACACCTCCCTCAAACCAATTCAGCTTTATTTCATGTGGATTGGGCTTAAGAGTCAAGATTCCAAGCTTCCTGAGACACCATCCCCACACAGTCATTTAATTAACATCATCATTAAATAGGATATTCCAGAGAATGTGGCTGAATAACCAGAGTTTCCGTGGTTTCAGAGCTTCTAGGAAGGGAATTGCCTTTCATGGCTCGGCTCTGAGGTATGCTTCCAAACATGCCCAATGTTGCTTTCTCCTTGTCTGTTGGACAGAGTAGTATACACCATACTTGCTAAGGCTGCCATGTTGCCTAAGACCTCAATCATCATGAACTTGTCTACATTCTGCATATTTGGCAAATGAACACAATAACTTATGGTACCCGGTAGATACTGTCCTGTACCCATCATGTGCTGAGCACAGAACACACTGTTAAGTTTTAATGGAGCACAGAAGAACCGTTTTAGCAGTGGGGATCATCTGAGAAAACTTTCAGCTAATGAGCCAAGTGACTTCTCTTACAGCAGTTTGGGGAACTACTTTGTCCTTTAAAAAAAAAAAAAGTGAGCTTCCCAAAGCCTAACCAAAAGGCTCTTCCTGCCAGGGATCCTAATGGTAACAAACACAATCGAAAGGAAAAAACCAACAGAGAAATAGATAGATCTCAGGTCTCCCAAAATATGACTGAGAAAAGCTAGAGGATACAAAGGTATAAAACTTGCCTGTTTTTTTTTTTAATTTTTACTTATTTATTTATTTGTCAGAGAGAGAGTGAGGAAGAGAGCACGAGAGAGAGCACAAATGGGGGAGCCGCAGGCAGAGGGAGAAGCAGGCTCCCCGCTGAGGAAGGAGCTGAATGCAGGACTTGATCCCAAGACCCTGGGATCATGACCTGAGCCCAAGGCAGATGCTTAACTGACTGAGCCACCCAGGTGTCCTGAAACTTTCCCGTCTTAAAATCCAAACTTCTGGGCACCTGGGTGGCTCAGTGGGTTAAGCCGCTGCCTTCGGCTCAGGTCATGATCTCAGGGTCCTGAGATCGAATCCCGCATCGGGCTCTCTGCTCGGCAGGGAGCCTGCTTCCCTCTCTCTCTCTCTGCCTGCCTCTCTGCCTACTTGTGATCTCTCTCTGTCAAATAAATAAATAAAATCTTTAAAAAAAAAATCCAAACTTCCTTATAACATATAACCGCTGGGGCAAAAGCTAGGTATTTACTCTGCCTTCTGAGTCTTTGGTATCTTCTCCCAGAAGTGAGCATGGACAAATGAACTTGATTGGCACTGCCTCCGTTTAAAGAAAAGTAGAAGTTACTGAACCTATTATGGAATTCTGGGACCAGGTTCAGCCCCTTCGGGCAGAGAGGTCACCCACTTCCAGAAAAGTGTTGAGGTCAGCTTACTTTTCTATGACTCCTACTGTGCTTGAACTGCTGTTTCTAGTAAGAACAAGATCCTAAGAACTGTTGAAACCTCAAAGAAAGAATCAGCCATGCTTGGTAGATGTTTACATTCGGTAATACTCATACAGGACACAAGGAGTTCCCAAGCTTACAAACAGAGCTGGTTCCAAAAATGTCTGAGTAAGTTGTTATTTTGAACACAAATCCCCTTTTCCCAAGAATCAATGATATAAATAATGACTAGGTCCAAGTCCAGCAATCAAGAGCTCATTGGATCTTTAATGTTGGTGAAATGCAGAATCTTGGCTAACGAAATAGCAGAAAACATGTTTTTTGTAGCCAAAGCAATAATTAAGTGAAGCAGAAAGAAAATGAACAGTTCTTTTTATCTCCCCTCCCCCAAATGGTAATGTTTGAAGAACAGCAAGTTTAATTACGGGAAGATGAGGAAATGGGTAGAGATTTTGGGTAGAGAAATGGGTAGGAAATGGATAGTGATTTCAGTGGGGAGTTTTCTGGGTTTTTTGAGGAGCTGTGGCACATGCCTATCATGGTTTCTTATTATGTTTTACTTTTACCCTTCCTTTAGTATTTCAGAGTCAGGTTCACTATACTCAGGAGTTGACAGCCCTGAGCCTGGAGCATGGACATTCACTAAAAAGCCATTAATGAACATGGGGTGACTCTGATCTATGACAACAGATATCAAGCCTGAATTTGGGCAGTATTTCCCAATGGATGTTCACCAACCCAGGGTTTTACATCATTAATGGCAGCAACGGTGTCTTTTCTCAATTTCTGTTTAGAAAGTCAGTATTTAAAAAAACATTCATGGGGCTCCTGGGTGGCTCAGTGGGTTAAAGCCTCTGCTTTTGGCTCAGGTCATGATCCCAGGGTCCTGGGATCGAGCCCCACATCGGGCTCTCTGCTCAGCAGGGAGCCTGCTTTCCTTCCTCTCTCTCTGCCTGCCTCTCTGCCTACTTGTGATCTCTGTCAAATAAATTTAAAAATAAAATAAAATAAATTTAAAAACACTCATTTGAGAAGAGACCTGTTTGATAGCCTTTAAGGCAAGGCCGGTGATTCCCTGTGGCAGTTAGTGGTTTGGACAATGACGCCCAAACTTGCATCACTCTGCGAGCTGATACTTAGCCACTCACTGGAGGCTAGCGCGGTGGTCTGATCATTACACAGCTTGAAGTTGTTTTTATTTATACTCCCATATTGTTCCATTTGTGCCTACTGTGGATTGTTGGCTAACAGACAAGAAGCATTAGGCAGGCTGCTGTTTGAAATGGAAGTGAGAAAGGATGATAGAAATCTTGAAAATTTGTCTTTTATGGGTTGAATTGCATTCCCCCAAATTCAACGTTGAAGTCCTAATCCCCAGTGCTGCAGAAGGTGACTGTACTTGAAGGCAGGGTCTTCTCCCAAGGTAATTAAGTAAAAATAGGGCCAATAGGGTGGGCCCTAATCCCGTTGGACTGATGTCCTTGTAAAAAGAGGAGATTAGGGGGCAACTGGGTGGCTCAGCCAGTCAAGTGTCCAATACTCGATACTGATTCGGGTCATGATCTCAGGGTCCGTGCTGAGCATGGAGGCTGCTTGAGATTCTCTCTCCCTCTCTCTCCCTCTGCCCCTCCCCCTCACTTACACATGCTCTTCTCACAAAAACTCGTTCATTCATTCACTCATTCATTTTTTTAAAAGAGGAAATTAAGACACAGAGGGTAGACCATGTGAAGACACAGATAGAAGATGGCTGTCTATATGCCAAGTAGACAGGATTCAGAAGAAATCAACCTTGTGGACACCTTGATCTTAGACTTGTAGCTTCCAGAACTGTAAGAGAATAAATATCTGCTGTTTAAGCCCCCTCAACCAGTCTCTGCCACTTGTTATGAAAGCCCTAGCTGGCTAGTTCAGCATCTGAAGCTGCTGTTTACTCGATTCTAAGGTAACAGTATCTGAGCAAAAAAAATGTATGCAATACATTAAGCTATCTCTCATACTTCAAAATTCAATGACAGAACTGAAAGTATAGTGACAATTGCATACAATTTGGCTCTACTTCTTTTTTGTGGCGGACAAAGAATAAACACATTTGCTCTGTTATTTGGGTACAAGGTGTGGAGAAATAGCAGCATGATTTTCTAATGTCATCCCTTAGAAACAAAATATTAAAATTATGTAAACAACAGAATCTATTTTTTATAGTATAAAAAAAGCAAGGATTTCCAACATCATGGCTGGAAAGCTGTTTTTGTCTATGTTTTGATGCCATCACACTTAGTCAAAATTGCTTTTGACATTTTAATATACATTCGGTCTCCCACCAAAACATGCTGCAATGTCATGTTTAAGTGCATTTGTCAATAAATCGTGTTTTGTTTTGCATACTTTAAACAGCCTGCATTACTCCAAGAAGATAAACCTGTTTCCTCCCATATTTTGAATAATATGAAAGATTGTATTAAAGTGTGCTTTTAACTATGATCTTTTGGTAAGAAACCTCTGAGAAGGCCCCAGTGACCCTTGCCTCCTTGTGTTCAGGTTCTTGTGTAATCCCCTCCCCCGTGAATGCATGACCTGCTTCTAAATAGTAGACTATGGCAAAAGTGATGGGATTTCCCTTCCAAGACTAGGTGACAGAGTATGACTTTTGCCCTGCTTACTCTCACTGTATTATTTCTCTTTCTGTCTCCCGAATCCCTTCTCTCTCTCTCCCCGTTGCTCACTCTGAAGAAAGTCAGCCGCCATGTTGTGAGCTCTGAGTTGCATTATGGAGAGGTCCACATGGCAAGGGATGGATGTCTTTGACAGCCAGAAAGAAATTGAATCCTTCTGACGATCACATGAGTGAGATGGTAAGCACATCTTCCCCTTGTTGAACTTTCAAACGAGACCAGAGGTCATGGCCAATGCTTTGAGTACAGTCTTGTTACGTTCCTAGATCCAGAGGCAACCAAACAAGCCATT
Source organism: Mustela erminea (assembly GCF_009829155.1). Classification (NCBI taxonomy): domain Eukaryota; kingdom Metazoa; phylum Chordata; class Mammalia; order Carnivora; family Mustelidae; genus Mustela; species Mustela erminea. Next base: position 91,469,554 of record NC_045635.1, read on the forward strand.
CAGTTCACTAATCTACAGATACTGGGACATAATAAATGGTGTTTTAGCTGCTAATTTTGAGGCCATTTTGCTTTGAAGCAATAGATAACTAGTACCATCTTCCATAATACAATAATCTCAAAGGAAATGACTTTTGCTTAGAATCACTTTTTCTTATATATCATTGCAAGAATATTTTAACAATTAGAAAAAATATTCTGGAGATTATTTTTAATATGAAAGGGGTACAGGAAACTTATTCTAGGTGAGGCAAAGCCTTCCTTCTCTGGAGAATCTTGGGATTGTACTAGCCGAGAATGATTACCAAGGGAACACTCATTCCCCCTAGGTTAGAATGGCAGGGGGTGCTGTTTAAGAAATCCAGATTTTTAAGCTAATCAGGAAATACTGGGTCAGAAAATATGGATCACTGGATCAGAAGATCTAGTGGACTGGGCCCAGAAATCTTCATTTTGACAAGCCCCACCCCATCAAGCAAATCCAACGCTCACTGAAATGTGAGGATTATTGTTGAGACGTTTGGCTTTTCAAGCTTGGCTGTGCATGGTACTTGTCTTGAGAGCTGATTCCACCCTCTGTTTTACTCCAGACACTTTGTATCAGAGTCTCTGAGGGCAGGCCAAGGACTCTGAATTGTTAAGGGTGCCTATTGTGTTCTGAAGTAACTTCCCAAGGACTGGCATGCCTTGGCCAGTAAATGTCACTGAACCACTCTTAGCTTGTGCCACCCACCTGCCCTGTCCGAATAGTCTCTTGGAAACCAGTGCTTATACTAAATATCTCAGATCTTATTGGCCTGAGAGGAACCTGCCCACTCCTCAGGGTCACATTTACTAGGAGAGAGAACCACAGCCTGGCTTTGAGTGAAAGTGAGCAAATTCCAGAGTAGCAGGATGGGAGGAAAGCACAGAAATGAATATTTGACATATCCCACTCCAGCTCTGGAGGAAGCCACTGCCCAAGTCTCATGCAGCATGAGAAGAAATAAGAAACCTGTCATAAACAGTATCTGGAAATCAGTGTTCTTGAGGGTGCCAGGCTCTTTGGCATGGTTGGTAGTTGGCCCTGGGCTTTCCTTTACTTATGTATTCCAGTGTGGCTCTGGGAGACCAGTTGACTGAACATAAAAGCCCATACAAGGCAAGGGGTTTTTGAGACACGGAGTTAACTGGGTCTGTCCTACCTCCTTGAGGAAGAAGTTCTCAAGGACTGGCTTTGGGGCCTCAGGAGCCTAACAGAGAAATGACTGAGAGACCATAGCCATCCTAGAGAAAGCATTCTGAAAATTGGATTTCGGGAACGGTCCTAGGTCAGAGTCAAACAAGGAAGCCAAAACTAAGTTGGCAGCTCCTGGAGGCTCCTTGCAAGCCTTTGGAAAACCCAGAGAGACTATAGGTCACTTCTCCATGGTTATGTTCAGCAAAAGGAAGTCTAACTTTTAGCACTTTGGGGCCTCAGAGCTAAATCTTAGGGGTAGCTTCTATGCTCTCTCATATGCTGCACACTGGATGACCATTATTCACTAACTGAAGTGAGAGGAACCTCAGGGACAGCATTTCTGAGGAAAGGGCCCAGGAAAAAGTGGCTGTGGGAACTTGGCAGGTATCTGGGACATTGTGGGGTAAGCAACTGCTGTTCCCTGTGGTAGTGTTTCCAGAATTTCTGGGGTCCTTCAGATTGCATCCGGGCAGGAGACCCCAAGTAGATGTACAGCTCCTACAGGGAATAAAGGAGGTGATAGGTAAGAGGCCTGGGGGTGTCTGTGTCCTGCGGCAAACCATGTGTAATTCTGTCCTAGTGTTTGCTTAATTCTGGACTTGTTTGAGAGGAAAACACAACAGACTTTAAAGAGACTAAAGATGTGTGTGTGTGTGTGTGTGTGTGTGTGTGTGTGTGTGTGTGTGAACGTGTGGCCATGTTCTTAGTTTCTATGTCCCCACCTCAGGTGGCAGGGACTATGACAAATCTCAATTAAAGCAGAACCTTGGATTGGGGGTAAGAGCCATTTCCTACCATTTTGGATAAATGTTACCTGCATTCAGAGTGTGACTTAAACTCTCATGCCTAACTTTTTGTTCTAGATTAGCGAGATTATAGGATTTGGTTATGGGGCCTGCCGGGTCTAATTAAAGTTTTAGGACTCCTAGGAGACCGGCTGTGGTTCAAGCAGCCTGGATCTTGAAGAAGACCTCTTGAATGTCCTCCTGGCTCCTTAGTGCTGAAGACTCAGTTGTTTGCACTGAATCTTCACAGGTCATTGGACAGCCGTGGAATCTGTCTGTTCTGTCCCAAATGCCCAGGTGTCCCAAATGCTCCCCACCCCCTACCCACCCCTGTCAAGAATTCAAAAGCTGAGATGACCATCCTTTCCTTGGCTCACGGCCCCTGTGTGGAAGTGAGTTCTGTACACAGAGCACCTCCCTTTGCCCTGGAAAATGGCCATTGTTCCTGATAGGAAAGGAGGAGATTTCTGGAAGGAGCTGGAAAGAAAAGCATCTTCTCACCCCGGGCTGGTGTCTCCCACCAAAGGTTCACCCGGCTCTGTCCCCAGCCCTTGCCCTGGAGGAGTAAACGGGAGAAGAGACACTCCGTCTGGTCCTATGGCGCCAACCAATGCCTCTTGGACCCTGGTGGCTTCTCTGCCTCCATCTCCCACCCGCTTCCTGTAGGACGTGTCTGTGCGCAGGTCCCACTGGCATCCGTGTCCCTGCCAAACTTGTCACCTGCCTCCACTCATCATTCTGCCAACTGATAGTCTGTGTTCCCTGTCTTGGTTAACCATCTCACCGCAGACCCAAGCCACCACCTCAGGGGCTTTGTCACCATCTCTGTCTCCTTGGCTTTCCATGACACCCAGCCTGTGGTTTCTCTGTGAGGACACGTCCCTGGAATGGCCCCTCTTCTCCGTTCTCACTGCCGCAGTCCTGGTCCAGAGCACTTGGCACCTCTTCCCAGAATCCTTGAGATGGCCTTCCAATGGGTCTACCAGATTTGGGCTTCTCTCCCTTCCTGAAAGAGTTGTCTTCCTGGGCTGTCACTCCTCTGCCTTACTAAAAACTTCTGATGGCTCCCTATGGATCACAGAACAAAATGCAAAACTCTCAGCTTGGACAAGGCCATGGATTAAGCTGATCCCAGCCCCCTTTCCCACTCGTTGCCACTGCTGCCAACTGCGCACCGCACACCAGTTGTCCCGCCCTCTGGAATACGAACTTTCATACAGATACTGTTCCCTGGGCCTGTATCGAGTTCCAACATCATTCATCTGTGACAGGTCCCTATTCTCTAGATACTAAACCATTCACCATCAGTGCCCCCATGATGATGCTATATTTCTTGACACTAGCACTCACTGGGTCATGAGTAATTATGCACCTCTGTCCCTCCCACTAGATGAAGAGGTTCCCCCAAAGGCTGCCTGGGACTCTATTAGGCTCTCCTTTGTATCCTCAGCACCTAACATAATGCCTGATATATAGTAGGTGCTCTCCATTACACTCGGTGAGTCCTTAGGGGAGGAATTCCATCCCTCATTCTAGTTCAGGTTTCACCAACATTGCTCATTCTGGTTTGTAAACATTTCCCCCAAATTAGGAACAGCCTTGAACTCACTGGCTCATGACATGAGATCCCATGCTGGGAAGGACATTGTTAGCCTCTCCACTGGTCCTAAATGTTGGAGATGTTTTGTCCACGAAAATAAGTTACCATACTGTGTCTTAGAGGGAAATCTGTTCTTCTCACTCCTAGTGAGTCAACTGCACTTGGAACAGGGTTAAGGGTGGTGGCAGTCAACAAAAAGAGTAAGACACAGCTCCTGCCATTCAAGTTGGTGAAACTTCTTCACCAGGAGCAACCATATACAACAAATGGAAGCTCAATGGACATTCTTTCTGAGAGGGGTTTATCATGAGGTGGTTAAAGCGTGGGTTCAGACACAAAAGAGACCCGGATTCAGAGCCTGGCTGTCCAGCCTAGGCACCATGTCATACTAGCCACCTGACTTATCTTCGCCATGCCTCACTTTGCTCAACTGTAGAATGGGGTAATAATGGTTCCTGTTTCATAGGGTTGTTTTGAGGGTTACCTGGGTCAATTCTTGGCAGAGTCAGTGCTTTATAAATGTTAGTGATTATTATTATTCACCCCCACCCTTGTTCTCTCCTACTTACAAGAGCCATATCTTTCCCTACTGTGCGAAGGTGTAGGGAATTCTGCAGGAAGCTAGGCCTAGGGAAACTGAGGGCTCCCAGAATAAAACTTGGAACACTGAAGTGTCATATGCCAAGAGACAAGAGAGGCGATTATGACCAAGAGGATCAGATGCCAGATTAAGCTAAAGGATCCCACATCTGTACGAATACCAACTATTAAGAGGCTAACTAGAGTAGTTGCAGGACATGGTGGCAATTAAAAAAATAATGTGAATGGGTCAGCTTGCTCGCCCAGTTTCACCTGCCCCCTCCTCCTCCTCTTCACCATCCTTAACCCCCCGCTTTGGCAAGGCCCCATCTCAGGCAAACGCCCAGAGGCAGCAGGTGGCAACAGTAACCTTTAACCAAAGTGAGCACAAGGCCAGTGAACAGGTGCAGCTCTCTCCAGCAAAGGCCATGCCCAGATGAGGCCTTGGAAAGCTGTAAGGGTTGCTTGCCACAGATTCTGCGTGTTTACATTATAAGGGTTGATCTTTCAGAGTCCAGAGTGCTAACCATTACACCATGGAACCGCCACAGGGTTGATCTTTCAAACTGGTGATTTTTGAGTAAACACAAGTGGGATATTGAGTCATGAGTTTACATTGTAATATATAATCCTGGGGAAAGATTTTGTCCTTTCATTGCTCAATTTCTACCTCTGAGTCAGTAATGACCCCACATTTCAGTCCCTGTGGTGACTTTTAGTCAGCATTGGGGTTCATTCCAATGGGAGCAAGCTGTCAAAATGGCTGCCATCAGTAAAGGGAAAGCAGCTGCTTCCAGGAGCTGGCCTCGCTAGGATATAATGTAGTGTCATTGTCTGGTAGAAAGAAGTAATGCCTGGATGGCATGTAAAAAGTGTCAGTACTTCTTTTTTCCATTTAAATCATTTTTTAATTAAGTGTTTCATTATATTAGTTTCAGGCATACCATATAGGGATTCAACAATTCTATACATTACTCAGTGCTCTTCATGATAAGGGTCCTGAAAGTATAAATACTTTCTTTTTTTTATTTTTAAGTAAGCTCCACACCCAATGTGTGGCTTGAACTCGTGACCCTGAGACTGAGCCAGCCAGGTGTCCCAAAAGTGTCAGTACTTTGGTCTCATGGTCTCCAAATAAAGTATCATGCAAAGACCAGATTTTCTTCACGTAATATTTGTCTTCATATATTGGTCCTAAGGCTAATTTGATGGCTGAAAATGAACACAAGTAGAATACATGTAACTCTCAGGCTAACTCTATTCCCTGGGTCCCTCATATATTTCTGAGGTTCTGCCTCCTCTTCCTTTGTAATATGCAAACTCTTAGCTTTTAACAGTTTATTACTGAAAATTTCAAACACACACAAAAGTTAGAGACGAGTATTACAAATGCCTATATACTCACTGACCAGTTTTTTTAAAGGTTTATTTATTTATGTATTTATTTGAGAGAGAGAGTGCATATATGAGCACTTGCATGAGAGTTGGGGGGAGGGGCAGAGGGTGAGGGAGAAGGAGAGAAGCAGACTCCCTGCTCAGGGCAGAGCCTGATGCGGGGCTCCATCTCAGGATCCTGAGATGATAACCTGAGCTGAAATCAGGAGCTGGATACTCAACCGACTGAGCTACCCAGGTGTCCCAATGGTAATTTTCTAATGTCAATTAATACCTGGTCCAGGGGCATCTAGGTGGCTCAGTTGGCTAAATGTCCAACTCTTTACTTCAGCTCAGGTCTTGATTTCGGGGTCGTGAGATCAAGCCCCACATCAGGCTCCACGCTGACTGTAGAGCCTGCTTAAGATTTCTTTCTCTCTTTCCTTCTGCCCCTTCCCTTCCATGCCGCTCATGTGTGCTCTCTCTCTCTCTCAAAAACTTAAACACCTTGTCCAATTTCATTTTTTCCTTATTGACAAGTTCTGTTCCAGAAGACACTTTTGGAATGAGGACCTGGAGGCACTGAGATGTGGTATGCCTTGCCCAAGGTCATAGAACCAGTCAATGAAAGAGCTGTGACCAGAACCCAGGTCTCTTTTTAAAAAAATATTAAATCATTTTTATTTATTTTTAATATATAATTTATGCATATGTGCAAAAACTTTTAAAATTTAATTTTATTTTTTTTTCAGTGTTCCAAACTTCATTGTTTATGCACCACACCCAGTGCTCCATGCAGTACATGCCCTCCTTAATATCCACCACCAGGCTCACCCAACTTCCCATCCCTCTCCCCTCCAAAACCCTCAGTTTGTTTCTCAGAGTCCACAGTCTCTCATGCTTCATCTCCCCCTCCAATTTACCCCAACTCGCTTTTCCTTTCCTTCTCCTAATGTCCTCCATGTTATTCTCTATGCTCCACAAGTAAGTGAAACCATATGATAATTGACTTTCTTTGCTTGACTTATTTCACTCAGCATAGTTTCCTCCAGTCCCATCCATGTTGATGCAAAAGTTGGGTAGTCATCCTTTCTGATGGCTGAGTAATATTCCATTGTATATATGGACCATATCTTCTTTTTCCATTCGTCAGTTGAAGGACTTCTGGCTCTTTCCACAGTTTGGTGATTGTGGACATTGCTGCTATGAATATCTCTAGACCCACTGCCCAGTGGACCTTCTCCATGGACTTCTTTTCCTTCTACTCTCCACTTACTACCTCTGATAGTCTTTCCTAACTTTCTCCACTTCTCATCTGATGGAACAGTCACCAGTTTCTATTTTAGGATTAAAGAAGCAACAATAGGAAATAAGATCTTGATGTTAGAAATCATAATTTCTCTATATGTTCTCAACTGAAGATGTGGCAGGAACACAATGCCAGAGCTGATTACTCACTGGCTCAGATGACTTCAGCAACCTCGCGTTCACATATTAAAGCCAATGACATTCCAATGTCTGTCAGTACGTGTTTGCTCTTCTTCGGAGCCTACACTGCTCCAGCATGGATACTTGGGAACTTTGCTAATACTTGCCCAAGATTCCAGCACTTCTTGAATCAGTGGCACACCCTGGCATGTGCAAACAAGAGGAACATTGCAGGAAGCATACCAAATGCACTCCAGAAGTTCAGGAAGGATTATCAGCTAATGCTCTAATAGCAGCTGCCTATTAGGGATTGCTGGATGGTGGGCAGGTGAGCTTCAAAGGTCAAGGGAATGGTCCGGGGTAAGCAGGGTTGAACATAACTGGCAGGAGTCCTATGTAAAGGTGAGTACACCTAGAGCCCAGGATCCACTTCAGAGAGTGGGAGAGATTATAAGTAGGCCAAGAAGGGAGTGTTAGATGTGTCTGGCAAAGGAATTTGAATTTTTATGGAAACCCTAAACAAGTAAATAAGCAAAATTCACAAACCACTAAGCCAACCCACGATTAAACAGGCAGAAATGTAAAATAAACTCTTATTAAAGTTTGAGTGTCTGTATCTTTTCTTTGGACAAATATCTCCATGAAATGTTCACAAGATGTCTACTTTTTGCCTTGTGGTATTTAACCTAAAAGAAATGCAACTGCTGTGGTGGCCTGAAACCAAATTTGGGCCAGTTGCTTAGAAGCCAGATCCACTGGGACATGACTCTTGGAACCAGCCTGCGTGATGACAGGTGGGATTTGGGTGACATTTAGATGCTTAGATTTCTGGTAGCAGCTGAAAATCTTTAAATGTAGGTGAGGAAGAAGGCCAACTGATTGGCCTTCTAACTGATTGGAATATGAAAATTAGACAGTAACAACTCAATGTTAATGTTCAAATAACCTTGCTGTCCTATGATGCCAAAGGCAAGCTCTCTCTCAGACCTGTGGTTTCCCACCATTGCCAGGGAGGTACTGTTTAGTGTAGCCCAGTGTGATTATGATGCATAAGCAGGGAGACGTAGAGGCCAAAACACTTTGAACCATTTATCTTAAATAGTTGTTAGTCTAGTTTCTCCAGCAGTCCAGAACTCAAATTTCTTTTTTTAAGGTTTATTTTATTTATTTTGAGAAAGGGAGTGAGAGAAAGAGAGAGAGAGAGAGAGCGCGCACATGTAGCAGGGGAGGAAGGACAGAGTGAGAGGGAATCTCAAGCAGACTCCCTGCTGAGTGCGGAGCCCAAGCAGGGCTCGATCTTACCACCCTGAGATCAGGACTTGAGCCAAAACCAAGAGATGGATGCTTAACGGACTGAGCCACACAGGCGCCCCAGAACTTGAATTTCATGATTCCTCATTCTTTCTATATAATGACTAACTTTGTCTCCCTTAGCTTCTTCATCTGTTAAATAAGATCATGATAGTTCCTTCTTCATAGAATTTGTGTGAGGCTTCTGTGAGGTAAAACATAAGCCCTCAGTAAATAAAATTATTTATTCATTTATTTATGCATCAACATTTAAAAAAAGATTTTACTGGGGCGCCTGGGTGGCTCAGTGGGTTAAAGCCTCTGCCTTCGGCTCAGGTCATGATCCTAGGGTCCTGGGATTGAGCCCTGCATTGGGATCTCTGCTCAGCAGGGAGCCTGCTTCCTCCTCTCTCTCTGCCTGCTTCTCTGCCTACTTGTGATCTCTGTCTGTCAAATAAAATAAATAAAATACTTAAAAAATTTAAAAAAAAGATTTTACTTATTTATTTGAGAGAAAGAGATAGAGTAAGCGAGCACAAGCTGGGAGGAAAGGGGAAAGCAGGCTCTCCACTGAGCAGGGAGCCCAATGTGGGGTTCAATCCTAGAACCCCAGTATTAAGACCTGCACCCAAGGCAGATACTTAACCGTCTGAGCCACCCAGGTGCCCCATGCATCAACTTAAAAAGCATTTGTTTACTACCTACCATATATGTACACAGGAGAGTGCTAGGTCTTATGTGGTATTCCAGCAGAGTAAAGATGGGCTCCATTCTTCAAAAAATCTAACTTTCTTGGGGAAAGAGAGACATACTTTATGAACCTGTGATGCAATCTGTGTTACATGAGTAAAACGAACAACACAGCAGCCCCCTTGATCCACAGAGGATGGTCCAAGACCCCCAGTGGATGCCTGAAACCATGGATAGTACCAAACTCTCTATACACTGTGTTTTTTTTTTCTACACATACCTCCCTCATATGAAGTTTAATTTATAAACTAGGCCCAGTAAGAGATTAACAACAATAATGACAAAATAGAACAACTCTAACAATATAGTATGAAAAAAGCTATGTGAATGTAGTCTCTTTCAAAATATCTCAGGGTACTGTACTCGGGCTTCTTTGTGTGATGATTGATGTGAGATAATACAATGCCTACGTGATGATGTGAGGTGAGGGGAAGGACTAGGCATTGTGATGTAGCGTTAGGCTACTAGTGCTTCCGGACCATGGTGGACTTCTGCTAACAAATGTCAGTAAGTGAAAGCATGGATAAGGGGAGACTCCTGTATTGGCTATAAGAGGTCAGGAGAAGACATAACTTCTAGCTAAGGTTTTCTCTTCTTTAAGACATATCAGGTTTCACCTCCTCTAGGAAGACCTTCCTTGACACCACTCTCCATCTTAGCACTTAGCTCTGCTCCATCTCTCTCTTCTGTTCTCCCATAATATTCTAGGCACAACGCTTTCATTCATGTTCCAGACTCCTGTAAATAAATGTCTATTTCCCCACCTCCCCTACCTGATTATAAGTGTTTTAAGAGTTGAAACCATGGTTTGTCCATGGGACATTCCTGGGACATTGCACAATGTCTGACACACAGTAGGCAGTTGGCTCTATTGAACAGATAAGAATTTGCCATAATGAAAAGTTTACTGGAAAGGGGGCCATAAAATTGCGGTTCTGGCCCCAGCCCTGCTACTAACCCGAACTCTCTGGGTTTTAGTTTCCTCACCTGCAATACATGAGGCTTGAACCAAATGACCTTTGAGAGCACTTCTAGTCCTGTCATTCTATAGCTCTTTCTTCTGTAAGTGCCATGGACTATCTGAAAGCTGAACTATTCCTTGGCATCTCTTCTCTCCATTGATTATGGGTTGAAAATTGTAGTAGAAATGCCATGGGCTCTCAGGGACCTTTAGCTTTCCTTCCACAATTCCTGGGGTGAAAAGTACTCTTTCCTGATTATGTAATCTTTTCTCTCAGTCATCTTTCCTCTCCAGAAAAAAGGAGATACTAGAACAATGAACACATATACGGTGGTTTGCAGTGTGTATTTCTTTGGGACGAGGTGAAAATATATGACTCTATTTGCAACAACAATAGCAAAAACAACGTGCCCACCAGTACGACCTTGTCTTCCTTCCCCTTTCTACAAAAGATTATGTCAGTGCCTTTTTCCCATAGGCAGCTTTAGCTCAGTTGTCACCCTGTTTCATTTTCTGTGAAAAAATTTTAACTGTTAAGAAAGTCATCCTGCCTCAGGAAATGCCATGCATCTGCCTTTGCTCCCCCTTCTGTTCTCTGTAAGTTAGTTTCCTTCTTTTCCCATCCCTCACCCAACCTCTCTGGCTCAGCTTCTCACGTGCCTCCCTGCTCCACAGTCCTCATCCTTGACCCTTTCACCCTTGGCCCATGACCTACCTTTCAGCCATTTAATGCGTTTACCCACTCATCAGCCCTCATGAAACACCCACTTTCCACCAAGGTCAAGGAATGGAACTGATAAAGTTTTATAGACAAAAGACTGGAGCTGGGTCTTGAAGGAGAGTAGGACTCCGCTAGGGATGGTGTTGGGGATGAATGTGGAAGCATGATGGCGGGCAGAAGGACCACGTACAGTCAATGAGGCATAAAACTCGTAACGTAGGTTGGGCTCCTCAGGATACTTGGGACGTAGGGGCTGGAGGTAATGTTGGAAAAGTAAACAGAAGACAAATAACGAAGCGTCTTCATACCGTGCTAAGGGTTTGGATTTTATCCAAGAGTTGGATTTTTTCGAACAGGGTACAAGAGCCATGGAAAGCTTTTAGGTAGGAGATTAAGAATCAGATTTGCATTTAGAAAAACCACAGTGGCAGTAGAATTAATTCAGTTAATTCCTTCAAGAAGAAGACAGCTAGGAGGTGGACTCATTGGAAAACCATCACAATATTTTATATGAAAGAGATGCCTGAACCAGTGCAGGAGCGAGATGGATGAATGGGGATGGACAGCTGGGCCCAGGAGTGCAGTATTTAGGAGGTAGGTGACAAACTTAGTAACTGATTAAATGAAAGAGATGAGGGAGCTTTCTGACACCATCTATTGGTTCGACAGCAGTGCTACCCCATTGGAACAGGAAGCACAGGAACAGTCAGGTTTAAGGTGAAAGTAATGAGACACATTTTGGATGTGTTGGGTATAAAAGGGACTCTCAAGTTCTGTTGGAAACACAGCCCCTGAAAGAGAGGTGAACACCTTTCAAACAGCTTAATGAGAAATTGCATGATCTGGTATGGCTAGCTAATAAAACTGAAGATTAAGTTAATGCTGTTTACTTGATTTCTTAGTGAGATGTCTATTGTATTTGGAAATCTTCATTAATTTAAAAAGCAATTTTAGAGACCAAAGCTCTTCTAAAAGTGGAATGCATTCAGGAGGGGAAAAAAAAATACATTATCATGACCTTATTAAGTTTCTCCTGTAGAGCTTTTCAGCTGAGTTTGCATGAAATAAGTCAGGCCAGCCTTTCACTTTTCATTATAAAGGCTTTTTTTTTTTTTTTTTGTCAGAGACTTAGAGCCAACTCAATTAGCTATGCTGATAGTAAGAAGAATAGCACAAGTAATTGAAAACCACAGACAATCCAAAACTCCATGGGCAACTTCTAGGAAAAATGTGGCCACCTGTGGTGCTTTGGCACCCAGAGTTGACCTCACTGGCAGATACAAATTGTCAGGTGGCGACCTTCAGGAAAAGTTTACGTTCCAGAAAAGTCTAATTCTGTAAGTTTCTCTTCTGTGAGAGAAAACAGAGGGAGGAAGTAATAACATAATAACAATGAAGCATAAAATTCAGATGAAAAGACTCTTCATTGTTATTATCACACAGCTACGGATGGGAGTCGGATTATCTGGGAGAGCAAAGGGTGAAAACTGAAATATAATAGCAATTGACTAAGGAAACAAGGACAGATCTACATAGTGCTTTTTCTGAGTTACAGCTAGATACAGTCATAGTGTTTCACATAGCCCAAAAGATCTGTGGGGAGAACAATTCTTTCTTCAGAAACCGGATCCCAAATCTAGAAGCTGTATCAGATTTCTTTTTCCCTCGCACCCTATACTTGTGACTTCAGTATGCCCTGATAGGTGTACCTACAAAGCATATCCTGAATCTTTTCCTCATCTTCTCTGTTGCCACCTTAGTCCCAGCCACCATCACCTCTGGCTTGGACTACAGCAGTAGCCTTTCAACTCATCTCCCTGCCTCCATGTTTTCCCGCTCTACAAACTCTTCTCTACCTGACAGCCAGAAGGATCTTTGCAAAATTCCAACAAGATGGTGTCATTCCCCTGCTTTAAAACCCTCCATAGCCTTCTCACTGCGCTCAGGAAAAGAATTCCACATTCATTACCATGGCCGCATTTGCTGAAGAGCAGCCATATTGGTCTTCTTTCAGTTCCTCAAGTAAACCACGCTGTCTCCACCGGTAGGGCCTCTGCATTCCACATTATCTCTGCCTGAAACCCTTTTCCCTCACCAGTCACACAACTGATTACCTCTCTTGATCTCCTTTTCTTTTTACCTGTTTTTCTGTTACATTGAAACAATGAGTGAACTGTTTCTCAGGCACTCATGATACAATTCTTCTCTCTTTTTTTTAAAAAAGATTTTATTTATTTGACAGAGAGAGATCACAAGTAGGCAGAGAGAGAGGAGGAAGCAGGCTCCCCGCTGAGCAGAGAGCCCGATGCGGGACTCGATCCCAGGACCCTGAGATCACGACCTGAGCCAAAGGCAGCGGCTTAACCCACTGAGCCACCCAGGCGCCCCTCTTTTTTTTTTTTTAAGTTGACCTGTAATTCACATATTATAAAGTTTACCCATTTTAAAGTGGACAATTCCATGGTTTGCAGGATAGTTACAGAGTTGTGCAACCATCACCCCGGCCATTTTCACCAGCCCCAAAGGAAACCCTGTACCCTTTAGCTATTACTCCCCAAACCAGCCTAAACAACAAGTGATCTACTATCTCCACCAATCTGCCTAGTTTGGACATTTCCTATATAAAAAAACATACAATATGTGGCTTCTTTCAGTTATCATAATGGCTTTGAAGTTCATTCACATTGCAGGAGCGCTTCCGTCTTTCATAGGTTTGAAAATCATTCCTCTGTGGGGATACAGCACTCTTTGTTTATCCATTCATCAGTTAATGAACATTCAGGATGATTCTCCTTGTTGTTGTATGGACATGAGTTTTCATTTCTCTTGGGTATATAGGGGAAAGTTACATTGCTTAGTCATATGGGTATATAGGGGAAAGTTACATTGCTTAGTCATATGGTGACTCTGTGTTTTTGTTGACTGGCTCACTCTTATTCAGGAGTTTGCTCAAACACGATCTCCTTTGAGAAACCTTCCCTAACCACTCTATCTAAAACAATCACCCTCATGCCCGCAGCTGTCTATCACCTTAACCCATTTTGTTTTCTACATGGTCCTTACCACTGTCTAGAGTAATGTTGTTTATTAGTTTCCTTATTGGCCATCTGTGTCTCCCCACTAGAACATCAACTCTGTCAGAATAGGGACCTAGTCACTCTTGCTCATTGATGTTCCCTGGGCCCCTAGGACAGCATTCAGTATTTACTGATTACTTGAATGAATCTATCGCAGAAATGTTTGCTCTTTTTTCCCACCCAGAGTGGCCATCCACAAATCTACTGATGACTCTTTTAGTGCTGTTCCATTTTCTTCATTGTTCTTTGGGAAATGTAAAAATTCACCCACTTAAATTATAGAAGTGTCTGTAGCAAAGAATGTATGGATAGTTTAACTTAGATTTGCGCCTCTCACCCTCACCCCAGGAATTGCAGAACCAAAGCCCTATGCGTTTAGTGACAAACCCCTAAAATTACAGTAGAAGAGAGGGTTGAGGTAAAACAAAACAAAAAAAAAAAACCTCCAGTGAGTACGAATGAGAAGTGAGATGCCCAGCATTGCAGAGCTGTAAACTGGGGGGGGGGGGGGGGGGATCTCCTTTGAAAAACAAGGTACTCCGTGAAATGCCTGGACTTCTAATCTTTAGATAAAAATTAAAACACATTTTGTACTATTCACATGTTTCTAAAATCAGACAGCTTTCTAAGAAGAGCAGTATCCATTACATCTTTTTATCTGGGGAAAGACAGACGTTGTGTGATAACCTGTTTGACCTTGATTATCAGTCATTTGCGTAAAATAAATGGCACATGGGTTGAAGAGAAGGGATATTATCTGAGGGTTTTTTTCCCCTCTCAGATCTCAATAGGAAAATGAGGTCAAGATTTGTATGCAAAATGTTTTCCTACCTTGCTTCAATTTGCCTTCATATGCCCTTGTTGGAAGGTGGAGGCTTGAAAAAAATTAGTGAAGCTGAGCTGAATAGGTGTGAATTTTGAGAGAATCACTCATTAACATTTGAGAAGGAATCAGAGCTGTGTAACATTTTCACATCTGCACAACTTTGCATTTCAGAGATGTTAAGGACGACTTTTAGGAAATGTTTCTTGTTTGAAACTGCTCGTTGAGTATTTTTAGGTCTGGAACAAGCAAATTTGAGGTAGAGCCTTGGGTGGAGAGTAGGGTCCAGGCAGGGTGAAGAAAGGCTGTTTTGTTTTTAATTTTTTAATTTAAAAAATTATTTAAAGATTTTATTTATTAATTTATTTGAGAGAGAGAGAGAGCACACAAGCAGGAGGAGCAGCGGGCAGAGGGAGAAGTAGGATCCCACTGAGCAAGGAGCCCAATGTGGGACTCGATCCCAGGACCCTGGGATCATGATCTCAGCCAAAGGCAAATGTCCAACTGACTGAGCCACCCAGGTGTCTCAGAAGGGCTGTTTTGTTGTTTTTTTTTAAGGGATTCCTTCAAGTTGGGTGATTTCTCCCAAATCTAGTCACCTCTTCAGAAGTTCCAAGTAGTGGGGTCCCTGGGTGGCTCAGTTGGTTGAGCATCTGATTGTGGCTCAGATCAAGATCTCAAGGTCCTCGGGATGGGGATGGGGGCTGAGGGCCAAGCAGGGAGTCTGCTTGCACCGCCCTGCACTCATGCTCTCCATCTCTCCCTCTCTCAAATAAAATCTTAAAAAAAAAGTTTCATGTATGTAGTCCCACATGGCAGAAGAAAAGTCATTGCAGGTATAAACGGAGATGCATAGTTTACAAGCATTTCATTTCTGAGGTAGTCCTAGTGACTCTAACAATACACAAAGCAGCATGGAGCAAAACAAACAGACTGAAGAAGGATATACCCAGACCATCATTTACAGGAAGTTTAAAAGGTACAGAATAACATCACGTATTGTTTATGAGTGCACGCATGCAGTGTAAAAACATAAAAACTTGTATGGGAATGAGAATCTCTACAGTCAGGACCTCTGCAGATCATAAGAGAATGGAGATCAGGAAAGTACATAGAAGTTACACTTGTGTCTGTCTGTATTTTGGTAAACATTATTGAAATATAACATGTGTTTCTCCTAAAAAAGAACACAAAACAAAGGAGCACAGCTCAATCAATGCTCACAAAGTGAACACACCTGAGTCACCAGCGCTCTATCTGTAGTTCTGCTTTGTAAGCTGGTTGGCGGATATGAGAGTGTTGGTTCTATTATCTATACTTTTTATATACCTGAAATATTTAATTTAAAGCCCTTTTTAAAAAAAACTCCATAAGGCTATAGGTCAACGATGCTTCATTTTTTAAAAAAAAGGTTTTATTAGAAAGAGAGAGAGAGTGAGAGAGTGTACAAGCAGGGGGAGTAGAGGGAGAGGGAGAAACAGGCTCCCCGCTTAGGAAGGAGCTCAAGGCAAGGCTCTATCCCAGAACCCTGGGATCATGACCTAAGCCCAAGGCAGATGCTTAACTGATTGAGCCACTGAGGCACCTCCATAATGCTTTGTTAAAAAAACTACAACAACAAAACATAATTCCACAAGCACCTAAAGTGGTTAGACAACTAATCCTTCCGATTCCCTTCCAGTCAAATAAAATCCAAACAAAAATAGGATCGTAGTGCAAATTGAAGGAAAAACTATAATTGCTACAAGTTATGTCCTTCCTCATTTGATGTGATTTTAATGTATACTCTAATATCCAAATGTAACAAATTGTAGTGATTTGGATCCGCAGGAAGGAAGTTTAACATGTATGGGGGCAGTCTTGTTCTTTCCCTTCCACAGCCACCTCCCAGCTTGACCCTGAATTTCCACACCACTGATAGGGGGTTCTGTTGTCTTTTGCCAGAGAATCCCCTACCTCCTTCACTGACCGGAAAAGGAACTTGGTTGGGTTCATGGTCCTTTCAGCATGGATGCTGCTGACACTGCCCTCTGCAGGCAGAAAACGCAACTTGTAGCCCACTGGTTACATTCTTTTCCTATCCATCTAGGCTCTCCCCCATTTGTAAACACCACGTGCATGCTGAAATCCATTGTTTATAGCCTGCCGGCATCTTCCCATAAACAGAAGCACTGTTACACATGGTGGCTGGCTCCCAGGATCATCCCCTCCTCCCCACCATATCCGTAAGGTAATCCAAACCTACCCAAGTTTCTATGGAGAATGCTTTCGGTTAGCATCAAGTCTTTCCCAAGCATCCCCAGTGTGCAAGGCACCGCAAGGCTACCAGTATGATTCAGGCAGAGTGTCTGTCTCCAAATAAAGTGATTTGTCTTATAAGGGGAGGTAAGACCCTCACGTGAATGACCAGAAGAAGCAGACTGAAGTGACACATGGGATACATGCAGAGAGCAGCGAAGATCGAAAAGAGGAAAATTTAAAAAAAAAAAATTAGAAAAGAAAGAAAAGAGGAAGATACCCCATCTGGGGAGGAGAAATCAGGGAAGGTTTTAAGAAAGCAGTGGAACTGGTGACCAGTTATGGCAGCAAAGGGGGTAGGATGTTTCAAGGAGATGGAAGAAATGAGGCAAAGCCATGGAAGTAGGAAAAACACAAGACGGGGCATAGAAAAAGGGAATAATCCCTCCCGTGAAGCTGGAGTATTAGGGGAGAATCCAGATGTGTGACTTGAAGATCCCGGGCTACCCTTGATGGCAGAAGCAGGGACAACCTCCATCTTCCAACTCCTGTTTGGAGCCGGGCGATGACTCCTCTAGTTTAGGCAAGGCAGCTTGAGGGGGTGAAGGTGGGGAGCCCAGCAGGTTGAAGGCTGGGGGTTGCTGGGGAAAGGACTCTGGGTTGGAGAGGAAGCTTGGGGGTTTGGAGGAGAAGCTCTACGTGAGGTCTGAAAAATGAGCAGAGCTTAGTTACCCCCACTTTCTCCCATTCTGCCTTCCTTTTCCTCTCCCCTCTCCCTCACCTCTGGCCAGCCCAAGAGACGGACATGGGGAACGGGCCAGAAGTCTCCCCATGACACCACTACCTCCTGCTGGGAGGGCTTGGGGTGGTGCTGGTGGCGGCGGGGCATGGTAGGCAGTTGACAGAAGTTGTGGAAGGCGCTGGTCGAAAGGGATTTTCCCTTCATTCTTCTTCACCTTTCAAAATTTGTTTTTTGTCACTGCCAGCCATGCTGGGCCCCAAGCCCTGAGCCCACAATGCGGGAGAAACAGAAAAGGAGGGGCACATTTTCCAGCCACGCGCGGAGGCCATAATTCCTCGGTGGCAGGCATGCATGGTTAGTCGCCCACAGATCAACAGAGGCGCCTTCCCTCTTTCTTCTACTTTAGTGTAGAGGAAAAGTCATTGCTCTGTTTGGAACATTCCCTGTGTAGGAGAGAGCAATCAACCGTCAGCAGCAAGGCTAAGGAAGCAAGAGTCTCAAACTCAATCTGATAAAGTAATGGTAACAATAAAATAGCTAGCATTGGCTAAGGGGATGCTGTGTGGCAGGTACAGAATATTCCTTAGCTCATTTAATCCGCACAGTATGAACAGTACAGATGAAAGCCCTGTGGTCAAGACAACTTGAATTTGAAATCTTCACCCTGTCACTTAGTAACAAAGGCACAGTGCTTGACAAAGGATGAGAACTCAATAAATACGGAAGAAACATTAATCAATTAACTGAGCAATTGGTATTAATAATTTACATGAATTAAAATCACAATGTATGTGTGTATACACACACACACACAATCCCAAAGATCAAGTGCTATCATGACTCCTGTCTTATAAGTGAGAAAATTGAGCTCTTTACAGCATCCTCAAGTTTACACAGCTACTAAGTGGCAGAACCTAAATTCAAAACCTGTTGTGAGGACAGAGTTTCCATTTGGCATGGTGAAAAGTTCTGGAAGTGGATAGTATTGATTGTTGTGCGGCATTGTGAATATGCTTAATGTCCTCGAACTGCACACTTACAAATGGCTAAAAACATAAATTTTGATCCATTCATCTGTTGATGGACATCTAGGTTCTTTTCATAGTTTGGCTATTGTGGACATTGCTGCTATAAACATTCGGGTGCACGTGCCCCTTTGGATCACTACGTTTGTATCTTTAGGGTAAATACCCAATAGTGCAATTGCTGCTCCTGGGGATAAAAATATATGTTTATAAAAAATTAAAAAAATTTAAAAAAAAACGTAAATTTTAAGTTATGGATAGTTTACCACACATACCAAAACCTTCAGTTGTCAGAGCTGGGCTCTTAATCACAGTGCTGTATACAGTGTCTCTCAGTGAACATTAAGTGGCCGCTGTTCATAAGGTCTTCCAGTGTCATAGAACAAGGACTACATCTGCAGTCAAAAGGCCTCTGTTCACATACCGCATCTGCTTCTTACTCATCATGTTATCACTGAGTGACTAAGACTTGCTCGGGTTTTCTTCAACGGAAAGGGGAACCAAGTTCCATGCAAGCTCCTCTCCAAGGGGTCCCATAGGTTACAGACACACAAGTCCTGGTTATTGCTGACCAAACTTGGGGAGAGGTGGGAAGGCATCTTTGAGCCCCCGGCAAGGAGGGATATTAAATTTGAACCAGTTTATCCATTCTTTTTTTTTTTTTCATTATTGAGAGAGAGAGGCACGGGGAGGGCTAGAAGGAGAGGGAGAGAGAATCCCCCACACAAACTCCCCACTGAGCTTGGAGCCCGATCCCATCGAGCATGGGCTCGATCCCATGATCCTGAGATCATCACCTGAGCTGAAACCAAGAGTTGGATGCTCAACTGACTAAGCCACCCAGGTGTCCCCAGTTTACCCATTCGTAGTTACTCCTTTCACCAGAGTGAAATGTGGGAACCTCTAAAAGGAAGTGAGCCAGTTACTGATAGCGCTGCTGGGGTAGGGCTTCCTTGGACAGGAGAAGGAAGATGAACTCATTCTGAGATAAACCTTCTTTGTGGGGAGGCGGGGTCACAACTAGATAAAGCCAGTGTTTTCACAGACCACAGAAAACAACGGACACCACACACAGGCAATTCCAGTAGCTACCCCTCCCACACAAAAGGTCACTCCTTTACACAAAGTTCTTTGGAGAAAAAGCCGAAGTCCTCGTCAGCTTTGCTGGCCCCCCGTATGGTTTTTCACCATGCTCAGTGGAGAAGAGAGATCCTCATTAGTAACTGAGTCCCTGGACACACCCTGACACCGTAAGAGAAGACGACACATGAGCAAATCCACCCTCTTTACCATTTTCCAGGCCACGACCCTCTCCATGTCCCTAAAGCTGTCACCAGACTTGGCTGGGCACGCGGCAATACCACTGGCCAGGTGCTGCCCTCTGTTGGAAAGCCGAGCCTCATCACCAGTGGCAGTGACAGGCTCTGCTGCTTAAAAGTCCTTTTGTGGGTTCATGGTTTGTGGATCATAACACACGTTCCTCATAAAAGCAGTTCAGGGGGGCAGGCAGTCCCCTGAAGTGTATTTGTTGTGAGAGGAGGATGTGCAGAATGTCTTGCCAGGGCACACGTCGTAGTAAGTCTGCTACCCACTCGGTACAGGACAGACAGTGCCTACCTAGTAAGCCTAGATGGGAGGTACAGAATGCCTCACCCATTGTCCGGAAACTGGACCTATTAAGTAAGGTCAGTGTCCCAGAGAAGTACAGGTGTGTGAACCTAACTGGGGACATCAGATACCCCTGTTCTGGATTTGTCCCCTTTTAATGCCACTGTCAGCTGGGGAAACCAGAAATCGCCTCTTGGCCACTCAGAAGCCATGTTTATGCTCGGACTTGTGCTTCAGCGCCAGGCAAGGAGGCCGTGGCACACTATTCCCGCAGTCATCTTGACCTGGTCCCCTCATCGCCAAAGGTGCTGTCACCTTAACTAGAGAACTTGCTGAATGGCTCAGACACAGTCGTGACCGGAAACACAGAGGTTTGAAGGGTCCCAAGGGCATAGCCTCCTCCTAGCTGGCAGGAAGGCCATACGGTGGGATCTGTTCTGCCAGCGGGAATAGGCAGGACTGACGCTGGCACGAGGTAGAATATGCTCGAGTTCTTCAGACTTCTGAACTACTTGCCGAAAGATTCCATGGCTCCATCTGGCTAAGGGATAATCAAGTCTGAAGGAAATTCGTTTTCCTTCCTGAAGCAGGAGGTGCCGCAGGTGGTATGAAATGAACTGGCAGCCCCATTCTTCCAAGTCCCAAAGGGATCGATGTGCAATGAATCTCCCGGATCAGCTGAGCCCGGGGGGCCTCTGGAAACGAACCGATTTTACCTGAAGCTGAACGCCAGCCGCCCCCAGCCCTTGCTGGCCCCCACAGCAGACGCTGCCATCGAGGCCCAGGGGAAGACAGAATTTAAGTAGTTGGCTGCCCCCTGGTGTCTGCAGGCCGCAATGACAGGAGGCTGGACAGGAAAGACTACCAGGTCCGGAAGCAGGGCTGTAAGGGTTGCAGGCCTTAAGGGGCCAGGCTGAGGGATGTGAGACTGAAATATTGCCTGTCCTCTCCCTCACCAAGGCTTGTGCCCCACACAGGGCTGCGTCCGCCAGGGGCTGACCTCTTCTTCGAATTTGCCCAAAGGAGCCATCTTTTTCTAATCCTCATTTAGGAATCTCCACGGTGTTTGAGAGTAGTAGGACACGTTAAAACGCCTTAAAGAGCAGAATAAACATCGGATAGGGAGAAGTGTGCAGATGGCAATGGTAATTCAATATGAAATAACTTTGCTAAAATAACATGGGATTTCCTTTTCTGAAGTTGTCCAGACTATGGTATTTTCCTTATAAAATAAAGGTATACGTGACTATTTATAAACATTATCTCTTAGACATAATGCTGCAAAGTATCTTATTGATAACTGGATGGAAGTCCTTGTAATAAATTGTTTATCAACAACAACAGCAAAAAAGAGATTCCTAAGTTTAAAGATACCATATAGGCTACCACAAGCCCAATACCGCAGGCCACACAGTCCAGAATGCACTCAGCCTAGGGGAGCACCATTTTTAATTTTGCAAATTCAGGTGTCTTATAATAATAGCTTGGACCTGGCCTCAGTCTGCCTTGGGCTCAGGTCCTGGGATCAAGTCCCACATCAGGCTCCTTGCTCCGTGGAAAGCCTGCTTCTCCCTCTGCCTGCCACTCTCCCTGCTTGTGCTCTCTCGCTCTCTCTCTGACAAATAAAGAAGTAAAATAAAATAAAATAGTTCAGGGTGTGTGTGCAATGCGCTAAGAGGAAAGAAAATGTCTAAGCCTTGTTCTACACCCTGGGTACACTCAGGAGCCTAGGGAAATCTCATGCTCCAAGCTTTAGTCCATCACCTCTCCTACACGTCTGAATGAAGCCCACTTTTGCATGAGTGGACACCAGCGGGTGCCTGATTAGGGCACTGGCAATTCTGAGCCTATTACCCCTACTGGCAACAACTGGCTACAGCTAAGTGGGGCAACTTCTTTGATATAGGTCACACGTTCTCCGGGTCAATTAAGGCTGTTTCACTATTTTTGCCAGCCTGCCTCCTATAGGCATGTGAATTCATGATCCCAGTCCCCTAGATCAGGAAAAGCGAAGAATGTAGAAAGGGCACCTTGCCCAGAGTATATACACATAATCATATGTGGCAGAATGCCCATTAAAATCTATTCTCTTCTTCTGTGATGTTAGAATTGTAGCTGGGACATGGCTCCACGCCTAGGAATTCCCGTTCCCTGCCCTAAAACCCTTTGCAATTATAGCAGTGGTCTGACTGAGTTGTCACCAATGGCAAATAAACAGAAGCAATGAATACAGCTTCCAGGTCTGGCCTATAAAATCTTGCCAAGGGCTTCTCTGTGATCTTTCCCTTCCCATGAGCTGATTCACACAGGGACATCTGACCTGGCTGTGACTGTCCTGCTAGGGCCAAAGTTCAAGGGGGGGGGGGTGATGGAGAGATGAAACAGATTGAATTTGGATCTCTGAGTGACCACGTGGAGCAGTGTTCCCAGAAACTTGAACTACTCACCCTCATTGTTATTTGAGAGAGAGACTAATTTCTTGAGGCCACTAAACTATTGTTGGATCTTTTTGTTAAAGGAGCAGAGACTTATCCTAATTAACATAGTCATCAGTGAAAGGACCTTTGTCCTTTGTATGAATTACTGAACAGAGTAATAGTCATTCAGGCAGACATTTTGGTATATATTGCCTAATCTGGACTCAAATCAACCTGGACTAAGTCTGACAGAACCCTTTATGGGCCATTTGGGAAAAAAATGTCTAAGTGTGCAAGTGAAATTTCTTAAAAGACAAGCATGGTGCCCAACAAGGTCCTAGGCTTGGAGGCTTTCAGGATGATTAAAGTTGTCTGGCAATTCTCAGGTTTTCCAGAAACTGTCCCACTGATTCATACTGTCTTTCTCACCCAGATAACACTAATAACTCATCTGAAAAGAGGGAAGCCATTTGCCTACTGACCAGTTATCACATTCCAGCTTCCAAAAAGACTCCTCACCTATACTCCAGTCTTGGTGAATCTCAACCCAGCTAGAACACACACCCTCAAAACCAAAACCTAATACATGCCATCCTGCTCAAGGAGGATACATGACTGCCATCTTTATGCCTGTCTTCAGAAAGTTGGTGCTAGTCAAAGCCAATTTCCCAGTGGAAGTGAGAGTCAGTGACCAGCTACCCCTTCGAGGTCTTGGAGCCCCCCTATCAGGAGACCAACACCTCTTGTCTATAGATCATCTATCTTAGGGAAACCAAGGCAGACCCTAAAACTCAGCCCATACAGGAGAGTTGGATCACCTGCTTCAAGTAGTTTTATTGTTCTTTCTCATACATAGCAGGAAGACCAAGCTACTAAGAAGACATAGTAATTGAAAAGCTGAAATAACAGACAGTAGAATGAGCCCATTCTGGGAAATCCTCTGGACTGAGACCTTCATAGCCATCCATCCAGCTATGAACTTCTGTCCACTCTACCTCAAAAACATATCCCGAATCCATCCACTTCTTTCCATCTTCACTCATTTCCAATCCAAGCTACCAGAGTCTCTTGCTACAATGGTAGAAAGAAAAGGAGAAATACTGGTCTACCACAGTGATCTCCAACGTGGTCTCCGTGTCTCTACTCTTTCCTCTCTACACAGCAACTACAATGATTTGTTCAAATATAAATCAATTCATATGTCTCCCTTCCAATGGCTTCCATTAAGTTTTTATCCACTAAATTCCAGAAATACTGGTCTTTTAATTCTTTTTAAGATTTTTAAAAAGATTTATTTATTTTAGAGAAAGAGAAAGAGAGAGAGGGCAGGCAGAGGGGCAGAGGGAAAGGGAGAAGGAGAAAAGCAGACCCTCTGCTGAGCATGGAGCCCAGTGAGGTGCACCATCTCATGACCCATGAGATCATGACCTGAGCCGAAACCTAATCAGATGCTCAACTGACTGGGCCACACAGGCGCCCCAGGAAATGCTGACCTTTTTTTTTTTTTAAAAAATAAACTTTTTATTGAGATAATCGCAGAATCACATGCAGTTTTAAAAATAATAGAGATCCCTATACACTTTGCCCAGTTTCCCCCCAATGGTAACATTTTGCAAACTATAATATCATGATGAGTTTCCTAACATTGATACAATCCACTTATATTATTCAAATTTCTCTAGTTTTACTTGTATTTGCATGTGTGCATGTGTGCATGTTTAGTTACCTGTGCAAGTTGATGCATGTATCCGCCACCACAGTCAGTCAAGAGGCTGAACAGTGCCATTATTACAAGGATCCCTTGTATTCCAGTTTTATGATCATACTCACTTTCCTTTCTTTGCCACCTCCTTAACCCTGTGCAACCACTAATCTCTGTTTCTATAATTTTGTCATTTCAAAAAACCATTTACATGGAATCATCCACCATGTTATTTCTGGGGATTGGCTCTTTCCATCCAGCCTGATTTTCCGGAGATTCATCCAGGCTGTGGCATGCATTTGTGATTTGTTTCTTTTTAGCACCAAGTTGTATTCCATGGCATGGATGTGCCTCAGTGTCTCCACTGAACCCTCAAAGGGCATTTGTGTTATTTCTAAACAGTCATGGATGGGTCCTGGGTAAGTAGAAGTTTTCATTTCTCTGGGATAAATGCTTAAGAGGTGCAATTGCTAGGTCCTATTATAAGACCATGTTTAGTTTTTAAAGAAATTGCCGATTTGTTTTCTAGAGTATTCCCACCAGCAGTGTTAGAAAATCCAAACTCTTCCCGGGAATTACTAGAACTTGAATAATCTTGCCTCTGCTTAGCTCAAGCCTGAAAGCAGCACGTATCACTTCCATTCACTTGGCATTGGTGGAAACTAAGTCACACCACTGTTCTCATTGCAAAAGGGTTTAGGGCTAGGAAAGGGAGTTCTTAGCTGGACAGCCATGTTGCCGGCACAATGCTATTATTATAGAGGAGGGGGCGAATAGGTTTTGATGAGCAGTCTTTGCCACACATGACTAGGTTCTTTGACCTTTCTTTCTTTTTTCGTTTTGTCTGTCTGTTTTAGAGAGTGGGGGGAGGGGCAAAGGGAGAGGGAGGGAGAGAATCTTAACCAGGTTCCACGCCGCACACAGATTCTGGAGTTCATGGCCTGAGCCGAAATCCAAAGTCAGATGCTTAACTGACTGAGCCCCCCACGCGCCCCTCTCCACCTTCCTTTCTTTTAATTACCACTTTCTTCAGTACCAGATAGTATAATAATTTTTGTTTAACCACCAAATATGATTTGTAAAACTCACAAGGAAAAGGATAATCAGTTATATGCACCCTTATGTCTGCTCTAGTTGCTGTTTCTTCTTCCTGATGCTCCAAGATTCCTTCTTTTATAATCTTTTTCTGTTTAGAGAACTTTTAAAACCATTATTTAAGAGTAGGTCTGCCAGTGAAAAATTATTTTGCCTATCTCTCATCTGAAATTGCTTTCATGTCTCCTTCATTCTTGAAGAATATTTTTGCCCATATAGAATTTGCAGTTGACATTTTTCTCTCTCGGCATTTGAAAAATGTATTGTCCCTTCATTCTCGTCCTCATGGCTTCATTTGGAAATCTGATGTAATTTGGAACTGGTGTTCATTGTTTTTTCCTGGCTGCTTTCAAGATTTCTCCTTTGCCTTTAAGTTTCAAAAGTTTAATGACTGTGTGTCTTGGCATGGATTTTTTTGGGTGTAGCCTGTTTGGGATTTACTCAGCTTCTTGAATCTGTACATTTGAATCTTTTGCCAAATTTGGGAAGTTTTCAGTCATTATATTTTCTTTCAGCCCCACTCTCTTCTTTTCTCCTTCTGAGACTCTGATAATATGAATGTTAGAACTTTTGGTATTGTCCTACAGGTCCCTGAGGTTCTGCTTATTGTTTTTTCAGCCTGTGTTTTCTCTGTTATTCAGAATGCGGAAATGCTATTGATCTGTCTTCAGATTCATTGACTCCATCCTCTGTCATATCTACTCTGCTATTGAATCTATTCAGTGAGTTTTTCATTTCTGCGACATATTTTTCAGTTCTATAATTTCCATTGGACTCTTTTTGTGACTTCTCTTTCTTTGCTATGCTTTTCTCCTTTTTCATTTGTTTCCGGAGCATTTGCATCATTGAAGCATTTTTATGCTGGCTGTTCTAAAGATAATTTCAACATCTGATTAATCTCAGTGTTGTCAGTTAATTGTCTTTTCTAATTCAAGTTATGGTTTTCTTAGTTCTTGAGTTCTTGATATGATAGGTGACTTTCAATGACATCCTGAACATCCTGTCTACTATGTTGGGAGACTCTGGGTCTTCTCTAAGTTTTTTTTTAATTTTACAAGCAGTTACCCTGTTGAGGTTTAGCACAGCGGTCTTAGCCTGCTTTTGTGGGCTGTGTTTCCAGTGGTAGTTTAATTTTAAAACTTAGTGTAATTTTCTATGAATCCATGAAGTCAGCACCAGGGAGGTGCAGTTGAAGTACTAAAGCATGCATGTTATGAGGAGAGCAGCAGCAATGAATGTAGAAATGTCCAAGCAGGTGAACAAACACCTCCAAGAAAGAAAGGAAATTGGAGAGTTATGGAAGGACTGGCAAGAGAAAGACAGGTTTCTAGCCTTAGGAACTGAGACACAGGGCAAGGCAGGTAAGAAAACATAGGCTTAGGTATCAGGGTGTGCTTGTATTAAGAACAAAGACCAGGTACTTTTCACCAAGGTGAAAAGTTAACTTCCAAGTAGCTAAGAAAGATCCTTATCTAATGCCCTTCATCTGCCCTCATTATTGGTCTGGGACAAAAGGTACCAGGGAGTAGGAAGTGTGGAAAGAGGAAGACTGTGTGCAAGAAAGGCCACAGTGTCATGATTAAGAGGATGGGCTAGGAAGCCAGAAAGTGGTCTTCAACAAATTGCTGAGGCTCTTTGAGCCTCCATTTCTGCAAAGAAGTTAATAATCACATCAATCTGTAGGCCAAAGTTATGGGTTAAATGAGATCCTCCATGGATAGAATTGAGCCTAGTGCCTAACACATGGTAAGCGTCCAGTAAGTGTGAGCTAATGTTCTTACCCTTCACCTAACACTGACCTTGAATCATGCAAGCCCCTTCTCAGCAGTTCCTAATTAGTGACAATGAAAACAGTAAACTTCATGGTTGTTTAGAAGTTATAAAATATCGTTCTCAGCAAAGTGCTCATTAATATGCTTGCCACCATTTCTTACAGACAGCACCAGAGGCTGAGATTTATTGAATGTGAACAATTTAAAATAATGATTTCTGTAAGCATACACAGAGCCAGCTTTCAATTACTCACTCTAATGGAGAAGATCAAAGTCATGAGTAATCCAAAACTGTGCTGGATCCAAAGTTAACTCTCTTTGGCTTGGGAATGGACTGGATGACCTTCTTTGCGGCACATCTACCTTTTGGATTCTTTCCTGCTCTGGCTAAAAATAAAATGAATTTCCATTTTCTAGGCACACTAGCTGGCATCAAGTAAAAATGCACATAAATATTCTTGGGGGAAAGGGGAAGCTAAGGGGCACCTGGGTGGCTCAGTGGGTTAAGCGCCTGCCTTCAGCTCAGGTCATGATCCCAGGGTCCTAGGATCGAGCCCCATGTTGGGCTCCCTGCTCAGTGGGGAGCCTGCTTCTCCCTCTGCCTGCCACTCCCCCTGCTTGTGCTCTCTGTCAAATAAATAAATAAAATTTATAAAATAAAAAAAAGAAAGAAAAGGGGGAGCTGAGATCATGATATCAAATTTGTTGTGGTGAGGAAAGGATTCACTATACATTTTTGTTGGTGGTTCTCAGGATGTAAAGGAGATAAAGTCACATGGGGGGAACTTGTTAAAAAAAAAAAAAAACACACATTCACAGCTCCAACCCTCGAAATTTGGTTTCAATAGCTCTTGGCTGGAGTTTTGAACTCTGCTTTTCTTTTTTATTTATTGTGGAAAAACTATATAGCATTAAGTTTGCCATCTTAACCATTTTATGTGTATAGTTCAGTAGTGTTAAGTATATTCACACTGTTGTGTAATAGATCTTGAGAACTTTTTCGCTTTGCAAAACTGAAACTCTTTACCCATGAAACATTAGTTGCCTCCTCTCTTGTTTTGGCAACCACCTTTCTGTTTTCTAGTTCTATGATTCTGACCACTTTAGATACTGCATACGAGTGGAATCATACATTTGTTCTTTTTTTTTTTTTAAGATTTTATTCACCTATTTGACAAACAGAGAGGCAGAGAGGCAGGCAATGAGAGAGGGGGGAAGCAGGCTCCCTGCCCAGCAGAGAGCCTGATACAGGGGCTTGATCCCAGGACCCTGGAGTCATGACCTGAGCCGAAGGCAGACCCTTTAACCCACTGAGTCACCCAGGCACCCCATACATTTGCTCTTTTGTAACTGGTTTATTTGACTTTGAATAATGTCCCTGAGTTTAACCCATCTTATAGATGTGACAAGATTTCCTTCCTTTAAAAAAAAAAACAAAACTATTTATTTATTTATTTTGGGGGGGTTGGGAAGAGAGGCAGAGGCAGAAGGAAAGAGAGTCTTAATCAGACTCCACGATGAGTGCTGAGATCCATGCAGTACTTGATCTCAAGACACTGAGATCACAACCTGAACGGAAACCAGGAGTTGGCTGCTTAACTGACTGTGCCACCCACGTGCCCCAAGATTTCCTTCCCTTTTAAGGCAGAATAATATTCCAGTATATAGAGACCTATAGACTATGTTTTCTTTATCCATTCATCCATCAATGGACGTGCTTCTTCTTCTTCTTCTTCTTCTTCTTTGGATGTACTTTTCTAGTAAACACTTTCAGTAATTGTTACGGCTGGATCTTTCATACCCCACTGTGGGAATCATGGTGTAGACCATAAACTTTAAGCTTGGAAAGACCTTTACATGAGAATCAGGTATCATGCTCCATTTTACAGGTAAACAAGCTGAGGTCCAGAGAAGAGAACTGATCTGTTCAGTGCCACAGAATTAATGCTAGAATAGATGTGGGACTCAGTTCTGGCTCCTCATATAATGTAGGTGATAATGGAGGTTTCTGAGGAAGAGAGGAGAAAGAAGGTCAGATAAAGGACCTTGGTGTGCATTCACATTAGGTGGGATGACAGAACACAAGAATCAAGAAAATGATTAGAGTGAATTTCTAAGATCTTGGCTGATCTATTCAGAACCTTCTAGCCCAGCAGTTCTCAAACTTCCATGCATCTAGGTCAATTTGGGCACTTGTTTAAAGCATAGACCCTCATAAAATGTACAGAAAAGGGACTATAGTCAATAATATTGTAATAACTTTCTATGGAGGCAGATACTAACTACACTTATCCTGGCAAGCATTTTATAATGTATAGAAGTATCAAATCATTATGTTGTATACCTAAAACTAATATAAAATTTTATGTCAACTATCTGTCAATTAAAAAAAAAAGCGTAGACGTCCAAACACTTTGATTTAGTAGGTCTTAGTTGGCGCTCCAGTTCCTGATTTTTTTAGAGAGAGAGATTTTATTTCTTTATTTGACAGAGAGAGAGAGAGAGAGAGAGAGCCCATTCAGGGAGAAGAGCAGGCAGAGGGACAGGGAGAAGCAGACTCCCCGCTGAGCCTGACATGGGGTTCGATCTCAGGACCCCGGAATCCTAACCTGAACCGAAGGCAGATACTTAACTGACTGAGCTGCCCAGTGCCCCTCTGCTTTATTTTTTTAAGTAGGCACCTCAAATGGCTTAGAATCCAATAGATGGAAAATTACACTTGGCAAAAACACTTGTCTAACCTTTTATGATCTTGAAAGTTTGTTGCCAAAATATTTTAAGGAAATATCAAGATCTTTGATAGTTCCAGACTTCCCTTACTGAATGGCTTGGGAGCTGGAGTGGAATCTGACAGCCTATAAGGGGCTCTGAATGATCTGTTTGAATAGGACCAGCATGAGATGTTGTTTAAGGATGTGGGATTCAGTGCTGCGTTGGTCTGGGTTCAAATCCTGCCAGCACCACTTGCTAGCTAAGTCATCTCAGGTGAGCTTTAAGTTTTTTTGCCTTTGTGCCTGATCTATAAAGTGGGACTAATGATAGTATTTGCCCCATAAGGTTGTTTTGAATGTGGTACATAAGTAAAGAGATTTTAGCAACCACTTAAACGCAGCTTAAATTATTACTCTTTTCAGGGTTGTTTGGAGAGCAGGTCCTTTGCTCAGGATCAATTTACTGAAGTTTCTAAGGGAGCTAGAGTAGCCAACATTTCCCCGGAATGCATGAGTTTTGGCGCTAAAACCAAGACCGTCCTGGGAAAACTGGGATGGTTGGTCACTCTAACGGCAGAACATTTTTTGAAGCTCTTCAAGTACTTATTTACATACATTATTTTTATTGGTAAACAGTAGCTAGCTCTAAGCCTCAGAGGCTTTGTTAATTCAATAAGCAATACTTGCTGAAAGTTATCCGAGAATTTACGTGTCTATTAGCTGCTCCAGCTACAATTCCTACCTTGCTGGACCAGGAGAGAAGGGCATGGGAGGGAGTATGTATCTAGGTTTCCTGGAATTCCCTATATTTGGAATGTGCCCAGCTATAATGTCTCTATTTCTTGATTAGGTGATATATTTCTTTTAGTAAAAACGCAAGTGTGTATTAACAGTCTGGAATAGTCTTAAGATGCTATTTGGCGGCGCAATGAATGTTAGGTGGATGAAGTGACTACCAATGAAGACGGTTTGACAGGGGGGGTTTGGAGACTCTATTTATGAAATGGAGAGATACAATTTGGAAGTCATCTCCTTCTCAGACAGCAATTTCCTCCCTTTTGCATCACTAACTCTCTCTTAATGTGGCTTCCCAGAATACAAGTATGATACCAGTCACTTATATTGTCCTGGGGAAGAGGCCCTTGGGATGTCCGTAAAGAGCATTTGTGGAATTCCTGAATTCGGCCATAAGTCATCCGAGATACATATACATAAACACAAACATATGCATATACATACATATTATATCCATCAACAATGCCAAGCTAAAGTCATCCATCACCTCTAACTATGTTCCAGGTGGGACATGAACTTGGCTGAACACACATTTTTTTAAAAAGATTTTATTTATTTATTTATTTATTTATTTATTTTTAAAGATTTTATTTATTTGTCAGAGAGAGTGAGCGAGAGCGAGCACAGGCAGACAGAGTGGAAGGCAGAGTCAGAGGGAGAAGCAGGCTCCCTGCGGAGCAAGGAGCCCGATGTGGGACTCGATCCCAGGACGCTGGGATCATGACCTGAGCCGAAGGCAGCTGCTTAACCAACTGAGCCACCCAGGCGTCCCTAAAAAAGATTTTATTTATTTATTTGACAGCTGGAGGTCACAAGTAGGCAGAGAAGCAGGCAGAGAGAGAGGACAAAGCAGGCTCCCTGCGGAGCAGAGAGCCCGATGCGGGGCTCGATCCCAGGACCCTCGGATCATGACGTGAGCTGAAGGAAAAGGCTTTAACCCACTGAGCCACGCAGGCGCCCCTGAACACACATTTTTGTCGGGTAGTGCTTTGGGCCTGTTAGGGTGGCTGAGGATTGAACCCTCTTTTCTTTTTAAAGATCCACCTTACTTCCTCCGACCAGAAGGATTTGCCATCCTCCATTCACCACTAGATGGCCCATCATTCAAAAAAATCCTTCATTCAGAAAAGGTCTATTGATCAAGTTTTCCACAATCATTTGAGTATTGCCTTCATGAATTTCAGCCCTACCATAGCTTATTACTATATGCGCTTTTGTTTTGCTTTGTTTCATCCTTAAGATTTTTATTTACTAACTATTTATTTGACAGAAAGAGCATGAGCATAAGCAGGGGTAGCAGCAGGCAGAGGAAGAAGAAGTAGCAGGCTCCCCACGGAGGAAGGAGTCTGATGCAGGGCTGGATCCCAGACCCCTGGGATACCAGGCTCCCAGGATCATGACCTGAGCCGAAGGCAGATGCTTAACCCACTAAGCCATCCGGGTGCCCCTACTATACTCTTTTGAATATATTTTTTTAATTGGCTTAATTTTTAACTTATATATGCCTATTTTAGAAGTAAACTGGAAGATGGTGGGGCAGGGAGGAGGAAAGGGGCATACATAGATGAAAAACACAATGGCCCCAGAAAGAAAGAACTGCAGCAAAGACTGATGGGAAGAAATCATGGGTCTGGAGGCGGTGATCCAGGAGACAAGGGACCAAGACCAGTCGACAGAAGAAAGATGGAGGAGGCAGATGTGTAAAAAGGGATCTCAAAACTGTGAGGGGAAAGCTGGACAAAAGACAGGGAGAGGAAGGCACAGAACCTTGGGATGAGGAGGATGTGAGGCTGGTATAGAAATGTGGGCATAGGGTGCCTGGGTGGCTCAGTCATTAAGCGTCTGCTTTGGCTCAGGTCATGATCCCAGGGTCCTGGGGTTGAGCCTCATATTGGGCTCCTTTCTCAGTGGGAAGCCTGCTTCTCCCTCTCCCACTCCCCCTGCTTATGTTGCCTCTCTGACTGTGTGTCTCTCTAACAAATAAATAGCTAAAATCTTTAAAAAAGAAAAATAATCTTTAAAAAAGAAAAAAAAAAAAAAAGAAATGCCGGCATAAGGAGTTTGCATAAGATGAGGCTGCTGCTGAGTTAGGCAAGCCAGATGCCGAAAGAAAGGTGGAGCTCGAGGGAAAAGTATGGGCGTGCGATCTGAGGGCTTGGGGAGGGTTATGAGGTACATCATTCTTGGCCACTTACCCAGTTTCCATGATGGCTCCCTTCCTTCGTTCCCTTGGGGGAACATTGGGAAACACTGTTCAGTAACGAAACCCCAGACTGTGGCCCAATAGACCACAGACTTACCATGCCTTACCTGTACACCTTGTGACCATGCCTGTTTGAGAATTCAGAATTGTTGGGATTTTAGAAAGGTAATGCGAGTACATGCTAGGTCTTAGGTAACATACCCAGTGTTGTCCAGGGCAATGCCCCATAACTGAACATGTTAATATTTCTGTAGCTAAACGCATGATCTGTCACACTTAGTGGAATAGACAAAGATTAGGAAATAGCCTCAGGTCAGTTCAGATTAGGTTTTGGCACCGACGGAATTTTGATGCCAAGCTTAAAGCAAAACAAAACAAAACACCCTCTTGATTTGGCATCTTTCAGATTGCACACACTGTTTATGTCTTGATTTTGAAGCTGGGTCATGGGTACTTGGGAGCTTGTCATGTTACTGCTTATACCTTTTTGTATGTGTAAAATAATAATTTTTTTAAGTAGACTTCATGCCCAGCATGGAGCCCAGCACAGGGCTCAAACCCATGACCCTGAGATCCTGAGATCGAGACCTCAGCTGAGAACAAGAGTCGGGCCTGTCACCGACTAAACCCACCCAGGTACCTCTGTGTAAAATATTAACTTTTAAAACCTTTGAATGAAAAAATAAATAAATAAAACCTTTGAATGACATAGGTTCATGTATGTTCTGAGAGGGCACATGACATGGTCCTCCATTCACAGCAGGTTTGCTAAATCCTTGTTGAATGGAATCAATTTGATCTAGCCTTCCCAGCCTCCTTGTTTGTTATCCTTGCCTTACAAAAAGCAACAGATGCTCTGCTGGTTAGGGAGGTTAGTCTGGTTGTGAATATAAATAAGAATTAAGCTGGAACAAAGACTGGCCCTAGGAAAAATTCATTTGTTCTTCTATTCATTAATTTGACAAATATTTACTATGAGTCCAGCACCACGCCAGAAGCAGAAAAGTCATTGGAGGCACCATGTAAACAGAATTTCGTCTCTACCATTGAGAAATTCATGGTCTGGTGGGAGGGATGAGCCACTCATATCTGCCTGTGATTTAATGGGCTGAGTGAGAGACACTAAGGTCAATGACAGCTCTAAGCAGATGTACCCTCTGCCTGGTGTATGGACACCTGTGTGTCTTAATAGAAGAGCTGTGATTTGCACAGTTTCCATGCTGCTACAGTGCAAAATGGCAAAGTGCTCCCAGTGCTTCCCGACCTGTGGGGGCTTATGTCTTCCCAAATTCAGGGTTCCAAGGTACCCAAAGCTTCCTCTGAACCCAAGAAGGAGAGCAATGGAAGCCCGTGGTTGGGGCCTTCCAGTGCTTAATGAGCATCATCTTAGATGACCCTCTGAGGTAATGATGACCCGATGACCCAGGGTCTCCTGAATGATACTCTGAAACACCCCTGACCTTATGGTCCCTTCACTAGACAGTCCTGCCCCAACAACCCGTACAAGAAAATGCCTTCATGTGATGCAATGAACCCTGGGTATTATATGCAACTAATGAATCACTGACCTCTACCTCTGAAAGTAGTAATATATGTTAATCAACTGAATTTAAATTAAAAATTAAAGTTAAAATAGCAAAAAAAAAAAAAAAAAAAAGAAAGAAAGAAAATGCCTTGAAAAGTCCCCATTCCTCAGAGAAGAGTTTTTCCTGGAACCCAGAGGCAACCAAGGTTTTCCGATGACAAGATCTTGGTTTACTTCTTGCTTGATCCTGGCCTGACTCACCTCAGCCTGTGTCTAGACTGTGATGTGGGCCAGAGAGATTCTTAACCGGGGATAATAAAGAAGCTGACATAGGTAAAGTGCTTAACATAGTACTTGGCACATAGTAAGCCCTGCAGCATTGTACCCACCTCATAGGGTTGGTGTCAGAATTCAATCAGATTTCCCATGTAAAGGACTCAGCATGCAACAAATATTGGCATCTATGACAATGGTGCTAATATGGTAATGATGCTAATATGATAATCATCCTGGTCAGTCCAGTGAATTCCACCCCATAATCTACATCTCTAAGAAGCTGATCCTCGCAAGGTCTGATGGTGAACTCAGATCCTAGAGGAAGAGGCTTGGACCCCTGTCTTCTATCCACTCCAAAGACATAACTGTCACAGAGATTACTAATGACCACTTCCTTGGTAATTTTGATTGACCATTTTCAGCCCTTATCTCTTGCAACATTTTTCTGTCAGCGGGCAACAGTGGCAGGGTCAAGTCTTCCTTTTCTTCTTCATGACACACTGTGTTGACGGAGATGACACCACACCCTGAGGCTTTCCTCTTTCTGGCTCTTCCTTCTGACTCTCCTTTGCAAGCCCTTCTTCCTCCACCCATCTCTCTTTTTTTTTTTTTAAGATTTTATTTATTTATTTTACAGAGAGAAATCACAAGTAGATCGAGAGGCAGGCAGAGAGAGAGAGAGGGAAGCAGGCTCCCTGCTGAGCAAAGAGCCCGATGCGGGGCTCGATCCCAGGACCCTGAGATCATGACCTGAGCCGAAGGCAGCGGCTTAACCTACTGAGCCACCCAGGTGCCCCCCCATCTCTTTTTTTAAAGATTTTATTTATTTATTTGACAGACAGAGATCACAAGTAGGCAGAGAAGCAGGCAGAGAGAGAGAGGAGGAAGCAGGCTCCCCACTGAGCAGAGAGTCCGATGCGGGTCTCTCATTCCCAGGACCCTGGGATCATGACCCAAGCAGAAGGCAGAGGCTTTAACCCATTGAGCCACCCAGGCACCCCACCTCCACCCATCTTTTAACTCCTGCTAACTGTCAGGATTCTTTCTCAGTCTTGTTTTCCCATTGGACATACTCTCCCCTGTGTCATCTTTTCCACACCCATGGGTTCAGTGACCCAAAATGCTGATGATTTCTAAATCCCTAGCTCAGATCTCTCTTATGAGTTCTACACCCATAGATCCAACTGTCAAGTGGACATTTCCTCATGGATGTCTTATGAGCACCTCAAATCGACCTGGTTCTAATTCAAGTTAGGTTCGTTTGCCTATGAACAGAAGACCTTGCTTCCCCTCCTGTGTTCCCTATCTCCCTCTCGCTCATCACCTACATCTAATCAATGTAGATAGATAGATAGATAGATAGATAGATCTTCTAGAATATACTCTGAATGCATCCACTTCTTTCTCTTCATTGTCATCATGCTAATCCAGGTCACTATCATCTCTCATCTGAAACAGTTTTCTAGTGGGTCCCCTTCCTTCCTGTTTTTCCCCCTACTCAGACCCCTCCCCACATGGAAGCTAGGAGGGGTTTTCTGAAACAGCAAAATGATTGGGTCAAGCATCTGCTTAAAATCTTTTGGCAACTCCTCATTATTTTTAGGTAATAATAATTACAACTTGCATTTATGTAGTATTTAATATATGCCAAGTATTCCTCTGAGATATAAATTGACAACATCTGATGAAGAACTGAGGCCTAGCAGCAACTATGTGAGTGAGTTTGAAACTGGATTATCCAGTCCTAGCCGAGCCTTGCAAGATGACTGCCTCAGCCAACAGTTTGATTATAGCCTGAGCTTGAATTACCTGGATAAGCCACTCCTAGATTCCTGACGCGTAGCAACTCTCCAAGATAATGAATGTTTGTGGTTTCAAGCTGCTTGTATTTGGCAGAAATTTGTTACACAGCTGTAGATAACTAGGGCACTACTCTAGTATATTACTTCAAACTCCATTCATTCATTCATTCAGTCAGTCAGTCATTCAGCCAATAGCCATTTAATGAGTACCAAATATGAAAACTACATCTCTGCTCCCTCTCCCTTACCTTTGTCCACCCCCATAACAGTAATAAGGAGCTGTCCCTCAATCCCAAAAGGTGACATGAGTTATGTTTTTGTGCTTTGTGTTGCCTAAGCTAGCTTTTGCCTCTTTCTTAGCCCAGCTACCTCCCAGTCTTCCTCGAAACTGGGTCCCTGTATCCCCTTCAGTCAAATTGCCTACTACTCTCTTATGCTCCATTAACACTCTGTACCCACCTCTCAGCACTTATCTCAGCATTTTTCTTGTCCAGCCAAACTGAACCTTGAGGAAGGAACTATGTCTTACCCATCTTCATGTCTCCCTGCTTGAAAGCCTATAGAATGAATGAACCAATGGGCGAATGAAGGTAAGCTCTGGGGAGCAGGGCAGCTCTCTTTGCCTTCTTTGTTCACTGATGTACCCCAAATGTCTAGCATAATGCCTGCTAGAGAGTAAGTGCTCAATAAGTAACTGTTGAGTGTTGTGGAAGGTTTAACAAAAAAAACAAGTACATGAATCCAAAGCAAATAGCCCTGGAACACAGGAAAAGGCATTCAATCTCACTTCTACTAAATTAAAGCTAACTTAAATTAAATTAATATAGTAACTAAAACCAAACTTGCAGACTATTTCCTTTCTTATTTAATTGGCCCAACTCTGAACATCTGATAGTACTCAGTCGTAAAGACTTGGGGAAGTGAACACTGTCACGCATTGCGGTTAGGAGTGCAAAATGGCACAACTCCCATGGAGAACAACTGGGCAAGACCCATCCGCATTTAACAAATCTTTGCTCTTCTGGGTATCTGTCTTGCAGGTAGCCTTTCACACTTATGAAACAACTCACAGACAGGGGTATTTGTTGCCCTGTTGTTTATAATAGCAAATGGTTGGAAATAATCCAATGTTCATCTACAGCCAGCTGGTTAAATAAACTGTGGTCTATCTGTACAATGTAGCATCACACAGTCATTAAAAAAAGATGATAGAAGGAGCTGCCTCTGTGCTGTAAATTGAAATGTCTTCATGATCCATACTATGGTGAGGAAAGCAAAGTACCTTCATGGAAGAAAGCAGAGACATGTTTGTAAAACAAGATACATTGATTTGCACAAATATTAAAGAGTTATACAAGAAGTCAGTAAAGGTGGTTACTACTTTGAGGCAAGAGGATTGGGCAGAAAACGGAATAAAATGAAGACAGGGTGAGATGCAGACCTTCTTAATGTATTCCTTCTTAATAGGTTTGAATTTTGAATCATCTGAATGTAATACTTACTTCAAAACACTAAATTACAAGAAAAACAGCCTGCTTGTAGCTAGCTATGCAGTTGAAAAGACAAACTCATTCGCTGAAACATAGGAATATGCTTTTCCCAAGGACACGTGTGTTCAAACGGGAACTCAAACCGGAAGCCAAAGAAATCAACCACGCATGGTCAAATTTCAGGCGTCAGGAGCAGTATAGTGAGGGAGAGGGGATGGAGCCTTGCAAGGGCCCCTGTCATCACATCCTCATCCCCTGTTCGCCATCATGACCACACATTCAGCAAACAAAGCCTAGAAGGAAGCTCTTGTAACCCAGGGCTAATACCAGGCCCCAGTTGGCCCAATATCTACAAATGCTAGCCCTGGGTACTATAAATGAATTTCTTTTGCTAATCAAGAGAATCAAGGCTCTTTGACGAAATATATGTGCAATAGAAATGTAGAAAGATGCCCTTGGTCTTCCAGAAACAGAAAAAAAAAATAGACAGGAAAAGAAAAAGCCATAGCCAGCCATCGATATCAAAGCCTGAGCAGTTTATCTGGTGCAAATCCTATGAACATGAATGTCTCAGAGCTGTAATTCTGTCTGATTACCCTGTGTTGTCAGGAGGGTGGAAAAACCCAGAAGATTAATGTTTTGTATGACAATAAGGTGGCAGGCCTGCAACTCTGAGCTTATCGTCCATGAATCAGGAGCGGAGCAGAGAGATTTCAAGAGACAGCGACATTTTATAATGGTGTGTGTGTATGTGTGTGTGTGTGTGTGTGTGTGTGTGTGTGTGTAACGAGGCCTGTCAAGCCCAGATTCATTAGTTTCTGATGCCATTGGCTTCCTCCACAGACAGGCCAAATGTCTCCATGCTCAATCCCCTTCTCCAGGTTGTTTTGCGGCATCAGTGTATCTAGGACAGAGTGGCATGTATACCTGAGGGGCAGGGGACAAGGCTGATTTAGGTATGGGCTCTGGTTTCTAATCCCTGTCAAAACACAGATGCCTTAGGAAATGTTGAAAAGCTGTTCCAATGGGAAACCCACTTCACTAATTGCTCATAGTTCTTCCGCAGAGCACCCAATGAAAAGGGGGCCCATTTAAAACAAGAGTGAGGGGTGCCTGGGTGGCTCAGACAGGGTTAAGCGTCTGCCTTTGGCTCAGGTCCCCAGGGTCCTAGGATGGAGCCCTGTGCCCCTCTCCCCCTGCTCATGTACTCGCTCTCTCTTGCTCACTCGCTTTCTCTCTCTCACTTGCTTTCTTTCTCTCTTTCTCTCTGAAATAAATAAATAAATAAATCTTTAAAATATGAATAAATAAATAAATAAATAAATAAAAATAATAAAGCAGCTTCCACTTTAAAAAAAAAAAGTGAAACAAGAGTGACTGGTCAGGGGGCACCTGGGTGGCTCAGCTGGTTAAGCAACTGCCTTCTGCTCACGTCATGATCCCCGAGTCCCTGGATGAAGTCCCACTTCGGGCTCTCTGCTCGGCAAGGAGCCTGCTTCTCCCTCTGACCTCTCCCCTCTCCTGCTCTCTCTTTCCCATTCTCGTTCTCTCTCTCAAATAAATAAATAAAATCTTTAAAAAAAGAAAAAAGGGGCGCCTGGGTGGCTCAGTGGGTTAAGCCACTGCCTTCGGCTCAGGTCATGATCTCGGGGTCCTGGGATCGAGTCCCGCATCGGGCGCTCTGCTCAGCAGGGAGCCTGCTTCCTCCTCTCTCTCTCTCTCTCTCTCTCTCTGCCTCTCTGCCTACTTGTGATCTCTCTCTGTCAAATAAATAAAATAAAATCTTTAAAAAAAGAAAAAAGAAAAAAAGAAAAAAAAAGTGACTGTTTAGTTGGCCTGTCTGTTGACCTCAAGCATTTAGGCTATAGCCCCTAGAACTTCCAAACAAACTTTGTAAATCTGCCCATTTTAAACAACAGAACAACTATCCAAAATTTGACTGTAAAGCTAGACTACATAGAAGCTGCGGGACTCTGGAAAAGCCACTTAACCTCCCAGAGAGTCCACTTATCTATAAGATAGGGATGATGATATTATCTAACAAGGTTCTTGGGCGGATGGGATGAGATAGGTACGCCAGTGCGTCCCTGGCACTCAGTAGGTGGCTGTCATTACAGCAGATACCTGGGGTTCAGAAATTGACTCCACAGCTTACTAACCATGCGGCCTTTGGGCAACTTACCTGATTTCTCTAAACTTCAATTTTCACAACTATAAACCCGAGATAAGAATCTTCACAACCCTAGGAGGCAAGCACCATTAAACACAAGTTAAGAACTTACCACAGTGCCTCACACAGTAGTCATTCAAGAAGTGACAGTAGGAGCAGTAGGAGTAGTTATCAGTGAGAAGGAGGGAGAGGAGGTAGAAGGAGAAGAGGAGGAGAAGAGGGAGGCAGAAGAGGAGGAGGAGGGGGAGGAAGAGAAGGAGGAAGAAGGGGAGAAGGAAGAGGAGGAGGAGGAGGAGGCAGAGGAAGAGGGGAAGGAAGAGGAGGGGAAGAAGAAGAGAAGGAGGGGGAGGAAGAAGAAGAGGAGGGGGAGGACAAAGAGGGGGAGGAAGAAGAGGAGGAGGAGGAAGACAGAAATGCACATAAAGGCTACAGGAAGAGAAATTTGGCTCACACACTATAACTTAGTGACTCCAAATTTATTTTCAAAATTAAAAAATCATCTCACCCCTCCTCTCACCCCCACCACACACACACTTAAAAAAAAAATCTGACTCCAAACTCTTTAGCATTATATTCAAAGGCTTTTAGGGTCTCTGTCCCCTTGATATTTTCCCAGGATCATTGTCTTCCGGTCTTCTTCCTCTATGCTGCAGCTCAGACAGGAAGTCCCACGGAGCTCATGCCCTGAGCACATAGTGCTATTTACACTATTATTATTAAATTGTTATTTATATGATTATTTATACTATTTATTGAGTACTTGCCACACGTAAGCGTCTTCCATGTGTTATCCCCACCAGACTGTAAGCTCAACGAGGAGCAAAACCACCATCTCTATCTATTTACCACTCTACCACAGTGTCTAACACGGTGCTGGGCACATGCAAGGTCCTTGATAAATAGTTCCTGATGCTTGACTAAATAGAATCCTCACAGGAATTCTACGAGATAGGTATAACCATCATTCCCATTTTACAGAAAAGAAACTAAGACTTAGCGACATTAAATAAAAGTCATAAAAGTGTGAAGCTAAGGTCAGACCCCTGTTTGTCAACTCCCCAGGCTCTGCCTAGAGCCACTCTCTCACCCAGCTTATTTTCTCCAATGCAAACAGTGAGTTCTCATGTCTTCCTTCTACTGCTCATGCTGCTTGAAATGGCCCTTCCTCTCTTTCCATCTGATAAACTCATCTTGGTGGTTTTTTTTTTTTTGAAAGATGGAGAGCCTGTGGGGGGGGGGCAAAGGGAGAGAGATAATATTAGGCAGGCTCCACACCCAGTGCAGAGCCTAACTAGAGGCTCAATCTCCCCACCCTGAGATCAAGACCCCAGCAGAAATCAAGCTAGATGCTTAACCGACTGAGCCACCCAGGCACCCCAATAAACTCATCTTTTGAGACTTGCTTCAAGTGTAATTGTCTCTTATAAGTAATCAACTTTTTGTATTATATTTTATTCTAGAGAGTATTTGAGATGGTTTTCAAAAATGCATAACAGGGGGAAAAAACCTCAAATAAATGATAAAATCATAGCAAAGAGAAACACAGAATTAGGGGAGAAAACAAAGATCCAGCAAGGCAAGATTCATCTAGGAAAATTCCTGCTGAAAGATTCTTCTGTTTCTGAAAAGGTAGGCCACACATTTATTTCTAATTGTACTGGCAGCCAAGGCAAGGATAGGTGACCTGATCTGTTGCAGGATTCATGGTGTCTAAGTTAAAAAAAAAATTCTCCCACATTTCCATTTTTAAAAGAAGTTCAGTTTTTCCTCTGGAATTTGAGAGAAATATCTTCTGAAGCTTCTCAAAAGAGAAACATACCCTATTAAATAAAAATTTTAAAGAAAAAAATTCAAAAATTAAATAAAATATTTTATCCCCCCCCAAAGTAAATAAATAAAGAGGGGGCAGGGCACCTGGGCGGCTCAGTTGGTTGAGCAGGCAACTCTTGATTCCGGCTCAGCTCTGATCTCAGGATCTGGAATCAGGTCCCATGTCAGGCTCCATATCAGCAGGGAGTCTACTTGGGGATCCTCTCTCTCCTTCTTTCTCTCATTCCCTCTGTTCTCTCTCTCTCTCAAATGGATGGATAAATCTTTTGAAAAGATAAAGAGAAAATACCTTAAGATTTGGTGCATGCCATTCTCCGTAACAGTCCTGTGATAATTTTTTTAAGGTTTTATTTTTAAGGAATCTCCATACCCAAGGTGAGGTCACAACCCTGAGATCAAGAGTCACACACTCTTCACCTATTGAGCCCACAACGTAGCCCCTATGGTAAATTTGATACCAAATCACTTTTTAAAAAATATCATTCATTGCAAAACTGTGGCTTCCTCGGAGGGGCTCCTGGGTGGCTCAGGCAGTTAAGTGTCTGCCTTTGGCTCAGGTCATGATCGCAGGGGCTTGGGATCAAACCCTGAATTGGGTTCCCTGCTCAATGGGCAGTCTGCTTCTCCCTCTCCCCATCCCCAACCTGTGCGCTCTCGCTCTCTCTCTCTCTCTCAAATAAATAAATGAACTCTTTTTTTTTTAATTAATGAACTCTTTTTTAAAAAATGGCTTCCTCTGAGAAATCTTTGCTAGCTACGACCCCCAACTTCTCAATGCTTCACTAGGGCCCTTCTGTGTTCCGATAACATCTTGTCCTTCCTCCTCCCAGGTTACATTATAATCATTTTTATATCTACATTCCTCATTAGGCTGAGAACATTTTGAGAACAGGTAACATGATCAGGTTATCCCTGTATGTGTGCCTCGATTTCCTTACCTGTAAAATGGAGATAATTATGCTACTTCCTTCCTGGAGTTGTCACCATCAGTAAACAAGTTAATGCATGTGAAACACCTGGAACAGTGCTTGGCACATGGAAGATATACAGTGAATATGGACTAATAGTCTTATTATCGGCAACCATAATGCCTAGCACCAGGCATTCAACCTGTAAGTGTTGGGTGACTGCATAAATCAGTGAGCTTCGGATTGAAGCTTGTGGATTCTCTTTGCCTAGTGAGCTCTCAAACTATGGAAGAAAACCATTAGTCTCAATTTTTTTTACCCCCTCCCCTCCTTAGGTCTTTATTCAAAGGTCACTTTTCAGTGACACTTTACCTTGACCTCACTATCTAAAATTACAGCTCACCTCAAAACATTTCTTAGATCCCCTTCTCTGCTTTGCCTTTGTCTTAGCACTTCCCACTATCTAACACACTATATGTTTGATTATTTACCATGTTTTTTTCCTGCCCCTCTCCATTAGAATATAAGTTCCAAAAAACCAGGGTTATCCTTTGTTTCTAGTATATGTGCTACCGAAGCGAGCACTATCCTTTGTTTCTAGACAAGAACCTGGCAAAGAGTAGATGATTGGTAAGTATCAACTGACAGCATAATTATATGGCAATGAGGCACTACAAGGAGGCCAGCGAGGTGCCCAGGGCAGAACATTTAAGGAGGTGCTCACTCCTGGGACAGTGTTCTGGGCCAGACTTGGTTGACCTTGAGAGTGACTGCCACCTTACACATTGCAGCCTAGGTGCTTCCCTTGACCACCCCACTCCTAGCCCGGAAGCTGGGAATGGACCAGATGACCTTGTGAGATTCCCTTTGGCCCGGGCAGCAGAGTGCTGGTGTTTACCAACTGGCTCTTGTGTGTGTGTGTGTGTGTGTGTGTGTGTGTGAGTGTGTGTATGTGTGTGTGTGTAAGGGGATACCCCAATTTGCACAACAATGTGTGCCAATTTCTGTGGCGTAGATATTCCCACCATGGCCAATTTCAAGCTGTCACAATACTATGTTTCTGAAAATAAGACTTGCAAAATATGCCCAAACAGCTCTGTGAGCTGGTACAAGCTGACTCCAACACACCCCTGGCCAGGATACTGGGACTCATACTAAAGGCAACCAGGGCCAGCAGGAAGAGTGGCAGAATTAAGAACAATGGATGAATCAGTATTACCCATCTCCACCACAAAAAAATGGCCCACAGGTGCATATCCTAAATGCATGGTGAGTGGCATCACTTTTGAAATCCAATGAATGAAAGGAGGAATTTTGGCATTTTATGAGGACTATGAGCCAGTCCCTCTGAGAAGCCTGAAATTGTTTAAAGTGGCTATTACTATTATGCCCATTTTACAGATGAGATAGCTAAAGCATAAGATAAGTGACTTGCCCAAGGTGATGCATGGTGCAAGTAGTAGAGCCAGGATTCAAAGAGAAGCCTGGTCGATTCCAAGACCCATATGTTTTGTTTTGTTTTGTTTTGAGAACAGTTTTAGATTTACAGAAAAATTGGGAAGACTATATAGCGTTCCAATGTATCCTACAAACAGTTTCCCTTCATCAACATTGTGTAAAATTATCTGACATTTTCTGCAGTCAATGAACCAATATGGATCCATTACCATGAACTAAGTTCTATATTCATTCAGATATCCTAACTTTTTACTTAATGTCATTTTTCTGTTCCAGGACATTCCATTTAGTGGTCAGGTCTCCTTGGGTTCCTCTTGGCCATAGAGGTTTCTCAGCCTTTTTTTGTTTTGGGTATCTTTGATGGTTTCATGTGTTTTCTCTTACACAGCATAATATAGTTCTAGGGCCTCAGAATATAATGAAATCACCAAAGGTATGTGTTGAGGAGATTTTGCAAGCCCATGCATGTCTCACAGGCT
Source organism: Mustela erminea (assembly GCF_009829155.1). Classification (NCBI taxonomy): domain Eukaryota; kingdom Metazoa; phylum Chordata; class Mammalia; order Carnivora; family Mustelidae; genus Mustela; species Mustela erminea. The sequence continues at coordinate 91,514,406 of NC_045635.1, forward strand.
ATATTCCAGTGAATTCCATTCTCCCTATCTGCCCAGGCTTCCATTGGCTCCAGGAGACAGGTGTCACACCTGTCTTGTTTTCTATATTCAGTGACTAGCACCATGCCTGGCACATACAAGGTACTGATTAAATAATTGTCGAAGATGAAAAGGAGAAAAGTAAAGAGGGAAAAAGAATGAATTTTTGGCCCATGGATACTGTTGGTGTTTATGGATCCCTGGAGAAGACTTGAGACAAGAAACTTGCCTAGATAGATCCAAGCGAATTCCTCTTTCCAATTTGTATTAATGAGATGAAGTTAAAGCCAGCAGATGATTCCCTCTTACCTGTTCTGTCAGAGAGGCACAAGAGCACGGGACTGGGGGATGGATGCTGGGATTATCTTGACCACAGCATGGTTTTCCTGTCGTGTGCGTGGGTCAGTACCATGTGGGCGCCCATTCCATGTGGGTGACTGGCAGGCAGCATCCAGTGATTGCTTGAGTGTCAGAGGAAGTGGCCGCGGGCTCCAGAATTCCCATAACAAATTCCTAGAGCAAGTGATCCATCATCCATGGATGATTGAAACGTGATTGAATTCAGTTCCTGCCTACATTTCAGGATTCTTCAGCTGGGAGCCTTACCCAAACACCTTTCATGAGATTTTTAAGAAAGGGGGGGGGGTTAATCTCTACGATGGTCATTTTCCTCCCTCTCTCTCCATTTCTCTGTCTCCTCTTCATGAACATGGAATCATTGCCAGGTCCAAAGTTGTCCAGACTTAAACATTCTGGACTGATTCAGCAGCTGGGGTTGGATATTCTGACGGCCTGCAGCAGAGGCGGCCTGCGGGCTGCAAGCATCCCAAAGATGTCTTCTGCCCAGGCTGCTTGACATTTGAGAATTATTTTTTGACCATCTGAAAATAGCAAACAGCCAGGGGAGTTGGCATTTAAGAACATCAGCTCTCCAGATGGTAACTAGACGAAGCATGGCGATCCTTTTGCAATGTATACAAATGTTGAATTGTGATGTTGTACACCTGAAATCAATATAATGTACGTCCATTATACCTTGATTTAAAAAAACAACAACCACATCAGCTCTGTTGGTGTTTCTTGACAATCTGAAGCTCTGCCAACTTTTGACATGTAGTCTGATGTGAGGTCACAAGGGGCTGGTGCTGGCTAGCGTCTGCCCTGCTTGAACAGAGCACGTATTCCTTATCCAGCTCTCCTTATCCGCCCAGCACTGAAGCAGGAAGTCAGGTATCCATTATTATCTTCCTCTGCATTGGTGTTTCATAGTCTGCATGGGTGCTCTCCCCTTTGAGCCCAACATGCCTGCTAGATTTATTTATACCAACTGCCTCGCTGGGTCCAGTCGTCACTAAGTCTGTGTCTGAGTCTGTAACTCCTAACCTAGTCTAAGACCACAAGGCTGATGTGAGACACAGGCAGGGTCTGTGGCTGCCAGCACGGATGGATGGATGGATGGATGGATGGATGGATGGATGGATGGACGGACGGGACAAGTTGCCACTAGTCAGCCCCTATGCCACGAAAGTAAGTTTCCTGGTGGTGCCTGTCTGAAATTCACACCGTCAGTCCCGTCTTAGGATTAAGGGCTTTATCTTGCCCTTTCAAGATGAAAACGTGTCCCGTGGGAGGTTAGGCTGTTAGGCCAGTTCTAAGTTACATGAAGGGGAGAGGGTCTGCCCTAGAAGTACCTTGGGAGATATTTAGGATTGCTAACGTTGGCTCATCTCCAGCAACAGAGAGACAGGGAGAGGAAGGGAAGGAGACCCAGGACAAATAAGCTTTGTTGAGGTGAGAGAGTGAAAAAGAACTCAGAGCCCGAGGGCACAGCCCTGGCATGGAGGCGCTGGTGGGAAGGCATGGGGTCCCGTCGGGGGGAGGAGAGTTGGAAGGTATTGCTTCAAAGGAGCCAAAAACCATCCGCCTTCTGTGGCCAGTGGGCCCTTCAGAGAAAGAACTGATTCGTTCTTTCGAAAAGATAGCTCGGTGGCGTGTAACTCACAGGTGGTGTGAAGGCCGGAACTCTATAAACAGACCCTCTTGCAGCGACCAGAGGCTATTTTTGATTCTCACAACATCATATGCTGGGCAGACAGTGGCCCTGTTGGCAATCTGAGAGAGTGAAGAGATGTAGCAATTGGCAGCTCTCTGGGGAGAGATGGTTTTCCCACTCCCAACACCCTCTGCACTGCCCCTTGGCCATTCCCATTCTGGGAGCCTGTCCTTGAATAGCACACCCCCTCCCCAGCATCCCAGAGCCCTGAGGGGTCTGTGTGAACCCCTGGGGAAGGTGACACTCCTCCAGCTGGCAGGCAACTGCCCAGATGAACCCAACTATCACTCCCTGCCCTGCTTCTCCAAATGCCAGCAGGGTTCCAGAACCCTCCTTGTTTCTTCACCTCTCCCCTCTCCCCTCTCAGAGTCCTCCCTTGTGGGCAGCTCTTTCTTGCTTCTCCCAGCTGGGCTTGCTTTCTGGGCTTAGTTAGAATGGGCTCAGCTCTCCAGGGAAACAGTAGTTTTGAATGTATGCTGCAATTTTGAATACGCAGCCTGGGGGCGGGGGCAGCCAAAGCTGGGGTTATTATTCTGGTGTTTGGGGACTACCCGTCAGACACGGTCTATGCAATCCAGGCAGTGCAGAAAAGGAGGGAAGTGGATGCAGGGGGCAGGAGGGGGTGGAAAAAGCAGGGGGACTTCGCCTACTGTAATGTTTTTCGCCACATCTCCCCATCTTACTGACTTCCAGCCTAGGCCATATCTGCTGTGCCTCTCTCAGTGTGCCCTGCACCCCCCATACACACACCATTGCTCAGGGTCCCAGCTCTGTCCCCCACATTGCCTCCTACCACCTGGGCACAGGCTGCATCATACGGATTTACAGATTAGTCAGATGAATGCTTAACACCCACCTCCCCTCAGCCTTGGCAGCTTGCATTTCCATGAGAGTGACAAGAAGAGTGGAAATACTTATTATCTACTTTATTTTATATTGAAGGCAATCCTCCCAGGGCCCACACTAGTCCCCTCTAGCAGTGGTAGGTACTTGGAGAGGCCACATGAACTTTTTAGGCCACTGGGAACGCCGGGGAAGTGGTAATTTATTAGAGTCAACCCTTGATTCCTCCCATGAATTATCCACTTGGCGGGTTATCTGCTGCTAATGCCTTTCCCTAAGCTGGCTTCCCCTGCCTCCCCAGCCGATTTCTGAACTGTCTTTTCCCCCTGCTCTCTTGACAGCCTGTGGATGTGTGCTTAAGGAATGCAAACTCGAGCATTTGCCTACGCAACATGGAACTACAGAAGAAAATTGGCTGGGGGCGTGGGTTGCAAAGTTCTAGTTCCTTCCTATGCCAGCCAGAAATGATTGGGGGTCTTCAATGAAATCCCCAAATTCTGAGGGCAGACTATGTGCCAAGGCCCCAGTTTGGTAGCTAGGGAGGGAGTCCTTTTATTCATCCTGGTTGCTTTTTGTTCCATCAGGCGTCCCAAGCTTGGAAGAGAGTAGCTGTCTAAGAAAAAATGGACACATTATACAATTTCTACCACATCATCATCATCACCACCACCACCGTCATCATCACCATCATCAACATCATCATCATCACAAAGACAGCTAATGCTTTCATAGAATCTATTAGGTGCCAGGGATGAACTCACTCAAATGTCACAGCTCTTGATTTGAGATATTTTTAACCCTGACTGTGAAGCAAAGAAACCAAAGTACAGAGAAAAGTTGAGTGACTTGTCCAGGGTCATGCAGCCGGCACCCAGACAGCCTTTATCCAGGGATCACTGGCTTGTTGCTAGACCACGCTTCCGTATACTACACTAACCTGCCTCTCGCTACACACGTTCTATTGTTTTGGGGTTTCATTATTACAGGACTACCCCCAAACTTTATAGCTTAAAGCAACAACCATTTTTTCCTTGTCAGTGATTCTGTGGGTCAGGAGTCCCAATACAGTATAGATGGCTTGTCTCCGCATAGGATGTCTGGAATGTCTACGTACATAACTCAGAACAGCAGGGCCTGGTCAGGATGGCTTGACTGGGCCCTGGTGTCTGGGGCCCCAGTTCCTTATTATCTGCTAGGGTCCCACCTTCTCCTCCACATAACCTTTCCATCCAGGTAACTAGAGCTTCTTCGGAGCGTGGTGGTCTCAGAGTGATCAGACTTCTTCCATGGTGGCTGGTCGGCTCTGAGAGAATGCAGACACTTTCACACTTCTGGAACTAAGAACAGTGTTATTTCTACCACATTCTAGTAGCCAAAGGAAGGCAAGAGACCAGACCAGTTTCAAGAGGAGGAATAACAGACTCCACTCCTAGATGAATGGAGTGGTATGCACATACACTGAAAGAATTAATTCATGGCGGCCAACTTTGGAGACTACCACACCACTTACAGATAGAAAAAAAAAAAATATATATATATATATACACATATATATATTTATATATATAAATTATATATTTTCTATATATATACATATATATGTATATATATAATTTATATTATGTTTTATATAAGGTAATATATTACCTCATATGTTTCTGTACAGACACACACACATCAAAATTGATGAAAAAAGCCAAAAATTGCAGATTTTTTGACCCATACTCTGCCACTATTGACCCTATGTCAAAAGGCTTACTGAATATTGATATCCATTCCCAGACATAGATCCCACTAAGTGTTTCAGTGCCCTTCCAGTAGCTTAGCCAGGTCTCCCAGATCCCAATAACTTAGAAGACCATGATTCTAGGGCTGACCCTGAGTCCTACCTACATGGAATATTTTCTTTCTTCTGAGACAGACACCAAGGGAGCTCCTCAAATAGGGTTCTATCCCAGGGCAGTAACCCACTGGGACTCACACTGGGGAAAATCATCCAACCTAGAAGATCCCATTGCCTCAAGTGAAGCTTCTGCCATTGAAGATTGCTGGATGTGTAGTGTCAAGGGGAAAGAGTAGACCAAAACAAAACCCTTCAGGAAACCTGAACTTGTGATTCTGGCTCAGCTTTTCTGCATGTGAATGAGGGGAAGACAAGAAGGAGGTAACCTAAAGATACAGCAGACATCTCTTCATGACTTAATCATGTCACCTCACTGTCTACATGTCCCAAATGACCATGAATGAAGTGGTTTTTTAATCTCCCTCCCCTGCAGATGTGCTTTTGTTTTCTTCTTTTCTCTTCCCAAAAATGGCAGAGCCTTTGGCGGGAAGTGCCATACTCAACTACCATGTTCAATCTCTTCCTGTTCTAAGCCTGGCTGTCACCTTGTTCCTATTGCTGAGAGCTCATTCATTCATTCATTCATTTGTTCAATACTTATTGAGGGCTACTGTGTGTGAGGCCCTATTGTAGGAACTCAAGATACATCAATGACCAAATCAGACCAAAATACCTGCCTTCAGGGAGCTGACATTCTATTGAAAGGTAACAGACAATAAACTAAATAGGGAAATAAACAGAGTATGTTAGGAGACGAATGCTACTGGAGGAAAATAGGACAGGAAAGGGAGGCAGAGATGCTGGGATGGTTGGGGGAAGGGTTCAGGTTTAAACAGTGTGCACAGGGAAGGTCTCTCTGAGAAAATGACATCTGAGCAGAGAACAAAAGGTGAAGCAGGGACTTGTGTTGAGAATAAGGTCTGGGAAGAAAAAGACAGAAACAAGAACAGTTGGAGAGGATGATAGATTGGATTGTTATTCTTAATAACAATAACCCTTCCTACTTTAGAATCTTATATACATTTCCTGGCCATGTGACTTTGCAGCACTTCCTTCCAGAGCAAGCAGACTCTATTTTGCTGGTGTACATGGCCACATGACTTGCCACATCCACCGGAATCTTGGTAGACATGATGCTAGCCAATATTTTAAACATGCTTGCCTGATTTAGCTTGGCCTCTTGCACACCTGCCATCTGCCTTGAAAAGAACATTCCTGAACTGGCTGCTGGTCCCAGAATGAAGAGATACAAGGACAGGATACGAACTTGATTCTTTTTTTTTTTTTTTAGGACTTATTTATTTATTTTAGAGAGAAACGGAGAGAATGTGTGCATGAGGGGGGATGGGCAGAGGGAAAGGGAGAGAGATAATACCCTGTAGACTCCCTGTGAAGCAAGGAACCTGCCATAGGGCTCAATCCCACAACCCTGAGGCCATGACCTGAACTGAAGTCAAGAGTCACTGAACCGACTGAGCCAGCTAGGCTCAGAGTTCAATCTTTCTCCCATAGACAATAGACTGTCCTGAGTTCTAGACTTTGAAAAAGCAACAATAAGGGCACCTGGGTAGTTCAGTCAGTTGGTTTTGGCTCAAGTCATGATCTCAGGGTCCTGGGATGGAGCCCCACATTGGGCTCCACCCACAGGAGGGAGTCTGCTTGACATCTCTTGCCCTCTGCCCCTGCCCCTACTTGTGTGTTCTCTGTCTTAAATAAATAAATAAATAAATCTTTAAAAAAAAAAAAGGAAGAAGAAAGAGCAACAATATCTCCACTTTCCTTAATTGTTTGAATGCTCCGAATCTTCCACCCCAGCCTAACACATCGCTCCATTTCCGCACCTAGTGGTGGTTTTGAAATTTCTGTGTTGAAGCAATCTCTTTTGGAAGGCAGGCAGGGGACTTTTCTTGAAGCTGCCTTTGTGTTAAAAGCGCATGGCTTTCACTTGGATCATGTGCTATTCAAAGCAATAAAAAGAGTAATTTTTTTCTAAAGATGGTTTTGTTTATATGTTACATAAGACTGAGAAAATATCCATTTTCTATATCACATAGTACAAACCAAAAGGACATTCTTATGGTCAGTCTCATACAAGAACAATGCTTTCCAAGAGCCAGTGGCCACAGGGCATCACTGATAAGATGATCTATTTTGTTTCAGGAATTGTGCTAGGTGCTGAGAATACAGTGGTGAGGCAGATTACTGCTTAATTATTTTGTCACCCAGCCCTGAGTGTGTTGTTAAAATCAGGAGTGGCCATGCAACCTGCTTTGGTTAATGAAATGGAATGGAATGGAAGAGACTGTGTCATGTCCAAGGAGATTCTTCCAGAGCCATAGAGTGATAACACTGAGGTCTGTCTTCTCTCTGCCATGACAACACCAGTATCTCAGGTAGGGGCTATTCTGCGAATCTGGGTCCCAGAGTGAAGACACATAGAGCACAGCCATAACCAACTCATGGCCGACATGCAATATGAGCAAGAAATGAATGTTTGCTTGGGGAAGTCATTTGTTATCACAGCATAACTTAGACTATACTGACTACCACAAACTGGAAATGAGACAGATGTAGTCATTGTCCTCATGGAGATTATAATTCTGTGAAAAAAAAATATAGTAAATAAGGAAGAAGAATCAGAGAAAGAGGGAAAAGACTACTACAAGAAATAATATTTGCTGAAAGGGAGTATCAGTGTGCACGGACGTGTGCATGTGTGCATGCTTGTAGACCCCCCTTTACTGAGATAATCAGGTCCGGTACGTTGCTGAGCCTTGACCTATAGAGCAAAAGCCAACCCTCCTTCCTCTCTCCTCCATATTTTCCCTTTTCCTCTTCTCTCCCTCACATTTTCCTCTCCTCTCCAACATACTTTCTCCAAATCCTGTCCTTCTTTTCTTTCAACTCTCCACAGTTGTGTGCATAAAAATACATGCACATATGTGCACACTCACATGCATGGGCATACATGTATACACACACGTACAGAAGAAGTGCCTTTGAGACTGAACTTGATAATCATAACCCTGGGATCCCTGCGCTGCTTTAATTACAGCCATTATTCACAACACCACGTACATTTTCTGTCTTGTTGACAGTATTTGGGAAGCAGCAGCTGCTCCCTTACTTTCACATTGATTGCTACTGTTTTGCCTTGCAAAGGAATATTAAATATCACAGTTAAACACAAATCTTCAAGGCAGCTTCTGTTCCCAGCCATTCAGATCTTGTCTCTCTCATTCAGCTGAGCTCTGCAGAGCACTTTCAGATTGGCTCCTCTGCTCAAGTTATTTCAAAATGTCTGGCTTTGGTTTGATTCCAGCTTCCTCCTTAATCCCTCAACATCTTTGCTGCCATTGCTAGTGTCTTCCTCTCCAGGTTTCCTTCAGTCCATTTCAAGATGACCTACCTCATCCAGGCCAACTCTCTGTGACTTTGGTCATGAACTCCATGTGGTTTTTAAGGACTCTGGGAAAATCCCTGCCCTCCACCTTAGCTTATTGTTCCTGAAATGACATGATTACAAGTGCATTCCTTCATCTGAAGGCTTCCAGGGTAACTGGTTAGTACATTAATTTTATTATTTTAAATTTTTTAAAGATTTTATTTATTTATTTGAGAGAAAGAGAAAGAAAGCATGAGGGGGAGCGTCAGAGGGAGAAGCAGACTCCCCTCTGAGCACTGAGCCTGACATGGGGCTTGATCTCAAAACCCTGGGATTGTGACCTGAGCCAAAGGCAGACGTGTAACCAACTGAGCCACCCAGGTGCACCTTGTGCTTTTTTTTTTTTTTTTTTTTTAAAGATCATGTACCCAGGGGCTCCTGGGTGATTAAGTCAGTTGAGCTTTTGACTCTTGATTTTGGCTCGGGTCATGATCTCGGGGTAGTGAGATCGAACTCTGTGTAGGGCTCCACACCGAATGTGGAAACTTCTTGGGATTCTCTCTCTTCCTCTTCCTCTGTCCCTCCGCACTCTCTCTAAAAATAAAATTAAATTAAAGAAAAAAGATCATGGAACCATTAACTATCTGATCAGATCTATGATGGCTTTTCTTGGAAAATTGCACATCTCCATACCATTTTATGTACAATTTCAGAGGATTCTAGGATTTCCCAAAGCCCATTCATGCACCACCTCTTTAGGGGCACAAAAGTCCCAGATGAGGTTAGCTGATGAAAACACCCATCTCCCTGGGACAGGTAAGCATCTATCAGTATGAATGAGTATAACAGATTCAATCCAGAGGTTTTAACAAAGAAGAGAACATGAGGACCCAGGGAAATTTAGGTGACTTAAAAGGGTTACTTAACTTAAAGGTCTGCCTTTCTCCCACTTTCTCCTTTCTGCAGTCTGACCCATGCTCAGGATCTTTCTCACTACAGTCTTCTTTCAGAAAGCCCAAAGCCCACAGGCATCTCCCCAAAGCACACAAGATGGACCAACAGGCCTGACATTTCCCCCACGTGTTTTGAAGTTCCAGGTCACTTGTCAAGGCTGACGCAAGTACCAGCACATTCCCCACACTCATCTTCTCATTTCTGAGATCTGTAGGAAGCATGTGCTTTCAACTAAAGGCTAGCACAATGGTGTGAAAAGGATGGCAGTGGACACTGACCTCTGAGTTGAACTTCTGAGTACTTATTTACATGGTTGTGGACTCATCCTGGCCAGTTTTGGAAAGCTGCTGGTTTTAATTCATGACTAGTGAGTTCTGACAAACAGAAAAAAAAATAATGCAGATGGGAAATGGTGTGCTTCCTGCCTTGGAAAGCATTCTAGGGCTTCCCTTGACTTTCATAAGTAAACAGGCAGATGTGGGGGGAGGATTAAAAAGAAGATATACAAAATTTCAGTTGAGAGGCTGGATTGAATGGAAACAAAAAGGGAGGATTTCTGTTATGAGATCCCACAAATGCAAAGGAGGTGTTGGGGACCATGTGTATTGAGGCTGTGGTGGAAATGTTGGGGGACTTGAAGGGTTCCTAGCCTACTATTAGCTCTGTAACCGTGGACAAGTCACTTTCCCAGCCTAAGAGGCAATTTCCTAGGTGTCAGAATCTGGTAGATCCATTGCCCCTTCATCTCTAACTCTGTCATATATGTGCTTCCTGAAACTCCTTGCCCAGTCAATCATGTGGTGTGGCTGTCTGTTCATAATCCCTCTTCTCTTAGAGGGATGTCTCATGGTGAAGTGATTGAGATCACAGGATCAGGAAGAAGAATGGCTTTTCCACTTTTGTGACTTCAGGCAAATCCCTTTGAACCTCTCTGAGCCTCCATTTCCTCATCTGTAATACAGAAATGAGAGTATCCCCTCTTCAGGGTGTCATAAGGCTAACATAAAATAATGTATGTTAAATACTTATATCAACTCCTGGCATGTGGTAAGCACATATGTGTTAGCCATGATTATTATCCCCTGAGAATGACCCATTTTATACATAAAGGTGGACTCCCCCTCCCACACACACAAAGTAGCTATGCCTATGCTAAGTGACACTGCCTTCCAGTCATAGCTGAATAATTCTGGGATAGATCCCTGGCTTAGACTGGGCCAGTGGAATTCTTACTCCAGGAAACATGAATTTTGAATGGAGTAAGGCAGAGAGGACAAGCTGTTGGAGTTGTCCCTTTATGGCAGCACTTTGGAGCATGTTTTGTTTGGCCCTTACAGTGTTGTTGTTGTTTTTTTTTTTCATTTTTAATATGGTGGAGGAGCCAATATTTAACAACTAGGGAATGTCATCTAACAATCCACAATTCTGACTTCACTCAGTCCAGCAGCACTGGGCCAAATTCCTATATGGTAACATTTGGCAAAGGAAGTAGCAACTGGCCTGCTTACTATAGGCTCCTTCAACTCTGCTTGAGCCCCTGAGTTTGTGATGCTTGCACCTCGAGGGCATGCTACTAGGTGCCCTGATTTCTGCTATTCCTGTGCCATGACTACCATACTCCACCTTTGGGTCTATAAAATACTCCAGAATCCCACAAAGCATTCCCCTCAACACTGTATACTCCCATGAGCTACCCAGAGTGTCTGTTACCTACAGACAAAAGATACAAAAGACGCCAGGATGGCTATACTCCCATGGCAGAGCCTCCAAGTTAGCTCTCAGTATGATTGGTTCCAAAGAGCTGGCAAATTACGTGAAGCAGTCTGCAGATATGCTGATTTATCTGATTGTCAAGGGCTGTAATAATAAATTTATCTATCTGGAGTTTCTGTGTACTAATATCTAAAAGAATGTAGTCTGACCTGATTTTCCTAGAGAGATACAAATTCAAGCACTTTGTTCTGTTATTCTTAATATTACCATTGTATTTTTCAGATTGCATGTCCTAATCTGGGGGTTAGGAAATACCCTCACCATCTACTTCAAATCTTAGTATTTTTTGTTATCATTTGAAGTAGCCCTGAAAAACATTAGGAGAGTGCATAACGGTATCACTTGAAATCAATTTTAAGATCTTGATAAGCTCTCTTTAAAAGTGGTTTTCAATGGATATCTTCTTGGACAGAAATAATATTATGTACTCTCTGCCTAAAAATCACTACTTCCCTTCTCCACATGTAAGGGCCCTACTCAAGCTTCAAGGTTCATCTGAAAAGCTGTCTTTCAGGGGCATCTGGGTGTTTCAATTAGTTAAGCATCCAATCCTTTGTTTCAGCTCAGGTCATGAGATTGAGCCCTGTGTCAGGCTCTGTGCTCAGTGTGGGTTCTGCTTGAGATTTTCTTCCTCTCCCTCTTCCCCTGTTCATGCTCTCTCTCTCTCTCTCTCAAATAAATAAATAAATAAATAAATCTTTTTAAGAAAGCTATCTTTCAGATAAAATTCCTCCCACTCCCTTGGGGGAGACTATTCACTTCCACCAGTATACTCCTAATAGCCCTTTGTATACACTCTGATTTTAGGACCTAGCATGTGGTTTACTTATCTTTCACACAGACAAGTGAGGTCTCTTGCCTAGAGTTTCTTGAGGGTAAAATTCTTGTCTTAGTCATCTTTATAGCCTGAGCACCTAACTCATAACAGAGGTGTCACCAATGCTTGATCTATGGATGTTTGTTGTTGAATGAATCAAAGACTAGAAAGCATTTCTGGGAAAGATGTCTCTGTAGGGTTTACATGGAGGTGAAAAACATGAATTGCAAATATAGAATGGAAGAGATAGCAGAATCTTTGGCATCACCTACAAATGAAAAACAAATGGCATACATCCCAAGTAACTGGGGTGGGTTTTTTTTTTAACTATAAAGATAGATTAAGGAAAATGACATAAAGCTATTAGGAAGAGATAGAAAGAATGTTAAGATCTTGAAAATAAATATATTCCCCTAGTATAGGCTTCTGTGAAAAATGCTGAAATTGTTTAGATGATTATTTATGGAAAAGTACATGTGCTTTCAATTAAGAGTGTCTGTTTGACAAAGTTCTGCTTACTAAAGAATATGAAAATAATGTTACAGATTCGAGATGGTGGAAGGCTTGGGGCAGAACATAGAAGTTTCTGTAACTACCTTCAGAAAACTTAGGCCAGAGGAAGAATGAAGACATGGGTAATGTGAAAGACCCAGAGTGGAATACTCATGCCCAGAAGCCAGAAAATCGAAGCTGAGACCTGAATAGCTCTATGAACTGAAGCTAACTAAATAAACCAGTTGGGGCTCTGAGAGAGGCATCTGTGAACAGCTAGAGACTTCACAACTGACCTCCCTTGGAGCCTCAGAGCCCAAGACAACTTTAGGAGAAATGAAACACACCAAGATAACTAAATGCAAGATGTCAGAAGGTGAAGCCAGAGTCTGCTGAAACTGTACTGTGAAATAAGTGAGGGAATGATAAAATCTTGTGTCTGATTATTTATTTTTTCACTTTATAGCTGAAATTGGATGCCCAAATTCTGTGATTGCAGTAGTGGGCTGGTGATCCAGGAAGACATAAATTTGCATAAATTGATACGGGTGGTGTAGATTTGGGAGTGGAGGAGGCAGGGGCCTGAGGAGTGATGAGGAGAATGGAGGAAATATTTTTCTATGAGTTATCTATTGCTGCATAAAAAAAATTAACATAAATTTAGCAGCTGAAAGCAACACATCTCTTATCTCACAGTTTCTGTGAGTCAGGCATTTGGATATGGCTTAACTGGAGCCTTTACTTCAGGGTCTCTTTCAAAGTTCAGTTAGAGCTAGGGCTGGGGTCTCACTGGAAGGTTCAACTAGGGAAGGGTCCACTTCCAAGTTCACATGGTCATTGGTGTGATTCAGTTCATCATGGGTTGTTGGACAGAGAGCCTTGATTCCTTCCTGGTTGTTGGCTAAAGGCCTCCCTCAATTCTTTGTCATATGGGTCTCTCCAACAGGCTGCTTGCTTCATCAAGCCAGGTAAACAGTGAAGACAATAGAAAGAATCAGCTAGCAAGACATAAGGACTGAAGTAACTTCTTATCACCTTTGCCATATTCTTGAGAAGCAAGTTGCTTAGCCAGACCACACTCATGAGGAGCGTATTATGCAATGTTACACCAGGAGATGGGGATTATCTTAGAGTCTGTGCACTACAGTCACTGATTCTGTGCTCTAGTGGTTCTAAAGAAATTGATTTGGGGTCCAGTTAAAACAAGGTGTTAGAAAACCTATGTACGGGCACCTGGGTGGCTCAGTGGGTTAAGCCGCTGCCTTCAGCTCAGGTCATGATCTCAGGGTCCTGGGATTGAGTCCCGCATTGGGCTTTCTGCTCAGCAGGGAGCCTGCTTCCCTCTCTCTCTCTCTCTGCCTGCCTCTCCGTCTAATTGTTATCTCTCTCTGTCAAATAAATAAATAAAATCTTTTAAAAAAAGAAAACCTATGTACTTTGGGTGATTTTGTGCATAAAGTGTGTTGCTTCATGGCTCAGATGACAAAGTGAGTCACAAAGTTGGGGAGAGACCAACCCTCCCCCTGCTTACCACTCTGTTAGAGACAACAAAGCTGTGCATGGTCCAGAGTGTTCTTATGGGAGAAGAAGCTATGACAAGGGACTCTAATAAGGAAGTTAAGGGGTGCCTTTGGCTCAGATCATAATCCCAGGGTCCTGGTGGGGAGCTGGCTTCTCTCTCTCTCTGCTCCTCTTCCCACTTGTGCTCTCTCCTATGTGTGCTTTCTCTCTTTCAAATAAATAAATAAAAGTTTTTTTTTTTAAAAAGGAAGTTAGATTAAAGAACATGAGAGGACATGTTTTTAAGCATAAAGTGAAATGCCCATTGAGACTCACAAATAAAACTGTTGGAGTCTTTGAGGCCAGTCTATGTTCCTTATGGAAGTGTCTCTGAGACCCTGCATTTGGTGTCATTTGGGCATTAAATATTCATACGATCTCTTCATGAAGCCTCTATTCGTATCTAAAGACAAATTTATTATCTTTCCTCTCCAACTAGATCCTCCTCCAACTTCCCTATTTCTGATAGTAGTCATTCAGTGTCAATACGTTGGGATAATCTTCAACTCACTGGTACTTTCCTAGAGTCGCTGCGGCCAAACTATTGATAGTTCGGACTCTCAATCTCATTTGTCATGTCACCTAGTCATCCGTCCATTATTGCAATTCCATATAAACTTATGATTTTTATGATTTTTCTACGCTTCCAGTTTTTCAATGGTGGCCTATTGCCTGCTGGTTGGGTATTTGAGGCCTTCCTTTACGGGTCACAACCTACCATCCCCCTCTTCACACCAAACACTCTTTAGTCCCTGAACACATCAGTTTTCTCCTATATCAGTTATAACACAGGTTCAGCCACACACAATAGAACACCAAAAATAATAGTGGTTTAAGCAAGGTAGACGTTTATTTCTTGCTAATATTAACATAGGAAGTCCAGGGTTAGTGATAGCTCCACAATCACTGGGATCCAGAACTCTTTTATCCTGTTGTTCTGCACTTCTCAACACACAACTTCCATGCCTGGGCCAATGTCACATCATGATTCAAGACGGTTTCTCCACCCCCAGTCATCATGTCTGCATTCCTACCAGGAAGAAGAAAGAGAAGTATCCTTCTTGGAAGGATACTTCCTGAAAGTTGTATCTACTACCAAAACATAGCTTATAGCTCATTGACCAGAACTTAGTCACTTAGCCACCCATAGCTCCAAGGGAGACTGGAAATACAAAGTTGATTCTGACAACCATATTCCCAGGTAAAAATTGGAGGTTCTATACTAAAGGAGAACTGATAATGGGAGATAAGTATCAGTCTCTGCCTTAGAATATCAAGCTGAGTTGGTTCCAAACTCAATTTCAAATTTAATTTTAATTTTAGAACTAGAAGCGGGACCTTTAGAGGCCATATGTCAAAATCTTGATTTTAAAGAAGAGAAAGGCAGAATCCAAAGACAAAGTAACTTGCCTATAACAAGTTAGTGGCAAACCTGAGATTAGAACCTGACAAATTTATCTTCCCAAAGTCTCCTACAATTGTTAAGAGAAAAAAAAATGTGGTTGAAAACCAGAGGCTGGGGATGGAAGAAGGTTGTAGTCTTCTCAGCCATGCCATCAGCAAGTTATGTTGCATGGAACAAGTCACCTTATTCTCTCTTGTCTCAGTTATATTCCCTGTAAAATGAAGCGATCAGACTACATGTCACCTAGTCATTCTTCCATTATTACAATTCAATATAATCTTATGATTTTTATGATTTTTTTTCACTTCCAGTTTTTCAATGGTGGCCTATTGCCTGCTGATTGGGTATTTGAGGCCTTCCTTGAGAGGTCCCAACCTACCATCACCCTCTTCACACCAAACACATATTAGTCCCTGAACACAGCCCACACTTCTCATTTGCCCCTTTGCTCATGCTGTCTCTTCTCTTTGTAAAATACTGTCTCATCAACCCCTTTCTTTGGCTGTCAGTAATCTTCTCCATGTGTTTTTAGGAAAATACATACAAACATAAAAATTACCAAGCACTTATTATGTGTTAGGGTTTGCTCTGAGAAGTTTACATGTGTTGATTCATTTTATACCTACAATAAGTCTATAAGATGCATGCTATTATTACCCCATTCTACAGAGGAACACACTAAAGCACAGGAAGTTAAGTAACTTGCTATGACACAAAACATGCTATTCAAATGCCTTTCATCTGCCTCTTCCTGGGCACACATTTCCTACATTTGGCAACTACCAAATGGGAGAAAATATTTGCAAATGATGTGTTTGATAAGGGGTTCATATCCAAAATTTATAAAGAACTCATACAACTCAGTGGACAAAAAAATGAACTATCTAATTAAAAAATGGGCAGAGGATCTGAATAGACATTTTCCCAAAGGAGAGATACAAACAGCCAACAGGTACAAGAAAAGGTGCTCACCACCATTAATCATCAAGGAAATGCAAATCAAAACCACAATGCACTTGATCTTAGCCAAATGAAAATATGAAATATCACAGTATGACTATTAGAATGACTATCATCAAAAAGACAAGAAATAACAGGTGAGGATGTGGACAAAAGAGAGAACCCTCATGCACTGTTGGTGGGAATGTAAATTGGTGTGACCACAATGGAAAGCAGTATGGTTTCCTCAAAAAATTAAAAATAGAACTACCATATGATCCAGCAATTGCACTTACAGGAATTTATCTGAAGAAAATGAAAATACTGACTCAAAAAAGATATATGCACCCCCACTTTCTTTGCAGCATTATTACAATGCCGAAACATGGAAACAACAATATCTGTCAGAGAAAGACAAATATTGGATGACCTCATCTATAAAATGCAATCTAAAAACAAATCTTGTGTGAGTTTAAAGTGTACTACATGATGTTTTGATACATGTATATCTTGGGAAATGATTAATATGATACAGCTAGGCAACACATCCATTACTTCACATAGTTACCTTTTTTTGGTGTGGTGAGAACATTTAAGTAAGATTATACTCTCAGCAACTTTCAAGTGCATAATACAATATTGTTAACTATGATCACAATGTAGTACATTATGTCCCCCGAACTTATTAATCTTTTAACTGGAAATTTGTACCCATTGACCAATCTCTCCTCCATTTCCCCCTTCCAGCTAGTCCCTGGCAACCACTGATGTAGTCTCTGTTGCTATGAGTTTGATTTTTTTTTAAGATTCCATCTATAAATGAGATCATATAGCATTTGTCTATTTCTGTTTAGATTTATTTCACTTAGCATAATGCCCTTAAGTTCATCCATGCTGTCACAAAAGGCTGGATTTATTTCTTTTACTTTTAGAGATTTTATTTATTTTAGGGCCCCTGGGTGGCTCAGTCAGTTAAGCATCTGCCTTTGGCTCAGGTCATGATCCCAGGGTCCTGGAATAGAGCCCCGCCTCTGGCTCCCTCTGCCCTCTGCATGCCACTCCCCCCATGTAATATTTTATTTATTTTATTTTAGAGAGAGAGAGTGCACGTGTGAGTGGGGGGAGGGTCAGAGAGCACGTGAGAGATAATCTCCAGCAGACCCAGCACGGAGCTCATTGTGGGCCTTGATCTCGTGACCCTGGGATCATGACCTGAGCTGAAACCAAGAGTGTTGCTCAACCAACTGGGCCACCCAGCCCCCTGAATTTCCTTTTTTTTTTTTTTTGTAGTTGAATACTATTTTTTGTATATACACCACATTTTCTTTATCCATTCATTCACTGATGAACACTTAGGTCATTTGCTTATCTTGGTTCTTGTGAATAATGCTGCAATGAACATGGAGGTACAGATATTTCTTTGAAATAGGGATTTCATTTTCCTCACATATATATCTAGAAGTGGGATTGCTAGATCATGTGGTAACTCTTTTTTAAATTCTTTGAGGAACTTCTATATTGTTTTCCACAATGGCTGCCCGATTTACATTCCCAGCAACACTGAACTAGGGTTCCCTTTTCTCCACATCCCCGCCAACACTTGTTATATCTTGTCTTCTTGATGACAGCCATTCTAACAGCTGTCAGTCAGGGTTCTTAGCTGCAAGTAACAGAAACTGAACCTAGTTGATTCGAGCAAAGACTAGGTATTTTAAATGTAGTTTGCAGAACAGTTGGAAGGGAGGAAGGTAGGAAGGAAGGAAGGACAAGGTTGAGGGCAAGAAGCCACAAACAATATCTAGAACCACACTATGGACTTATCCCGACAATATCCTGACACCACCACTAATAAAGACTCCAAGCACTAGGTGCCACAGCTTGTACTGTTTGAATCCCTGCTGATTCCCACATTCAGGCAGAGGGTTAGAAGCAGTGCTGGTAATATCTGGAAAATGTTTAGAGACTTACACTTTCTTGGTGTCCTGACAATTCCATCTCATCATCATCTAATGAATCAGGGAACAGTGAGTTCCCGAAGAGGAATTTGACTGATCCTAGAAAGAAAGCCGAAGTCTTGGTTCTATCATTCATCGCCTTACCGGAAAGAAGGCAAAAAAGAGCCTCATCCTCCCATCCTCTCCTGTGGCTCTTCCAGAAATATATCCAAGGTTCCTAGGCTCAGAAAACTTCTGAGCATTGGAGGCAGAGATAGCACTGCCTCCATCAAAAGTTTTTACTCCTGTCATATAACTTTTCTTCATTTGGACCCCATTCTCTCCAAAGCTAATCTGATACATTAATTTTATTTAAGAGGTTAATGATTCATAAAGAATTACGGTATAATATTTTCTCCTTCATTCTAATAAAATCTATCAATTCATTAATTAATGCTTTCCTTCCTTCAGCAAACATTTATTGAACTCCCATTATGCTCTAGGTCCTGTGATAGATGCTGGAGACACAGAGAGAGCTAGACAGACATGGTACCTGCTCTAATGGAGCTTGCAGTCTGGTAAAGGCAGACAGGCACAGAATTATAAAGAGATGTATGATGGCTTTAAATTTTGTCCACAAATTCTCATATATTCTTCCTTTCAAGAGGTGAAACTCAATTTCCTTCCTTTTTTTAAAAAAATATTTTATTTTATTTTACTTTCATCTTATTTTATTTTAGTAGGCTCTATGCCCAGCATGGAGCCCAATGCAGGGCTTGAACTCATGACCTTGTGATCAAGACCTGAGCTGAAATCAAGAGTTGAACGCTTAATGAACTGAGCCCCTAAAGATTCTATTTTCAAGTAATCTCTACACTCAACATAGGTCTTGAACTCACAACTCTGAGATCAAGAGTCACACACTCTTCCGACTGAGTCAACCAGGGACCCCAATTCCTTTCCCTTTTAGTGTGGATTGAATTTACTGACTCACTTCTAACAAATAGAATGTGGCAGAAGTAATGATGTGTGACTTCTGAGACGTGGTCATAGAGGCACTGCAGTTTCCTTCTTTCTCCATTTTTTGGATAATTTGCTCTATGGGAAGTCACTGCCATTTTTTAATTACACTCAAAAAAGCCTTATGGGAAGGTCTGTATAGCAAGGAACCGAGGTGTCCTGACAAATACCATGTGAATGAACAGATTCTCCAACTCCAATCAAGGCTCCCAGTGAACATCCTGTCTACAACCTCACACGAGATCCTATGTCAGAATCATCCAGCTAAGCCACTCCTGACCCACAGAGACTGTGAAGTAATAAATACTTGTTGTTTCAAGCCACTAAGTTCTGGGGTAATTTGTTACACAGCAATAAATAATGAATATATAGTGTAAATGTGCTATGAAAAAGGAACTACAGTGTGCTATAAAAACATATAAGAAAGGACCTTAATCTAGTTTGGCGAGTCAAATGAGTTCTTACTGAGGAGTTGGTTAAGCTGACCTCAAGAGAAAGGAGGAGTTAGGCAGGGCATAGGGAGTGATGTAAAAGAGGAAGTATTCTGGGCACAGAAAAACTTATATGTGGAGGAGAGAAGAAAGTAAGCGTGATGTTGCCCTCCAATGGATGTGAAGAAAAGTCAAGATGAGTTAGAAAGACAGCTTCAGCCATTCAAATGTAAGAAGGTAGGGACTTGAACTAGGGAAGGGGCTGTAGACGTGGTAAGGAGTGAGTGGATTTGGAAGTTATTTGGGAAATAGAATCAATAGATCTTGTCTACCTGGAGATTTGTTGGAAAGAAGTGGCAGAAACTCTCTTCTTATAATGATTTTCTCCTTGAACAGGAGGTGAGGTCATTTGTTCAGATGGGATTGGGAGAAGTAGGAAGTGCAGTGCTTTGAAGGATATGGAGAAGATATGAAACAGCTGGAGGTGTGAGCAGGGAAATGCTCACAATGAAAACAATATTGGGATTGACAGACAGCATTGAGGACCTATACAGAGATTGGAACTACTACAGAGTTATGCAAACATCACTGTGCACAATTATTTGATTTTCTCTATCTATGTTCAACAGCTCAGGTACAGGAATGGGGAGGAAGGTTACCTGAATTCACTTAAGGTTGGAGGTTTTGCCCAGACAGGCCACACAGAAAGGCAATGCAGCAAGAATTTGAGTACAATTGGAGGGATAAATGATGGTATATAAGCTGAGTAGGGGAAACAAAGAGAACAGGAAGGAGACTAACAGACTGAGGTATGGTACACATACCTCATATACACATACCTGGGTTGGGACATGCAACCCTGATCACCTTTCAGTGAAGGACTTATACCTTAGTTGCTGGGAATGCTGTCACAGACTTCATTCAGTTGTCCTGCCAGGTCTTTCAGGGATTGCTTCATAGCTGTAGAGAGCTAGTTGTCTTATCCAAAGCCACACCCCTTCTCCAGTGGCCCACTTCCAATGACTGAGACGGGGGTATAAAGGCCCAGCTATCTTGGCCCAACTCCGAGCAACACTTAAAGGGCCTTTGTAGCCTCAGAGCCTCTCTGAGGGATTGAACAAAGCTGTCACTGAGCTTATAGTGTATCCCCACTCCTGCCCAATTCTGCTTCCTTTGCCTCCTTCCTACCAGTATGTATTAATCTCAAGGGCACTTCTTCATAAATGTCTTGCATGCTAATCTTTGTCTGAGAATTTGCTTTCTGGAGCAACCAACCTGTGATGTGGTGTCTCTGGACTGAGTCACAGTGAGGTTGAAGACTAGTATACTGGGAGTAAGTAATCGAGTTTGAAGGATGAAAGGATGTGGGCACCAGGTAAGATATCTTGACTGGTGATTTCAGAAGTGGAGCAATTCTGGATGATGAGAAGGACAAGGTGGGTAGCCAAGAGATCTGGTGGCTCAAGTGGGATGAAAGGCAGAGTCATTGAGAATGGGGAGGTCACCAAGAATTCAGTAAATCAACAGGCATTTTTTGAGAATCTACTATATCAGCTACTTATTTCTGTGTCCAAATTACCCCAAAGTCTACAGGCTTAAAAAAGCAAACACTTATTATCTCACAGTGTCTGTGGTTCGGGAGTCTGAGCATGGCTTACTTGTTGCCATCTGAACATCTCTTATAAGGCTTCAGTCAAGGAGTTGGCCAGGGCTATATCTCAAGGCTCAATTGATCCATTTCCAATCCCTTTCAAGCTCACTCACACAGCTGCTGGCAGATCTCAGGGGCTCTCTGCATGTTGACCGGAGATATCATGATGTTCTTTGCTACCTGGGTCTCTCCACAGGGCAGCTTACAACATGGTGGCCGACTTCCCTTAGACTGAGCAAGCGAAAGAGTGAGAGAAGGTATTCAAGACAGAAGCCATGGTCTTGTAACCTAACTTCTGAAGTGACAGTGGCGGTTCCATGGTGTAGTGGTTAGCCCTCTGGACTCTGAAGTGACATTTGTCATCTCTGCTGCATTCTATTTGTTATAAGGGAGTCAGAGTTCAACCCATACTCAAAGAGAGGGAATAACACAAGGGCATGAATGAGAGGAGGTGGGGACCATGGGAGCCATCTTAGAGGCTCCCTACCACACCTATCTTGTGTAGAGTGCTATTCTAGATGCTAGAGGTGCAGCAGGGACCAAGCTTTTTTTCTTAACACATTCAGGTTGGGGGAGACAGACAAAAACAAGTATACAGACAAGATAATTTAAGGACATTTGGGCTATGAAAATAATAAAGTAAGCTATTGTGAAAGAGAGTAACTGGTTGGGAATTATTTTGTATATGGTGGCCAAGGAATGGCTCTTTGAAGCAAAATTTCAGTTGTGAACTGGAAGGATGGGAAATATTTATCCATGCTGAAATTTGGAAGCAAAACTTGCCAGATAAAGGGAAGGGCAAACATAAGGGACTTTAAGGAATGAACTTGGTGAGTTCATGTGCTAGAGCAGAGTAAGAGAACCCAAGAACCCTAAAAGGGAGACTGTGAGTGGTTGGGAACCCAATCATGCAGGGCCTTGTAACCCATGTATGGTGAGAAACACGGACTTTATCCTCAAAGCAATGGGAAGCCATTGGAAGGTTTTAAGCAGATGGGAGACATGATCTAATTTCTGTCCTAAAAATATCACTTCACTATAGGGAGAGCATAGACTGAATTTGTGAAGTGCTGAGTGGAGATCTAGAAAGACTACAGGATTTGGGATGAAGAGGAAGACAGAAAGGTAGGTGCCTATACCTTCCTTGAGTAATGGGGACTTTAGCACATAGACCACAGTGCACAAGGGGGAAAACAGGGTATTGTTAGCTAAAAGGAGCTTCAAAGGGGTAGAGGTTTTGACATGAATGTGGAGGAATACTCACACTGGGGAGCGAGGAGGGCACCTACCTGGCCCCCTCGTGTGGAAGTTGGTAGGTTATGAGGGACTAAGCTGCCTCTGAGAGACAGGTCTGCTCAGGAAACCAGGTTTCAGTTAAAGCATCAGGACCCGAGGACATTGGGTGAAGAAGTCAATACCCGAACCAAGTGGCAGAGAGCACTTTTGTCATCTGGCATCACTGACTCATTGCAAAGATTACCTAGGGCCCTTCTCTGATTCAGAGCCCTTTGCTGACCCTCATCAAATTTGAAGGAGAAAGAGACACTATAAATTCTGAGAATTCGGAGGTGTTAGCAAGATAAGCTGCTTTTTGAAATTAATTTAGGCTTCAGGCTTTGGCCTTTGAAATTCCAATTAGGTTGTGATGAGGAGAATGGAGGAAATATTTAGTCTAGGAAATATTAGTCTGCCCAAAAACACGTTATTTTCTGGCTTACTACAGCAGGGCCCAGAGAAATCACAGGCCCAGCTGGAAATAAGCAGGCCAAGGACCAGATCTGGTCCTGGAGTTGGAAGTTCTTTATCTTTCCCCTAAACAAGTGATTTTCAACCTTTTTCTTTTCTTTCTTTCTTTCTTTTTTTTTTCTTTTTCTTTTTCTTTTTTTTTTTTTTTTGTATTGTCATTCCACCAAGGAGACTTTTTAGACTTTTATTCCCTAATGTCTTCCCATGAAATGTTAATGCCACAGATGTAGTGGAGATCTATTTATGCACTGTTGCCCTTTGGAGGGCCACACCCCACTGTAACATCTAAGATCCCTATTCCCTCAAGAACCAACTTTTGCCCCCTCAGGAGTGATACCGCTCCCACTGAGAATGGATCCTCTAATGCAGAGAAGCACTTCCAATGGTGAAGATTGTAGGCACAAGCACAGAGCCCATTGTGAGATGCTTTAGAATTAGGGCCTGGAAGAAGTTAGCCCTCTACCCAAACCACATCAAATATGGAACATATTGCTGCTGTGATTAGAACTGTCACTGATACTTAATAAATGGGAGGTCATTTGCTCATCTGTTTTGTTTCTTAAATTCCACATATGAGTGAAATCATATGGTATTTGTCTTTCTCTGACTGAGCAAAGAATTTTAAAAAAGATCAAAGGTACGGGGAAAACCAAGAAATAGACTCTTAACTCTAGAGAACAAACTGATGGTTATCAGAGAGGGGACTGGGAGAATGGGTACATAGGTGATGGGGATTAAGGAGAGCGCTTGTCCTGATGAGCAATGGTGATGTATGGAAGCACTGAATCACTGTACCGTGCACCTGAAACTAACATAACACTGTATGTTAACTATCCTGGAATTCAAATAAAAAACTTAATGAAAAATAAGCAAATAAATTGGAGGTCAGTTTGGAAATCAGTCTCCTGTGCTTTGCTGATATTATTCTTGATTTATTCCATTGGGACACGATGGTTCTTCTTGGGACTGATAGCTGAATTGATTTCCGGGGTGATGGAGAAAACCCTGCACCAAGGGTGACCATCTCAAGGTACACTGTCATTCCATGAGCCTTGATGGGCCTCTCTCACCACAAGACCCGGCAATGGCTTGAATGTTCAGTGGAATCTTCCATCTTCCGTGTACACACTAAGCAGCCTGTGCATCCTGCCTCCATCCACCCCCCCAACTTGCTGTGGCTCTTCCAGCCATCTGGCAAGAGGAGCACGTGTGGCCCTCCAGGAGGGCTGCCCTCTCTGTCTCCTCAAATATTGCTCATCGGCTAGAAGGTAGCAGGGCAGAGGTGGGGAGCCGGACAACTCCCCAGAGAGCAGCCTCTACCTGAGCTCCCTCAAAGGGGGCTGGGGGACCCTGCCTGGGGAATGGAGCTGGGGAGAGGGTGCCTCTCCTCCAGCAAACATGCTCAGGCTGTCAGAAGTGAGACAGGCTGCCATGACTGGATGCTCTGTTATTAACTGGGCTTTGGTTCACCTGAGCCTCCTCTCCCTGCCAAGCAATGCAGGCTATCCACTTCAATGTTCAAGCACAGGTTTATGTATAGAGGGCTATAGACTATAACTATAAAGAGAATCTCTTAATAGCTCTCAGGCTGCCCTATCCTATTATCTCATCTCCCAAGAATACCCAGGGTCCCAGCATGCTCCCTGATGCAGTCTAAGCACAGAATAAAACAAAATTGGCATGCTAGACTCCTTACTCAAAGACTCCCATATTGGGGCCATGTGATGGTCCCTAGCTCCTTGCACTCCCCTGAAGTC
This sequence comes from Mustela erminea, assembly GCF_009829155.1. Lineage (NCBI taxonomy): Eukaryota > Metazoa > Chordata > Mammalia > Carnivora > Mustelidae > Mustela > Mustela erminea. The sequence continues at coordinate 91,539,027 of NC_045635.1, forward strand.
ACTGACTTCCCTTGGAAAGACTCCTATGGGTACGGAAGGATACCCCTTAGTTAATACAGGAAGGAACCCTCCAGCAGGGTTCTTAAGTCTGATCTGTATGTCCCCTACTGCAGTATGCATCAGAACCATCTGGGGAGCTTGTTTGGGCAGAGGCCCAAGAGATTCTGGTTCAGTAGGTCTGGGGTGAAGCATAGGCCCTGGAGTTTCTTTCTTTCTTTTTTTAAAAGATTTTTACTTATTTATTTATTTATTTATTTATTTATTTATTTGAGAGAGAAAGAGAGAAGGGAGGAGCAGAGGAAGAGGGAGAGAGAGAATCCCAAGCAGACTCTGTGCTAAGCAGGGAGCCTGACATGGGGCTCAATCTCAGGACCCAGATTTCTAATAAGCTCCCTGAGTGATCCAGATGCTTAGCCGTCCAAGACTAGAGTGTGGGAAGTAGTGTCCTAGGGAGCTCATGGATGGGCTTCAGGAAACCCACAGACCCCAGCATCCCATGCAACTTGTGTATTTGGTGCTTTTGTCCATGTAGAGGCCCACACAATTAAAAGACACTACTGTAAGAGAGTAGTCAGAACATACTGTTTATTTCATGGGAATAAAAAGGAAACATCAACCCACAGAGGAGGCCAGGGGGTCTTCTGGGGGAAGCTGCCTGTCGAAGGAGAAAGTGCCACCAACACAGGAGAATGACACTGTGGCATCCAGGAAGCAAAAGCAAAAGGTCTGGGGAACCCTGCTAAAAAAAATCAAATGTCCACCAAATCGTTTATATGAATAGCTTATTTAAGTAAGACTCTGCCTCTATGAAAGCCTGATTGCCGATGAAGGACTTCCCCCTTCAATAGCACATTTCCCTCTTGGAAAGAGGATGTGCTTTGCTTGTACTTTAATGAAAGAAGAGAGAAAGAGAAGTGGGGGTGGGAAGAGGAGGAGGAAAAAAGAGGGAGAAATATTGAAAAGGTCATTTCTTTTTTTAATTTTATTTATTTATTTGACAGAGAGTGAGAGAGAGCACAAGCAGGCGGAACAGCAGGCAGAGGGAGAGGGAGAAGCAGACACCTTGCCAAGCAAGGAGCCTGACACGGGGTTTGATCCCGGGACCCTGGGATCATGACCTGAGCCGAAGGCAGTTGCCTAACCAACTGAGCCACCCAGGCACCCCGAAAAGGTCATTTCTGATCTACATATCAAAAAAGATAGAGTGTCACATGTGATTCTCCCTGTCCTTCTCTCTCTCTCTCTCTCTCTCTCTCTCTCGCTCACACACACACACACACCTACACACATACACACATACACACATCGTGGGGTGGTGTAATAACTGACGGACCCCATGGCATAATTTGAGAGGCCACTGTGCAAGTGTCATTTTCCCCATCCGTCGCTCCAACTTTCTAGCTTTGTTTGTCTTGAATCCTAAGGGTAGTTTTTTCCTCTTTCAAATTTTCTCATCAGAATTTAAATACTCTGGTTGGAGATGGAGGTTTCAACCAGCGGTTCTTAACCTGGATCCATGGATGCCCCTAGGCTGTGGGATGCTTCTTTAGTGTGTATCACAATTAGCATGATGTGTTTAAATCCAGATTCTATGGCCTCATCCATTTGCAAAGAGTCTAGTTTCTTCTCTCTAAAGAGGTGCTCAGGAGTCTGGATTTTAAACAAGTTTCCCAAGAGATTCTTTCTTTATTTAAAAAAAAAATTTATTTATTTGTCAGAGAGAGAGAGCATAAGCAGGGGGAGCAGCAGGTAGAGGAAGAAGCAGGTTCCTCATAGAACAAGGAGCCTGATGATCAGGCTCTGGGATCATGAGCTGAGCCAGAAGTAGACCCCCAACCGACTGAGCCACCCGGGTGTCCCAAGTTCCCAAGAGATTCTGCTACAGATTCTCCTTAGGCCGTGATAACATCACTCCAGATGGTTGGGAATGCCCTAAAAGTAAATGTAAAGTTGTAGGTGTGTTATGTGTGAGTCTCTTTCTAAGCCACAGCTTTAATCAGATTCTGAAAGATCCCTTGCCTTAAAGATCATCACTAACCAGCTAATATTTTGCAAGGAATTACAAAAATAGGTTCCAGAAGAAAAGAAACTTCCTTGGATTGTAGGTAGATGTAGGAAAAGATTCTCAGTATAGTCACTTTACTACCTGCTCTGATTGAGAAAGGGGAGAAAATATAAGAAGTATCGGGACTACAGTGAAGGATCTTTAACTTGGGGGAAAATCTATTTTCAATCTATATCACAAAGAGCTGATTTTCTGACTCCATAAAGAGCTGCTTCCCATTAATAAAGAAAAACTGAGGGGCACTTGGGTGGCTCAGTGGGTTAAGCCTCTGCCTTTGGCTCAGGTCATGATCCCAGAGTCCTGGGATCGAGCCCCGCATCAGGCTCTCTGCTCAGTGGGGAGCCTGCTTCCCACCCCCCCCTCTGCCTGCCTCTCTGCCTGCTTGTGACCTCTCTCTGTGTCAAATAAGTAAATAAAATCTTTTTAAAAAAATAAAGAAAAACTGAGCAAATGATGGAAACAGTCCCCAGAAAAGAGAACATAAATGACTCTTAAATGTATGAAAAGATGCTCAACGTCACTTATCATAAGAGAAATGCAATTTAATATTGTGATGAGATCTCATTTTTTCAGCTAGCAGATCAAGGAACATGAAAAAGTTGAATAACACACTGTGCTGGTGGAGATAACTGGCAACAGAGCCACGTGTCTCAAAGTACAAAAGTCTGCACCATTCAATGCAACCATTCCACTCTTAGGAATTTATCATACAAATATACCCCCACACGGGTAAAGATTATTCATTAGCGGAAGATGGCAGAAAACCTTAATATCTGTCAATAGGAGATTGGTCAAATAATTCGCGACAAACCGCACAAAAGAATAGGTGCCGCTTTAAAATGGCTAGTCTTTGCATGTACTTATGGAAAGCATTGCTAAGATGCATGGTTCTGCAAAAAAAAAGCAAGTTGCTGAGCAATGAATACGACATGATGCCATTGGTGGTAAGAGCATGGGCCAGGCTGCTCAGGTTTGCATAGACTCTCTCCAACAGAATACACGAAGAACAGTTACCAAGCAAGCAGGCTCTAGTTGCAGTGTGAAGGGGGAGTTGGCAGAATGGGAGACTGGAGTGGAGATTCTCCTGAGAAGCATGGCCCCCTAGCGGAGAGGTTAGGCCACACCATGGCAACCTCTGGCTCACAACCAGTCACGCCATCGGTGCTCCAGAAATTCAAAAATATGAATGGATGAGACATGTAAATAAACAGTCCTCGGGTCTGTTGGGTGGAAACAAGATTGAGAAGCACTGGGGCCCAAGTAAGACTATTATGAAAGCAGTTACTGAGTAGCTGGGTAGCTCAGTCAGTTAAGCGTCTGCCTTTGGCTCAGGTCATGATCCAGAGATCCTGGGTCCTGCGTTAGTCCCCTTGCTCAACTGGGAACCTACTTCTCCCTCTGCTCCTCCTCCCTGCTCATGTCCTCTCTCTCTCTCTCTCTCTCTCTGACAAAACCTTAAAAAACAAAAAAGCAAGCGGGTCCTTACTGTCCTCTCTATACCTTAAAATCAACTTCACCTTCAAGGCCTGGTTCATAGGTTAACTCCTTCATACAGACTTGCTTGACCTCCCTCCCTGAGGCCCCAACCCCATCTCCTATGTGTTAAATCTCATTTCGCTCCTCTGTGCTTCCACAGCATTTTCTTTAATCTCTCCTCAGTCCACTTTATGGTTTAGATAATACTTTGTATCAGTGGGGGAGCCTGGGGGGCTCAGTTGGTTGAGTGTCTGACTCTTGGTTTCAGCTCAGGCCACGGTCTCAGGGTTGTGAGATCGAGCCCCGCATTGGGCTCTGCACTTATCGGGGAGTCTGCTTGAGGATTCTCTTCCCTCTTCCTCTGCCCCGCACCCCCAAAATAAATAAGTAAATCTTTTCAAAAAAATCATAGTGGTTAGAGCTCTCTTTTCCCCATCTCTGTCTATACCCCTCAGTGTCAATGTAATGAACGTAGAAGGTTCACAGTAAAGGCAACACAGCCCTCCTTACGGCACACCCCCCCATCAGGGGTGTGCTCTAGATTGTACTACAGGAGACATTGGCATGATGGGTGATAACAGTCACAAAAATAGGTCTTAACTGGGCCACCTTCCCATGAGTCACTTGATTCACTCAGATGTTTGAAGGAATGTCTCTCACCAGCCAGCCAGGCAATAGTGGATAGGACTCAGCAAATAGTCTGCATTTCTTAGATATCCTTCCCAGTTTGCCAGGCCTGGAGCAGAGTGGGGGCCCTTATACTTCCTGCTCTCTCTTCCCATGCCCAGAGCAGACCTTATTAATCAAGCAGATTCACTTGCTTTTCCATTCACCCCAGATGTGGCCTCAACATCCCTCTCAAAATATGGCAGCTACCTACTACAAAGCAAAGCAGAATCTATTTGCCATTCCAGGCCTTGAGCAAATTCATACCTCCCAGGGCAGAGTACCCTGCCAGCAATACCCTCCCAGGGGCATTGAGTTCCAGGCGCATTCTAGGCCTGCAAGAGTTTTGAGCAGGCTACTTGGGAACCTTGGACACTGAAAGGCAAGTATACCAGCCCTGGCAGTGCTAAGCCCCGACTGGTGGGCAAGCTGGCTCTGTTGGTAACTTACAGGCAGGCAGACCTCTTTTAACTGGAATCCCATTCATCAGAATTTCAAGTCACTGGAAACCTCCAGATCTTTCTCCAACTCCCTCCCCAAACAAACAAAAAACCCCACAGTATACTTTGGAGAAGTAGAAGAAATAGAAAGGAAACAAACCCCTGTCAGGATTTCTGGGGTTTTTCTAATTTTTAAGGAGGAAGCACACACGAGTGGGGCTTAGAGGAAAGAGAGAAAGAATCCTAAGCAGATTCAACCCCCCAACCCAGCCCAGCACAAAGCCTGATGCGGGGCTTGATCTCAAGACCCTGAGATCATGATCTGAGCTGAAATCAAGAGTCACTGAGCCACCCAGTTTCCCCAGGATTTCCATTTTAAAACAATACTACCAGAATATGACCTGAGGTCTGGCCACAAGGGGCCAAGCCCCTGGCAATCTTTCTCCTAGGGTGATTCCCTCTCCTACGTCTGGTTAGCACCCAGTGGTGTTCACAATTATGACCCATGAACTTGCAGGACACCCACCTCAACAGAGCCTCAAACGACGGTCACATGTTCATGATCGCCAGCCCTCCCATTCATTTAAGTCGGGAGTCTACAAACTGGAGCCCAAGGGCCAAATCCAACTCACCACCTATTTTTGCAATTAAGTTTTATTGGAACATATTTTTGCTCATTTACATACTGTCTATGGCTGCTTTCATGCGACGATGGCAGAGTTGTACAGCCGTGACAGAAACTGTATATAAAATATTTACTATCTGGCCATTTAAAGGAAAGGTTTGCAGACTCCTGACTTAAGCCATTTCTTTTTTTTATATTTTTAAATTTTATTATTATCAATATTAAGTAATCTCTACACCCCACATGGGGCTTGAACTCACAACCCCAAGATCAAGCGTTCCATGTTCTGCCAACTGAGGCAGCCAGGTACTCCAAGACCATTCTCTCTCTTTTTTTTTTTTTTTTTAACGTAGGCTCTAGGCCCAACGTGGAACTTGCAAGTCACATGCTCTACCGACAGAACCAGCCAGGTGCTCATGGCTTAGACCTGTGTTAGAGCTGGTTCTATACCAGTGATGGATGCTTCCTCCTTCTTCCTGCTCTTCTTTTTTCCTCCTTCCCTTCCAGTGACACTCCTCAGACACACGTGCACGCACACGTGTATGCACACATGTACTGCTGAAGGGAAACCTGTACTGGCTAGGATAAAGGAGAAGGAGAATGGGAAAGCAAATGTAATTGCCTTTCTCAGACTAAGCCACCTGTACGTGGAACACAGAGTTAGAGAACCATGTATTTCTTGGTGCACACTTGTCGGAGCAAAGGGGTAAGGTCAAGATGAAAAAGCATGTGTAGGCAATGGTGCTTTTATGCACACATAACAGGGGTGCGGTCTCCAAGAATGTCACTAAATCTCAGGCTGAGTTGGGAGAGCCACCTGCTCCCCTGCAATCCTGAGCCACCTTCGACTCTCCGCTCCCATTTTCAGCTAGGCGTTGGGTATCGTGATAGGGATGGTGCGGGATGGGACACGTAGGTAGAATTTCTCCAGACAGCTCTTCTCTCTCCGATCTCTCCAGCCTCCTCTCTCTCTTTCCCCCAGCAACTTTGGGTGGCAACCTGGGGAAGCCAGCTGTTATGAACACACCAATTCACCAATAAATCTGGATAACAGATAAAAGGTTTAGCTACTAGTGGATGCATGTTGATTTGTTCATTTTTTTTTCTTTTTCTTTTTGTCAACTGCTTTGAATGAATGGCAGCTAATTTGCCCAAATCGCCAATTTGGCAAGTTCCTAAAAAGAGGAGTGGAGACAGAATGGACGGAGGACTGAAGACAGGGTGATGACTTACATTCTGACGACATGAGACAACCAGGTTGTATCAACACCAGGTCCCTCCAGTCCACCTGTGGGCTTCAGAAAGTTCTATAAAATCACAGATGGGCACATGCAGTGGTCCTCAGCTGAATGGTCAGGCTGTACTAGAAGCTTTGGCAATGGTCTGCTCCAGTTGTTTGGGAAAATAGATCTAACCTCAATCAAAGAAGGCTGCTTGGAGGAAGTGACAGAATGAAGGAGCTTCAAGAGAAAAGTCTGAAAACCTGATTTTCATGAAGTCATGAGAGATATTAGGAGGAAGAACTTGCCTGGTTCAGAGCTTACAGAAAAAACACGGGAAGTCTCAGACACTGTTCTTAGGAGGGATATCAGAAATGAAACAGAACCTGATGCCAGTTCTCTGGTTCTTGCCTGCATTGCATTAGTCAATAAGTGCCCCAAATTCTACCCCCTGACCAGGTATGTCCCTCCTCTGGCCACTTTTCTGCCTGTCAAAACCAGCTGTCAGGGGGCACCTGGGTGGCTCATTCAGTTGAGGGTCTGCCTTCGGCTCAGGTCATGATGCCGGGGTCCTAGGATTGAGCCCCGCATCGGGCTCCTTGCTCAGCAAGGAGTCTGTTTCTCTCTCTTCCACTCCCCCTGCTTGTGCTCCCTCTCTAGCTCTCTCTCTCTTTGAAAGAAATAAATAAAATCTTAAAAAAAAAAAAAAACAGCTGTCAGGAATGGAACCGAAGTATGTTAATTCCATCTGAAGTGTGAAGGGCTGAGAAGGCTAAATGTTTTAGCTCTTCCAGGGAGGGAAGCTGCCCAGAAGTGTTCTGGGGAACAAAGAAGTTTTCTCCATCCCCTGGATCACACCAGGGGAGCGCTCTCTGCCTCGGACTCGTCAGCTGTACCATGGGACTAATAGCCTTCTTCACTTTCTAGTGTTGTTCTGAAGATTGAATAAGATAATGCATACAAAGTATTTAGCACAGTGCTTGGCACATCATAAGAATTAAGCAAATATTAGATCTTCGTCTTGACTATACCACCTGCTCATAATGGTAGCCATGAAAAAACAACAACAACAATAACAACACATATTCTTACACTGGGTGCTGCCAGCCCTGTAATTATCGTCTGTAGGCTGCACTCGCATACAATGGTGCAATGAGCTGGAGAAGGCACAGAAAGCAAGCCTCCAATAATTGTGGAAACATGGGCTGTTGCCTAGGGGAGTCCTAGACAGAGGATCTCTTTTCTGTGGGAAACGCAGAAGGGGATGCCATCAAAAAGTATAATTCAAGAGCGTCCAGAAAGTATGGGTAGAGAGGCCATACAGCATATTGGTTAAGCACTTGGGACTCCGGAGTCTGATAGACTAGGGTTTACATTCTGGCTCTGTCACTTATTATCTTTGCGACCCTTACGATGTCATTGTGAACCTAAACAAAGACCAACCAAGTAAGAACAAGCAAAGGCTATTTATTGTGAGCTTGCTGTAGCAGGAGTCAGTCACTTTCCCATAGGCTAAGGCAGAGACTCGAAGGCAGGCAGAGGAGTGGGAACGATTTTATGGTGGAGAAAGGAAAGGAGTCAGGTGTGCCCCAGTTGGATGCTGTGGGCCTGGACAAGCTGTAGGCAGGCTAACTAGAAGGAGGATATCCTTTAAAAAAAATTATTTTAAAAGTCTTTATCTAAATTCCATCATAGTTAAGATACAGTGCAATATTAGTTTCCGGTGTAGAATTTAGTGGTTCATCACTTACGTACCATACCCAGTGCTCATCACAAGGGCCCTCCTTCAACCCCATCACCCATTTAACTCATCCTCCTGTCCACCTCACCTCCAGAAGCCATCAGTTTGTTCTCTACAGTTAAGAGTCTGTTTCTTGGTTTGCCTCTCTCTTCTTCCACACACTCATTTGTTTCTTAAATTCCACATATAGTGAAATCATGTGGTGTTTATCTTTCTCTGACGGACTTATTTTGCTTGGCATTTTATATATATATATATATATATATATATATATATATATACACACACACACACACACACACACACACACACACATATATATGTATATATATATATATATTCCTATACACAGCCTCTTTATCTGTTCATCAGTTGATGCACACTGGGGCTCTTGCCATAATTTGGCTATTGTTGATAATGCTGCCATAAACATCGGAATGCATGTGTCCCTTTGAATCAGTATTTTTGTATCCTTTGGGTAAATACCTAGTAGTGCGATTGTTAGATCCCAGGGTAGGTCTAGTTTTAGCTTTTTGAGGAGCTCCCACACTGTTTTCCAGAGTGGCTGCACCAGTTTAGGAGCAGGGTGTCCTATGGGGTTGGGTAGAGGTGCATAACTGACTTTCTGTGGTTGGCCCTAAGTCGGAAACAGGGAAAACAGTTACGGAATCTGTCAGTTATTGATCACATCCTGGTCATTTGGGGCCAGTTGTTACAGGCGTTATTATTTGGCTCCCTGGACTGTGGCTAGAGATGGCAGCCTGACTTCTTACATGTTTAATTTATAACAGGCTGCCTTCATGGCCTGGCTGTTATACATTTACAAATTTGGTCATTGCTTCACCTCTCTGAACCTGTCTCCTCAGTTTCAGTGGGCTATTAAAACTTTGATTTCGAGACACCTGGGTGCTCAGTCAGTGAAGCGTCTGCCTTCAGCTCAGGTCTTCATCTCAGGGTCCTGGGATCTAGCCCCACCTTGAGACCTGCATTGAGCTCCCTGCTGAGAAAGGAGTCTGCTTCTCCCTCTTCCTCTGCCCCTACTCCCAGCTCGCTCTCTCTTTCTCTCTCTCTCTTTCAAATAAATAAATAAAACCTTTAAAAAAAAAAAAACCTTGGATGTTGAGAATCCGAGATTTGTGTATAAACAGACTCTGGAACCTAAGTGCTCAATACATGTTACCCATTAGCTTACTGGCTTGTCAACTAAATCCTGAAATAAATGAACTTGGTGAAGTGGTACTTCTCACAGTATAAAGGAGGTAATATTTGCAGGGGAAAAAAAAGGGAAAATTTAGCATGCCTTACAAAAGATCTCAAGCATATAACTCATGCCAGCAAGAGCTGATGCATATGAGCCAGATACTAATCCGAATAGGAGGATCCTGCCAACATTGTCATCCCCATCGGACAAGGTAACTTTGACACAGAGAGGTTAAATCACCTGCCCAAGTGTGAGCAACCAGTGTATGGGCCAGGCGGCCAGGGGCTAGTCTATGTGCTTGACGAGTCTACCATTCTTACAAGAGGTGGTGCACGCTAAAATGAAAAACGGCTTCAGGAAAGGGTTGCATTAAAAAGAAATTTATTTCTCCATAATCTGAAGGGGAAGATGGGGCTATTGGGGATTTTTATTTTATTAAAAGATTTTATTTATTTATTTGACAGAGAAACACAACGAGAGAAGAAACACAAGCAGGGGGAGTGGGAGAGGAAGAAGCAGGCTTCCCGCCGAGCAGGGAGCCTGACATGGGATTCAATCCCAGAACCCTGGGATCATGGCCTGCAAGGCAGACACTTGACGACTAAGCCACCCAGATGCACCTGTCTGGGATATTTAGAACGTCCTTAGTCTTTGAGCATGGTGACAATACAAGTTGTTTCACACAGGCCTCTTCCCACACTGCCATTCAACCATTCATGTCCGACTCGGATCACAGTTGGAGGCCACTTCCTCAGAGAAGCCCTTGCTGATCTTCCAGACTACGTTTCCCCAACCCCCATCCCCCTTGATTTCGGCTCAGGTCATGATCTGACCGCCCCCACCCTATCATAATTGATAAGGTATGTAATTATCTAAAGTCTGTCTTGCACGCTAGACAGGATTCAGTGGGTCTGTTTTGTATGCTATTATATCCCTCATTCCCTAGCACAGGGCGTCACAAATTGTTTTGGCCTGTGGGCCAAATCCACTCCAAAGTTTGTTTTTATAAATAAAATTTGAATCGGCACACAGTCATACTAATTCATTTACATGTTGCCTGTGATAGCTTTCACACTACAAAGGCAGAGTTAAGTGGTTGCCACAGAGAACGTGTGGCCTGTAAAGCCTAAAGATTATTTACTGCATGACCCCCTACAGCAGAAGCTTGCCAACTCCTAGCTAGCTCATTGGATGCTCAACAGATATTTGTTTAAAGAATGAATATACCTATTTATGTATTTAGCAACCATTTACATAGCACTTAGTATAGTCAGACATGGTTCCAAGTGCTTTACAAATATATTTTTTAAACACTTTATTTACTTATTTAATGTTATTCGAGAGATGGAGAGAGAAGAGCACGAGAAGGGCAAGGTGCGGGGAATCTCAAGCAGACTCTGAACTGAGCACAGAGCTCAAGGTGCTACTCAGTCTCCCGACCCTGAAATCATGACCTGAGCCGAAATCAAGAGTCGGACCTTAACTAACTGAGCCACCTAGGCGCCCCCAACTGCTTTACGAATATTAATTTATTTACGCCTCATACAACCCAATAAGGTAGGCCGTATTATTATTTCCACTTTACAGGAAGAGAAACAGGGAAACAGAGAGGTTCAGCGTCTTGCCCAAAATCACACAGGTTGTAGGTAGCAGGACTGGGATTCAACACAGGCTTTCAGGCTCTGGAGTCCATGCCGTGTATGCGGTGTAAAGAGTTCATAGGTGGGACCTAGTGTTTCTGGTGTTCTTAGGAGAGAACTGCTGAATGGTTTTGAGGAGAGGAAGGAAGTGGTCAAAGCAGCAACAGGAGATAAAGTGGTCTAATTTCACATAGCCCCTAGGACTTGGTTGACGACAAGGAGATGCTAAAAACTACAAATGAACAGAGCATTGTTAGGCTCTCACCATAGCTCACAGAAGCAAGCAAGTTTTCTCCAAAAACGAACTGGCTTCATTATTGCCTCTCCGCTTGGGACAGGAACACCTTGGATTAAAGCTTCCAGCTCACTCCCAGGGGGGCACAATTTGTTTTTACTCTGTTGTGTGGCCAAATATTCCACCTCTCTCCCACCGGAACCAATTGTTTTTCAAATTCCACCCAGGAACAAGGCAATAACAAGCCATTGGTCTGGGGCAATTCACCTCTACTCCTTAAAAAATAAAAACAAAAAAATGTGTGAACTATGTTTGTTGTATGAGACACTTCTCTTTCTGTCTCCACACTGCCTGGGCTGTATCCCAGCTGCTAGTAGGGAGGGGCAGCAAATGACATCAAATACAATTATAGCTTCAAGATACAATCCTGGGCCACCAATGAGTCATGGCTGCTGCTTTGGCTCCTTAGTGGTGCACTGGAGGAAATGAACTTGTTGGCAAGGTTTGGGAGACCTTGCTGCACATGACTGAGGATGAGGGATCAGCAGAAGCATCTAATTGAGAAAGAAAAGTCCAAGAAAGACCAAGAGAGTCTGTTATTTTCTTCCTGGTGGGACAAACAGGAATGCCAGAATACCACATCCATGCTGGGGACCTGGGCTGGGAATCTAGGTGGAGATTGGGGCCTTAGGTGGAGATTAGGCCTGCCTGAGGGGTTCAGAGCTTGATACCAAGGGTGATCTGAAAGCCAGTGATCAAGGGAGAAGCTGAATTTTAAATCCAAGCAGAGGATTTAAAACCCACTTGTTGGCTCAGTGGGTTGGGCGCCTGCCTTTGGCTCAGGTCATGACCCCAGGGTCCTGGGATTGAGCTCCGAGTGGAGCTCCCTGATCAGTGGGGAGTCTGTTTCTCCCTCTCCCTCTGCCCCTCCCCCCACTGCCTGTGCATGCTCTCTCTCTCAAATAAATAAATAAGCTCTTTTAAAAATATCCAGGCAGACAGTCCAAATGAAATGCCAATACCAATGGGCAGACAAGAAAATCTGGACTCTTCCAGAGAAAAACAGACACAGAAGACCAGAACAAGAGAGACAGGGACAGTGGGTCAAAGGCAGAGGCAGTGGTGACTCTTTGAGCTCTTGGGACAGAGTTTGAAAAACTTTTTATTGGGTTCGAGTAGCCTTGGCTTTGAGTAGGGATGACCCTCCCCGCCCCCCAACAAAGAGAAGCAGTACGGTGAAGCACTTAGGAGCGCAGATTATAACATCAGACTGCCAGAATTTAAATCCCAACTGTACTGCTCATTAGCTCTGTGGCCTGTGGCTAGTCACTTAGCCTACTTAAGCTTCAGTTTCCGTATCTGTGAAATGGACATGGAAAACACCTCGCAGGGTTGAAAAAGTAAGATAACATGGTAAGTGCTTAGGACATATACACAATAATAAATGTTGCTGAATATTGTCTTTAAAGTGTGTCCAATTGGCTCAGTGGGTAAGAGTAAGACAGTTTCAGGCAAAACCTGCATATTACCCACACCCTGACCTGAAAACACATAGGCAGGTCCCCTTAACTGGAGGCAGAAGTTACACCCACAGCTCTGTTCCTACAGCTGGATCTGCAAAGGGCACTGGTGGGAGTTTTCTCTTTCCCAACAACACTTATTCCTCCAAACGAGCAGGTCCTGCCGGCCTAATTCTGTGAAAGAAAAGAAAAAAGCAACCCCATAGAAACATAGGTGCTGGGGATGTACTATTTCTCACCATAAAGGAGTATTTGGATTTTTTAAAATATTTTATTTATTTATTTTATAGACAGAGATTACAAGTAGGCAGAGAGGCAGGCAGAGAGAGAGAGGAGGAAGCAGGCTCCCCGATGAGCAGAGAGCCCAACGCGGGGCTCGATCCCAGGACCCTGGGATCATGACCTGAGCCAAAGGCAGAGGCTTTAACCCACTGAGCCACCCAGGTGCGTTTATTTGGATTTTTCAAAGAAGGGTTTGGTCACATCCCTGGGATATGTAGGGAGGTAGAAAGGGAAGGGCTGGATTTGGGGACCTTACAGTTTTGGAATGATATGGGGCTGCCTGGCAGAAAAATCGTTAAAGGGAAGGCCCTACATTACACTACAGGGATCTTGGCCAACCTTCCTGTTTTGCAGTGTTTATGCCAGTGTTTCTTCTAAGTAGAGTTTACTCAGCACTTACACCAGAACCTACTGGGGGAACTAGTGAAAAATGCAGATTCTAAACCCCTAGAGTTCTGACTCCTTAAGCTCAGTCTTTTCAACTAGCTTCCAAGTAGGTTCTGTTATTCTGTTTTATTGTATAATTTTTGAGCAGGTACATTCACATGGCAAAAAAAAAAATTCACAAACCTTAAAATGTATAGAGTGAAAGTGCCTTTTAGCAAACCCGTTTCTTCCCTCAGCTACCCAATGCCCACCCTACCCTGCCCCCATTTGTCATAGGAACCTAGGTGATGGGGGGCTATTCATTTCTTTTAAATCCCATCAGAGTTTCTACAACAGATACTTTCTTAGATATCAAGCAAAGGCAGACATATGTTTTTCACTTCCCCCCTAACAAAAGTTAGCTCTCTTTACACACTGTTCTGTGGCTTTAAGAAAAAATAATATAACTTACAAATCTGTCCATATCTGAGCCAAGGAACCTTTGTGCACTATCTTTGGGAGTATAAATTTGTGTAGACACTATGGAAAACAGTTTGGAGGTTCCTCAGAAAATTAAAAATAGAAATACCATATGACCCAGTAATTCTATTTCTAGTTATTTACTCCCCCCAAAAACAAAAACACTCATTTGAAAAGATATACCCATCCCCATGTTTATTACAGCATTATTTACAATAAGCAAGATATGGAAGAAACCCAAATGGCTGTTGATAGATGAATGGATAAAGAAGATATGCATGTATATAATGCATATGTACAACAGCCATTAAGAAAGAATGAGCTCTTGCCACTTGCAACATGGATGGACTTAGAGAGTATTATACTAAGTGAAATAGAGAACAACAAACACCATGTGATTTCATTTATGTGTGGAATTTAAAAAACCAAACCACATGAACAAATAGGCAAACAAACAAAAAAGCAGAAATAGACCCATATGTACAGAGAACAAACTGGTAGCTGCCAGAGGAGAAAGGGATGGGGGGATGGGTAAAATGGGTGAAGAGGAGTGGGAGGTACAGGCTTCCAGTTGGGGCATGAATAAGTCCCAGGGATGGAAGGTACAGCATGGGGAATATAGTTGGTGGTGTTGTAATAGGGTCTTTTTATTTTTAAGATTTTATTTATTTATTTATTTGACAGACAGAGATCACAAGTAGGCAGAGAGGCAGGCAGAGAGAAAGGGGGAAGCAGGCTCCCTGCTGAGCTGAGAGCCCGATGTGGGGCTCGATCCTAGGACCCTGAGATCATGACCTGAGCTGAAGGCAGAGGCTTTAACCCACTGAGCCACACAGGTGCCCCTGTAATGGGGTCTTATGGTGACAGATGGTAGTTACACTTGTGGTGAGCAGAGCATAATATACAAAGCTTTCAAATCACTATGCTGTATACCTGAGACTAATGTAACATCTTGTATCAAGTGTACTTCAATTTAAAAAAATTAAAAAGTAAATTAGAGGCACCTGGGTGGCTCAGTCGGTTTTTTTTGGCTCAAGTTATGACCTCAGGGTCATGAGATTGAGCCCTGAGTTGGTCTCCACCTTGGGCATGGAGCCTGCTTAAGGTTCTGGCTTAACTCCCCCCCCAACTCATACTGGTTTTCTCTCTCTTTCTCTAAAAAATATAATAAAATAAATAAATAAATATTTAAAAATTAAATATACTTATACAAATTAAGGAAAAAATATATTTTCCTATCCATCACAGAGAACTTTCTAGTACTTTTCTCAGCTCTATAGTATTCCATTATACTGGATGGTGGATGTTCCAGACTTTATTTTACCTGAGTCACTTTTGGATGGATGCATGGGTAACTCATACCATCAATGGATGGAATGGATGACCTTAAACATGAGTCATTTTTCAGATGTAGGATACATTTCCACAACTAGAGTTTCTTCTCTGGCTGATTCTGGTGCACACTAGAACTTACAAACCACTGGCTTGGAGTTGGTGATGTGATAGAACCAAGTTATGTTTAAGCCTTGCTGTTGGGACTCACAGAATGGCAGAGATGGGGGCCACCCTGACAGATCTTCTTCCTCATTTTACAGATGAGGACATTCTCAGGTGGGGAGGGGAACTTGCCCAAGCTTACACAGCATGTCTGTAGCAGAGCTGAGACTAGAAGCCCAGTCTCCTTCCTCCTCAGCCAGTGCTCTTCTGCCTGTGATTATCATCAACAAAGAAACACGGGGTGCCACGTCCAGTGTGCAAGGGTCTCTAGCTGGAGCCAAAAAGCCAGGCACTGGAAAACTAATATAATGTAGCCTCTGTGAAATATACCAGATCTCTGTGGTCATGGCATGGCAGACTTTCAGAAAATAGCAGAATTCAACAGGCAAACTGTTCTACAAACTACTGTGAGCCCCCAACTTCTTTCCACAGAATGGAGAAAGGCCTATGGTTCCCTACAGATCTCGTTTAAACCAAATTCAGGAAAAAGTGACACCTGTGGGTTTCTGTGTTTCCTTAATGGGCTTGCTGGAGAAGGGAAAGTAGCTGGTGCCTTTTACTGAAAACCAAACTCCTGAGGGGGATGATTTGGGGTTAGTAAGTCTCCACGGAGGTGCAGTTCTTATTCTGGAAACCCATTTCACAAAGTACAAAAGGCGTCTTTGAGCAAACCAAGGTCTTCTGGAAGGAGCAAGTGACCTCTCAGAGTCCCCCTATCCCTGAATCTCTTCCCCCAACATCAGAGATTTACGTTTCAGTGATGGCCTCTAAGGAGATGCTCACTCTCTCTGCCGCCTTTTATTCACCTTGGAGGTAAGGTAGGAGGGGGGTGAAAGCAAACCTCATTAAGCTTAAAGCTTTAAAGATCCTTTTGTGTCATCTTCAACCTCGTTCTCACTATCTTAGCCAAATTAACTGGAAGTCTGTGTGTATGTGTGTGCGCGAGCGCACCCTCACACAGGGGTGGGGGGCCGGCTCACCAGGTTAATCATTTTGTGAGGTCCTGTGCAAAAAGGTGAGGCAGTTTGTCCGTTGTCCTTAGGTCTGATATCAGTGTAAAAGGAGCCAACAGGCTCTGGGGTGGCTCAGTAGGTTAAGCATCTGCCTTCTGCTCAGGTCAGGATCCCAGGGTCTTGAGGTCAAGGATCCTGGGGTCGAGTCCCTATCCTCATTGAAGAGTTCCTGGCAGGCATCGGGGGAGCCTGAGATTCTGAACTGCAGGGGCCGTGAGCACCAGCCAGAGAACATGCCTTCTTTATCCCATTATCAGTCACTCTATGGCTCTCATTTTGATGAGAGCAAGACCATTGTTAAGTGGAGTGCTCCTCACTTAACAGCTTAATCAACCATAACTATAACAGCCTTCCTTTTGTCTGGTCAGCAATCACTTGTGTCTCCTGAGGGAGGGGAGTGGGAGTACGGGCCTTCAGAAAGTAGCAGGTAAAAGCAGCTGAAGGAAATTAAATTGTAAGTGTTTGTCTTTAACTCTGAAATACGTGTAGCCTGAGGCAATCCAGAGCGCCCAAAGCGCCCTGGAACCCTTCATCCCCCTGTTTCTAAGTTCTTAGGTCACTCTTTCTTGAGGTATAGTCCTTGGAGCCCATGTACCAGAACCATCTAGAAAGCCTGTCAGGAAATGCTTCACCTCAGACTACTGACTACAAATCTCTAGCATCAGCACTCTCTCACATTTACTTGGGATACAAACTGCTGCCCTTCCTGTGAGGCACAGTGGTTTAGGGGTTCCTACTCCTTCCATTCAAATAGGTTTCAAGTTTGGCACCACAGAAAAACACCATGATAATGGCCGAACATATTAGCTGAGCGCTTACTACATGCCAGCCACCATGCTAAGTGTTCTGCCCATTACTATTGCATATATAATCCTCACAATGACCAAGTGAGGCAGGGGATGCTATCTGTGGTTCAGATTTTTTTCTTAAAAAAAAAAAATCCAGATTTGAAGAAGCAAAGGAAAAACATCGAGTAACTGGCAGACCCGGGATTTGAGTCCGGGTGGAACCATCTCCAAAGGGGGTGATCTGAGCCGTTATTGTACCTTGACTCCAATAGTTATTCTAAAAGCTGAATCTCATGGAACTTAGTGGTCCTTCAGAGACACCAGAAAATGGTAGGATGCAGAGTCGTCAGTGCTATGAAGGAACACAGCGTAACTCTGATGTCATTCTGTCCCTAGACTTTTTTTTTTTTTTGCTTCCCCAAATCTTTCTCTTTCCTTTTATACCACCTTTGGCCCTCTCCCATGCTTGCCACAGGTAAATCAAACTCCTCCACTTACCTGACCTTTCAGCATTCTGGACACTGATATTTGGGTGGCTGGTCCATTGCAAAAGTGAGTGAATTCAAGGCATGCTTTCCATGTGATAGGTGCTGGCACACTCTGTGTGCTTGCCATCTGACTGCCAACCTCACCGGCTCTAAGTTTCCTTCAGCCAAGTTCTGTGATTTTTCAATTTTACCAAATCAGTCCTGGAGGTGTGGTTGTGTACTTATACTGATTCCCAGGGGAAAAAAAGTGCATGAAAAAAACTCTGATTATCATTGAACAAACTGGGTGTTACTATTTTACAGTTCGACTTACCACATCATAGTATGCTTGGTTTTTAAAAACAACCACCACAGTCTACCAGTATGCTGGCCTTCAAGGGGCCACCATAGACCTGCTTTTAGAAACTGACCTATTTGGAAACAAGCACAAGTTGGGTTCCTTATTTTTAGAAAGGGCATTTGTTATTGGCCTCTAATAATGCCAAGTACATAAATAAAGAGGAGGAAAAAAAAAATAAAGAGGAGAGCCTCCCTGGATGGTAACAGATGGCAATCCCACTTGCCTGGGTAGTCTTCACAAGTCCTTTCTTCCTCTCTGGGTCTCATCTGAAATAGCAGGACCTTGGATTAGATGACAGATAAAAGTCCTTCTATTTCTAAACCTTTAGTGCAAAACGCCCAAAGTAGTCAACTCCCAGAAAAATATTCCTATGAGTACTATCAGTTACATGCCCAAAGGCTCTAAAAAGAGACCATAAAATATTGTGCTTGAGACAAAATAGTTTATTTTTCATTTACTTAGTCCAAATAGGTGGTCCAGGGCTGCTATGGAGGTTTGAGGAGTACAGGCTCCTATTGTTTTTTTTGCTCCCCACCCTGTTGACATTCCAACACGTAGGAAGGCAGAGCATGGGCAGTGGAAGGCATGTTTCTTTCCTTCTTTTTTTTATGCTTCTTTCTTTTAAGGGTCCAATTCAGAAGTTATACAAATCACTTCTACTTGAGTCCTGTTGGCTAAGAACTTAGTCACTTCAGGATGCCTGGGAGGCTCAGTTGGTTGAGTGTCTGACTCTTGGTTTTGGCTCAGGTCTGATCTCAGGGTCTTGGGATCGAGCCCTGAATCAGGCTCCATGCTCAGCGTGTAGTCTGCTTGAGTTTCTCTCTCCCCACTCCCAGCTCTCTCTCTTTCTAAAATAAATAAATCTTTAAAAGAAAAAAAAAACAAAAAGAACCCAGTCACTTGGCTTCATGTAGCTGCAAGGGATGTTGGGAAATGCAGTTTTTACCTGCGCTATCATATACGTCTGGATTCAAACCACAGGCATTGTTGGTAAGGTGTTAGTAAGAACTGGTTGTCAATTTTTCTTTTCAGTCCACTTATTTGTTTTGGCATACATGTTATTTACCATCATAAAGAGCATAGTTTTTGGTATCAGATTAGTGTGACTGAGGGAATCTTCACTCTGACCTTTAGTTTCTTCATTTGTTAAAACGCAGTAAAACCAGTTAAGTCAAGGGATGGTTGCAAGAATTATGCAAACCAGGGACTATGAAATCACCCAGAATATTGTACATATTAGGCACTCAATAAATATCCTTTGTATTAACACTAACAATACCATGAATGATTCATTTATTAAACTGCTCATTATGTATGTGCCAGGCAGTATACTAGCTAGCTTCTACATAAATAACTTGTTCATGTGTGTAGTTTTTAGTATCTGGGAGTCATAGAAAGCTCCTTTACAAATAGTTGCTTAATTAGGGCTTTGTGAATGAATGTGAGTTACTGCTCTCACTTAAT
The DNA here is from genome assembly GCF_009829155.1 of Mustela erminea. Taxonomy (NCBI): domain Eukaryota; kingdom Metazoa; phylum Chordata; class Mammalia; order Carnivora; family Mustelidae; genus Mustela; species Mustela erminea. The sequence continues at coordinate 91,558,574 of NC_045635.1, forward strand.
AGAGAGCAAACACTTGCTGTGTATCTGGCAAGGGCTTGGATGGGCAAAGGGTGCAAACACAGAGTAAACCAATGGTCCTAATTCAGTGATCATTTCCATTTCTTTCTCCCTTCAATAAAACAATTTACTGAGATTTCCCTCCTCTTTTTTTTTTATAAAAAAGATTTTATTTATTTATTTGACACAGAGATAGAGAGAGATCACAAGTAGGCAGAGAGGCAGGCAGAGTGAGAGGGGGAAGCAGGCTCCCCACTGAGCAGAGAATCCGATGTGGGGCTCGATCCCAGGACCCTGAGATCATGTCCTGAGCCGAAGGCAGAGGCTTAACCCACTGAGCCACCCAGGTGTCCCTCCCTGCTCTTTTGATCCTTCACCTGTGCAGTCTGTTAGAGTACATCTGGTATCTCAGAACTCTAAGTCTTAAAAATCCTTAACATTCTCCCTCTCTGGATCATGCTACCTTGAGATTAGTGTGGTACAGTTGACCCTTGAACAATATAGCTTTGAACTGCATGGGCCCACTTTTTTGATACAGTACTGTAAATGTATTTTCTCCTCTTAATGATTTTCTTTTTTTAATTTACTTTTCTAAAGGTTTTGTTTATTTATTTTGACAGAAAGAGAGACTGAGCGAGCTAGCACAAGCAGGGAGAGGGAGAGAGAGAAGCAGACTCCCCACTAAGCAGAGAGTCCTAAGCAGAGCAGGCAAAGGGAGAGAGAGAAGCAGACTCCCCACTAAGCAGAGAGTCCAATGCAGGACTCTATTCCAGGACCCTAGGTTTATGACCCCAGCTGAAGGCAGACACTTAACTGACTGAACCACCCAGGCGTCCCTGATTTTCTTTCTTTTTTTTTTTAAGATTTGATTTTTATATTTGAGAGAGAAACAGAGAGCATGGGCAGGGGGAAGGACAAAAGGAGAGGGAGAAGCAGTCTCCCTGCTGAGCAGGGAGCCAGACATGGAGTTCAATCCCAGGACCGTGAGATTGTGATCTGAGCTGAAGGCAGATGCTTAACTGACTGAGCCACCCATACTCTCCCTTTATGATTTTCTTAGTAACATTTCTTTTTCTCTAGCTTACTTTATTATGAGAATATAATATATAATACATATATAAAATATGTGTAACTGACTATATGTTATCAGGCTCAGGTCAACAGCAGGCTATTAATAGTTAAGTTTTAGAGGAGTCAAATATTATACACAGATTTTTGACTGTACAGGGTCAGCACCTCAAACCCCATGTTGTCCAAGGGTCAAGTACAGTTAAAATAATACTTGTACTGGCTGTGTAACCTTGGATCGGTCACTTCTATCCCCAGTGCCTCACTTCCTGTAATTGTGAAATGAGTGTATTAACTATACCCACTTTATAGGTTTGTTGTAAGGATTGAAAGACATAACACACACAAACTGTTTTAATATGGTGCTTGGCAAGTAGTAATCAATAAATGATAACTATCTTCATTCATGCATTAGTTTATTTACTCAATGGTTGTTGCTAACTGCTGGAAATGAGCTAGACATTGTGCCTTCCAAAATCTTCCAATCTCACTGGGAAGACAAGCCAAGATATACCCTATGAAATTTTTTTTAAAGATTTTATTTATTTCTTTGTCAAAGAGAGAGAGAGAGAGAGATAGCACAAGGAAGGGGAATGGCAGGCAGAGGGAGAAGCAGGCTCCCCACAGTCTGAGCTAAAGGCAGATGCTTAACCAACTGAGCCACCCAGGTATCCCTACCCTATGAAATATTAAATACAAAGCTGAATGTGATCCATGACAAAACAAGACAAGGTCAGGGGAAGAAGACATCACTGGTACAGAGTTGTGTTTTTGAAACTTTCCTGTCTTGAGTCTCCTTTCCATCAAAACTTAGAGCCATTTTTTGGAGCACAATCTGGAAATCAGTGGACAAGAGTGAGTAAGACACAGAGTGGAAGGGACAGGGAGTAATAGAAGTGCTGGCTGGGACAGGTCATGAAGGCCTTCAAGTGGTCAGGCACAGAATTTGACCTTGACAGCTTTAGCTCACAGCTTCCTAACCAGTGTGCCAGGATTACAAAGAAGCCACCGGGCCAGTCACCAGGACCAGCAAGCAACCTGCTTGTTTGTTCCTCACAGCATGTTGTATAAATGGTACCATTTGCTGTGCTTATTATGTCTTTGAAAAGGAAACATTGCTCCAGATCTCCCAGAAGCCATATTGTTGGGGAAGGATTTGCAAGCATATTCCACGGTCAGAGGAAAGGACAAAGAAACCTGGATCCAGACACAGAGTGTATCCCTGAGTCATACTGGGGAAGGTTCAAATCCAGGGTCCCTCTGCCATTTTCCCCACTACGTAATGATGGCAAACAACCACTAATATTCTCTCTGCTCTCTATAAACCCATCCTGGTCCCTATTAACAAAAGAAAGAAAAAAAAACCCTAATGCCCACCTATGTGAAAGTCTCTGAAGTTAGTATGACAGTACAGGTCCCTGGAGCAAACTAGCAGGCTCTATTTACTGTATAAAAATTACTGAACACACTTTCCTTTTCCTGAACTCCAAGTAAAGATACCCTAGAGTTTTGTGACAGTGGTTTTGTATCTTATTAAACAAAATGGATATTTGGTTCCTGCTTGATTGAGTTTTGGTAGGCTTTCCAGAATTTTCTCTCCATACCTCTCCCCTTTCTACTCTCTATTATCAGGATTCTTTTTTTAAGAATTTATTTATTTATTTATTTGAGAGAAAGAGAGAGAGAGAGAGCACAAGCAGGGGGAGGGGCTGAAGGAGAGGGAAAAGCAGCCTCCCTGCTGAGCAGGGAGCCTGATGTGGGGCTCGATCACAGGACCCCGGGATCATGACCTGAGTCAAAGGTAGACCTAACTGACTGAGCCACCCAGGTGCCCCTATATTATCATGGTTCTTGATTGTAAACAGCAGAAACCAACTAGAACTAACCAAATCAAACAATCCAAAAAAGGAATTTATTGAAAGGATATTAGGGGTGAACGGTTCCCAAAACCAAGGGGGAAATTAGAGACCCAGACTTGGAAGATGACATGAATCAAAGGGGTCCCAAGGCAACCTTCTTTCAGCAGAAGCAGTGTGGCCAGGACACTATTGGTGAGGCTGGGCATTGTTGAAACTAAGGTGACCAGATACTAACTAACCTGTCTTTCAGTTAGTTTCTCCGGATTCTTCATCCCAGGAGAGGGAGAAGGAGAGATCTTTATCCTTCAACTTCTGTAGTTGCAACAGGGTACTGTATCCCACCATTATCTCACATCTTGGGAGCTCTCCCTTTAAGTAGGAAGAGGATGAATGATAGATAGCAAGCAGGTAAACTAACAAGCAAAGCAATGTTCTTTTGAGCCTCCCACACAGTGCTTTTCAAATCATATGTTATTGAGTTGGGAGATTAATTTCATGGATGTCTAATTGCCTTTTAGTTTTAATTTTTAATAGCTTTATTGAGGTGTAATTGACATATTGCACATATTTAAAGTATAAAGTTTGATAAGCTTTGGCATGTGTATGTGCCTGTGAAAGCATCAGTACAATCAAAATAATTAACATGCCAATCACCTTCTCAATGTTTCTTCAAGCCTCTTGGTAATCCCTTGCTCCTGGCCCACCCCACTTTCCTTCCTGTTTCTGTCCCCAGGCAACCACTGATCCACTTTCTGTCTCTATAGACTAATTTGCACTCGCTAGAATTTTATGAAAATGGAATCATATAGCATACACTCTTTTTTGGTATAGATTCTTTCACTCAAAATAGTTACTTTGAAATTCATCCTTGTTGCATCTATCAATAGTGCATTCCTTTTTGTTGATGAAATACAATTCCATTGAATGAGTATAGCACAATTTGCCCATTCACCTGTTGATGGACATGGGTTGGTGATTGTTACTTTTATGCTTCAAACTTGGCTAAGGCTACAGTCCTCAACTATTTAATCAAACACATATTTGGGTATTGCTGGGAAGATATTTTGTAGATGTGATTAATGTTCACAATCAGTTGACACGAAGTAAATGAGATTATCCTAGATAATCTGGGTAGGCCTAATTCCATCAGGAAGAGAAAATTCTGCCTGTAGAATGTGATTTCAGTTTTGCACATAAACTGTGATGTTACTGATGCTCTTCAACAAATTGAGGAAGTTCCCTTCTATTTCTAGTTCATTTTCAGTCTTCTTTAGAAATGAATGTTGGATTTTGTCCATTTTTTTCCATATCTATTGAGATGATCCTATGATTTTCCATTTTTTGTTGCTATGATTATTAATTGATTTTTAAATATTAAACAAATCTTACATTTCTGAGATAAACTCTGTGTGGTCATAATATATTATCCATTTTTCATATTATTGGATTCAGTTTGCTTAAATTTGGTTTAGAATCTTCACATCTGGGGGATGCCTGGGTGGCTCAGGGGGTTAAGCCTCTGCCTTCCGCTCAAGTCATGATCTCAGGATCCTGGTATTGGCCCACCATCCAGCTCTCTGCTCAGCAGGGAGCCTGCTTCCTCCTCTCTCTCTGCCTGCTTGTGATCTCTCTCTCTCTGTCAAATGAATAAATAAAATCTTTAAAAAATATATTCATATCTGGATCCATGAGGGATATTTGTCTGTAGCTTCCTTTTGTTGTACCAACTTTGGTAATGCAGTTCTCATAGAGTAAGTTTGGAAGGTTTCCCTCCACTTCAATTTTCTGGAAGGGATTGGGTAGAATTTAAATCATTTTTTTTCTGTGAATACTTGGTTAGGTTCTCCAGCAAAGCCATCTGGACCTGGAGTTTTCTTGTGGGTAGGGTTTTAACTATAAATTCAATTTATTTTATAGATACAGTGCTATTTAAGTTATCGATTTCATCCTGAGGGAGCTTTCATAGATTGTGTCTTTCACAGTTTGTGCATTTCACCTAAAGTGTTGACTTTTTAGGAATAAAGTTGTTCATAATATCCATTCTTTTCCTTTTAATATTTCTATTGGTGTCAACTCTCTCATTAATTAGTAATTTGTCTGATTAATTGGTAATTAACTGGTAATTTGATGTTAGATAAGGGTCCAACTTCATTCTTTTGCATGTGGATATCTAGTTTTCTTAGTATCATTTGTTGAAAAAACTGTCTTTCCCCTTCTAGTGATCTTGGTATGAATCATTTGACTATATGTGTGACAGTTTATTTCTGAGCTCTCTATTCTATGTAACTGGCCTATGTATCTGTCTCTATGCCAGTGCCACATTATTTTTTATTTGTATTGCAGTTGTGGAATAGAAATTGCTATAAGCTTGGGTAAATATTTTAGAGTAATTGCAGAAACCCTTTTCAGTATCCTAACATTTTATATTTTCAGTACCATACTGTTTTGATTACAATAGTTTTGTAGTATTTGTTTTGAAATCGGGAAGCAAGAATCTGCCAGCTTTGTTCTTCTTTTTCTTCTTTTCCTTTTTTTAAAAGATTTTATTTATTTATTTGACAGTCAGATCACAAGTAGGCAGAGAGGCAGGTGGGTGTGGGGGTGGGAAGCAGGGTCCCTGCTGAGCAGAGAGCCTGACTCGGGGCTCAATCCCAGAACCGTGGGATCATGACCTGAGCTGAAGACAGAGGCTTTAAAGCACTGAGCCACCCAGGTACCCCTGTTCTTCTTTTTCAAGACTGTTTTGGCTATTCAGGTCCCTGGAGATTCCATATAAATTTTAGGATTTTAGGATGGGCTTTTTTTTTTTTTTAATTTCTGCAAAAAAAAATGGACATTTTTTTAAAAAAATATTTTATCTATTTGAGAGAGAGAGAGCACAAGCATGGGAGAGTTAGAGAGACAAGCAGACTCCCCACTGAGTAGGGAGCCTGATATGGGGCTCCATCCAAAAGCCCAGGCACTTAACTGACTGAATCACCCAGGTGCCCTGATAGTATTGGCATCTTAATATTTTTTTAAAGACTGTATTGATTTATTTGTCAGAAATAGAGAGAGCACAAGCAGAGGGAACAGCAGGCAGAGGGAGAGGCAGACTCCCCACTGAGCAAGGAGTCCAATGTGGGACTTGATTCCAGGACCCTGGGATCATGACCTGAGCCGAAGGCAGATGCTTAACCAACTGAACCACCCAGGCATCGCTTGACATTTTAATATTAAATCTTTCAGTCATGTTGGGAAAAATGGAGAACCACATGCTAAAGAATAAAACTGGATCCCTATTTTAGGCCATTCACAAAAAGTAACTTGAAATGAATTAAAGACTTAAATGTAAGTCCTAAAACTGTAAAACTCCTAGAAGAAAACATAGAAGAAAAGCCCCCTTGATATTGGTCTTGGCAATGATTTTTTTTTTAGGTAGGGCATTAAAACATAACCAAAAAAAAAAAAAAAGCAAAAATAAACAAGTGCAGCTACATCAAACTAAATGCTTCTGCACAGCAAAGGAAACCATCAACAAAATACAAAAGCAACCTAAGGAATGGAAGAAAATATTTGTAAACCATGTATCTGATAAGGGGGTAATACTTAAAATATATAAAGAACTCGCATAACTCAATAACAAATGAGTAAATAATCTGATTTAAAGTGGGCAAAGGATCTGAATAGGTGTTTTTCCAAACAAAATATACGAATGGCCAGCAGGTACATGAAAAGGTATTCAGCAGGGAAAGGCAGGAAAGGAATCATCAGGGAAAGGCAAATCAAAACCCCAATGCTATATCCTCTCACACCTATTAGAATGACTATCATAAAAAAGATAAGAGATAGCAAATGTTGGCAAGGATGTGGAGCAAAGGGAACTCTTGTATACTGCTGGTAGGAACGTAAATTACTACAGCCAATTTGGAAAACAGTATGGAAGTAAGTTCATGAAAAAATTTTAAAAATAACAATTTTACTTCTGGGTATATAACTGAAGGAAATAAAACCACTATCTCAAAGAGATATCTGCACCCCATGTTCACTGAGGCATTATTCATGGTGGCTAAGACATGGGAACAACCTAAGTGTTCATCAACAAATGAAACGGATAAAGATGTGGTACACACACACACAAACACACACACACACACACACACACACTGGAATGTTACTCAGACATTAAAACAAAAGGAAATCTGGCCATTTATGACAACATGGGTGAACCTAGGGCACTATGCTAAGTGAAATGAACCAGGCAGAGCAACACAAATACTGCATGGTATCACTTATATGAGGAATCTAAATTAACAAACAAACAAATAACTGCCAAACTCATAGAAACAGAAAGGAGAATGGTGGCTGCCTGGAGATGGGGGGAATGGGGAAATGTCAGTCAGAGGATACAAACTTCCCATTATAAGATGAATAATTTTAATGTACAGCACAATGACTATAGTTAATACTGTATTGTATACTTGAAATTTACTAAGAGAGTAGCTCTGAAGCATTCTCATCAAAGAAAAAAAGGCAACTATGTGATGTGAAGGATGTGTCAATGAACTTGATTTTGGTAATCATTTAATAATGTGTACATGTATCAAATAATCATGTTGCATACTTTAAACATAGATAATTTTATTTATCGATTATAGCTCAATACATATGGGTATTGAGGAAAGAGGGTTGTCACCTAGAGATTGGATCCATTAAATCTCAGTGCCAACACTTGATAGATCTCTGGTAAATATTTCTGGAATGAGGGAAGGGATCCCCAGTGGTAGCTGAAGGACTTCAATGTGCATTTGGTGACAGGATGGGGTTTCCCTCCATTGGGATCAGAAGGAATTTCTGAAAAGTTGTCAGCTATTGGATATAAGGATTTAGGATGGAAGATATCTGTCGCCAATGGTCTTAACAAATTCTAACAAGATGTTCTGGTTTTAAATGCATTCAAAATCTTACTGCATTACTGTGGTCTGTAAGGTAACTGTCACCTCAAGAGTTCTATGATTCTATATTGTTGCTTCAACTGCTGGGACTTGGAATTCTTTTGTTTAGATAATGCTAAGACTCTTCTTATATAATGTGTTTTGATTTCCATGATTTCTTGAGAGGAATTCAAGAGAATTGCTGCCTAGTGAGGAACAAGGAGAAAGTTTTCAGTGTTTCTTTGGGGAAATGTGCAAATGAGAGAAGAAAATGAGAAAAAGTAACTTCAGATAGAGAAAAAACAAGATACCCAAAAATGTTCAGTGAACAGTTAATATGGTAGTTAACTATTATCAATTTTAAAAGGCCCATTTATTTCAAAAAATAAATCTGAAGGAAATAAAAACAAAATATATCTTCCAAGCCATGAATGGGGGATGTGCTTCCATTTAATTATGTCTTTTTTAATTTCTTAAAGCACTGGTATGGGTTTTTTTTAAATTGGGGTATAACTGAACTATAGCATATTAATTTCAGGTGTATAACCTAATAATCCAATATTTGTACACACTGTGAAATGTTCATACATAGCTATAAAATCTTTTTTCTTGTGATAAAAAGGAGTATTTTGTTTTAAAAGGTGTTTTCACTTGGTATGGAACTCTAAGTTGATTACTTTTTCAATACAGTGCTCCCCCCACCTTCAATTCATGGGGAGTAGGTTCCAAGACTCCCAGTAGATAACTGAAGGCATGCGTAGTAGTGAACCCTAATACACCATATTATCTTTCTGTCCACGCATACCTATGACAAAGTCTAACTTACACATTCGGCACTGTAAGAGAGTAACAACAATAACAAAATAACACAATTATAACAATATTCTGTAATAAAAGTTATGTGAATATGCGCTCTCTCTCAAGTAGGCTGAAACTAATGGCTTGCCTTTTTTTTTAAGATTTTATTTATTTATCAGAGAGAGAGAGGGAGAGAGAGCAAGCACAGGCAGACAGAATGGCAGGCAGAGGCAGAGGGAGAAGCAGGCTCCCTGCTGAGCAAGGAGCCGGATGTGGGACTCGATCCCAGGACGCTGGGATCATGATTTGAGCCGAAGGCAGCTGCTTAACCAACTGAGCCACCCAGGCGTCCCTAATGGCTTGCTTTTAATGAATAGATGAAAGCAAAGCTGGTGGTATGTCTTCTCTAAGATTAGGTTTTAAAGAATGTGACTTCCCTCTTACCTTCACTCTCTCTTTCTGGTTCTTCTTGCTGGTTTGCTCTGAGGAAACACGCTGCCATATTGTGAGTTACCCTCTGGACAGGCCCATGAGGCAAGGAAGTAAGGGCAACATCTGACCAGTAGCCATGGATGATCTGAGGCCATCCATCCAGCAACCAGTGAGGAATCACGTCCTGCCAGCAACCATATCAGAGAGCTTAGAAGCAGATTCTTTCCCAATCAGGTACTGAGATGACTGCAGCCTGTGACAGATCTAGAAACAGAGGACCCAGCAAGGTATTTCTGGCTTATTGGATGTACAAAAACTCTTCTAAACATTTTTCAAGCCTTTAAAAATTTGGGGATGATTTGTTCTGCAGCCTTAGATAATGAATACAGATTTTAGTATCAAGGAGTGACCACTGCTTATCAAAATGCACGAAAGTGTAAGAATGGCTTTGGAGCCTCATTGTATAGTGGCAGAAAACTTGGTGGCGTTGTTGTCAGCAATTACATGGAGAGCAGAATGCATGCGTCATGGTTAATCACCTGATTTAATGATTTACTACGTTCAAGACATTTCCAAGGAAAGTTTTAAAGGTACTATTTTCTTCCTTCTTGCCACTTGACATAAAATGTGAGAGGAGAGAGACAAATTGAGGATAGAACTGTTAAACAAAAGGGAGCCAGAAACTGGTGGTCTTGAAAATTTTCAGGCTCTCCAGAGAGCAAAAGATGCTAATCTTAAGATACTACAAGTTGGCCAAAGTTGAGGGGGGAAATGCCTTGTTGTGTGGGCTGTAGAAAAACTCAAGCATCCTTCAGGTGGAGGCAATCCATTGTTTATAGAGCCTGCATTTACATGTATTTACATGTATTATCTTTTTTAGTTCTCACAAGACTACCCCCACTTTACCTATGAATATAATGAGTTATGCTGCTACGGTATGACATAACTGAGATTCATATCCAAGCATATCTAACCATGAAGGGCACTTACCCTATCTTGCCCTTCCAACAACATAGTAGTTGGAATTTTTGCCACTGGAATAAGGCAGAAGTAGAGACACCAAAACACCAAGTTCCAACCTAGCATAAATACAAATTTTGTTTTATTTTATACTGAATTACCCCCCCACACACAAAGGATTAGAATAGACACCACAATAACAGATAAAGAGGGCCCAACATATATGGACATTGGGGAGGGTATGTGCTATGATGAGTGCTGTGAAATGTGTAAACCCGGAGATTCACAGACCCGTATCCCTGGGGATAAAAATACGTTTTATGTTTATTAAAAAAATAAATTTAAAAAAAGAGGACCCAACATAATATCTCCATAGATAGGGAATAAAAATGTCTGGGCTCATTGGCTTAAAACAAAATCTGAGTTGACACACCCCCATCTAAGAAAATGACTTAAAAACCTGAGCTGATCACTTTCTGAGTCCCTGACTTATTAGATGAATCAGATCACTTTAGAGAGGCAGGTGAACCAGTCCATAATTAAGACCTGAACAAACTGATCACTGATTGGATATCAAGTCTATAATATATCTAATATTGTCACAGGAAAGGATACCCAGGTATATACTAGAACCTGGTTTGAATGAGAACCGCAGGGGGTCAGAAGTCAACTGCAAATCTACCAGGCAAGAAAGAAGGGAGCTAAGAAATAGTGGGGAAACACACACACACACATGCACACACACACATACATGCACACCCACATATGCACGCACATACAAGCATTCAAAGGGAACCGACAACTAACATTCTAAAATCCGAGAATTAAAGAAAGACAACCAACAAATAAGCAATAAAAATATATTTTATCTAGAAGAAAGTTGAATGCAATACAGATGCTATAAAAAAGTAAAATTAGAGTCCTCAAAGAGATAAAGTACAACATCCATACAAATAAAAAAATATTTAATTATATTCACCAGATCTGGATTAATAAATGGAAATGTTACATCATAGTAAATAAAAACATATGTAGTCATTTCAATAACCCAAGAGACACTATAATATCTAATATACACACTGCTAAATAGGGAATTGAGAACTAAAATAGAGACTGTCACCTAGAATGTGGTATTCAAAGAAAGGAAGAATAAAATCATGAGATATCAAAAGACATGAGAGTTGAGTTGACCAGCTCTAACATATGTCTTAATGAGTTTCCAGAGGAAGAACTAAAGGAAGTGATGGAGAAGGCCCCTTTTAGGAGGAAAGATTAAGATTTTCCAGAAATATAATGGCAGGAGTACTCTGCTTAAAGGAACACACTATGTGCTCAGAGGGTTAGTGTAAAAGAAGATGAAGAAGACAAAGGAGGAGGAGGAGGAGAAGGAGAAGGAAAAGAGGAGGAGGAGAAGGAGAAAGAAACAGCTTCCTGGCACTCTGAGGGAAAGTGGTCTAAATGTGTTACTATGCAACCTTTAGTTAGGACCTTGGAAGGATCAAAGGAGTCAGAGTACTCTTCACTAGCACTAAAGTCCCACTAAGCAATTAAGTGTGCGTTTCACAAATTTTCTAATTGAACAGTAGGGCTCTCAGAAACTTGAGGACATTGTCCCTCAGCTGGCTCAGCAGAGTCTCAAGGTAGAGAAGGGATAATTTTAGAGATTTTTCATTATGTTTTTATTTAATGAAGTAAACCCTAAAGAGATTCACAAAAGCCCCACAAACTTTTCGAGACAACTCTGTCAGCAGAAACACTTTTGGCTTTGACTGAAAGAGAGAGAGATGGTACTAAACAAGAACAGCCCGGAATTCTACTGGCAATAAGGAGACTGACAAGACTACGTATCTGTGAACCGCCACCTTTCATGAAAAAAAGGACGACTTAGAGGGTGGATCCAAGAGCCCAGAGGGTGCAGCCATGTGCCATGCAGAATTATTCCTGGGACTCCAAACTTAATTATGTGCTAACATTTTCCTGGTAGATTTCAGAATTGCTATGGCCCAGGGGTGCCTTTGTGCATTTCATTTCCTTCCATTTTGAAGAGGGACATCTATAGCAGTTATTCTATGCCCGATCCACCATTGTCTTTTGGGTGTTTGCATGGGAGTTAGGGGACAGAGAACTTGTCTCTTTTGTTTTATAGATCTTCAATTCAAGAGGCATTGGTAGTTGTATATAAGGAAGTACATTTGAGGAGCATCAAGCACCCTGGATCTCATTTAGATGAAAAGATTCTGGGCTTTTGGGGCACCTGGGTAGTTCAGTGGGCTAAAGCCTCTGCTTTAGGCTCAGGTCATGATCCCAGGATTCTGGAATCGAGCCCCACATCAGGCTCTCTGCTCCACAGGGAGCCTGCTTCCTCCTCTCTCTGCCTTCCTCTCTGCCTACTTGTGATCTTTGTCTAATTGAAGGAGCAGGAAGCTGGCTGAGTACAAAGCAAAAGCTGGCGCCTTGCACTCCCCCTTCACCCGCTCCCCTCCATATGTGTAGCAATCCTCAGGCACCCCTGACTGCCATAAAATGATAAATAGTTAACTTGCAGAAATCACAGTCCTGCAGGGTAGGAGTCTCCCTTGGTTTGCAAATGTCCTTGAGATTTACAACAAAGAAGTTACCTTATGTTTGATAGCAGGATTGTAACATTTCACCAGGAGACTCCCAATTGTCTTTATGTTAGTGCCTCATTAGAGGGAAAGTGGCCTTGGCTTGATAGTAACCAGGTTTTCAATATCCTCATAGTGCTTTTTTTTTCGCATGCGTGGGCTAACCGGCCAGTTCTGCTTCTGTAAGATTGCTCTGTCTGCTTTCGTGCGCGGGTCCCCTGACCCAATCCACTGACGCCAAGTATGCCTGTTCAAACTATCAATCAATCAGCTCAGCCCCACCCGAAACTTGTTTGTATCTGTCTATAAAAATCCTGCACTGACCCAGCTCCGGAACTCTCGGCGTTATCGGCAACGAGCAGTGCAGAGGTCCAGGTTCGAACCTGCAATAAACGACCCTTGCTGCTTGGGTTTGACTCATGTCTCTGGTGGTCTTTTAAGGTGGGTGTAATACTCAGTTGGCATTACATTTGGAGGTCTCACCGAGATCTCCCCTTCAAGCCCACCAGACAACTGGTCAACGGGTCACTGCCACCGATCGGTAAGAAAGCCGGCTTTGTCTTTTGTCTCTATGTTTTTCGTATGCTTTGTTCTTATGTATGTCTTGTGTGTCTTTTCCTTTCTGTGGTTTTTCCTGGGTTAGAGTCCCAGGACCTGGGTTAGAGTCCCAGGACGGTGGCTGGCAAATACACCCTGGTGGACGCGCTATAGGGTTGCCAGCGGGCCGACGGGGAGACGTCCCTCGTGCCCGGCGGGAACGGCTTCTCAGAGATCGTGGGTTCAATTCCCACCTCGGGGGCCAGGAGGGCCTCGCAGAGATCGTGGGTTCGAGTCCCACCTCGGAGGCCAACAATGTATGTCTTCATGAATGTCTCCATGTTATGTCTTTAAATGTGGATATATGTTCCTTGTACTGGTCATGAAGGTTACATTCTGTTTAACGGGAGGGTGTCTAACCCGTTTGAATCTGAGGAATGCCTGACTGCATGAATGTGTTTGTGTGGCTGCACAGCCTTCGGCTACGGAGTCTGAGTGGGCTGCACCCTGAGTCTCGCGGAGCGTCATACGGCATAACGGTCATCTACTCCATGGAGTAGCCTGGTCCGGGGTTTATACGGATAGACCTTAGCTAAGACCCTCCTAAGTTCCCGCGAGGGACGCGAGCAGGACAGCACCTGAAAGATCCCTCTCCCCTTGTCTGCAACATCGTACATATCGGGAGGGAATATAAGAGATAGGTATTAAGAGCTAAAACCAGATTCAATGAGTCAGCTAGTAAATTTCCTCCTGACATATTGGATGATAATTACGTAAATAAGCCTTCTTCTAGTAAACCCAGGTTGCTGGGCCATCCCTAGCAAAGGGGACTCTGGCTTTATTTCTCTCTGTTACTCCTAATAGATGTGGGGGCTTCTCCCTCACTCACTTCCCATGTTAATGGCTATAACTGGAGCCAACTGGGGTTGGTCTAACTCGAGACAGAGACTATAAGGAATATTCCCAAGCAGCTGCCGAAACTCTCTTTGTTTCGGGGAAGTTTCCCTGTGTTCTCTGGCCTGACTTGGACTGCCTAACCCCTCCCCCCTGGCTGATGGGAAAGCATGGTGTCTGCTCCTCTGTTGGGCCTTATGAGCTCTAAAACTGGGAATCTTTTCTCTGCCTCCTGGCAGCGCTTTGTTTCTTCTGTTTCCCCCTTACGTGTTTCTCTACCAACGTGTGTGCAGCCTGCATGACTGGCCTCTAGATCATGCACCACAGCTCCTTCTCTCTTCACTGTCAAGGAGCAAGAAGAGCACCCCCTGGACCTAACACCCTCCACTCCAGATCTTCCCACGCATGTCTCAGGTAAACATTCAAAGTGGAGTGGGCCCAGGTGGAAAGTAAATCAGTGTTGGAACTAAGTTAAGTTTGTTGGTTTAATTAAGATAAGACCTGTCTTTTAAGTTATCAGCAGTAAATGTGAAACTTCAAAGTTTACTGAAGGTCAAATAAGCTCATGTTATTTATTAAAATTTGTTAGCAAAGAAATAACTAAACTGAAGGTTAATTGTCTGTCTCAAAGTTCTAATGGGTAATTGCTGAAGTAGCTTTCAAAGTCTTTGGTAACCTGAAAGTTTTAAAGTTTTGCTTGGATGACAAATGGAATTAAATTGTGGACATCTAGGTCTTAACCAAACAGGATAAAATGCTAAGTCGTTAATTATTGGATGTAGGTTTGTGCTTTTGACTTCTTACTGCAAAGAAACGAAGAGTATTTAAATCTGTTGGTAAACTTGTTTGCCACTTAACTGATTCATAAATTTGCCACCTGAAGAATTCTGTTGTGTAACAGTTCACAATTGGTTAATAACTAAAGGTGTTTCTAAGAATACAAAGTTCTGCTTAGTGTAACTAAGACTGATGGAAATAAGGGAAACTCTGTATGTAAGAAAGTAGGAGATATGTAAGAAAGATTTAAGGAATGGGAATACATTTTGTTGAAGGTAAGGGAAGGTAATTTTGTCCTAAATGAATGGGTTTTAAAGGTACATTACATTAGTACAAGACTGAAATTCTCTGTTCAAAGGATAAAGTTTTCTTAGATTAATTGATCTCCTGTTACGAGAATGTAAGTGATTTTCTCTTTGCCTGCCCAGAAAAACCAGTTTCTATGTTTTGTTTTATCAGGTGTTTAACATCCCTAATTATATTTAGGCATGTGCTTCAAAACTTTCTAAGATTTTAGCAAATGTTGACAAGATTTAAATTGTAAATCTCTTTAACTCAGGCTTTTCCTTGGTATGTGAAGTTGCTCGTGAAATACTACTGAACCAATGATAAAACTTGGATTACATTTGGGAAAATACTATAACTATTCTAGAGATTCTATGCACTTCCTAAAGTTTTAATGTTTGGAAAGATCATCGCTTGATACTGCAATTATGGAAATGTTATGTATCACAGAAATAACCTGATTTCCTTGCAGCTAAATTGTAAACTCCCGTGTCTCTTTCGCTCTAACCATATCCATTCTGAGTTTTTGTCATTTATAATTGTTTTAATTCTCTTGTAAAATGAGTTTTATCTTCAAGGAGATTCCTGTAAAGGGCTTTCAGGACAAATACAGATATTTGATATACTTGAAAATCCTAAAACTGAAATGGGTAAGAATTTCCAAAACTAACTAAAGCCGCATTCACCAGATTTAGTAACATGGGACTAAATGAACTAAAAGATTATAGTGTTGTGTCTCTTAATGTTTTGTCTTACTTTAAACATTGCTGGTTCTTGGGGCACCTGGGTGGCTCAGTGGGTTAAGCCGCTGCCTTCGGCTCGGGTCATGATCTCAGGGTCCTGGGATCGAGTCCCGCATCGGGCTCTCTGCTCAGCAGGGAGCCTGCTTCCCTCTCTCCCTCTCTCTCTCTCTGCCTGCCTCTCCATTTACTTGTGATTTCTCTCTGTCAAATAAATAAATAAATAAAATCTTAAAAAAAAAAAAAAACATTGCTGGTTCTCTCTAATGTTTGCTCTTCCAGACTAGGGATACTTTTTCTTAAGTTATCTGTAACTTATAGAGATGTAAAAGTGCTCAAGGCATTCAAATTTTCTATCTGAACCCTCTGAAACCAAAAGGTCTCAGTAAGTATTCATTCTTCCATGGCAATCAGTCATTTGCATAAGTTCAATAAGAATCTGTTCTCCTTTAACAGGACACCATTGAGAACTGGTTATTTTACCAAGGCTTTGATTGGAATGTCATATTTGAGAAAGACATGCATAGACTCAGGTATGACCAGACAGCTTTAAGGAACTAAGGTTGACTTTATGAAACCTGGAGCCATAAAGCCCCTTGGGACTGTTGGCCTGATACCTTGCTTACAGAGTTCCCAGCAGCCTCACCAGGTGAGTAAAGAATGTCACTCTTTGGTAGGTGCGGAGACTCAGAGGAGGAACTCGCCCAAATCAACAGGTATTGCAGGCATGCCTGATGGCAAGTACAGGACTTGGCTTCTGGCCCGGAGAGGCTACTAAAAGTTCAACCCAGAGATTCCTTATAAGAAGTTCCAGCAAAGCAGATTCTAAAAGATCTATATGATCACACTCAACTGTTCTTGCTGAGCTTATGTAAATAATGGGCCAAGTTTGTTAAAACTGGACTTGTTTCACAAGTGAATTAGTCCTGATTTGGCTATCTCTGTAAATGAGGGTTATTTTAGAGAGAAAAATTGTTTTAGTAACACACCTTTATGGATGTTAAATTCTAGATTTGATTGTCTTTAAATGTTTGTTTACCTAAGCTAAACAATTTGAGGTAAACTTCAGAGAAGTTACACAATAGCTCATTTAGATGATCTTCTTGCTTTTTTATTTTGTGGGGATATTAGTAGAACCCCCTCACACATGATTAAACAACTGGAAAATGGGATTGATTCCCCTACAATTGTATAACTTAACTAACACCTTATGTGTGGCTGGGATAATGAAATTGCCTAAAAGCCAGCCTATTGCACTCCATAGGATTAACTATGGACTTGTGGAGACAATGGATGACCCCACTTTCTTTATGAGTGGATTGTATGATGCACGGGGGACTCCCCTTATCTCTTGACAAGTTTTCTCACTTGCCAGTGATCCTCTGTAATCAGGATATTGTTAAGGCTGGACCACTCAAAGGTCTTCTTATTGGTTTCATCCCTTAGTCATATTTATATTAGAGGCCACCTCTGTTGAGGTGCGATTGCAAACAGATGCTTTAGCTAAGCATAGAACAGCCCTCATAAAAGGAGCCTCAAAGCTCACTATGGAACAGATTTGTCTTAGAAGCCAAAGGCCACCAATGGATGATAGAGGCCAACTAATTAAATATTGGACTATACTTATAGATATGCCAGAAATAACACTTAAAATTTGTCAAACTTTAAACCTAGTTACCTGTATGCCTGAACATGACCATTGTACTTCTTTCTCTATAGAGCAAAAATGTTCAGAGGTTATTGATCTTACTTACTCTATTTGTCCAGATTTAAGATGCCCCTGTTAAAAATACGAATGACAGGTGGTTTTCTTTTTTTTTTTTTTTGACAGTTGGTTTTCTGATGACAGTAGTTTTCATAGAAAGAATAAGAAAAGCTAGGTGTGCCATAGTGCTCACTAGCACTTTGCAATTGCCAAAGCCTAAGAATTAGCATTTATACTGACTCCAAATATGCTACATGCCCATGGAGCTATTTGGAAGAAAGGGGATTGCTATCAAGCCATAACTCCCCAATCAAATATGGGCCTAAGTTCCAAAACCCTCCTTATCGCTATACTAAGGATGGCATATATCAAATCTGAGATACATATCTGTGGCTTACACCCACGATTGGACAGTTCAGTCAGAAGGCAGTTTTATGCTGAGAACAAAGGAATCATACGAGTGGTACTTGGGCAAATAACACACGATGTCTAGGATGGCTCACTAGAAATGTGTTCCCAAATAATAGTACTTCAGGCTACTGACTGGTTTGCTACTGACTGGGCAAGGCGACCTGGCATCAGATGGCCAGCTCCAAACGGAACCCACTGGATATGTGGAACCAACCTGTGGCCCTGGCTTCCTCCAGGGTAGATAGGTCGCTGTACTTTAGGATTTGCCTGAATTCATGGGTGCATTACTAAAACCATTACAACCCCAGCTAATCTCCCCAACTTGAAACAAAGATGGACGCGATCTGTTTTTAAATGGTATGATCACTTAGCATCCATTTTTGTTCCATCTGCGGGACTAGAGGATGTCATGTGGCATGTAGAAGCCCTTAATAAATATACTACAAAGGCACTCAATGATTCACTAAATGGCATCTCCCTACTTAATACCGAAGTGTCACAGATACGCAAGGCAGTCCTACAAAATAGGATGGCCTTACATGTCCTGACAGCAGCCCAGGGTGGCACATGTGCATTTATCAAGACAGAATGTTGTGTGTACATCCCAGACTATCACAAAAGTATCACAGGACTAATAAAGGATATGAATGCCCAGATTAAGGCTCTACAAGGTCCCTCTCTCTCTTTTATTGATTGGTTAAGTTCCTGGCTTGGAGGAGGGCTATGGCCAAATCTCCTTTTCAGGCTTCTTATTCTTATCGCCTTATTAACCTTAATATGTTGCTTTGTTCCATGTTTCTCTACCTGGTGCCAAGACTCCATTGCTACAATGACTACACCACGACAGACGATCCTTATCGCACGCGAGGACACCTCTTCACTGTCAGCGCAGGATTCAGCTGCCTCCACCTTTCATAACTCCCTTATACATTCCTACCCTGATCAATATTGACCCCAGGAGGTAGGGACAGCTCTACGCCCCCATTCAGCACGAAGAAGTTATAGAAGATGAGACCTTGCACCTTCAACCCCCTTAAAGATTTAAGGGTCAAAATTGTTCAGGGGGGATTGAAGGAGCAGGAGGCTAGCTGAGGACAAAGCAAAAGCTGGCGCCTTGCACCCCCCCTTCACCCGCTCCCCTCCATATGTGTAGCATTCCTCAGGCACCTCTGACTGCCATAAAATGATAAATAGTTAACTTGCAGAAATCACAGTCCTGCAGGGTAGGAGTCTCCCTTGGTTTGCAAATGTCCTTGAGATTTACAACAAAGAAGTTACCTTATGTTTGATAGCCAGAATGTAACATTTCACCAGGAGACTCCCAATTGTCTTTATATTAGTGCCTCATTAGAGGGAAAGTGGCCTTGGCTTGAGAGTAACCAGGTCTTCAATATCGTGATAGTGCTTTTTTTCGCATGCGTGGGCTAACCGGCCAGTTCTGCTTCTGTAAGATTGCTTTGTCTGCTTTCGCGCGCGGGTCCCCTGACCCAATCCACTGACGCCAAGTATGCCTGTTCAAACTATCAATCAATCAGCTCAGCCCCACCCGAAACTTGTTTGTATCTGTCTATAAAAATCCTGCACCGACCCAGCTCCGGACCTCTCGGCGTTATCGGCAACGAGCTGCGCAGAGGTCCAGGTACGAAACTGCAATAAACGACCCTTGCTGCTTGGGTTTGACTCACGTCTCTGGTGGTATTTTAAGGTGGGGGTAATATTCAGTTGGCATTACATAATAAATAAATAAAATCTTTAAAAAAATATTCTGGGCTTTGAGCTGTTGGCAAAGGGCAGACCGTGCTAGACAGCTTCTGACAAAGATCCCTACCTCCTGGTATTAACATCCTTGTGCAATTGCTTCCCTTTGAGATGGGGTTGGACCTAGTGACTTGCCTCTAACAAACAAACCGAATTTAGGAAAAGTAAAGGGATGCCATTTCTAATATTGGTTTATAAATGATTATAATATCCACCTTGTGCATACTCTTGATCTCTCTCACTGGCTTGTTCTGATGAAATCAACTGACAGGCTGTAGGAAAGTCCATATGGGAAAACTTATGTGGTAAGAAACTGAGGATGGTTTCTGGCCAATAGCCAGCAAGGAACTAAGGTCCTCAGTCCAATGGCCCAGGAGGAACTCAATTCTGACAATAACTAGTGAATGAACTTTGTAGTGAATCCTGCCCCAGTTGAGCCTTGAAATGACCAAGGCCCAAACCCACAACTTGTTTGAAGTCTTGTGGGAGACCCTGAGCTGAATGACTCAGGTAAATTGTACCTAGATTTCAGATCCATAGAAACAGAGATAACACACTGATGTGCTGTTTCAAGCAGCTACATTTTGAGGTGTTTCATTATGCAATAAGTAGTTCACTATTTTTTCCCTCTGCAATGTCTAATCTGTTATTAATCCCACTCTGTGTATTTTTGTCCAGTTCCTCATTTATTTCTTTATATCAGTATGGACTCATAGTTTTCTATTTAATTCAGTGTGTTACAATCAGATACTTTCATTGTTTATTTGAATGCACTGAGTGTCACACTTTGGCCAATAGGAGCTTCCTGGCTTGTATTTCTTTTGACATGTCTCTGTTATCTTTTGAGTATTTCCTTGCTTTTTAAAAGTACAATAAGATTTCAGGCTCATCTTGTACTTTTTCTTGACACAGCTTTGGAATCAGCTATAGCTATTTCTCTCTCTCTCTCTTTCACTCTTTTTTGGTAGATATTCATTTATTTATTTGAGTGAGAGAGAGGAAGGGGCAGAGAGAGAGGGAGAGAGTGTCTTAAGCAGACTCCACACTGAGTGTAGAGCCCTATGTGGGGCTCTATCTTATGAACCTAAAATCATGACCTGCGTCCAAACAGAGAGCCAGACACCTAAGCAACTGGACCACCCAGATGTCCCTCTTTATTTATTTCTATACTTGGCCAAGTATATATCTATACCACCTATGGTAGGCTGAATAATCACTCCAGATCCTGTGGATATGTTCCTTTACACAGTAAAAGGAAATTTGCAGATGTGGTTAAGTTAAAGATCTTGAAATGAGGGTATCTCTAGGATAACCTGGGTAGGTCTGATGTAACCATAAGTGTCCTTATAAGAGGGAGGCAGAAGGGGACATGACAAGAGAGAATGGAGATGTGATGATGGAAGCAGAGGTTGGGATGATACACTTTAAAGGTGGAGGAAAGACACCATGAATCAAAGAATGTAGGTGGCTTCTAGAAGCTGGAAAAAAGCAAGGAAACAACTTTCTAGAACTTTCCAAAGCAAATACAGTCCTGCTGACACCTTGATTTTAGAATATTGACCTCCAGAACCATAAGAGAACAAATCATTTGAGGCACTAAGTTTGGGATAATTTGCTACAGCGAGAAATTCATACATCACGAGTTCATATCAATACTTGCAAGTCCAACACAGTATTTCAAGGTTCGTTTTACTTTTACCCTTTTCCTTATGTGTAACTCCCTTCTTGAACAGTGAGACACTTGACCCCCTTCATCCTTAATCTTCCTGTATGTAAACCAAACTCCCATCTCTGCTATCACCATTTCTGCCTACAGATTCCCTTCTCACTCCACACATAATAATGTGTATGAATCGGGCGCCTGGGTGGCTCAGTGGGTTAAGCCACTGCCTTCGGCTCGGGTCATGATCTCAGGGTCCTGGGATCGAGTCCCGCATCGGGCTCTCTGCTCAGCAGGGAGCCTGCTTCCTCCTCTCTCTCTCTCTGCCTGCCTTTGCCTACTTGTGATCTCTCTCTGTCAAATAAATAAATAAATAAGAAAAAAGATTTAAAAAAAAAATAATGTGTATGAATCTCATGAATATTACATTGAGCAAAAGAAGCCAGATACAAAAGAATATAACTTCTTGATTCCATTTAAGTGGATGTGGATAACAGGCCATAATAATTAATGGCAACACTAGTCAAAATAATGTTAACTTCTGAGGTGGGGTTAGAGGCTAGAAAGGTGCATGAGCAATTACAAAATTGTTCCATGTCTTAATCCAGGTAGGGATTACACAAGTATATATATACATAAAATTTCATGGAGCTGTTCATTTATGATTAGGACTTTGGGTTTGATTTTAATGTATATGTCAGACATCTTATCATATTTTTAATTTTTAATTTTTTAATTTTTTTGAGAGAGAGAGCATCAGGGAGAAAGGCAGAGGGCAAGGGAGAGAGAATCTTCAAGCAGACTCCTTTCTGAGCATAGAGTCTGACTTGGGGCTTAATCCCAGGACCCTGAGATCATGACCTTAGCTGAAGCTAAGTGTCAGACGTTTAAACTGACTGAGCCACGGTGGTGTGCCTTAAAATATTTTTTAAAAAGGCAAACACAATATTTTCTTTTCAAAAGATTTTCAGGGATGCCTGGGTGGCTCAGTCAGTTAAGCATCTGCCTTCTATGCAGGTCATGATCCCAGCGTCTTGGGATCAAGTCCCCCCATCAGGCTCCTTGCTCAGCAGGGAGCCTGCTTCTCCTTCTGCCTGTTGCTCCCCCTGCTTGCGCACGCTTTCTCTGATAAATAAATAAATAAATAAATAAATAAATAAATAAAATCTTTTAAAAATTTTAAAAAAAGAAAAGAAAGGTTTTCAGATTGCAGAAGGTGGTTGCATTTTATTCCAGAGTCTTTATGAGAGTTTTGCAACATTTAAATCTCTAATAATTTAAGAATAATTCTCTGAAAGTCTAGCAGTGATCTCTGTTCACTAGGTAGGATCACAGCATGTGGCAATGGTTAAGTACAGTTTAAATTCTCTCTACCCATCCTCTTTAAAATAATGTCTTCCTTGACAATTTTTAATTTGGGGATTGGATTGCATCAAATTTTGCTGCCAAGTTGAGGCTTTACTAATACTTTCATATTTGGGGGGTACGTGGGTGGCTCAGCCAGTTAAGCATCTGGCTTCAGCTCAGGTCATGATCTCAGGGTCCTGGGATCAAGGCCTCATTGGGCTCCCCACTTGGTGGGAAATCTGCTTGTCCCTCTGCCTCTGCCCTTCCCCCCTGCTCGTTTTTTTTCTCTCTCTCAAATAAATAAAATCTTAAAAAAAACACTTTCTTATTTTGCCATCTCAAATTTGTATAATTCAGTTTTTTAAATGAGCAAAGGATTTGATTAAACATTTCTCCAAAGAAGATATGCAAACTGTTAATATGCACATGAAAAGATGGTGCTCAACATTACTAAATCATTAGAGAAATGCAAATCAAAATCATAATGAGATAGCACTTCACATCCACTAGGATAGCTATAATCAAAAAGACAGATACTAAGAAATGTCAGTGAGGATCTGGAGAAACTGGAACCTTTGTGCATTGTTGGGGAGAATGTGTAGCCACTTTGGAAAACAATTTGGCAATTCCTCAAAAAGTTAAATATAGGATTACCATATGATACAACAAGTCCAGTCCTAGGTATACACCCAGGAGAATTGAAAATACGTTTATCCATAAACTTGTACATCAATATTTATAGCAGCATTATTTGAAAAAAAAATTGGAAATAAGCCAGATGTCCACCAATTTGTGAATGGATGGACAAAATGTTGTATAGCCATACAATAGAATATTATTTGGTCGTCAAAAGGAACGAAGTAATGATACATCCTACAACATGGGTGAACCTTGAAAAACATTTTGTTAAGTGAAAGAAGCCCAACATATCATCTGTTGCATGGTTACATTCTTAAGAAATGTCCAGAATAGCCGAATCCATAGACACTCCTCTGTGTTTTCTTTCTTTTAAGAAGAATATATATGTTTGAGATTTTTGATCAGCAGATACAGGCATACATCATATTTTCAATCTATCATACAGTTGCATAGGAATTTATATAATCAATTCTCTATTAAAGAACACATGGTTTCTCTTTGTGCATGAGTATGTACTTTTGTATACTACTATAAATGCCAAGAAGTTAGTGAGCTATCTGAACACTGGGGGACAAACATGAAATGTTTTCTTCTCCAATTAATGTTTTAAATTAGCTCGAAGCTCCTTCTCTTCCTATAAATAAGGTCATGTGGACAGCATTCCTGGTTTTCTAGCCAATTTTATAGGATATATTTAGTCCATTTGTGTCTGACTTGAAATCTTCACTCACATTTCTTATTTGGGCTGTTTTCCTACACCCCTCAGCTCAGGCATGCCCTATGGTCAGAGGGACTTGAGCTCTAACTGTTCTTCCATCCCTCTCCCCTAATGCTTCTTTTTTTTTTTAAGGTTTTATTCATTTATTTGAGAGACCATAAGCAGGGGTGGGAAGGAGGGGGAGAAGCAGACTCCCAGGTGAGCAGGGAACTGAGCAGGGAACTGAGCAGAGAGCCCGATGCAGGGCTTGATCCTAAGACCCTGAGATCATCACCTGAGCCAAAGGTAGATGCTCAACTGACTGAGCAACCAGGCATCCTCCCCTAATACTTCTGATTATTCCAGAATGAAGGCAGCATGATGTAATAAGAAGAAAGGGATATGGTTATTCAGTGTAACTGGGGCAGATTTGGTTAATTTTGTTCTGTGATAGGCATCCACGTGCGTCTCATGGGTTCCTAGGTATATCACCCTTAGGTGTGATATTCCTAGCTGGCTTCACTCTGGCTCCTGACCCTCATGGGTACCCCCCTCCCAATTATTATCATTATTTTTTGTTTCAGTCTCAAAAATTGAATAGAAAATATTACAGTGAACTAGTATGTTGAATTATTATTTTATGCACATTTCGTGTCAATTATATACATGTTGTACCTGTACGGGTTGCAGTGTATGAGGTATTTGTGATCTGAGAAGTTGGGAAGCTGCTCCTTTGAAAAGTTGATGTTGAGCTCAGGAGGCCTGGTTTCTGTTCTTAGCCTTGGTGTGTATGAGCTTGTTGGTGACCTGGAACAATTCCCTACTTTTCTGGACTTCGTGCTTCTTTTCTAGCAAATGAGGGGGGTTGAACTTGGGTGTCTCTTCTAGCTTTTCCTCTTTGAAACAACAGTAACGACTAACACCTACAGTGACAGAGCGCTAACAATGTGCTAGGCACTGCTTGAGGCACTTACGGCATGGAGTAATTTATCTCACTTTAGCTCCATGATGTAGGTGATTTGTATTATCATCCCAGTCTACAGATGAGAAAACTGAGGCCCAGAGAAGTTAAAAGGCAGAGCTGGAATATGGAGCCATGCCTGTCTGGCTCAAGAAGCCATGCTTGTAACCAATACTGCAGCTGCTGTGTAGCGCTGACTTGGGGTACCACTCTGCTTTTCTGGCTCATTATGAAGGAGAGATGTCAGACTCTCTTAGTTCAGTGACTACTCAGTGACTTTCCAGGAACCTGGGGCTTTAGTCACTCTTCTTTGAGAAGGTCACTTGGAGTACACAGACTGGTGTGACATTCATGGCCTTATGTCCGGGCTCCCTCGGGTTCTTCCCACATTTCTTCTTGTCTCATCAAGGACATAGTTTTATAAATACCAGATTCCTTTTGTTAATCTCTTCCAGCAGTTCACTCTCAACACAGCTCTCTGCTATCTCTTCCTTTCCAATATTAGTTTAATATTCTTCATATCCAAGTGCTTTCTAGCCTGACAGATAAGGGAGAAATCATTGTGTGTGTGTATGTGTGTGTATTATCTCTGGCCAATAGTTAGTATTAAATTTCCTCTTTTTGGATCATGCCATTCAAAACAAAGCCCAACATACTTTTTGCTGCCTCATGAGTTCTAAGAATTTCTGATAGGAGCAGTGTGGAATCTGCTGGGTTCCCTGTTCCCAAAGCCCTCCTGTCTCCACAGTGCTCCCTTGGAGCCACATAACCCCCAATCTACAAGGCAGTGAATTTTGCCCCATCTCTGGGATCAACCCTGCCCTCCAGCAATTTAAGGGCCTCTAAGTCAATGCTCAGGTTCAAGTCAAGTCCTGCTATGACACAAACTTCATCCTGAGTCCAAGCCCCTTCTGTCTGTGTTCGGATTCTGGCCTTTCATTCCTGAGCATGTTTGGGCCTTGATAATTCTCCATAACTGGGAATCTGTTCTGTTCTGCCAGTTGTTTCCCATCCCCACTGAAGGAATTGGAATTCTCCAATGGCTGTGACTTTGCAAACTGTGACTTCCCCAGTGCTTCCTGTATCTCTGAACACCAAATGCTTCTAGAGTTCCCAGTGCTCTGTTTAACACACTTGTCAGGAAATTCCAAGTCCTGGTGCCCTGAAACTTACTCTACCTTTTGAATTAGTCCTTCTCTCTAGGGTGTGTTACATGAAAGGACAGGGACCAAATAGATGTTCTGATTTCCTGGGCGGTGTGGTTTATGCTGAGACATTGTTCAACATGTGGTCTGTGGACCAGCAGTATGAGTAGCACCTGAGAGCTTTTGAAAAATGCAGAAATTGGGCCCTGCCCCTAACCTGGTGGATGGGAATCTGCATTGTAAAAAGATCTGATCTACGGGTATTGGCTGACCCACTATCAATGGATCAAGTCAATGAAACAACATTTAAGCATCTTCTGCTTATAGGATCACTTACTCCATGAAGAACTCCATGAAGGGCAGAAAATTCATGTGCCCTATTCACTGTTGTATTTTCAGTGTCCAGAACAGTGCTTAGGCAGATGGTAAGGGCTCAATAATATTTGTTGAAGAAATGAGCAAAGGAAAGGATGAAGGGAGGAATTTTACCAACTAGGTGGCCTTGGAAAGTTGCTTAGATTCTCTGAGCCTCATCATTTTCTTCATCTGTAAAATAAAGCTTCATCTCTACTTCCAGGTATGAGGATTAGGCTAAAAAGTAGGTACAGAGTTGCTGAGATCTTTTTCTATGTGATACTGTTTGGAAGGTTCTTATTCGATCCATCTACTCATCCATTCATTCATTTAGCAAAAATTAATTGAAGATATGTGCCAGGCACTATTCTAAGGGCTGGTGAGTAGAGCAGTGAGTAAAATGAAGTCCCTGCTCCCAAGAAGTTTACATTGGGAAGAGACAGACATTAATCAACTAAAATTATAATATAGCAGATGGGGATATTTCTCAAGGGAAACAATAAACTGAGTAAAAACTCTCAGTAGATATAGCATTTGAGCAGAGACCTGCAGAAAGCAAAGGGATGATCTATGTGGATATCCAGGGAAAAAGTTTTCCAGGCAGATGCACAGCTAGTGCAATGGTCCAAAAGTGGAAATATGTGTGGTATGTTTAGGGAACATCAAAGAGACTAGTGTGACTGGGGCAGAATGCTAAAATTGCAAGAATGAGAGGGGGACCAAAATCATATAGGGCTTCGCAGGGCTTTGGCTTTCACTCTGAATGAAACTGAGAGCCATGGAAGAAGAGTCAGAGAGGAATTAAATTTTGAGTAAGTTGCTCTAGCTAGTAGGTTGAGTGAGAATAGACTTTAAGAGATTAAGGGCAGAGGGCCGCCTGGGTGGATCAGTCAGTTAAGCATCTGACTCTTGGTTTCTGCTCTGGTCATGATCTCGTGGTTGTGGGATAGAGCCCCACGTTGGGCTCTGCACTCAGTGTGGAATCTGCCTCAGATTCTTTCTCCCTCTCCCTCTGCCCCTCCCCCACTAAAATGAATGAATAAAATCTTAAAACATGAGAGAGATTAGGGGCAGAAAGAAGGAGCCCAGCTGGGAGGCTACTGCAGTAGTCAAATAGGAGATGATGGTGGCCAGGATCAGGGTGGTAGGACTGAGGTGGGGATACCCAGTCTGATTCTAATATTATTTTAAAGAAAAGTCTGATATGTTTTGCAGTCATCTTGGGGATGGGGTGTGGGGAAAAAAAGGAGTCAGGGATGACTCCAAGGTTTTTTTACTTCAGCAGTTGAAAGGATGGAGCTGCCATCAACAGAGATGGTAAGGATCGAAGGAGAACCAAGTTTGTGGAAGAGGGATAAGAAAATCTCAGTGTGTCACATTAAATGTGACTATTAGATCTCTAAGAGGGAAAGCTGAGTATGGAGTTGGAGAGACTGCATGTTGAGCTTAGGAAAGCTGGAACCTCTGATACAAATTTGGAAATCTTTAATGTATCCAGAGTAGTTGAAGCTATGGTGCCAGATGTGACCACCTAGGGGAAAGTATCAAGAAAATAAATAGTCTGAGATCTAAATTCTGGGGCAATGCAATGGTAGAGGTTGGGAATGAGAGGAGAAACCAAAAAAAGACACTGGGTAGGAGCAGCCAGGGGGCAGCTGGTGACAGAATATTGTCCTGCAAGCCGTGTGGAGAAGGTGTTTCAAGGGGGGAGTGTTTCTGTTTGGCATGCTGATGAAATATCAAGCAGGATGAGGACTAGGAATGGACCATTTGATCAGACAACATGGAGGTCCAACTGTGACCTGGGAAGAGCTACTTCGATGAAGTGGAAGACGCAGAAGCCTGATTGGAGATGATTCAAAGGAGAAGTGGAGAAAAATTAGAAACAGTGAATATAGACAGCTATTTTGAGGAATTTTGCTGTCACATGGAGAAGACAAATGGGACAGAAGCTGGGGGATCGGTGGTGGTGGGGATATGGGGTAAATGGAGGACTTGATTTTTGAAATGGTAGATGCTACAGCATGTAAATAGGAAAAAATTATTGATGCCAGAGAGGTGAGAATTTCTGGAGCCATGTGCTTAAGCAGGTGGGAGGAAGTGAGACTGAGGGTGTAAATGGAATTAGTGAAGGAGCCAGGATTTGAGTGAGCTCTCTCTTCCTTCAAAACCTCCTACTCTCCACCACCATGCTACAGGGCTACTTGGAGAATACCCATCAGACATCACCTGGAAGTTGGTTCTGCTCTTTTCATGGCATACCCAAGGATCTGCACTTGGGATTCAGGCCACCATTTCCACTTGCCTTTCATGAGGGGTAGAATTAAATTGAGGAAACATGATTTCAGCTTATCTTCTGATTCCTTAAAAGCCCTTCCGTCCCCCTATCTGATTTCATTTGTCACTATGGGGGAAAAAATGGGCTCTATAAGAAAGGCCAGTGACTATTCAATCTTATTTGTAATACTGGCCTAATGGGCAGATTGTAACAGTCGTCTGCCTTCTGTTTCTCCTCTCTTATCCTCTACAGAGCTCTAATGTTGCTCTTGCTGGTTATTATAGCAATGCAAGGAACCATAGTCATTTCTGCAGGTGCTTTTTTTACCTGCCCAGAAGAATAGGCAAGAATCTTGGCAGATGGGAGTAAGAAGGAGGGTGGGAAGCAGGGAAATGTCAGAACCACCCTGTTGGAATTGTGCTTTTCTGTAGGGTATGAGAACCCCCCAGGAAGTCCCCTTAGCAAAAGGCAAGTCATTTTCCCCACAAGGCAGCCAGATATAGATATGCTTACTCTGTGGGCTATTTGGAGTGGCTGGGATGGCCCATCCCAGAGATGTGAGCCAATGACAAGAGATGGACAAAGAATACGAGCCAGGTTTCCCAGTGAGGTGGCGCTATTTGAACATTTTAGGGTGTATTTGAAAGTAAATATATACAGATGTAGTGATTTAAAGGGGCACCTGCAATCCAATGTTCATAGCAGTAATGTCCACGATAGCCAAACTGTAGAAGGAGCTGAGATGTCCTTCAACAGGTGAATGGATAAAGAAGATGTGGTTCGTATATACAATGGAATATTACTCACTCATCAGAAAGGATGAATACCTACCATTTGCCTCAATGTTGATGGAACTGGAGGGTATTATGAGAAATGAATGAGTCAAGCAGAGAAAGGCAATTATCATATGATTTCAGTCATATGTGGAGTATAATAAATAACACAGAGGATCATAGGGGAAGGAAGGGAAAATTGAATGGGAAGAAATCAGAGAGGGAGACAAACCATGAGAGACTCTTGACTCCAGGAGACAAACTGAGGGCTGTGGAAAGGCAGATGGGTGGGGGATGGGGTAACTGGGTGATGGGCATTAATGAGGCCATGTGATGTGATAGGCACTGGGTGTCACATGCAACTGATGAATCGTTGAATTCTACCTCTGAAACTAATGATGTACTTTATGTTGGCTAATTAAATTTAAATTTAAAAAAGAAAGTATAATTTTCTGGGCCAAGGGAAAAGGGGAAGATAAGGAGAAGGTAAGGGAAGGAGACAGGGTAAGGAAGAGAAAAGAAAAAAGCAAGAAGGAAGGAGCAGTGACAGACATTTGGAGGGATGGCAGAAGAACAGTAAGTGAAAACCCAGGCTGATCCTGCCTGCTGCTAGCTATTTGGCCCCTTTTAGTCCTGGGTGCTGGCTATCATAAGATAGCCATTTTTTTTAAAGATTTTATTTATTTATCAGAGAGAGAGGGAGAGAGAGCGAGCACAGGCAGGCAGAATGGCAGGCAGAGGCAGAGGGAGAAGCAGGCTCCCCGCCGAGCAAGGAGCCCGATGCGGGACTCGATCCCAGGACGCTGGGATCATGACCTGAGCTGAAGGCAGCTGCTTAACCAACTGAGCCACCCAGGCGTCCCAAGATAGCCATTTTTGTCCTACCCCCTCCAGCTTGCATACATACACACACTTCTGTGTGAAACTTACGACTTCGAACATTTACATCAGAGCAAGAAGGAAAACCAGAAGTCATTTCTGGTCTAAATCTAAGTTATTCCTCGTGTCCTCTTCCTAGGTGTGGAGGGTCTTTTGACCAATGTATCCTTACCATCTGCTCCTAAGAACCACCTTGGCTGGCATCGATTAAAAATGCCATATATTAGAGAGCTCGAATAGTGCAATTGGAGCACAGAATTATGTTATTTATTTCTTAATTGAATCCTCTGCCTTTAGATGCTGGAAATGAGAATTAGTCAGAGTCTAATATCTCCAGAGATGTTTTCTTTCCAGGCAAGCCTGGTCTGTCTCCTATAGAAAACAGAATGAAATCTAATCTTCAGATGATGTGTTGAGAAAGGGGGGGAAAAGCAGACAGGGATAGGAGGGACCCCCAAAATGCAAATGGCCCTAGAGGGCAGATAAATCCTTTTTTTTTTTTTCCCCAGAAGCAGCATTTTGAAAAGATACCTTCCATTGATGGTTGACATGACCATCTCAAACAGATGACATGGCTGGGTTAAAATAAGCTCTGGTTATTGCAGTAGACCCAACTGAGGGAGACAAAATCCCGCCTAGGGCAAAAAGAGAATAAACACCACCATGAGATAGATCTCATTCTTTATATTTTTTCCATCTGTTTTTTTTCTTCTTCTTTCCTTCTTTTACCTCAAAAGAATTGAGGGGTGCCTGGGTGGCTCAGTCAGTTAAGTGGTCAACTCTTGATTTTGACTCAGGTCATGATCTCAGGGTCCTGAGATTAAGCCCTGCAATGGGCTGGGCTCTGTGCTGGGTTTAGAGCCTGCTTAAGATTCCCTCTTTCCCCCTCTCTCTGCTCCTCCTCACCCTGCTCATGCTTCTCTCTCTCTCCATCTCTAAAAGATAAATACATAAAAATTAAAAATTAAAATAATTAACTATTAATAGAGGCATGGATTCTGCACTCAGAATTGGAGTTCCTCTGATCTGTGAGGGAAAGAGAACTTTTTGGACCCACTCATCCACTCATCTCTCTCCTTTAGAAACTCAGGACCAAATCCTGTAGGTAAGAATTTTCCATTTGCTTTTTTTTTAAAATTAAACTCTTTACTTGAAGATAATTGTAGGTTCATGTGCAATTTCCTGTTACCCTCTTCATGATATATTTTTTTGTATGTGAAAAAAAAAACTTCATATGAGATCGACCCTCTTAGCAAATGTTTAAGTATGTAATACAGCATTGTTAATTACAGGCATGATGCTGTGCTATATTTACTTTCTAAAGTCCAGTCGCCTGTCACTCTTCACCTGCATGATGAAGTTCATAAATGATCTCCACGACCTCTGAAAACATAGGAAATGTCGCATCAGCGATGACCCATTCTGAAGCAGAAAAACAGAAAGATTCTGAGTCTTATGCTGTCACCGCATCTTATTAGTCACCTGCTGTGATAATAAATTGTACCTTTCCCTATATGGAGTTCCTGCAAATCGTCCAGAGTAAAGGAACCATCAGATATGGAAAGGAAAGGAATCTGTAATTGTGTGGGGGACTAACAGTACATCATGATCTCCATGGGTCAGAAAGAACAAATGGAGGGCTGATGAAGAGAATAGATGGAAGAAAACAGCAGAAGTGGCCCTTAAGTCAAGGCTTTGCCACAATGGGTCGCGCCAACAGGGGGAATGCATGCAGATAAACTAAGAAGCTGAGGATAGAATGCTCATTTTTTGAACTCTTGGTGTATATATGTGGTTAGCATGCTCTGGCATGTCCAATCCATCGGCAAAATGGGGACTCCTGTGTCTTATTTCCTCTGGTCTTTCTGCCTCTGTTTCCTTAGAAACAAATCCATCCATATCCGGAGAACCCCATCCAAGAGGGAACTGCTCTGAAGATATTCAGTCCCCAAGGGTTTTGAAAACAGATGCCAGCTATGCCAAATGAATCCTTGAAAGAGCAAATCATTACCTGATTTGAAGCAGCAAATAAAAAAGCATACCCATTTTGAAAGGTAGAACGTATCACCAAATGCGCAGATAATTAAAATCTTGTGATCATGAGGCTGAGATCCTGGGTGCAAACTCTGTGTGGCTCATTTGCCTCTCAACTCCCCAGGTCCAAACAGTAGAGAATGTACTCCTCTTCACAAATTAGTCCTCCACACCCAGTCAGTTCTTTTGCAAAAACAAGCCACAGGTCATGTGAGACTCTTTGGGCAGGAGGCAGGGTGGCGAGGGGGTCAGACTCTTCACTGGCACCTTAAGCTAATTACTTATTCTCTCTGTCTCTCTCTCTCTCCCCTTAAGCCTTGGTTTCCCTGGCCCCCAGGGCTGAGATAATTTAACACCTAACTACTCAATAAATGACAGTTGTTACTGTTTTTTCATTATCCTTAATAATGTTGTTATTCTCAGGTGTGGATTGAGACACTAAGTGTAAATTTGGAAGCTGATTGCTACTGCCGAGCTTCTCCTCACGAATTCTCAAAAGAGATGCAAATTCACCTGGCCCTGGATACTCTCTAACAGGCTCCATGCAGGGAGGGGAGGAGGGGGGTTTGTTATTATCAATACTCCTTCGTAATATCGTCAAATGAAGTCTATCTCTTTTCTTCAGTCTGGCTCCACCGCTGGAACAATGAAGGTAAAAGCTCCTGGGCTCCCCTTGAGCAGCCCAATGGCTTTATCTTCACTGTAACAGGGAGGAGATAGTGCCCTGACTGCTTATCTTACAAAGGGAGAAGAGCCAGGTTAGGGTAAGGGACTTGTCTAGAGCTAGAAAGGATGCGGTTACAGCTCTCAGAATCCTCCAGGGGTTCCCAGGCAAGCTTTCCAAAACTGCTTTCAGCATATTGATTTCCGACAGCGTTGCAATTCAGGAAAAGAGCAACTACAAACCGCCAGCTTGCCCACATCTCAAAATCAATCACACATGTACCAGATGCTTGGTTTTCTTTCCTTTCCTTTCTTCTTCCCCTGTAGGAAAGTGTGCGGTTCCTAATAACAGCACGGCTATGTTGTGCCGGGACAGGATGTCAGTTCCACCTGAGGCTACAGCTGCAAAAGGGCATTCAACAGAAAATTGGTCCACTTGACCTACTCGGGGTAGATTTGATTTTTACCTTGGGATTAAAGCATGAATTTTTTTGGAATTGAAAAGGGGGAAAATCCCTAAAGCAAACAGTTATGGAGTCCCTTACTTGCCAGACAGGGTGCTAGCTACTTTCCATATATATTACCACATTGATCCTCACCACCACCCTGCAAGGTAAATACTGCAAATAACATATACCACATAGGAAAAAAAAGGCTCTGAGAGGTTAAGTCACTTGCCTGGGGTTGCAAAAGCTCATTGTTGCCAAGGAATTGAATCCATGTGTATCTGATTTCAGGGCCAGTTCGTTCATTTACTTTGTTACTCCAATATTGATACATAAAACAATGTTGATACTTTCATGTTAATTTTGGCACTGGGTCTTAAAATATTTCCTGCAATACTCAACTTTTGTCCAAAAAAGGAATGTGCTTTTATGATTCTAATGCTCGAAAGATGATTTCTGTGAAATCTCAGCTATAAAATACCTGTTTGCACATTTTACCTGGCACATAGTGTCCCTTAATACGTATTTATTTAAAAAAAAAAAACAAACAAAAAACAGTAACGAAGGGTATGAGGAAATACAGCCAGGAGAAATGAGCCTCCCTCAGGAAGGTGCTGAGTCTGCCATTTCCACGCATCTGTGACTAACTTAGCCTTCAATGAATGGCTATATGCCTCTATTCAATGAAGCAATTCCTTCATTACCGCATCATGGTATAGACAAGAAAAGGGGTATCCAGGATTCCAGACTGCTGCCCGACTGTGTAACATCAGTTCTCCCACATTAACACTCCCCCATTATTTTCAGGGAATATTGACGCCGGAAGGGAATTTAGAGGCAGTGGCTGAAGTCCTTTCGGATTCCAAAAGACAGAGCTGATACCCAAGAAAGGGAGCGATTGGCCCAAGCTAGTCAAATCCAACTCAGGTGTCCTGACTGCCAGTCTCCTGTGCTTTCAACATAATACCGGGTTGTGTCAAGGGCGGAGGAAGCCGCCCAGGTCCTGAAGAGGGTCCTCCTTTGCCCAATATGCCACAGCAAATTTTTGGCTCTGCCTGAGCCTGGGACATTTAACTACAGACCTTTTTTTGGAACCCCTGGACAAAAGACAACCACCTGACTGCTTCATGACTTAAATAGCCAAATAATGCCAAACTGAATTTATGATGACAGAGTAAGTGGTAGCTTTGGGAACCACAAGCCAAGAAAACATTTTTCCACTGATGGTTAATGAACAGAATTAAGGGCAGGTTTACATTTGGAAGCTTGAGGACCAAATTTTCGTCTTGCACTTTTTCTTCAACTTGGCTCGGGATTTCCAGATTATAAATAAAAGCGTTAATAATGTCAGTTTCTGTTCAAAATTAGTTTGCCCCAAACAAAGACCATTTTTTGGGATATGTGTATGTGTCCTGTCACTGAAGTTTTTCTTTTCTTAGTTGGGATGTGACACATGTCCTTCTAAGTGGCTTCCCTTGTGAAAGCATAACTTTTCCACTACTTAAGATATAAGGATGATAATCTTTTGGATTCTATATCAGCAAGATTACAAAGAGCCTCATCTGTGTAATCTTCTTTGTCTCAGTCATATTCTTGTGAAACAGAGAGAGGTTGGGATTTGTACCTTTCTGCCAACTAGGAGGACAGCAAGTCAAGGCAGAAGTTCAAGGACCCAGGACAAATAGATATTTCCCATGTAAACGTCTCTTACAAAAGGGTAACTTCTCAGTTTTCAGAGCTTTTCTGGTGTCTGCTGTTTTTAAAATATAATCAGCCTAAACTACACTTTATGCCAAAGAGGTGGGGTGACAAGTTCTGCTTCCCTTTACCACCCTCCGGACATTTCTCCCCATAGATGAGTTTTGCCTGGTGTCGAACTACCCCATGAATTCTTCTTGCCCTCCCTTGCCTGGGCAGCTCACTCGATACTGTGTGAGATTAGCTCTTGTGGCGGTGATTTCTGTTTGCTTTCCTTGTATTTATTTATACCTCCCACAAGAACTGCTATCTAACCTTCCCTGTTTCGGAGTCACGTCCTCTGGGCTGGATTTTAAGCTCCTTGAAGGCAGAAATTGCCCACACGTCTAGCATATCCCTATGCACAGAACAGGGATTCAGTAAATATGGATGGAATGAATGCTGGTGTTGGATGAGTTGGCAGGGGGGAGAAGCTGTAAGCAGATAGTGAAGACAATGGCTTCTCTCTTCATTTTCCCCCGTACACATGCATTTTATTTTTACTGATAATACTTCATATAATATCAGGATTGTGCATTGTTCTTTGCTGGTGGGTGGTCATGCATGCATTTGACTTTCAGGTTAGACTGTGGGTAGAGGGACAGGAGTGGACTGGAAGAATAGAAAGGGCAGGGGGAGAAAAGGTCAGATGGCCAAGTCAAAGAGAAAGAGCTTTCTCTAGAAAGACTAGACTCTGGTCTAGTCCTCGTTCTGTTACTAATTTGTGTGATCTTGGGCAACTCACTTCACCTTTCTGAGCCTCCATCTGTCCACGGTACACAGTACATTATAATTTCTGCCACGGGAGGTCAGCTGAGCTCATACCTGGGAAGGTCCTTTGGACAAAAGAATTTAGGGTATTGTACCAGCAGGCTGAGGCTGGGGCCGGGTGGATCTGCTTTCTACTTTAGATTCAAACTGGATTTGGATGAAAAGGCTAGAAGGCTGAGTTCTGAGAATCATAGACTATCAGAGCCGGCAGATGTCTTAGAAACCATTCTAGTTCGACCTCCTCATTTTACCCGAGTACCCTGAAGCGGAGAGAGCTGATTTTCCCCCATGGTCTCCCTGAAGGGAGCTGGATTCCAGGTTGTCTTTTCACCGTGTCCTGCAAATCTCCACTTAAAAAGCAAAGTTCGTTTGCTCTTATCATTGGAGACAAGAAGCTCCTGGCCTGAGTCCCAGCAAGGAAACGATCGGGACATTTGTCTGAGTCTTTTCGGGTTTCTAAAATTTGACCCACCATTTCGGTTCATTTATTGCTCCCCTTTTACCCAGGGGGCGACAATCTCCTAGCATCTGTCTCAGCACCTCCCGTATTTGCCACTCTGCTAGGTGCGGTGAGGGGAGGCGACTAGGAAAGATTAAGACCCATCCCCTGCTGTCAGAGATCTGAGTGTGGGAGACCGGACGAACAATGCGAGAACAATGGGAGGCAGTCTGTGATTCAGGATAAAATGAGTAGTGCAGGCAGTAACTGGTATAGAAGTTCAAAGGAGGGAGAAAGCTCTGGGAGCTGGGGCTGGGGGCTGGGGAGCCAGCAGTGTCACAGGGGATCTGAAGGTTGGGTAGGACTGTTTATGTAGATGTGGGGGAGGGCACTAAACTCGAGGGTGTAGGCCCCCATGTGGACCAGTGCACGTGAATGCAGAACTGGGTGAAGATGATGGGTAGCATTCATTCACTTTCTTTGCAGAGGATACTACAGAGGGTTCCACAAAATTCAACTCATTTACAAGTGCATCACCCTAGGAATTGGAGGATAACCGATAGCCCTTCAGTGAATGGAAATTGAGGCACAAAGTGGTTCCCTAAGTGGCCTAGGGTGACGGGGCCAGTATAGGCAATTACAGCCCGGGGCCTAAAACCACTGGACTCTCCTACCTGTGAAAAAGAGGAATTCGGGACTCAAGTGTGGAAGTTGGCCGGGCTACAGTCATGAAAGAGGGTCATTTTGCAAACACAGGACCCCTCTAGGCCACATTGCCAACTGAGGTTCAGCATGAAAACTGGAGCAATTAATGAAGCCATTTACTGAATTTTATAACCTCATTCTCACTTCCTTGGAAAACGGAACTTGAGGTTTCTGCCAGGAGCCCCACAACCTGATCCTTAATGGTCCTTGGTTATGTTGCAGAGGATTTAACAAAGCACCTAAGGAGAATGGAGTGGCCCTAGAATTAATTCCTGTTTGTTGCTGTTCTTTATTAATTAGCACTCGAAGAGCCTCAGGCCTGTGGTGGAAACCATACAAAGCTTGGAATTAGGTAAGCTATCCTGCTCTGAAGCTCTTTTTGTCGGGAAAACCAGACTTGGAAAGGATGGAAGGACAATGGCCTGATAATACAGTAGATTGTGTTTTTATGTTTTGAGTCTGGCTTGCAGCCAACACCCGAAAGTGTTTCCTAGGCAAAGTGCCTAACTGTTTTTCTGGATATTCTCCTAACTCACTGTGAGTCTTCAATATTAAACCAACATGAGGTAGGTGATGAGGTCCCTGTCCTGCTTCCTTGTCCCAAGAAAAGCAAAGTCTGAGGATAGAAAGCAAGGCAGAGGGGGACGCTGTTCCAGTCAGAGGATCTTATCCCATTCCTGAGTCTGTCCAATACCCACACGGTCCTGGCTGGCCTTCAGGGTCAGGACACTCAGCCCCATGCGGGGTGGGAAGCAGCAGCTGCCTTGCAGGGACAGGGGAGGGGAAAAGGTCAGTGGAGCTCCTTTTGAGGCAGCAAGTCTACCACGGAGGGCATGGCAGGAGCAAAAGGGAGCAGGAGGGCCCGGAGAGGGAGTGGCTGTGGCCTAAGGTAAAGAGAGAAAAATGCTGGCGCAGACCCTAGGAGGTGGAAGAGCCCAGAGAAGAGGGCAAAGGGGCCTTCATCTTCAGGCTCTGAAGTGGGGAGTGGGACTGTGGCTAAAAAAAGGGAAGGGAAGGGGACATCATGGTCCCGCAGGAGTCTAGTTTCAGGACGGAAAGGAGGAGACGCGCCAAGGAGAAGGTCATACCCAGCAAACACCCCGCGAAGCCAAGCCGGCACTGCCGCTCGGCGCTAGACAGGCTTATTCATCCCCCAAGAGCCTGGGAAGGGCCTGCTGAGCGCCTACTGTGTGCTCGGCGGACGAAGACGCGCCGGGGGAACCGGGACACGGGAGTTGGAGTCGGCCAAAAAGGCTTCACGGAAGGGGCGAACTGTGTAGACGGCGCTGAAGGAAGGTGGAGGTGCACGCGTGCAGGCTGGAGGAGCGCGGAACGCGAGGCAGGCCGGGGAGGAGGGGAAGGAGGCGGGGACTGAGGCCTGAGGAGGGAGGAGGAAGGCGGCCGGGCGGAGGGACGGCGTGGAGGGAGGGTGGGAGGTGTGAACGGTGGGAGCGGTGGGGCGGGGGGAGCGCGGGAGGTCGCGGCGGGGAGGCGGCGAGGCGGGGCATTCGCAGCCCGAGGGCGTTGTGGGGGGGGCGCGAGGCTGCGCGGGACTCGGGGGGGGGGGGTTGGGAGGAGGAGGAGGAGGAGGAGTGGGGAGGAGAGAGGGAGGGGAAGAAGGAGGAAGCAAGCGCGGCCGCGGCAGGGGGAGGAAGACCGGGAGGAGGAGCCGCGCGCGGTGGCGGCGGCGGCGGCGGCGGCAACTGCGGCCGCCGGGGGAGCCGAGCGCCTGGGCGCGGGGAGCGCGGGGAGCCGAGCGGCCGCTGAGCCGGGGCCGCTGGCCGAGCTGCGGGTGAGTGGAGCCCCGAGGGGCGCGGCGGCCGGTTCCCGGGGCCGGGCGAGAGGCGCGGGCAGATGCGGCGCCGGGGCAGAGGGAGGGGGCCGGCCGAAGCCCAGCCCCCCGGCTGGCCCGGCCTCCCGCCTCCCCCTCCACTCCCCGCGGCTTCCTCCCGCCGCCGCTTGCGCCAGGGGGGCAGGTCCCGGGCGGGCCGAGGGCGGTGGGGGGGAGGTGCTGCCCGAGGGCGGGCGTCTGGGGCTGGGGGTGGAGCTGGGGGCTCGGGGGTGGACCCGGGGGCGGGAGGCCGGCCCGGGACGGCGCTAAATTGGCCGGAGAGGCCCCCTCGGCGGCGAAGTTGCTAGCTGGGGGCAGAGACGGCCACGCGGTTGCAGGAGTAAGCGATCCCCCTGTGGCGAGTGCGTGAGACGAGGAGTCCGGCGTCCCTGCCATCCCCCTCGCCCTCCCCGCCTGACTGGCTCCGCTAGCTCCTCTCCTGGCCTCCGCGTGTCCCCTCGCTCTCACCCGCGCTGCTCCCCGGTTGGCTCCCGCGGCGCTGCCGGCTCCCCTCGGCCCTCGCCCTGACCCTTCCGGCCTCCGGCTTCCCCTGACCCCCGCCTGCTTCGCCACTGCCCCTGTTCCCCTTTTCTGCCCTCGCTAGTTACCCCGCCCCGCTTCGTAATTCCCGATGCAATTGCCTCTTTGAGACCTTTTTTTTTTTTTTCCTCTCCTTCCTTTTAGATTGGCCAACGGCTCCTTTCAACCCTGCCTCGTTGGTGGCCACTGGAGAAGCGCGGGGGGCTCCCCAGGCAGCCGTGGGGACAAGTTAGAGCCAGCACTTGACCCCGGGCCCCGCGTGTAGCTTCCCTCCTCCCTGCCCTAGGTGCCCCGGTGTCCAGAGGGGGGCGGCGCGGGTGCGGGGGTGTGCCCTCCGTACATGTCCCAGCACCCGGGCAACCCTTGGGGCTTGTGTTCCATCTCGCTCTCGCTTCCGGCACGGTGGTCGAGGGGAACCACTTGGCATCATGTCCCGGTATAGCTACCAAAGTCTCCTGGACTGGCTCTATGGGGGCGTGGACCCCAGCTTTGCAGGCAATGGGGGCCCCGACTGTGCTGCCTTCCTCTCTTGGCAGCAGCGGCTGCTGGAAAGTGTGGTGGTCCTGACCCTGGCCCTGTTGGAGATCCTGGTGGCCCTGCGGCACATCCTGAGGCAGACGAAGGAGGACGGTAGGGGTGGCCGTGGCAGCCAGCCAGATAAGGTGACCCAGCGGCCAGAGGAAGGCAAGGAGAGCCTGAGCAAGAATCTGCTCTTAGTAGCCCTGTGCCTGACCTTCGGGGTGGAGGTGGGCTTTAAGTTCGCCACCAAGACCGTCATCTACCTGCTCAACCCTTGTCACCTGGTCACCATGATGCATGTGAGTCCGTTGACTTTTTCCCCCCCGGCAGCCGTAGCGATAAGAGTCATTTTGTGTGCTCAGGACACTCGGAAGTGTAGGGCACTTCATCCTTCGGGAAGTGGGACCCTTAAAAATGTTTTCCAAGAGTGGCTGGTTTTGTGTGGATTCCAGATTTGGCTTCCTCTAACCTTTGCACAATGTGTCAGCCCTGCAGTGGAGGTGAGGAACATAGTGATAGAGCCCTAGGAACCCACTGGCATGCTGGTAGTCTGTCAGCCCCCCACCCCAGCCCAGCCCTGCCCAGGCCTTTCACAATCTGGAAGTGCAGCCCCAGCCAGGTGCCCTTTCTGGGTCACATCTGGGGACCACAGCCTGCCCCCATCTCCTCTGCTGCAGTTAATTTCCCAGAGGCCTGATGACACTCTTTCCTGGAGGTAGTCATGTAGGGTTTCTTGTCTCCACTGTGGTACTTTGGGGAAAATACTTTAATGGGTTTCCCTTAATGACTCTTTCATTTGGAGGTTTTAGCTCTTAGGGCAAGGTCTGCCTTTGAACTCTGAGCCCCTACTAAGTGCGCTCTGAAACAGGCTGACTTCTGAACTTCGGGTTGGTGGCCTCTATTCCATGGTGAGAGGGTGTTTATTTTTTGCAGACCTCTCCATCTTTTTGCTCGTACTCTATTTCCTGTGGTCATGGTCTGGGGTGTTCAGAGAGCTGTTTTCTTTACCTCCCATTAGCGGTACTAAGAGAAACAAATGGGATTGAAAAGGAAAGTTGCCAGATACATAAAAATAATCTGGGTGAGCACCAAGAGTGAGACTGTCTTTCTGTACTCAGCCTGTGTGGAGAGATGTTCTAAAACTATAAAATCATGGAGGAGAAGGAAGAGGAGGAAAGGAAAAAAAATCTTTTTTAGATTTCAGGCTGTGAGAAACCTGGTGTGTTTTATTCAGGGACGGTTTGGAAACCTGTCATTAGCGTCTTTATTGCTTTTTATATTTGTAGAAGTTTATTCTCAGGAGACTTGTGACAACCCTGTGTGGGGCACGAGGTTGAGATTATTATGTTGGTTTTACAGGCCTGGTGGGGCCCAGGGACCAGAGGTCACTCACCTGCAGCCAAAAGATGAATTAGCATCAGAGTTGGAAAGCTAACCCACCCTCTTTGGGGTTGCAGGCTGTCAGTAGAATGAAAGGGCTGTGGGGGGCGGGGCGCCGGAGGCTGAGGCTGATCTGCATGGCGCGGCCTACTTGTGGCTCCGATGCTTGCTGGGTCTGTGTTCCAGGTACTCTTGATTGCAGGTTCCTGGCCTCAGTTTCCTAATCTGTAAAATGTACTCAGTGGCCTAGCGGCCCTTTTGGTCTTTGCAGATGTGGCAGGGAGGTGCGGATAGCTGTGGAATAAAGAGGCTGTTATTGGTGGGGTGGCTGTCATCACCGAGCAGGGCTGGAGGGAAGCATTTTTTTTTTTTTTGCATTTCTTTTTTTTTTTAAGAGAGGGTTTCTTGGGATGTGATGCCATTCACAGGAAGCCCATGGCTCTCCCAGCTAGACTTTCTGGGTAAATTTGAGCCAGTCCTCTTTCTTTCTTTTGTATGAATGGGCTTTTTGTTAATGAGAGGAAACAACACATCTCAGCCGCTGCTACGTGAGGCTCTTGGGACAGGAGTGCTTTTTTTGGATGGCAGGTGGTGAGGGTCAGAGGGTGCCTCTTCTACAAAGGGGTCTTGAGCCCTCTGGCAGCCGCATATCTAGAAGGTCAACAAAGGACTAAATTCAGCCTGACTGGGGCTGCTGCTGGTGGGATGACATCAAACCTGGCAGCACCAGGCTTTTCAGTGGAAAGGTTTTTAGAAGCTTTTACAAGCCTCTGGAGACTTGGTGCTGGCGTTAATTAGTTGTGCAACTTTGAGGAAAAGTCCGCTTGCTGGGCCTCAGTTTGCCCATCTGCACAGTGAGACAGAGCTGCATTCCCAGGTCAGGGCAGTCAGCGTTCTCTGATTCTTTTCTCCTTAAGCAGTGGCCAGGGAAGCAACCGAGAGGTTCTCTGGAGATGCTGCTGGCTTCCGTGTGTGGGAAAAGGAAACTTGTTTCTTCTTTGCTGAGGTCAGGGGGCCTTGTTCATCTTTGTTTCCTGTATCTCCCGGGTAAAGTCAACCTGACCAGGCTACCCTTGGATGCACGTGTAGATGATGATGGTATGTAGGGCTGGCAGAGGAGTGGACACTTGGGTGGGGGGGGGGGTGGCACTCTAGGGACTGATTCCTGTCACCTGTACTCTTTCTTTTGTCCTGTGCTTCGCTTCAACTCTGAAGGCCTAGGGTGGAAGCAGAGAACAGAGTCAGGCTAAGGAATTCTTGATCCCAAACAGGATTATTCTCCTTTACTCTTTTCTGCTGTCACAAAGCAGAATAAATAGTCATTTAAATAGTCTCCTCAGGCCTGCTGTGGGCTGCAGCCTTCGGTCAGTCCCACAGCCTGTACCCTACCTATGGCTGGCTCTTCCTGGGAAGCAGGGAAGCTGGGATTTTTGAAAGTTGGTATGAGTCCTTGAAGACAAATGAACTGCAGATGGTTGGAAACCGTTTTCTGACTTGACTGCAGCGAGGACTAAGGATAACTCGTCTGGTTAATCATACCTCACACTTCCCTGACACTTTAGTGTTTATGAGGCCCTTCCACTGACATGATCTTGTGCAGGGCTGCGCTAGGTTAGCTGGGGCCTGGAAAGAAAGACGTTGAAATGTTTCCTTTGGCTGTGTATATTCCAGAGGGGTGATGTTGAGTACAGAGAAATGCTTTGGCAAGTGAACTTGCTGAATTAGGCTACATGATGGCAGGACATTCTGTGGAGTTCAGAGGTCCTGAAAAGGCAAGGGAGACATTGGCTGAAATGAAAGGGACAGCTTAGCAGAAACATTTCTGATGTGTTTCTTGCCACAGGATGATTCCATTTGGGCTTCGTAGAAAGGCCTTGTTCCTCAGAGTCTATGTCCGTTTCTAACAAGGACGGTACTGCTTTAGGCCAGGAAGTGGGAGACTTGGAGGGAAATTGGTTCGTCTCCTCATCTCTCATTTTTTCAGTTCGTAAAGTATTTATTCCCAAGGCCTTTTTAAACAGCCCCTCATCATGGCCGTGCTGCTCTTGGGTGACTGCCAGCCTCAGAAGCAGAAGGAAGGGCCATTCTTGCGGCCGAGTTCTGGTCTTGATTGATATTCCTGCTGTACGGTTTGGTTTTGGTCTCATCTGCTTTTCAAAGGCCCCAGGACTGTGGATGACAGCGCTTTGTGTCCTCTGAGTGCCAGCATCTCCCCTGTCAGCGTAAGCCAGGACGTGTGAGGGTTCCCGGGAGCACCAGGCCCCACACACCGTGGTTGGGCCCCTCGGCGAATATCTGTGGTGGTTACCAATCACCAGTACATATTTCTTCAGGCATCGCTACTTCCCTCCTGCGTGTTATTTTGGGCAGGTAGGAGTGATAAGGAATGAATTTACTCCGTGATTATGCTAATTGCCCCAAATACCCCAGCAAGTTAGTAGCAGAGGTGGCTTTAGGACTGGGCTGCGTGGGAATGGAGGCCTCAGCAGAAAAAGATTCTCAGAGCTACTCAAGTCCCAAAGTCTACAACTTCTCAGCGGGAGTGTTAAAACGCTAGACATTTGACTACTTGTATCTTGGAAAGGCTGGGGTTCTTCAACTCGTGACCCTTTATCACCCTTGGGTCCAGTTATCACGTCTCTGTCTTAGGGACAGAACAGAAAGATGCCACTAATGGGATCTTTTATGGTTTCATACAAATTTTTTTTTTTAGATTTGTTTTTGCTCTGGGGGTCCTATCTTCTTTTACACTCTATTCCAAGTCTAATTTCCACCCAATGTGGCTGGCGTTCTTTTGCTTCACTGTTTGATTATCCTACTTCCTCCTTCCTTGCTCAAAGTGGAAGAATGGCACAGATTCAAAATGGTGCTGAGCTTTTTGTGATACCTTTTGGAACGGCCTGAATAAACAGTGGAGTGTTCCATTCGCCCCGTCTTGGATTTGTTCTAGAGAAGGACCTGATGGATTGGAGAATGGGGCATTTTGTGACCCCCACCACCCCCGACTCCTTGACTTGAGAGACCAGCCACACCTCCTCATCCCCATCTGTTGTCTGGAGTGCGGAT
Organism: Mustela erminea; assembly: GCF_009829155.1. Classification (NCBI taxonomy): domain Eukaryota; kingdom Metazoa; phylum Chordata; class Mammalia; order Carnivora; family Mustelidae; genus Mustela; species Mustela erminea. The sequence goes on from NC_045635.1 coordinate 91,603,178, forward strand.
AACAGCTTCTGCTTGGAATTGACGTCGGTGGGCAAATGGGTACAATGACAGCTTATCAGATGGACTGTCCTGTGTCACGAGTCTAGGGGGACACGAGAAGATGATGTTTATGTGGGCCTCAGCAGTGAGGCATGACATTCTTTTTTAGTTTGTTTTATTTCTCCCCCAAGGAAATGTGCAGAGAATTTTTCCACCTTCCGTTGTTACGGTCTTTTGGGGGCGTCCATTTTAAGGAGAAGTGGTGTGGATTGGTGGATCAAACACCCCACAGACGGCCCTGGGATTGACCCTTATGATGCGAGTTTGGCTCATGGCTTGCTATGGGAACCTGAGCAAATGATCTCATCTTTTCCTGTCTCCGCCTTCTCGGTGAAACCGGCTGTGTGGAAGGGGAGAGCATTTTAAGCCTCTGAGTGACTGTGGTCACTTAAACAGAGAAGCTGGGCAGAGCTGATCAGAGCTGGCAGATGAGATGTGTGTATGTATATGCATACGTATATGTATATATATATTTTTAATCTCACACTCAGAAACTGACAAACCTCAACTCCTTTGCATCTTTGTTAGCTTTTGGAATTCATTCCTCTAAGCATTTCTGGTGCTTTTTTCCGGTTCCCAGCCCACGCCTGCATACCCTCCTAAGGTACAGCCTCTGAAACTGGGCACTGCGCCCCCATCAGTCCATCTCCAGCACCTGCTGATCCAGCCCAGTGTGGCACCTGTTTTAAGTACCAGTATGTTGCTGGCTCCTGCCCACGGGGTGCTGACCCAGCCCCGAGTCCAGTTATTCCAGTCATTCTGGTAACACCTTCTGTCTCCCTTTGTCAACCCTCCGCACATTTCTCAGACTCTTTGGCTGGTTGATATATACCTTTGTATACTTTTAGGTAATTTTGTGTTTGGCTTGTTTTTGCATGTTTGTTCAGTCTCCACCATTAGCGCAAACAGATTTTTCTTTAATGGAAAGGAGTAGTGTTTTTTTTTTTTTTACACCCTTTGTAACTCCCTGCAGAGGTTAATACAATACCGTATGTGTACATTATTAGTTGTTTAATGTGTACCGGGATAATGCTGACTGACTGACTGACAGACCTATCTTTTTTTACTTTTTTTTGTTGTTGTTGTTGTTGTTGTTGCTGTTTCCCTCTGGAGGTCCTATGTTCCCTTGAGGTCTGATGGGCAGGGCTTCTGTGTCTCTTGTGCCCATTAGGAGAATCTTCTGTCTGGTTTTTGAAATAGCCAGAGGAGAGAGGTGGTTTCGGCTCTGGCTCACACAAATTTTCTGTTGAATTTCCATCACAAAGAACCGGTTATGAGACCTATGGCCTGCTCTCTGCCCAAAGTATCTGCTTGCTTTCATCCTAGTGAAGAAATTATGCTGTTGGATCTTGATCTTAATCCCTTGGCAGACATCTGGACGGGTCTACTTTCCTCTTTTCCTTCCTTAATATCCTATAAATTAAAGAAATGTTATTAGGCTAGTGACTCAGTTTCCATCTCTTTCTGGATTTTTCTGTGGGTAGCTCATTGTCATCTTGCCTCTTTGAAGTACCCTTTAGAGGAAGAGCCAGGTTTGTCAACTTCTCTTGGTCTTTCAGCTCTTTTTTTTTTTTTTTTTTGATACTTTCATTTTTTTCAGCTTTATTGAGGTATTATTGACAAAGAAAGTTGTGTCGGGCCTGGTTAGTACTTGGATGGGAGACAAAGAAAGTTGTAAGGTACTTAAAGCATACAACGTGATGATTTGATGTACACACATTGTAAAAGGCAGAGTGGACATGAAGAGACTGTGCCTGGGGAGCGAAGTGATTCTGGAGCTTTCTTTGTGAAAGGTGCCCTTGGAAACATTATAATGCAGATGCCTGGCTTTCTACGCCACCGCTGACTCTGAGTAGGTAGAGGATGAGGAAGGGAATCTGCATTTATTACAAGCTCCCTAGTAATTCTGATGCTGGTGAGCCTTAGACCCTATGTTGAGAAACATTATCTAGTAGCTACATTATCTAGTAGCTAAAGTATTGGGTGGCACGTTGGTTTGGAAGCTCCTCCTGACTGGCGTGAATCTGGGTGTCCTATGGACCGGGCATTTAGCCTCCTGGCAGAGCCTCAGTGTATATTATGCAGGCGTTAAATAATGTGGCTGCAGTTAGAAGTGGAGGGCCCCCAGTTATTGTGAGGTAGATTTTAAGGTAGCTTTGGCATTCCAGTGGCTTGTTTGGTGAGTGGGAGTTCTGTCACTGAAGTATTTCAGCCAGGCCACCATCATCTTCCAGTCCTTCTACATTCCCTCCCTCCCTTGCAGTCTCTAAGGTCGCTGGCAACCCAGGGGAGGAGATATCGACAAATATTTGTTGCATGCTAACTCTCAGTTTGCAGGACACCTGTTTGATTGATTGATTGATTGATTTTAAGGAGGGGGAGAGGAAGGGAAGGGCAGAGAAAAAAGCCTTAAATCCCAGGCAGGCTCCAAACCCAGTGTGGAGCCCTACGCAGGGCTCCATCTCACTACCCTGAGATCATGATCTGAGCCAAAATCAGGGCAGTCGCTTAACCGATTGACTGAGCCACCCAGGCGCTCCAGGACACTTGTTTTAAAGGCTCACAGGAATTTATTCATTCTTGCACCCATTCAGCAACTATTTTTCAAATGCCTGTTGTGTGTGATACACTGTGCCAGCTGCTGGGGACTCAAAGATAAATAAGAAACATTCTTTCCCCTCTTGTTGTTCAGTTTAGATGAGACAGGAAGGAGAGCAACTAAGTAACAATATTATAGGTACAGTAACAGATTTGAACAAAACAGAGCACAAAGGGTCTGGGTGTTTTGTTTGTTTGTTTTTACCTACTGCAATTAAGGAAGGCCTTCTAGAAGAGGTGACCTTCGAGCTGGCTCATGAAGGAAATAGGTGTACAAGAGCAGGGACTCGTTTGTTTGTTTTCTATTCTAGGGCCTCTAATAGGCCCTGGCTCATAGTAGGTGCTCAGTAAACACATGGGAATGAATGGGTAGGTGTTCGTTGGGTGTGGCAGGAGGGAAGGGAGTTGCAGGCATAGGAACCAATATATATGCAAAGCACAAGAAAGCATCTCGACTGTAACACAGAGTCATTCCCACGTGATTATCACAGGGCATATCGCATCTTATTTCTCCCTTGGCGAACTGAATAAAACTCCAGAACTGCTCTGTCATTTCTGCGCCGTTGATAAGACAACAGCATTTGCTCATCAGTGCTCAGGCGGGAGCTCTTGTGAGCTGGAGCATTGAGTTCCTTGTCCTGTCCCAAGCCCTGTCAAGGACAGACACAAAGAACATTGATGAGAGCGAGCAGGCATTAAATACAGGAAATGAGCTAGCAGGCATCCCACCTGTGACCAGAAGATAATTTTTAGCAGCTCCTGGGATGGTTGCTATCCCCCAGTAAGATCCACAGCAGAACTGAACTCATGCAATGTGATGCTACCGTGCTGCCTTTCCTTTTCCTATTCCTTCTGCCCTGCTTCCAGGTCTCTCCTCCAGCCCCGCCCATCCAAGCTTGCCCCCTTCCAGAATAATCCAGGTTGTACAACAATCCCTTCTGCAGTCCAGAAATGCCCGTTCCATCAGAGGAGGTGATGTCCACAGGGGAGTGAAGAAGAAAACAGTTCCATTGAAGAGGTTCATACTGAAGCATGAATGGCTCATAGACCCAACTGGGAGTGGGGGAAAGGATTTTTTTTATTAAAGATTTTATTTTTTTATTAGAGAGCGAGAGAGAGAGAGCAAGCGTGTGAGTGGGGTGAGGGGGGTGGGAAGAAGGAGAAGGGGAAGCAGGCTCCCAGCTGAGGAAGGAGCCCCATGTGGGGCTTGATTCCAGGACCGGGAGATCATGACCTGAGCCCAAGGCAGTTGCTTCACCGAGTGAGCCACCCAGGTGCCCTGGGAGATGATTTTTCTAAAGGGCCTCACTACCCCAACATGATCTTAAATTGGTGGGGTACGTCCCAATGTTTACGAGCAGGTGGCCTTTCCCATGTTCCTTGCCCAAGGTTTGGCCCCCCTCCCCCAAGAACAGAGATTTTCTTGCCACCCTACTGGCTGACCACCCAGGGGAAGTCTTCCTGCTTGGATGTAGCAGTTCAGTCTGAAGGCTTGGGGAGGACTTCTCCTCTCCTGGGTCTCAGCCCCCTCTGTTTACTTAGCTGCTTCTCAGGGAAAGGGCTGCCAGCTGAACAGGGCATGGCTTGCCCATCCATCAGCACACAGTATGTCAGGGGACCTGGACCTGTTGCCTGCTTGAGATCCTGAAGTGGAGGGTTTGGGGCATCTCTCAGTTAGCGGTGCTTCCTTTCTAGGAGCTGTTGGAGGAAATGCTGGAGGGAAGAAGGTAGGATGAGTTTTGTCCTGGGCCTGGAGGTTCTCAGGGCCGGGAATGGACAGCAGGAGCCAGGAGGTTGGAGAGCTCTGCCCTGTGGGCAGGTGTTTAGGAGGGTAGAAGAGGGAGAGGCAGAATCCCCTGGAGGAGAGTGCAGGAAGCACAAGACCATTCTAATTCCATCCCGATGCCTTCCGTCTCCCCGTCTCTATCACATATCCGTGGTGGTATAAACTCAGGGTGTATTTTGCCTGTGTGTTGAATCGCCTTTGCCAATCGACCAGCTGTGTTTGCTGAAAGACTCTGACTGCCTGTGCTCTGGCTGTTGCTGGCAAAGAGACATTTCATTCAGGTGCTGATTAAATAAGGCGCAGAGCCAGATTGCACAGTAAGGCCCTTAACTATGGCTCTGGGAGCCCTGGGTAAACACTTATTAGATGTTCTGGGCAGAGCAGTAGCCGAGGCTGCTGGATCTGAGGGGCTTTCTTCAGAAGTCGGGTGGAGATGAAGATGGGGGTGAGGAGAGGCTTCTGGAAAGGGTCTTGCTCCTCTTGTCCTAGCTGAATCCTATTCGAATTGACATGGAAGGGCTAGATAGGCTTCCTCATTGGCCTTTACTTGCCAGATTGTGACTGGGCCACTGGAAGGAGCCTGAGTAAGTAGGGCAGCAGAAATGCCTCCTTTTCCTAGTGTGAGTTCAGCTGAGTGGCTCGAATCTTTGGACTGTATTCCCCAGGTTTGCATTTGAGCTGCCTTACCACGTGATGTTAGACATATTACTTGACCGCGTTGAACCTCAGTTTCTCTCATCGGTAAAATGGGAATAGTAGTATCTCCCTAGGGTTGTTGTGAGGATTTACCGAAATATATTCAGCATTTAGGGGACATTGTGGCTCGCTGTGAGCATGCAGTAAATGCCAGCAGTTTCTCATAGTAGCACTATTACTTCAGTGTGTTTCAAGGCAGCAGTGGTGTTCTGGGTGAGAGCCTAGAGTCTAGGGTGGTAAAGGCCCGGGTTCAAATCTTATCACCAGCTGTCTAACCCTGGGCAAGTTACTTCACCTCTCCGAGCCTCTGTTGCCATATGTGTAATGTGGACTAATAACCATACCTACCTACCCTGCCGGGCTGTTGTGAAGATGAAGTGGGAGAAAAGGAGAAAACACTCCTAAAGCACTTAAGATAGTATCTGGCACATAGTTAAACATTTAGTCAGTTTCAGCTGTGATGAAGAAGATGCCAGCAAGGACCATCATCATTATTATGGCTGCTGCTCCTGGGAGCTTGGGTGCCTGATGTTGGGATGAGACGAGAAGGGAAGCTCATTTAAGAAAAGCTCTCCGGGCATCTTCGTTTCACATCATGGACAAAAATACTGGTTGCAGGATGTTAGTGGCCAGGTAATCTCCTTGCGGCAGGGTTGCTTGGCTGCCTGAGGCCTAAGGACAGCTTCTTGGGTAATTTGAAAAGTTACTTGTGGGGCGCCTGGGTGGCTCAGTGGGTTAAGCGGCTGCCTTGGACTCGAATCTTGATCCCAGAGTCCTGGGATTGAGTCCTGCATTGGGCTCCCTGGTTGGAGGGTAGTCTGCTTCTCCCTCTTTCTCTGCCTGCCACTCTGTGTACTTGTGCTCTCTTTCATCTCTCTGTCAAATAAATAAAATATTTTTAAAAATTAAAAAAAAAAAGTTACTTGCAATCATCCAGTCCTGGCTGAAGAATTTGGAGGATGGCTGTCCCTCGTAGGAGTTTGGCTTTCCACTGACCTCTGGGCTGCTCTTTGTCACTGAGCTGACGTTGTGGGAAAGAGTCTCTTGAGATTGGTAGCCTAGAAAACCAGTGAGTGCAGGACAGAAGTATGGTAGGAGTGGTTTGAGGGGTGGACAGAGACAGGTGTGTGGGTTTATTTATTTATTTTTCTTTAATATTAATTCCTTCCGATTGAGGGGAGTGTAACTTTTTCAAGTGCCACTTGTTACTGGGGTTAGGTAATTATCAGAGGAGAGAGGGCTGCTCCCAAAGCTCCTGGGATGATGAAGGTGGGTTTAAAGTAGACAAGTGCCTTGTCTTACCTGTTAGCAAATGGACAGAAAAAAGAGTAGACAATCATGATAACCTCTCACATTTTCAAGACTGGCTAACTCTCTCAGAGCTGCCTTTGCTCTGGGGGTTAAGCCCCCTTTAAGTGCGGCCTTCCAGAGCCAAGGCCATGGTCATGTGCCTTCACAGTCTTAGAGTGAGGGGTGTGCTCCTCTTAGACAGCCGCCCATCACCCCCCCCCCCTTGGAAGGCCTCCGGGCATATTCCCAAGCATTGTGGGTAAATAGGCAGTTTCTTAGCTTTGGAGTTGAGAGAACTGGGAAGGCTAAGGTCATGTTTTCTGTAACAATCCTGGTTCCCTGGATGGAGGTAGCTTAGAGGGCTTTTCTAAAACAAATAGTGGCCCGAAGACGGGGCAGCTTTCAGAAATGGAAGGTCACCCGTTCCAAGACCTAGGGGATATGGCAACAAAGGGCCCTCTTCATATCACTACTTGCTCCTCGTCCACTTGCATTTGTTAAAAGAGTTTCCTTTTTTAAGTTCCAGGCACTTGAGTATGCGCCCGCCCGCCTGTCACTGCCCTTTATTCTCAGAGCCCTGCAGGAATGTTGCTGAGGGTCATGTGCCTAAGTGCCTTATTATCTTCCGCATTTTTCCACTTAACTCCCCTGGCATCAGCTTCAAGTGGGCATTTCTCCCTCCTTCCTGGGCTCCCTGGCCCACAAGGAAGAGTGGGACACCTTAAGGAGTGAGGCTGCTTTCACCTTCGCAGCACCTCACTGGATTTTCCAGCTCAGCCCTCCTCAGAATAGCCCTGCAAGCTTAGCACCGAGCCAAGGTCATGTTTCTGTGTTTGCTTGAGAGCTTTTTGGCCAGTGAGGGAAGAGAACAGATTGCCCCCCTCCCAGCCCCCAGGCTGTCCTCCCCTGGTGGGGCTCTGTTGGGGTGGGGGCGGGTGTTGCTGGCTCGGACCCAGGAGGTCAGGGGTGTCCTTTGGGCCAAGGCCGCAGTGGACTCCTGGAGAAGAATGTGAAGCCCCACATTGGGGCTCCTGACTGCCGCGGGGTGTTTGGTCCTACTTCACAGTGGGGTGGGGGGTGGCGCGGGGGTGTGTGTGCTGTGTTTGCTCAGATGGACACACGTGGAAACCAGGCTGGGATCATCTTCCCAAGTTTCTTACTCCCCGCTTTGGGTCTGTCCTAGAAAAACAATTTACAGAGTACACTGTGGTCCGCACCTGTTTTTTTTTTTTTTTTTTTTTGTAACCTCCCCACACCACACCCCCTCTTTCCACGGACAGTTTTCAGTGAACTGAAGATTAACCCTGGCCCCTTGCACTTACATTCTCTCTTTACCTTCCGCTTGGGCTCAGGGTCTCGCTCTCTAGTCATAGCTGTCCATCACCATGAGGATAGTCCATGCCTCGGCTCCTGTAGGCCAACCCGCCCCCCTGCCGCTTCACCATCTGCCCAGACCTTTTAAATACTATATAAATCCCAGAGCAGAGTCAAGTGGGCAAAAAAAAAAAAATCAAATTTAGGAGAAAGATCTCACTAGAATTTTCTGTCATCTCTGTATACTCTCCAAAAGTTAGTAGCAATAATAACCCTTGTAACATTTTTGAGCCTAGGCTCCTCCCCAGTCAAGGTGCTAGGTATGCTGCCCACACAGTTACCTCATTTGCAGCCTTTGACAAAGGTCAGTTTTGTTTTATCTAATTCTTCCTTTGCCTCTGTTCTAATTGATTTTCCCTTTGGTTGACGAAAGATCCCATATAACATAGTCTAGCGATCCTTCCTCGGGTTTGCCAAAATGGCAGAGTGGTGCCCAGTCAGAGCTGAAGGAGACCCCAGGGATCCATCTGGTTCACCTCCTCGCTCATTGTTCTGCGCGAGCAAATAGAGAACCAGAGAAGTGAAGTCATCTGTACAAAGTCACCCAGCCACACGGAAGCACAGCCGAGTCTCCCAGACTCCCCTGTTCACGATCTCTCTCACACCACATATGGTTCCCTTTCACCCCTAACCAATTCAGCACGGAAGGACCTGGACTTCTGTTCTTGCCCACCAGTAGAGAAAGAAAAATCTTGTGTTGTTTGAGCAGGACTCAGAAACCTTGGCTAGACTAGCATAGCAGGGGTGACAAAGGGCAAAGGGGAAGAAGGTCAGAGTAATCTGTCAGCTCCATGGGAGAGGTAGGTAAACAATGAAGTCATCGAAACCAGCCCTGGGCCTTGGTTATAAAACTCATCACTAACTGGCTGAGGGAACCTAGTAGTGCTGGCTAGGCCGGGGGATCCTCTCTCTGTGCTCCAGTCTTAGAACACCTGGAGCGTGGTAGTTAAGAATGCAGGCTCTGGAGCCAGACCAGCCGGTTTCAAATTCTAGCACTTGCTTTCCAGCTGTGTCAAGGCCATGGGCAGGTTCAGTGACATTTCTGAGACTGTTTGTTTGTTTGTTTTTTATTCTGTAAAATGGGGAGAATAGTATCTACTTTGTAAGGTTCTTGTGAGAATGAAATGTATGGCTCCATGTAAAGTATTTATTTAAACATTTTATTTATTCATTTGAGAGAAAAAGGAAGAAAGCATGAGCAAGGGGGGGGTGGCAGAGGGAGAAGCAGGCTCCCCACTCAGCAAGGAGCCGGGTGCAGGACTCGGTCCCAGGACCCCGGGATCATGACCTGAGCCAAAGTCAGATGCTTGACTGACTGAGCCACCCAGGAGTCCCTACATGTAAAGTATTTAGAATGGTGTCTGGTGCACCCCAAGAACTTCGTAAGTATGAGCGATGGCTGTTATCACCATAGGATACGGATGATTTCTGCCTTTCCTAATTCATAGGGTGAGCATGGGCAACATGGGAAATAAGGTCTGTGAATCACAAGTACTCGCTCAGTGGGAGGAATTCTCTTTCGAGAGCACGTGCGTTCAAAGGTTGATTCGCATCTTGTGTATAGGATCAGATAACTTAACGAATATTTCTCTGGTGATCCGGTAGGCTTATATTTGATGAAAATGTGAGGCCATCAAGTCATGCATACTGTGCTTGAGAGTCGTGCACCTCAAGTAAAGTGGTTTTGAGGACTTGAAATGAGAAGCAGTTATAGTCTTCCCTCAATGCTCCTATCTTAGTGGATGGCCCTGCCTTAGTCTTGTGACCCCAGGTAACTCCCTTAAAACCGGGACACACTTCCGTTCCTCCCTCTTCCTGCCTTCTATCATCACTGTTTCGGAGTGATCTTGATTCTGTCTTTCATCATCTCTTCCGTCTGCCTCTTCCTTCTTTGATTCCTCTGCCCTAATTCATTTGGTTGGTTGTCACCATCACCATTGCCATCTGGCTTATTATGGTAGCCTCCTGACTGATTCCTGCTCTGTTTATCCTTTGCACAGCTGTCAGAATGACACAAGCGACTCACCTGCAGGGGCATGGCACTCCATTGCTCAAAAGCCTTCCATAGCTCCCTGTTACCTTATGTCTTTTGCATATACCTGATGGTGCCCTGGGCTGCTTTTGCCAGTCATCGATAGGCATGCTTTTCCAGTGAGTCCCCACGTAGGTCCCAAATCCGTTTAAGCATAGCATTTTAGGCAGTGACAGTCAGTCATTTGGAGTTGGCACACAGACTAGGGCTGGCAAATAGATAAACTCTATAGAGAAAGCCTGAACTCCTTATGATGCTAGGATTCGGGGTCTCCTACGGTCTTTCTTGCCCGCCTTATGCTCTAGTGCATTCTTTTCCCCTGTGTGCCTCTCCAAGTTTATACACTGTTCATGCCATACGCTCAGCCAGAAATACTCTCTTTCCTCTTCCTGTTGAAACGCTAGTCATCATTCAAGGCTCAGCCCAAACACTGCCTCTTGTGAAGCTCTCTTCAAGCCTCCACCCCAGATTTAGCCGCTCTTGTCTATTTTAGCATTTAATTCTGCCTTGTATTACATAATTGTTTATGTATCTTCCCCGCTCCTTAAAGTGTATGTTCCCTGAATGCAAAGTGTATGTTTTTATGAATTGCTGCATCCCTCACACCATCTAGTTCCTACTAGACTCCTAGTTTGGAAAAATCCCTGTGTTTTTCAGATGAGGGAACTGAGGCTTAGAGGAAAAGGGTCACAAGTTCATTGTGGGACTTGTTCCGTTTCTGAGGCTTGAGACATCGAGGCTGGAATGGCCAGCCGGCAATTGAGTTGTGGTTGGATGGAGAAATGTTGATTTAGGAAGCTGTCTAGAGGGGATAAAAAGATAAGGCGAGAAGGTCATGCCAGTTAGGGATGAGAAGGAAGAGAAGTATTCCGTGGAATGCCTGCGCCGGGGAGCAGAGAGAAGACTCAGCGAAGGAGTCATCCAGGAAGTGGAAGGAGGTTCAGGAAGCAGGAGCAGGTCCTCTGTGCCATATGACATAAAGAGGGAGAGACCCAGGAGGCCTTGAGAAAGGGCCATTGGAATTGGTGAGTATAGGCTGGTCCTGTGGCCAGCCGCCCACCCACTTCTAAATAGTCACCTAGAAATGTTTGAGTGGGAGGCATCTCATACAAGGACATTTATGGCCTCAGTGTTGGTAAATAGAGAATGTTGGGAATCAGCCCACCGGTAGCAGAATGGCCCATCGGGCCAGGGAGTACTATGCGGCTTTTCACAGGGAGGCTGACCTCTGCATTCACTTTGAAAGATGTGCATGATGTATTGTTAGAAATTTAAAAAAAAAAAAAAAAAAAAAAAAAAAACCAAAATAAGTTGCAGGGTCATCTGGCTGGCTCAGTCAGTAGGGCAGGTGACTCTTGATCTTGGGGTCATGAGTTCAAGCCCCATGTTGAGTTATAGAGATTACCTAAAGATTAAAAAAAAAAAAAAACTAGTTGCAGAGCAGTATGTGTGATAGAAACCCACTCCCTAAGAAAACAAGCAAACCCTTCTTATGTGTGCATGGCTGTGAGTGCATTGTAGAAGTCTAGAATGTATCCCAAGTGGTGCTTAGTGCTGAGTGATCAGGGGAAGCACTCTCACTTTTTACTTAATGCACGTCTATGTCATGTGTGTTCAATGCAAGTACAAATTTCTTGGGCAGTTAAGAAAAAAAAAGACTTTTTTTTTTAAAGATTTTATTTATTTATTTGACAGAGAGAGATCACAAGCAGACAGAGGCAGGCAGAGAGAGAGAGAGAGGGAAGCAGGCTCCTGCTGAGCAGAGAGCCCGATGCGGGCCTCGATCTCAGGACCCTGAGATCATGACCTGAGCCGAAGGCAGCGGCTTAACCCACTGAGCCACCCAGGCGCCCGAAAAAAAAAAAAAGACTTTTTAAAGAAAGAAAGGATATGACTGGCAGCCTGGGAAAACTGTTTCACTAGAAGAGGTCCAGTGGAAGAAGGAAGCCAGGTCACGAGAGAAGATATGGCAAAATGTTTGTTGCCACATGTTTGGGAGAGACGACTGACCACTGGAAGGTGGCAGCTACCTTGTTGCCAGGAGGCTCAGCTGAAAGGGGGAGGAAGAAGGGGGGAAAGAATAGTGAAGTGGCTGAGAGTAGGCAGAGGCTGATTAAGAGGGAATTAAAACGCAAATCCCAGGGGCCCCTGGGTGGCTCAGCGGGTTAAAGCCTCTGTCTTCAGCCCAGGTCATGATCCCAGGGTCCTGGGATCGAGCCCCACATCGGGCTCTCTGCTCAACACAGAGCCTGCTTCTCTCTCTCTCTCTCTCTCTCTCTCTCTGACTCCCTCTCTGCCTACTTGTGTTCTCTGTCAAATAAATAAATAAAATCTTTAATGAAAAAAAAAAAAAAGCAAATCCCACCAGAGGGAGGCCGGGGGATGTGGGAAGGGAGAGAGAGATGGGAAAAGAGGGAGAGAGTGGTGTAGGAGCAGGGGTGGAGGTGGAAGTCGTGTCAGGGAGAGACTGGGCACTGAGTGGGGGGAGTGAGAAGCATCAGTATGGGGCAGGGAGTAGGGCACTTGAGAAGGGACAAATTAAGGGTCAATCCTAGGAGTAGAGAAGTTTCCAAAAAGAAGATGAGATCTCAGGCCAGTGAAGCCTCCAGTAAACGGAATGGTTGGGGCATAGACTGACTAGCTAATTGCCTTCTCTGAGATTGAGGGTTGGTTAAGAAAGCCTCTTTTCAGTTCAGTTTTGGTTGCCAGAAATGTGGCCACGTTGACAGAGTTCTCTTACGGCTCAGAGAACAGTCTGGTGAGTGACAAAGGTGGAATTCTGGGGGCCCTTGCGGGCCTTGGAGTTAGTTATGTGCTGGACCTGTCACTGAGTTAGGGGCTAGGAGTGGAGGCGGAGAAGATGGGAGGAGGCCAGGAATACATCCAGTCACTGGGGAAGTGTTCGAAAAATGCCAATACCTGCCCTGTCTACCCCATTCTTACATAATTGGGCAGGGGCCTGGGCATCAGCCTTTTTCTAAAAGCTCCTCAAGTGATTCTGACGGGCCACCCGGGTGACACACTGTTAGTGGGGACGATGGGGTGAACTGCATTTAGAGCCTCAAGTGGGTGATCTTTGGTAGAGGGCACCTCCCATTTCATGGTTGCTAGCCTGCCAGGAGAGATCGCGGCCCGTAAGATTCAGGAGTTCCTCAGTAATAGCTTCTGCACTTACCGGGCCTGGCAGTGGGCTGGGTGACTTGCCTCGCCCTGACCCACACAGCCTGTAGGACGAGTGCCAGCCCTGGGGCCCTGGCCTTCCCCTTTTCCAGTACAGAGCAGAGCGCCTGGCACCTAGGTGTTTAATCATTGTCACGTGAAGTCACAAGGAGCTTTGTTTCCTTGTGCAATGCTTCTTTTTCAGTTAAAAGACTAGAATGGGAAAATCTGACCTCTTTGAAAAGTCTGGCGGGGGGAGAGCCTGGAGGAGTGCTGCCTGGCATGAGAAAAGCTTATACGATGCGAGAGGCACCATATAGCGAACTGGTATCGCTCACCGTTTATTAGGCAATTACTCTGGGCCTCACATCATCTTGGGGACCCTGAGATACACAAGGAATAGCAGATAAGGTTTCTGCTCCCCAGGGAGCTTATTCTCAAGACTCATTTATGGTCTTAATTCCTGCATTTTTAGGTGGCAGGATTGGTGCAGCACTTCAAGCAGGAAAATGTTGGAGGCCCTTCTGAGTGCCTGTAGTCCAAGCCCTCCATTTCACAGCTAGGGAAAGAAGTCCAGAGCGGGCAGCTACTTGCCCAAGGTCACGGCACTAGGGAACGGTGCAGCCAGGGCTGGTGTGCCAGACCGCCTCGCTTCATGTGGATTACACTGTTCTGTGCCTCCTTTGAAAGATAAGGGAACCTAATGGCCCATGTGAAAACTTGAATGGGATTTCCCTTTAGTGCTTTATGTTTCCAAAACTTCCTTACAATCGGGGGAGCTGGACTCTGACGTTGAGTCTTTCCTAAAACTTTGCCTGGGGAGGGCCAGTGCTGAGGCTCAGACCCAAGAGGCCTAAAGATGGCAAATTTTTCCTTTCCTGAAACAGCCAGTGACTCTACGACTCAGCCCAGTCCCCAGTCCCCGTGTCAAATCATGGCACTTTACTACTCTTTCTAGGGGGCTTTCCCAAACTTAGTGTGTTGATGACTTTTCTTCCTCAGTTCTTTTTTAAAAAAGATTTTACTTACTTGCCAAGGAAAGAGAGTGAACAAACACACAAGCTGGGGGAGCAGCAGTCAGAAGGAAAAGTAGGCTCCCTGCTGAGCAAAGAGCACAATGCAGGGCTTGATCCAAGGACCCTGGGATCATGACCTGAGCCTAAGGCAGACGCTTAACCCACGGAGCCACCCAGGCACCCCTCAGTTGTTCTTTGTAAGATAAACCGGTTGTGAAATGTACCCGAGGGGTAGTAGGTGCATGGTTTGGTGTGTGCCGCTGAGAATCAGTGCAACGTGGTGGGCGTCCAGTAGTGCCAGCATTGGGCTGGTCCTTTTAGCCCTGTTCCCTGTCTTTTTCCAAATCAGAAGTTTACTTTCAAGTCTGGGACCTTTTCTGAAGGGGCAGGGGGGTAGGTTATTCACCATAGAGACACTGGGTTGCTCTTCCCAAAACCCTCTCCCAGCACTCAGAGAATTAGGGCCGTCCGGTGGGCATAGTCACAGCTAATATTAATTGAATGCTTACGATGGCCCAGGTACGCTGTAGGTTGATGCTTTTACTGGCACTCCTATTTTATGGGTGAGGATCACAAGATTCAGAGAAGTCAAGTGACATATCCAAGGTCACACAGCTAGAAAGTGCTCAAGCTGGTAGTGGACACCTAGGTCTGGCTGACTCCCAAGCTGGTGGTGTTAACTAGTAGGGTAAGAGAGCCTGTCATTTAAAGAGGTTACCGTGTGTGTGTGTGTGTGTGTGTGTGTGTGTGTACACATATATTTGTATTGATGAAGAACGATCTGCCAGTTTTCTGCAAAACCCATTTAAGAGCTAACTAGTGAGAAGAGTCCTGTGTGCAGCTCTGGTCCACTGTTGGGTACACTGTGTCAGGACACCTGCCACATGAGGTTAAGTCACTCCTCTTCCATCAAATTCCCTCTCCGCATCTGTAGAACAGAGGGTTGGACTAGACACCTGAGCTCCTTTCCACCTCTGACACTTTCGCGACACTTTGGTTCATTTCTCTTCCTGGCAGACTGAAAAAAATCAGAGAACTGGATGATGGACAAAATGCATCATGGGGAGAAATGCAAAAGTGGGGAGAATCAAATGTGCTTCTAGGAGCTTCCTGGATGGAACAGTTAACCTCAAATGGCTTTACCATGCTTAGGCAGTAACACGTTGGTTCTGTGTTCCCTTGTGAATTTATGAAGAAATAGTTTTTTTTTTTTCAGTTACCCACATCAGAAACTACTAGCTTTCTTATAGAGGTTATTATTTAATTTCAGGCCTTGTAGTCTCTCAGAGTATTTCTAAAGATCAAATGAACAGAAATAGGGCACTTACAAATGGGGTGCTCATATTTTATTTCTCTGTTAGAATTACTAGAGTTTACTAGAATTACTAGAGTTTGAGTTCTATTTTGGAAGAGGGTTTTGGGAGATAGTAGTTTCTAGGAGAGAAGCAATCTAAACAGCACATTTATGCAACTTTATCTCCCTTCTGGGTTTAAAAGCAGGTAGACAATAACTAGGCCTACCACAATTTACCTTTTATCTGTTTTGTCATTAAAAAAAAAAAACCTACCTTGTATTCAAGAACACTTAAGGTTAGTAATCTTTTTTTGAAAGATTTTATTTATTTGAGAGAGAGGGAACACAAGCAGGGGGAAGGCAGATGGAGAAGCAGGCTCTGCACTGAGCAGGGAGCCCAATGTGGGGCTCGATCCCCAGGACCCTGGGATCTTACCCTAAGCCAAAGGCAGACACTTAACTGACTGAGCCACCCCAGGTACCCCTAAGGTTAATAATCTGTAAGGCATAGGTGATGCCATAGTTAGAATGGTAGCTATGATCTTAGAAATATTTTTATGTTCTTGTTGGGGTGTGTGGGGGTGTGTGTTCACAAACCTGGAGGCCCTTACTTTGGATGGTGTGTATATCCACTTGAGTCAGGCAGGGCTCTGAAAGACTCCCCCCAGAGCCAGCCTCTTCTGTCTGTTCAGATTAGATTCCACCATTAGGAGGAACAGACTCGTTGACCTGGGGCCAGAGACGGGAAGTCCTGACAGGTGGGTTATGATGGCAGTAGCCCTTGGTTCGTGATCAGCATCACACACATGTGAGCCTTACGCTTCCCGGCACCAGATTAAAGCCCTCGGGATGCTCATCCCTAGTGGGCAATCAAGTGCATTAGCCCAGCAGGCATCAAAACTGAAGCTGCGCACGCATCCTGTTCTTCAGCTCCCCGTCCCAGACCCCAAGCCAATATTACCCTCTTCACACTCGAGTCTAGGTTGGTGCATATAGAATGTATGTTCTGGCTCTAATAGCCTGGCTTTCAGAAACAGGTTTGGTGAAATGGCAGTCTTTCTGTGAGGTTTTTCAGATATTGCTCAGTCATGCCATGAAATGGCACCAGTGTGTCATCTGGTGACATCACAAACACTCAGATACCTTGCTGGTTTGTTGATTTTCAGCCTTCTCTCCTCATGATGATTGTTTGCATTCCCCTTCTAATTTTGGCCTCTGTTTTCAGAAGGAGAAGGAGAATCAAACGCCATAGCTTCCTATACGCAGTGCCACTCCCCTCATTCATTTCAGGAGTGAGTTTCCATTCTTTCTTTAAGCGTGGTGGCGGTGGGGGGGTGGTGGTGTTGGAGTCTGACAGATCTGGGTTTGAAGCTCATTTCTTTTTTTTTTTCTTTAAAGATTTTATTTATTTATTTGACATAGAGAGATCACAAGTAGGCAGAGAGGCAGACAGAGAGAGGAGGAAGCAGGCTCCCCACTGAGCAGAGAGCCCGATGCGGGACTCCATCCCAGGACCCTGAGATCATGACCTGAGCTGAAGGCAGCGGCTTAACCCACTGAGCCACCCAGGCGCCCCTGAAGCTCATTTCTATCACTAATGAGCTCTGGGCCTTTCAGCAAGTCATATCATTCCCGTCACCCTGTTTCTTACTAATAAAACGGGGCCAAGAATTCCATCTACCATATCAGGCTATGGAGCAAATGAAACGAGTTCTTACTTGAGAAGCCCGGAGAAAAGTGTGTGGTAGGTGTTCAGATTATTTGGTTCTGTGTTCCTCCTTCCCCGCCCCGAGAAATGGAGCTAGTGGTAAAAAGCCTGTCTTCTTAAAACCTCACAAAAGCTTTCTGGCATTGGTGTGAACTAAGAGGCTGAGGTTTACCCTTTTCTTTTGATGAAAAGGAGCCCTCAAGAGCTCTAGATTGCATGCTCGGGGGAAGCCCGAGTTTGTTGTGCTGCCAGTGACAGAGTCGCTAAGATAGGGGCAGAGGCCTCCAGAGAAAGGGCATGTGCTTCTGCTGATTGCCCTGTAGACTGCAGGGTGTGTGGGTAATGAGCTGTGTATTGGGTGTGGGAGTTTGGGAGTTCGGTGCCCAGCCTTAGGGAAAACATGGGTGAGTGTATTCGCTCCTGTGACAGCTGGCTCCCTGACCTTTTCCTCCTGAGATGGCTTGGAGTCCAATAGTTAGAATCTTGGAGCTCTTGATAATAGGCCTATTAGCTACATCTTCACATTAATAAGATCAGCTCGCGTTTATTTAGTGCCGACTTTGTGCCAGGCAGGTCTAAGTGCCTTACATGTATGAACTCATTTAATCCTCGCAAGAGTTCTAACAGGTAGAGTGCAGAACAACTGAGTAGATTGCCCAAGGTCACACAGCCAGTGGTAGAGCTGGTTTTAGACACCAGACCCAGGGCCTTCACCAACTACCCTGTACAGGATCTAGTCATTTTTCTTTCTTTTGTTTTTTTGTTTTTGTTTTTTAAGATTTTATGTATTTGAGAGAGAGGGAGAGCGAGAGAGGGCATACACACTGAGGGAGAGGGAGAGAGAGAAGCAAACTCCCCACTGAGCAGGGAGCCCTATGTGGGGCTCAGTCCCAGGACCTGGAAATCATGACCTGAGCCAAAGACAGAGACTTAACCAACTGAGCCATCCAGGCGCCTCTTTTTCTTTCTTTCTTAACTTATGTGTTGTAATCATCAGTTGCTGGTGTCTAGGGATGCAGTAGATTTTTGTTCATTATTTTTGTATGTAGCGACCTTGCTAAATGCTTTTACATTAATGCTTATTAATTTATCTGAGGATTCTTTTGGGTTCTCTATGTTGGTAATCATCATCTACAGATAATGAGACCCTTGTCTCTTTCTTGGCAGCCATTGTCTTTTTTACAATCTCTTTTTCTTGTGTTACTGGTCTGGTTAAGACCCTTAGGATAATGTTTAATAGAAGTGGCAATGGTGGGTGCCTTTATCTTGATCCCTGTGTTGAAAGACATGCTTTCATATCTTTACAGTGTTTTCCCCATTAAGTGTGATGTTTGCTATAGATTTTGTTGTTGATGTCTGTTATCAGCCTATAGACGGTCATTTCTCCCTTGAATTTCTTAAGTTGTTTTTTAGTCGTGAGTGGATATTGCATTTTAACAAAGGCCTTTTTCTTCATCTATTGAGGTGGCTTTGGTTCTTTAATCTTTCACTGTGGTGAATTACGTTGGTTGATTTATTAAACCAACTTTACATTTCTGGAATCAGACCACCATGGTCATGATATATTCAGTTTTTTGCTCCTGAATATGGCTTGCTAGTATTTGACTTGATGTTTTTACAACTAGGTCTGTGAGTCAGTCTGGCTCTTGTTTTCCTTTTTTATATTGTCCTCGTCAGGTTTTGGTATTAAGTTTATGCCAGTTTCATCGAAGGGTTGGCTAGTGCTTTCTCTCTTTCTTAACTTTGGAATGGTTTGTCTGAGATTGGAGTTGTTTCTTGAATGCTTGCTGGAACTTGCCAGTAAAACTGTCTGGGCTTTGGTGTCTTCTTTGTAGGAGGATTTGGGACTACTGATTCAGTTCCTCTCATGACAATAGGAATTTTCAAGTATTCTTTAGTTAGTGTTGTGGGTTTGTTTATCTATGAACATAGTAACCATCGTGTCTACATTTTCAAATCAGTTGGTTGATAAATGTTTGATAAATTGTTGATAAAAGCCTCTTAACTGTAGAAACTGTAGATATTAGAAAGATACCCCTGTTCCATTCCTAATATTACTTTTTAAAAAAATTTATTTATTTATTTGATAGAGATCACAAGTAGGCAGAGAGGCAGGCAGAGAGAGAGGGGGAAGCAGGCTCCACGCCGAGCAGAGAGCCCAATGTGGGACTCGATCCCAGGACCCTGGGATCATGACATGAGCCAAAGGCAGAGGCCCAACCCACTGAGCCACCCAGGCACCCCCCCCAAATTATATTTATTTTTTAATTCCAGTACAATTAACATACAGTGTTATAATAGTTCCAGCTGTAGTGATTCAACAATTCTATACATTACTCAGTGCTCATCACATTTGTGTACTTCTTTTTAAAGATTTATTTATTGAGAGAGAATGAGAGAGCGGAGCTGGGTGTGGGGGGACAGAGGTACAGAATCTCAAGCAGGCTGTACTCTGAACATGGAGCCCAATGTGGGGCTTGATCCCACCACCCTGAGATCATGAACTGAGCCCAAACCAAGAATCACACGCTTAAGCAACTGCACTGCCCAGGGGCTCCACATACGTGTACTCTTACTTCCTTTCACCTATTTTCCTCTCCCCCACCCCCGCCACCTCCTGCCCTGAAACATCAGTCTGTTCTCTATAGTTAAGAGTCTGGTTTTCTGTCTCTTTTTTTTCTTTGTTCATTTGTTTTGTTTCTTACACCACATATGAGGGAAATCACGTGGTATTTGTCCTTCTCTGACTGACTTCTTATTTTTCCAAAAAATCCGTCTCTCCCAAAACTTTAAGTTTTATTTATCTTCTATAGGAAGCAATTTGGACTTTGTTAATCCTCTCTGGAGTATGTTAGTCTTCCATTTTGTTCATTTCTGCTCAATATAAAAATCGTTTTATCCTTCATATTGTCTTTGAGTTTTTATCTCCTATTCTTTTCCTAACTTAAGTTGGATGCTTAGCTCATTTATTTTCAGGCTTTCTTATTTGACTGTAAGTATGAAAGGCTAATAATTTTATGCTACCTACTGTTTCAGCTAGATCCCACAAATTTCAGTATGTAGTATTTTGTTATGTTGGTCGGTTTCTAAGCATTTCATAATTTTCAATGTGATTTCTTAATCCCTGGTGTTCAGAAGGATTAAACATTTTTTTCCCTGAGCATTTGTTTAGAAATGTTTGATTTGTTGATTCCTAGCTTAATAATATTGTGGTCAGAGAATGTAGTCTGCGTGGTCTGTTTCTAGAAATTTGTCAAGACTTGCTTTGTGCCCTGGCATGAGGCCAGTGTCCACTAGATCAACCTTGTTAAATTTGCTGCTCTTGGACATCCTTACCCATTTTTTTTTTTGTCTGCTTCCTCTGTCAGTGGTTGGGAGAGTTGTTAAAATTCCCACCACAAATGTGGATTTATCTATTTCTTCCTTTAGTACTATCAATGTTACTTTGTATTTTTTGAAGCTAGGTTGTTAGGTGTAGTAGGTTACTTTTTACATTTCTTTGTTACATCCATTGATCAAATGTTCAATATAGGGGTTCCCATTGCAACTTAGCCTGTAGATAGATTAATAAGGATGACTTGGTGAAAGCAAAAGCATCCCTCTAGGTGGGCTGGTAAATTGGATTTTGAGCTCCAGGGAAGAAACACATTTAGAATCAGAATTGCACCTTCCTGCTTATAGAATTAAATTCTTAAAGCAATTTGACTTTGCCAAACAAAATTAACACTCTCATATCCTCTAGTGCCAGAGGCTTTTGTCATCATTAAAACAGTTTTGAAAGCCTTATTCCTTTTGGGTTGGGTAAGAGGTTGGGAAGGAGAGCTTTATTTCTCTTGGACCTTATAGACATCACTGTTGGCTGGTCAGATGACAGGTTTCAGACCCTTAGGTATTTTTCTTCCTACTACCTAGCATTTTCTGTGGGACCTGGCCCAAATCCTTTTACCTCTCTGCCTTTTTAAGGCTCAGTGCCTGTAATTATGTGGGTAGTCCTCACTCCCCTTCCACCTGACAGAGGTGAGGTGTGCCGAAATTGAAATAATAGTTGCTTGGGGGTTCTAAATAATTCATCAGCTCCTCTGCTCATTCTGCAGGAAAAAATAAAGTCTGTGGGAGACAAGTGCTCACAAGGACCAAGCAACAGGAATGACGGCAATGACTACACCTTTTATTAGATTTTCGAAGGGAATCAGACTACATGAAGCTGGAAGTCATACAGAGAGACAAATTACATTGGGTCACATTTGGGTGGGAATGGAACTTGCAGCTCCAGCTCTGGAGCCTACATGGTTCTGTGAAATCTCATTTTCAGGCTCTGTTAGGGCAACCCCTGATTCTATTTCCTAACTGAGCGCTCTGAGCTGGTCCTCCGCTAGAGCCTCCTTCCCTCCCAGCGCATTTCAAAGATGGGGGAGCAGGTGAGCCAGTTAGGATCCCCTGTTTCTGGCTGTCCTTTCATTTACATGCAGCTATACTGCTTTTTACCCCCCTTGTTCATTTTTGAAAACAAGCTTGTGTTTATTTGAAATACAGAAGTAACACATGATCATAAATATAAAAACTTTAAAAAAAATACAGGAATGTATTTTAAAAAGTGAAAGCTTCTGGGACTTCATCTTCCCACCCTGGTTCTCTTCCTTTTTAAAGACCTTGGCTCATGTCAAAGAATCTCCCCTCCCTACCTCCTGATTCTTCAAATTTGCTTTTCTCCCAAGAGCTTAGTGGGAAAGAAATCCCAGCCTAATGGTTGGGGAAGGATTTGGGGGCTGGAGAGCAGAACGCTGGATTCCACAGAATCTGGCTGCATGAAATAAAGGTCAAGGCTGGAAGGGACCAGATTTGGAAACACCAGTGGCTTCACCATTAAAATGGAGAAATTTTTTTAAGGCCTGGAATAAGATCCAGCTCTGTTTATATGTGTTGGGGGGAAGGGTATTAAAGAGAGGCAATGCAAATTAGATCATTTTTTGTGACTTTGCTCTGTAAAATCTAATGTGCTCTACGAATCTGAGATTAGCATTAATATTGGTACTGGCCCTGGGGTGTGGGCTTGGGTGTTCCTCGGAACAGCTAAGAAATATCTCTCAATGGACCTTTGCACAGGAACTGACAAAATGGTATCCACTGGCAGTTCCAAAAGCTACTTGAATTGGCCTCATTATCTTAAAATGTACCACAACAATGGGGTAGAAAAGCAGAACTCAAGCTTCCAGAAGAAAGACCCAGAACAAGTTTAGCTTCCTGCTGATGTGCACAGTGAAATTAACCCACCTGATGTCAGGAATTGAAGAAACGTGTAAGCATCTCCTAGTTCAATAAAGTGGGTGACAGACAACACTCTCTAAACTGTAAAGCTGGGTAATAATAATGCAAAGAACTGTTGTCATCATGACTAGTGAGATTGGCTGTCACCCAGCGACTTAACTGTAATATGCTTCCAGGCAGTTCTATGAGCTCCTTTCCCGTCCAGGTGCGAGAAAATGCCACTGAAAAGCAGTCTCCTGATAACTGTAAAACCAGGCAGCTAAATTTAATAAGACATTTGTCAAGAAGAGAGAAGATAATGACCAATTTTTGGTAGATAGATAGTTGCCTGCTGAAACAAAGCCTGTATTGAACTATTTTGGAGTGGGAAGAAGCATTGCTATGACAACAAATTACTTATATTTGATTTAGAAGAAGGAGTGTAGTGCAGCTTAATGTTTCAAAAAGCTCATGAGAACAATTGTTGGCAGTGGGTATATGTTAAAATATAAAATGTTAAGTATGATCTGTTAAATAATTGAGTACCTTGGTGCGTTTCTCATATCTCCTCTCTCCTGATCCAATAACATAACACAACATAAATAGATTTTAGGAAAAACAGCGGATTTACAGGTGAATTGTTCTGTTTTCGAGGGTGCCGCAAATGAAATTCACAGCTTTAATTTGCGGCAGTCCCCAAAATATCATGTATTTCAAATTAAAAATAAAGCAACAAAGAACACCACATCCCGAGACCTATTTCCTTTGGCTTTATTCCATCCAGACCTGAAATTACGGTAGTTTGGAGTTCTTCCTTCTGTAGGTAATTAATCATCTTGGTGATTTGGGGTGTGTTTATTTGAAAGGAAACTACTCTTAAGACCATTTCCACACTTCCACCATGGAACAAGGAAACAGTTTGTATGGAATGGTTATTTGCAGCACATCTGGGGCAGGTAGTCAAAGGCATAGAGAACCCACAGAAAGCCTGTGAGTGTAGAGACTTCTGTTAGCTCCTATTCCTTGGAGGCAGGTTATAGGGTCTTGACCAGGTTCTAAGGCTGGGTAAATCCCAGGGGCTCCTTGAGGGCCTTTGAGACGGGAAGCTTCAGATGCTTCATTTTCTTTCCTTTTTGTGTCTTTTTCCATCCTTCCTTTCCCTTTACCCATTATCAGTCTCTCTTCCTGCATCCTTCTAGAGTAGGAAAGAAAAGTAGGAGAAGGGAAAAAGCTTGGAATATAGAGGACTGACTTCAAGAAGACAGGAGTACCACCCTAAACTTTCAAATGGTCTCTCCAGGCAGAAGTCACAAATTTGCATATGGCCTCCGCCTCTCTTTGGAAGGAATAATTTGGTCATTAGGATGGGGAGGAGGCCATTACATAGGGGTTAGTAAGAGGAAGTTTGAAAACAATAACAAGCCAAATCTTAAGTTAACCTTCCCCTTTAAATGGGGAGTAGCCCAGAATCACAGCTGTTGATGAATCACAGACTCTGCCTGGCATGCTGTTTAAATTCCATCCCTTTAAAAGATTTGATATTTAGTGTTTTATTAGTGGGCATCATGTCAGATCACGTTTCACCCTCCTCAGAAACTTCTAGTGCTCCCAGTTACAAGATGAATCTGTGATGTTGTTTGCCTGCTCCTTGTGGCCCTCCACGGTGCGGAAATAGGCCTTTTAGAAAAAAGATTGCAAACGTAACACATACTCGTGGAAAATTTGGAAAGTAGAAGAGTTGGCAACTTTTTTTCTGTAAAGGGCCAGATAGTCGATATTTTTGTGTCTGTTACAGCTACTCAACTCTGCCTTTGTAGCCCAGAATCAGCCATGGATAATGGCATTATGGAAATGAATGTGCGTGTTTGTGTTCCAATAAAACTTTATAGACAAATCAGTCAGGCTTGGTTTGTGGGACATAGTTTGCTGAATCCTGGTATAGGGAATAAAAATCACTTGTAATCATGCTACCAAAATGTAAACATTTTTGCTTATTTTTCTCCTTTTACTCATATTGTTTTGCATGGTTGTTGACTATGTATTCTACACTACCAATTTTGTGCCCAGATTTTTTCACTTAACATTCCTGTAACATTTTCCTTGTCATTTAAAACTTGTCAGAAGCATAATCCTTTTTTTTAAAAAAGGATTTTATTTATTTATTTGAGAGAGAATGTGTGTGTATGAGCAGGAGGAGGGGCAGAAGGACAAGGGATTCCCTTCTGAGCGAGGAGCCTGACTCAGGGCTCTATCCCAGGATCCCAATATCATGACCTGAGCCAAAGTCAGATGCCCAACAGACTGAGCCACCCAAGCATCCCAAAGTTGTCAGAAGCATAATTCTTAATGGCTGTATAATAATGCATCCTATAACTAGATCATAATTTACCTAATCATTTCCTGTTGTTTTCTCAATTATAAATGACATTGAAAAAAGCTGCCATTTGCATAAATGTTTGTATTTCAGATTATTTTGTACCCGTTTTCCTTGAAGTGGAATGATCAGGCCAGGGGTCTGAATGCTTTTAAGAAGCTTAATACTGGCTTTTCGAAAAGGTGGCGCCCATTTATGTTCCCACCGGCAGTGCAGAAGACAGTCTGTTCCTCCTCGTCTTGCCTGCAGATACTCTCACAAAAGCAAAGTCTTTTTTCAAAACGGCATCTAAGTTAATACGTAATTCTTTGATTATTAGGGTGGTTGGAAACAAATTTCAAGTGATGGTTGATAAGCTGCCATATTTCTTCATTGGCTTGCTTGTCTGTAAATGTGCCTTGGGCCCTAACTTGCTCCCCCTTTGGCTAATGCAGTTTTCCTCTTTCATCCCCTGAGCTCCTGCATCAAAATTGTACTCATCCTTTGGGGCCCCATCCAAAGCTGAATTCATCTCCCTGTCCATGCAATCCTCTCTCGTTCTTCTTACTTATTTAATCTCTTTGCTCCCCATAGTATCTCTTAGGACCTTTATATAACTTCCTGCCTCCGTGTGGTTTTTTTTGTATGGGCTTGCTCCCCAGAGCAGGGACTGGACCGTGTTACTTGTCTTGGTTCCCAGAACCTAACAGAGAGCTTAGTATCCAGGGGCCTGACTAATCTGATAGAACTTTGTTGAGAGGTTCCTGAGGTCTGCTGCATGTATCGTTTTGGAAAAAAATTAAAAGCATGGTGTTGCAATCGCCTGCAATGTTTATAGACCTAGTTGGGATCACTGATAAGAATGCTTTTCTGGTTACTTCAGATGGGCTGTATCCCTAAGTCCTGTGCACTCCTTTTTGTGAAATGTGGGCTCTCAAGTTTTCCAAGTGATGATATGCAACATTTTTATTTTTTTAAAGCTTTTATTTATTTATTTGACTGAGAGCACGAGCTTGCATAAGCTGGGGGAGCAGCCGGCAGAGGGAGAGGGAAAACTGCCTGAGCCACCCAGGCGCCCCGATACACAACAATTTTAGGACCCATCGGACTACTCCTCTCTCGCATATATAGTATAGTACTGTATTATGCTGTTAGAAGCGTCTGTGATGATGGAAACATTTCCTGTGTTTTCTGGAATGGTAGCCACTAGCCCCATGTAGTTACTGTGCACTTGACATGTGCTTCATTTTATTTAAATACTTGAAATAGGGCACCTGGGTGGCTCAGTTGGCTAAGCAACTGCCTTCAGCGCAGGTCATGATCCCAGGGTCCTGGGATCGAGTCCCATATTGGGCTCCCTGCTCAATGGGGGGTCTGCTGCTCCCCCTGCCTCTGCTCTCCTGCTCTCTCTCTCTCTCTCTCTGTCAAATAAATGAATAAAATCTTAAAAAAATAGATACATATATACACACATCCTTGAAGCGGAAATAGTCACAGGTAGTAGTGGCTGCCAGATTGGACAGTGCAGGATCATACAGAATATTTAAAAGTGTAGTCTTTTTTATGGCTAAGGGCTTGGTATTCATAGTAATCTGCAGTGATGTTGACTTCGGGAGCTGCCTGGAAGTCTGAAGAGGCATCCCAAATCTTGGGAGAACCTTGGAGAGAGGGGAAGCTGTGAGTTTGGTTCACAGTGGTAACTGCCTCCAGTGTTGGGGGGGAGGGGGAGATAGTGCCAGACAGGTTGGTTTGGAGGCAGAGTGTGGCAAGCTGGCATGCCAGGAGCAGACATTTGGGCTTGATAGGGTCGGTAACAGGGAATCATTAAACATTCATGAGAAGGGGAGTGACAGCTGAGGGTGGTGTTGCAAGGTCACGCGTGCCTTGGCGGGGGGGGGGGGGGGGGGGGGGGGGGGGGGGGGGGGGGGGGCCTGCAGGCTGCTGGGAGAGGGTGTGAGTTATTGGCCCCGCCTTTATTGAATAGGGCTGGGCAGTAGTGATTCACCAACTCCATCAAGCCCAGCCACATCAGAAAACACAAGTGATTTATTTTCGCATTAGCTTCCCGTTATTGTGTGCCTTCCTGTGTCTCAGAAACACTCCAGCATTGAGTGCCGCGGGCTTGTCGTTGGGAGGTGGGAGAGAGTGGCTGTCTGTCTGAGGGGAGGCCGGCGGGTCACCACTGCTTCTCCAGGGGCAGGATCGCTCTCAGGGGCCCTGGTACCTTGAAAGGCTTTCCGATATTTCAGAAACAATCTGGGAGCCCAGTCATTCCATCCTGGTCTGTCTGCTTTCTTGAAGGGCCCGTTGGAAATTTCTGTTTGTCACTTTCACTTACGTTGACCAGTTACATTTCTTTGTTCTGTCTGCTCCTTACTTGTTACATTGCTTATCTTTCTTTCCATAACCCTGGCATGACTTTTTAAGATGTGGGCTTAATAATGAGCTGTCATCGGGCGCCTGGGTGGCTCAGTGGGTTAAAGCCTCTGCCTTTGGCTCAGGTCATGATCCCAGGGTCCTGGGATCGAGCCCCACGTTGGGTCTCTGCTCAGGAGGGAGCCTGTTTCCTTCTCTCTGCCTACTTGTGATCTCTGTCAAATAAATAAATAAATAAAATCTTTAAAAAAAATAATAATTAGCTGTCACCATTCTACAGAGCTGCCCCCAGACTCATTTTTAAGAAAAAGACATTATCGAAGGGACCGTCCCTATCCACACCCTCTCCCAATGCACCCAGCGAATGCTACCACGGCCATTGTCCACCCTGCCTGGGTGCCCATCCTCCAGGTCTAGCTTGGCTCAGGGAGATAGCCCAGTTCAGAAGCCACCTCCTTTTTGGGAAAACACATTCCACTTAAATCCTACCGAGAAGGAAGTCTTCAGAAAGCACAGACCAGGGCAAGGCCTTGACTGTCTCATCTCCATGTGTCAGTGCACTTGAGAACGGAGCACCCCCTCCACTTCATTCAAACTGAGGGGCCCATGGCTGAAAGAGCAGGTGGTCCTGTGCGGGCCTCCCCCTCACCTCCCTCTCTTGAGACACAGCTGTTAAGAGTGAGTAGCACTTCCCTCTCTTGGCGTGGTGAAGCTGCTTCCTCCCTGCTACATTGCCCCATGCAAGGAAAGCAAACACTTCCTGTCTTGACTTGCCGTTGGAGGAAAAGGGGAAATTTCAAAGCAAAAATTGACCTTGAGCTGCACACTGCAGATTTCTGCAAAAATAAGTGACCTCTTCTGGTTTCTTTCCCAAGCACGGAGGTAGTGTGGTTGAAGGGTCAAGAGTGTGGGTTCTTGCAGCATGTGCTTACTAAGTGTTTACTATCTGCTAGTAATTCTGCTAGACACTAGGATCAGACCCTAGTGGATTAAACTTTGGGTTCTGCCAGTTGTTGTTATTTCTTGGAGCTTGGGTGAGTTTCCTGACTTCTTTGAACTTCAGTCTATCTGTCTGTAAAATGAAAGCAAGGATGCTTCCCTTGCATGGTTGTTGTAAGAATTAGAGAAGGTCTGTAGAGTACAGTTCCTGGGACCTAGTAAGGACTCAGTAGGAGGTACTTATTATTATACTATTTGTAATGGCTTCAAGGTCAAGCCCATTGACCCAGTGTCCTCTTTCCGTCAATCCTCAGGGTGCTTGCTTTTGCCTTCCTGGAGCTACATATCATCAGAGTGGGAAGCATTGGGTGTGATGAGTGTAATAAACAAGATTTTCTTGACAGAAAGAGGGGACCTACCTAGGTAGTGGATGACTGAGGAAAACTCTTGAGCTGCCTTTGCTAAGGAAACCTAAGGTAATTGCCACCTGTCTGACAGGTTTCTGCCCTGAGGGCCTGGGTGGGGTGTGGTTGATGACAGTACCTCCTCCAGGCCCTTTTTTTTAAAAAAAATAAGATTTTATTTATTTATTTGACAGAGAGAGAGCACAAGTAGGCAGAGAGGCAGGGCGGGGAGTAGGCTCCCTGCTGAGCAGAGAGCCCGATGCGGGGCTGGATCCCAGGACCCTGAGATCATGACCCGAGCAGAAGGCAGAGGCTTAACGCACTGAGCCACCCAAGTACCCCTCCTCCTGGCCTTTTTAAGAATCAGGTTGGGGGGGCGCGCTTGGGTGGCCCACTGGGTTAAAGCCTCTGCCTTTGGTTCAGGTGGTGATCCCAGAGTCCTGAGATCAAGCCCCAGTCGTGATCCCAGGGTCCTGGGATCGAGCTCCACATCAGGCTCTCTGCTCATCAGGGAGCCTGCCTCCCCCTCTCTCTCTGTCTGCTTGTGATCTCTGTCTATCAAATAAATAAATAAAATCTTGAAGAAATAAAAAAGAATCAGGTCCAGGGACAATGGCCTCTACTTTCTGCAGTTGATGGGTGCTGTGTCGGGGATATTGCTTTTGAGTTGGGGAGTCCTGATTGCCCCACCTTGGGATGCTCCGTGGCCTGGCTTTAAGGGCAGCTTTCCAGTTGATCTCTTAATCTTCAGAAATTACATTGGAAATCAGTTACGCTATCCCCTCCCTTAGAACACTAACTAGCCCTCACTTAGCAGACTCACGTTCTTGGGATACTGTGGGTCTAGATTTTGATTTTCTGTACTACTGGGACCAGAATTTCTTTGCAATCATGAGAAGAAATGTACTCTTGAAAGATTGCTTGTGGTATAAATGTGTGTGTTAAGATCCTACTTCAGCTGTGGAGGGGCAGCTTGCAAAAGTAAGGAATTCCATGGAACACCTCTTAGGAAAAAAAAAATCCATTGGTAATATGAATTATAGCTTTGGGATTTCCTGGTTATTAAATCTTGATTTTAATGTGTCGGATTTGCTTCAAGCAAAGTCTGCCTAATTTTTAGTCTACAGCTTCCTTTTCATGAAACAAGAGGGTATTATAAAATACTCAGAGAACTGGAACCTGTGTCATGGTTTCACTTGATCTAGGTCCCTGGAGACTCAAGACCTTAGAGCTATAGCAGTAAGTCGGTTAGTTCAGTTAGAATGAGGGTTCCCAGCAGCTTTTCCCTACCTTTATTTTAAGGAGTTGTATGTATCACTTTTCATGATGACAGAACACAGAGTGATATGATTTAAAAAAAAAAAAAAAGAACTGAGTGACCTTTGCTTACTTCCTTCTATTGGTCTTTGACTTTTCTTGTTTAGCTGAAGCCCCCCCTCCCCCCCCCCCCCCCCCCCCCCCCCCGCCGGCTTGTTCACCCACCATCTGAGGTTAACTGCTGCTTGGGCTCAGATGCTAAGCCCATGTTGCTTCTGAGGCTAAGAGGACACACCTGAAAACTGACATTTGGGTCCTGACTTTTAGCTGGATTTAGGGAGATGCCACTGTTAGATATTCTCTTTTGTTCCTGAATCCATATTGTGAGTTTTGGCTCTGACTCTTTGGATAAAACACTTCTGTGAACAACAGGTCAAATGGGAAATCTTTCCATGAAACAAATCCATTTGACAGTATGACCTTGTAAATAAGTAACAAACACTTAATGATGCACATTCCTTCTTCCCTGCTAGTCATAGAGCCAGAACAGGGAAGTAGGCCATTTTTTTACATTTCTTTGGTTTGATTTGTGCCTGAAGTGAATTCTCAGATCAGACACATCCCTATTTGTACAGAAGTCTCAATAATTTTTGTCACAAACTGATCTTAAAAGCCAGTTTGGTTGTCTATAGTTTCTAGATTCTATTTTAGTGTGTATCATGGATCTCTAGTAGTTAAGAGGTACGTGAGAGCTATATGTTTCTTCTTCACAACCAGTGTATTACAGCGAAAGCAGTTCAGATCTAATTCTGCCCCACAAACATTATGAACAGTCAGGCAGAAAACAGTCATACAGCCTGATCTGTATGTCCAGAGCCATTCTATCTCCTCTTATTTCCAACCACTATCTCAGGTGAAAGGTTCCCTGGAGGCAGACATGATGCTCTTCTAGCAGTAGGATTCTGCTTACCTTCCCATTAAAGGGCACATTCAAATTAAGTGTCAGAGCATGAGATTTGTTGCAACTTCTGAGCCTGAAGGTGTCATTCCGAAAGGGTGAAGGACATTGGGCCAACCAGAGTCTTCTTTTCAATTCATGCAAGGGTGGATCTTACCTGAATGATGTTTCTAACTGGTCTACCTATCTTGAGCACCAAGACATCCCCCAATGAAGCATAATTTCTAATATCTGTTGTTTTAATTAACAAGTCATCTGAAGGATTTTGGAGCTGAAGCATTTGAGTGTGGACTTTTTCCCATTAAAAAAAAACTTAAGGCATATTTTACCTTCTTTTTAGGATACAGTTCTGTGAGTTTGGGCAAAGGCATTTGCCCTAATCAAGATCAAGAACTGCTTCCACCAGCCCCCCATCCCCCAAATTCCCCATTACTTGCTTGTGGGCTTTTCAAAATAAACAGCTTTATTGAGATAGAATTCATCTACCGTACAATTCACCTATGTAAAGCATACAATTCAGTGGGTTGTTTTTTTTTGAGAATTACTCATTTTTTAAAACAGTGGTAAAATGTATCTGTGACCTAAAATGTGCCATTTTATCCATTCATAAGTGTGTCACTGGGTGGCACCAATTACATTCACAGTGTCCTGCAACCATCACCACTTTTCTTCGTCACCCCAAACAGAAACTCTGGACCCGTTAAGTGACCACTGCCCATTGCTTCCTCCCACAGCCCCTGGTAACCACTGTTCTACTTTTCGTCTCTAAGGCTATATTTAACTAGGTACCCTGTAGAAGTGGAACCATACAGTATTTGCTCTTCCATGTCTGGTTTACTTAACTTCATACACCATTTTCCAGGCTGACGCATGTGGCATATATCAGTCCTTCATTCCTTTTTTTTTTTAAAGAATTTTATTTATTTATTTGACAGAGATCACAAGTAGGCAGAGAGACAGGCAGAGAGAGAGAGGAGGAAGCAGGCTCCCTGCTGAGCAGAGAGCCTGATGTGGGCCTCGATCCCAGGACCCTGAGATCATGACCTGAGCCGAAGGCAGAGGCTTTAACCCACTGAGCCACCCAGGCACCCCCTTCATTCCTTTTTAAGGCTGAATGATACTCTATGAATAACCTACTCATCCATCTGTGGACATTTGGCTTTTCTTTTTGGCCATCGTGAATACTGCTGTGCAATGAACTCCAGCTTACAAGTGTCTTGTTGAGTCCCTGTTTTCAATTCTTGAAACTCCATGGTTTCAAAAGTATACACTCCTGGTGCATGTCCAGGATTGGAGTTGTTGTGTCACATGGCAATTTGGTGTTGAGCATGTGGAGGAGCTGCACAGTTTCACAACACCTGAGCCATTTGATACCCACCAGTGATGTACAAGGATGCCAAGCTCTTCACATCCTCTCCAGCGCTTATTTTCCATCTCTCAAAATCTTGCCTTCCTCGTAGCTGTGAAATGGTATTGCCTTGCAGTTTTGTCTTGCATTTCTTCAATGACTAATGACGACGAGCACCTTTTTCTGTGCTCAGTGGCCATTTGCATCTTCTTTGGAGAAATGCCTGTTTGTGTCCTTTGTCCATTTTTAAAAAACTGAATTGTTTTGTCCTTTTGTTGTAAAGTTCACGATTCTGGGCTTTGATTAGATATTTCAGTTATTAACTAATCACCCCTGGAGTGTGTGTTCTCAATTAGGGTTTTTTAGATGTTAACTGCAGTGTTCTGGTAAATGTTTTAAAGCTCTGATTGAGAGCATTTGCCAGTTTCCACGGTCCATTTCAAGTTACCAGTCTGTCCTTATTAAAGTAACAAAAGGAGGTTACCTGGGTGGCTCAGCGGGTTAAGCCTCTGCCTTCAGCCCAGGTCATAATCTCAGGGTCCTGGGATCAAGCCCCGCATCAGGCGCTCTGCTCAGCAGGCAGCCTGCCCGTCCCCCTGCCTGTCTCTTGGCCTACTTGTGATCTCTCTTTCTGTTAAATATATATATAGTTAGATAGATAGAATCTTTTAAATAATAAAGTAATAAGGGAGTGGGAAGAGATACACATAATCAATTCTGGCTAGCAAGTGCTAGGCTTCCAACCACCCTACAGTGCAGAAAGAAGCTAATACACAGACACAGACACACACGTGTCACTGTGTCTATGTTGAACATATTTTAAAGGAATTTGCAGATGTCGCAACTAAAAGTAAATGAGAATGACTTTCAATTATAATACTTGAGCTCCCTCATTGAAAGTAAGAATAGCTACCATTTGTTGAGCATGTCGTATGCTAGGCATGTTCCAAATGTTTAATGCACGTGTCACTGCTTTGTGTCCCACACATGGGTTTTACTTCCTGAGTGCCCACTACCATAAACAAGAGCGAATGACTTTCTTCTAACCCCAGACACACTCCTTTGTTATTCTGTACCCTCCACCCTTCCTAAAAATCTATTTTGGAGGATTGAAAGTGAAAGCTAAAGCTGTCATCCACCTGTTGATGGACTGTGGAAGTTCACAGATACTCTTTTCTGGATTCCAAACAAACAAACACCCCGCACCCAAAAAACGCACATGTTTTATAAGGAAAATGTAAGCAAGTCAGAAATGGCCAAAAATAGGAAGTGAAAGTCCTCCATTATCCCACCCACCAGAAACCATCATTAACAGTGAACATTTATGATGTCACATCTTTTTCTTTACGTCTTTATTGTTTTACAAAAACGGGATGCTGCTTTACAATCGGAAATTTCCTTCACTGGATGACACAGTCAGACACCGGTGCCTGTAGCCCTACTTCGTTCCTTTTACCAGCTACGTAATATCTGTCATGTGACAGGAGTGTAAAGGATCGTGAAAGGTTGTTTTGAAGAAGGGGTGATAGGTAGCTTATGGCACAAAAAGGTTGAGAACCACTGCTGGGTATCCCAAACAGCATCATTTTGTCTGCTCTCCCCCTCCGGAGTTACCATAACTTAACCCAGAATGATAAGGTGAAAGTCAGTGTCGGGAGTTACAGGAAATCTCTTAAGCCCCATAGGGGTAGTTCTGAGGTAAAAGTATGCATCAAATTCTTGCATAGCGCTTTGTAGCTCTGGTCTTTTTTTTTTTTTTTAATGTTAATTCCAGTATAGCTAACATACAGTGTTATATTAGTTTCAGGTGGACAGCTCTGGTCTTTCAAAACCCTATTTAGAATCTCTTCAACTCCAGGGAGTCCCCTGGGTGGCTCAGTCTGGGGACCCTCTGCCTTTGGCTCAGGCTGTGATCTCAGGGTCCTGGGATTGAGACCTGCATTTGACTCCCTGCTCAGCGGGGAACCTACTTCTCCCTCTGCCTCTGCCACTTGTGCTCATGCATGCTCTTTCTCAAATAAACAAACAAACAAACAAACAAATAAAATCTTCTAAAAAATCTCTTCAAGTCCAGCAGGCTCTGGTCTGAGTTCAAGAAGCATTGTCCTGAAGGCAACCCAGCCTTTTAATTCCTCCTCATCTGAAGAACCTGTTGGGTTTCTTCATTCTCAGTGGTCATCAGCATTTCTTTGTTTTCTCCTCTGTCCAGGCCCCTGTCACTAGCAAAGTTCCTACTGACTTTATCCGGGGAGGCATTTATTATTGTTGCTCCTGGGGACTGATAGGAGAAAAGAAGGTTATCTGGGGAAAGGGTAGATGTAGTAGAAGTGTCTGACAGCCATTATTAGGTGGCTGTCAAAATAACACGCTTTACTCTCCAGCATGTCCCTACTCCAGGGAATGAAATAATCCAAGAATGATAAGCTTCCAATTGCCATCTGTCAGTTTGTGATGCTGCCTGCCTTGTTCTGGTTAACAGTGAATGCTGACCTCACGCGGCACTCAGGGAAACTTAGAGGAAGATAAGATGATCACAGGACGTAAAGCGAACCGACTGAAGGCCTGCCCAGACACGGGCCAAAGGCCAGTGGTATCAGTTGATCAACATTTGTCTATCTCGTGCTCTATTCTCCTTTCTTGTTTACCTCAGAGAGTTGGCAGCGTGGCATTCCCTCCTGGAATAGGACACATTCTCATTCTTTTACCGGCTGGGAGAAGTTAGTTTAGTAGGGATGTGGGGGCGGGTGCTAAGAGGTTGGGCAATTTTTATTATTATGGGGGGTCAGATGCTATCATTTTTCCTAAGACGGTAAGAAGAATATGGGTGTCTGGAGTTAATGAATGGACTTGCCGTGATCTTTTAGATCACATGCTAAGCAACAGGCTTGTACATACATATTTCACTGTGCCTTCCGGCCCATATCCCCTTCGAAGGCAAACTGCTCTGTGCCAGCTGTGCTGGGAGGCAGGGGCCATGACCTGTGAGGAACCTGCCTTCTGGTTGATTGGACCAAGAGTTGGCCATCTGTCCCCAAAACAGCCCATTCATCACCTGGCAAGCAACAAGGGTTTAACAGGATGAGCTGGGCCAATTGTATTTCTCTCCTAGGAAGTTAGACTCATGAAACTGAGTGACTAAGACAGTCCACAGCAGGGACAAGAGCCAAAAGATGATAGGGAGAGGATCATCACATCAGGCCACATCCATGCTGGAGTTAGGAAGAGACAGAAACCATGAGTAAATGGAAGAAGCTACTAAGAGGAATAGAGATGCCCTGAGAGACAGAGCAGCTGTTTCCCACAACCACCTTGAACCCAGAACCGCTTTCCAGTTCTCCCGAGGCCAAGCTTTATCCTGCAGTGGGATTCTCTTGGGATGCCTGTTTCTGGTTTTAGTCGTAAACCTCCCTTTTCTTGAGCTAGCTTGAGTAGGACTCTGTTTTCTTGCAATAAAAATTGCCAGGCCAGCCCTTACTGTCTTCTGTGGTTTTGGTAATAGTGGAGAAGAAAAGATAACTAGGGTTGGTAAGGATGTAGAGAAACCCGGACCCTTGTACACGGTTGGCAGGAAAGCAAAATGGTGCAGCCGCTCTGGAAAATAGCATGGAGGTATCTCCAGAATTTAAAAACAGACCTGTCGTTTGATCCAGCAATCCCAATTCTGGCCATTTATCTAAAAGAATTGAAATTGAGATCTCAGATATTAGCCTGCCAGTGTTCACTGCAGCACTGTTCACAACAGGCAAGATGTAGGAAACAACCTAAATGTCCATTGATGGATGAATGGATAAAGAGAAGGTATGTAAGTACCATGGAATATTATTCAGCCTTCAAAAAGGAGGATAAATACTGGAGGTGTTTGAAGAGTCAGACTCATCCAATCAAAGAGTAGAAGGGTGGCTACTAGGCATTATGGAGGGCTGGGAAATTGCTAATCAGTGGGCATAAAGTTTTGATTATACAAGATGAACAGGTTCTAGAGATCTGCTGTACAACATAGTGCCTGTAGTTAATGCTGTATTTTGCACTTTGTTAAGAGGGTAGATCTTACATAAAATGTTCTTTCTTACCACAATAAAATAAAATTAAATTGTCAGGCCAGGTCTAGGCCTCGACCGTTCTGACTGTAGATGTTGCAGGTGAATTGACAACAGTTGGTTAATATTTAGGGTTAACATTAAGTGCCACAGTCTGTTCTAGGTATTATGGGGAGCAGTGGAAAAACACAGATACCTCATTATTTCTCTCAAGCTCAGCGCTGACGTACGAGCTTTAAATCTGTGTTCCTGGTGAGAATGGAAAGAGGCAGGGATCCTGACTGTTCATTTATCACCTCACAGCTCTCAACCAACAGGGGGCCTTCTTTATCCTATTTAACCTCTCAGTGGAATATTTGCCTTTGATTTATTCCTCTTTCCAGTCAACTCTTGATTATTCATGTAATAGAGGGAAGCATTAATGTGAATAATAGAAGACTGCCCCACCTTGGCCTCTCTTCCCTGCTACAGCAGCACTGAGTTCCAGAAATGGAAACCAACTAGCAGGAGAGGTAAGGAGGCTCAGCCAAGCTGGGGCAGGGCCAAGCAAATTAACATTGTTTCTTTTCCCACTTTTATACCTTCCTTCTAAATGGTCCTTGAGTTCCTTTTCTGGTGCCTGTAGGAGATGGCCGGAAAGGAGACACCATCTGTTTGATTGAAGTAAAAATATGGGATTTTGAAAGACTAAAATGTGGTTGGGGTCAAGTCGTTGGGGATGCTGGTTTTTTCTCTCCCATCTATTCTACCCTGTGTTGGCGTTGTGCCTCAGAGTCAGCCAGCTTTCTGACTGGTGGCCATTATTCTCAGTTCAGGATTTGGGACTCAGCTAGTGAAGATAACTGTGGTGGGGTTTCTCGAAGTTTGGTCCTTGAGCCACTTACGTGTGTGTATGTGTTTGTGCGTGTGGCATGGGGGATGCTTATTAAATGTTGATTCTTCGGTCTCACCTCAGACCCATTGAGCCCAGATCTGGGGGAAGGGAATCCGTCTGGGAATTTGAGTTGTAACCCACCCCTCTCTCCAGGTGATTTTTAGGCACACCCCACTTTGTGAATGACCAGGCTGTAAAATGGCCCGTGAGCATTTGGGAAATTGCCAGCACTCTGGGGAAATTGCCAGCACTTCTGTGACCCTCACTGCTAGTAGACCAAGTGAGGGGGGTGGGGAGAAGGTGGGGGCATGGTGGGTGTCACGGGGTGTTTTTCTGAGTACAAATAGGTAGGCATTCTCTGTTGAAAGGAATGCCCAGAAGAACGGTGCTGCCAGCCACCATGCAGAATGCAGCGCTTCTTAACCCTCAAGTATTGGTCGAATTACCGTCTTGAGGATTGAGAGTTGGTCCAGCTGGGACGCAGGACGATGTGTGTGTACGCTATAGGCTTGCTTTGCATGTTTCCTTCGAAAGAGACCACCCCCTTCTCCGTTTCTGCATTGTCTCTACTTCAAATAAGGACAGCAAGTCATCGCCAACATATTTGGGGTTTTGTGGTAATTTAAATATATAAATAGGAACTGCATGATGCCTTTCAGTGATTGTACCTAAATATAACCCTCCTAATCAAAATGAGGATGTTATGCTTATTTTAAAACTGTGGTTAGAGTGTTCGGTCTTTTTTCTTTTTTTTTTTCCTTTCTGAACACTGGCTCTGAGGAGTAAAGCAAGGTCCTGTGTTTCATTGCTTTCCAGGCATTCCCAAATGACTGTTGAATGGGTTTTGTTCCAAAAGTTTCTTTGGAAGTCTGTTTAGAATTCAGATTGCATTTTCCCGTGGACACAGTATACTTGAGGGTCAGGTTCCCAGACCAGCTGGCAAAAGTCTATTTAATGTGAAGTAGAATGGAAGAGCAGTCCCCTAGCCACGAATGAGGGCTCCTGACAGTGGTTTTTTTTTTTTTTTTTAAGGGAAAAAGCACCAGGGTTTCAGGCCTGTGGTGCACACATCCAAGCATCAGTCCATGGGCAGAATCCTAGGGATTTAGGGTGGGAGGAAACAGTTCAGACTCCTCAACCTGGCTTCCTAGGCCTTGTATGATCTGGCTTCTGTTCACCTCTGGTATCCATCCATCCATCCATCCATCCATCTATGTTTCCTCCCGCCCTCCATATTTTTCTTCTCTTCTCTCTTTCACTCTTTCATTCTTCCCCCCTCTTTCTTTCTATAATACCCATCCATCCATCCATCCATCCTCCCGTCCATGCTCTCACCTTTCCCCCAGCCCTCTCTTTCTTTCTTTTCTTTTCTTTCTTACAGTATCCATCCTCCCTCCTCTCTTCCCTCCCTCTTTCTTTCCTTCTCTCTTTCTCTCTCTCCCTCTTTTCTTTTTCCTTCCTTACTTCCTTTTTTACTTCCTTTTCCTTTTTTTTTCCTTCCATCCCTCCCTCTTTTCCTGCCTTCCTCCCCCTCTTCCTTCCTCCCTGTTCTTTCTTTCTTTCTTTCTTTCTTTCTTTCTTTCTTTCTTTCTTTCTTCTTTGTTAAGTAAGCTCTATGCCCAATGTAGGGCTTGAACTTATGACCCCAACATCAGGAGTTTCGTGCTCTACCAACTAAGCCAGCCAGGCACCCCTACAGCATCATTTCTTACCATGTTTACCCGGCACTCTATATGATCCAGGCAAAAGGAGCTCCTTCAAGTTCCCTAAACTTGTCTGTGTAGCCTCTGGGCCATTGACGCTTTAACCCATGCTTTCCCACTGCCTAGAACCCCCTCCCCTTGCCTGCTACCCAGTTGATGGCTCAGTTACAGGCTCTAAGAAATCTGATCACAGTTTTTTTTTTTTAAGATTTTATTTATTTACTTATTTGTCAGAGAGAGATAGAGAGTGAGCACACAAGCAGGCAGAGTGGCAGGCAGAGGCGGAGAGCTAAGCATACTCCCTGCTGAGCAAGGAGTCCAATGTGGAACTCGATCCCAGGACCCTGGGTTCATGACCTGAGCTGAAGGCAGCGGTTTAAGCGACTGAGTCATCCAGGTGTCCCTGATCACAGTTTTTATTTTAGAATATGATTTGTATGTTTTATGCCATTTCTCTTCTGTCCTGCCAACCTGAACACTCCACGAAAGCAACTACCATGTCTGTTAATTGCTCTGGTACCCCCAACACTTAGCCTACTGTATGGCAGTTTCTTACTAACTATGTGGCAAATGAATGAATCATTTAGTCTGGGGGTTCTCAACCTTTTTGTGGCTGCTGTGCGCCTAATGGATGGCCTTCATGTGCTCAACAGACTCAACTAAGGGCCACATCAACAAGAAGGCAATATGTAGGTGATGCAGAATTCCTACCTGCTGTCTCTGCTGATTACCTTTGCTCTCTGACCAAAGAGAGCATTATAGGAATGCAAGCAAGAAAGAGAACGATGAGAGGGAAAACATGCAGAGGAATATATATGCAAGTAATTTGCCAACTTGTGTTTTAACTATTATTCATAACCAATCACTTGCCCTACCTCTCTCATCCAATGAGACATTGAGCTACGCTGAGAAAAGCCCCAGTCTAGTCCAACCCTCTCACAGATGTGGGCTCTGAGATTTAGAAAGGGCAAGTCTTTGGCCCGCTTTAGCAGGTGTTCTGAAGTTATGCCCTGGGGTTCTCTCAGGCCGTTGTATTTTCTTCTAGAAGTAGACACTCTTGAAATAAAGTCTGCTGGCCCTGAAACAACTTGTCTGTGGATATTGGAGGCAGTCTCAAATCACTTGGCCGGGGTCACTGCTGGAGCTGGGTTGGGGGGAAATGGGAGAGTAAAGTAATTCGGAAAGTACATTCTGTATTTTAGGTTGGGCTTATTAATGCTGGGTCTGGAGGAGAGCTAAGGGAGTACAGCTTACCCAAAGCTTTGCTTGTAGAGTTGAGATATAACATGGTGGCTTTTCATTGTTCCAGAATTCCATAGCTATGGAGAGTGGAGAACATGACTGTATGATCAATGGATATTTCTTGATTATGCGATCGACTGAAATTGCTTTGCTGGTGTGATGAGAAAGCTGTTTAGAGGTTTTGTTTTTGTTTTAATACCACCGAGCATTTAATTGGTCAGCAGGGGATTTACTAAAAGTTGTTTCTGTCATGAATTTATGTAGTTCCATAAAGCTAGGAGGGGCCTTCAGGCCATTTGGTTTGAGGGTCTGCTTCAGCTATTAACAATTGTATAGTGCCTTAAATACATGTTGCTAAATGTTATTTGTATTTCTCATTAGTACTCCTTTGGGTTTCTTCTGCTCAGAATAGAAGCTACCATAGGACTTAATGAAAGGATACAGCCTAATGGGTCACAGAGATCAAGTTCAAAAGCATTTAGGAAAAAGGCCTATCTGTAGGTCCCTGGAAAGGACTGGAAAGCAGTGCTTTTCCAGTTGTAGGCTTATGACCCAGGGTTGGATTCTTGCAGAAGATACGTGGCTGGACAGTGTAGCTCATTTCTCTACCTGCCTTCCGGTAGGATACACTTCAAGAGTCCCTCATTAGGCTGGTTCTTTCTCCCCACGGCAAAGGAAATTGCTGGCACATGGCTAATTTAAAAAAAAAATCATAAGCCCAGAAGCCAAAAAGTGCAAAGGCTTATGAGAGCTAAGTGTCCTTTTATGGGGCCCACCCCAAATCCTTCAGAAACAGACGGGTCCATATCCTAAGGGATAATAAAGGAAAGTACCATTCCTAGAGTCCCTTTAAGAAAAGGTAATGCCTGGCATTGCATTCCCTCCAGCCACCAGTAGTTTGCTTCCCAGGGCAGTTTTGCTTCCTGAACCTTCCTTGCCATCACTCTGAAATGCTCCTCTGTCCGTCTGGATAGAGGGAAGCAGAAAGTGCCCAGAAGTCCTGCATTTCCTTCCCCCTTGTGTCTCCCAAACCAGAAAATTCTGGGCCTTTTGCACCTGCCTCAGTTCCTCCTCATAACACTCTGCCAAAAGTATCTTGGTTCTAGGTACAATGCAAAGCTTCCTGGAGCGCACCAAGTGTGGAAGGCGCTATAATTTGAGGCAGTTTTCAGAAAAGAGCCCCTTCTGGTAATGAAAAGCCCTTTTTCCTCTTTCTCTTTTCTTTCTTTTCTTTGCTTTTTTTCCCCCCCACTTAGGCCTCATCACATTTTGTCCAATTTCAGCTCATCGCAGGCTGAATTTTCCTTTTGATGTCTGCTTTCCAGAATAGCCCCTGCCTGAAAAGGAGAACAAAAGGCCAACTCTGCGCCTTTCAATTTCCAGCCGCTGCAGCCCTTTTATCCATCTCCGTGCTTCCCTGTTTGGGAACAAAACTGAGCTCCAGGGTCAGGGCGCAGCCAGAGGAGGAGCGCTTTTTTTTTTTTTTTTTTAAACCAACCTGAGCACATGCGAATATCATGTTTCATTGTCATCCTGGTCAGGGCAGGTAGGGTTGGAAGCGGGGGAAAAAGTAGTTTATAACCTCAGCCAAAGCAGACCTTCCAGTCCCACTCCCCCTACCTCATCCCAGAAGTCTGATTCAGAAGAAAGCATTTTTTTTAAAGGGTGTAGTTTACTAATTCAGGGTTCCTTTCCAGCTTGAGTGGCTCTGTTCAGGGTACCCAGTTGGAACAATGGAGCAGGAGCCTGAGGTTTCGGCATTTGGGTGCTCGCTTGGACACCATGCTTTTGTTCAACTTTTAGCTTCCTGGTCTGTTACTCGGTGTCTGTGTTGAGCCTCCTCTGCTCCTCTTCTTCTGCTTCCTTTGGTTCAAATCACAGAAGACCTATCTCTTTGTGCTGCTCCCGGCTTGTTGTCTTGGTTACAGACTTCATCCTGCCTCTTTTTTTTTTTTTTTTGGAGGGGGAATATACTGCTCGAAGGGGAGTTTTAAAAATAGTGAGTAAGGACTCTCTCTTCTTCAAGGCTGCTGGGCTCTTCAGCAGTGGAGAGAACTGGGGTTTGCAAAGGTGGTTGTATGTTGAAAATCACCTCCAAGATAGGACTGCCCCAGCCCCAGGCCTGACCAGGTGAGTCAGGGTCTTGAGGCATGGGCCCCAAGAGTTGGTGTTTTTACTTTAAGCGAACTGTCCGGATGAGTCCAAGGTGCCTTCAGCATGTAGAACCATTGCGTTTGAACAGCAAAACCAACGACCTGGGTTGTGGGCTGTTCAAAGAGGATCAACTTTTCTGTACGTTAGAGTTTCTTGCTTAGAAGATGGGACCAGGAAATCTTGTGGAGTTACAAGCCCACTGTGAGGGCCCCGTCATTACTGTCACAGACAAAAATGCGACACCTTCCCTTCACGGAAAAAAAAAAATCCAATTATCTAGCTGGCTTGGTGTCTGGGCTGTTAACAGTGGCTGGAGGCCGTCTCAGGGATTAAAATAAATCTTTCCAGTTGCTTGAAGAAGGAGCTTATTTGTGGGGAGGACTAGGAGTTTCACTCCCCCACTGCCGTTTGGACAAAGCTTCCTGGGTGTTTGAACCCACCCCAACTTCTAGCGGTCTCCCTTTTCATACCCCGAGTGGTTAGCAGAGCTAGGCACTGTATCTTTGTTCTTTGCAAAATTGCCTTTTTATCGTGTGATTCTACCATAAGAGCAGCACAAGCTCCCGATCTAAGCCTGCAACATGACAAGAATAACACACATGACAAATAAAAAGCCCCTGAGAAGTTTATCTCCCAGAGATTAGACCCTGTAAGCATGTGTTCCCTGCAGGTTTCATGTTCAATTAGTTGTTATTTAAAAACTCAATTTGAAAGGAGCAGACTAGGATGTAGGATTCCTTCCAACCCCCCGACCCAACTCCTCCACTATTTCTTTTCCCTGCAAACAAACCACCATTACCAGTTCCTTAGAAATCTTGAGAGGCATTCTATACATAAGCAAGGCTTGAGTATTTTAGAGTGCCCAATGCTATCCCATGTACCAGAGACGCTCAACCAATACTTGTCGTGTGAATAAATGCAAGGAGCGCCCAGGTACATGTTGAGCGACTTGTATGTTCCAGGCATTGTGTTAGCTTCTCAATCTACAACAAGGATCAGCACACAGCCACTGTCCTCCAAGAGCCGGCATTCTAGCAGGGAAGATGGACATTCAAACAAACAAACAAGGAACACGGCTGCTATAAAGTGAGAAACAGTAGCAAGTGTTGTGAAGGAAAATAACAGGGTTTATGTGTGTCACTTTCCGAATAGTGACCCAGAGTCCCCTTCCCCAGTTTCCTGATACAGAGGCGTGGATGGGAGATTGGCAGCAGAGACATAACTCCCCGGCCTTGATCCTTGCCAGCGATCTTCTTCTCTCCCCGCCAGAATTTCTGTCTGACAAAACGGCCTTACTGGGAGTTCGGGTAATCCAGCCAGCTTTGTCACTGGTTGGC
Organism: Mustela erminea; assembly: GCF_009829155.1. Lineage (NCBI taxonomy): Eukaryota > Metazoa > Chordata > Mammalia > Carnivora > Mustelidae > Mustela > Mustela erminea. The sequence goes on from NC_045635.1 coordinate 91,646,396, forward strand.
AGAGTGCTAGCGGTACTGTAGATCAGAAGACTTTTGTAGACAGACCGTGAACTTCTTGTAGCTAGGAACTGTGTCCTTCATCTCGCTGGAAGCCCAGAACCCCAGCAAGGACAAACTGACGTAGGCATCAGGCCCCATATACTTGACTTCCGTTCCTATTTGACACCTTGGCCACACTTCACGTGGCAGGTAGTCTTCCTATTTTTAAAGATGAGAACAACCGGGGCCCAAGGAATTCAGAAAAACCTTCCTCCTTTAAAATTAATCTCCTATATTTCTCCTCCCGCCCCACATATCCTTGACCACAGTCAGATATCTTCTCGGTGGCAGGGCTCCACCAATATTTGCTGACCCGCATAGCTGTGACCCTGACATAGTTGGTCCCCTTCCTGCGGGGAACTGGATACCCTCTGTCCCTCCCATGGGCTGGCCTAGGCTCTATTCCCTCCCAGTTGTCTGGAAGGGTTTTTAAGACAACCAGGTCATTCTATTCTAAATATTTTTCTGGGATTGAGGTCAAGTCAGCAGCATGATCCTCTCTTAAATGGGTCAGAGGAGGCGGACTCCCATGGCTCCTTGAAAGGTTGAGCCTTTCTGGACACGATACCCCTCTTCCCTTCTCTTCCAGCTGGTTGGGGAGCAGACTCTCGATCGCATGTGTTTCCTGGGGAACTTTTATGCATCCCACACTGTGTTATACACTTTGAGGAGTGGAGGCAGAGCCAACTCTTTAAATGCCAAAGTAACATATAGGGAAGATAGAAGGTGGTACTGGCTACGGACGTGATCTTTGGAACCAGTCCCGGGTTCCAAGCCAGACTCCCCCACTTAGTTGTGTGATCTTGGGCAAGTTACTTTTGTTATTAGCTCCATTTCCTCCTGTGTAAATAGGGGCGGGGTGGGGAACAGCCCTGATCTCCTAGGATGGCTGTGAGGAATACATGAAACAGTACAAGGAAGACGCTGAATGTAGGGCCAGGCACAGGTACTGCCATTACTATTACTATTATTACTGCTGTTGCCACTGTCATTATTTACAGTTGTAGGAGACTAATGGAGTGATAAGTGTATAGCACCAGTAAGTACCAGTGTAGTTCAGAAAAGGAATGATCAGTTTTGGTGGGTGATCCGGGGGAAGTCTCTGGAGGAGGGAGGAGAAGTGGAATGAAATGTGGGAGGCTGAACTGAGTTGGAGCGGGGGCCCAAAAGAAGGAACCAAGTTGGCGTCAGCCATATTTAGTCTTGACCAGCAGCTCACCTATATTTACAGCTAATCACCTCCAGCCCTTTATGACTCCCCATTTGGAGGGTCCTGCTTTACTACTTGCAATTTAGAGGGGGTCCTTATTGGCTGACTGCTCTGGCTGAGCTTTAGAGTGTTTGATGTGGGCCCTGACTCAGCAACTTGGTTTGTGGGTCCAAGGCCTAGTTTTTTTTTTTTTTAATTTTTAATTTTTTTTTAAAGATTTTATTTATTTATTTGACAGAGAGAGAGATCACAAGTAGGCAGAGAAGCAGGCAGAGAGAGAGGGGGAAGCAGGCTCCCTGCTGAGCAGAGAGCCCGATGCGGGGTTTGATCCCAGGACCCTGAGATCATGACCTGAGCCGAAGGCAGAGGCTTAACCCACTGAGCCACCCAGGCGCCCCTAATTTTTAATTTTTTAAAAAAAGTTTTTTATTTATTTATTTGACAGACAGAGATGACAAGTAGGCAGAGAGGCAGGCAGAGAGAGAGAGAGGAGGAAACAGGCTCCCTGGCGAGCAGAGAGCCCGACGTGGGGCTCAACCCCAGGGCCCCAAGATCACGACCCGAGCCGAAGGCACAGGCTCCAACCCACTGAGCCACCCAGGCACCCCTCAAGGCCTAGTTTTTATCAGCTCACCCAGGGAGGCTGGTTTCACACTCGGCCACTTTAGGGGAGACATTGCAATAAACCACAAGGTGGGAGAATGGATTGACAATGGGGGAGGGACCCATGTAGAGACAACACTTGTGTCTATCAGTCGGGTCATATCATTCCTGATAACCGGGTTCTTGAAGCCAGATTAATCAGGGACTTGTTTGGTAACCTAAAATCAGAACCTAACAGGGGTTGAAGGGTTTCAAGAGAAACAGCATAGGTACATCAAACCACTGTATTGACCAGAATGTGTATCCTTTTGTCTCTACAGTGCTGGGAAAACATTAATGACGATTTTTCTCTTGGGTGTTTCCATTTTCTAACTCCGTGGTAATACTGTGTGCATGCTATGACCATGTTCTTTTTCTGTCCCCCTCCCCACCCCCCCGTTTTTAAAAATCTTCTTGATAAGATTTGGAGAATATCCACTTCTCAGTAGCAGTATAGATGCAGTGATTCTCTCATTGAGGGATTTTTTTTGGCTTTGTTCCTAAATTGTACTGATGTTTCTAAGCAGGGCTGCCACGAATGGCTTTGCACTGCACAACCCTAGGAGAGGGTGCCATTCACATAGACTATAATTGAATGGCGCCACTAGGGTTGTGCAGTGCACAACCTACACAACTGTACTCGGCAGCCCTGGCATAATATCAGTGCTTTTTTTTTTTTTTTTATCAAGGGCAGGGTTTTGGGGAAAGGTAGAGAGTAGCAGTTTGGAACGTTCTCCAGGACTTGGTAAGGGGGCTGAAGCAGTGAGCTGCCACTGTGATTCGGAAAGGAAGAGAGAAGTGCAGTTGTGGCTTTGAGGGGATTATCCAGCCTTTGGAGAGTCCTGCATTACTGCTTGCGGTTTTGAGGTGGAAGTCTTTTCTCCTGTGGGAGGACTACTGAGCTTCACTCTTTCAGTAAATCATTTTTTGAGGGACTACCTTATGAGGGGTGAAGAACAGGGAAGGATTTGCACAGGAGGGAGCATTTGAACTGGGCTTTATGAAAGAAGAAGGAAAATAACAGGTGAAAATGGGTTGTGAGAACAGAGTTCCGGGGAAAGGGAAGAGGGGGAGGGAAGACAGATGGGAAACTGCATGGTGGGATATGTGGGTAATGGGGAGAAATTCTTTTGCTTTTATAGAAAGGCACAGGAAGAAGAGTGGTAAGCAGTAATGCTGGTTGGGGGCAGGTGGTTTCAAGTGCTGAAGGGGGAGGGGAGGATCCTGGATGCCAAATTAAGGAGTTTGGGCTTCATTTAAAAAGCATTAAGGAGCCAACCTAAATTTATTGTTTTTAAAAATAGTTTATTGAGATATAACACTTACTGTACAGTTCACCCATTTGAAGTGTTTAGTCAGTGGTTTTTAGTATATTCACAGTTATGTACAGCTATCACCACAATTTTGAATATTTTCATCATCTCAAAAAGAAGTTACATATTATGTAGCTGTCACTCCCATACCTGTCTTTCCCCCTGCCTCTGGTCTAAGCAATGATGAATCTGTTTTCTGTCTGTATAGATGTGCCTGGTCTAGATATTTCATAGCGATGGAGTCATATAATACACTGTCTTCTCTGAGTGGTTTCTTTCACTTAGTATGTGTTTAAGTTTTGTGCATATTGTAGCATGGATGAGAACTTCATGCCTTTTAGTGGCCCAGTAACGTTCCATTGTGAGGGTGCACCACATTTTGTTTATCTATTCATCACTGAGGAGTGTTTGCGTTGTTTCCGCCTTCTGGCGGCTGTGAATATGGCTGCCATAAATATCCGTGTATGAGTTTTTATGTGGACATTTCTCTTGGACATATACATGGAAATGGAGTTGCTGGGTCATATGATAACTATGTTTAGCCTTTTGAGGAACTGCGACACCATTTTCCAGCGTGGTGGCACCATTTTACAGTGTACAGCTGTACCTCAGAGATTCCATTCCAGACCACTGTAGTGAAGCAAATATCACAGTAGAGCAAGTTAAATGAATTTGTTGATTTCCCCATATATATAAAAGTAATGCTTACACTATGCCATGGTCTGCTAAGTATGCAATACCATTTTGTCCAAGCATACAATGCATGTACCTTAATTTAAAAAAATACTTTATTGCAAAAAATGCTAACCATCTGAGTCTTCGGTGAGTCATAATCTTTCTGCTGGTGGTTGGTCTTGCCTTGATGTTGATGGCCCCTGACTGATCAGAGTGGTGGTTGCTGAAGACTGGTGTGGTCGGGGCAGTTTCTTAAAATGAGACAACATTGAGCTTTGCTGCACTGATGGACTCTTCCTTTCACAAATGATTTCAATGTAGCGTATGATGCTGTGTGATAGCATTTTACCACAGTAGAACTTCTACAAAAATTGGACTTAATCCTATGTTGTCATCTCAACACTCTTCACAGCATCTTCACCAGTAGATTCCATCTCAAGAAACCTCTTTCTTTGCCCATCCATAAGAAGCAGCTCCTCAGCTGTTCAAGTTCAATCATGAGATGGCAGCAGTTCAGTCCCATCTTCAGGCTCCACTTCTTTCTTTTTCTTTTTTTAAGATTTTATTTATTTATTTGACAGAGAGATAGAGAGAGCAGGAACATAAGCAGGGAGAGTGGGAGAGGGGAAGCAGGCTTTCTGCCGAGCAGGGAGCCTGATGCAGGGCTCGATCCCAGGACCCTGGGATCATGACCCGAGCCAAAGGCAGATGCTTAACCCACTGAACCACTCAGGTGCTCCTTCAGGCTCCACTTCTGATTCTAGTTTTCTTGGTCTTTCCTTTGCATCTGTAGTTCTTTTCTCTATGGAAGTCTTGACCCCCTCAAGTCATCCACGAGGGTTGGGATCAACTTTTTCCAAACTCCCATTCATGTTGGAATTTTGACCTCTTCCCATGAATCACAAATATTCTTAATAGCATCTAGAAGAGTGAATCCTTCCCAGAAGGTTTTCAATTCACTTTGCCCAGATCCATCAGAGGAATCACTTTCTATGGCAGCTAGATAACCCTGTGAAATGTATTTCTTCAATAATAAGACTGGAAATTCAAAATGACTCCTTGAGCCACAGGTCGCAGAATGGATGTCATGTTAGCAGGCATGAAAATAACATTAATGGCACGCATTTCCACCAGAGCTCTTGGGTGACCAGGCGCATTGTAAGTGAGCAGGAAGATTTTGAAAAGAGTCTTTTTTTTCCCCGAGTGGTAGGTCTCAACAGTAGGCTTTAAATATTCAGCAAACCATGTTGTGAACAGATGTGCTGTCATCCAGGCTGGTGTTGTTCCATTTATAGAGCATAGGCAGAGGAAATTTAGCATAATTCTTAAGTGCCCTAGGATTTCTGGAATGGCAAATGAGCATTGGCTTCGACTTCAAGCTTTGGTTTCGAACATCTGTATCCAGCAGCTTTAGCACTTAGTAAGAGAGTCAGCCGTTCTCTGAAGCTTTGAAGTCGGGTGTTGGCTTTTCCTCTCTAGCTATGATAGCCCGAGATGGCATCTTCTTCCAATAAAAGTCTGTTTGATCTGCATTGACAATCTGTTGTTTAGTGTGGCCACCTTCATTAACTATCTTAGCTAGACCTTCTAGAGAAGCTGCTGCAGCTTCTACGTCAGCATTTAAGGAGACAACTTTACTTAAACCTCATGAACCATCCTCTGCTAGCTGCACATTTTTCTTTACAGCTTCCACACCTCCCTTGGCCTTCATGGAATTGAAGAGAGTCAGGGCTTTGCTCCAGATTAGGCTTTGGCTTAGGGGAATGTGGTGGCTCCTTGGATCTTCTGTCCAGACCACTCCAACTTTCTCCGTATTCACCAAAAGTTGTTTTGCTTTCTTACCATTCATGTGTTCACTGGAGTAGCACTTTTAATTTCCTTCAAGAACTTTTCCTTTGTAGTCACAGCTTGGCCAGCTGCTTGGCTTAAGAGGCCCTGCTTTTGGCCTACTGGCTTTCAACATGCCTTTCTCACAAAATTTAATCATTTCTAGCTTTTGATTCAAAGTAAGAGGTGTGCAACTCTTCCTTTCACTTGAACACTTAGACGCCCCTGTAGGGTTAATAAATGGCCCAACATCCATATTGTGTCTCAGGGAATAAGGAGGCCCAAGGAGAGGGTGAGTGATGGGGGAACAGTTGGTCAGTGTAACAGTCAGAACACAGACAACATGTGTTGATTAAGTTCGCTGTCTCATGCGAGCGCTGTTTGTGGCGTCTGAAAAAAATTACAGTATAACAGCAAAGATCACCATAACAGATCACCTTAACAAATAATGAAAAAGTTTGAAATATTTAAGAATTACCAAAATGTGACACAGTGATACAAAGTGAACAGATGGTGTTGGAAGAATGGCACTGATAGACTTGTTCAAAGCAAGTTTGCCATTGACCTTCCATTAGTTAAAAAAAAAAATTAAAAAAATGCAGTATCTACAAAGTGCAGTAAAGCAAAGCAGGATAAAATGAGATGTGTCTGTATGAGGTTTGAGTTTTTCCCCATCATTACAAACACCTGTGATTGTCTTTTATCTTAGCCTTTCTTGTGGGCATGAAGTGGTATGTCCTTGTGGATTTGATTTTCATTTCTCTAATGGCTGATATTGAGCATCTTTTCATGAGTGCACTGGCTATTTGCTTGTGTTCTTTGGATAAATGTCTATTCAGATCCTGAGCCCAGTTTTAATTGGGTTGTTTGTCATTTTATTGTTGTGTTTCAAGGGTTTTATGTATTCTGGATAAGAGACCCTTGTCAGACATAGGATTTGCAAAAATTTTCTCTCATTCTTCGTGTTGTCTCTTTTCTTTCTTAATGGTGTCCTTTGAATCACAGAAGATTTTAATTTTCTTGAAGTCCCATTTAGCTGTTTTTATCTTTTGTTGCTTTTGCTTTCTGTGTCACATCTAAGAATCCATTCCCAAATCTGGGGTCGTGAAGATTGACTATTATGTTTACTTTTTAAAAAAGATTTTATCTATTTATTTGCCAGATCGAGAGAGCAGGAGAGCACAAGCAGTGGGAGCAACAGAGGGAGAGGGAGAAGCAGGCCCTTGCCATGCAGGGAGCCCGATGCAAGCCTCCATCCCAGAACCCTGGGATCATGACCCAAGCTGAAGGCATTTCTGAGCCACCCAGGCGCTCCTACTCTGTTTCCTTTTAAGAGTTTTATAGTTTTTGCTTTTACATTTAGGTCTTTGGTTGAATTTGGCTTAACTTTTGTGTGTGGTTGTGAGATGGGGTTCACCCACCTGTATGCATGGGTCCACTTGTCTCAGGACCATTTGTTGAAGAGACCGTTTCCGCCATTGAACGGTCTTGGCACCCTTGTTGAAAATCAGTTGTGTTTATTTTTGGAGTTTCAACTCCATTCCATTAGCCTGTGTGTCTCTTTTTATGCCAGTACCATGCAGTCTTTATTATTGCTTTGTAAGGAGTTTTGAAAGCAAGTCATGTGGGTCCTTCTTCTTGTTCTTTTCACCTTGTTTTGGCTATTTGGAGTCCCTTACAATTCCATAAGAATTTTAGAATTAGCTTGTCATTTTCTACAAAGAAGTCAGCCGAGATTCCAATAGTGATTTTGTTGAATTGGTCATCTGAAAATTTTAAGGAGGAACATAACATTATGAGGGCTCTATTTTCAGAATAAGAACCTGACAGTAATGTATGAACCCTAGAGTAAAGGAGGAGAGATACTGGAGACCTGGAGATCAGATTGGAAATTGTTATAGTAGTTCAAGAAAATGAGAGGGATTAAAGGAGGAAAAGATGGTGAGGATAAATGTGAGATATATGGAAAAGGTTGAGGACTGACTACATGTGGAGGCAGACGAAGGGGGTGCCATGAACAATAGCTCCAAAGTTTGAAAATAGGCTAACTGATTAGATGATGTACTTTTATAAACTCTGTGTTTTATTTATTTTTCCTTCTTTCTTTTCTTTCATTTTTTTTTTGAGAGAGAGATAGCATGTGCATGCATATGCATGTTGGCAGGGGGGAAGGGTAAAGGGCAGAGGGAGAGTGAGAAAGGAAATCTTCAGCAATCTCTACGCTTGGTGCAGAGCCCAGTGCGAGGCTTGATCTCATGACCCTGACTGAGATCATGACCTGAGCTGGAATCAAGAGTCGGATGTTTAACTGACTGAGCCTCCCAGGTGCCCCTAAAATTACTTTTGATTTACAGAAGATTTGTAAAGAATATTACAGAAAATTTCTGTATGCTTTCATTCAGCTACCCTAATGTTAACATCTTGCATAATCATGGTAAAATTATTAACACTGAGAAATTGTCATTGGTGCTATGAACTGAACTATAGATTGTATTCTGATTTCACCAGTTTTTTCACAAACGTCCCTTTACTATTCCAGGGTCCAATCCAGGATCCCACATTATATTTAGTTGTCATGTCTTCTTAGTCTTTTCTGTCCATGACAGTTTACCATTCCGTCTTTCATTACCTTGACAGTTTGAAGAGCACTGGTAAGTTCCTTTGTAGAGCGTCCCTAATTTAGATTTATCTCATTTTTTTTCTTGCTCAGATTTTGGCAGTTATAGACAAAAACAGAAGTGAAGCTTTATCCTTTTTGTGTGTTATTTTAGGGAGTACATGATGATATGTCTTCTTACCAGCGATGTTAACCACGGTCATTCAGTCAACACAGTGTCTGCCAGATTTCTCCACCATGAAGTTCCTGTTTGTTTTTCCTGGAAATTTAACATGAGCTGTGCTGATACAGCTCACAGTAGGGATGGATTTTTCTACTGAGATCAGAACAATTATAGTTCTTAGGTATTGAGTGCTAGCTATATGCTAGGCATCGTGCCAAGAGCTTTGCTTGCTCTATTGCATTTGATCCTCTCTAAAACCTTGTGAGACATAGATACTATTTTTGTCCCTATTTGAGAAACGGGAATTCCTCCAGTTTCTTGCCTAAGCTCACTGTGCCGTGAGTGGCAGAGCCAGCCTGTGGACCCAAGTTTGTTTTGACTCTAAAACCCATAATCTGAACCACTTAGCAGGGCTACCTGTCTTGCTTTCATTCTCTTAATAGGGATGAATTTACCAGTGGGACCAGAAAGCTTGGTGTTTATGAGCTAAGCTTCTCTGGCCCCTTGCTAGTGCTTGGGTGTGGACATGACAAAATACACCTCTCTGTGACTCTCCTTGTTCGATAACTCAGTGGTTGAGCAAACCCATTTTTTTTTTTTTAGATTTTATTTATTTATTTGACAGACAGAGATTACAAGTAGGCAGAGAGGCGGTCAGAGAGAGGAGGAAGCAGGCTCCCTGCTGAGCAGAGAGCCGGATATGGGACCCTGGGATCATGACCTGAGCCTAAGGCAGAGGCTTTAACCCACTGAGCCACCCAGGTGCCCCACCCCATTCTTTTTTAAGATAGAATTCAAGCAGGTTACAATCTGTTCTTTGAAGTCTAGGAACCATCCTGGTTTTAAGATGACCTTATAACCTTCTAAATCCATTTTAGATTGATTCTAAAACCCAACTCTTTATAAGTATGCTTATTTCCTTTTTTTCCCTAAATTCTTAAGAGAAAGCTCTCTTTTCATCAGTTCTTTAAACTGACAAAATTGGTAATTTCTCAGAAAGAGGTAAGCAGAAGGAGTTAATGGAAGGATAGAGGGTGGGCATTTAATGAAAGGCTTCCTGGAGAAAATGGTGCTTAATTTTGTATTTGAAGGATAAATAGGGATTGGCCAGAAAATTTAAGATGAGAAGGCCATTCTGGAAGAGTGAATAATATTAGCAGTAAAGATTGAAATTTTAAAAATAAAATTATGAAAATAGTAGGTGACTCTTCTATAATCCCAGGGTTGTAAGACTTTTAAACATGACAGCAAAGACAGCCATAAAGGAAGTGACAAATATATCTGAAAAAAGAAGCCATAAAGGAAGTGACAAATATATCTGATTACATAAAGATAAAAAACTTCTATATATCAAAAAACTAACATAAGCAAAGCGACAACACTGACTCCTGGGGAAAATATTTGCAATAAATATCAAATAATCTGTATAAAATATCATTAAAACATAAATGGCTCTTACAATCCAGTAAGGAAAAAAACATACCAGTTATAAAATAGGCAAAGGCCACAGGTGGTCACATACCCAAAGAAGAAATACAGCTGTCCAAAAAACATGTTAGAAAAGAGTCAAACATTTTTGTTCATTTGAAACATGCCAATTAAAGGAATAAGTTGAATGTGTGTGTTATTGGGGAGGAAAATAATTTTCTCTCTACCCTTCTAGGTTCTTGGCAGAGATCCTCTCCCCTGACCCCATAATTAAAGACCAATTAACAGGAGAGAAAAACAAATGGAAGTTTAATAGCATGTATGCCTCCTGCAGACATGGGAGAGACCCAGGAAAATTGAGTAACTCCCCGAAATGGCCCAAGCTACCACCTTAAATACCATCTCTAGCTTAGAGACAAAGGGAAGACATTGTATGGTGGGGGTTGTATAGGGCAGAAGGCCAGTTATGGGAGGGGACCAGGAAGAGCATGGTAATCAAGGGTAAGGTCATTGTGCAGGTTGAGGTCAGTGTCTTCTCCATTGATAAGAGTGTCTAGAGTTCAAGTCATCCTTCTTTTCCTGGTACAGAGCGGGGGCAATTCTTACAAATGGAGATTTTCCTTATAAATGTAAATATCTCCTACAAAAGGGTAACTTCTACTTACTTTTCAGAGCTTGTCCCATGTCTGCTGTTGTGTGTGTGTGTGTGTGTGTGTGTGTGTGTGTGTTTAAATAACCAGCCTAAAATAATCCTTATGCCAAAGAGACTTATTTCAGGGTGGCAAATTCTGCTCCCATTCCGTGTTTTGCCTTTTAAACAGGTTGTAGCAGAAACACTTTCTCATATGTTGCTGGTGGGAGTATAAATTCAAAGAAATTTTCTCGAAGGCAGTTTAGAATTATAGGTTAAAAGCCTTAAAATGTATATTCCCTTTGAAGACCTAGAAATCCTCCTTGCACAAATGTAGACTAAGGAAATAGTAAAGGATCTGAAAACGTAGACATAACAACATGTGCAGTAGGAGGAGATTGGTTGAGTAAATTGTTGCATATCTATAGTTGAACGAAATGGAGCAATTACAAAATGAGGTTGTAGAAGTGTGTTTATTGACATGGAGTATATTCAGGGTACAATTTGGCACAAAGCATGAAGCTTCCAGGTTGAAGAGGTAGACAGGGTCTGGAGCAGAGAAAGTGTTGTCTGCAATGCTAAGAAGCTTGGGATTTTTCCGTAGAAACTGGCAAGTCATTTTGTAGGATTTTAAGTGGCGGATGAGAACAGTGTCTTAGGTAGATCTTTCTTTCAGCAGTGTATCTGGTGGTGGGAGACCAGTGAAGTGATTATCTCAGTGGTCCAGGGAGAGAGGGTGTGGGTCCAGGGGTATGATCATTAGTGACTAGAGCCTAGGACAGACTTTGGGCAGTTCAAGGAATGAATTTTCTCTAAGGTTGGTAACAGTTATAAGCACTCAGGAATCCCTAAATCGCTGTGTACCATCATAGGAGATAGGACCAGGGGAACTAGAGCCATAGGACAGGGCCTGAGAAGATTGTGCACCAGACCAAACACCACTCACCTGGTCCTCTTCCATGGTTTCTGTTTCATTAAGTTTTTCTACCCTCTTCACTGATTTACCTGGCTAGTCCCTCATTTAGAATAGTCTTGGCAAGTGGCCTTTTTTCCCCGATTACATTGCCATAGTACCGACACTTCCTCCTGCGAACAAAATTTAATCTTCCTTAGGCGTCATGAAGATGGGGATTTATCAGGTTTAATGTTGGAGTGAAGCAGTTGATGGGAGACTGGACAATGATGCTAATGAACTTTGAACTTGTGAGGACAGGAACAGGAAGGAGAACAAGTGATACCAGAGGGGTAGGTTGGGTGGGGAACCAGCGCAGTTCAGAGGCAGAGGAACTGGGACAGCTGCCTAGATTAGGTGCTTTGAAAAGAGCTGAATTTACAAATTGCCAATGTTAAAGAACAAAATTCAACAGGGTAAATTTGAAGATCTAATTGGCTTTACTAAGAGATTCACGAGTCAGGCAGCATCCCATCCAGCCAGGGGAGGGGAGTTGTACAAAACAGTTGGTTTCTATAGGAAGTAGGGTGGGGCAAGGGAGTTATTAGCAAAGGAGAAAAAAAGGAAAGAAAGGATTGTTTCAGGCAAGGTCCCCTTCCCTTAGGGGGAGAGGCAGAGGGTTTTATTAGCTGGATTACATCATCTTTGGAGAATGGAGTATTTCTCTGGTGCTGGCCAGAAAATTCCAGATTGATTGGCTTAAAATTCTACTGGGGGGAGATGAAACTGCAGTTAAGTCTTGGTTTGTTATCTTGGAGGTGAGTGACTCCACCTTGGGCCTGTGGCTTTCTTTTAGCAGTGGGAAGGAGAACCTTGAAGTAGTACAGGGAGCTTTCCTGGGGAATCTGAGAGGGTATGGCTTTGAATGGAACCTGTACCTTTTTTTTCCAGAAAAAGACCTCCATTTTGTAAGGATCTAAAGAGTATCAGAGCCCAGCAGACCTGGTTCTAAATGAGGTGGCTTGGGGCTAAGATGAGCATGTCTTTAGGGAATGTTGGACTCTGCGGCCCATCTATATAAACTTAATTTGCTGCCCCGTTTGATTGTGTTTGGAGAGGGTTCACCTTATAGCGACTACATATTGTGAACTGTGTGGTGGCACAGGTGTGGGGGCATTGGGGTGACTCTCCGTGTGCCATTGGGTCAAGGGGAAGGGCTAGAGTCTGAAGAAGAGAATACCATAAGGTGTGGACCATGTCAGGTGTGAGGTGGAAGATGTGTTGAATTGGGAGTTTAGGGGATCTTGGTACTTGTTTGGAACGTTTCCCTTAGGTTCCTTCATCTACAAAGTGGAATTTAATAACAAGGCCCTGCTCATCTCCCAAACAATGGGAGAGTAGAAGTGTTCTGTAGCACATCCTTCTGACTGTTACCACCTGTCCTTGTCCTTAAGTTCAGGTGCTGAACTGGGTAGATTTCACCATGAGTACAGAAGCACCAGCTTGGTGATGGGATACGCTCAGACACATTCCCATCTTCCTACTGTCCTTGTTTGTGCTTCTGAGTCTCCTTTCTTCCCACCCTGTTTGCAACTGAAGGGATCCATTAACTTTCCATCTGCTAAAACATGCTACAAAAATTTGGTCTAAAATATGCTACGAAAATTTGGAGGCAAATGGCAGCCCAGCAAGGAAGAAAGCAGGGATGTTCAGTCCAAGGCTGGGGGCCCACTGGGCCTCTGAATTAAAATGTTATTTCCACATGGCTCATTTGGTTAATGGTGATTATGGATGTGGCTCCAGAATGCTAGGGCAGAGAGGTTCAATGTCATAAATCTTTGAAGTTGCTGATGGAGGCCTTGAGTTTACTGGAAATGGAATAGGATGGATTCGGGGTCCTTTTTCAGATCTGCTGATGCGGCATGTCTACATGTACCTGATTTAAAGGTTGCTCAAAGAAGATACTCTCTATCTTGGTGATGGGAATAGACACACCAGATGAGAAAGGCCAAAGTGTTGATGGAAGTGGCTTGGACATGTGAAACTGTTGGAGAGCTCATTTAGGGTCAAAACTAGATTGATTAGCTGCCTCAAAAGAGATTAGACCCATCGTTGGGTTGGGACTGGAGGCTTTGCTCCCTTTAGTAGGTTTCCAGGCTTTTGCCATAGGGCTATCATGAGTCAGAGGCAGCCAAATGGAGCAGGTGTAGGGGAATCTGTCCCAGGAATCTGGTCATCTCTTCTTGGCTGTGGGAAAAGTTAGAGTTAAGTGGGGCCCAGTGTTTTATTTTTGCTTCTCTGTTTAGCATGTTAGCATGAAGTATCTTGGCTATTCCAGAATCTCAGGAAGGCTGCTGTCATGGCTCTTAGGTGACTCCAACCAAAAGTATTGAGGACCTTTCCAGGGTGGTTGGGGGCCCCTGTCTATTCTCTGTATTCTGTACCTTGTGAGTGTAGTCTTTGATGGCCTGATGCTGGGTAACTGAGTGCAACCTCCAACTTGGTCCCTTGCTTCAGGTGAGTAACTTTACTGCTGTGTCAGGGGTAGAGAATACCAGGTTTGTTTCTTTCTTTCTTGGATTGCTCCTGAAGAGTAGGGTGGGGAGTGGGGATACATTAATGTTCAGATGATTGAGAATCCAAATTGAGAGTCCTTATCCCAAACCATTCAGGTCAGATATATTTCAGAAGTCAGAAATTTTTGGATTTCAAGGTAATACAGAGGAACGTGGGTGGCTTATTTGGTTGAGCACTTGACTCTTGATCTTGTGGTTATAAATTCAAGCCCCATGTTGGGTGCAGAGTTACTTAAAATAAATCATAAAGTCAATATAGTGAATATGGAGTATTTTATATATCCTCCCAGTAGGATCTGGGGTAATACCCCATAATCAAAAGCTTATTATTATTATTACTATTATTGTTATTTTAAAGATTTATTTATTTATTTATTTATTTTAGAGAGCGAGAGAGAGAGAGATTGAGAAAGAGAGCATGAGCAGGGGAACAGAAAGAGGAGAGGGAAAGAGAGAATCTCCAGCAGACTCCCTGCTGAGCAAGGAGCCTAATGCAGGGCTTGATCTCAGGACCACTGATATGACCTGAGCCAAAATCAAGAGTTGGATGATCAACAGACTGACTACCCAGGTGCCCCCAAAAGATACTATTTTTATGGAAGCTATATGAATACTCAGCATAAGTGGAATAAAGGAGTCCATGAATAGTTTCAGCTCAGTTCAAGTCATACTTGCTATCAAATTAGCTTTGAAAAAACCCATCTTTTGGTTTTTAGAGCTTTTTGGATTTGGTGTTACCAGTGAAGGATTATTGGCCTGTAACTGTCATTGGTTTTGCACTATTAATCAAATTGATCCACAGGGGGAAAGGCTCGTTCTCAGTGGATATTTCCTTTTCTGGGTTCTCTGATCAGGTATTTCTCAGGTGATGGACTCCTGGCCACATGTCTTTCAAGACCCATTCTCCTTTCCATTCTTCTTTCTCTTCCTCTTGGTAGGGATTCAAGCAGGTGTCTTTCTTTGTAGTGATTTTCCTTATAGTGCCCTTTATTTCTAAATGTAGATTTCGAGGAAACCAAAGAGACAAATGCTAAAGAATATACACATGACAGAGCCAAACAAGTTTATAATGCAGATAGCTTATTTTTTAAAATTTTAAAAATATTTATTTGACAGGGAGACAGCAAGAGAGGGAATACAATCGGGGGAGTGGGAAAGGGAGAAGCAGGCTTCCCGCTGAGCAGGGAGCTTGATGCAGGGCTTGATTCCAGGACCCTGGGACCATGACCTGAGCTGAAGACAGATGCCCAACAACTGAGACATCCAGGTGCCCCACAGATAATCTATTTTAATAAATGCTCACTAGAGAGGGACATGTATCCATGACTTTGTAAACCACACCATTAAATCACTGTATAGGAAGGAGCTCCACAAACATGAGCTTCGTTCTTTCATTAATCCTTAGTCCTGTTGAATGTCTTTGACTCCTGTAGTAGTCCAGGCCAAGGTCAAACAGTCATCATATTTGGCTGCCAGGAGTGGTCGAGTCTCCTGGGGCATTTGTTAAACATGCAGATTCCTGGAGTCCCAGATTTTTGGAGTCAGCATTCCTAATGGGGGGGCCTAGGAATCTGCATGTTCAACCAGTTGCTCTGCAGAGGTTTCATTGTCTCACTTGAAAACCAGTGCTCTGATGAAGGTCATACAGATGCAGTTGTTCTATAACCCAGCATGGAACCGATTTGTCTCTTAGAAGGACGAGGTTCTTGTTTGGTTTGCCCGCCCCGGGGAGAATAGAAGAGTAGAACTACCTGTTCATGGTAAGAAATAAGCCAATCAGATGTGGGGGAGGAAAAATAATTTTCCCTCTACACTTCTAGGTTCTTTACTGAGACCTCCTCCCCCTAGCCCTCCTACCCACCGGGCCAATGTAATAAAAGACCAGTTGACAGGAGAAAGGCAAATGGAGGTTTAATACCGTATATGCCTCCTGCAGACATGGGAGAGACCCAGGAAAATTGAGTAACTCCCCGAAATGGCCCAAGCCGCCATCTTAAATACCATCTCTAGCTTAGAGACAAAGGGAAGACATTGGGTGGTGGGGGTTGTGCAGGGCAGAAGGCCAGTTATGGGAGGGGACCAGGAAGAGCATGGTAATCAAGGGTAAGGTCATTATGCAGACTGAGGTCAGTGTCTTCTCCATTGATAAGAGTGTCTAGAGTTTAAGGCATCCTTCTTTTCCTGGTATAGAGGGGGAACAATTCTTACAAATGGAGATTTTCCTTATAAATGTAAATATCTCCTACAAAAGGGTAACTTCTAATTACTTTTCAGTGTTTTTCCTATGTCTGCTGTTTTTAAAAAAATAACCAGTCTAAAATAATCCTTATGCCAAAGAGACATATTTCAGGGTGGCAAATTCTGCTCCCCTTCAAAATCAAAGGGAGGTTTGGAGCCTGGAGGTGGCAATATTGGTAGGGTTGCCAGATAGAACACTGTAGGCCCGCTTAAATTTGAATTTCAGATAAACAATGAATAATGTTTTTATATAAGTATATCCTAAATATTGCATGGAACATACTTACACAAAAACATTATTCATTGTTTATCTGAAATTCAAATTTAACAGGGCCTCCTGTGTTTTTATTTGCTAAATCTGGCAGAGCTGGATATTGATTAACCCACCTTCCCCTGTGGGAGGCAAAGCAGCTGGCATTTATATGCTTTGTCCCATTCATGGAATATATTTTTGTTTGTCTTGGGTTAAAAGCTTGTCAGACTGGCTACTATATCATATTGACATTGAGGAGTTGAAAAATTGAGTCTTGTTCTAGAGATTGAAAGGAAGTGTTCTAGAGACTCCCCCCCAAAAAAAGGCTAAGAAAGGCTTTTCCCATCTTGCCCATCTTGCCCCCAAACACTCCCTCACTCTCTGCGTCTCTCCCTCTCCCCCACTGTAGCTCTGTCTCACACACACACGCACACATATGCACATGCACACACGTACATGTCCACGCACCTAGATGCCTGTGCAAACAGAAACACGTTTGGAAGACCACGTGCTTGCCTTTTCAAGTTTTTATTTTATATTGCATTCTTTGTGTTAGAGTCTGGTTATTTATTGTTACTCTGATCATTTTGCTATTGTTATTGAAGTCACATTGTCTGTGTCCAGTACTGCTCTTGATGACCATACTTAACTCTTTTTCAATTGCAGATCTTTCTCCTGGCCTGCCCTCCGTGTCCTGGAGCTATCGTCGTCTTCAAGTAAGGGAAAATCGGTTTTTGCTCTGTTGTCATTGCTATTCCAAATGTTCAGTCTTTTTGATAACAAAGAGTGATGAGCATGTTGATGTGAACATCTTGGGCCTGCCCTGCTTGCCTCTGGGCTTCTCAAGGAACAAAAGTCTATGCGGCCCAGTGAAACACTGGGCTATGACATGCAGAGACTGGGCTTTGGTCAAGCCCTGACAAGTCCTCTTTAGCTAGTGTTTGTGGTGGTGGTTTCTGGCCAAGTCCTGCTCCCTTGGAAGGTTGCTGACTTCCTGCAGTTTCTCTTGAGAGCATGCTGAGGGCCACACACCTTCCCTCCTTTTAAGAATCCTTGTTTTGGGGGCGCCTGGGTGGCTCAGTGGGTTAAAGCCTCTGCCTTCGGCTCAGGTCATGATCCCAGGGTCCTGGGATCGAGCCCCACATTGGGCTCTCTGCTCTGCAGGGAGCCTGCTTCCTCCTCTCTCTCTCTCTGCCTGCCTCTCTACCTACTTGTGATCTCTGTCTGTCAAATAAATAAATAAAATCTTTAAAAAAAAAAAAAGAATCATTGTTTTGTGGTCCAGCTGCTCCCCTGAAGACCTTTGTTCTTCTGTTTCTGTACTTTGTTTCTGTTTCTGTACTTCTATACTTTGAAGACCTTTGTTCTTCTGTTTCTGTGGGTTTTTTTTTCCTTAAAGTGCAAATTAAAGTAAGGGGAAGAAAATATCACCTTTACCAGTCCTGATTTTCTTAAAAATAGCAAGCATCAAATCCATTAAAGTGTACTGCAGACAAATCATGTTATCTAAGGGCAAATTTGCTTCAAGGAAATTCTCAAGAGACCCAGAACCCTCCTTTTAACCATGAGCTGTGACCACCTCATTTATCAAGCCTTTTATTGGAGTTGCTAATGAGAAACTAAATTGACCAAATTAATTTCATCTCTTTCCCCCTTTCCTGGCCCCCATTTTGGAGCTGTTCCTGAGCGGTGAAATGGCTGCAGGCCAGAAGGAGGAGACAGGAAGTAAGGGGCCCAGCAGATCCTTGGGTAATGGAAGAGTGGTGTAAATGGCTTTCTGATTTACTTAAGTCATTAAAGTGTTAGGTAGGGGGAAATATACCCCATTTGCTGCTTCGAACAGCTCCTTGGAATAGCCACTTAGTCTCTTGCCTTAGGTGAGTAACTTTCTATTGGATGAGGGCAAATGGATCCTGATCTCACATATCTTGTACTTGAAAAGCTCCTAAGTGGAAGGCTATTTAACCCTGTTTCCCTCCCTTCATTTCCCAAAATGAGCTCTATTTTTCAGTGTAATGTTTTAAAGTAACATTTATTGGTTTTATTTCATTATTATTAAAGTAACAATTCTCATTATAGGAAATACAGAGACACATAAAAAAGAAAATAAACATCACTCTTAATCTACCACTAAGACATAATTTTGGTTACTGCTTTTTTTTAAGAAGAAGAGATCATATTCAGGATTCTTACTGTATCTTCTAAATTTAATTTGATTTGTATATGTGTATGCATATGAAAGTACATAAACATGACTGCTAGATTTTTTTTTAGAGTGGCTCTTTTTTTTTTCCCCCTCTTGTCCTTGTTTTGTTTGACTCCTACTTCTGCCTTTCCAGACCTGCAGATTACCAAACCAGTATGTATCCTTCCAGATTTTACTCTATACTCATTTGGTACACACACACACACACACACACACACACACACATACACACAGAGGGATTTTGGAATGTTTTACTGTTGTTGTTCATTGATGGTTTTACAAAAATAGAATCTTATATTAACTGTAATACATCTTGCTTTTTCACTCAACAATATCTCATAGGAATCTATTAAAGTTTATTGGTATATCTTATTCCTTTACGAAGCTACGAAATATTTCATGGATGCACAACTTATTTAGCCATTCTTCTCATTCCTTTTTAAGATTTTTACTTTTAAGTAATCTCTCCATCCAATGTGAGGCTCAAACCTATGACCCTGAGATCAAGAGTCATGTGCTCCACTGACCGAGCCAGCCAGGGTTTCCTAGTTATTCTTCTATTCTTGAATGTTTGTATTTATTCTGTATTGCTGCTACTATAACCAATGCTGAAATCAACATCTTTGTGCATATGCCCTTAAATACTGGAGCTTTCAATTTGTAAATATATACACATGCACACACAAATGTTTACATGTAAATATACATATTTATGTTAATAGATATTTCCATTCTGATATATAAAAACAGGCTGTAATAATTCGCTTTCCCTTTTGTATGTAAAACATGAGATTATTATTTTCTTCACATCCATACCAGCATAAGGTGTTATGATTCTTTATAATTTTGACAACTTAATGGGTGCATTTCCTTGGCTACTAATGAATTTCAGTATCATCTCATAATTTTTATCCAATTAAATTTATTCTTTGAATTGTCTGTTCATACCATCTGCCCCTTTCTTATGGGTTGCTTAGGTTTTCTTAATTTGTAAGACTTCTTTGTATGTTTTGGATATTGGCCCTTTGTCTATCGGCATTATGATAGATATAGTTCCCAAATCTGTATGTGCTGATTTGGCTGATAGTATATTTTGCTATGTGTTTTTTTTTATTTTTATTTTTATATTCAAGTATGATTACTTTCTTATAGCTTCTGGGTTCCCAGTTTTAGTTAAGATGATTTTCTTAAAGATGGCTACCTTGTTGTGCTAGTGTGATGTATTACATAATCCCTACTTTCCCCCGTGAACTGAACTACCATTTTTTTCACCTATTAAACTTTTTACATACGAGGCTCCACTCATAGTTTCTGTATTCGGTTCCATCTGTTTGTCTATTTGTGTACTCAGATCATATTGATTTGATTATATCAGCTTAAATATTTTTCTTATCTATTTATCAGCATTTTTTTCTTATATGTAAATTTGAAGATCACTTTTATTCAACCCTCCCCACCAGCCCTGTTTGGATTCTAATTAGAATTGCATTAAATGCATATTTTGGTTTTGTGAGAGCTGATGTTTTAAAATTATGTAGCTGTGATATAATGTAATATAATGTAATCTAAGAAATTGTGTTTTTTCCCCATCTGTTCAGATCTTGTTTTATGCCTTTCTTGATACATTTATTCCTAAAGAATAATAGCTTTTCTGTCCATTATGAGTTGAATATTGCTCACCTTTCCATTCTGAAGTGCTTCATACTAGAATAGAAAAACCTTTTGATTTTAACAGTAGTCTTCATATCTCCCCATCTTACCAGACTCTCATTAGTTTTGGTAAAATTTATTTTCATTTTATCCTGTCTTTCCGATGGTTACACTGGTTATTTTCTTAGGTTTTTGCTTTTGCTTGAAACTCAGAGTGAAATAAAAATGGTGTTCGTGGGCCACTGTCTCTAAAGTGATTTTAAATGGAGAATGTCTCTGTGTGTCTCCGTATTTGCTGTTGGTGTTTGTTAGCCCATTACATGTAAAGAGTTTCCACATTTACTTAGAGGTATTTTCAAATAAAACAGTTCCTGCATTTTATCAAATGCTTTTTCACGTCTCTTGAGTATGTTTTTTTTTTTTCTGTTTAAGTATTTGATACAGTGAGTTATGTTGAAGAATACCCTGATTTCAAATTACTGTTACATAGTGACGTAAGTCCTGCTAGTCATAGTATATTATTATGATGCATTGCTGGAGTCCATTTGTCAATCCGTTCTTTAGAACCTTTGCCTCAGAATTCATAAGCGAGATGGGAGTCATTTTTTTTGGATTCTTTTCATGAGTTGTAAGGATTAAAATGGAATTGCAGAGTACTTCTTCTCCTTCTCTGGCCTAGAATAATTTAATTACCAATGGAAGTTATGTGTTTTTTTTTTTCGGCTTTTAAAAATTACTTTTCTTTCCTTTCTTGGGTGGTGGTTGTTATTTTAGAAATTATGTTTTTTTTTTTAATGGTCAGGTAAAACTCAACTGCAAAGCTCATCTGGTCCTGGTGCCTTTTTCATTTCTTACACCCATAATCACCTATCCAGTGTCTTCTATGGTAATTTATTCAGATCTTTGAGTCAGTTGTGGTCATTTATCTTTTATTCGGAAGTTACCCATTTCTTCTGAGTTTTCAGATTTGTTGCCATGAGTTGAGTGGAGCATGTAGTAGCCTCTTATTTTGTAATTTTAAAAACTCTGTCCTCATGTATAGTCATGTCTTCTTTCTTGGGTTTAATCTTGTCTGTCTTTGTGTTTTCATTATTTATAGTTCGGTCAGGTTAGTAAGTACTTTATCTGTTTTTGGTTGCTTTATAGAACCTGGTTTTGGATATAGTTTTATATGTACATGGTCAAAAGGTGTGTATTTATTTCTTTCCTCTTTGCCTTCTTTAATTATCATTTTCTATTCTGCTTTATTTACTTAATATCATTACCCGCATTTTATTGCAAACTCATCATCCACATCATTTTAAAATTAAACTTGCTATATTTTGAGATAATTATATAACATAATGAATATCATATCATAATACGGATGCAGTTGTAAGAAGACTACAGAGAGATGCTAGGTACCCTTCACTTAGTTCCCTCCAGTAGTAACCGCTTGCAAAACTGTAGTACAGTGTGAGAACCAGGATATTGACATTGGTACTGTCGAGGTATAGCAGAGGTCTATCACCGTGCAGGTCTTCCCTGTTGCCTTTTTATTTATTTATTTTAGTTTTTAAAATTTATTTATTTATTTGAGAGAGAGCGAGAGAGGGAGCATGAGTGAGAGGGGAAGAAGAAGAATCTCCTGCAGACTCCGTGCTGAGTGTAGAGCTCAACTTGGAGCTGGATCTCATGACCCTGAGATCATGACCTGAGCTGAGACCAAGAATTGGATGCTGAAGGGACTGAGCCACCCAGGCACCCCTACTCTTGCCCTTTTACAGCCACACTCACTACTCTCCCACCTGCATCCTGTCCCTGACCCCTGGCCACTCATGTGTTCTCCATGTCTGAAATACTGTTATTTCAAGAATGCTATATAAATGGAATCATACAGTGTGTTACCTTCAGGACTGGCCTTTTAAAAAATATATTTTATTTATTTATTTGACAGAGATCACAAGTAGGCAGAGCAGCAGGCAGAGACAGGGGGAAGCAGGCTCCCCGCTGAGCAAAGAGCCTGATGTGGGGCTTAATCCCAGGACCCTGAGATCACGACCTGAGCCGAAGGCAGTGGCTTAACCCACCAAGCCACCCAGGTGCCCCAGGACTGGCCTTTTTTATTTATTTATTTTTTTTTTTAAAAGATTTATTTATTTATCTATTGGACAGAGAGATCACAAGTAGACAGAGAGGGGGAGAGAGAGAGAGAGAGAGAAGCAGACTCCCTGCTGAGCAGAGAGCCCGACGCGGGACTCGATCCCAGGACCCCGAGATCATGACCTGAGCCGAAGGCAGCGGCTTAACCCACTGAGCCACCCAGGCGCCCCATTTTTAAACTTATAATTCCTTGCAGATCCATCCAAGGTTTTAATCATAAGCGTGATTTTTCATGGGTGCATACTAGTCCACTGTGTGGAAATACAACATGCAGTGCAAAGTTAAAAATCAGTATTTCAGAAAATAGTTCTCAAAATAATAACTGCACTTTACATCAGTATAGATCCTTCCTGTTTTCAAAGTACTTTGTCTTAAACAAGCTCATCCAATCCTTCAAATAATGCCATGAGATAGGGACTATATTATTCATACTACAAATCAAACAGTTGGGGCCAAGACGTATTAGATAGCTTGCCTAACATTACAGAGTGGCAGAACCAGGATTCTCTTCTTCCTTTCCTGCTAATGCTCATAATCAGGTTTACTGTGTGCTTAGGGATGGGGGGGAAACACTTAACATGGATCACCTCATTTAGTTCTTCCAGCAAACTTACGTGGGTGGTAGAAATTATATCCCTAGTTACATCAAGTTAATGGAGGCTCAGGAAGTTGAAGTGACCTTGGTGTTTTCTGCTCTCCTGCTCTTCTTTTATTATTTAAGGCATTAGAACCATGAAAGCATCCTAATGAAAACTCCACAAATCTCAGTGTACACTGATGGGCACCACTGTGGTCTTTATGTCAGTATATTTTGGAGGTTGCACTGACTAGCACTATAGCCCCATCTCTTGTTTTTTTCTATTGGCCCTTTGCTGTGCCAGCCAAGCATGAGTTTGTCTGCTTCCCAGCAAAGCAGGGGCTGGCATGTTCTTCTTGGAGGCATGCCCAGACGCTGCAGGAAAGGGGTATCGTGTGCCCAGGAGGCTGCCTGCCCCATGCTGGGCAGGGGCTGGCAATTCTTTTTAGGGTGGGCAGGGGGCGGGATTCTCCACAGGGTTCCCATGGTGCACTTGACAAGAGGGAATGGTGGTTCCCCCGTGTTCTGGCTGGATCCCAGAGTGCTTCACTTATGTGCCCCTCGTTGATATGTGACCGGCTAAGTCTGCAACTAAGAAAGGCTTCCTCAGCAGAAAGCATGTATGCGGAGGAGAGAGCTGAAGTCAGCAGGGATTCCTTCCTGGCCCACCATCACAGCAACCTTGGGCATGGTGCTCTTTTTTTTTTTTTTTTTAATTTTATTTATTTGACAGAGAGAGATCACAAGTAGACAGAGAGGCAGGCAGAGAGGGAGATAGAGGGAAGCAGGCTCCCTGCTGAGCAGAGAGCCCAATGGGGGACTCGATCCCAGGACCCCGAGATCATGACCTGAGCCGAAGGCAGCGGCTTAACCCACTGAGCCACCCGGGCACCCCGGCATGATGCTCTTTTAAGAGAGAATGAATTCTGTGGCTTGAATATCGAAGGTACCAGGATATGGCTCTTCAGGGAAGAACCACTCAAAACAGCCAAAATGAGTGAAAAGAAAGTGGCTCAGATTCAAAGAGGTAGAGAACAGTGCTCCAGGTACACACACAACACAACAGGCAGATGCTCATAGAACAGCACCCGAACTGCCTGCTGTGTTGTGTGTTTATTCCCTGTAGAGGCATATCCTGGTACCTTCCATATCCAAGCCACAGAATTCATCCTCTCTTACTCAGCTTTGAGCAAAACCCATATATTTTTAGAGACTGTTCTGGGTGTACTGTCCTGCTACAAACTTCAAAAAAAAGCTACCTGTCTCAATCACCTTGATCACACATACTCAGCCCCATAATATGAACCAGGCTGTGTCACCGGTTCATAATTAATTAATTAATTAAGGTATTATTGACATATAGTGTTAATTTAGGTATATAATATAGTGATGCAACAATTATATATATTATAAAGTGTTCACTGGGGTAAGTGTAGTTACCATCTGTCACCACACAAAGTTATTACACTAGTATTGATGATAGCCCCTGTGCTGTACTTTTCGTCCCTGTGACTTTATTATTTTATAACTGCAAGTCTGTACCTCTTGATCGCCTTCACCCATAGTGCCTATCCCCCTACCCTCCTCCAGTCTGGCAATCGCCAGTTTATTCTCTGCATTTATGAGTCTGTTTCTGATTTTGTTTTTTGGTTGGTTTTTTTCGTTTTGTTTTTTTGGATTCTACATGTAAGTGCAGTCATATGGTATTTGTCTTTTTCTGACTGACTTATTTCACTTAGCATAATACTCTCTAGGTCCATCTGAGTTGTTGCAAGTGGCACAATATCATCCTTTCTGATGGCTGAGTAATATTCCATCATCTTTCCAGACTGTAGCTTTTCTATCCATCCATTGATGGATCAAGGTTCTTGATGCATAAGACACCCTTTTGTGAACCTAAGGGAGTGGAAAGAGGGCCTTGTCATAGGGTAGCCAGGTCCTGCACAGCTCTCCCCACCCTTCAGATTTCATTATAGAAAGCTCCAAACCCATACACATTATGCCAGTTACTCATTATATATTTTAATCTGTGTATTGTCACTTTGTGTTCTCTGCCCAGTTACTACATAGGGTTATTTCTCCTCTTGTTCGTCTGCACAAACCATCCGTATATAGAGCATTAATCCTTTATCAACTTTGCAGGAAGTGTTTGCCCCAGATTGTATTCTAACTTGTTGATGTTGCTTTTGATACACTGTTGATGCTTTTATTGGACAAACTACTTGGTTTCCAAGCTGCCTTCAGACTGTGGTAATTTCTTCTGGTGCTTTTATGCCTGAAAAATTTCCCCTTCAAAGATCAGGTAGAAAATCTGGTTTTCTTTTTTCTTTGTTTGGGCTTTTTTGTTTTGTTTTGTTTTTCATTTATTTTTAGAAAAAGCAAGAGAGAGCAGGGGGAGAGGCAGAGGGAGAGGGAGAGAGAGAATTTTAAGTAAACTCCATGCTGAATGTAGAGCCGACATGGTGTTCAGTCTCACAGTCCTGAGTTCATGACCTGAGCCAAAATCAGGAGTTGGACACAACTGACTGAGCCACCCAGGTGCTCCAACATTTTGGTTTTTAAATTGTTTTTTAAAAAATACTTAGCTGTCAGTTCATCTAAAATTTATTTTGTGCCTAGTATGAGGTAGGGATATACTTTATATTTTTTTCCTCAAATTGTCATTTTTTTGGAGCACTGTTTATTGAATAAGCATTCCCTGTGATTATTGCCGTTGTGTACTTAAATTCTTATGTATGCTAGGATTTATTTTGGGGGCTTGTTTTACTATTCCATTGATTTCTCTTTTGGGTCCTCACCAGTTTCATACTCTCATCTTTGCAACAGCTAGCAGGCCTGATTTCTCTTTGCCGTTGTTCATAGCCTGTTACTTTACCCACACTTTTTTCTTAGCTAGTCTGAACCACTTTTTCCTTCCAAATGAACTTAGAATTTTTTTTGTCAGATTCTCCTTCAAATTCTATTAATTTTGACAGAAATGACTTTTACCTAAAATGCCATTAACATCACTATAATACAGAGTCTGTACTTATAGGAAAAGATGTGGTAAATTTCTTAATGTATCCAACTCTTTTGTGTTAAGGGTGAGTGCGTATGTGTGTATCCCACGTGTTTCTCATCAGGGTCATTCGTGGACAATTTGTAGTTTATGGTATATTTATTATTTACTATATTTTCAAAGTAGTTATTACTGGTACACAGGACAGATTTTGATTCTACGTGTTCGTTTTATCTTTGGCCACCATGCTTAACTATTTTAATAGTTTTTCAGTTCCTTCACTTGGATTATTTTGGAAATTAATGGTGTCAACACCCATATGGTAATCTTAGCTCCTTACAAAGAGTGAAACTCCTCCCCATCCCACACCCCTGTTTCTAGCCTGATTGTATTGGCTAGACGTTCTAGGACAGTATTAAATAATAGTGATACTGGCAGGAATTGCTGCCCTGTTTCTGATTTTAATGAAAATGGTTCTAGTATTTCACTGTTGATTCTGATGAAGGTTGTTGGTTTAGTTTAGATGTCCTTTATAATGTTAAAGAATTTTCTTATTCTTAAATTACCAAGTTGTTTTTTTTTTAATCAGGATTGGTTGTCAAATTAACTAATTTAGCTAATGGTTTTTAAGAGTAAGTTGAGAGGTTCATTTGAGTTTTCTCCTTTTACCTCCCCATTTGGTATGTTAAATAAATAGATTTCCTAATAACAACCTTTGTTGGATTTCTAAGGTCAGCTTTCCTTTCCCTCTGCATGTCTGCGAGAGATTCAGGATTGGATCCTGTACTGCGAATTTGATTGATTTTGCTCTTTGCCATCTTGAATGTGATACTTACTTCTGCTGCTACAGTATTAATTTCTTTCGAATTCTTTCTTGCTTTGCTACTCTCTTTCTCCCCAGTTTGGTGTCTTTCCTTCTCAGTACTTTTTTTAAAGTCGTCTCTGTACCCAACGTGGGGCTCAAGCTCACAACCCCAAGAATTAGGAGTCGCGTGCATCACGGACTGAGACAGCCAGGCACCCCTCCCCCATATGCTTTATTCTGATGGCATTCTCGACCCGTTTCAGCAAGTCCATGTTTTCTCAGATTCTACAGAGGATGCCGTTTTGTAAAATACTTCTTCCGGTTTTGTAAAATACTTCTTCCGGTTCAGACACTAAATTTACTTTTGTGCTTCCTCAAAATAAAAATAATGGGCACTTCTGCTGCTAGAGGCTCTCCTAGGAACCATACTGGTTTTTTGGGTATGTTTATACATATTAAAAGGAGGATTTATTTATTATTTGTTCAAGGTAGGTTCTCTGGATTGCCTTTGAGTATTCTTATGTTCTCTTTGGTATTGGCCAGGAGCCCTTCTCAGCTCCTC
This sequence comes from Mustela erminea, assembly GCF_009829155.1. NCBI lineage: Eukaryota > Metazoa > Chordata > Mammalia > Carnivora > Mustelidae > Mustela > Mustela erminea. Next base: position 91,673,840 of record NC_045635.1, read on the forward strand.
ATCTTGGTGAAAGGTAGACAGACATCCATGGCTTCTTAGCCTGTTTGCCAGCTTCATCTAGTGGGTTCTTGCCAGACCTGGGCAGAATCACTTACCCTACCACTAGGTTCTCTGATACTCTGAGCAGTTACGGTAGATGAGAAACTACAACCTCCCACACGCACTGCCACCTGAGTTCTACTTGGGCAGACTTCCACTTCCAGGACACAGTATGCCGGCCCCAAAGCCATCACTTCTGGCCTTTTGGATTTGAGGGAGTAGGAGTCTCCAGATGCATGTAGAGCAGTCTGATTTCCTTTGCAAGCAGTAGTCCTGGAGTGGAGACATGACTGCCCAGCGTGCTCGTTGTGGGATTTCTACACCAAGAGGCCGACAATGGCAGGAAGGACTCAGTGTCTTCTGACTTTTTTCAGGTTTCCGCTGCGTGTGTTGGCCGCATTTTTTTTTTTTCTCATTTCAGCATTAGCCTTATTCATAGTGGAGATTTCTTCCAGAGTCTTGTAATAGGATGACCATCAGTCTAAGTCTGCAGGGATTTAAGGTCTTTTAATTGTTTTTTTTTTTTAACCTTTTTCTGTCTTTTCCTAGGAATTTTAGTAGAAAGCTGGGAGGGGCTGTGTTATTGGATGTTAGCCAAGTTCTACTTTAAAGTAGAAATTCAGTGTATATTTTGGTTTAGAGCAGAGGTCGGCAATCTTTTTCTGTAAAGGGCCAGATAGTAAACTTTCCGAATGTTGTGGGCCATGTGATCTGTTTTACCCATGTAAGTTATTTTGTACCTTGAAAGCACCATTGATAGTACCTAAGTGAATGGGCTTGGCTATGTTCCAATAAAACTTGATTTATAAACACAGGACAACCCGATGAAAAGGTTCTGGAGCTGGATGATGGTGATGGTTGTATAGCAGTGTGAATGGTTAATGCCACAGAACTGTCGACTTAAAGATAGTTATGATGGTAAATTTTGTGATATGTCTATTTTACCACCCCCCCCCAAAAGAAAAACCCAGAACATAACAGGGCGACCATATCTTGCTGACCCTGAGTTTAGAGCAATTAAATCTAGTACATGGAAAGAGAGGGAGGGAGGGAGGAAGAAATTAAATGTATTCAGCAGGACAGAGTGACACTGTTGAGGAATACCTCAGTGAGAGTGGGGCCAGGTTCCGGAAAACTGCAGTTCATTGTAGTGACATCAGCCCTTGGTCTTTAGAGATAGAGAGACACAGAGTTTGTAGTCACACTTTTTGGCATAAGGATCAGATCAAGGATTTTTCTCTTCCCGAGGCAACTGAACAGCCAGTCAGCCCTTCCTTCTAGGTGACTGGTGATGCTTCCTGTAGCTAATGGGGTCTCTTCCTGGGGCTAGAGAATTCTAGCTTTTTAGTTATTAACTATAGCAGACTCACTGGATAAAAAAGAGGAGCCATAGGTCAGTCAGCTGATTCTGCACCTCCTTGCCAAGATTCCTGAGCCATCAGGATTCACCTGTCAACTGGAGACCTGGGCCCTGGGCACCAGGAACAATGCCGTTCTGGGAACCCCACACCGCTTTTCTCTGAGTGGGGTGGACAGGAGGCTCCTGCTTTCTGGCTCCAGCCTCGGCCTCATGAGCTTAGCTTGGCCAAGACCTTGAACGAGCCCCAAGCAGGTCTCTGGTGCGTTTAATGCTGTTCTTGGAACAGAGTTAGCAAATGGAGGTCCCCCTCCCAGCACGCGGTGGTTTGGACTTTCCTGGTCTCTGCTGGGTCTGTTATCCTGGCTGAAGGAGGGTGTTATCACCACGTGGTCCCCTTTCCAGTCTCCATGGATCCCAGCACCGCAGAGCGCTCTGAGTGCAGTCAGCTTCTTAGTTTTCAGCTTACTCGTTGGCATCCTGGCTGCTGGTGTTTTTTGTTTTTGTTTTTGTTTTTTTGAGGAGGATGAAATTCTTGGTTTCACCAGGGACTGGGGGCCTCTTAGGGAAGCCAGCCTTTTGGAACTCTCTTCTCTCTGAGCTGGGGTATTTCGAAGGACCAAATGAAGGGAGAGGGAGTGGCTGTTAAGATTTCCCTGGCTTTGGGTTGTGATCAGACAGTTCCGCTGCCTTGTGAGCACCCACGACTTAACGAGCCTGGTTGTCGGAGTGTGTGCCGCAAGGGTAGGGGGCCCTCAGGGAGTGAGTCACTGAGCCGGGCCCACTGAATGGCAGGGCACTCTTCCCCCGCCCTGCCCCATAAGAAAAGTGCATAGCAGAGAAGCTAGTGCACATCTTCTGCCTCGGGAAGGGTACCGTGGCCCTTCCCCCGGGAGCAAGCGGAAACCCTTCACTCGGCTCATTTTCTTGTCCACATGGAGAGGAGTGGATCTGTGATGCAAGTGGGATTATGTGGTCATGAGTGTCTGCTGACTCAGTCTGGCGAGGGTTTTGAAGGAGATGAGATGAAATTTCATCTGTGCTGCAGAGAGCAGGGGGCGCGTTGCTGGCTGGAGAGAGGACCGTAGGCCGGGTGTGGAGCCAAGGTAGGTGAGGGAAGCATGGGGCTGGGTGAGGGGAGTGAGGGCAGCCTGACATGCGATCCTGGCGTTGTAAGATCGATGCCCTGTTGGCCTTTGGGCCACGTGATACTACGAGAGTTCGGTAGCCCTGCGACCTTTTCTTTGTCTAGATCCCGCTTTATTGTACTTTCCAGTTTTTAAACAGCAGGACTTGGGGCAGGGAGCCTTCCTCTTGCTGGGACCATCCTGAGTTCAGGAGGGGAGGGGCGGCTCAGGTTGGACCTCCTGTGCCTTAAAGTCTTGGAATGGCTTGACCATCGCAGCACCCCCTTTTCTAGTACACAGGACATCCATCAGCTGCCCTAGGACCCCCCAAAAGAGCAGCCTTTTGGCACCCTCACCTGGGAGGTAGCTGCTTTGGGGCTTAGCTTTGGCCTCACTGCACAGGGTGCTTGCGAGAATGCTTCTCTGGCGCCTGCTTTCCTAGGAGCCATTAACTATCAGCTTGCTGCCTTGCATCCATACATCTTCTTTCTTAGTGCTTAAAACAGGGAAGATGCTTTCAGGTTGTCCGCGGGCCTCCTCTCCTTCCGTACACCCGAGAAGCTGCCTGCCTTCCCACGTGTACGTATTCAGTTTCGTTCTCTCTTGGGAGCTTTGGCTGCTCCAGTCCTGGCCCATATTTTCTGACTGAGTATTCTCAGAGCCCCAACCAGATCCTCTCCAGGAAATCTCTCTGAAGGTTTCTGGAGCCAGGACTGCTTTTCTTCCTTTCCTTTCCTTTTCCCTTTTTCCTTCCTCTCGGGCTGCTTGGCTTTAAACATGTGCTTGGATGTAGATCATCTCCCAGTAAAAGGAGTGCTGGGGACGCAGGTAACTTTTCTCGTCCAGCAAAGCGTGGGAAGCAGTATTCAGCAGAACAATAGGGATTGATCATTTGGGCCCTCTTTTTTACTTTGCCAGCCTAACCAGTCCTTACAGAAGCTAAGTGGCGTATCTATGATGCTATGTTTCAGGCGAAAGCAATTCCAGGAAAAAAAAAAAAAAAAAAAGCAGTGCAGCATAATAGGTGAGGTTTGGGCAAGATCTGTAGGTGCTATGTGGTGGGTAATGAAGAGATAAAACTATTTTGTTTTTATAAAGGCCATCCATGATCACTGGAAGAAAGACATCAAACGTTACAGAAAGCAATCTTGTGGAAAATGAAAGTACCCAATAATTCGTCTGGTAATAAATATGTGGGAGTAATGTCTTCCCAAGCTTCTGTGTGTACATACCCATTTTTTATTTTAGTTTTTTTTTAAGATTTTACTTATTTATTTGAGACACAGAAAGCAGGAGAGAGAGAGAGAGAGAAAGAGAACATGCAGGGAAGAGAGAGAAGCAGGCTCCCCACTGAACAAGGAGCCTGATACAGGGCTCGATCCCAGGACCCTGGGATCATGACCTGAGCTGAAGGCTGATGCTTAACCAAATGAGCCACCCAGGCACCCCCATACCCATTTCTTAAAAACTGAATATGGGATTTTTCTAGGCATCTGCAAAGATAGGATTTGTAATCTCTCCAAAGTTAATATACTTGTTTCCCAGGTCATTAAGTGTTCTACTGCACATGATTTCTTTGTTGTTAATTTAAACTCAGTTAATTAACATAGAATGTATTATTATTTTCAGAGCTGGAGTGTAATGATTCTTCAGTTGTATAGCACACCCAGTGCTCATTCCAGGTGCCCTCCTTAAGGCACATGATTTCTGATGACAGCATAGTATTTGATGTTGATCATTCGGATGAACAGAATACGATCTATTTAAACAGTGCCCTGTTATTTGGCATGGGGTTCGATGATCAGATACTATTTTAAAGGAACCTTACATGGTGCTGTGCAAGTAGATGGCTTAGGTTATCTAGTGTGGTTTGGCTACTTCTTAAGACTTCTGAGCAAGGCTGACAGTCATCAGCCTCCATTTCCTCGTTGGTAAGAGAATGCTATGAATAGAAACTGCTTCCTTGAGTGGTGGTAACAATTCAATGAGCTGCTCCATGTTCATTTCTTAGCATGGATCCTAACAGACTAATCAGTGAATGTTAAAAATACATAGCCTGAGTTTTGTCTCGATGCTTCACCGTCTTGTGTACTTACCTGCTGTTAGAATTAGGGTCCCAGGAAATGAAAGCTGTTTTCATTCAAAAAAAGCCGAATTTCAGAATGCAGACTGCTTTCAGATAAGTAGCCTGTATTACTAGTCCAGTGCCTTGCACACTGGGGCTTTGGCCGTCTGGACTTCACAGGAAAAGAAGGTTCTGTGACCTTGGCAGTTGGTGCCCCATTTGGTGGAGAGCAAGCAGGTGGGAATCCGTGGGTTACAATCAGTCCTGTATTCTATCTTTAATAGTCTCTCAAGTCTTCTATCTTTGTGCCCCAGGCAGAGCCAGTCAGACCTTCTTGTTAAACTTGTTTGTATTTCTTTTCTTGTTTTGTTTTTTTTATTTTTCTTTCCCGGCTCTTATCCTGAACAAATGTCAAACATGCAGAAAAGGGAGCAGGGCAACACACCAAACACTTGTATGATCGCTACCTAAGTTCAGCGATTTTTGTCCTGGTTTCTGATACGTGAGTTAAAAAATGTGAGGTCCTGACTACATTTCCTGCTGTCTGACAGGACTGTCCTGCAGAGCTCACAGGGCGGGCAGGAAGCGCATGCTCTCGGGGCGCCTGAATGGCTCCGTTGGTTGAGCCTCTGCCTTCGGCTCCTGTCATGATCTCAGGGTCCTGGGATTGGGCCCCGAGTCAGCCTGCCTGCTCGGCGGGGAGCCTGCTTCTCCCTCTTACACTCCCCCTGCTTCTAATCTGTCTTTCTCTGTCAAGTGGATAAATAAAATCTTTACAAAAAAAAAAAAAAAGGTGAATGCTCTCAGGCCAGGGGCTGATGGAAGAGATAATGTCAGAGTATAAGGACCCTGGGCTCTGGGATAGTGGCAAGAGATCTATTGTTTGTATAATACAAATTGTGGAAAAAAAATCTCAACATAGCTTCTGGCTGAAGGGAAAGAACGTAGACCCAGGTGTCCATCAACACACAAGCTGTGTGGAGTGAAAAATGTAATTTGCAGAAAGATAGAAAGTACATCAGGAAGCAACAATGTATGGGGTTTGTGGATACATACAAATGTAATAAATCGATACAATCATAGAAAGGAATCCCACTATTTCCGAATAAAAGTTTCCTCTGGTTAGGGGGTAGGGGGGGGGATGGATAGCATTCAGGAGGGGTCCACAGAGTTTCAGCTGAATCTGTAATGTTCACATTGTCTAAAGCAGGATGGTGGGCACAGAGGTTCTTACTCTTTTTATACTTTTCTGTATGTAAGAAAATTTTTATGTAAAGAACTAGAGGGAAGAAACATAGTTTAAAAGGCTTCTTAGAATCTCGGGATATTTATTTTGTGGTTGTTGAGACCGGGGGAGTTTCAGTGTTTTGTTTTTCATCTATATTTTTGAATTTAATTATCATACTATAAAATTGACTTTTTGGCATACAGTTCTAAGAGTGGCTTCCACTTCTTTGCTGTTGTAAATAATGCTGTTATGATGGGGGTGTACAAATGTTCCTTAGCGACCCTGCTTTCATTTCTTTTGCGTATATACCCAGAAGTGGAATTGCTCGATCGTACGGTAATTTCATTTTTAATTTTTTGAAGAACTGCCAAACTGTTTTACACAGCTGCTGTACCATTTTACGTTCCCACCAAGAGTGTACAAGAGTGCCAGTTTCTCCACATCTTTGCCAATATTTGTTATTTTCTGTGGATTTTTTTTTTTTTTTTTTTTGGTCGTAGCCATTCTAATAGTGTCAGATAGTATCTGATTGGGATTTTGTTCTGCATTTCATTTTCTAATGTCCTATGTGATTCCTTCTTTGATTCATTGGTTGTTTAAGAGTGTGTTATTTAATTTTCACAAATTGTGAATTTTCCCATTTTACTTCCATTATTGATTTTTTTTTATTTTTATTTTTTTAAAGATTTTATTTATTTGACAGAGAGAGAGAAATCACAAGTAAGCAGAGAGGCAGGCAGAGAGAGAGAGAGGGGAGGAAGCAGGCTCCCTGCAGAGCAGAGAGCCCGACATGGGGCTCGATCCCAGGACCCTGGGATCATGACCTGAGCTGAAGGCAGAGGCTTTAACCCACTGAGCCACCAGGCGCCCCCCATTATTGATTTTTAACCTTATCATGTTGTGGTTTGAGCAGATACTTTGTATGATACCTACCTTTTCTAAATTTTTAAAAAATATTTTATTTATTGATTTGAGAGAGAGAGAGAACATGAGTTGGGGGAGGGATAGAGGGAGAAGGAGAAGCACACTCCCCAATGAGCACAGAGCCAGATGTGGGGCTCCATCCTAGGACCCTGAGTTCATGACCTGAGCTGAAGGCAGATGCTTAACCAACTGAGCCACCCAGGTACCCTGATACCCACCTTTTTAAATCTGTTCAGAGTTAATTTATGGCCTAATATATGGTCTGTTCCATGGGCACATGAGAGGAATGAATTCTATTGTTGCTGATTAAAGTGTCCTCTATAATGTCTATTAGATGTAGTTGGTTTATTGTGTTGTTCAGGTCTTTGATTTCCTTGCTTTTCTTTTCTCTGCTGTTCTATTTAGTACTGAGAGTGGAGTATTGACGTCTCCAGCCATTATGGTAGAGCTATTTCTCCCTTTGAATCTTTGTGTTTTTGCTTTATAGATGTTGATGATCTGTTATTAAGTGTGTAAAAGGTTATTATTGTTACGTCTTTTGCAGTATTGAACCTTTTATTAATAAATAATATCCTCTCTCTCTTCTAAACTGTTCTAATTTATAGTCTATTTTGCCTAATATTAGTATAGCTGCCCCTGCTCTTTTTTTTGGTTACCATTTGCATGGAATATCTTTTTCCATCCTTTCTCTTTCAACCTGTTTGTGTCTTTGAATCTAAAGTGAGTCCCTTGTAGACAGCCTAGAATTGAATCGTGTTTTTTATTCAGTCAGCCAATCTCTGTCCTTTAGTTGGACATTTTTAAGCCATTTACATCTAAAGTAATTACTGATGAGAGACTTCTGTAATTTTGCTAATTGTTTTCCATACGTTGTATAATTTTTTTGTCCCTCATTTCCTGCATTACTGTCTTCTTTGGTATTTGGTTGATTTCTTAGTAGTCCAACAATTTAATTCCCTTATCATTTCTGTTTGTATATATTCTTTAACTGTTTTCTTTGTGGTTATCATGGGGATTGCATTTAACAACCTAAAGTCATAGCATTTTATTTTGAGTTTATATGAGCTTAATTTAAATGACATACAAAAAGCTGCACCTTTATAGTGTCATTCTCAACCCCTTTCAGGTATCGATGGCACAAAACTACATCTTTATGCAATGTGTGCCCCAAAATGTAATTATTTTCAAAGGCATTGATCTGTTAAATTATGCAGAAAAAAATGTGGAGTTACAAACAAAATTTATAAGAATAGTTCTTACACACTGTGGTTTTTAAAATGTATTAATCTCTTAAATTATGTAAAAAACAAAATGTCGGAGTTATAAACTGTTGTTAAGATAATACCAGCTTTTATAATTGCCCATATATTTACCTTTACCATGATCTTTCTTTCTTTATATGGCTTCGAGTGATGATCTGGTGTCCTTTTATTTCAACCTACAGGACTCTTTTAGCACATCCCTAAACTGTGGCAACTGCTGATTTGTTCTCCTTTGCTATAGTTTTGTTGTTTAGGGAATATCATCAAAATGGAATCCTGTAATACGTAACTTTTTGAGACTGGCTTTATTCACACAGCTTTAAGATTTATCCAAGTTCTTGTATGTATGATCTGTTCGTTCATTTTTGTTTTTGAGTATGTATATACCACATTTTATTGATATGTCTGTACCACAGTTTGACACAGTGTCTGTCACAGAGCAAAATTTTAAATTTTGACTAAAAGTTCAGTTTATCATTTTTTGAATGTTTTGTGTTTTGGTGTCATATTTAAGAACTACTTGCCTAAGTAATGGTCACGGAGATCTTCTGCTGTTTTCTTATAAGTTTTATAATTTTATATTTTCTTTGAAGATTTTTTTAAAGATTATATTTATTTATTAGAGAGAGAACATGAGCAAGGGGAGTAGAAGAAAGAGATGGAGAGGGAGAAGCAGACTCCCCCACTGAGCAGGGAGCCTAGTGCCTATGTGGGGCTCAATCCTGGGACTTCAGATGACTGAGATACTCCAGGTGACTGAGCCACCTGGGAGCCCCTACATTTTCTGTTTAGATTTATGACTTAGCTTTTATGTAAGTTGTAAGGTTTAAGCTAAATACATTATTTTATATATTCTGTCAAATTACTGTAATACCATTTATTGAAAAAGCTATGGCTTTTCTCCACTGAATTGCTTTTGTACTATTGTGAAAAATCAAATTACTGTATCACACTGGGTCAGTTTCTGGACTATTCTGTTTCACAGAATGATGTTTTTTCTTGGCCAGTATTATACTATTCTGCTTGCTGTAGCTTTATAGTAAGCCTTAAAATCTGATAATATGATTCTTTCATCATTCTTCTCCTTTTACAAAATTATTTTAGATATTCTTCTTTCTTTACCCTTCCATATACATTTTAGAGTAAGTTTATCTGAATGCAAAATATCCTGTACAGATAGTATATTGAATGTACAGAAGTACATTGAATCTACAGATAGTTTTGGTGAGAATTGACATCTTTTCTGTGTTAAGCCTTTCAGTCTTTGAATGTGGTATGTCTATTTATTTAGGTCTCCATTTCTTTTATAAACTTTTAATATAAACTCTGTATATAGGTTCTATACATATTTTCTTAGACTTAAGTATTTCAGTTTGTGGGGGAGATATTTTAAATAGTTAAAGAAACTGGGTTCCAGGGGCACATAAGTGGCTCAGTCTGTTAAGTATCTGCCTCTTGGTTTCCACTCAGGTCATGATCTTGGAGTCCTGAGATTGATCCCCACAACAGGCTCTCCACTCGTGCAGAATCTGCTAGAGATTATCTGTCTCTCCCTCTCCCTCTGCCCTCCCATTTGCTCGCTCTTTCTTTCAAATACATAAATAAAATCTTAAAAAAATTGTTTCAAATTTTGCAGTTATTATGTAGAAATATTATTGATGTTTATGTGTTGGCTTTACAATCCTACAACCTTGCTAAATTCATGCATCAGTTCTAAGAGTTTTTTGGTAGGCCCTGAGATTTTCTACGTATATAATTATGTTCTTTGCAAATAGGGACAGTTTTATTTCTTCTTTTCCCTTTGTTGCCTTATTGATTTTGAGAGTGGACATTCTTGTTCCTGGTGTTAGTGGGGGAAGCATTCAGTTTTTCATCAGTAATTATGATGTTGGGTGTAGTATTTTTTTTTAGATGTTCTTTATCAGGTTGAGGAAATTACCTACTATTCCTAATTTGTTGGTATTTATTTTTTATCATAAATAGATGTTGAATTGTGGCAAATGTCTTTTCTGTATCAGTTGATATGACCATGTACTTTGTAGTCTTTACACTGTTAACCTGCTGGAATTTATTAATTGAATTTCGAACATTAAATCAACTTTTCATTACCAGAACAAAAAACACTAGTTCACAAAATATTATTCACTTTTTAAAAAATTAGGCTCCATATGTGTGGAACCCAGTGCAGGGCTTGAACTCATGACCCTGAGATCAAGACCTAAGCTGAGATCAAGACTTGGATGCTTAATCAACTGAGCCACCCAGGTGCCTGCAGAATCTTAATCTTTTTATTTTGCTGCATTAGATTTGCTAAAATTTTACCGAGTAGTTTTGTTCCTGCATTCATGAGGGATATTCATTTAGGTTTGATTTTCTTTCTTTTTTTTTTGTACCATATTTGTCTGGTTTGTTGTCTGCATAATAGCCTCATCAGATGAGTTGGGAAATGTTTCCTTCTGTTTTATTTTCTGGACAAGATTGTATAAATATTTGGTATACTTAGTCACGGAAACCATTTGAGTCCGGAGATTTCTTATTCAGAAGATTTTAACTACAAATTCAGTTTTTTAAAAATTACATATAGTAAATCTAGTTAATATCCATCACTACACAGTTACAATTTTTTTGTGATGGTAACTTCTAAGATCTGCTCTCTTAACAACTTTCAAATATACACTACAGTATTATTAACTGTAGTCACCGTGCTGTACATTACATCCCCATCACTTATTTATTGGATAACTGGAACTCTGTGGCTTTTGACCACCTTTACCCATTTTGCCCACCTTGACTCTCTGCCTCTGCCAACCACCAGTCTGTTCTCTATATCTGTGAGCTCAGTTTTTGTTTTTGGTTTTTATGTTCCACATGAAAGCAAAATTGTATGGCATTTGTCTTTCTCCATCTGACTTATTTCCCTTAGCATAATTTCCTCAGGGGCCATTGGTGTTGCAAATGGCAAGATTTCCTTTTTTTAAATGGCTGAATAAAAGTCTGTTGTATATTTATTCAATTTCTTTAGTTGGATTGTTCAGGTTATCAGTTTCATCTTGGGGGAGTTTTGGTAATTTGTGGTTTTAGAGGAAATGCACCATTTTATCGAAGTTGTCAAATTTCTGTGAATAGATTGTTCTGAGTTTCTCCTTATTATTTTAATTCCTGGGGGGGGTGGCGGGGATTCTGCATTGATATCCCTGCTTTCCTTCCTGACATTGCTAAGTCCTGTCTTCTCTCCTTTTGTCCATGTCATTCTTCCTCGAAGTTTATCAATGGTATTGACTTTTTCAAAGGCAAGCTTTCAGTTTCATTGATTTTTCCCTATTGTTTTTGTTTCTACTTTTTTTTTAAAGATTTTATTTACTTATTTGACAGACAGAGATCACAAGTAGGCAGAGAGGCAGGCAAAGAGAGAGGAAGGGAAGCAGGCTCCCCGCTGAGCAGAGAGCCCAATGTGGGGCTCGATCCCAGGACCCTGGAATCATGACCTGAGCCCAAGGCAGAGGCTTTAACCCACTGAGCCACCCAGGCGCCCCTTGTTTCTACTTTTAATGATTATTGCTGCTGTTATTGTTTCATTCCTTCTGCTTGCTTTTGGTTTATCTTGCTCTTGTTCTCTGGATTTTTTATGACAGAAGCTTAGATTACTGAGTTGAGATTATTCTTTTTTTTCCTAATCTCTAAATTTTATGTTATAAGCATCCAACACATTTTGGTATGTTGTCTTTTTATTTTTGTCCAGTTCAAGGTATTTTGTAATTCCCTTTGAGAATTCCTCTCTATGAACTTGCCTTTCTAGTCACTTAGATAACTTGCCATCTGTTCTGCACTTTTTGGTTCTTGGTGGTAATCAAGTGCATTAAGTTGAAATATAAGTCATCTCACGAAGGTTTTTTGTAGCTTCATTTGTTGTTATGAATAGTAATGTGATATTCATTTTCATTGCTTTATTAAGGATAATTGTAGCTGCCATATTTTGAGTGTTTACTATGTCCTAAGCTCTGTGCTGATCAGTTCACATGGTCTCATTAAATTCTCTTAACAAACTTTTCAGCGAGGTACTGTTACTAGCCCCACTTTATGATTGAGGAAACTGAGACATGTATTTTAAGTCACTTGTCCTGAGTCGCTCAACCACAACGTTAGTAGATCTGGAAATTGAGTGTAGGTTTGTTGCCAAACCCTGACTTCTTCACCATTATCCTACATTTCCTTTCATTGTTTCATTTCTTGCCTTGTCAGTAAGATGTTATGTTCTTGAATGCAGAAACTATGTCTTCTACTGATCTCCTTTTCTCTACAGCACCTGTTAGACACATAGTAATGGATTGATTTATGTTTGTGGAACTCAATTTAATGGCATGAACCGACCTGAAAGAGAATTAAACCTGTGACATTTGCCATATTGCCGCAGTTTCTTACCAACTAAGCTAATTTAGCTCACTCTCCTGCACAAAAACAAAAAAGCTGACAAAATATTTGTGACAATCATAATGGCCAAGGCTTTGAGCTGTCAAGGAGATGTACCAGTATGACTGACTGAACAGGAGTCCATCTTCAGGTTGTGCTGTTTAGTTCTGGTCTTCAGTCTGCCCTTTTGCTCTCTGTGGACCTCCTGTTCATACTTTGAATTGGTTTCACCGTTTGACTCTCTCACATGATTGCCTTTTTTCCCCTCCTCGCCCTTTACATCTTGAAGATTTAGACGAACTTCTTACCATTGGTTTATGAATGTGTGAGTCTTACTATATACCATGTGCTCGTCTAAGCACTTTATACATGTTAACTCCTTAAAACAGTCCTATGAGTTGGGTACTGGTGTTCCCATTGTACAGTTGAGGCAACTCCCACAGGACTTTCTAGTGGCCCATTATCCATTTCCCACACACAATAGAAATCTGAGTGGCAGGCCAGAGGTGGATATAAAGTGAAAACAAAAGACTTTGCCTTTCATATGGCCAGTCACTTGACCTGTTAGGCTGTGCTCAGGGTCTATAGAGGGCAGAGCAGGTATATAATTGAGGGCTAGTTTTGCCCCCAAACGCCCAGGGAGTTCTCTTGCCCTTAGGTGCGACCCTCTCTCTCAGTGGGCAGCCCAGAATCTTTTCCTACCTGTTCTACAGTCTGACTCTCTGTCTCTCTCTCTCATACACATTACTCATGGAACATGCATAATGTTCATGGCTCAGGTCTTGGATTTAAAGCAGGGTACAGTGGCAAAAGCACAGTCTCGAAACTCAGCGATTTGTGGTAAGTCATGTAATCACTCAGTGTTTTGATGTTCTCAGCTGTGAAATTAAAGAAGATGATAATGATTATAATAAAAACTGAAGGATAAATCAGATGATGCATTTGAGTACTTAACCCAGTGACTGGCATGTAGAAATGCTCTGTACATGTTTAATCCTTTTGTGATTATTGATGTATAAGACCTTGTTAAGTATTAGGGACAATCCACACTTTGGTATATATAGTAGCTTGTAGAACTGAATTTTGAGGACCCAGCACAGGCTTGTCTTTATCTGGGAATTTCTTAGCTGTTTGGAACCTGGAAGTTGGTTTTATCTTCTTTATTTCTGGCCTTTTGTGGGCCCTTGGGATCAACTCCATCATCCTCATGATGATGATTAACTTATGGCGCCCACCTAGCTAATTGGCTTTGTGTATATGCCAGAATTCTTTTAAGGCCAGTGGCAAAGCCTGGACCAGAGTCCAGCTTTATCTGAACTATTAATGTGATGTTTCTCTTTCCCGGGGTGAATGTTTACGCTGTGGTTAAAAAAAGAATACTTATGTCCCGGGCCTCCCATAGGCAGGCCCAGGGACAGAGTTAAGCCAGGCCTGGAATGGCCACTAATGACCCCTGCTCTAGGCACTTGAGGCTCAAACAAGAGTCTTCAGCAGTCAGTTTTCGGAGCATTCTTTCCTTGGTCACCCCCCTGAAGGCATATTAGGCCTAGACCAGGGGATGGCTAAGGTGGTAGAGAGACCCCTGAAACCCAAAGGGAGGAGACAGGAGCCTCTCTGACTCTCCACCTGAGGTCACATTTGTGAGGGACATTTGTATCAGGCAAGAGAGATATAAGAGTTTGGGGTCTCAAGTTAGATAAACCTGGGCTTGAATCTTGGCTCTTCTAGCTTATGTGTGACACAAACCAGACCACTTTGCTTCTCTGAACTTGGTTGCTTCATCAACAAATGGGAAAAGTAATTGTACCTGTCTCAGAAGATTGATGTAAAAATTGAGCAAGAGAATTTATGTAAAGCAGTTAATTAGATAACTTGCCTAGATGATACTAAGTGCACATTATTGCCATCCTTTTGGCACTGGTAAAAATGAGCAACAGTAATAAACAGACTGTGGGAAATGAAAACCATCCTTGGGGCTTCTGTGCAGTTCTTGTGGATCTCCTTGTAATGTCTCTCAGTCTTAGGCACACATCTGTGAGCTTTGAGAGAATACCTAGAGTACTTGAGTGTCTTCAGAGGGCACCTGGGTGGCTCAGGAGTTAAGTCTCTGCCTTGGGCTCAGGTCATGATCCCAGGGTTCTGGGATCGAGTCCTGCATCGGGCTCCCAGTAGGGAGTCTGCTTCTCCCTCTCCCTCTGCCCCTACCCCCTTCTTGTGCATGTGTGCTCTCCCCGCCCCAAATAAATCTTAAAAAACAGTATGGACTGCTTTCCCATTCAGGGAGTGTGGAAATCCTGGTATTGCAGCGCTGCTGTGTGTGAGAGAGTGTGTGAGAGTGTGTGTGTGTGCATGAGAGAGAGAGAGAGTGCTGACCTATCAAATCTGCTTTTCTTCAGGAGGAAGACTGTGTGTCATTCTTTTCTTCTCCCTCAGTTGTAAAGGACCATTTGCCTTGAATGATGAAAGAAGCTGCTTAAGTCCCTCCTCTGAGCTCTCAGGCAGTTGGTTCCTGGCCTGGTTGGTCTTGAGTTATAAAGGGTTTCTAGCATATGCTTCAACAAGTCTGGTATTAGGAAACGATTATTACCTGATGTTAGAGACGAGTGGTTTTCTTCTTCTTCTCCCCGCCTCCCTCCCCCCGATCTTTTTCTTTTTTGTTTTGCTTTTAAGTCATAAAACCCAGTCTGTAAAATCAATCAAAGCAAGCCTGGAAGCCTGCCACTTCTGCCATCCCCACCTCCTGCAGCAGCCCTGAGGACATTTCTAAGAAAGTCCGGGACCGCAGTTGACAAAGCACTGCAGTCTGCTGGCTGGTTTGACTCGCCTTTTCACGCCTGGGACGCTGTTTGGGTGAAAGGATTGGGCCTGGCTGTGTAAACAAACAGCCCTGTTTCGGGAAACAGGTATCCCAGGACTGTACTCGAATCATAGGGCCCTCACTTGGTGGGGCCCATCTTTTCACCTCTTGCCTGAGCTGCGGGGGCCGAAGCTGCTGCTGGCGGCCCACTGGACATTTAGGGAGCACGGAGCTCATTCTGTAATTGAGTGTTGTAGCCCAAGTGCGTTCAGGGAGCATCTGGAGGATTTTTGAGGCAGCGCTCAGAACATTTCATTAGCGTGGAATAGGCCGCTTGAAATTGACTCTGTGTGCGCGCCAGCTCTAGAGCCGTTCTCACACGGAGAGTGCACTTGTTTACATGCCCTCCCATATGGCAGGGCATAACATGGCACATTTTTGCCTGCCCGTACAGCAGAGTCAGAGTGTGACCTGGACTTTAACGTTTTTTTTTTTTCTCTTTTCTCCCCCTCCAGGCTCCAGATGCACATGCTGAATGGAGCACTTCTGGCTCTGGTGTTTCCTGTGGTAAATACCCGGCTGGTGAGTAGCGTCTTGTAAGAATGTACTGCCAACCTACAAACCAGTGGATTGCTCCCTCCTTCCTTATCCAGGGCTTGCCCTTGGCCTGGGCTCACGTACCCATGTGAGCTTTAAAAAACATGTGTATTTACCGTTGTACTCGGACATCGCCCTTCTCAAAGCCTGTCTGCTTTGCCAAGGGCTCTGTTGGGCGAGAATTAGTTTCTTTCCCCATTTAGCCAAACCCACAGGGTGGGCTGGGCCACCCCACACCCAGTGGCTAGCCCATAGAATCCCGCTGTAGCCAGGGGCTGGGTGTTAAGCATACATAGAGACAAGAGGGAGCTATAGGGCTAGGGTGGCAGGGCCCTGTCCTTAGACTTCTTCATGTGGGACTGTGGAGGGATTAGCCAGCCATGTTAGAAAGCACAGGGAAAGAAATCACCTGTAAAATCCTTCCTACTGCTTTCTACTTTCATGGCTTAAATTTGCCTCATGCATTGAAGATCATAGTTTAAATCTCAAAATGATAATCCTTCCTCTTTGGATAGCATTTTCTAGTTTACAGGGTTTTTTCATATGACAGCTGTGTGAGGAAGGTAAAGGCAAGCATTATGGCCTCTTGTTACAGAGGAAGACACTGATGCTCAGGGAGACACACAAGCTCTAAGTGGCAGAGTTAGGAGTGGAGAGGCCTCTAGGCCCTATTAGCACAGATATACTTTGCTCTCTCCAAAGATGTAGTCACACCCTCCCCACAAATATTCATATATACCCCTATGATTGTTGTATGTTTCTAGGTGGATATTGTACATCAATAGAAATTAAAAGAAGAAGCATTCATCTAAAGCAGTGATTTTGAACCCAGGCTCAAAATTTTGCCTTCAGCTCATGTAGGGGTGCTTCGAACCAAACCAAACCAAACCAAAAGATGAACACAACAATGAAAAACAAAAAGACCTAAAGGACTGACACCCTGGCCCCTCACTTTGAGTGTCTGAGTTCTTAATCTGTGACACAGCCTCAGCATAGTGTTTTTGAAAAGTATTTCTAATGTGGAGCTGAGGACCACCAATTTTGAGCAATGGCTCTGAAACTTAGTCTGTCCATAGCAGTCACCCGAGGAAATGGCTGAGAAATGAGGTTTGCCAAACCTCATCCCCAGAAGGTCAGATTAAGAGGAGCTGGTATGAGTCCAGGAAATGAGCACTGATAGTAAGTCCCCAAGTAATGTTGACTGCTGGGGTTCTCGGACCACTCTTGGAGAATCAGCATCCCACGTGATCATGATCCCAAGTTACTCCAAGTGTGGAATTCCAGTTGAGGTCTGAAGACGAGCATCACGTAGGTGCTCCCTGTTAGAAAGGCAGAATTCTCAGCCCCACCTCCAACCTGCTGCATGGGAGTCTGCATTTTAACAGGTGGTTTAGAGGGCCTCCCCCTCTTTCTTCCAAAGAGCATCTTTGTGTAGGACACTGTAGGACCTCCTGAGGAGGGTAACACCAGGGTGGGAGAGGGGCAGGTGGGATCATTTCTGTCATGAGAGGCCAGCACACTCAGCCCAGTGTTCCCCTGTGAGCTGGGACCAGCAGGCACAGGCTGCTAACTTAGCTACCTTTGCTCCGCCTTCTGTATTCCCCACAATCTATGACTTGCCTGACTTCATCCAAGTCTTTCAGCAGAACTCCTGCAGTGGTCCCAGAGCTGTGGGGGAGAGGTACCCAAGAAAGGCGCAAAGCAAACACACTGAAAACAGATTCTTCCCTGACTCAGGGATGTGGAACAGCCCTGGAGGCGGGGTCTGCTCCCTGCCTGTGGAGCTCCTGGGCTAAGACACCGCGGAGGATCCCGCGCTATCTTATCCCACCTGTTGGTTCACCCTGTCACTGTTTTCTCCGATGAAGAGGTAGGGCAGAGAAAAAGCTGCTCTCCTTCTTCAGTTTCAGCAGTTCTGTCAGATTCTAGGAAGGCGTGGCGCACCAGAAAACACCCCCTCTCCATGCCCTGGGCTCATATAGTCAGTGGCCCTGAGTCTGAGAGCTTCCAGCCCACAGCTTTGATCCATCTCTGCCATCACTGGAGGCAGGTGTGGTTCCTCTAAACAGGTCACCTGAGTCTCTCTTCCTAGTGGGACCGTCTCCCTAAGGAAAGCCAGATAGTCTTCGCCTTGCAGAACCACTGAGCATCAGCAGACTTGATGATTCCCATGCGGCAAGCTTGAAAATAAAGCCCCCCCACCCCCGCCCCAGGCCAGAGCTCATTCAGACACCTGAAGTCAGAACAGCAGAGGTGAAATTTTCCTTCAGCTGGTATTGTCACACCACAGTGGCCTGTCTGCACTGGGCCAGCTGACACTTTCCGAGCGTTTACCGTGAGTCTGGTAGTGCTCTATGTGGGCTAATGTATTTGATCCTCACAATAAACTTCTGAGGCAAGGCACTGATAATTATCCCCAAGATCAAGGTGCTGGCAGGGTTGGTTTTCTCTGAAGCCTCTCTCCTTCGCTTGTGGATGGCCGCCATCTTGATGCCTTTTCACGTGGTCTTTTCTCTGTGCGTTCACATCCCTCGTACCTTTCTGGGGGTCCAAATTTTCTCCCTTTATGAGGGTGCCAGTCAGATTGGATTAGGGCCACCTAATGGCCTTCTTTTAACTTAGTCACTTCTTCAAAGGAGGTATTTCCAAATATAGCCACATTCTGAGATTAGGCCTTCAACATACGAATTTTGGTGGGGACATAATTCAGCCCCTGACGGCTTTCTGCTCTGTACAAAATGCAGTGTTTCTCTCTCCTCCCCGCTCGCCCTTCTTTCTCTTTCTTCCTCTTCCCTTCTTCCCCATCTTCTCATGGCAGATTCGCTATTATAGTTGCTGTAACACCTAGTACTTTCTAATTATATATCAAGCTATAGCCAACCAGCTCATCAGGAATGTTCAAGTAACTTTCTTTAACACTGAAACTTCCTTGATGAGCTTGATGAGAGATTCCAATCACTCTGGTAAATAATCTTGTTGCCCTTTTTTATAAACTGAAGCTGAGAAGAGCTCAGAGTTAGGGCTCTGTTTGCAAGTGTCTTGTCGGCTGGTGTTGGCTTGGTTATTTTAAATGGTTGGGACCTCTCCTGGGCTAGCTCTGGCCAAGGACTTTCTGCTTTGCAACCCCTTCGCTGAGCTCAGATTGACTTAAAATAAGACACAGGAAGCAGGCAACTCTTTTTTTTTTTTAAAGATTTTATTTATTTATTTGACAGAGAGAGAGATCACAAGTAGGCAGAAAGGCAGGCAGAGAGAGAGAGAGAGGGGAGGAGGCTCCCTGCTGAGCAGAGAGCCCAATGTGGGGCTCGATCCCAGGACCCTGAGATCATGACCTGAGCCGAAGGCAAGGGCTTAACCACTGAGCCACCCAGGTGCTCCAGGCAACTCTTTTTTAAGCCTGATGATCCAGTTAGGTAAGAACTTAGCTTCTGATTTCTCTTTGCTCTTTCTTCTTGACCCTTGCTTTTTAATCTTCCTTTGTTGTTTTTCTGAGTAGTTATATGGAAGCAAGGAAAAGATAGTAAGCTGGCGTGTACCTCAGTAACACAGTCAAACATATACTCACGTATATAAGGACAGAGAAGGAGGGAGTTCCAAGAAGTTGCCATGGTCAGCTGAAGGATTTGGGGTCATCAGTGCATTTCCATTTGCTGAGCTCTGTCCTGTGCCCTACGGGCTCTGGGATTTGCAGACCAGCTAGAGAATGCCTGGGTTCCAGTTTCTCCTGGCTCTCCATTCTAGCAGCTGACACCTTGGAGGAAGGAACAAGTATTCCAATGGCTCCTATTATAAGGAAATGGTCTTTGCTGCCGGGATTCTGGAGTAGGTCTGTTTCTCACTTCTGATGAAGTGTCTTAAGGGCAATTTTTATTTTGCTTCTTAGAGAGAAGGAGAGGAAATGCATCATGGAACTATTGATTATTATATTAGCAGGGAGCTAAAGGCTTGTCTGGAATCATCTTACCTTCTAGGGGGGGGGGTCCTTCGATGGATTAATGCCTTGCCTTAGGAGCCAAGGTGGGTGCCTCTAAAATCCAGCTCTCCTGACTCACTTGACTTCAGAGCTCTTTTCCTATTCTGTGACTGCAGTTCAGGGCGAGTCTGAAAGCTGGTGAGTCCAGATGCTGGAGATGCTTCTTAGCTTCAGTCCACCTGAAAGAGTTGGGCCGTAGGTTTCTTTGAGAAAGTGAAGGATGCTGTAGAGCCTCTTTCCCAGATAAATGCACAAACACGGTTTTGCAGGTAAATTTCAGGAGACTGTCACCTGCTGTTCCTCCACACCCTTACCCCCCACTGCCAACTCCTAGCCTATCCGTGGAGCCCATGTTAAGATCCCCCACCCAAGTTGGCAGTAGTCCATGGCTTGAAGAATAGATGCTGCCTAGTTTATGAGCTCCTTGTTATAGCCATTGGCTTTGCAGCTGGTGTTGAGGCTGGGTTCCTTACCTATTGCCTGTAACTTAACAGAGCATGTTTCTTCAAGGCCAAAACACCTTCTGGAAAGTGAAAGCCAAGAGGTGGGAGCTGAGTAGGGTGCCCATGGAACCTGGTTACATATTAGATTTTCAGTTCCATCTCGTACCTTGCAAGGTTGATCTGGTCCTCAGAGTGAGGCACTGGGCAGAAGCTGCATCCCCAGCCCTGTGCCTTTTGTCCTCAAATGCCCCCAAGAGTCCCTTTAGAATGCAGAGTGTTCTGAGCAAGGTGGAGTGGAAACCGAAAACAAACTTCCAAAACACCGGCTCAGCCCCCTTTCCTGACTGAAGACTGTAGCCCGGGCTCTATTTGCGGTTGCAGCCATCTGTCTTCTACGAGAATAATAAAAAGAAGAATGGTAATGATTCTTTTCATCAAGCTCCTTTCTTCTTCAAGGCCCAAAGCCTTGTGTGTATTATTATCTCATTATCAAAATTGCCCATTATTGTGCATCCCTGTTGATCTCTCATGTTAGTTCTTTTTTCCTCTCCTTTCCCTTCCCTCCTTTCCCTTTTGCCCCGCTACTGTGCTGTTAGATGGTTCTGGATGTCCCTAACTCCAAGACCAAGAGGAAGGGGTTAGTAAAGATTGTTTTCATTACTGGGGCGGCTCCCCAGCTTCCACAGTCATTATCTTAATGTACTCAAGATGCAGCTTTACCACTGGCACACCTCGTCCTCATGTCTGCCTCTTCGCCTTGAGAATCTTACTCTTTGCTAATTGGCACATTGAAATGTGCTAATTGACCTAGAAAAGTTATTTCTGTGACTGGCAAATTGAGCTATTTAAAAAACGTATACTTTGGATTTTGGACCTCAACTAGGGACAGAATGTCCCTTTGCTTTCCTGAGAGTACTTAAATGATGAAAAGCTTCATTTCAGAAGAGGCCTTTGCTTTCTGGACACTCGATGTGGGCAAAACTGTGCCTCAGATGGGGACAAGAGTCCAGTGTTCCTGGGCCAAACTAAACCAAATGCTAGGGACTATTCTAGAATATGTCTAATCCCCGCCTTTATTTCAAGATTAATCTTGGAGCGTCTTCGGTCCTCCGTGAGTCTGTCCCAACCCACCATCCAGACTTCTTTGAGCATGTTTTGGTGTGATGCGTTGTGCTGCGTGGGGCAGGGGATTCAGAGACAGCTAGGGTGTGTTCCAGGCTCACTAGGAACTTGCAGTTTAGTTAGAAAGTTGAGGCTTAAACTATGGCAGCATTACAACTGAAATCATGAAAAGTGTATATCGCAAGGCAGTTCAGGCTTAATTGCTAAATTTACAATCATTCCAAGCTCTGAGATGAGAAGAGGATTAATGTTAGCGTTTCTCAGGCACCTACTGTGTGTCACGTAATTTACATATGTTATCATTTAACTTGCACAAGAGCCCTGTTTTACCTATGACAAAACTGGGGTTCAGAGAGGTTGAATGACTTCCTCAGGGTTACATGACTTCTTTTTCTTTTCTTTTTTTTTAAAGAGTTTATTTATTTGAGCGAGCGAGAGAGAGAATGTGAGAGAGAGAGAGAGAGAGAGCATGAGAAGGGGGAGGGTCAGAGGGAGCTGGAGACCCCAGGACCATGACCTGAGCCAAAGGCAGTCGCTTACTCAATTGAGCCACGCAGGTGCCCGAGTTACATGGTTTCTAAAATGCTGCAGCTAAACCCATGCCCCGGGCATGCTCATACACTGCCTCCTGGAGAGACCAGTGGATTAAGCGGTCCGAAAAAGTCTCACTGAGAAAGAAAGCTCCAGCTGAGCCTCGAAGGTGATTAGAATATGCACGCAGTCACAGAGGAACAAAGAGGTTCAGCTAAGGGAATACCGTGACCATGGCCGTGGCCAGAGCACAGGGCGGGGGGGTGGTGAGGGGGAGGTAGGATACCAGGCATTCATCACTGTGCACTCATCCTGTCCCCTAGAGTCTGAGAAGTAGGATGGAGAATCATAATTCTCGTTGTATGTGGAGACATTGGCACTTATTTGCAGGCTACCAGATGATATCCACAACCCTGCTTCTGTTACATCTTTTCACCCTTTATCACCACCTTTGGATTCCTGGGCATTTCTTATCTTTTCCACTTCTACTGATAAGAATTCCTTACAGGTGGATGGGACTTCGTAGCCAGAAAAGCTCTTGCACAAATATCTCACCCTAGTGTATTAAGAATATGGATGTCGGGGGTGGGGGTGGGGGATGCCTGGGTGGCTCAGTTGGTTAGGCGTCTGCCCCTGGCTCGGGTCATGATTCCACAGTCCTGGGATCGAGTCCCGCATCAGGCTCCTTGCTCAGCGGGGAACCTGCTTCTCTTTCTCCTTCTGCCTGCTGCTCCCCCTGTTTGTGTTCTCTCTCTCTCTCTCTCTCTCTCTCTCTCTCTCTGACAATTAAGTAAATTTAAAAATCTTAAAAAAAAAAAAAGAATGTGGATGTCGGGAGCAAGGGTAGGGATGCAGGTTCACATCCTGGCTGCGCTACTCCCCTGTGTGTGTATGAGTGCCGTGCCCGTGCCCCTGCCCGTGTGTGTGCACACCTGTGAAAAAGGGAGAGGGGGAGGGAAAGAGGGACAGAGAGGGAACTTGGCCAAGTTACTTAACTTCTGTGGACCAAGGTTCTCCCATCTATAAAAGGAAGTTTGATAGTAATGTTTACCTTTTAAAACTATCCCGAGATTGAGTCATTAATATGGGTAAAGCATGTAGGTCAGCACCTGGCAAACTGGAAGCTCTCAATCAGGGTTAGCTGTTAGGTATTAGTCTGGGATCCTCACAGAAATCCTGTGAGGTGGAATTAGTATAACTGTTTTATAGTTTGGGCCCTCCAAAATTACTGTTTTTTTAAAATATTTTATTCACTTGGGAGAGAGAGACAGAGAGAGCACACAAGGGTGGGGGAGAGGCAGAGGGAGAGGGAGAAACAGTCTCTTTGCTGAGCAGGGAGCCCGATGTGGGACTCGATCCCAGGACCTGGAGATCACTACCCGAGCTGAAGGGAGACACCCAAGCATCTGAGCCACCCAGGTGCCTCGAGCCATCCAAGTTTTCAGTAGCTTGTATTGGGACACAGAGACAGAACTGGTCCGAGAGCTTTGGTCTTTCTGATACAAAGCTCATGGACTTCCTCCTCTTTCTTAATTACTTACATTGATTTTCAGTTATTGAGCCAAATCAGCTCTTTGTGGTAAATTTTATACAATACCCATTAGAGATTTGGGGGATTGATTATACTTTTAGGCTTCTTTTTTAATAAAAATAGGATATACTCATTGCAGAACCGATAGGAATATAAAGAGAAAGCTCATCGTTTTACCCACCCCCTGCTGCACCCCAGGGATAAGTTGCAATAAAGGCTTGTGTATCTTTCTACATTTTTCTTTTGCTCATAAATGCTGAGAAAGAGTTTTCGAATTTCTTAGGGTTGTTGGTTTGTTTGGGTGTAGGTTTCCTACACAATTGACATTACACTGTAAACATTGCTCCAGCGTATTTTCCTTTAATTTAACAGTAGGTAATCAGTGATTACTGTAGATAATGGATGTAACTCGTTCTTTTCTAGTGGCTGCCTAGCACTCTGTAGTTGGGTTGGACTCTGTATTCAGACAGTGCTCTCTGGGTTCCCAGCACTACATCTTAATTAGTCTTCGTGGGCAAGGGTAGAGACTTTTGTGGAGTCTGTCCCCTGTAGGACCTTGCACCTAGTATATAGCAAGTATCCACAGAGAGGATAAATACATTAGTTGGCCAATCTAACCCTCTGTTCTGCTCAGGGAAATCCCAGGGATCCCTCTCACATGTGTCTTGAGATCTTGAGAGTGAAAACAGGGGATGATAGATGATATTTTTCCCAGGTGAATTATTTTTTTGAACCACTTACAATAATACTGTTTTCCTGATTACAACAAAAGACATGTGTATGGGGGAGAATTTAGGAAATATGTGAAAGTATATGTGAAAAATAAAAATCACCCTCCGTGCAAAGGTGGTTACTTTTCAATGTATTTTATTTTGTTTTAAGATTTTATTTACGTATTTTAGAGAGTGAGTGAGAGAGTGAGCAGGGGGCAGGAGCAGAGCGAGAGGGAGAAGCAGACTCCCCATTGAGCAGGGAGCTGGACACAGGGCTCCATCCCAGGACCCCGGGATCCTGACCTGAGCTGAAGGCAGAGGCTTAACCCACTGAGCCACCCAGGTGCCCCTTTTCAATTCATTTAAAACAACAACAACAACAACAAGTGTGAGACGTTTGTGCCTTTGTCTTTACAAATGTATAGCTGTTTTATTTACAAAAGTAATATCCGTTCATAATGGAAAAAAAAAATAGAGACGACAGAAAAACACCAGAATAAAGCACATCATTGAGCCATAACGAAGGTTAAACATTGTTTGCCGTGTAGTCTCAAAGTCTTCTGTCTCTGCGTAGATGTGAAGAGTTCATCCGGTGCAGGGGTCACACTG
Source organism: Mustela erminea (assembly GCF_009829155.1). NCBI lineage: Eukaryota > Metazoa > Chordata > Mammalia > Carnivora > Mustelidae > Mustela > Mustela erminea. The sequence continues at coordinate 91,698,565 of NC_045635.1, forward strand.
CCAATGCTGGAGCCGCCCTGTCTGTGGTTTTGTGCCTGGCCCCCTGCCTTTAGCCATGGGACCTTGCAAAAGTTCCCTGGCTTCTGTGAACTCCTTTTCTTATGTACGACACGGTGTGCAGGTGAATGGAGATTATGTGTGGTAAGCAGTCCACACCCAGCGCCTGGCACATAGTGTCAGATGCTGTTGTTGGTCCTGCAATTCCTAATATTATCTTAGAAATCGAGAGGGGCGTTCCTCTGGGCATGTGGGTTTTTTGTGATGTCCGTCTTCAGAACTTTGCCCCTCCCCCCTCGCTCCTTAAGCTTTTGGGTAATGGTGAAGCAAAGGGGGCTTTGTTTTGGAATTAGCCATGCTGAGCAAGATTAAAATTCCCTGGCAGGCTTCCTTTTCCACACTAACTGCACCGTTGTTTTTTGCATGTGTTTCAAAGGCCGCCTGTTTGATTTGAGAACTGGCCAGCTCTCTCTCCTCCATGCTAACAGGTGAATTAGGCCCCCTTCTGGTTTTTCTTCCAGTTGGAAGAAACTATCCAGACCTTTGGGTTTGCCAGTGAGGCCCAAGCCCCTCAGCCTGTGGAGGGAGGGGCAGCAGGGAGCACCTGGCAGTAGCCTTCCTGCCTCCGGAGCTTGTGAGTTATCTGCCTTTGTTTGGTTTTCTTAAAATGAGATTAGAAGGGCCAGCCTCCGGCAGTTGTAACTAGGGCTTCTCATCCAGCCTGGAGCCATTAACCCCAAGCAGTGTATCTTTATGCAATAAAAGCCTTCTCTGGTGGGTGGTATCACTCTCTCCAGTCTGTGGACCAGCTGTTTTTTCTTTTTTGTAAAATTTCATTTATTTGAAAGACAGAGAGTGAGGGAGCACCCAAGTGGCAGGGAGGGGCAGAGAAAGAGGGAGAAGCAGATCCCCCCTGCTGAGCAGGGAGCCTGCGGCAGGGCTGGATCCCAGGACCCCAGGATCATGACCTGAGCTGAAGGCAGACGCTTAATGGACTGAGCCACCCAGGCGCCCCTGTGGAGCAGTTGTTCTTGACCCCAGCCACATAGAAACACCAGAGCCGATTTAAAAACATACCCATTTTCGAAAATCACCCCAGGTAAATCCAATGTGCAGTCCTGTTCCAGTCCCAACCTGCTGCTGAGTGCACCCCTGGCGCTTTGAATGATATAATGTTGCTTCATCGAGCCCCCCCAACTTTCCTCATTTCTCAGATGGGATTAGTAATATCTGCTCTCTCTACCTCACGGATAGGTCAGGAAGGAGGGATAGTGGATAAGAAGAGATAACAAAGAGATAGCAAAGAGCTTTGGAAGGTTAAAAGCACTACACGAATGAGTAATTGCCTTGTTATCTCTCCCTTCAGTCACTTTTTTAAGGGGGGGTTTACTTAAGACGAATTCATATACCATAAATCTATCCTTTTAAAATGTACAATTCAATATTTTTAGTGTGTTCTCAGAGTTGTGCAGTCATCACCACTATATTTAATTTTAGGACATTGTCATCATCCCCAAAGCAGCATTGTGTACCTGTTGGTGAGGAAAGACTTCACCCTTCAGTATTCTTCTGGCTGGTCTAAGAATTAAACTGACACAAGATGATTAGCAGGAGAAAAAAATTGCTTTTGTACATACAGACATCTCATAAATATGGGACCTAAGAAGTAACTAAGAGGCAGCTTTTATACTTTTTAGGCAAAGAAACAATAAATTTATGAGGACTTGACAAGACAAGGAAAACTTATGTTTGAGACCTTTAATTTGTAAACAGAATTTGGGTAGTAAATTACCAGAAGTAATAAGATTTCTTTATATAGGCTTCTTTGGCCCTAGATTCATTGCCTTTGCTGATAAGGATGTCCTTCTGCTTTCTGGTGCAGGGAAGGTACCTTTCACATGGAAAATGTTATTTCTTGCTTTCTGGAGACAAAAGGCGGGGAGACCGAGTTTTCTTACACTGGCATTTTCTTAAGTAACTTTAATTTAAAATAATCAGTACGCCACCAAAGCATATCTTGGGGCCACTGCCCTGGGCCCCCACTACCTATTAGTGGTGTCTCTCTATTCCCTCTCTAGGATCTTGCCCATTGCTTATGAACTTTCTGTCTTTATGGATTTGCCTATTCTGGACTTTTCATTTAATTGGAATCATATACTATGTGGCCTTTTCTGAGTGACTTCTTTAATTCAACATAAAGTTTCAAGTTCATCCACTGTTCTTGTGGCATGTATCAGTACTTCATTCTTTTTCACGGGTGAATAATATTCGTTTGTATGTTAGACCACATTTTGTTGCTCCATTTATCCACTGATGGCCATTGGGTTGTTTCCACCTTTTGACCATTGTGAATAATGCCATGGTAAACATTCTTGTAAAAGTATCTGTTTGAATGTTAGCTTTTGGGTAGATACCTAGAAGTGGAATTGCTGGATCATATGGTAGCTTGGTTTTTTAACCTTTTGGAGAGCTGCCAGATTGTTCTTCAAAGTGGCCATACAGTTTCATATTCCTACCAGCAGTATATGAGGGCTCTAGCTTCTCTGCATTCTCACCAACTTTGTATTGTTGGGCCTTTTTTATTGTAACCATCCTAATGACTGTGAAGTGATGACTCACTGACTCACTGTAGGATTGATTTGCATTTCCCTGATGGTGAATGATGTTAAATACTTTATTATACTTATTGGCCATTTGTATGTCTTCTCTGGGGAAATGTCTTTTCAAATTCTTGCCCATTTTTTTGTTGGGTTATTTGTTCTTTATTGTTGTGACAGTTCTTATGTATTTTGGATACTAGACTCTTATCAGATATGCGATTTGAAACATTTTCTCCCATTCTGTGGGTTGTCTTTGCATTTTATTTATGGTATCCTTTGAAGCACAAAATCTTTAAGCTCTGATGAAGTCAAATCTCTAATTTTATTTTGGTTGCTTGCAATTTTGGTATCCTGTGTAAGAAACTGTTGCCTAAATCCACTGCCATGAAGTCTTATGACTGTTTTCTTATAAGAGTTTCATGGTGTTAGCTGTTACATTTAGGTCTATGATCCATTTCAAGTTAATTTTTATATGGTGTGAGGAAGGGGTCCAAATTCATTCTTTTGCATATGGATATCTAGTTGTCCTGCACCATTTGTTGAAAGACTCTTTCCTGTTGAAATGTCTTGGAACTCTTGTCAAAACTCATTCAAAAATAAAAGTAAGGGTTTATTTCTGGGCCATCAATTTTATCCCATTGACGTATATGTCTCTCCTTATGCCAGCACCTCACTGTCTTGATTATTGTAGCTTTGTAGAAAGCTTTGAAACTGGGAAGTGTGGGTACTCCAGAGTTGTTCGTCTTTTTCAAGGTTGTTTTGGCCATTCTGGTGCCCTGCATTTCCACATGAATTTCAGGATCATCTTGTCAATTTCTGCAAAGCAGTCATAGGGGTGGCATTAAACGTAGATCAGTTTGAAGAATATTGCTCTCTTAGCAATATTAAGCCCTCCAGTCTGTGAACACAGGATGTGTTCTATCTATGTATTTAGGTCTTTAATTTTTTCAATGATGTTTTGTAGTTTATAGAGTATAGGCTTTACCCTTCTTTTGTTGTATCTATTCTTATGTATTTTCCTCTTTTTTTAAAAAAAAGATTTTATGTATTTGAGAGAGAGAACAAGAGAAAACATGAGCAGAGCAGAGGAAGAGGGAGAGGCAGGCTCCCTGCTGAGCAGGGAACCTGACGTGGGACTCCATCCCAGGACCCTGGGATCAGGACCTGAGCTGAAGGCAGATGCTTAACCGCCTGAGCCATCCAGCCACCCCTGTATTTTATTCATTTTAATGGTATTGCAAATGGAATTGTTAATTTTGTTTTCAGATTGCTCTTTGCTACTCTAGAAATACAGTTCACTTTTTCTGAATTGATCTTGTATCCTGTAAACTTTCAGAACTCATTTATTACTGCTAATATTTTTGTGTATGTGTGTATTTTTCAATTTTTTTTAAATAGATAAGATCGTGTCATCTGCAAATAGAGGTAGTTTTACTTCTCCTTTCCCATATGGATGCCTTGTATTTGTTCTTTTTGCCCAGTTGCCCTGGCTGGAATCTTTAGTACAGTGTTGAATAGAAGTGGCAAGAGTGGACATCCGTGTCTTTCCTCATCTTAAGGGGAAAGCATCGCTCTTTCGTCATCAAGTATGATTTGAACTCTGGGTTTTTCACAGATGCCCTCATCAGGTTGGGGAAGTTTCTTCAGTGATCTTTAATAAATGTTCACTATTGGAGAACTGTGGATGGTAGGATATTGCTCGATGTGGAGTTACTTAGTCATTCAAAGTTTGGAATTGCTTTGGGTGAGAAAATGTCACTTTGTCCCAAGGGAGGCATTGCAATACTTCAGGGGCTTGGAGTCATGTACATTCAAATTAAAATATGGAAGCGTCAGCATATTTGAAAGAATAGATAAAGCTAATAGAGTTTCTCTTAAATTACAGTGCTATTGCATTGCCCTGAGAGAATTAAAGGCAGATAAAAAGGATCCTTCAGGGTGCCTGGGTGGCTCAGTGGGTTAAGCCTCTGCCTTCGGCTCAGGTCATGATCTCAGGGTCCTGGGATCAAGTCCTGAATCGGGCTGTCTGCTCAGCGGGGAGCCTGCTTCCCCCCCTCCCCGCCTGCTTTTCTGCCTACTTGTGATCTCTCTCTGTCAAATAAATAAATTCTTTAAAAAAAAAAAAGAAAGATCCTTCACTGCTGGCATATAGTGGCTTATGGTTACAGAATAGCCCCTATACTTAGGGTAGGTATATTAGTCAGTTCAGATCACCATAACGGATGTAAATGTCTCTTAAAATGGGTAATGAACTCCATTTTCAGAGTTGCTTTTGTGTCTTAGGTTTTTTCAAAAATTAACCAGCTTAGAATAACCAATTTGCCCAAGAGGCATATCTTGGGGTGGCAAAATCTGCCTGCCTACAGGAGCAGAGAGATTAAGCAAATCACCTAAAGGCACTGAGCTAGTGAGTGGCCAGCTTGCAAATTAGAACCCATGTTTCTGTTTCCAAAGCCCATTCTCTTTCCAGTACACCACGCCACCTTCCATCCTGTATCCTAGGTCCTTGACACTCAAAGTGTGGTCCACCAGCCAGCAGAATTGGCCTCCCCTGGGAACTTACTAGAAATGCAGTCTTGGGCCCCATCTAGACCTATAATCTGCATTTTAACAAGATCTCCTGGGGACTGGTGTGCAAGCGAAATTTTTAAAAGTCCTGGGAAGCAAGATGGAGAGGAAGCAAATGATTGACATAGTGTACAAAGGAGCAAAGGCAACTCCGTCCTACTCCGCTCTTGTTCTGCTACTGTTCTGTCCTTTAAGGAGCCCTATCTTCCAGCAGGTGTGGGCGGAGCATACATAGTAAAAATGGAGGTTTTGCTGATCAGGGACCCAGCTGTTGTAACTGAGGCCCAGACTATAGGGCTTGACAAAAATGGAGGTGTTTTGTACTTTACGGTATATAAGTTATACCTCAACAAAAAAGAAAGTAGACTATTAGGACCTGACATCCTAAAATCCACTGCAGGTGAATTTGACAATTCATAGAGCATAACTAGGTGAGGGGACCCAAGGCAAGGTTGAATAGCTCTTTTGATTTTTTAAAAGATCAATTAATTAATTAGTTAATTTGACAGAGAGGGAGATCAAAAGTAGGTGGAGAGGGGAGAGGCAGGTGGAGAGTGAGGGGGAAGCAGGCTTCCTGCTGAGCAGAGAGCCCATGTGGGGCTTGATCCCAGGACCCTGAGATCATGACCTGAGCCAAAGGCAGAGGCTTAATCCATTGAGCCACCCAGGCACCCTAGCTCTTTTGCTTTTTGAAAGGAGCAAAGGTTAAACACTGGGAGTTCTAGATCTAAGAGATACCCGTGCAGAACAGCCTCCAGCCAAACTGAGGAATGGTGTCTGAGGCAGTTGGTCTCCAGCAATGTGGAAACAGGACCAGGAGCCAGCGTAGGCTCCCCAAAATACATTATTGTGAAACTTACCATGTTTTGTTTTGATAGGATTACTCTGACGCTTATTAGGGGAAGCCAGAGTATAATCTGGATGTTGGTAAGTCATTTTCCCAAGAACCAAGCTAGACAATTAAGCTAGAGTATTAAGGTCTTAGGAACAGACAGTGCAGTTAGGTGGCTTCATGGTTTGTTAAACTAATTTAACGGGTTGATGGTGACTCAGATCAGGGCACAAAGGACTCCCCAAAGGGCCAGATTTGCTTGTGCCCCAAAGCTGGGAAGACAACTATGTCGGAGACAGTGCTGATATTCCAAAACATCCTAAAAGGTAGCACCTGAGGAACAGAAAGGAAATTTTATGGGAGTCCAGGTGGCTCCAGATTTTATGGGAGTCAAAAACTGGCTTCAGAAAATCAACTGGATCCTAGCACTTTTGAGCTTGGGAGGTCCTGAGAAATTCAGGTTATCTAACTACATTATACTGCACATGACAGAGCCCAGGAAAGGGAAATGTCTAGGTCGTATGGCCAGTGAACGACAGCTTTATGACCAGAACTCAGGTCTCCTGACTCCCAGACCAGTGCTCTTTCTGCCTTCCCTGTCGCATAAGTACTGAATGGAATGCTCTGTGTGTGTGTATGTATGTGTGTGTGTGTGTTGTGTGTCCCCACACCTGATAGTTGTGTGACACCAGGTGGGTATCCTACCATTTAACTCATTCTGACACTGCCTGGCGATAGCATCAGATCTCACAGGTTCAGGGCTCGTCCTATAAGACTGCCCCCATCTCCAGTGCCGGTCATAGGTCCAGCTTGTGACCTGTGCTTCTGACTGGCTGTAAATCGGAGTTCCCCTGACCCCCTCCTCAGGTTCGATGAACTTGCTAGAGCAGCTCACCGAAGTCAGAAGCATGGACTGATGTTTACCAGTTTATTGGAAAGGCTCTTTGGAGGGCAGCCAGATGAAGAGGTATATAGGGTAGAGTTCAGAAGGGTCCCAAGTGCGGGAGCCTCTGTCCACAACGGCAGGAGGGTGTGCCATTCACCTGACAGGCGGATGTTTTCACCAGCCGACAAGCTCATTAGCTCTTGTTGTTCAAGAGTTTTTCTTACAGAACCCAAACCATAGCCACCCTTTTGCAGAGGTCAGTGGGGCTGGCTCAGGATTCCCCACTCCCCTCTCATCACTTTCTGGTGACCGGGACCATCCTGAGGCCCTGGTTTCCTGGGCGGTTATGGGCTTAAAGCTCCACCTTGTGGCGACAGGCCAGCAACCCCGCGGCTGGGCAGCAGGCCTGGAGGCACAAGGTAGAGGTGTCCTGTGGTGGTGGTGTCCTTTGAATTGTACCCCCCCCCAAATCTTCTGAGGTGACAGTACTGGCCTGTTCCAGGCGTCAGCTGAAAGTGTTCTAATAAAAATGGCACCCAAAGGAGGAATGCTAAGGTATCTGATTTTAACCCGAAGTGAGAGAACACCAGATGTTTCATTCTGTCTGAAGGTTCGAGGGAGGAAAAGCAATTAGCAGCTGCTACTGATTTAGCAACAGACACCTGCTAAATGAAAATCTGTAAAACCGGCCAGGCTTTGGCACCAGAAGTGTGTACGCCACTTCTCAGACGTTTCTGGGAATTGTAAATTATGTTGGCCCAAAATAGGTTGTGGGTGGCAGGGGGGGAGTGGGCTCTAGAGAAGCGAAACATGTCTATATAGACCAGAATCATATTATTCTGAGATGACAGCAACTTAAAATGCCTCTTTGGTGGGGAAACAGAAAGGAAGAGAAGAGATGGAATTTTTCAGAAGCTCCCTGGTTCTTCCTGCTTCTCACCTGACTCGTGGGCTGCCCTCTGGGGTCTGTTCCATAGGGGAAGAGCGGGGGCTGACAGAAGGGTCAGGGGAGTCCTACTTCGCTTTCTCTTGCTGATCTGAAACATACCTCTCCCCTCTCCCAAGGACAGGGAGTCTCCAAGCATGAGGAACTCTCAGCTGTGGGCTCCCAGTAGCTCCTGCCCTGTGACGGTGACAGACTGTTGGCTCTGGGAGCCATCTGGACATCTTCTGCTGAGCTCGGGCTTTGCTTTGGCTCAGAAAGAGGCCTGTGTATGGCTTTCTGCTTTCCAGAATTCTCTTGCAAGTAGACATTAACTACTGTTCTCCCCCTCCATTTTCCCGAGGCCCACCCTGAGACACAAACAGTGCAAACAGGAATTCATGAAGAGGGCTTGGGGAAATCTGTGTATGTGTTGGAGAAGTGGGAGGACACGAGGTTCTGTATGGAGTGGGTGTTCATGATGTGACTGGTGATGAAGAGGCCAGTTTGTCATTGGTCTAGTTGGTGTCGAAAGAATCAGACCACTCCCATTTGGGCCTCGTGCCACATTCACTGCATGCAACTGGGGTTGCTCAGTTTCCAAGCTAGGCCAAAGGTCAGCTGCAACTTGGGCCAGAGAGGACAGGCCCTGTCTTGAGAGGAGGGATGGATGCTTTTCCCATGGAGCAAGGTCCAGGTGGCACTGGTAGCACATGTGTGGCCTGAGCTGAGCTGTCCCGAGAAAATAATCTCCTCAGACTTGGTCCTGGCAAGGTGTTTTGGTGTACCTCAAGACCCAACTCTAAGTAGCAAAGGTGGAGACCAAGAGAAAAATTCTTTTTCTTCTTGAACCGAATAGGCCGTTAGGCGAGAATTATCATTGCAGATACCTTTGAATTTCACTCCCTCTGTGCTGCATTGGCAGTGTGGAAAGGGAAAAGGAACTGGGAGAGATCTGAGATCTGAGATCCCCACTCTCCAGCCAGGATTGGTGGAGCTCCGCCTTCTCTCGTCTGTTCATCCCATAGAGCACGCTCCCGTCAATCAGTTGCAGTAGGTGGAACAACCACCGCACAACACTGTATCCTGTGACAGCAGCCTCTCCTAGAGAGAGAGCTCCAGGGACCCTGTCTATGATGGAGTGCCCAGGGGCCACTCGTGGCTATGTTCGGTCTTCCATTGAGTATTATCAGCAATGGAAGTCTGGATCTTGTATGGTCCACACAGTCCAGCCTTCTGCAGTGGTGTCCTTATTGTTGGGGGCAGTCAGGAGGGCATTCTGATTCTCTTCATGGGTCTGGCCATCTGTCTGTTCTCAGTACTCTCCTGCCATATCTCTAAATAAGTTGATAGATTCCCACTAATCTGTGTGTCTAGTATTGTGCCAAGTTCTAGGAGGTATCAGGAAGTCCATTTAATGAGACTTGAGATCTGGGGGAAGTTATTTGATTGAACCCCCACCCCCTTTTCTTTCTAAACCCACATGGGGTGCCCACAATTGTGGTAATCGTATTAATAATCCTTAACTCCTAGCGGACTCCACCAGTGGTCCGTGCATGGCCTGCTTTAATTTTCTTCATGGGTGTATTTATTTATTTATGCATAACGGAATAAGCCATTGCTATGTGCCCAACCCATGAACCAGCCCCATTGGTAATAGAGACGTTTGCTGTGTGTGCTTCCCCCGCCTGGTTCCCTTCCTCCTCCCCATCTTGACAGAACCACTAACCTGAATTTTGGTCATTATTGCTTTGCTGTTTTTGAAAAGTTTTATCTTTCTCTCTCATATGTACATATGAGTGAACATATACATACATATATATATATATATCTACATGAGATATTTAATTTCAGTTGTTCTTTACCCATATAAAAACGGTATTACGTTGTACATCTTAGTTTTTTTTTTTTTCTTTTTTGATCCTCATGAAAATGTTATTATATTATATATAGTCTTCTGGGATTTGCTTGTTTTCTTCAACATTATATGGCTAAGATTCATCCCTGTTACGGAGTATAACTTTAGTTACACTCATTCGGGCAAAGCATTCCGTTTTCATTCGGGCAAATCATTCTGTCCTATGAATAGACCCCAATGTCTTTCTCCATTCTCCTTTAGATGGGCATTTGGTCATTCCTAGTACCTTGCTATCGCAAGAAAACCTCTCTATGCCTCAATTTCTTCCTCTTAAAACTGGAGAATAGCAATGGGTGCTACGTCATAAGTGTGTTGGGAAGACGGAAGGAGTTTACAGGTGTGAAGTGCTTTAGTACAGGGCCTGGCTCAGTAGTATATGGTGGGTCAGTGTCTTCATTTGCTTTTGCTCGCATTGTCGTGATGGATACCATAGACTGGATGGCTTAAACAATAGAAACTTGTTTCCTCACAGTTCGGGGGGCTAAAAGTCTAAGATCAAGGTGTTGGTAGTGTTCGTTTCTTCTGAGGGCCTCTCTCTTTTGCTTGTAGATGGCAGTCTTCTTCGGCTGTCTTCCTGTGGTCTTTGCTCTGCGTCTCTGTGTCTCACTTTCCTCTTCCTGGGGGGACAGCAGGCATTAGGCTAGGCCTCACCCATCGGGCCTCATTTTATCTTTACTTCCTCTTGAAAGGCCCTGTCTCCAAAGCCAGTCACATTCTGAGGTACTGGGGGTTAGGAGTTTAACATGTGAGTTTAGCAGGGGTGGGGACACAACCCCATAAAAGTTAGTAAGCATACACCAATATGAGCACCATTATCTTTCCTTTTCCACCTTGTCCTCCCAATTCCTAAGCCCTAACTCCCCTCCTGACTAATTCCTGCGGCTGTTAGAGGTAGGAGAAGGAAGAAGAGCTAGGGGTTATCATTTTCATCTTACATAAAGGGAATAGTTGAGCGAGGTCTTGCAGCATGCACGATGGCTGACTGACCCCAGATTGCCACTTAGTCTCAGTCCTGTTAACAGGCACGCCAGGCTGAGGCAGGCCACTCTGAACTGCTGTATCTCATACCCCAAAAGGCGCTTTCGCAAGTAGTTGGGCCACCAGAGCAGACAGCATTTTCCACGGGTTGAAAATATTTTGTTCTGACATTAGGGAGCTGACCTGAGGCGGCTTCCTGACAACCACGACTCTGTTCTGCTCTTCTGTGGCCTCTGAGCGCCGAGGAGGAAGTCAGGAGCAGCCCTGATGGGATTTGGACTCGAAACCAAGGATCAGTCTCCCCCCCACCTGTCTCCCCTCTCACCAGTCCCTCTCTCCACATCAGACCGCGAGAATAGGATGGAATATCCTGGTTTTGGTCAGGCCGTGGGCAGCTGTCTTTACTGGGGCGGGAGGTGGGTCATAAGGGAAGATACTGGGAGAACAAAGGATTTTGGTTGGGGTGGGGGAGGGGGGTGTCTAAAAGAGACCCTCCCCCCGCTCTCGTTACATTACGTGTTCTTTTCTCTACGTGCTCAGATACTCTGAGAGGGGGCTTTGTAGAAGGTAGAAAAATTCACTGTAATCATCCCTAGTGGCTGCGCGCATCCTCCTAGCTAAGGATTCCTGCAGTGTAGAGATAAGGAGGCTGTATAACACGGAAGTTCTCCCCTCCCACTCCACAGAGTTCATTGCTGCTAACAGTTCACATTCCTCTTTTGACCTTGTCTTGGACTTTTAAAAACTTTTAGCTTCATGCTTAATAAAGGAATATATTCATTTGTCACGAAGCTCCAACCGTACAAGTCTCTCGGATTCAAAGCCAAGGCTTCCCCTATCCCAGTGTCTCCTCCCCAACCCTCTCCCTCTGCCCAGTCCTTTCACTGTGCATTTCACATACACCTAAAAGCACAAATACTCCTCAGTCCTTCTTCCTCTACAAAAAGGATCATTCTTTGTACAAGGTAGATTTGCTCAGGTTTTTTTTTTAAGACTTATTTATTGATTTGAGAGCGAGAGAGAGAACGAGTGAGAGCAGGGGCAGTGGAAAAGGGAGAGAGTCTTTCGCTGACTCTGCACTCAACATGGAGCCTGACATGGGGCTTGATCTCACAACCCTCAGATCATGACCTGAGCTGAAACCAAGAGTTGGGCGCTCAGTGATGGCACCACCCAGGCGCCCCCAGATTCGCTCAGTTTTACCGATAAATGCTTGTACCTCCGTTTTTTGTAAATGGTTGCATAGTTTGCCCTCCACGGTATTTTTTGATGACTTTCCCACTAATGGACAGTTTCCTTTTTTGTTGTTGTGTACTTTTTGTTATTACAAATGACTTTGCATTGAGCATCGTTACACATACGGTTCTGGGTGTGAATATAAGCATTGCTGTTAATACAAATTCGTAAAAGCGAGTCAGAGTGAATGGGTATTTAAAAATTTGGGTAAATATTGGCTGGTTATTCTCCAAAATGAATGCACCTTGTTTTCCCTTCCCATTCCTGTATCCTAGGGTTTCTACCATATTAGGTCATACAAATTTACCTCAATTAAATTTATTTAAATTTTTAAAATTTCCCAACTTCTTATTGTTGGAATTTTTGTAGCAGAGTTGAAATGATAGTTAGTATGGTGAACAATGACATGTGCCCTTCAGCTAGATGTAACAACTAAACATTTCTCCATATTCTGTTTCTATCACAACCTCTTCTTTTTCAAAACAGAGTCACAGACATCCTGACACTTCAGTTCTAAAGACTTTTGCCACAGCTCCCAAGAATAAAGATAAAGAAGGGCTCTTGTACAACCACAATACTGTGATTGCCCTCAAGGAAATTATCCACAATTCTATAATACTGTCTACTTCATCTGATAATCAGTTTATATTGAAATTTCTCCCAATTGGTCCAAGAATGGCTTTAATTTTTTTTTTTTTTTGTAATCAGGATTCAGTCAGGTTTCAAGATTGCTTTTGACTGTTCTATTTAGTGTTTGTTTGTTTATTTTTTTTTTAATCTACAAATGGTCCCCGCCTTCTTTTTGCATAGCACTGAAATCCTGATGAATCCGGGCCAGTCTTTTTACAGATCTTCCATGTTCTGGATTTGCCAGGCTGTCTGCTCATGGCACATTGTTGTTTTTAATGGCAGATTGCTATTCTGTTCCATGAGTATCTTGTGGTTTATTTTAGGTTGTGGGTATTCCTTTCGCAGCTCCTCTAACAAGTGGCATTTAGTGGCAAGGAGCTTGTGGCACCCATAGGCCATAGTGCAAGTCTGTGGTCAGTTAATGAAGACAAAGTGTTCCAAAGCCAGACTCAAGTGGCAGGAACATTACCCAAGGCCTCAGTTAAGAGTGGGTCACCTCCTTTCCCCTTCCCTTTCCCCTCTACAGGAGATAGATTCTTGTTTCGGTCCATTCAGCTGCCATAACAAAATACCACGAGCTGAGTAGCTTCTACAACGGAGAAGTATTTCTCATGGTTCTGGAGGCTGGAAGACTGAGTGGTTGGGTGAGGGCCCTCTTCTGGACTGCAGGCTTCTTGCTGGGTCCTCACGGGGTAAAAGGGGTGAGGGAGCTCTCTGGGGCCTCTTACAGGGGCCCTGATCCCATTCATAGGGCATCCCCCCTCATGACCTGATCACATCCTAAAGCCCCACCTCCTAAGACCATCACATGGGGGCATGAACTTGGGGAAGAGAGACAGCATTCAGACTGTCAGCAATGATCTTGTCTGATTCTCTGACTTCTCTTGGGATTCTGCAATGTGGGGCTGAGCTTAGACCAGGGTCTGCCCTCTGTAACCACCTCTTCCTAATTCTGTACCTTATCATCAACCGTGGATTCTTCTGGTAAGGCCAAATCTCTTGCTGTGTAGCATGGGCTCCGAGGTTGTGAGCTCCCTGGACTTCTTCCACGCCCCTCCCTCATACAGTTATGTTATTCTCACGTCTCGGCCTTCCCTCCTGGTCTCCTGGAGCCCAAGCTAATCCTCTCCCATGCCCCCAGTCCCAGCCCGTGCCTGCTGTAGGCCCTCTCACTGTCCAGTGCCTCCTGCTTGTCCTGCTTCTCCGGCTTCTCCCTCTCCACTGGCTCCTTCCCTTACACCAACAATATGTTCGAGTCTGTCCCATTCTTCACAGTTATTTCTCTGTGGTTACTAACCTGGGGTTATGATTTCCATCTCTCTCCACCCACACTCTCTTGTTGAAAGGACCATGGCCCAGGGTTCTGTGAAGTGGAGTGCATAGATGTTCTCGGGAGGCTTAAAGAAAATACTAGCACTTCTCTGCATCTCAGAGTATCATCTTCTTATTTTTCCATGCCAGTGTTTTATAATGTACATGTCTAGATCAAAACATACCGTTACACATGTATATCATTTGCCTTGCAACTTTCCGGCCTCCCTAAGATGTAGCCCCACATTCCCACTGAGGTGGGCGTTCCTCAGGCTAGCAGACTGGCCTCAAACTCAGCATGAGCCTAGCTGCTTTTCTTAGTCTCCTTCAATCTGCTTCCTTGACTGTAGGCCCCAACGTAAGGGGAAGCCCCAACATCTTGCTGACCATCTAGGCCCTTGGTCCCAGGGTCACCTTTGGCTTCTTTCTTCCTCCTGTCCAATCAGTCAAAGTCTTGGTGATTCAGCTCCCTTACCTTCTCTCACAGCTACCCACCCTCCCTTCTCTTGCTCCCTCCACCCTGAGTTTGATTTAGACCTTCCTGTTGCTGGGCCCCTGTGAGCTAGTGAGCATGACAGGGTGGGGGTGGGTGGGGAGGGGCAGAGGGAGAGAGAATCCCAAGCAGACTCCCTGCTGAGCATGAGCCTGATGCAGGGTTGGATCTCATGACCCTGAGATCATGACCTGAGCCAAAATAAAGAGTCAGATACACAACCAGCTGAGCCACCCAGGTGCCCCTCTCCGTCACTTGCAGAGAAAACTCAAACCAGATCCCATGCTTGATCTGTAGGTTTTTCCGTGATCATTTGCTGCACTGACCTCATCCCTTTATCCATTCGCCTCCTTGACTAGACCGCGCACTCTCATAGGGCGGGGACAGTGTGTTCATCATGGCTGTATAGCCAGAGCCAGGAGCATTCTCTGCCACCCAGTAGTATCTCAATAAATGTTTTTTTTTTTCTACTAACTGGATGATAGTAAGAATAGGACTGTCGTAGGTAAGAAGAGGAGAGTGGTATTGACATTCTTTTGAGAAATAAATAAGTCTCCAGGGAAAACTCACCTAGAGATGGGCCCAAAGAATGAATTACATTGGGAAGCTAAAATTTATCTTGGTCGTCATCTGACAAATACATCGATGTGTGATTTAGGGCTATGGAACAGGTCCAAACTCCACCATCTCTTGCTAGGGGCTCTTGCTAACGCAGGATGACGAGGTAAAAAGAGCTCCTGCTTTTGACCCAAAGAGGCCTGGCATTAAGTCTTACTGGCTGGAGGGACACCTGAGTGGCTCAGTAGGTTAAGCGTCTGCCTTAGGCTCAGGTCATGATCTCAGGGTCCTGGGATTGAGTCCTGAATCGGGCTCTCAGCTCAGCGGGGAGCCTGCTTCCCCCCTCTCTCTCTGCCTGCTTCTCTGCCTGCTTCTCTGCCTACTTGTGGAATTGAAATTTTGCCTTTCTTTACTGCTTACTGGCTGGATTAATGCTGAAGAGGAAGATGGGCCAGCCACTAATGTTGCATACATGCCGTGTGCCAGCGCTGGGCCAAGAACCCTACATGCCTTACCTCACCCAATTTCACCGCAACTTGATGCAATCGGCATCATTATTCCTGTTTTACAAATGAGCCAGGTGAAGCTCAGCAAGACTAAGGGATTGGCCCCAAAGTACAGTGCAACCAAATGATGGAGCTGTCGTTTCAGTCTTAGCAGCCTGACTCTAGACTGCACATACTCGTTTGGAAGCCATCAGTATCCACATGGCCTTTAGAGCCAGGACCTTGGGTAAGATGATCCAGTGAGTGAGAGTAGCTCTAAAAGAGAGCCAATGACTTGGTTCTGGGCCCCTCCAATATGAGGCACAGAAGGAAGATGTAGTAAAGGGGGTTGCAGAGGGGAGGCATCGAGGCAGGGGAAGAACAAAACACCACTCTCTGCTTAGTGCAGCAAGTATCTCAAGGACGAGAGAACGATCACCTGCAGGACCCGTATGTTGTTGACTGCACGAGGTGCCGAAGATCTTCCTGACACCCTGGCATGGGGGTGAAGAAGGGGCGGCTATTTAAAGTTTGTACAAAGAAGTCACCTGGGTGAGGGTGAAGTGGAGCCAAGAATTTTTCCTCTCTTCTGATGAGAAAAATTGTAATTTATTTGTTTTCTGATGGGAATGATCCAGTAGAAAAAAAAAGGGACGATTGCTGGCGCGATGTCCTTGTGTTGGCAAGAAAAGATTGGATCTAGCATACAAAGGAGGGGACTGGCCTTGGCCCTCAGTGTGGTGGTGGGGGTTTTCTGAAGAGCCATAGAAGAAAAGAAAGAGAAAAGAGAGAGCTGAGGATATGGCGAAGGGACTGATAAGCAAGCATGGAACTGAGGACTGATGGCCAGTCAGGGGTGGTAAAAAGGTGGTGGGATCAGTGGACCAGAGGTGCCAGTGAGGTTAGAAGGTGGATGGGAGGCGGGTGAGTTGGCTAGGTAGGAGGTGGCGGTTGAGAACACACGGGTTTTGACGTGGGAGTGTTGCATAGAAATGGCAAGGGAGGCAGGAGGCACTGTCTTCAAGGATGAAGGGGAATGCCTGGGGAGAGGTTCTGTAGGTGACTGCTGCGGGAAGAGTGGTGGGTGGCAGAGGCCAAGGGCAGGAGATTGAAATCAGGGGAGTGGTGAGGAAGGAAGCAGAGAGAATGGTCGGGAAAGCACCAGAAGGGAGCAGGCAGGACCCCACCTGGCCCCCAGGGCACAAGGCAACATGGCAGGCAAACCACCCAGCACTGGAGGGGGCTGTTGGGAGGGCAGCGTTCTCAGAGCTTGAGGGAACCGGGTTTTTGTTAAAGCGAGAAGGTGAAGGAACTGCTCGGAGGACAGTGAGGATACAGGGGATTTTGCTAATGAGGAAGAGTCTATAGGTTCCAGAGGGTAGGCTGCCGGAGTTTCTAGAATTGAGGGAAGGTGGCTGATGAGGTCAGATTGTGGTGGGGGGGGGGGGATTAGAATTCAGGTGTTACATGGTGACCTGGGAGTTTGGGGCTTTTTTTTCTTTTAAAGGTTTTATTGATTTGTTTAGAGCACAGCAAGTGCACACACGAGTGGCTGGGGAGGTGGGGGTTGCAGAGGAGGAGGAGAGGGAGACGATCCAAGCAGGCTCCATGCTGATCACGGAGTCCAACTCCGGGCCCAATCCAACAATCCCGAGATCACAACCTGAGCCAAAACCAGGAGTTGGGTGCTTAACCGACTGAGCCACCCAGGTGCCCCAGAGTTTGGGGCTTCTTACAGTGACTTAAGTGACCAGGGATGGAGGGCACGATGGGATTGCTTGTCTCCATGGCAGAGTGCAGTGGTGCGGCTGGCAGGGCTGCTCACTGGGAGAAAGGAGGTCATGCTCTGACCACGGACAGAGTCCATGCCCCTCGTGTTTTACGCCGTCTGAGCCCAGAGGCCTGCTGGGGTTTATCAGTCTTCTCTTTGGATTTAAAAAATGAAATAAAATAAAGATGTTGACTTGGGTGTGAGAAGGAAGCTAATGACCTGTGTGGTTTAAAACACTGTTAGTGGTTTTTGGCTTTCACTTGCGGGGATATAGGACTTTTGGTCTAAAGCCTCCAGAATCTTCCAGCTAAAAAGGCATCAGGATAGTTATGTTGGAGTAGCATTCCAGATGTGAGTTCTGTAGAGCAGAAATGAATCAGCAAAGTGGAACTTCTACGGAGGGAAGTATAGCACTTTCCAGATCATGTTTGTGAAATGAGGAAAAGATGGGGGAGGCTCTGTGAGAAAGTTGTGGGGAACTCAGGACAGATCCAGTGTTCAGTAAAGAAAGCTACCCATTTCCTTCAATGCCGAATGTCCTTTAATGCCATCCTTGCCCCGTCTCTTCCTTGTTTTGTTTTTTAAGTATTTTATTTATTTGAGAGACAGAGAGAGTGTGCTCGAGTTGGGAGAAGGGCAGAGGGAAAAAGAATTTGAAATAGACTCCGTGCTGAGCACAGAGCCTGCCATGGGGCTCGATCCCACCACCCTGAGATCATGACCTGAGCTGAAACCCATACTCGTACACTCTCCTGACTGAGCCACCCAGGCGCCCTGCCCGGTTTCTTCTTTGGATGTCATTTCACAGCATTGTGCCTCAGTTTCCTTATCTGTCAAATGGGAATGACCATTGTTCTTGCTACATAGAGACTTGTAATAGTTAAGTGAGACAGTGCATGTAAGATTGTGTAGCCCCACACATGGCACATAAGTATATAGTAAGTATTATGAAATGACGAGGGGTTATTTTCTTGTTCCCATTTCACTCCCTTCTTCCTGCCTCTTGGGTGTTTTCTTCTTATGCTGCCCCTTTCTCTTTCATCTCCTCCCTGCCTTCCACTCCCTGTTGCCCTCCCCTGCCACACACACATACCCTCCTTGGCCTCTATCCTCTTTCTCCTCTTTGGCCGGAGCTGTCGCCAGGGCCCACACCTCGTTTTATGCTCTCCGTGACCTCCTGAGGTGGGGAACTCTTGGAATAGGGGGTGAGGTGGCCCTCTGAGGAAGGAAAATGTTTTCTGGAGGCCACCGTAAGATTTGTCACCAGGCTGCCTACAGAGCCTCGGAGGGCTAGTGACAAGCGTCTCGGGAGCTGAGGGGCCTGTGTGGTCGGCCAGGCCAGGCCATGGCATGATGTGAGCTCACAGTGGGCTCACAGTGGGCCAGCGCAGGCCACGGAGGTGAGAAGCATGTGCACAGGGAGGGGCTGGGCCCAGTTCCCATGTGGAAGGTTACCACACCCCCACTGATCACAGCAGTGTCAGGCTTTTTGAGTAGAGGAGAGAGCGGGGCAGGGGTAGTGCAGGATGATCCTGTAAACTCGAGAGCCAGACTGCCTGGGGTAGGATCCTGGCTCTGTTACCACATGAGCTGGGTAGACTTGGTCAGCAAAACTTTCTGTGCCTCAGTTTCTCGTATCTGGAGATGACTAGAACAGCACAGTTGTTACAAGGACTGGGTGACTTGATAGTGAAGAAAGTGCTTACTTGTTCCAGACGCATGAGTATTGTATGCATGTTTGTTATATTAAAAATTAAAAATTGAGATACCTAGATGGCTCAGTCAGTTAAGAGTCTGCCTTCAGCGCAGGTCATGATCCCAGAGTCCTGGGATCAAGCCCCACATCAGGCTTCTTGCTCAGCGGGGAGCCTGCTTCTCCCTCTGCCTACCACCGCTCCCGCTGCTTCTGCTCTTTCTCTGACAAATGAATAAAATCTTAAAAAAAAAAAAAAAGGATCGACCTCTAAAAGTTAAAAAAAAAAATTACAATAATCTGAGAACACTGTAACCATTTTCATTTTACTGCTGCCAGAAGAGGCGGAGAGGTGACGTGGCTTGCCAGACTGAGTCCACCAGGCTATTAAGGGCATAGCGAAATCTAGTCCATTATCAGTCCTTTTCTAGTGATTCCAGCACAGTCCACAGCCCCGTAGAACCTCATCTCTTTTTTGGAGATTTCACATCCCTCTGTGAGCATAAAATAGTAGTTGGGCCTCGTCTGGATCCGCGGGAAATTCTCCTTCTGCGTGGGCTTTTATTTTCAAGGGCCAGAGCCAGTGTCTCTGTTCAGGGTCCACAGGCGTCCCAGCCCCCATTCTGGGCGCTCTGCCATCCTTGGGTTCCAGCCCTTGGCACAAGGCAGGCTTGGGCTGTCATTAGCACACAGTCTGGGTTCTGTGCTTGCCTTGTAGGGAACAGGGAGGCAGCTGACCCTTCCCCCGGGGTGTCCTTGTCTCTCTGGGCTTCCCTTTAGAGGCGCGCGTGCGTGTGTGCGTGCGTGTGTGTGTGTGTGTGTGTGTGTGCGTGCGTGTGTGTGTGTATTGTGGGCTGTGGAAGCCCCAGAGGCCAGGCCTTGTGCCAGCTGCTGAAGTTTTTTTTTTCCCCCTCCTCTAGAATTGAGTTAGCCATCCAGCTGTTTCCATTCCTTTGCCCTCTGCCAAACTCTGTAGCGCGGACCGTGTGCCAGGTGGAAACCGTGCTCTGCTTTGAGAACCTGGAGCTTCCATTTTGAGAGAGGTGGAAAGCAGCAGTGAGCGAGCCCGCCGGCCCCGGGGAGGGAGGGTGGGGATGCTCTCTCTGGCCAGCCATTGTCAGAATCGGCCCAGCTGCTTGGTCTTCACCCAAAAGGAGGGCTAACTCTGGACTGACCCCAGATATCCAGCAGGGAAGCTCTTTATGCTTGGATCTAGACCAGGCCAGACCTAGCAATTACTTTTTTTTTTTTTAAACCTGGAAAATGGGAGTAAGAAATCCTACTCCACGCATTCTTCCTATCAGCCAAGGAATAAGCTTTTAAACTGTTCGCTGCCTCCTCCCCAGGAGCAAGGAGGGACTTCAGGTTGTGTTTGTTCGAGTATATCCCACAGAGTACTGAGTGTTACGTGAACAAAAAGGCACAGGCTCACTAAGGTTGGGAAACACTAGGTAGACCATGGTAAGCTGGTTTTGTAGTTGCAGAGACCACCCAGATCCTCACTCTACCACGAGGATACATGGTGGCTCTCCGGGGTACCTGGTCTGTGTGACATTTCTTCCGTTGTAACCAGCTTTCTTTGTGGAACGTTCTTCAAGCACCATCTCTGCCAAATACGTTTTGGAAGATGCCAGCCTAGGTCCTAAGTGTCTGTCCCTTCCATTCTTTTTTTCCCTCATGGTAAAGGGAAGTGAGCCCCTGACTCACTGCGGGGTGGGGGGGGGTCATGATGCGGGTCCCAAAGAGCAAGCATGTTCAACTTGAGAAGCTATTGACGTGAGTACTTCCTGCTCTGAAACACCTCTCCTCCTCCTGTCCTTCTAGCTCCCCTTCGAATTGGAGATTTACTACATTCAGCATGTTATGCTCTACGTGGTGCCCATCTACCTGCTTTGGAAAGGAGGTAAGGCCAGCAAAGCACACCTTCGTGCCCGTCACACCTCGCCGCTCCCTTCTGTTTGGGGGAATCACAGGGTATTGGGTGCCTACCAGAATCTTGGGCTGCTGCCTGGCTGGGTGTCTGTAGGATGTCTTCTGCCACTCATCAGGGGGTAGGGAGATGGGCATGGATAAGGCCTGCAAAGAGTCCTGGGGGGATTTCCAGAACCATCCTTTGTGGGCGAGCACGGTGCCGCTGATTTTGTGTCCTAGGGTCTAGGCCTTGGGCTCGTTGTCTGTGGTGGCATTGGGCTTACATGGAGCCTCCCTATACCCACACACTTTGTTGCTCACTCACGCTGTGCCTTCCCCCTGCCTCACTGTGCAGCGTGGAGTCGGAGAGGCGGAAGCCCCCTGGCCCTCTCAAGAGAGGGACCGTATGCCCTTGCTCATTATATCCATCCTCTCAGAACCAAAGAAGATATTGAGAGTGGCAAGAAATTCAGGGACTGTGGGGTTATAGGATGGAGAGAAGCAGGTAAGAGAACAAGGATTACCTTGTAAAATAAACCATTGACCTTGATTGCCTCACAAGGGAGAGACGACCAACTTGGTTGAGACAGCCTAAGAAAGTTGACTGAACTCTTTGTGACCTCACAGTGACCCTTAAAGTATCCCTTCCTTCCTCTGTCATGTGGTAGGTGGAAGGGGAGTTCCCATCCCTTCTAGAAGAGTTGTGAGAGCCCTCCCTCTCGAGGCTCTAACCTTCCTCAAAGGCCTATACCTGGAAGGCATCCCCTTTTAGTCTCAGTACTAGCCTCTCTATGTTAGTTGCTGGGGCTTTTCCGGGAGACCAGACCCCCCCACCTCAATTCAAGCAGCAAGGGCTTCCTTTCTACACGTTAAAAATGATACGCAGCTACACGGGCCTTTGGGGCCACTGGAGGACAGTTTCGAAGTCGTGCTTCCTCTAACTCAGGAATCCTGGCAAATCTCGAGAACTTCTGGCCTAAGCTAGCCTCAAGGACCAGTCAGCCTCAAGACACACAGTGAAGAATGGGCACAGTTGCTCCCCTCGGAGTCTCGTGCTGGTGGAGAGGCTGGCCCCCTGTGCCCTGGTTTCTGTCAACGTCTTGGGATTTGTCTTCTTTGAGGCTGTTTTTATGCTGTGCAGCCACTTGGGGTCTCACCAAGTCAGCACTTCCTTTTAATTTGCTCTCAATGCACTATTCCCCCGTGTAAGCTCTAAGGAAAGTCTCAGTAGCCAGGAGCCCTGGGCCATTTTTCAGGTCTGTCCCCTGTGGTGCAGGAAACAGCTTCCTAATAATATTTCAGTCTGAGGGTTACACTCATTCTGACTAGAATCAGGCAGGCAGCTGTCTCAGAGCCCCAGAACCAACCCCCCTTTCTGGGGCCTGTGAGTCAAGTTCTGGCCAAAGGTGCTCTGAGGTGCCCACAACAAACTGTTAGGTAGCTGAGCTGACTATTCTGACCTGGCAGATACCAAGTAGGCATCCCCACTACCCCCCTCCACCCACCCCCCACCCCCCCCCCCCCCGCACAAAAAAACCGTACAGTCTGGGAAGCTGCAGCTTCTAGAAGTGATAGATGCCAATGCAGCCTTCTGTTGGATCTGTTGTTGCACCATTTGGGGGGAACCAAGCAGAGGAAGTAGGGATTCCAAGGCCTCATTCCAATTTATTTCTCACTAACTGTTAGTGATTCTTTCCTCTCTCCTCTGCTGCCTCTAAAAACTCTAACAGTAATTATAACCATGGTGAACACCAACTTTTTGAGTTTCCTGTGTGTGAGATGCTTTGCTAGACCTGTTTTGTGTGTTCTGTCATCACCAGCCCTGGTAGAAAATGCCCCTTCTACAGAGGAGAAAACTGGGGATCAGAAATGCTAGGTATCTTGCTCCCAGCCTTAAGTAACAGAGCCAGGATTCAAAACCTGGCCTAGATTTCCCTCTTAGATGAGCACTTTCCCCCCACACACCTTGTTGTCCTAAAAGGCAGGTGTCTGTCTCCTAACCACATCCAGTCAGGGGGTCTCCCCTCCAGCCAGCTGCCCCCACAGCATATTCATTGAACACCTACTGCATGCCCAGAATTTGCACTAGGGAATCAGAGATGCCCCAGTGCAGGGAGTTCCCGTCTAGGTGGGGAAGAGAGCATTGTATTTGTACTACGTTGGCGTTAAGTGCAACAGAGGGCACTGGGGGAACATAATCCGATTTATTCCTCACCATTTTTGGGCGCTGTGATGCCTCTGCTTCCTTTCTGGCTCTTTGCTGTCATCTGCTGTTCGCTTGGGGGAAATTATGCTCTTTTCACGAAAAGGCTAGGTTTCCTAAGGCTGATTTCACCTTTGCTCCTGAGCCTTGGACCTGGGCCTTGTAGAGGGCAAATCCATCTGGAGTGAGCAGGGGCAAGAAGATTCCCTATCAATCAAAACAGCTGAGGGGTTGGGGGATTCACTTTCCTAGAAGTTGTGTAATTTTCCAGAAATAACTGAGTTCCAAGTGTCTATCCAAGGCAAGACAGCTGTCCTGTAGATACCGCCCACGGCCAGGAGCCCTGTTTCCCTGAAACGCAAGGTCCCGCCGCTTTCTCTGGCTTCTGGGTAGCTGGCTGGTGCTCAGGACGGAGCCCGTCCCTCCTTTACTTCTGTGGTCCTTTGTTACTTCTGTGGTCCTTTGGCACCGCTGTAGGAAACAGGACATCCTTTCTCCCCCACTGTTCTATTCTTCCTCCAGCTTGCCTCTTGATTTCTATTTCCTTTTCTCCCAGCTCCTTACCTTTGGCTCTCTGGAGATACTGTTGATCAGGAACAATGTGCAGCTTAGGAATGGAGTCCCCTCCCCACGGCACAGCCCGAATACCCATGCACAACTTTTGAGTTCCCCCAGACTTAAATCCTTAATAGCCTCCAAGAAGCCTTGACCAAGAAGCCTTACCAGTAAGAAAAACTGTCTCTTAGCACCTAGTTTGTATGCCCCGTGTATTAGGTACTATATTCCTGCAACAAAATAAGCTGGAGAAAAGAAAACGTTCTGAAGAAAATCATAAGGAAGAGCAGACACATTTATGATACTTTTCTGCATCTGCCAGAAAAAAGTCCTCATCTCAGTGGACCTGCCAGGTTCAAACCCGTGGTGTTCAAGGGTCAACCATATGTATTCTATTTTATTTTATTTTTTAAATGCTTTCTTTTCAGCATAACAGTATTCATTGTTTTTGCACCACACCCAGTGCTCCATGTGTATTTTAGAACCCCATCCCTCCAAAGTAACCAGCTCTCTCCTTGGAACACCAAGTCCTCCTATCGCTTGCCTGAAGCGCCCCCTAATGGACGTCGCTCTCCCTGCTCAGCTCCATGGCCTGTTGGGGGGCCCCCCTGTCTCTTACAGACCAATATGCCATTTCTCCCTTCAGTGAAAATGCTTTCTCTTTTACCATTCTCTCCACCTTTTCTTTTCCTCACTATGACCACTCTTGGCCACTTCTCCCATATTCCTAGATGCCTTTGGATGCCTTTAGATGCCTTTAGATGCCTGGCACTCAAGCTTTTCTATTCCGACTCTGGCCAGCAACCATAGAGGTTTCCAGTGAAGACCACTCCAAACACTCCTGCTTCTCAGAGCTTGGACTTCTCCCCTGCGGTGACTTCTGTGTCCTCTTGTCTTCGCCAACTGGCCTTGCCCTCTCCCTATCCCTAAAACTCGTCTGTCTAAGATCCTTAGCCCCTATATCCCTTTCTGTGACCCGAATCTCTACTCCTTCCAGCCTCCTCATCCTCCCAATCAGCTCGTCCCACTATAACCAATTACTGGAAATTTCGTTTCACCAGCTCCTAAAAGTGCCTCAACCCCTCATTCCTCTAACAGGCACCATCGTCCAGTCCCAATGCCCAGTGTTGGCCTCCTGGGGGAAATCTCTCAAGTCATTCAGATTTGGGGCCCCTCCGATTTCATGGTCTATTATAACTGTGCTCTTAACACCATTGCTCTTGTGTTCCGTCTTTGGTCAGCTCTGCTACACATTGCCCTGAGAAGTCATGGGCTGAACCTTTACCGCCCTCCTCAAACTCCCCGTCCTCCCCACTGTCAAGCAAGGACTGAGAAGACAGTGACTTCCTGGCAGGGATTCCCTCTGTTACTTCCCTCTGCTGTGAAAGCTGCTTCACCCCACTCCCAGCCTTTGTCCCTGCACTCCAGCCCGCATCTCGGAGGAAGCCGTGTTGTCCTTATGTCACCTCCCTCCCCAACCCCTGGAACTTCTTGCCATCAAGTCTCCCTCCTTTACTTGGATTTTCTTCTCTTTTTGTCTTCTCTTGTTTTTGTTTACCTGCATTTTCAACTCTTTTTGTCACTCCTGGCTTTTCAGCCAAGAAGGATGCTGAAGTCTTCCCATTCTTAAAAAAAAAAAAAAAAAAAAAAAAAGGTTCTCTCAACCCTACACCGTCTCTTTTCATCTCCCCTCCACAACTAAGCATCTTCAAAGATTATTAGCCAAACAAGATTTCCTAAAACTCGGTTCTTTGGGTATGATAATTTGTGCCTTATCCACAGAGCCATCTGTATTATTATCTACGTATGTCTTTAAATCTACTGATTTTTCTTTGTCCTGAAATGTATTTGTTTGCGTGGCACCTGGGTGGCTCAGTCGCTTAAGTGTCTGCCTTTGGCTCAGGTCATGATCTCAGGATCCTGGGATTGATTTCCACACCAGGCTCCCTGCTCAGTGGGGATTCTACTCCCCCCGCCCCGACAACCCCCCTCCCCTGCTCTCTCTCAAATAAAAGTCTTAAAAAGTATATATATCATATATATATTTATAAATATATATATTTATATATACTTAAAACTATATATTTTATATATGAATTTATAAATATATTTTTTTTCTAAAATATGTTTGTACTCAATAAAATCCTAGATTCAGTACACTGGTGACATATTTTTAATATTTAATATTTTTAGTGCCTATTTAATGTTTTTAAATACATAGCTATTAAAAATGAAATGTTTCTCTGTTTATCACCTGAAATCACCCCAGGAAACAGAACATAACCATGGGTGGCACTTGCCTGCATTTCATGACCCCGTCTATTCAATCACCTCCCATCCGTTAGAACATTGCCATGGGGTATCTACCACCCCCCCCCCCCGGCCCCTGCGGCCCATCTGTTCACAGAAATAACACTGCTGACGATGACTGACTATGTCTACCTGATAAAACCTAACAGCTCCCTCTCAGCTCCTGCTGGAGTTCTCTGCTGTGGTGGACGTAGATCACTCCTCTTTGGATGGCTCTGCTCTGAGGGCCTCCGAAGTCTCTCCCACTCCTGGCTCGCCTGCCTCACTGACCATGCCTCCACACGTTTCCATCGGGGGTTCTTTTTTCTCTGTCCCCCTGACATGTTCATTTCCCCAGAGTTCTGTTCTGGGCTTGCCTCTTGGCTCTGCTGCTCCCCAAGTAGTCACGTGTTCACACAGGTCAGCCACCAGCTGGAAGAGTCATGGCTGCCATGTTGCTATCAGCAGCCCAGACTTAATGAGATTTTAGTTTCGTGTAGTTTACTCAGCATCTCCACCTGAAAGCTCCAGAACACCTCCAACTCAGCCTGTCTGTGCTGCACTCGTTATTTTCCCCGTCAGCCCTGCTACTCTCCCTGTGGGCCTTGATAGATGGTACCACCCCATCACCCCAGCTAGAACCTGGAAATCATCCCCTACCCCTGCACCTATTTTATCCCTTCAACTGACACATACGTCTTACTCCTCTCTGGCTGCCATAACAAAATACCACCAACTGGGTAGCTTGTAAACAACATAAATTTCTTGTTCTCAGCTCCAGAGGCTGGAAAGTCCAAGATCAAGTCACCAGCATGGTTGCCTTCTTGGGAGGACCCTCTTCCTAGTTCCCAGCTGGCCCATTCTTGCCACATCCTCACATGGTGGATGCGACAAGGGAGCTCTCGGGGGTCCCTGTTATAAGGCACTAATCCCATTCGTGGGGGCTCTGCTCTCATGACCTAAGACACCTTCCAGAGGCTCCACTCCCAAAACCATCCATCTTTGGTGGTGAGGATTTCATCATATGAATGTGGAAGGACACAGACATTCAAACCAAAGCAACCTATTTGTACACTCTTTTCTTTCTGCCAGGCTCTCCACTGGCTTTTGGGATGCCCTGATCAGTGAAAACCAGATACCATCCCTTCCCTGATAGAGTTTATAATGTAGTGGGAGGAGACAGGTATGAATCGAATAATCAAATAAGTATATAGTGACAACTGAGGTAAGTACTCTGAAGGAAGGGAACGCGCTTTAATGAGGGCTAAGAATAAAACTTACACCTACTTTGGAGGTTTGGGGAGAGTTCCGTGAAGAAGTGACCTTTCATCTGAAGTCTGAAGGATACATATCACTGGGGCTTCACTAGGCAAGAGTAGGGTGGGGGGTACACCCTTATAACCTCACGAAAACACACGTATAAGGCGCTGTGTCAGGAGGGAGAGCCAAGGAGAGGTTGGATGACACGGCCTGAGGGGCAGGCAGGGGTCAGATACGGAGGGCTTTGTCAGCCATGGTCAGGGATTTGGCCTTGATTCTAAGAACTCTGGAGAGCCAGGGAAAGTTTTAAGAAGGTTCGTAACACAAGCTTGCTTTCCTGTTGATTCTTCTCCTATGTAAATCCTTTATAGAGTTCAAACTCTAAAATCCAGAAGATCATTCTGTAACAGATCACCTTCCCACCCTTTACCCATCCACGCGGTATGCCCTACAACTCCCCAGGTAGCCTCCATTTTGGGTTTTTGCATCTCCTCCCAGAGTTTCTTCTCACATATATAAGTAAATTCAAAAACTCTTTTCTTTTCCCTCCTCTGTAAGACACACATCCCAAAATAGCATACTGCACAACTGTTTTGGTGTTGTTTCTGTTTTGCCTTCACAGTATTTCTTTAGACAGCTCTTCCTGTAAGCCCATAAGAAGCTTCCTCATTCTTTTACAAAGTAGCCCATGTGTTCCATTATGTGGATGTTAAAATACAGTCTAATAGAAATAGCTATGCCTTATAGAGCACTAGGAGGTGCCAGCCATTGTTTCAAGCTCTTTGCAAACATGAACTCATTTCATCCCCACCACAGTTCTCTTACGCAGGGCTGCTGTTACATCCCTTTTACAGATGAGGAAACTGAAGCTCCACTAGTAAGGGGAAGACCAGGGATTTGAACCCACTGGTATGTCTCCGGGGTTCTTGGGGTTAAATGTAAGGCTATGACAGTACACCATAATTTATTTATTCTGTCTCCTGTTGGTAGACATTTAGGTAGTTTCAAATCTTCGGCTAATACAAATAACACTGTGCTGTGTGATCTGGTACCCACGCAAATTTGTGTGTGTGTGAGTGTCTCAAATATGATCAATCCCCCTACGTAGAATTGTTGAATCAAAAGTGAATGTGTGTTCATAATGTTGACGGGAGTTTCCAAATTCATAAAAGTCATATGAATGTAAATGCCCACCGGTAGTGGGGTAAGGGTAGCTGTTTCCATACACCCTCCCCAAAAGAGTGGATTCTCAGCATTTTTCAGTTTTTTGCCAATCTGTTGGGTTAAAATAATGATGTAGCAATTCAGACTTAATCTGAATTTCTTTCACTTTGGGTGAAGGGGAACATCTTTTTACATGTTTGAACTGGCATTCAATTTCCTCTTCTTTGAACTCCATGTTCCTCTCATGTGCTCATCGTTTCCTTGCATTGTTGGCCTTTTTAACAAAATGGAATCTTAGGAGGGGCGCCTTGGTGGCTCAGTGGGTTAAAGGGTCTGCTTTTGGCTCAGGTCATGATCCCAGGGTCCTGGGATCGAGCCCCACATTGGTCTCCCTGCTCAGGGGGGAGCCTGCTTCTTGCTCTCCCTCTGCCTCTCCCCCTGCTTGTGCTCTCTCTCTCTCTCTCTCTCTCTCAAGTAAATCAAATCTTCAAAAAAATTGAATCTTAGGAGCTCTTTATAATCTATATATTTGTTTATACTTCTGTATATTCATATGTGATATAAATATTTCTATTTCTAGATTTATATATATTTCTATATATACTTTCTATTTCTATTTCTGTATAATTGAAATATATTTCTATTTATTTGTATATGAATATTAGGAGTTCACCCTTTGTGATCTGAGCTGTGGGTATTTTTCCCCATCTTCTCAGTCGTCTTTTAATTTTACTTATGATTTCTTTGGGTAGGGTGTTTACATTTCTATGTAATTTATCTGGCTCTTACCATATAGCTTCTGAATTTGGAGTCATGGTGAGGAAATCCTTCTCTACTACCAGGCTACAAAAAATATATACCATTTTTTTCCCTTCCTGTGTTAATAGTTCATTTTTCTTTTAAAGCTTTTAATCTTTCATCCACTTGGAATTTATCCCAGTAGACAATGTGCAGTAAGGATCCGACTTTATTTCCAGATGGTTTCTCGTTTGTCCCCAAACGACTGAGCAGACAGTTGGACATGATCAGGTATGCTTTGGGGAAGAATCATTCTGGCTGCTGGGCAGAGAGATCGCCATGTTCTTCTGCTTTGACCGGCCCAGTTTTTCTCAAGTCCATCAGTCTTCCTACCCTGGGCCTGGGCCTTACTCCTCTCTCACCACATGGTCTCCCCCCACCTCCGGCCTCCCCATCTCTACCCAACAACCTGTTCCAGTAGCTTCCAAAGCTGTGCCAAAATCCCAGATAGGATCAGGCGCTTCCCTGCTCCAGAAACTTCCAGTGGCTCCCCCTTGTCCCCCCGATCACAGTGGATTTTCCAGGAGGCACAAAAGGCCCAGCATGACCTGGCCTGATCCCTTTTCCCCAGCCTCTTCTCTTTATGCTCCTCTCTTCCTTGTCCCCCACACTCAGGGGATACCAAAATCTGTAGGGTCCCCTATACTTTCATGCCTCCATGCCCTGAAGACGGCAAGACTTCTACCGGGAATGCCCTTTTCCAGCTTGGTGGCCCGGAACCCGTTCTGTCTGCAGAACTCAACCTTGGATGTTAGTTTCTCCAGGCAGGCCCTGGAGCTGTTCTGCGATTGTCCCTTTCACACTGCAGTGCAGGTGTCTGCCTGTCTGCAAGAGGACAGGAACCCTTCTTCTGTTCTTGGTCTTTTGGGGCTGAATGAATGAAGGACCCTATCACCACACACAGCACATTGTACATATCTTACAAGCTAACGTTTATTTTGCACTTTCCACCAACTAGGTACTCGGTAAGTGTTTTACTTGCCTGATCTTGATCCTATTTAATCCTTGTAAGTCCACGAGACTTATGGGGCCCATGACCTTGGATGGGAGAAAAAAAATCACATCTTCATTTGCATTAACTGCAACTGACATCCAGCGTTTCCTTCAGTGCCGAATCGTAGGCAACTGTCCGCAGGACTCGGGGTGCTGTTGTCAATGTCAATTTTCTCCCATTTTGGCTGCTGTAAGGATTTCACAAAACCGTTTGCACTTCATCATTACCTAAACATTTCAGAGCCTTAATTTTTTCAAGTATTTTGCCATTTCAGTATTACTGTTTTCTCTTCTAATCCTGTGTCTCTTATTTTGTCTCCTTACAAACTTCATCCCGCCAGGGTGCCTGCGTAGTTCAGTCGGCTAAGCATCTGCCCTGGGCTCTCAGGTCATAATCCCGGGGTCCTGGGATGGAGCCCTGCTTTGGGCTCCTTGCTCAGCAGAGAGCCTGCTTCTCCTTCTGCCGGCCGCTCCCTCTACTTGTGCTCGCTGTCTGACAAATAAAATCTTTAAACAAACAAAAAAAACAAACAACCAAAACCTTTATCCTGAGAGGGGAGGCCCCAAATAGTCCAAGGAATCCATAGCACCACAAAGGTTAGGAGCACTAGAGTTTCACCTGGTACCGGAAACCAGGCGAGCTAGCTTCACCACCACCCAGCGCTGCTTCTGCACGTTGTCGCTGGGTTCAGATGGATTGCGGGTTCGAATCCTGAGTTTGGCACTTAGGCTGGTGTCTTAAATCTCTCTGCATCTGTTTTCTCAATTGTAAAAGGAGGACAGGAACACTGCCTATCTCACAGGGGTGCCGTGAGGGTTCAATGAGCTCATATGTGTAAATACGTAGAACGATGCCTGGCACCTGGTGTTACGTACTTCTACTATTCTACCGCAGTACTGCCTCTTGTTAACCATGCATTTGTCTTCTCCACTGTGGCTCTTGAGGTCAGGATTGGTCCTTGCTTAATTCTGAAGTGACAGAGCCTTGTGCCTATGAAGTTCGTGTTTGTCAGCAGGTTTAACCTTGCTGGCGTCCCTTCGATGCCTGCTTCTCCTTCGGGCTGCGTGACACCCCTGTCTCCTGGTTCTCTCTTCTGGTGGGTGGTCTTTGGGCCCCTTTGCTCTGCCTGCCCCAGAGAGCCTGGTGTTCTCCACCCCAGATTTCACTGCAGGCTCGAGAAACACCACAGGTCCTTCAAAGGAAACTTGTCTGCAGTTAGACTACTCAGTTCCATACGCCTTCTTCCCAGCTGCTCTTTCTCCTCTTCTCTTTCCTGTATTACCAACTCCACCATTCACCCAGGGCCAAAGCCAAAAACCTGGCCAGAAACTTTCTGGATCTCTTCCTCTGCCTCAGCCCTGTCGCCAATCAGTTCAGAAGTTTCCAGATGATCCAGATTCTCAAAATGCTTGCAAATTCAGCTCTTCTTCTCTGTTTCCATCCCTCCCTGCCCAAGTCTAGGCTCTCAGCCTCTGTCGCCAGGGACTAGTTCTGTTTTCCCTCTCAGGTCCCTGCCCCTCGATTGCCCTCTACGTCTCCCCCTATCTGTCCTCCCTCCAGTGTCCAGAATGACCTATTTGATCAGATTTTGCTCCCCTGCTTAAAAATCCTGTCCAGGAGGCAGACCACACTCCTTTACATGGCATTAAAGATGGATACAGTTCTACCCTTATCTGTCTCTTTGACCTCATTTCCCATCATTGAGATTTCAACTCCCATCACTTTACCTTCCAAATGAATAAATCTGTTGCTGGGTTTGGTCCACCTGCCCCCAATCCCATGTCCATGCACACAACAGCTTGTCTGGAACCTGGCAAACTCCAAGTCCTCCTTGAACCTTAGCTCAGCGATGCTGCCCCGCCCCCTCCAGAGTTGTGTCTGACTTCCTTAAGCAGCCTGAAGCACTCTTTCCTGAACATTCTCTTTATACTTCATTTGCCTTGAGCACTGCAATGGCCTCATCAGTGTTTATGAGTGTTTTGCCACAAGGTGGCAGTAGTCTCCTCTTTTTGTCTTTTCAGGAACCAAGGCTTTACACATTAAGATCATTGTTATGTTAATTTAAATTAATAATCCTGTATAATTAAGCTGATAGTATTTATTATAGTTAAGGTGCTATGGCAGCGAGGGAAAGGGCAAAGTCTATGAGGCCCCAGGATTTCTGCCTGGGTTGTTGGGGGGAGATAGGGTACCACTAATGGACTTAGGGCCACAGAAGGAAAGGAACATGTTTTAGGAGGGAAGATTTTTTAAAAAAAGATTTTACTTATTCATTTGAGAGAGAGAGTACAGGCAGGGGAAGAGGCAGAGGGAGAATCAGACTCTCCACTGAGCAGGGAGCCTGACATGAGCCTCAAACCCATGACCCAGAGATTATGACCTGAACCAAAGGCAGACGCTTAACCATCTGAGCCACCCAGGCGCCCCAGAAGATTTTTTTTTTTAAACTTGAGTTTGACACACTTCTAGGCTATCAGGCTGAGATGTCTAGGATGCAGTTTCATGGAATATTCTGGAGGTGTTTAGGGGAGTCTGGGTTGGAGGCTGACTTCCGTGTCATGTTTCACTTATTTGTGGAGCATAACAAATAGCATGGAGGACAAGGGGTGTTAGAGAGGAGAAGGGAGTTGGGGTAAATTGGAAGGGGAGGTGAACCATGAGAGACTATGGACTCTGAAAAACAATCTGAGGGGTTTGAAGTGGCGGGGGGGTGGGAGGATGGGGTACCAGGTGGTGGGTATTATAGAGGGCACGGATTGCATGGAGCACTGGGTGTGGTGAAAAAATAATGAATACTGTTTTTCTGAAAATAAATTTGAAAAAATTAAAAAAAAAGAGAATATTAAACTCTTAAAAAAAATAAAAGGTGTTGCACACACGTACAGGGAAGTGAATGAGATGGTCTGGAGTAGCTACATCCAGTGGGGAAGAAATAGGACTTGGAGAAAAGGCCTCAGGGAACATCAGTCGGTGAATAGGAGAAAAAGGAAGAGGAATGTTAGGGGATTGCAAGAAGGAGTAGGCTTTTGTCCTGGAATCTGAGGCAGGAGAAAGGTTCATCAGGTGGTAGTGATCAGGAGCACCATGTCTGTTCAGAGAGTTCTAGTGAAGTAAGGCCGCTGGAGAAGTGGGGATGGGAGGGGAAGGGCAGGGTGTTCAGGAAGGAGGGGTCAAGGGTATTGTAGAGCCAGGGGAGCAATTTCTCTCCCCTTAGCCCAGCCTTTTCCCGGCCTTTCCTTTCCCCCTCATCCCCTTTCCTCTCTGCGCAAGGCTGGGCACATTTAGGTGCTAAGGTGAAGGCCAGTAGTGAGAGGGAGTATTTCGAAGGTACTAGGGAGGCAGGGGAGGGGAGGAGCCACAGGTGCTGGCCCCTGCTGAGAGGGAAGGGGCTGTGCAGTGGATGGAGGTGGGGCGTGGCGGGAGATGGGAGCCGGAGAGAAGTCTGGACTGTTCGCACACTGTCCAATAGAATTCTCTGCGCGGACGGAGATGGTCTAGGTCTGCTGTGCTCAGTGTGGTCGCTGCTCACTCCATGTGGTCCCGAGCAGAGGGCACAGGGCTAGTGCAGCCCAGGAACTAGGACCGAGGCATGGTTTTGCTACCATGTCCCAACAGTGTAGCTCCAGAAATTTGGTGAGTTGCGCGGAGGGGACCCTCCTGAAACAGATTTGCTTGCAGTTTTACGGCAGTGGTCTGTAGAGTGACCCTGTTTTCTCCAGGAAGGCTTAGCAGCCTGCGTGGAGGGACAGAACATCGGGTTTGAAGTATCTATCCAAGGTTGGATTGATAGTGTTGAAGATCCAGAAAGTAGGGGGTGTTTGGGGTTTGGCACAGGGTTTTGGTAACCCTGTCACTCACTTTCCTCCTTTCGGTTTTCTGACTAAGGGCGAGTCACCCACGGAACAATAACAGAACGTATGAGCTGAGCAAGGCTGCTTTGGCCCGTGAGGCTAGAGCCTGCAGCTTTGGTTTAGACACCTACTTGAGCTTTCTGTTCCGGACCCCGACCATCTGAAGTAGCCAGGTTTGTACACCGGCCTTGAACTTTTTCCCAGCCCAGGCAAAGGAACTGAGGAGCTCGAGAGGAAATTTGGACAGGCCTGGCGGCTGGCTGTTGGCTGAGACAGTTCTGAGATACGGCCCTGTTGAAGCTGGACTAACCTGCTTTTAAACCTCGGTTTTGTGGCTTATGAGCCCTGTGACCGTAGCGAAGTTCCTGAACTTCCTGGGCTTCAGTTTCTTGATCTGTAAAATAGGAATAATGCCCATCACTTTGTTCCCATTATGTAAATTTGCTCTTCATATGGTTTCTGTTTGCTAAGGTACCATGACTCTGCCTACCAGTCTCCTAAAGTGTGGTTTGAGCCGTTTCTTGGGTTCTTTTTTTTTTTTTTCTAAAGATTTTATTTATTTGGCAGGCAGAGATCACAAGTAGGCATAGAGGCAGGCAGAGAGAGAGGAGGAAACAGGGTCCCTGCCGAGCAGAGAGCCCGATGCAGGGCTCTATCCCAGGACCCTGGGATCATGACCTGAGCTGAAGGCAGAGGCTTTAACCCACTGAGCCACCCAGGCATCCCGTTTCTTAGGTTCTTGCCCTTAGTAGGCCACCCCTTGGGGATGAGCTAGCGAGCGGGTAGGGAGAAGTGTGGAGTGACAAGGATAAAGAGCAGCCTCTGCCCGACTGGGAGTTGAGGGGGCTAGTTCAAGTGATCGTCGTGCTGTTGCACATGGTATGGAAGAAAAGAGGGGGAGGACGTCCATGGGGGTGGGGGTGGGGTCGGAATCAAGGGATCAGAGGTCACCAGGAGGTGAGCGGGCTCGTGCCCAGTGGAAATGAGAGTATGGAATCTGAAACCACGGGAGGTTGTGGTCAGAGGTCTAGAACTGAGGCGGACTGGCCAGCGGTGCTCCCTGAAGCTGGTTATAGGCAGCAAGGTGGCATGAAGGTGCAGGTGTGTGGGTTAAGGAAGTAAAGGAGACCTGGAGGTTAGGGTGTTAGAAGTGCTGGGTGAGATCCCCCCAGAGCAGTACTGGCAGGAAAAGGCCTGGTGTAAAGGGGGAACTGTAAGCTCAGTGAGAGTGATCTGGGACGAGGTTGGGTAGGGCAGGACCGTGGTCACAAACTGAAGGTGAAGCTTGCAAGAAGGAGACAAGAGGAAGTATCCAGAAGCAGTAATGAGAGGGGGGATCTCCAACCCCCCTTCTCCCCGCACATGCTGGCTGCGAGCACAGGACAAGGCAGAGGAAGAGCCTTGGCTTAGAGCAGCTCGAGGGAGGAGCAGCGTCCTGGGGGAGAGCCAGGGCTCCACAGGGCGAGGAAGTACCAGGATCAGGTTTCCAGGGGTTCCAGTGGGATGGTTTGGCGGGAAGAAGGCCGCCGGAGGGGTGGAGGACCCGCTTTCGGACCCACGGGGCTGGTGGCCCAGTTTCCCACTCTCGAACTCCCTCCCCTTTTCTCCATCCCCGTGGGTAATTTCGGTTGGGTGGGTGCGGTGGTTTTATTTAGGCAGGGGTTCTTAACGTGGGGTTCATGAATAGGGAATAAGGGTTCATGAACTTGGGTGAGAAAAGTTGATACTCACCACCGCCTTGAAATCATGGTAGTAGTTCTACTCGCTGCTAGAGCTCACTAAATGCATTAGTGAAGAAACACACGAGAACTGTGTTAAAGATCTTTTCCTCCTATTTTGATGACTGTTTTCATATCACTGGCTTCTCCTGTAACACTTTGCCGTTTATGCCTTCAAAACCCTCTTCTGGGGAGGGTTTCACTAGTGTCCCATGCTGCCAGGGGGATCTGTGCCCCACTCCTGGAGGGGCTCCCAGAGGGGCCCCCCAGGATGAAGGAGCCTCCAGGCTACTTGGAAAGCCCTTTTTACTTCACTAGAGGGAGCTCTTGTTTCAAAATTGGGGAGCCAGGGACTCAGGCCTGACACAGGGTAAGAAAGGTGTTTTGAAGCACAGCAGATCAGATGTCCTTTGGGGACATTTCAGGAAACTGGGGTGTGAGAACCCCAAGGTTTACACGGGCAAGCCACATGTCTCTGGAGATAAGCTTTACACTTACCTCTTGGAGGATGAGGGTTGGGACACAGCCGGTGTGCTAGTTTCTAGGACAGGTAAAACAAGAGTACTGTGGCCAGTGAAGGCTTGAAAACTGACCCTAAGGTCATACTGACCTCAGTCTGCCTGTTTCTCCCCGCCCAGCCCATTAGCTCATCCACCTCTCTTGACTAACTAGCCTTAAGGTGCTGGGAAAGTTCTCTGTCTCTGGTTTCCCACTTCCAGTTTGCGGGCCAGGTGGAGGGCAGGGGAAAGGCTCGGTGACTTGGGCTCGGGCAGATTTTGAAGGCTCCTGCAGGGCCCATGGGGTGAGGGAACGGCTGGGGAATTTGAAAAACTGGCCAGGGGCTGAGGCTCGTGCTGGGGGATGGATTGGAGAGTTTCTAATGACCGTGGGATTTTCCCCCTGGAAGAGGAAGGAATTGGGGCTCAAGCATGCTTTGGAGAATTAAGGCAAGTACTTCCCATTGTAATTTTACCCGCTTCCAGGAGGTACTGCTTCTCAGACAGGGCCAGATTGGGGGGCCCCTCTCCTGGACTGAGGTCTCTGGGGCGGGGCCCAGACATCTGCTTTTCCTACAAGTTCTCAAGGACAGGGGTCCTCACAGGGTGCTTCGCAGACCAGCAGCAGCTGCCGCCTAACTGGGAAACTTATTAGGAATACAGATTCTCAGGTTCCTGACTCTGGGTCTCACCCCAGACCCACTGAGTCAGAAACCCTGTGGTGGTGGCTGCAAAGCTCCCTTGCATCAAGCCCTCAAGGGGTTTCTGAGGCCAGCCGAAGTCCGAGTACCACTCCCTTAAGGGATTCGGATACAGGCTGAAGCTTAGGCCTCATTGCCTCAAATGATCCAAGAGTGGCCCCCTACTTGCTGACACTAACCGCGTAACGTGTGCAAGGCGCTGTGGTGTGTTACGGGTTTCAGTACCATTTTTGTGTAGAATAGCTCCATGATCCTTTGGCTTTTCTGTGTGCTCCTGCAGGGTAGAGAGACCCTGAAATTTCCCTGCAAGTGGGGCAGTGCTGCTTAGAGGGGTTTTGATCTGCACCGCACGGATGAGCGTGGACGCGGGGACCGGGGTCTCTCGACTCCAGTGCTGAAGCTGCTAGGCCGGGCCTACCACTTGGGTACTTTGCCAGCTCAGGGTCCTCACTCCGTGGTCGGTTGTCGGAGGGCTGACTGGGATCCTCGGAGATTTGGGGGGTCTTTAAGTTGCCTAGCTAGAGGCGGCATGGCCTGAGGGGGCTCTCCAGCCCCTCAGGATAGGAGGTTACCAGATGGATCTTCCACCTGGACATCTACCTCAGGACAGCCTCTTACACGTTAAACAGACTAGAAGGCGCAGTTCATTTGGTCAAATGCCTGGATGAAGGGGAACCTGACTTAGGCCTGTGCTCAGTGGTGAGAATGGGAAATCCCATATCCGTGGTCATCTTGGGATCATCCCTGGGGGGCATAGCCTTGCAAAAGCTCAAAATGGAGGCGTCTCGTGTAGAGGGCACAAAGGTTTGGGATGGCATTGTTGTTGGGAGCTAAGTTAGTCATTCTCTTCCCTATTCCCAAGGCCTCACCTTCTCTCATGGTCCCCATCCCATCGAGTGGTACCATCGTCCACTCATTCCCCGGGCCGAGATCTGCACAGAATCATCGGCGCTTCACCCCCCTTCTCCCCCACATCCAGTCAGTGGCCAAATGCTATCAATTCGACCTCCTGATCATTTCTCAAATTTATTCCCTGTACTCTACTTTTAGTTCAGACTGGATCATGCCTGAC
Organism: Mustela erminea; assembly: GCF_009829155.1. Taxonomy (NCBI): domain Eukaryota; kingdom Metazoa; phylum Chordata; class Mammalia; order Carnivora; family Mustelidae; genus Mustela; species Mustela erminea. The sequence continues at coordinate 91,736,456 of NC_045635.1, forward strand.
TTGTTCGATTCCTGCCTCTAGCCTCACTCTACTTCAGTCAGCAGCCAGACCGCAAGCTCTCTGCCCCTTGCTTCAAAGTGTGGTCTGTGGGCCCGCAGCACTCGGGAGTCAGTTAAAAACGCAGACCCTAGATCTGTACCCAGGACACACTGCACCTGCCCTTTACCAAGATCTCTAGGTGATTTGTAATGTCCAAAATATCTAATGTGGCAAACAGAATTCTTCACGAACCGGGTCCCATCTCCTCTTTATCCCTCCCTCCTATATGATAGTCCAGTGATACTGAGCTGCCGAAAATTCTCGAACACGTGGGGCTGCTCACTTCATTTGTTTTGCAAATATTTATCAAACCCCTACTTTGCATCAAGCACTTGCTGGGGATAAAGCAGTGAGCCAAACAGACACATATGTTTGCTTTCTGGGAGTTTACATTCTCTTGGAAGGAGACAGTAAAGAATCAAGTGAAGTGTCTAGTAAGTCAGATGATGTTAAGTGTCAGAGAGGAAAAGCTAAAGCAGGTTAAGGAGTACAGGGACACTGAATGGCTAGGGAGGCTGAAGTTTTAAATGAGGTAGCCTCGTTTAAAGAGAAGGCGTCACTAAGAATGTGACATTTGAGTGAAGGTTTGTAAGGCAAGGGACTGAGCCATCAGATACCTAGAGGAAGAATATGCCAAGAAGAGCAAAGAAGTATACAGGCCCTGACATGGAATGTTTCTAGAATATTCCAGCAATGGCAAATAGGTCCGTGTGTCTAGAGCCATGTGAAGGAAGGGGTTATGTTGTAGGAAACAAGGCCAGAAAGGTGCTGTAGATGAGGGGCAGATTATATAGAAGGCCTCACAGACCACAAGAAGGACTTGGCAGTTTACTTTTGGGGAGATGGGCGGCCATTGGAGGGTTTTGAGCCGTGGACTCAGACGATCCCAATGAATTTTTAAAGGGGTCACCCAGTTGCTATGCTCAAATTAGACCGCAGGGGGACAGGGATGGAAGCAGGAAGACCTGTAAGTGATGTGTACAGTAACTCAGGCAGGAGAAGCTAGTGGCGGGGGTACTGACAGGAGAGCCAGAGGAGAGTCATTGGGTGCAGCCAGCAGGATTTGCTGATGGATCAGATATAGGGTATGAGAGAAGGAGGGGTCAAGGGTGACTCTTGAAGGCTATGACCTGAGTAACTTAGATGGAAGACCATTAATTGAGATCAGGAAGACTAGGAGAAGGGCTCTGTTCTTGTTCATTGGTTTGGGGAGAGGGGGATAGGGAATGGAAGTAACAAACATCCCAAAACATAGTGGCTTAAAGCACTGCTTATTATTGGATGACACCAAAGTAAAAAGCTCTTGCACACTGAAGACAACGATCAACAAAACAAAAAGGCAGCTTACTGAATGGGAGCAGAGATTTGCAAATGACATATCTGCTAAAGGGTTAGTAGCCAAGATTTATGAAGAACTTACACAGCTAACCACCAAAAGACCAAATAATCCAATTAAAAATGGGCCAAAGACCTGAATAGATATTTTTTTCCCAAAGAAGACAGCCAGATGGCCAACAGACCCATGAAGAGCTGCTCAGTATGATGCATCATCAGGGAAATGCAAGTCTCAACCACAGTGAGGTACCACCTCGCACCTGTCAGAATTCCTAGTATCAAAGACAAGAAGCAAGTATTGGCGAGGATGGGGAGAAAAGGTCACCCTCCTACACTGCCAGTGGGAATGCAGGCTGGTGCAGCCACTGTGGAAAACAGTATGGGGGTTCCTCAAGACATTAAAAATAGAAATCCTGTACAAGCCAGTAATTCCGCTACTGGTTATCTATCTGAGGAAACTGAAAACACTAATTGGAAAATATCTACACACTCTTGTTTTTATTGCAGCATTGTTGACAATAGCCAAGGTAGGGAGGTGACCCGAGTATCCATCAGTAGATGACTAGATAAAGAAGCTGTGAGATACACACACACACACACACACAGTGGAATATTACTCAGCCATAAGAAAAGGATACCTTGCAATTTGTGACAACATGGATGGACCTGAAAGGTATTTTACTAAGCCCCAAAAAAGGACAAATACCATATGATTTCATTTATATGTAGAATCTAAAAAACAACGTATATGAACAAACAAAAACAGACTCTTAAATACAGAGAGCAAACTCGTGCTTGCCAGAGGGAAGGGGCTTTGGGGGGAATGGGCAAAATTGGTGAAGAGGGATTAAGAGGTACCCCCCCAAAAAAACCAGTGATATCCTATTTTTCACAACTGTGTGGGTTGACTGGGTCATTCATTGTTATGGACCAAATGTTTGTGCCCCAGCCCCGGCAAATTCTTATGTTGAAATCCTAACTCCCAGTGTGCTTGTATTTGGACATAGAGCCTTTGGGCAGTAGTTGGGGTTCAATTAGGTCATGAGGGTGGGGCCCTCATGAATGGGAGAGCTCCCTAGCCCCTCCCACCTTGTGAGGCTATGGCAAAAAGATGGCCGTCCTCTGAATCAGGAAGTGGGCTCTCCCTAGACATGAACCTGCCTGTGCACTTGATCTTAAGAGTTTATAGCTTTCAGAACTGAAAAAAGAAACGTCTTTTGTTTAAGCCACCCAGTCTATGGTGTTTTGTTATGGCAGCCCTTGCTGACTGAGATAGTTTTCTACTGGTCTTGCCTGGGCTCGCCTGGAGCAGTCGGGATAGCTGCCCCTCTCTATCCTCATGGCCTTTCATGGCATGGGGCTCTCAGGGCAGCATTCCAAGAAGGCACACTCCTGGGTACAGGTGCTTCTCACACCTCCACTGGCAACTTTTTTGATGTAATTCCGTGGGTCAAAGCAAGTTGCATGGCTGAGCCACATGGGTCACGTGGCCTGATCAGCGTGGGAGAGGAGCACATGAGGGTGTGGATACTGGGAGGGTATGACTTACTGGGAGCCAGTACGGTAATCATCTACCATAGGAGTTAAGGTCTGAAGCTGGGTTCGAGAACGGGAGATGCCCATTTGCATATCCCAGTGCAGGTACTGAGAAAGCTGTGAGATGTGTGAGCCTGGAATTCGAGGCAGAGGTCCGGGCTGAGATGTGCATGTTGGAGTCATCAGTGCATAGATCCCCTTCAAGCCATGAGATCGGCTGAAACTGCTCAGGGATTGAAAGCGTATAGGGAAGAGAAGACCTCCAAGTTCTGTAGCCTCCATCATGTAGAGATCACAGAGAGGGGGAGGAACTGCTAGAGAGGACAGAGAAGAAGCCGGTTGTGGAGCAGGAGGAAAATGAAGGGAGAGCAGTGTCCTGGACTCCAGACGAAGAACGTTTCCAGAACAAGAGGATGTGTAAGATAAAAGCCTGAGAATTGACCGTTGGATTCAGCAGTGGACAGGTTATTTGTGACCCTGCCGTTTGGGGGGGAGTGAGCGGAGGGGGGAGGTAGGAGCAGAAGCCTAATTAGAGCAGGTTAAGAGAGAATGGGATAAGAAGAATTGTGGGCAGAAAGTATGGACAAGTATTGTCCAAAAAAAAAAAAAAAAAAGATGTGAGTGTGAATATAATCTAATATTCTAGTAGCCACACTCAGAAAGTGTTAAAGAAACTGGTGCCATTAATTTTAACATCTCTTGTATGTTATTTAACCCAGTATATCCAAAATGTTCTCATTCCAATGTAACCAGCATAACATTACTACCAGGATATTTCACATCCTTTGAAACCCAGTGTGTATTTTACACTAACGGCTCATGTCAGTTCACACTAGCTACCTCTCGAGGGCTCAGTAGCCACACGTGGCCAGTAGCCGCCATACTGGATGATCCACGTATAAAGGAATCTTTCAAGGAGTTTTGCTCTAAAGAGGGGCTGGGGACGGAAGGGGAAGCAGAGTCAGGTGTTTGCAGCGGCCGTAGTGATACTGACTGTACTGACTAGGGGATACAAAGGGGAAGGCTGGCCTTGGCTGGGGTCTTGGGCAGGACATCCATGGCAAGAGGGGTGAATGCAGAGCACATCAGTCACTGAGGCGGGTACGTAGTTAGAGGCAATCATGAGAGCTTTGAGAAAAAAAAATTTTAAAGATTGTGTTTATTTGAGAGAGAGAGACAGAGAGAGAGACAGAGAAACATGAGCGGGGGCAGTGGGAGAAGCGGACTCCCTGTTGAGCAGGGGGCCCTATGAGGGGCTCGGTCCCAGGACTCCAGGATCATGACCTGAGCCGAAGGCAGACACCTGACTGAGCCACCCAGGTGCCCCAGATTTAAGAGGTTGTTTTTTGTTTGTTTGTTTTTTTGTTTGTTTGTTTTTTGGCCTGATTCTTTTTTTTTTTTTCTCAGTGAAGTAGGAGGCAAGGTCATCATCAGAATGAGGAGGGGCTAGCCCTATGGGAGGTTTGAGAAGAGAGGAGACCATATGAAATCGTTGCCTGAGAGAGTGAATGGACAAGGGAGGTAAAGCGTGATTGCCTGGCAACACGAAGGCTGCACTTGAGGTCTGTGATCACGAATTCGAAGCGAGAACAGTCAGCGCTGTTGTTTTTCTCCAGACACATTCAGCTGTGTGGGTGCAAGCAAGGAAGAGGAACACGTTGGAATTTAACCAGGGCTGGGTTGTTGGGCTCCCCCCCCCAAGATGAGTATGATCCTGACAGGCGCTGTGAAGTGAAGGGAAGGAAGCAGGAGCCACGAGAGGCAGCAGCGAGATGGTGGGACCCACTGATACAGATTCTGGCTGCGTCAGAGTGTCGGGGTCAGGGTGAGAGTGTAAGCCTGAAAGAAGAAGTCATAGTTGAAGAAGGAATGTTTGACTTAGAGGGGGTTGCAGATCTTCACAATTCTCAGGTCTCAGGCATGAGCATGGGAGTGAGTGGCTGATGTGCTGGAGAGGACAAGGGGACTGAGGAGGGGGGGGGCGTGGCAAGGAATCGAGAGACCAGGGTCCTAGAAGGTTCATCCAGGCATGTGTGGAAATTATCAAGAAGTAGGACAGGGATGGTTTTGGAGAGAGTGCTACCAAGCCAGGTACTGACATCCTCAAGGGATACTGAGGGCCATGACGCAGATGTTTGTAGACCGCCATAAAAGGGAAGAGTAGTGGGCTGGTATGGGATGGTGGTTGTAAAGTTTCAGGGAAAGAGGGGGGCCCGTGGTCTGGGAGCAGCAGTGCAAAGTAAGAAGTTACCCACCCTACCTACATGGGCCAAAGGAGAAAAACCAGTGAGGCTGCTTTTGAAGGCCAGAGGGGAAGCAGGCTCCTCGCGGGCAGAGGTCAGGTGGGGAGAGCCACAGGATGAGGGGGACATTCAGAGACGTGAGTGAAGTATTGGGGATTTGAGTAATGATTTCTCTGTGCCTTTGCAGATCCTGTTCCCTTCCCCGGGAATTCCCTTCCTGTACACCTGAAAAAACCCTTCTTTAGCTTTGACCACCTAGCTCCTATGTCACTATTTTCCTGAAATAGCTATTGCCGAGAGTACATGGCCAGCATGTCACTAAAGCCAGGGGAGGTGTTGGTCTCTACCTCTATAGAGAAGTATGCTCCTGGTGGAATGTTCGTTAATGGTGGGAATGTTCTGCTTCTGCCTTGCCCCGTAGGGTAGCCACTACTCATGTGAGCACTTAGAAATGCAGCTGGCACAGCCGAGGAATCAAATTTCTAGTTTTATCTAATTTTAATTTCTTGAGTAAATTGTCACGTGTGGCTGGTGGGCTCATCTTGCCTTCAGTCCTGTCCTCTTGGGCAGGGGGTCCACTTTCTTCTGGCAGCGATCGGTACTTGACTGTCAGTCCACGGACTCTTCTCGTTGATCTCTCTGCTCCAAGCTCTGTCCATGCCATTCCTCTCCCAAGCTCTCCACGGGGACAACCCATAGGAATTTGGTGTCAGCGCATTCCGCGTTGAACTCTTTCCCCTAATTCAACTCAGTTACTGAAGTAAGACTTGTAGTCAGTTCTGAAGTCATACACTTGGAAGCTGCCTGGCCTGCCTCCCTAGCCATCCCAAACAGAAATCTGACCTGTACTCCCCTGTGTAAAACCTCCCAGTGGCATCTCGTCATGTTCAGGATCAAGGCCAAGTTCTGGACTATGGCGAATGCTATTCTTCATGACCTGACCCCACTCGCTGGTCTCTCCAGCTTCAGCCCTTGACATGTGTCCCCTCCCACTTTATGCTCCAGTGACACAGACCTGCTTGAGATGACATGCAGACAGTGTGCCACGTCAGGCCTCCACACCTCTTGGCAGGCTGTACCCACCACGTGGAGTACCCTTCCCACCTGCACGCTCCGACCCCAGCTCCTCCCTGTGCTGCTTCAAAACCCATCTCAGCTGTCGTCTCCAGCTACCCTTCCTCTGTGCCCCCTTACTTCCTGTGCTTACCTGCCTACACCATCTCGTGATTCACTCATTTATTTGTAAAAGATTTTATTTATTTGTTGGAGAGAGAGGGGACATGAGTGGACGGAGGGGCACGGGGAGAGGGACAAGCAGACTCCACACTTAGCACAGAGCCCGAGGTAGGGCTTGATCCCAGGACCCTGAGATCAAGACCCAAGCCAAAATCAAGAGTTGGACACATAACCCACTGGGCCACCTAGGCACTCCCCTCATTGGTCACTTGTAAGTGCCGGGCAGTTATCAGGGGCGGGGACTATCTCTGTCCCCTTGTCCCCACCGCCTAGCCATGGGATCTGGTGCCCAGTGTTGGATGAAGTGAATGGGTCGAAGGAAGCAGGACAAAGACCGGAGAACAGGATGCCAGCCTGCCCAGCCTCAACTCCTTGGTCTAAGTCCTTCCTGGGTGGGATTATAGGACAGGAGAACGGTCCCTGGGAGGCCTCTCGGGAGCTGTCTTTGCTGCCGCTGGTGGTGCAGGTGACTTCTTTCCCAGCACGTGTGATGCTTCCTTCTGGCAGAAATCGATTTCAGAAAAAGCTATTATCTTCGCTCCCCCCACCTTTAGAGATGAAATGCTTCTATCCTCCTGGGATACACGATGCTAGCAGGAAAATGTCACATTTCTTTCTTAGAGTAGAAAAAAAAAGTTTTATGTGTTTAATTTTTCCAAAAGTGCTTAAGTTTCTCTTTTCCTTTAGAAGAAAACTAGTTTTTCACTCGGATTATCCCAAGGGCCACATTCAGGTATATGGAGAAAAAAAAGGAATGATGCACGTGTGCATACCATTTGCATATATCTATGTGGGGTGGATCATTTATTCTCAGGGTGCTTGCTTGCTTTCTTCCTGGCTGGCTCTCTTTCTGGTTTCTTTTCTTTTCCTTTTTTTTTTTTTTTTAAGTTTCTGAGAAATTGAATCTTTGATTATCTGTACAATGAAAAGAACCAACAACAGTGAAAAGATAGTGGAAACCGTAGGCAAGCCCCCCTCCCCCAGTCCTTCACAGAGAAGATCACTTCTTTCTGGAGATTTTGGATGGCTGTGGTTTCTCCATGATAAAAGTAGCAGCCACCTGCTGTGTGCCAAGCAAGCTGCTCTGTTTACTTCTCTGTATCTCTTATTCTACTTGGAGGCCCTGAGAGGTGGATGTTACCTCCAGTCTTCATACAGGAAACAGTCCGAGAGGGTAATGCAACAGGATCTGCCCCAGGGACCACCCCCCCTCCCCACTGCTGTCCCCCTGCCCTGACCTCAGGCGGTGGGAGGCAGGGGATTTACACCCAGGGCTGTCCACTTCCAAGCCCTTTGTTTTCACCTCTTCAGCTCTATTTTCCATCCCTGGCATGTTGTTTGGTGTTCTGCCTTCAACATCTGCCACTACCAGCCAGGGACTTTTCCCCACGCGCATGGTTTGGTTGTCATTTGAATGGTAGTTGCACGACACCAAGGAGCCAGAGTTCACCTTATCTCCTCACTTGGTTTGTTTCCAGGTCCTCAGTGTTACAGGTGGCGCAGGTGTAAATATCTTTGTGCAAATAAGGGTGGTCTGTTGGGTTCTTTAGGTATTTGACGGAAGTCCTCGAAGTAGGATTGCCAGGCCAAAGGGTTGTATAGAGTTTAATGATTTTTCCGGAAGGGTTCTGCCATTTGATCGCTCACACCGGGCTGAATTTTGGAGTGCCTGCTCTGTACCAGGTACTGGAGGTAAAGGGGGGATTCCGAAACAGCCCCTCATTCATGGAACTGACAATCTGGTGTGGGGCGGATGGGGTAACCCAAAGTGGTTGTAGGAAAGTGGGGGTTGGGGCAAGGGGCAGTGAAAACGTGGACCCCTGGCTGTGTCTGAGTGTGCCTCTCCCCCATAGCGTGTGGCAGGGCCTGCGGGGCAGGGAGGAGCATGATGAGGAAAAGGGCTTCATCCCGGCTTTCCCCAGGTCGGTGGCTGAGCTACCTCGAGGCTGAGGACTTCCTGGCTGCCCGCCCCTGTCCTTTTCCTCCAGGGGCCCCGTGGCCCACGGGACCGGTCACTGCTGCCCAGCTGCCACTAGGGGGAGCCAAGCAGAGGATGGAGGGAAATAGGTCCAGCCTTGAGAGGCACCTGCGGGTCCTCCAGGTCCGCTCGTCCCCTTAACACCCCAGAAGCCAGGGGGACAACAGGGTGCCTGATTCCCATTCATTCAGCAAACAGGAAGGTGCACAAAGTTTCAGTGCGCAGCCCAGTGCCTTTTTGCAAGCCAAGCGCTGTTCTAGATGCTAGGGGCACAGAAACGAATCCAGCAAGGGCCCCCTCCCCGTGGAGCTCTGGTCCAGAGAGGAAAACAGACTTGGAAAGAGACCTTATGAATTGGTGTGGTGGTGGTCTGGACAAGTGGCAACAGGGGCACTGAGCAGTGAGTGGCCTGGCAGCGTCTGAGAGCCCAGCGCTCTGCTCTTACTTTGGCGGTGGCACCACAAATCTCCTGGCCTTTGGTGTCTCCATCTCTAACCTGGAAGAATGAGTTTGATGCCCTCCAAGGGCCTTGTGACTTACAGATGCTGTGAGCCTGGCTCATGTGCCCATAATCAGCCCGAGCTTTTCCCCCAGAAGACCTACCTGGCTTCAGTCCCCCCACCTCACTCCTTCCTGCCACACCCTACCCTACCCTACCCCACCCTGCCCCTGTGCTGTTCCTTGGTGTTCTGCCTCTGGCCTTCCTCTCCCAGTCCACGTGTGCCCTTGTGTCTTTAGTAGCTAGTGGGTGCTGCTGACACCTACATCTGGATGTTCAGCCCCATCTTCTCCAGTGAGTGTGTGACGTGACTTAAATTAAGTCATCTCCTCTGCCCAACAACCTTATGAAGTGGGCAGTGGCATGCCATTTTATAGATGAGTGAAACTGACCGAGACGTGCCCACTCGGATATTCTGCAGATGCCTTGATTTCAATATGTCTGAAATTGGCTTCATCGTCTCCCTGCCTTCTGCCTCCTCTTGCCTTCCCCTTTCTTCTCCATCACAATCAATGGTACCATCCACCCAACGAGGCCCAAGCTAGAGACCTTTCTAGATCTGTCCGTCCTCATCCTTGCTCCCCAGCATCCATGACTCACATCCGCTGAGATCTCCTTCGACTTCTCTCCAGCCCTGCCTCCATGAACTTCGAGGGCCGTCTGTCCCTTTCCCTCTTTGGGTTCCTGCCGCAGCCTCCTTATCCGTCTCGCTGCCTCGATGTTCTCTGCTCCAGTCCTTCCCCTGCACCAGCCAGCGGGACCTTTGTCAAGCACATGTCTGATCACATCACTTTCCTGCTCCTTCCTGTGGCTTGGCAGCAGAGCTCCAAGCTCACCATCCATGTGCTGAAATCCATCCAAGAAGACATGTTTTGTTTGGTCCATTGAGCATTCTTAAAACATTCTGAATTATTTGCCAACATTAAAAAATCAGGAAATTCCACACACAGGTTCGTATTTCTGGCTCTTCTTGCAAAACTGAAAAAACTGGCAACTCTGGGAACATGTTCCAGTGGGGCAGTGGTTGGATGGAGCCGAGTGGTGGTTGCCATCTTTAGAAGGGGCACGCACAGGCTTTCTTCTCCCAGTTACCTACCTGAGCCTTGTGGCATCGGGGCTCATGACCCTGCAGGTATGGGCTGAAGCCCAAGCCAGCCCTCAACCAACATCCGAGTCTTACTCCTGCTCACCACCCCGCCACACCCTCCACTGCGGCCCCAACTCTTACCCATAGTTCTCTGAATTGCCTTACACCCAGGGCTCATGTCTGCATGTCTGTCTTTGTGCAAGCTTCTGGCTCTAGAATGCCTGGGCCCCTGGTTAAGTCCCATTGGTCCTTTGGGATTGCTCTGTGCCCCGTCTACTGAGAAGCAGTCCTTGTTCCTACGTCTTCCTCCCCCTCCTCTGCCTCCAATTGAGTTCTGTCCTCCCTTGGTAATGGGGCACAGAACACAGGCATCCCGCCATTGTACTGGGTTCTAATTGTTGATTGGCATGTCTGCCTCCCCCTGCAGTCTAGGAGTCTGGAATTATAGGGAGCCTGTCTTCTTTATCTTCCTATACCTCAGAGGCTAGCACGGAGCTTGGAAACGTAATAGGTGCCTGATAACTGGTGAATGAATGGGTGAATCAGTGAAAGATTGACTTGGGAAGATACTACTCCAGGGTGTAATGTTGCCGCCTACTTGCTTGGGATGGAGGGTTCCAGCTTCCTTTCATTCTGGAGCACCCCCATCTCCAAGCCTTCCATTCCGAGTGACACCCCACAGCATCCTATAAGCCATACTCCAGCTCTGCCAGCTCTGGAATGCATCCAAGCCTCCCGGGAGGCTCATTCCTGGGGAGGCTAGAGGGAAAATATATCATTCTTGCTGTTACGGGGTGGGGGAAGGAGTTGGGTAACAGTTGGGAGGTGACACAGCCGTTGGATACAGCGCATTCTGTCGTTGTTGGAAGTGTGATCATGGTAGCACCTCACACCCGTGGAACACTCACATGGTACCCAAATCTAGACCACGAGCATCCGGTAGCTTATTCCCTTTATTCCTTGCCACAGTGCTAAGGAGTGGGTAGGACTGGTATCCTCATTCTACAGGCAGGAAAACTGAGATTTAGGGAGTTTCCACAACTTTTCCAGGGCCACATAGCCCAGACGTGGTAGAATCTAGATTTGAGCCCAAATCCGTGGGCCATGAAAGTGGCCCCTTCCAACCACCATGCCGCCACACTTCCTCAAAGAGCTCTTTCTTTAGAAACGTGAGGGAAGGATGAAAGTCAGTGTGAAAGGGAAGGATGTGCGATTATATATACAGTTAGACTCCAATTAGTAATTAAAAAGGAAAAAAAAGCAAACCAACTCCTGAGGCATAGGGCAGTCCTGCCAGCTTGCACACCCACAAGCCTGCAGCGCCGCATGTGGGGAGTAGAGGGCCCGGGATGTGTTGCTCTACATTTTCCCCATCTCATTAGCACTCCTGTAACATTTTCTAAATTTCCTCTAACGATCATGCATTCCTTTCATCATCCAAAAAAAAAAAAAAATCCTCCCTTCATAACGGCCCCGGCATGTCAGCGGGCCCATCTTCTAAGTAGTGACAGGGGGCAGTTGGCCAGCGGTGGCTGCGGCCTCAGCATCTGTAACCTTGAGGAGCAAAGGAGAAGTGAGTCTCACCGTGTCCCCTTTTCCTCCAGGTGCTTACACCCCAGAGCCCCTCAGCAGTTTCCGGTGGGCCCTTCTCTCAACTGGCCTCATGTTCTTTTACCACTTCAGCATCTTACAGATCCTGGGCCTGGTAAGTTTGGTTTGGTCCCCTCTGATTCCCCTCTGTGCGGAGTTCTCCATAAATCTTCATAATCCTGGTTGGCGCTAGTGTATCGTTTTGTTTCGAAAATACAAGATGCCAAAGGCCAGGATGTCAGATTGTTGTGTCTGGGTTGCTGATTTATGCACCATGGCCTGGGCCTCTCCAAAGGGTTTTCGGAAATCTACAGTATTGACCGTTTCTTTCATTCCTGGGGAGGCAAAGATGCCCTTCGGGTTGCAAACAGCGAGCTGCGGCTGGAAAGTGGTTTGTTACATACCCCTTGGGGGGTGAAGGCAGGACCTCCACCTTGGCCTGGGCCTGGAGAGGAGGTTTCCAACCTTAGGTCCATTCTGGGCGGACTTCCAGGCCCTGAGCTGTGTGGCCAGTGGAAGTGCCGTGTCGGGGTGACTCCCATGGTATTCTGGGGTGTTCAGACCCGCCCGGAGCGTGGATGAAGGCTGGACTCAGTAGTTGAGTTATCCAGAGCCCAACATTGCTGAGTGCATGGTTGTCTATATTGGTGCCAAAGTGAAGGAGGAAGAACTCGGGCCTGTGGGGGGTCAGGAGACCCAGTTCAAGTCCCGGCTCTGCCACCATTCTGGGTGAGTCACCTCCCCGTCGAGGGCAGCGAGCTGGCCCCCCTTTGAGACATGGAACCAAACCGCCAGCCTCCCCAAGAGGTGGTGAGGACGTGTCTCTAACGTGAATGGGCTGGAAGGGCTGTGGAAGGCAGGTGCCGCAGCCATCTTCGGGACGGGAGCAGCGTGTCTGATTTTGTGTGCGAGCGGCATGAATGCAGCATCAGCCGTGTGGGGCCTCGTGGGGCCTAGCCGGACTAAGGCACATGACCGAGGTCACCAGTGCCTCTGGAGGAGCAGTCCCTTTCTCTTCCCCACCCTGGCATTCTGCTCTGTTCTGGTTTGCCTGGGGGACAGCCGGAGCTCTTGGCCAGTGGCATGAATGCTCCCACACTTGAGGAAGGCAACAGGATGACTTTCACACCTGGCTCTGAGCGCTCTCCACTGGGACTGCTTGATTCCAGAGGGGTCCGTGTCCTCATGTCACCATACAAACCATGCTCAGTCCCACCTGCAGGCCTGGGTCAGGCCGCGCCTCCTACAAGGAAGGCCCCGCTCGCTCCATTCCGCGCCATGACCCCCATCCATCCTTCATGAGTCCGTTCAGGGTGCCACTTCCTTCATGAAATCTTCTCTGAGAACTCAGTGCCCATTCTGTACCCTCCCCCAGATCTCCCGGTGGGGGAAACCTGGTGAGCACCGTCTGGTTTGAAGTCAGATATGGTTGCCCGTACCGACTCAGTTGGTGGCCAGTTATAAGTGGAGGCAGGGACCATGTCATTGACTGTTCTGTCATCCCTTGACACCTCTCTGGGGACTAGGCACGTGGTAGATGCTTAGGAATGACGGCAGGCTCTGGACCCAATGGGAAGGCAAGATTGAGCAACGCCAAACAGCTTTTCCATTGGAGGGCCTCCCCCATCGCCTCCCAAGGGCTCTAGCCTTGACCCACCCCCAGAACCCTAGGGCAGAGAAATCCCATCATGAACAGGTGGGGATTGGTCAATCCCTCCTTGTCTAGCCCCCCATTAGGTAGAGATGGCTGAACTGGCAGAAGCCAGAGAAAGCCTCAGGATGGTGAACGCTCACTCTACCTCCCTTGTCCCTGCAGGTCACCGAAGTGAATTTGAACAACATGCTGTGTCCGGCCATCTCAGACCCATTCTACGGCCCCTGGTATCGCATCTGGGCCTCGGGACACCAGACTCTCATGACCATGACCCACGGGAAGCTGGTCATCCTGTTCTCATACATGGCTGGGCCCTTGTGTAAATATCTGCTGGATTTGCTCCGGCTTCCAGCCAAGAAAATAGACTGAAGGTGCTTGTCTTTTTTTTTTTTTTTTCTCCCCGAGGAAGCAAGTCCTGACTTGACTTGGAGAACACCCAGTTCTTGATGAAATCATGGGGAGAGGGCAGTAGGATGTTTGGTGTATTTCTTTTTCCCCTCCTCTCTGTCACTTTCTTCCACCACGCTTCCTTCCCCAGCTCTAACCCCCAGGACATCTCCTAGAGCCTGGGGGTGGGGGATCGTGCCAAGGGCTGGATTCTTCCTCCTCCTCCCCTCTGGCTCTTCCTCCCTGCTCCTAGTGGCCTTATGTAGGCGATGGTAGTCAGTGGTTTTCACTCTGCTTGTTGGTGCTTTAATGACAGCTGGTTGAGGGGACGGGGAACAACAAGCAGTAGTTCTCTTGGCACTGAAGTGATGAGATTGGGTTGGGTTTCATTTCTCCACTGCCAGGGACCTCCAGGCTTACTCTGGGGTCCCCATTTGTCTCCAGCCCAGCCCCCACCATAATGGGACCGAGGCCTTGTTTCTACACCAGCGGCAAGCCGAGAGCCAAGGGGTTTCCCAGCTCGTGGCCAAAATAGAACCTGCCAGAGTCTTCCCACTGGTGTCTCATGACTCAAAGCAAGCAGCCAACCAGCCACTCCCTCCAAGATGCTGCCTGTGGTGGGAGGTGGGGGCACTCCTTGGCCCCAAGGCTAGATTCCATTGAGGGGAATGGAGAGCTGTTGGGATAGCAGATCCAAAGTGAATAAGTTGAAAATATCCACCACTCTTACTAGGCAGGACCCTGGGTAAATTCTGCCTGAGGGAGCCAAAAAGTGACCCATATCCCTATCAGAGGTGAACGTTAGAAATTAATCAATGGAAGTGATAACTTGAGAAAACTGTGATTTGAAGCATATGCTCCATTTTAGTTGAATGTTTAATAGTAGATGCCATTTGAATCTTGAATACCCCTTAAATATTTCTCTCTCTCTGTCTAAAAGGCAGATTCAGAGAAGGGTGAGCTGGAGTTGGGTTTTTTGCTTTTTGGGTTTTTTTTTTTAATTTGTTTTCTCCCTTGTTTTTGGATGTTTTAACTCAGAGAATCCTTGGGTCAGGAACCCATCTCCGCAGAGGCTCCTATCCATGCATTCTGTGCTTTCACAGGCGATGTCAGCATCCTGGGTTGGGGGAAGATACAGATCCTGTTGGTGTTGTTAACCTAGGGCCATGTATCATGATCGCAGCCAGATTCCACGCCGAACTGTTTCCCGTGGTGGGGCATCACGCGCTTCCCCGCCCCCCTGGCCCACCCCCACAGCCCATGTCTGGGTTGCAAAGGAGGTACCAAGAAATCATGAGTGCAGGTTCAAGTGCTTCAAAAGGAAGACCTTTGGCACAAAGACTTGAGCTCAGTCACACAGGCTTCAAGGAGAGAACCAGTGGCTGGGCATTTGCTGACTCCTTGTGGGTTTTAACTAAGAACAGGTTTGCCTAAGAACAGAAAAGGTGGTTCGATGACTTCCTCTGATGGCTTATCCCCTGCCCCACTCTAGGCAACCTCGCCTGGGTCCCATATTCCAGGTGTTACTATACTGTAAAGACCTAGATTGAGCTTCAGTGACTCAGTGGTCGTGATCTGAGCAAACAGACCTTCAGAAGGGAACAGGGTGCAGTAGAGTCTCTTGGAGCAAGGTGAGGTCTGGGAAGCAGCTGCGGGAGGAACCGCCGTGCTGCAGAGGCTGCTGGCTCAGGGGACGATGAGTTCCCAGGACGTGGAAGAGCCAGAGGGAGAACACCCAGTACTCTTACTCCCCTTGAGCTCCTCGTGACATATTCCATTTTCTGCCTCTCCCTCCCCGCAAGGGCTTGGCCAAGTTTGTCTCAGCGTCTCTCACCATAGGATTGTCCTCCAGAAGGGGTCCCTCTTGAGCAGCTGGACCCACCCTGGTGGTCCCCGGGCTGCTGCGTGTAGGGATGACTGATAAGAAAACATGTAAGGCCTCAGTGCCCCTCGGCTCTTTACAAAAGGAGAGGTGGAAAGGATGTCACAGGAGGAGCCCCTGGTGGCACGTTCTGTCTCCTTCCAGAACACAGAGTCCTGTAGGTGGATGCTTGGCATCCAAATGCCACAGTGGTGCAGAGACTCTGCACGCTGGCCCTTCCTCCCTGTCTTTGGGGCATGGGTGGCCAGTCAGCCCAGTCTTTCCAGCGGTGGCATGCTTCTAGAAGCTCACCTTTTCCCTGGCCTGTGGCTCGGTTCCCCATTCTGGCTGGTCCTCTCTGCTGCTTGGAAGGAAGGAACGAAGGGAAAGAAGCCATGCGCCTGGCTGGGGCAGAGGCAGCTCCACCTGTCAGGGGAAGAGGGAGCTGGTGGGGGGAGCCCTAGGGCCGGGGGGGCTCCAAAACAGGCAGGCAGAGGAAAGAGAGCGGGGGCCAAGTCCGCGGGCTGCACGGGGACCCGCAGCTTCTGTTCAAGGGGTTGGGGTGTGGCGAGTACCTGACATGGTCTGAGCCCACCTAAGGCAGCCTGCCTTGGAGGGTGGCCTCCCGTGCCAGGGGGCCCAGGCTTCCCAGCTCCTGCCTAGGGCTTTCCTGGTGGCACCAAGGAAGTTCCTTAGCCACCTTGGCCAACTTTTCAGATGTCATTTGCCAGCGTGGGGGAGCTCACCGTGTGTGTGTGTGTGTGTGTGTGTGTGTGTGTGTGTGTGCGCGCGCGTGAGAGAGAGAGAGTCTGAGAGCGTAGGCCGCAGCTCAGAATAGCAGAGATGATAGCGCCTGCTTACAGCCCCATCCCTGTTCCCAGTATTTGGTTCCATACACCAAATATGGTCTGGCCCATCTTCTTCCCAGAGGCCCGGGAACGGGTTCATTTGTCTGCTTGGAGGATGGTGGGGTCGAGCGGGACGGTCGGCTGACTTGGCCGTCTGCTACCTCCAGCCTAGCCTGCGCCGGGGCTCTGCTGTCCCTACTCCTTGCTAATTCAGCGTTGTGTGGCGTGGGCCCAGCTCCCCTCCTCCTCACCAACAGCAAACTGTCACTCTATCTCTGTGCACTGGTGTTGGGGCATGGTGGGGGTGGGGGTACCAGAAAGTCCTTCCTCTCCCTCTCTGGGCCACAAAGACCCCCCTGGATTTGTTGCCTTTGATCCAGAGTTCTCTGTCCTCTTTGGGAGCCTGCGGGGGCAGTGGGGGAGGAGACGAGGGACAAGATGCGGGTGCTGGTTTCGGTAGATCAGCAGGCCCCCATGTGGAGAGGGGTCCCTCACCGCAGGCCCTGCCCTGCCCTGCCCTGCCCTCTCAGACAGGGCAGAGTCCGCGAGAGGGAGTGAGCCGCCTTCTTCTGTATATAGAGTGAACCAGTCTGTGCTCAGGAAAACCTAGTCACTTGTGGTTGCTCTTGTCTATGACTTTTTTTTTTTTTTACACTGGTTTGCTCCTCATGGCAAGAAACAAAGCAAAGCAAAAGTCATCTCAAGCAAAGCTGTTGTTTTGGGAACTGGCTTTCTTTGGGTGTGAGTTTTGTACTATGAAGAATTCTTCATTTGTATCCGTGTTATTGTGGTAGAGAGAATACGATAGTCTGATTTTTGCCAGGAAATTGGCAAACGCCTCTGCCCTGGGCTCACTCCTCCTTCCTTCCCCATCCCCAGGTGAATCTGCTGTGTTCTGGGCAGACGCCCCAGCACTCCGCATACCCCCTCCTGCGGGCCCCCTGTAGAACCAGTCTTCTCAAGCCCCCTAGACAGCAGCAGGGGGACTATTTTTGCCAAGCTGGTTCTCAGGTGCTCTGTGCTGCCCACCCCCCACCCCACAACCAGTCTGCCCACTTCCCTGGGGCATTTGGTAATGTGTTTTCTCTGTTTTATAAAAGCCTTTGATTGTGTACAGAAATAGTTTCTGCAGTCACCTTTGGAAATAAATGGTCATTAATTTGTGTACCTAGCATTCTAGAATTTTAGTCTTAGGTGTTTCTGTGGTTGAAGATCCCCGAATAATAAAGGACCCCCTGACCATGGGACTTAATGTTACAATGTTTTCTTCATTTACTCTCATTAAAAGATTTATGAAAACCTAGGTGTCTTGGCTTCCTTCCCAGAACCCTCTCGGAAGTCCCTCTGCATTGAAAAGGAGACCAAAGGGGCCATTCGCGCCCCACACCGTGGTGGACCACCAAAGGGCAGCTCTGCCCTGGGAGCCGTGCACCCGGAAATTCCCACGCATACTGCCTGCTTCCACCAGCGACACAGGAGGTCTTTTGCTCTTGGCGGGTACTGTCTTCTGGGGACATCTGCTGGCTTCATCCAGCACCCCGCCCCGCCAGGTGCACTGGGCCAGGCTATAAATAAGCCAGGGCCATGCAATTCTGGGGCCACAGAACCGCTAGCTCAGGCCGAGCCACGTCCCCCGGTTCTCCACCTGTAGAAGGATGGCTACATCCGTGTGCCCGGCAAGGCGCTAAATCCCTGCACACACATTCCCTCCTGTGATCCCTGCAGCAGAAGGCCGAGCTGGCTGGTAATGCTGTCCCCAGTGGATGGGCAGACACCCAGAGAGCAGTCTCTGAGCTAAAGGAGATGCTGGGTGTTAAATTCCACAGCCCATGTGCTTTGTGCTCTCCCGGGACTCTGCTGCCTATCTGGGGAGGGGGGTTGCCATTACTGGGCCAACCCCTGCCCAGGGACCCCCAGCCCCAAGAGGAGCGGGAGCAGATCCAGGCGGCGATGTGGAAAGCAAGAGAGAGGAAGGGGAGCTCCGCGAATGTGCAAAGCAGAGGAGCCAAACCCATCCTGTAACCCCGGGGAGAGCCCCAGAACATAGCCGAAATGCACAGGAGTAAAGGGGGGCAAGAATTGGCCCAGGACAGAAAGATGGGTCACATGGCCTTTCTGCGTGTCTCCCTTTTCAGAAAGAGCTGGATGGCAGTGACCTAGGCCATGCGTTCTCTGCCCTGGGCCCTCTCTGCTCCAGTCTGGCCCCTCCTACTGCAGACAACAAATGCAGATCCGACTGCACAGCTTCCCTGGGCCCCGTAAACATCTGCCCCCACAGCCCCGTGTACCCCAGGACCACACACAGGGAGAGACCCTTTGCTCCCAACATCTCCTGGTCCACTTTTCCCGCTGGCCGTCTTCCCCTTTGCTTTTTTCTTTGCCTGGGTCCCTCAGCTCCCCAGTCTCCCTCCTTGTCCAAAAGCCTGAGCTCAAGTGTCTGCTCCTGGGCCAGGCTTCCCTGAACCCCAGTCTGACTTAGGTACCTCTCAGCTTGGCTTCTGCAGCTGCCTGCTCCCCGCCACCCTGCTCCTGTCCAACTCCTGGTTCTCACTGCAGGTTCACCCCCAACTAGGCAGTGCATTCCGGCAGCCTGTCCCTCTGCAGACTGAGCTCCTGGAGGACAGGGTGGGGACTCATTCATTCTCCTGTCCCTGGCGCAGGACCTGTTCCATAGCAGGTGCGCAGTGACCACCCAGCTCATCCCAGAGAGATGCAACATGGTGGGAGGCCGCACCGCCAGCGAAGGGAGGAACCGTGCCACATCAGCTGTCCCTCACCCCATGGGCTCTCCCACGTGGAGCTGTGTGCCTTTGTGTAGGCCTCCGCGCCCAGCCTTCCCCCGGCCCTTGGGTGGAAGGTGACCAAGGCTTCCAACCTCTTCTCTGTATCTTTGCTAGCTGTTTGGTCCCCACCAGGGTCACCCCTCTGTTCCCTGGGGTGCACGGAGTTGGTATTGGCATGGCCAGAGCCCCTCTGAGGGGGAGGGAGTGGCTTGGGATGGTTACACCGTGATCACCCCCCCACTGAGTTTCCCCCTTGTCCTGCTTTGCCAAGGCCAGTGGAGGGGCAGAGATCCACGTCAGTCTGACAAACGCAGTGGCTTATTCAAAGGAAATGTGGTTTGCTAACCTTGGCAACGGACAAGGCGGGCCTCGTCCAAAGTCAAGGACTCTCTGTTACCGCCCGTTCCCACTCCCCTCCCAGTCAGCGTTTGCCCAGCATCTGGATGGCACAGCTGGGGTGTCTGAGCTGCCTGGCAAAGAGGGCTCAGCGTCTGCCTGGGAGGCGACAGGGAAGGCCACTCCTGTGGCTCCCAGATGACCCAGAGGGCTTGGCCCTTTGCAGCCGATGTCCTCACTTCAGCACAGCTCCTTCTGCATCTCAGCCAGCCAGTAGCCCTGGAGTCTCGCGACAAGGCAGGTCTTGGCAAGGAGGTCAGATGCTTCCTTGACCAAGCTCTGATAGGTCACGGGGTCAGTAGCGTGAGCGGCGTGGGTGTTCTTTCCAGCGACGCCTCCCCAGCTGCCCCTCTGCCCCCTGGTCTCTCTGGCCTCTCCCCACCCGCCTCGCCTTCACGGGGTTGGCAGGGGTGCTGCCTGCTTAGGCTGTCCCTTTGGCTGTTTCTTCCCTACTTTCCAGGAGTCCCCAATGCCTTCCCTAGGAAATTTTTAGAAGGAGGCCCTGGGCTCTTGGGTTTCCTGCCCGCCCTGGGAATGGAGGGGCCTTCCTGTGCTGTCCAGAACACACCCTCAGATTTTGAGAACATTGGAGCTGACAAGATAGAGAACCACGAAGACAGGAGCCTGTAAAGTGTCCTGTGTATTAGAATCACCGCAGGAGTTTAACCGCACTCCCAGTGCCCAGGCCTCACCCCAACTCATGATGCAAAGCAAACTTTTGTTTTGTTTTGTTTTCACTTGAGGCTTCCAGGCTGGGTTGTGAGTCATCTCTTTGCCTGACCCTCTACTCCCGAGCCTCTTATAAATGAGATTTTTAAGACCTGCCAAAAAGGTCTGAAGAATAATAACCAAAATTCAGCTTCATAAAAAGAACCTTGCTGAGACAGTGGGAGCCCCCTCACTCTGGAAACTTGAAGAGTGTTCCTCAGAGACACAGGGGGTCTGGGGAGGCCACCTGGGGATGAGGGGTGCGTGGGGGCTGGGCATGTGAGGTTCTGGCCTTTTTCTCTTGCTTCACCTGGAACAACTCCCAGTTTTGTTCCGTTCAGTACCTTGAGGTTCCGTACATAATTCCATCAGGAAAGACGTTGAAGTCACTTCTTTCCACGCTCACCAGCCCTCGATTGCAGTCGTCCGGCGATAGTTGAAGAAACCACTGCAGTGGCACTCAGCTGTTCTCTGCCCCCTCTAAGGCCCCGGGTGCCCTTGGCCAAATCTTACCTCTCTCAACTCCAAGGCGGCTGTGGGACACCCAGGGAGAAAGATGGCTTTGTAAAGTCCTGTTTGGTGTCAGAGAGGGGCCCTATTTCCAGACAGGGTAGTTACGATGCTTATTCTCAGAGCGCAAAGGGTCTTTGGGGTTTTGACTACACTTAACCCACTGTGCCTTAATGTGCCCTGTGTGGTTGGGCGTCTCTGGGGTGTGTAGCAGAGGTGATGCCTCGGGTTTGTTTTGTTTTGGTTTGGGTTTTTTTTTTTTTTTTTTTTTTTTAAGGGCTATTCCATTCTTAGATGCCTCGGTTTTAAAGAATGTTTCTGTATTTCGTGGACTCTAAAGGCCTCTCCGCCCTCTTTTTTTTTTTTTTTTTTTTTTTTGAGTTTTAACATCTCTAAATCTGGGTTGCATCTTACAATCAAATGGCATGACAGAGTTCGAGCAGAGCGTAGTTTTCTTTTCCAGAGGCAGATAAACTAGGGACAACTTACAACCCAAGGTGCCTTAGAGTAACTGAGATGCCAGAATTGTTGCTTTTGATTCCCCTTGCTGGTCCCCAGGAGACTCCCCCTCCTGGTAGAGGAAACCCCTTCGGAAAAACTTACAAAGTTTCAACACTCCATCTTCTCCTTCTTTCCTGCCAGCGTCCAGGCAGGCCAGGCAAGCTCTCTGCTTCCTGACCAGAGGGGGGCTCACTTTGCTGGGCTGCCTCTTGGGGCAGATGGTTTGTGGGCCATGAAGGGGAGGGGGCGGAGCGCACCTGCATAATAAAACCCATGGTGCCAGCCATCAGGGACAGAGGGGAGGGAGGGAAGGAGGTAGCCAGAAAGAGAGTTGGGGAGGGAGCCAGAAAAGCCAGGCTAGCCATCCCCAACAGCTCTGGTTTCTTTATTTCCCAACCACAACCTGGCCAGACAGCTCAGCCTGCTTCCGTGGGGAATTCCCAGGGCCCACCATTACCAGAGGTGAGCCAAGATGGGTGTAGAGGGAAGGAGCCCAGCCTCGCTCTGAACTCCTGGGGTTGACCCGAGCAGCTGTCTGGCCCGCACGGATGAAGACAATGATTTCCTCACCTTGTCGCAAAAGGCAGAAGAGTTAGGCAGTGGGCCTTTCAAGGAAAAGCAGCACCTTGTCCCGGAGCAGCATGAGCCATGGACATTGACCACAATGGGAAATGGCCACCAACCTTCCCTGGGTGCTGGCGGCCACTCTCATTAACCTTGGCCTCTGTGGCCTTTAGGCCAAGCTCTTCCAGAAGGGGAAGGAGTGTCTGCAGGGAGACCCAGGGATACTTGGGCACAGGAAGCAGTTTGTGGACATCCCCTGCTCCCCACCTACCCCCCCCACAAGAGCTTAGCAAGACATTATCAGCCTGGATTACAGCTGCCCTCGTATAACTGGGTTAAAGTGTTGGCCTACTTAGAGCCCCTCCTGCAGTGGCCTCCTTCAAAGCTGATGAGGCCGATTAGGAGGCTATTTCTGAGCCCTAGTTGTGTACCCGGAAGCCTGAGGGCCATCCTCCTGTGACAAGAAAGACAATAACTAAGGCTAGACAGCCAAGGGCAGAGTCTGCTGTGCCTGTGGGAGAGAAGTGCTGTCAGACCTCGTGTGTCCTTGTAAAAGAAAAAGTCAAATAACGTCAAATCTAAGTGCCTGGACTTTGAACTTCAAAAACCCAAACCAACCAGTTTTCAGCCAAGGACCTTGTCCCTTGTCTTTGCCATCTCCAGCCCCAGCGAGGGTTGGCAGAGCATCAAGTCAAAGCCTTCAGTGATAGTCACCAGCCTCCATTCAGTAGGTTCTGGGTGTTTGAGGGAGATTGCGATTTAACTTCTCTGAGCCTCAGTTTACTTGTCTGTAAAATGGCAATAATAATAGCGCCTACCTCACAGAACTGGGGGGAAGATTGAAGAGATAAGGCACAGAAGGCACTTGGCACAGGGCCAGCACATTGTAAGCAATGTTAAATGCTATCTGCTGTCATTGCCACCACTGCCACCACCACCATTGCCACCCTCATCCTCATCCTTATCCTCATCCAGACATCAGCATGAATGCCAAAAAGCTTAGTCTCTGGAGCCTGACAAACTTGGTCTGAATCCTAGCTCTGCCATTTTGTAGCTGGGTGGCCTTAGATAATTGATCATTTCTTTAACTAGATTCTTGTGCTATAAGATGGGAACTTTATAAGGCTGTTGAAAAGTGCATACTATGGTCCTCATCACACAGGAAGCACTCAGTGAAGGTTGGTTATTTTAATTATTTAAAAGGGGTGATCAAGATCAGTGGTTGCCAGGGGCTGGGGTAGGGAGAGATGAATAGATGAAGTATAGAGGCTTTTTAGGGCTGTGAAACTGCTCTCTGTATGATAATATAATGGTAGACACATGTCATTAAACATTGATCCGAATTCATGGAATGTACAGCATCAAGAGTGAATCCTAATGTAAATGCTGGACTTTGGGTGATAATGACATTATCAGTGTAGGTTCTTCAGTTGTAACAAATACACCACTCTCGTGGTGGAGGGACTGATAGTGGCGGGGTCAGGGGAGAGGCCATTTGCAGAGAGCAGGGTGGCAGGCAGTGAGTATATGGGAACTCTGTTTTCTGCTCAACTTTGCTGTGAACCTAAAACTGCATTAAAATTACAGTCTGTTTGAAAGGAAAGAAAAACAAAACGGTGATCAAACTAGATTGTTTTAAATTTAGGATGTTAACATAATCCCCGTGGTAACCACAAAGAAGATAAATGAAAGATACGGAAAAGGACAAGGGAATCAAAATGATTCACAAGAAAAAAACCCCATCAGACATAAAAGAAGACAGTACTGGAGGAACTGAGGAATGAAAAGAGATATGCCACATAGAAAACACATAGCACAACAGCAGAAAAAAAATCCTTCATTATCCATAATCACTAAACGTAAATGGGTTAAACTTGCCAATTAAAAGAAAGATTAGCAAAGTGGATGACAAAGACAAGCTCTATGTGCTGCTTACAAAATATTCAGTGTAGACCCAAAGACACAAATAGGTTGAAAGTGAAAGGATGAAAAAGATATTCAGTGGAAATAGTGGTCACTGAAGGAGAGCTGGGGTGGCTAAATCACAGCAGGGCAGATAGATTTTAAGTGAAAAATTGTTATAAGAGGCCAAGAAGAGCATTTTTATTGATAGAAGGATCAATTCATCCAGAAGTTGTAACAATTATAAACATAGATACCAAACAACAGAGATTTAAAAGATATGAAGGAAACTGACATATTGAAGGGAGAAATAGACAGTTTAACAATAATAGGTGGCAACTTCCTTACCCTGCTTTATATAATGGATAGGACACTTAGACAATAGATCAATAAGGAATAGAGGACTTGAATGGCACTATAAACCACCTAGACATCAAAGACATACACAGCATACTCTACCCAACAAGAGCAGAGCACACATTCTTCCCCAGTGTACATGGAACATCCTCCAGGATGGGCCATATGTTAGGACATAAAGCAATTCTCAACAAATTTTAGAAGATGAAAATCATACAGAGTATCTGCTCTGACCAAATGGAATGAAACTAGAAATCAATAACAGAAGGGAAACTGAAAAAAAACCCCACAAATATGTGGAAATTAAACAATTCACTCTTAACCAATGGGTTAAATAAGTCACCAGGGAACTTAGAAAATGTTCTGTGATGAATGAAAACACAGTATACCAAAACACACAGGATACAGTGACGGGCAGTGTTCAGAATTGAATTTATAGCTGTAAACACTTACATTAAAAAGGAAGCTTTGAAATCAACACCTTAACTTTATACCTGGAGGAACTACAAAAAAGAAAAACTAAACCTGAAGCCAACAGAAAGAAGAAAATAATAAAGATGAGGACAGAGTTAATGAAAAAAGAATAGAAAAAAAATGAAGTCAATGAAACTGATAGCTGGCTCTTTGAAAAGTTCAACAAAATTGACAACACTTGAGCTACACTCATTAAGAAGAAAAAGGCATAAATTAAAATTGGAAATGAAACATGGATGTTACCACCAACCTTACAAAAATTTTAAGGATTATCAGAGAACACTAAAAGCAGCTGTATGCCAATAAATTAGATAGTCTTCAGGACATGGACAAGTTCCCAGAAACACACGAATTACCAAAATCGACTCAAGAAAAAATAGAAACGCTCAGTAGACCTGTAATAGATAAAGAGATGGAATCAGAATAAAAAACCTCCCAACTAGGAAAAACCCAGGCTTCACTGGTGAGTTCTACCAAACATTCAAAGATTTGACAGTAATCCTATTCAAACTCTTCCAAAAAACAGAAGAGAAAGCAACACTTCCTAACACAGTCTATAAAGCCAGCAGTACCCCGATACAAAAGCCAGACAAAGATACCATAAAGAAAGAAACCATGGACCAATATCCATTTTGAGTATAGACACCAAAGTCCTCAACAAAATATCAGCAAACAAAATCCAACAGCACATTAAGAGGATCTTACACATGACCAAGTGGAATTTATCCCAGAAATGAAGGGGATCACAAATCAACCGGTGGGGTGCCTGTATGGCTCAACCAGTTACGCTTCTGACTCTTGATCTTAGCTCAGGTCTTGATCTCAGAATCGTGAGTTCAAGCCCCACATTGGGTTCCACATTGGATATGGAGCCTACTTTAAAAATCAAGCAGTGTTAAGTACACCACATTAAGAGAAGAAAGGAGAAGTGAGCATTTCAGAAGGCAGAAAAGGCATTTGACAAAGGCAACAAGCTTTCATGACAAAAACATCAAACAAACTAGGAATCGAATGCAAGTACCTCAACATGATAAAGGGCATTTATGAGAAACCCACAGCTAACATCATACCCAGTAGTGTAAGACTGAAAGTTTTCCCCCGAGATGACACCCAAAATAGAAAGGAAGAAGTAAAACTGTATTTGCAGGTGATATGATTCTCTCTATATAAAATCCCATAACACACAAACACACACACACACACACACAACTAGTGTATAATTAAGAAAGGAAGGAAGGTAGGGAGGAAGGGAAGAAAGGAAGGAAGGAAAAAAAGAAAAATAGAAAGGCAAGAAAGGAAGAAAGGAAAGAAGAAAAAAGAAAGACAAGGTTAGTTTAGTTGCCAGATACAAGATCAGTGCACAAAAATCAGTGGTGTTTCTATATGCCAGTAATGAATGATCTAAAAAGGAAGTTAAGAGAAACAATTCCATTTAAAATAGCACCCAAAAGAATAAAATTCCTTGGAATAAATCTAACCAAGGTGGTAAAAGGCTTATAACTGAGGTGCGCCTGGGTGGCTCAGTGGGTTAAAGCCTCTGCCTTCGGCTCAGGTCATGATCCCAGGGTCCTGGGATCGAGCCCCGTATCGGGCTCTCTGCTCAGCGGGGAGCCTGCTTCCTCCTCTCTCTCTCTCTCTCTCTCTCTGCCTGCCTCTCTGCCTACTTGTGATCTCTGTCTGTCAAATAAATAAAATGTTTAGAAAAAAAAAGAATACAAATGGGAAGGCATCTCATGCTCATGGATTGAAAGACTTAATATTGAGATGGCAACAGTCCCTAAAGCAATATACAAATTCAAAGCGATCCCCATTAGAAGTGCAATGTTTTTCTTTTTCCATAAATGGAAAGGCCAACCCTCAAATATATAAGAAATCTCAAGGATCCTTGAATAGCTCAAACAATAGTGAAAAAGAAAAACAAGGCAGGGGGACTCACGTCCCAATTCCAAAACTTAGTATAAAACTAGAGTGATCAAAACAGTGTGGTACTGGCATAAGGGTAGACGTATAGACCAAGGAAATAGAACTGAGAGTACAGAAAGAAGCCCAAACTTCCATGGCCAACTGATTTTCGACAGGGGTACCCAGACCATTCCATGGGGAAAAGAATAGGTTTTTCAGTAAACAGTATCAGGATAACTGGATAACCATGTTCAAAAGAATGAGATTGGGGCCTCTCCCTCAAACCACACATAAACATTAACCCAAAACAGATCAACAACCTAAACAGAAGGGCTAAAATTATTAAAAGAAAACATAGGGGTAAATCTTTATGATCTAGCACTTGGCAGTTGATTCTTAGGTTTGACACCAAAAACATGAGCAACAGAAGAAAAAGATAGATACACTGGGTTTCATCAAAACTAGAAAGTTTTTTTCATTGAAGGACATTATAAAGAATGTGAAAAAGACCAAGTGCAGAGTGGAATAAAGTATTTTCAAATTATTTCTCTGATAAGGATTTAATATCCAGTACACACAGACACACAGACACACAGACACACACACACACCAGTATACATACATATGTATACCATTACAATATACATATTGTATAAGACAAAAGAAACAACCCAAATAAAAACTGGGCAAAGGACTTGAATAGACATTTTTCCAAAGAAGATCTACAAGTGGACAGATTAGCACATGAAAAGGTGTTTCAACCTCACTGGTCATTAACGAAATGCAAATTAAAATCACAGTGAGATATCAGTTCACACCCACAAGAATGACCATGATCAGACCGACTCTAACTGGGTATTGGTGAGGATGTAGTGAAACTGGAACACGACTGGTGGGAAAAGTTTGATGGTTCTTCCAAAAGGTAAACAGAATGATCTTATGAGCCAGCAATCCCAAGCCTAAGTATATACCCAAGGAAGATGAAAATGCATGTGCCCACAGAAACTTAGACACAAATGTTTACAGCAGCACTATTCATAAGAGCCACATGTTTGAAACAGCGCAAGTGTTCATTGGTGGATAAATGGATAAGCCAATTGTGGTAGAGCCATACAATGAAATATCATTCAGCCATAAAATATCAGCGAGCCGTGACATAGACGGACCTCAAACACATTTTGCTAAGTAAAAGAATCTAGGGACAGAAGGTCACATTTTGTGTGACTCCATGCGTATATATATCCAGGATAGGTCAATTCCGGGAGAGACAGAACAAAAGAAGATTAGAGGTTACTTAGGGGATGGGCAAGGGGAGAAGGAGGAGTCACCTCTTATGGGGATGGGGTGTTTTTATGGATTGATGAAAAAGTTTTAAACTAGAGCAAGCTCGTGGTTGCATGGCATTGTGAATCCACTAAAGATGACTGAATTGTGTGTTTTGCAGTGGCTCATTGTACTTTATGTGAATTTCATCTCAATAAAAGAAAATGTCAAACAAAGGAGGTGAAAAGAAGGGAGTTTCTTTTTACCTCGCAAGTGTCCTGGTACCCTGCTTGTGGGACTCCCTGTGCAGCCTCCTGCTCTTCCTTAGAAACGAGGGTGTCACCTGCACTTTGCCTATTAGCGATTTCGATTTGACCTTCTCCAAGCCTGCAGATTCTTCTGGAGTGGTATAAACCCAAATGGGGGAAGAAGGAGCCAGTTTGGCTCATCTACCCCACCAGAGCGATTTTGATTTGACCTCCTCCAAGGCCGCAGATTCTTCTGGAGGACAAGGGAGCTAGTTGGGCCTGTCTACCCCACCGGAGCAACCCCACCCTACTCGAGTAGCAGTATTAACCCTGTGCCCCCCCTTCCATCCCCATCATTCATGTGTACCATGGACCACGTCTGCTGGGCAAGGTAAACACAAACCAGGTCACCAAGGGGCATGGCTGCATGTACAGGGGTGACTATGGCCACCCACCACTGTCCCTGGCCAGAGTTCCTGGAATTCATTTGAATGCCTGAAGTGGAGAAAGTTTGGGGAAATGTGTGCATTACTCACATTAGTACTGCCCTTCCAGAAAGATGGGGGTTTCCCACTCTTTCCAGCCGAGACGCCCTTCCTACTCCGCCAGGATGCGTGGAGGTGGGCAATATGATTGCCCCATCCAGCTGTTTGCTCAACCCCCATCTCCTATGCCGATACACACCAATCCACTTGTACGGGTTGACACCTACCGTAACCTTGGATCATTCCGGAAGACTGCTGAGACAGAAATGCTGGTTTGATGGAAAGTGACTAGAGCACCTTCTAGTTTCAAAGCTGTCTGGTGTTTTGGCCATGACTCCCAACTCTCAGCAGCTTCTTGTCGGTTCAGATGTGATTTACCTACTGTCTTGCATACTACTACTTGATTTCCTGTTTTATAAGAATCCAGATTGAATACTGCCTTCCTGCCTTCCTGGCCTACGGAGTCGGTGAAAGTTACACCGAGAGGGACTCTGATTTTCCTCTCTGGGTGGGTCACCCCTACCATCCCCTCTCTCCTCCTGCTCTGTGAATAGATTTTCCCCCCAGCTACGGGATAATTTTTCAGCCGGTTGGCATACTATATAGGCTTTCTTCGGCTCCTCGGGCCTCCAGGATTCTTAGCACAAACAGCCCAGTCTCCAGACATGCTGTTCTCTCCCTCCCGGTCACGGGAAGGGCCCAAAGCCTTTGAGAGGGCAGCTTTGCAGTGAGAGGCACAACTCTCCACCACCAAATGCCCTTCCGTGTGAACACAAACCTACTTCTGCGATCACATGTTTTCTTTCTCAACCAGTGGGCGCATTGCCGCTAGGGAACAAGATAGCTGGGGGGCCATAGGGGAAGCGACAACTCTGTTCAAGGGCCCCTCTGAGGTGGAAGCAATTTCAAGGGACCCTGTAAATCCAGCCGGATGTTGCCTGGGCCCCGGTCTGAACGACTTTGCCCAACTAGACCGAACTTGGATGCCCCCCACCAACTCTAAGCTCCAAGCGGATGGTTCATTTGTTTTCATGATATTAACGCTATCATCATTCTTAAACGAAGCGCGGGGCCATGCCTCTGCAGGTACAGGCACTCAGAAAATATTGATGGATCACATTGAGCCTGACATTTGGGAGGGAAAGGCCGGAGTGGGCGAGGAGATGAGATGACAGCTTGCCAAAGGCTCTGAAGATACCTGGGCAGGTTGGGGCTCCGGCCATGATCTTCAGATTGTCCTGTGGGACCTGGCATTCTGTTGGAACCAATTCAAGTTTCCATAAACATTCACTTCAAAAGAAAAAAAAGTGTGTATAAATGTATGGTATTTAAAAACCAATACAACCTGAAAGAAACCCCTAATGCATCCCAGTGGGTTAGTGGGAGCGGTTGGGTGGCCTCATTTCTGTTCAAACCTCAGGAGTGATGCGTCTGCTGCCTGAACTTCTTGTAGGCCTCGTCAGGCCTGGATCAGAAGGTGAAGACGGCACCAGGATTTCATGGTTTAGGCCGAGGCACACCCACTGTCCTAAAACTAGAGGAGTAAGATACCCTCTCTTCTCTGTGCAAATCAGGACCTTCTTGCTGTTGGACAGCCCAGAGTACAGAAATCAATGGGGTGCTGAGGCTCTGCCTCCATCATCTGTTGCCCCGATTATAAATTTTTCTAGTCCTAACCAAAGCCTTGTTGTTCTCATTAGCTAAGGAACCGGTGTGCATTTGTAATTTAGAACAACAAAATACTGCTTTTAATCTTGAATTTGTAACATAATGAGATGTCAGCTGAGATTTTGATTAAAAAAGCAAAGAGAGCCTCCCACCGTAGAGGGAGACCAAAGGCTGAGCAAATGACCAGCTCCTTGTGACTCAGCGGCCTCCTTCTAGAATGGGAGCATGAGCTCAAGGCCACCAGGGCGGTTGGTGAGCACGGAGGCATGTCTCGCAGCCACCGCCCACCGTGAGGTTGGTGAGCACGGAGCGCACCGTACATATAAGCTCCGTCGGGCTCATGTGATCATCGGTCATGGGGGAGATCTGCAAGCGTCGATCAGTGTTCAATTATATAAGGCACACGGCCTTTACCAGGCTTTTGGGCCAGTTCATTGAAACGATCTGTGACCGTCAGTGCAACCTGAACATAATCTATTCAGGGTCATTTTTAAATCCGGTTGTAACCAAGTTCTCAGGACGAGGTCAGCTGGCTTCAGAAGTGTACTTAATTAGGATCTAAGGCAGTTTCCTCCCCATCTTGAACGATTTCTTTCCACATGCCTGGAGTCTGGAGCAGGAGATTGTCCCACAAGCTATAGGATTAAAGGGGGGGGGTGCCTTTTAACGTAGGAGCCCACGCCATCTCCCCAGGGCCCACCTCATGCGTGTCCCCCCATTCAGTTATTCCTCCTGCAGGCGAAGGCCTGGGCAAGCAGAGGGGAAGCCACGACGGCTTTGCCCACACCCACACTTGTCTTGGCTCCTGGGGTCAGAGCTGCAGGAAGTGCGGGAAGCCGTCCTTCACTAGCACTCCCGACTGGCAGCTCTGAATCCGCGTGTGATTTCGCCACGGCCGACTGCCCCCAGCTCACTCCGATGGGACCCCTCGGGCATGAGAGTGTTTTCCATCAACAGAGAGGAACAGCCGCGCCGCTCCTCTGAAGCAGCGGGGCTATTTCCAAGGTGCCTAGCGGGGCGTGAAATCCAGGGGGGAAATGCTGAAGCTCTGTGAAGAATTTAGGTAGGTGGAGTGTGATTGTTGAAGTTGAAATCCGTCCAGACCATTGAGTTAACCACTAATGCGATAAAAGTGAAGGCTGTGGGCTCATGCAATTACTTCGTTCTACCTGAGCCTATTAATATTGTCTACATCGTTACCCAAAAAAAATAAAATAAAATAAAAATCCCATGTACCATTAACCATGAATGATGGAACTGGATAAACCTCGAGCAGATGGCTGCCTTAATGGAGCACTATTCAACACCACAGTAGTCCTCCGGGATCTGAGATGGCTGTTTTTAGCCCCCGTGATTGACATCAACACGTGTCACCAAATTCACACGGGCAGCAGGGCTTTGGGGCAATGCAACAGAAAAGAAGCCCGCGTGCATTCATGAGCGATTAATCCTGAAATATGCATGGGACGGCATAGGATTTAGAACTGAGACAGCAAACGATTTAGAAAGAGCGTGAGGTATTCGAGCAATGTCCTTGGTGGCCTTTCCATGGGGGAAGAGATAAGGCAACAGCTGGGAGAGAGGTGGCCCACCAAGAGCTCGCCGTCTCTCAATGCAGGCTCTAATCTGGCCCCGGAAGGTCAGCGCCACCGGCTGCCTTGCCCTCTACTCAAGATGGTTTCCCCAAACTCCAGCTCGGAGTAGAGTTCACCTCCTGCCACTCCAGAACTGGAAAAGTAACTGGGGACATCTTTTGGGTGTATGGTAAGCCTGCTGCGTGTGTGAATGTGTACTGGCTCTGATGAGCCACATCCGGGCCGTTTTCAGATTCCGTCCCTCCAGTACTGAGAACATGGCAAAGCCTTGAGGGCAGAAGAGAAGACAGGCTTCCCAACCTCCTGAGGTGCTCTCACCCGGATAGCACTGCTAACTGTCCCCACCAGCTCACAAGAGGGAAACACCTGGAAGAAATTTGGAGCTGGAGTGAGCACGGTTATGCTACCACCGGACTTCACATCTGATGCCCGCCCCAGGTCGGCGGCCAGGGCGGACTGTCCCATAAAGGCTGGACTTAGTCACCAAGCCAGGATAGAGGGCCAGGCAAAAAGAGGACACAGGCAAATCATAGGGGAGGTGGGGACCAGCTGCGGGCAGGTGAGGTTTCCGGAGCCCCGGTCTGGAAAGAAATCGGCATCGGCTCCGAAGTATATTGTTTCCAAATCTTCGGCGGCTAGCGTGGTGGCAAGAAGTCCCCAGGAGACCAAGAGCCTTACGATGAGGAGGGCAGGTTAAAGAAAGAGACACCAAACGGTAACTCAGTTTTAACATTTTATTGGGTAAATGATTTTAAAGATAGTAACAATAGTGTCAAAACTACTACAATATCTTTCCACAGCCATACCTTAGAGACCCACATAAACCTTCTGATTTTTTCCTCTCGCTCAGTTTTAATATTTTCAAGCTATACATATCATATAAAATGCCCATTTCCAATAGTTTCTTCAAACTATTAAGCAATTAAATGTGGAAGGAAGGAGGTTCTAGTTATACTTGGAGGGGGTTTCGGGTAATCTGCAATGTCTCACTGTAATCCAAAAACAGGTTACTAAGAACGAAGGAAAAGAAGAGCTACTCCAGGTAGCTTTTGCTTATTACGAGTCTCACCACTGTATCACCAAGAACTCAGTATGCTGGTGACGGATTCAAAGTAATTTCGGGGAACATACAAAACACTAAAATAACTTAGAAACTAGATCCAAATATTCCAAAAGTAATTGACTTTGATATACAAAAACAGTCAGAGGTGGTTACAAAAGTTTGTTTTCTCAGTGCGTCTATGTACCAGCGCAGTTACTGGGTCCAGAGCAAAATAAAAGATTTCTCTTCTTCTGAAACAGTAATAAAAAACAAGGAAAACAGATCTTTGTATATAAAGGATCAATGCTGGTCTTCAGAATAATGTAATCGGAAACCCTTAAATCGAGAGGCACACAACGGGTTTCTGCTTTTAAAAAATAAAAGGAAAGTCACCAGTTTATTTCAATGGAGGAGGTGCTCACACCCCTCAAATAAACTTCATTCAGTTGAACATCACTAGCAAAAATCACTTAGAAACTGTACAAAAATAAAAAAGTTAACACATTTAATCCTGCAAGGTTTTTGTAAGGACTGGAAGGCAGGCTTTTGGAGCAGCATCTGGGCATGGCTGGGGGCTTCTTTGGTTTGATCTAACACACGTGAGAGATGGAACCTATTCCAGATGACAGTTTCAAATTTCCTGCACATTTGGAGACACAAAAAGAGGCCAGTATACAAACTTCCAGTGTGCTGGGCATTGGGACTGTGTCTACTGGACTAGAAACTCTTACACCCGCTTGAAGGGGGCCGGGGGGAACGAGAGCAAGCCTTGCACCTTCCTCCATCAAGTACAAGGACCTCTCGTGGTTAGGGGAGCCTAGGGTGGGGGGCGGGGGAGCACACTCTCGTGCAGTCCGAAGGCCACTTAATGGGGGTCGGGGCGGGCTGGGGGCTTGGTGGGGAGGGCAATTGTTCTTTTAGTATCTGGTACCTGGCTGATGTTGTTTAAAAATAAGAAAACCTTCCAGAAACGGAAGCCTTTTGCTACATACCAAAGTAAAACGCGTACTGTTTTCCCAGAGGGAAAAAAAAAAATACCCAGTTGCATTTGAGAAACAAAACACAGAAATGGAACTAATTAACATTTAAAAGGGGGGGGCAATGTAAACTTTGTGCTACTCAAATGAAGTTCAAGTATTACTTCTGAGCTGTTTAAAGATCACTGAACTTATACAATATTCTGGTGATAAGAGTGCAATTCACATTTGTGTTTCTGAACAAATAAACCACAACTGGGCTAAAACACAACCTGTGCAATCAGAATCTTCGTCTGAGTTAAAGACACATGCTACATATATCAACATATTCCAAGTTCATTCAAAGCACAGACTTAACAGCTTTGTACTATACAATGAAGGTGTAAAGGTTCTAGCGTTCGTTTGAAGCACACCATTACGGTCTGCAAGACACCCTTTATGCTACCAAATCTTTTCAGTCAACAGCTATTTAGAGACAAATAAAATGCACTGTGCATTAATCTGAAAACAAAAGGAGACAAAACTATCCTTTCCCCCCAAGCCATGGTGGGAAATATTGCTGACCTCGTCCTCTGAAGCCTGCAGGATGGTTATTTCTTCAGTATAACATTATTACACTGGTAAGAAAAAAATCTGTAGAACATCTGCATATATCAAGAATTTTTAAAAAATCTGATATGATTTTTAGAGTCCGCATGACCAGTCACGTGACCTGCTCAAGATTGATTAGCACCGTTAAATACATAAACACACATATGTGTGTATGTACGTGTAAGTAAATGTATACATACACACATATGTATGTCATAGATCTTTTCTTTAAAAAAACAACAACAACAACAACTTCTAACCATGAGCTCACCCAGGACGAGGAGCCTGTTGAACTGATGAGATGATGGATAAGATGGGTCAATATTGGTCTATTTTGTCTCTCTTCAGTTTGCTTGTTTTATTTACTTTTTTTTTTTTTTGCAGCAGATAATATCATTCAGCTTGTGCTCAGTTTCCCTATAAGGGCAAGAAAAAGTTTCGGTCAGGTAGCCACCTGGTTTTATGCTGAAAGACGAATCTGCTCCAAAAATGCTCCCAAGGAGAAACAGAAGGACTCAAGATCCCTTGCTACAGCCCAACAGCTAGCTTTCTCTGACTAATCTCTAGGTTCAATGAAACTGGCTACCAGGATTGCATTTCAGGCTAACAGTTGGCTTCTTAGTTAAGGCATCACAACTGAAAATGGTTATTTCAACAACGGGCGCTGTGGATGAAGGAATACCACCAAACTTCTAAGGACTCTTCATCAAAAACAAAAGCAGTTTGCTCAGCCACAGTGGCAAGCACAGGGAATCCGGGCAATCAGCGCACCAACCAGCAAAAGGGTTTTGAATTCGGAGCTAGCAGTCTGTCATTTGTCACAGCCGACTCTAGATGTAAGCGCCACCATTTTGATTTTCAGTGACATCTCAAGAGTTTTAGACTACATATTCTGCACCATACTTATATTCATCACTTGATATACTGGTTTCCTACTGGAGAAAAATTACACAAACATGCGCGCGTGTGCGCGCGCGCACACACACACACACACACACACACACACACACACTCACACGCAGATTTACTATAGAAAAATGAAGGTAATCTTTCTCCAGAATCATCTGTCATTTTTCCTGGGGATAGACACACAGACCTCCTACTCCTCCTGACATTGGGAAGTCCGCTTTGTATGCGCTGTAGGAAGAAGACCAGCCCTGCAAATCGGCTGGGCTCTAACAACTATCATTTCTAAATACCAGCTCCATTTTCATAGGTGTAACGTAACATCTTATCAACATAGTAAATGTGTTTCTATCAAAAGTATGTAGTGCAGAAAGACTCCAGTCTTGTCCCCATGACAAACATGTCTGAAATTGTGGCATATACGAACTTTTGTTTCACTAGATTATCTTTACTATTTCTTTAAATAGTCGCTAAAATTGTCTCTGGCCAATCATGACTTACTGAAACCTAAAGCTAGCAGGTTTAAATTAATATATAATAGACAAATGTCTCTTTTTGGTTATTTGCTCAAAATAAATTTTTTCACCTTAAAAAAATACCTAAGAGTAAGGAATTTGTCTAATCTGCTGTTTCCCATATAGACACAATAAAATTTTATAAGAATATTTCTCTAAATTGCCTTTTTCCCCCAACCTCTCTTAATTCCATTTAATTATATTCTTCTCAAAGGCACTAAATTCTGTATCTGCTCTTCCTGATATTTGCTGCTCTTCAAAATGACTTCTGTAGCATATCTGAAAGGTAGCTTGTACTTTCTTAAAACAGTGTTGTAGTTTGTTAAGTTGGTTCTATAAAGTAATGAAGCTGTCTCTTCTACAATAACCAGCACAAAAGGCATAAATGATTTCTCACGTTCTGTGACAAGCCCTATCATGGACCTTCCAATGTTCTCTACTAGAACTTAAGTTCATATATTTTAACCATGGGGAAAACACCTAAGTGAAGACCCACATACTAAGCTCTCCTAGCTAAATGCATTTTAGACAAATTCGAGAGTAATATACAAATACCTGAAATTGATATAAATTGCTCCCAAACTCAGCTATCAAAAATCCTCTATCTTACTGGGGGAAAACTAGAGAAAAACCTAAATAAAATCCTCAAAAACTGCACAATGTCTTCCATCCACAGTCGAAAGGAGGGAAGAGAAGATAGAAGGACAGAAAGAAGACAGGAGAGAAGGCAAGAGAGACAGAAAGACAGAAACCTGACTGAGAGAGCAAAGCAAAATTCTACATAACAGGGCGAGGAAAGAAAAACCCAAAAGTTATATATGCTGCAAAAAAAAAAAAAAAATCAATGACCTAAAATAATGAAACAGAATCTTCTTAACAAATGCCATTTTCCTACCCGTTACCATGATGATCTTAATGATGTCCAAGCTTCATCATGGCAACGGAAACTATCATCATAAAATGGTACAGTAAAAGAGATAGCTAGACCAAGAAGGGGTAGGGTCTCCTGGGAAGAGGTCTGCAGAGAGGCCCAGTGACTGGCTGTGCGGCTCAGTGTCAGGAATAATGGTTGTATGGCGGAAGGGGATGCCCAATGCCATTTTGGAAATGATGATGCTGGCGATGAGCAAGGTATTCGGCATAGCTCAGGGTCATCTTTTCACTACGGTACCTGAAAAAGTCAGGGAAGAGACAAAGTTAACATCAAGAAATAGATGGCATGCCGATGTCGGAGCCCAGAAGGACGTGAGAGATACCTTTACAGACCAAGAGAGACAGAGGTCCCGAGAGAAGTCATGACTGGGCCAACGCCATGCAACTGAGTGGTGAAGATGAGATCCGAACCTGGGAATCCAAAGTCTGAATCCAGGGCTCTTCTACTATTCGTGGTTTCAACTGTTCTAGACATTTCCGTGCCCTCTCCCCGGCAGCCCCAGTTTGCCAATGGGAAGGAGCACAGGAAAGCCAACCTATTGCCATCGTGTATGCATCTCATTCACTTGACTGCTCTTTCTGCCAGGACCTTCCCTTGTTGACCATGGCCTTCCCTCCATCCACGTATCTACTCAGGTCTTGCCAGTCAGGAAGAATAGCAACAATCAAACACTTTTCCTAGTACTGGTA
The DNA here is from genome assembly GCF_009829155.1 of Mustela erminea. Classification (NCBI taxonomy): domain Eukaryota; kingdom Metazoa; phylum Chordata; class Mammalia; order Carnivora; family Mustelidae; genus Mustela; species Mustela erminea. Next base: position 91,773,759 of record NC_045635.1, read on the forward strand.
TCCCAAACCCTCTCTTCCGCCATCTCTGGCTCTCCTTTCACCCCCTCACTTCTCAAAACCGTAATGTGTGTTTTCTACCTTTTTAGCCCTCCATCTCGCGCTGCTCCTCGGCCTGGTCTTCCTTGGCTCCTGCCACTCTTCCACAGAAACCGCTCTCTCAGAAGGTCCCGCTGTTCCTGCTTGACCTCTCCATTAGGACAGCGTGCACCTCTCCCTTTCTGAAGCTCTCCTGTGTCATGGGTTCTCCAACTCCACACGTCCCTGGTTCTCCACCCACACACTGTCTCTCAGACTTCTCCTTTATCTCTCGGACTCTTCCTCCTGCTTCTGCCTGGTAGGATTTTACTGGGTTTCTTCCGCCTTCTGTTCTTTTGATCCTATACCCTCTGTGCCCCCTCGGGGAGCCCTATCTTTATAGCTTCAACTAGGACCTCTTCACACATGATCCCAAATCACCATTTCTGGCCATGAGTTCTATCTATGAACATTTACAGTCACATACCGGACATTTCTATACAAATACCCCAGGAAGCACTTCAGATGCAGAACCAGTGCTGAAACGTGACTCTCCTCCTGTGCCCCCTCCCTTGGTTAAAGGGTGCTTTGTGCCTTGGTGCTTTTTAATCTGGAGTGAAACCTTGACTTATTCTTCTTCCCTACTTCTGAATGATGACTAAGTCCTTTTGTTTCTTCCAGTGTTTTCTGATCTGTTTCACTTCCTTTGGGTGGCTGCCCCAGATCCTTAGGTAATTAGTAATGTCTTCTAACTCCTCTTCCTGTGTCCCATTCCAATCCTACACCTTCCCAAATCCATCTGTTTCAAACCCTTCAATGGCTACTTACTGCCTCTAGAAGCAGGTCTACCCTTCTTACTCAGGAATTCAAAACCCTCCATAATATGACCCAACCTACCTTCTGGGCAATGTTTTGCTCCCATGACCACCTTCTATATGCACACCGAAAGACCGGCCAAATCAGACTGCTGAACGTTCCTCAGAACTTGGCTCTGTACTTCACCACCCACATGCCTCGACTCACTAAATTAATCCCTTTCCTCCCTCACCCTCATATATTCTACCCATTCTTCCAGACCAGTCTCAAACCTACATCCTCTCTGAAATGCTGTATTATCTAACCCCACCCCTCTTGGAAGTCCTCTTTCCCTACTTTATGACCTCACACTAGCCATCACAGTCTGCCTTATATTCCTCATTATTTTTGTATGTGCCCTTCTGGTCTCCTAGACTGACTTCAAGGAAAGAAGAGAGGGAGGCATTTTTAAATGTGTAACTCTGCAGGGCTGGGAAAAGTCCAATTTTAGACTATAGGCATTCATTGTAGTTTTATGGAATCGAAACAAATGGAAAAAGCAATCCATTTTCCTAAAATGCTGGATATTTTTTAAAAAATAAGTATCCCCATCATCCCACAGAGAAATACATTTGGCATTTGTGAGTCTAGCTCACTTGTGATTTTCAGTAAGCTTCCATGGTAGACTTCTATCACTGCCAACATCCTAAGGTTAAATTCAAATTTGAAGAGTGCTTATCAGAATCCAGGGGTTCTGCTAAGCAATGTCCAAAGCTAGCCAATGGCTACTTCTGGTAACTTTCTTCGATAATGTAGTCTACAGGCTCATGTAAAGCCAATGGCTACTTCTGGTAACTTTCTTCGATAATGTAGTCTACAGGCTCATGTAAAGCCAAAGGAATCACACATCCTGTGTGATTCCTTTGGATCAGGATGGGAAGGATGCTAAGGATGGGAAGGATGGGCTCAAACATCACACAAGCTTTATTGCCGAGCCAGGTTCCATCGTATCCACCCCCAGGATGGCCCAGCCATTCATTTCCATTCCGTTTCAGAAGAGGGAAGCAAGTAAGAGAGACCAAGGAAGTCAAAGGGTTATAGACATACACATCGAAAGGTACTGGTTAGCCTTGTGCTAGAACATGCCTTCTGTACCTGGTCAGTTTTATGGTTTTCCTGAATTCATTAGTAATCGGAGCTTTATATCCTCCTTTCCTCAGTAAGGAGTCTATGGTCTGAATATGGTCCCATCCTGTGGAGAGTAGACCAGATAAAATACCAGTCACGCACATGTCACAAGCACTTTTGGGAAAATACAAAATGGCTTCGCAGAGGTCAGCTGTCACTGTCACCAAATACCATCAACTCCATTGGTCTTAAAAACAATCACACAGAAGAGCTCAGACTTCTTCCTGTTGAGAAGCAGCTCTGGCCCTGCTTCTCTATATATACCTTAATTGCTAGCTACCCGTGATGGCTGACGACATTAGCTTTTTTTTATCTCAACCACATTCAAAGACGAGAAGTCTAAGAGGCTGGCAGTGACGGCTCAGGTGGGTCTCAATATTAAACCATAAACACTGCCCTCTCCTTTAACAATGACATCTTTAAAAGGGAGGGAGAAGCCCAAATGTCACTTGTGCCAGCTCGGTAGTAGTTAGGACTACCACACTAACTCATGGTAACTACCGTCCCTGTTGATACCTTCTGGGGTCAATCAAGTGTATCTGTGTGAAATATGCGAAGACATTTTTATTGGTTCTGATGTGGGATGGTGTGCTTAATATCCGAGCCCCTCCCCCATGAAGCCAGTGGGAACTACGGGATTGAGGACATTTTTGAAAGTAACCCCAATAAATCTTCTGATAGCTGTCTTAAAGACTAACTCTCTTGTCGGGGTGAGGGGTGTGTAATGATATGAAATTGTATGATTATATAGCTCACATTTATATGAACCAAACAGGAGAGAACCAACTACAGATGCTTTCTGATGAGGAATAAAAAAGCTCTATAAGATAAAGAAGAAATATTCATTTCAACTGACGTGGAAAACTAGAATTTCATAGTGGCTAGAAAGGACAAGGTGCTAGAGAGCGAAGAATTCCTTAAGGTTACGGTGGTGGTTCATAAACGCTTGTGCTCTATCTGCCAACACAGAAACATGTTTGATAGGGAAGTGCGGACCCAGCCGATCAAACACTAAGACTCCATGTCGTCTCGGTGCTCTTGATATTAATGGGAAACCTACAGTCCTCACAGCAGCCGGATGAGTCCCCGGCAACCACCTGACGAGGAAGCATTTGTTACTGATAATGAATGTACCGTGGGGCTATTAGACAGAAGGCTTGTTTATGACAAAAGGCTACAGCACAGTGGGGTTATGGGCAAAGGGCATTTCAAATTCACAGCAAACCACTGCCTAAAAAGAAAAACCCAATTCTACAAGTCTTTGCTCTGGGGAAAGTTAGATTTTTGCGTGTCTTTGCTCTCCAACTGTAGTGCAGAGATTCAACTTCTCTAGGAGTAATTCACTGATCTCATACAGACATTGCAGTGACAGTGATGGAAGAGTCATTTCTTCTCATTTGACAACTGCAAAGTCAGATAAGTGCATTTCAATGTGTGTATCTGTTGGACTTCTTCCCCAGATCATATGAAATAAAGTACGACAATGACCTTGCTCCTTTGCAACCTCTGGTAGGTAGGTGGCGGTGCGTTTTGATCCTTTTTCATTGATGAATTCTATTCTAATGCCATGTACACCCACCTGAAAGAAATTGGCAGTTTTATTAGTACAGTCTTCTTCATAGAAACAGAAAGAAAAAGTTATAATTTCACTTTCAAGAGAAGGCAGTTTTTCCTTTCCCCTTGTTTTTGGAAGGGCATACATATATATATACATGTCTGTCTGTCTGTCTGTATGTATATGTACACACACACACACACAATTTTTCTCTTTCCAAAGCACTGACTTTGAGTTTGAGGGCATTATGATGGCTGTTGAGACTGAAAACATCAACTGATATATCCCCAGCATGTATTGGGCTATGCTATTCTGTCTGGAACTAGAACAACCACACTGCTGTGTGTAGAATCAGACAGTCAAGGGCAAGAATCCTGCCCCTACTTCTTACTAGTGGCTCACAACTTTAAGGAACTAGAGCGAGGGAACTGACTTCTAAGAGACAGCAAACATGCATCCTATTTTCAGGTATAAGCGCCACCTCAGATTAAGTTCCAAAAATTCCGGGGCTGCTGACTCCCTGGTTGTCTAGTCTCTTTAAAACCTTGACTTCTATGTAGATGAGCAAACCCAGATAAGGCTGAAAAAAGCCAACAACCAGATCCAACCCCATCGCCCATTCCATGTAATTGTTCTAAAATCTCTCTCTCTCTCTCTCTCTCTCTCTCTCACACACACACACACACACACACACACACACACACACACACACACGTATATGGTGGGTCCGTGGCAAACCTTTGCAATCTATGTCATTGCCCTCATGCAGTACTGCTAAATGTACAAGTGATAAAGATGTCAAATCCCCTTGGGGCAGGGTAGTTTTGCAGTTTCTTATATATGAACACAGAGATCACTATAACTTCATGGGAAGCACACACACTTTCAGTGATGCCCTAAGAAAGCGAGTTCTCTAAGTAAATGTGGGCAATTTCATGCTAATGTTTTAAGAAAGTAACATACTGTTTCACTGATTAGCATCTAGTCACAAGAGATCTTTTTCCACCCTCGCATCCTTCATAGGATCATATACGGAACTGAGGATTACAAAAAGGTTTTCTTTGTGAACACTGATAAGAAAAATACAATTTCAAAAGGACAACAACTCCATTCCAGCCTCCCAAATCTACAGTCACTTTAGGTCAGTGGTCCCCAAGTGGAGTTTAGGAAGGTGGCCCAAGGGACCTGGTGGGAGGATGGTGAGGCCAGGGCAACACTTTCATCCAGGAAAGAGACTTCCTTTTAGAGCAGGTGAGTGAAGTCATAGGCCTTGCCTCTTTCCATCTGTAGGCACGGAGAGGTCTAGAAGAGGAACAGGGGTCCATGCAAACTTCTTTTGCTGCTTCTGCCCTTAGCCTGAAATCTTCCACTTTTTCAGGGAAGAAATAGTCCTCTGGAGAATCCGTCTTGTTCTTTCCCCAGGTCTTCTTCACACATCCAACCATTAAAGCCTGTCAGATCTTCTGGGAAGTTTGTTTTTTCTGAAAGCCTATCTCTGTGACTATTTCTTCTACGTGGTATCAGTATTCTTATGAATCTCCTTCTGCTGAAGATGCAGTCAGGGCAGCTGTTTAAAAACTAACACAATAAGGCCTCCCAGACCCTGTGGGAAATGACTGTGGACAGCTGAGAAGAACTCTGAGTGTTTAGCTATCAGGCCTTTCCAGGATAAAGGACATCTCCTAATCTCCCCAGTGCCTGACACGGTCCCGAGACAATGATAAATTTGCAGCAGTTTCTGTATACCGACTTTCTGATCTGTGACTTTGAAGTTTTTTCTTCCCTTCAACATAGCAGCTCCTTCGTCATTTGTTTTTTAAAATACACAGCATAAATAATCTGTGCTCCCATCATTCACTGAAGTGAATTTTGCATCTTCAACTCAATTTATCAAAAATCTGTCATGTTCAAATGGCAAAGAATTTTGGTGTTTATGAAGGCGTCTAATCAAAATTGTTGAGACGAGGAATGTTTCCCTATTTGTGAGATGAGAGTGTTAGACAAAATCAGGTGTTTAACTGGTGGGGGGGGGCTTGGGGCGCTGTGAAATTTATCAGAATTTCAGGGGGTTTCATGCTTCAGCAAGTATGGTTTGGAAAAAGAACAGCTCCCCCGGTGATTTTTATTCTAGGTTAACTAGAAAACCTCTAATAATTGGCCTAACTCTGAAAAACTGTGGCTGTGTATTGAAAAAAAAGTGATTTAGGCAAATTGGAGGTAATTTAGACACATTAATCATTTCTTCATAGGAGTGCATTGTGTTCTTTAACAAAAATATCAGAGATTATAAAGCCTAGTAATTTAGCAATTAAAAGTGGTTATGACCAGCTGTATGATATGTGAATAATACCTCAGTAAAGCTTATATGTATATATGTAAATACAAAGAAGGAAACCTCCTTCTTCTTAAGACCAAACTGGAAGGGCATGCTGACCAAAATAAAAATTACTCATGGATAAAACTGATTGACTTTTGTATTTTCAGAAGCCTCACAAATTTGATACAACAAAAAAATTATCGAAATTCTCCCATTTAGAATCAGTACCGCATTTACAATTTTTAGTTCTTTTCCATGTTCCTCTGATTATGAACGATTGAAATGTACCTGCAAATGGAAATGTAAGTAGGGTGCTTTTAAAGTGAGCCCTTTGGGAAAAATAACTTCTTTCAAAGAAAAAGAAAAAAAAATACACTCCAGAGCAATAGAAAGCCCAAACCAGAGTGACGCATTTCTTCAACCAGAGAAATTGGGAGACTGGCAATCATGTTCTGACCCAAATCAGAGCATAACAGCTTTCTGTCACCTGTTGAGCAACATCACTTTCCTTACTCCCAGAACCACAGACGCCACCAAGTAGTCATACTGTGCAATCAAAACAGGAGAGTGGAAAATGGCCTGCTGTGGTGAATGACAGAATCTGGCCAACCTGTGGAAATCACTGGCTTTGCAAATTAAGTCATCTCCGCTGACAAGAGCACCAAAACGAATTTTGTATTGTTTGAGGGAGGAATCAGCCCCAGCTGCAACTCCAAAATGTAACCCTCATGTATACTAATCAAATCCTCTCTGAGACACAGTGGAGAATCCTTCCACCAAGCAGCATCCCAAGAGAGGAAAGTTCCAGTTGCAATTACCCGCTAACTAAGAGATCATTTGGCTAACCAGGGAACTGGGATTCCCTGAAGCAAACTTCCGCTAAAACTCTACCACAGTGTCATAGTAACTTTCCATTTCTAGGGATGGATCATGATGTAGCATATGGGAAGACTATGTTACCCTCCTACCTCTCACTTACCCCTAACCACCATTGCCCAAAGTATGGCCAGGTAGGCAAAAATGGGAGACTTGCAGATCTAGCCTTATGGGAGCCTGTAGGTCACTGTCAAAGTTATTAGAAGGTCTGAGAAAAAAAAATGCTTTCAAGGCCCATCAGCTGTGATAATATCCTTTTAATCAAGACTGTACTTTTGCTAAGCAAAGCTATAAATCAACTCGAATGGTAGTAAATTAAATGTAGGACTTATAGATAAGAGGATATGGAATTAAACAGAGCTGTATCTGTGTGTGCCGAGAGAACAGTAAGACCCGTTCAACAGATTCCTATTTCATGCTAAAAAGAAAGCCATATTTATTCTGAACCATTACATAGTGAGTGATTTTTATTAACGCTATTCCAAAGCCATTTGTTTTTAACATTGCCCAGAATGATTAAATATCGAGATTAATGTTAGGACCCCCAAATATATCTTGATTATATCAGAGTTGATTATTCAGTTTGGGGATTATGCATCCCCAGCCGCACCTGACCCCATCGTCTTTCCTCTTGTCCATTTCTGTTTGCTCACTCTCTGTCAGAGAGCATGTGGGCACACACAGAGACATACATGCAAATTAATCAATTTTGCTACATCGTAAAAGGTTTGGTAGGAGAAGAGATTAAAAATAATGGCTAAAATGAAGCTTCTAGACTCTCTGCAGATTTCATTTATCCTCGTTATCTGGTCCCTTGTTAGAAATGTGGCTTCATTTACAACTATTATCCTCTAATGCAGTGACTCTTGACACAGGACCGTTTAAAAAGCGCCCCCCTCCCACCCCATTATAATACATATCCATATTCTGCTCCTCACAACTGCATCAAATTTGATAGCCCCTAATCTGTCTATAAGGCAAGTGTTCATCCTGTAAGCCACTAAGAGCACTAGAAACGGGCCTTACTGTTATCTGTGAACCCAATCAACAAGCCAATAACCTCGGATACGCTCAAACATGAAAAGGAGTCATCTGGCTAAAAGTATCAGTGAGCATAAAACATGCTCTGGCTAAGTCAAGTAGGTGCCACATGAGCCTTGGACCATTTGGATCCACAATTACCTCCACAGTCCTGACCCTTAAAACTGAATCTGCCCCTGATCACATCCTGACCATTAAAACCAATTGCCTCCCCAGGCTCATCCTGTCTTAGCACATGCCCAGTAAGCCCCAGTCTTCCCCATTTAACAAATGTTGGGTTTCCTTTGTAAAACAGTATGGCCCTAGCTCACTCCACTGATTTTTCAGTGGGTTCACCTTGAATTTTCGTGTGTGTGTGTGCGCATGTATATCAGGAAGTCAAGGAATCGAAAGTGGTTTGACATGTCTTTGTTATCATTTGGCAAGATATGCTTTGCAATTAACAAAGTAGCCAGTCACTGGTCATTCACATAAGACTGACCTGCCAGACTCAATATGCCAATTCCACTGAACTGAATAAAAGGTCTCTGTTCCTAATGAGAGGAGCTCAGGATATTTGGCACACCCTCTAACCTTTAGAGGCTGGCATCATAGAAGATACACATGCTCTTTCACAAAACAGCCCATGGTACCATAGACAGAAACAAACACTGCATTGGACAGCCCATGGGTCTGACCCAGAGTCTGGAGTTTCTTATATTCTTGGGAGGAAACAGCCATATGTGGTATTTCTCCTAGAAGCCCCAAAGCCACAATGCGACACGTTCCACTTTCTCCCTCATAGCCCCACAGAACCTTCTGCCCACCCCCAACTCAGCCTTCTGAAGACGCTGACTCTTCTCCCAGTGAAAACAAACTCACCATAAAAGAGGAAAATATTCCAAACTTGGGCCTGCTCCAAGTTTATCCTCTTGAATAATTCTTTTTGGGGCAAGAAAAATTAAGATTTTAGTCATAAAGGCTGATGACAATTTGTACAGATCCTAATGAATCACTTCCCTCAATCGCAATCCTACCAAAAATAAAAAAAAATTAAAAAGTAGACAACATATTGTCCAGATCTGCCCATCAAATCCTCAAAATTGGGAATTTACACCACCTCAACCCACCCACCAATTTCCTAAGTCTGAAGTTTGGAAGGTGCCCATCTGATTAACAATGAACACTTAACAATTGTTAGCACTTAACACTTCAGAATCTCACCAAATAATACATTTAAAGAATAGCATTGTCAAAAATCACTTTTTGGGCTCAGTAATTTTTACTTCTGTCAACCTCACCAACCACAAACATGCATATTTTTTTCCTGTTTGGAAAAATAGTACATGCATATTACTGCACACACACACACAAATCTCTTTAGAAAAGTACAAAGGGGAAAATAAAGATGGCCTGCCATCCTAGGACCACCCAGAAACAACTCTTGCCTTAGTGCCTTAAAAAATAATCTCCTGAGCCAACTAGGACACCAAGGACTATCCTGTCGGGTTGTTTTGAGTCTGTTATCTGACCGGTGTCTATAGCTGTCCTCACTTTCAAATCTCCTTTGAGTGAGATGCTTCCAGAAACAGAAGGAATAATAGAAAAATAAGTCAAAGATGGTAACAGGGTAACCGAGTGCAAAGCCACCACTTGAGCACAAGTCACCTTTTAATATATTCTACTCCGAAAACTGCTTCATCGTCTGTGTCAGCGGAAGTTATTTTTTCTATTGTTATTTTGTGACAATGACCTCAAAGACCTCCTAGACCCAAATGCATATGTACTGCTCTTCTCTCAAATCCCTGCAAATGGGTCACCTTTCGCTTTAGAAATTAGTTCAATCTCCATGGGCCAATTCTTGCCTTTTGCAGAGCTTACCAAAGGGCCAATTAGTGCCAAATTTGATTCATGTAGGAGACTCAGACATCTTGTCTATCAGGAACACAAGCCTGCCAATTTATTTCACAAAGGCCACCAAACAACAATCTGATAACATTTACTTTAACTAATAGCAGACACACAGCTCTACGATACCTAAACTAGCTAATAATCACCCCTTATGAACTTTTAAAGAATTAGTTAAGATTTTAAAAATAAAGCACAGCTAATGATGAAGTGCTTTGAAAGGCTAGGAAGCCAAACATGTTTATGTATCATGTGCAAGGAAAGAGACTGTTCTTAGCTGAGGTTTTGCAGAGAACAAGTGACAGCTCAGTGTGCAATTAAGGAAAAAAAAAACCCCTCAATTCTCTGTGATGATTAATTATAATGAGCATTCCTTAAAATCTGAACATCCTGAAGCTTTCCAAGGAAAGTTCAGGCAACACAGGTGACCTTTAAATAAAAAGCCTGCTTTTCATCAAAAGTTAGAAAAATGCATTCCTACCATTTTTTAAGGGGATGAGGAAGGGAGTGAATTTACACACAAACTCAAGTTAGGAAGTGTTCTTAAAACCTAGACACAGGAATCAGTCTGCTTTTCAAAGGTTGCGGGGGGGCACCTCTTGGCCAACATATTTAAGGTGAAATAATGTTGTTTGTCTGATAAGAAATAGGAGAATGTTATATGGGTTAAACTATACATGAGTATCTAGCTCAATGTAGTTTTGCTCCATCTACAAAGAGATTTGTTCCTAAAAGATTACATATGTGTTGCATTTGTGTAAATGGATTAATTTTGAAGTCACCAGGAAGGTAGTAAAGAAATCCTAGAGTGAGTACTTCTGTGAAGCAAACTATCTTTGTCAAGTGAACAGTCACTCCCTAATAGCTTAATTTAGATTTATACATATAATGTTGACTTAAACCAGGGGATGATGCAGTAATAGAACAAGGCATTGGCTGTTAAGAATATTTTGTCTTCCTGAAGAGAATTCTTTTTTTTTTTAAGATTTTATCACAAGTAGGTAGGGAGGCAGGCAGAGAGAGAGGAGGAAGCAGGCTCCCCACTGAGCAGAGAGCCCAATGCAGGGCTCCATCCCAGGATGCTGGGATCATAACCTGAGCCAAAGGCAGAGGCTTTAACCCACTGAGCCAGCCAGGTACCCCCCTGAAGAGAATTCTTTGGTGGAAAGGGAAGATGGGATGTCAAATTTCAAAAATTGGACTGTTTTTCACCTTGGTTGCCACCTTGCTATTTTAAAAGTTAGGGACTTCTTATGACATCTTAGTGGTTAGTGCTGATTCGTTCTCTGGAAGTAAAATGAAACAGAAGCCATTTTAAAAAGGGGGGAGTCACAGAATCACACTGTGTCAGCCTCCAAAGAGACCATGGGTATTATTTAGTCCAACTTCTCCAACGTCCTGGTGAGGAAACAGAGACCCAGGAAAGAGCAGAGTATAATACAACTACTAGGGAAAGGGCTGGAAGGGTCTGTGGATTTGGCGGAAGAAGCAGGGAAATGCTGCCCCCGTCAACGAAACAACATGGTGGGAGAAAAGCAGGAAGCAATTGGAGAAGGCTGGAGAACATACTGCGCAAGCCCATTTTACCAACAGTACCAAAAGCTAATGGAAATTTCCATGTGTTAAATCACCTTCTAGAAGTTACTTCACGTTGTTCGGCTTGCTTTCTCACTAGGTTTCTAATACACTGAAGTGTTGATTCACAGCAAATTCTTACTAGATGGTCAGGAAGCTTGAAGTACTCCTTTCTCCAATGTTCCACAGTACTTGAAAAAAAAAATATTTCTAAATAGAGCACCAGAAAAAAGGCTAAATTATTGTAACAATAGCGATATCTTATACAAAAATCTCAGGGTCCTTCAGAAAATACCATGAAAAGCATTTTCCTAGATATACAAAGCCTCCGCAGTCCCGTATATGTTTTTTTTCAAAGGTCAGAATCTTTTTTTTTTTAAGATTTATTTGAGAGAAAGAATGAGAGCAAGAGAAAGAGCATGAGCAGTGGGGAGTGGCAGAGGGAGATGGAGAAGCAGACTCCTAGGGGAGCCTGACGTGGGGCTCAATCCTAGGACTCCGCGATCATGACCTGAGCCGAAGGCAGCCGCATAACTGACTGAGCCACCCAGGGGCCCCAAAGGTGGGAATCTTAAAAGAGAAGCAAAGCATGGTGTATAGCATAGGGAAAAATCATGAAGGGGGCGGTAGACAGAACATATACGACAAGAAGTCATTTCACTGGGTGAGTCATGCTAAACATCTGTGTCTGAATGGAAACTCTTTTCAGTGGTACATTGAGAGGAGCTAGAAAAATGTAAACCTTGAAGGGGTAAGAAGGAGATTATGACCTTCTAAAATATATGAGAGATAATGACGGTAGTCAATTTACTCATCTCATCTATTTACGCTCCTGAAGGTTGTTACAAAAGTGCACTATTATTAACTGCAACCGAACATGTCAGAAATGGACCTGTGCTCACTCAAGAGGTGTGCTTTTTAAAGTGAAGTGCAGCACCCCCGAGTACTGAGAGTTGAACAAGCTCATGGACAACGACAGATGCTTGGGTACATTAGGGACAAAGCGAGATTAGGGGCTTGGGGTCTAGCTCTGTAGTCCAGGGATAGGTTTTTGATATCATATAAGAATCATGCTGGCCCGCCCCACCCAGCATGGGTTGATTTCAAGTGTTGGGTGCTAGAAAGGAACAGTCTGTCTTAGGGCCACGATGCGCTCCCCAAGTGACAGCTGTATACACAGTTGAGATAGCAGTGATCCAGGGAGCTAGATAGAACTAAAAGTGCCTTATGGCTCGTGAAAAATGTTACCGATCTATTAAAACATGATCTAATGGTCTACTTCCGATTACAGAAAATGTATCTTCCTCATGCCTCCAAAATGATCTGTTCTCTAAAGCACAGAAATAGGAGATCCCCGATGACAATTCTGAAAATACTTTGTCTTCTAGGCAGTAGACTGCAATGTGAGCTCCCCCTGTAAGATCACAGGTTGTATACTGGCTGTATACAAGTTCCTCAACAAGCAAAAAGCTTACTCATTTATATCATCTTGCAAATGAGCAGTCACGAGGTAATAAACCTAGCATCACCCTTCAGGTCAAACTCCGACTGTTGTAATGTCCTTGGTTTTAAATCCTTTCAGATCTTGAAAAACAAACATGTGACTACACCAATTCTAGCCTACAGATTATTTGAGAGGGATTCTACACACTGCAAGAGCTTTTCTTTCTTTCTGAAGCACCATGCCTGTCCATCATCCTGTCATATGGAATTAAGAGAATGCTGTCGACAGAAGAACACCTAACCACAGTCATAATTTTAGTGTCCAGACACAAGGCAGATCACTTCCGATGTCACCCGGGCAGTGCAATTTTCCTCATTTAACAACCATTTTAGCCTGGCAGGTAGATATCTCAATTTACCACTTAATGAATTTTTTCTCCTCCAAATCATTCAACTCTTCATCCTTCTCATACCTACCAGGGCAAGAAGTAGATCATGATAGGGGCAATGATGAGCAATTCTTAGGAGGGTGGGGCGGGGGTTGCAATTTGTCTGTGTGGTCTTTGTGGATGGTTTTGCTGTTTTTAATCACTACCTTGAGAGGCTACCCATAGATGCTCATCTTACATGTTATGATTCTTATGTTGAGGAAATATAACATGGAGGCATTACTGATCATTCTGCCAATTCAACCTTGAAATGAAACCAATTACATCCACTTGTGAAACCATTTATCAGACGTTCCTCATGTTATCAAAGAGAAGCATTCTAACCTCTAAAAAAAAGTCTGATTGCTGTAAATCCTACCTTCCTATTAACTTCCACTCTACAAACAGAGACATGTTACCAAAAGAGAGGTCCCAGACAGGCTCAGTTAAAAACCTTGAGGAAAAGAGAAAGACAGTAGCCAGCCCTGTGGTGGTTCACTTGTTTCCTGATCATTTGAAAATTAGGTGGCTATGACCACTGGTCACGTCCCTCATCTTCATGACCACAGGGATGTCTCTCTTGTTACCAAAGTGACTCACCTCTATGCTTTGGGACTTCTAGACTTTGCTCTCTTCTGCTTTGATCTGGGCATTTTCGCCTCTTTAATTAGGAATTCTATTGCAGTAACACGCTCCACCAGTGGGGGTCAACTCTCAAACGGTACTTCTACCAGAAAAGCCCTAGGTGAGAGGCTTCTGTTAATATCAAACATACCCGTTACTGATCTCTGCCTTAAAAATTCTCTATTAAAATTCTGTCATCATCTCCTGTTTCCCCTGTGGCATCAACATATAGAGCACTGTACATTTCAGGTTAAATTTAGACTTAACTTACGGTGAATAGGGTATTTCATTCTTAGAAGAAAAGTTGTACCTATTTGATAGCCTGAAATTTCTCAAAGTGAAATGTATCCTTTCATGATATAGACTGGACCCCCCTCATAAAGGAAATTTGCAATATGAATCATTAACTTATAAAGGTAAACCATAAACAAAGACTTTTCCACAATCCTTTTTAATAATGACTGTATATTCAATATGATCTCCGTTACATGAACAAATAGGCATATTTATTGATACAAAGACACAGAAAAATAATTTAAAGGAATATTCCAAAATGTTAACAGTGGTTATCTCAGAACAGTGTAAATACAAATGGCTTGCCTTTCTTTATAGTTTTTTTAATTTTCAAAGTTTTCTTCTTCAATAAATTAGAATTACCATACTATTATGGACAATAGGTTTAAATATACATGCAGATGCATATATGCCTTTTTATGTGATAAAATATACATCATGTAAAAATGCTTTGAAAGTGTACAATTCAGTGGCATCAAGTACATTTGCAGTGTCATACAACATCCAGTTCCATAATTTTTTCATTACCCTGAATGGAAACCCTGGACCCATTAAAAGCGGTCACTTCTCATTCAGCCCCTCCCCCAACCCCTGGCTACCACTAACACAGTCTATCTCTGTGGATACACACATTCTGCATATTTCATATAAACAGAATCATACAGTATGTGGCCTTTTGTGCTTGGCTTCTTTCACTTAGCATAATGTTTTCAAGGTTCATCCATGTCACTACTTCATTTCTTTCTACGGCTGATTAATATTCCATTGTACAGATATCCCGAATTTGGTTTATTCATTTATCTGTTGATAGACATTTGGGTTATTTCTACCTTTTGGCTATTATGAATAGCGCTGCTATAAACATTGTGTACAGGTTTTTGTTTCAATATCTGTTTTCATTTCTTTGGGGTATATACCTAGGAGCAGAAATGCCTTGACATATACTTTAAAAGAATGTTTTGAATTCTACTTTGGCATTCTGTGTTTCAAGTAACCAATGCTTTTTCAGAATTATTAAGGATGACCCTTATGACATCATCCCCACATGATAATACCATTCCACTTGTAAGAACTGACTATGGTAATTTTTTAAAGTTCAAGTCACATTCTTGTACTTAATAAAATGCAATTTTCACTCTTACTCTTTGGGGACAAATTTCTCTTATGCTAAATACTTACAACCATGACACACTAACTGAAAAGGACAGTCTTTCCCTCTTAGCATAGCCATTCTAGCAGGACCTAAAATTCACTTTCAAACACTTGTATGTTAAAAGCACAAAAATATATTTATTTTTGTTGTTGTTATTTTAATCGGAAAGCATCACTAAATAGACACCAATATTTAAGCCTCGAGGAATGTATTAAATATACAATATACAAGGTATGAGGGTTAATTTTAGCTGTAGACAGTTCTTGAAGTGGGCTAAAGAAGATGATGGTGGTATACTCTGTGCTTGCCCATATTTATTGAACTACTATAGAATCCTCCCATTTTTCCTTCCCTCCAAATACATGCATGCATATTTATGAAATATACATTCATTTACATGTCAAACATGCTCACATGTTTGCATGTGCAACCCCCCCCCGCCCCAACACACACAACTGTACTTCCAACTCAGTGGTGGCAAGCAAGAGTAGGCGTGTTTTTGTAGCTTGGTCATCTCTAGATTTCAGGCTTTACCCTGTTATGACCCCACCCCCCAGGCACTCTGCAATTCAGAAAGCAGAAATAAAATTCTAGCTAGAGAAGAGGAAGCACTGGCCTTAAAACATTAAAAGAACCACTCAAATTTTAATATTGGTTAATAAGTAAGGGATATAATTTGGGATCATTTAAAAATAAAGTACTGAGGAATGTTTCTATGACATGGGTAGATTTTAAGAAAAATTCAAATAGGAACAATGAACTTATAGAAAGCAATCAGGATTTTTAATTCTGTGAAAATTTTTACCCAATCCAACTTTGCTAGGTTCAACACTATCAATTAATTTTATTTTTCCCATTACAAAACTTCCCTGAATGCTTTCATATTCTGATAATACTCCAAAAAACCCTACGTATTCCAAAACTCAGAAGAAGTCTTTTATCCTACTCTGGGCAGAATGTTTTTTTTTTTTAAAGCTTTGGCCTAACAACAATAATTTATATCATAGGGATTTTTTCCAATGAAGGTTAAGAACTTTAGAAATGTCTTATTCTGTATGTGGAGAACTGAATGGCAGTGGAGTAAGATGTCCAAAGTCTCACAAAGTCTCATGAGCAAATCGCAAACTAAAATTCAAGTCCAATTATCAGGACAGTGATCTGTCCACAAGGCAGAATATCTCAGTTACCATGGGACATGGTCATTCTAAAAAGTCAGTAGAATTAAAACATGTTATAGCATAAAGATATAGTCATGTCATTTATGAGTGTTTATGCGAGAGAATGCTAAGCGCATTACTGAATTCCCATTGTTTCATTCTTGTAGTACTTCTTCCTTTATGCTTGGTACATACTTCTTTTCTCTGCCATTAGACTGAAAGATGCTTTATGGCGGGGACCAGATTTTAGGACTCTTGTGTATGTAGCCCAGTGCCTTGAACCCAGGAGGCATTCAATAATGTATGCACGATTGTGTGTGAAATTTCATAGACATACACTCGACTATCTCCCAGCAACAAGCAAAACAAATCATGCTGATTTGTTTGTTGAGAACCTCTGAACTTCCTTAAAAACCCAACACCACACACTAAAGAATAAAAAATAAGACTAATCTAGGCTACTTCAATCATGACAATGCTCAGAGATCACCGAGATACAACCTTAATATTGTTTGTTAGCAGGTTTAAGTGCATAAAGTAAGGTAGCCAAGAATGAATTAACATGATTTAACTGCAGTTAATGGACACCCTGTTCTGTATCCACATGCTGATTTCCCCAACTGGCATATTATCCTCGCTCTTTGGCTCCTTCCTTCTGAGAAGTTTCCTCTGAGCACCTAACTGCTGGGTGGCGGTTACACCGAAGTACATTAGAATGGAAATAAGAGGAAAAATAAATTCCAATCAGTCCTTTTCACTACTTATTAACAGCTTTTATGGGTGCTGTGGTAAAGTAAAAGGACAAAAATAAACAGCAAATTCAGTTTGGGGATTAAAGCAACACATGGCGCTTTGCCTTAAAAACAAAACAAAACAACTCCTTCACTGATATCTCACTGATCAAATGTGAGGTTTCTTTATTCACCTTCCTCTCCACCTCCACTATAATAAAGAATGGGCTGAAAGAGTTGTTTCCTGGGCCTACTTTTTAACATTTACTCAGGAGTTACCTTCATTTTTCTTTCAAAAATTTCTATAGTCTTACCTCCCAGTCCAAATAATCACAGACATCTTCAAAGTTAGTGAGCAGAGACACTGAGCAGAACAGCCGTGGCAACTCATCCCTTGTCATTGGGGGGAAACGGCTATCTTTAAGGGCACTGTTGAAAACAAAGCAAATATTAAAGCAACCACTAGATATGAGAAAGTCTGAATTTCAAATGCAGACATTTGAAAAAGGTAAGAGATCAAAAAAAAATCTTCAAATGTATTTAAAGGCCCCCAAAGATTTTAGAAGTCATTTTTTTTTCATTCAATAGACTGTTTATTAGCCAATCTTGTAACCAATTGTAAAGAGCGAATCATCAATTACATTTCCTGTACAGTCATTTCCTGGTGTACTTCCCTATTACTTGTAGAATCTGAGACTATTTTTTACTTTACTTTTTGAGAAGAATAAAACCTAGACTAGTGGAAATTTGTGGGAAGACGTCTAGATCTAGGGCTGATGGGAAAAAATATGTATATAGTTAAAAAAAAGTTCATATTAGGTTGTCCATTACCATAGAACAGCACTCAAAGAGTTCAAAAAAGATCAAAATTTCATTTTCTTCAGGCAAAGGAAATCAAAGAAAATTAAAATAATCATGCAAATTACAGACTAAAAATACAAGGATTTCAGGCCCCCTATAAAGGATAATTCAAGATATGACTCAAAAATTGTGAAAGTACAGGAAATTGGGCTAATCTAGGCAATAAAAGTATGATTAGGAGACCATTAATCACATCAATGGATTTCTGAGTACATCAACTCTGATTGGATCCTATAATCAAGGGTAATATACTACAGTGCAAAATTCTAGAAAAACCCTTACTATAAAGGACAAAGATGTTGGAAGACCATAATTCTTCCTGCAATAGAAGAAGAGACAGAAAATACGCAGACACACACACACTCACACACAGAGGCACTGTGTGTTTCCTATACTTTTCAAAGAAACCAGTTCCTGGTCAAGAAAAACAAACATACCTCTGATTACACTTTATACTAATGGCATTGCTGGCATTTGTGCCATGGATATTCAAACTCAAATGTGCTATATAGCAGCCAGGCTTAGAAACTATTTTCATAGATTAATCAGTAGAAATTACAAACTTAGTGCCAACAAACTGCTCGAGTTTTAACAATGTTCCATGGCCTTTAGAAATCATTTAATTCCTTTTTCAGTGACTTCCTCATTGCTGGAGTTTCTTTTTTTTTTTCTTCATTTTTCCATCTCTTCCTTTAGATTCTGAAACACTTATTTTATTGTACAAATGTAACCCCTGTGTTTGTGAGTGTTTTCAATGCATTTGGGTGCTTGCTCTATCCTACTACACAAAGGAAAATGCTTATAGACAGATATGTTCTATATATGCTATAATGGTTTTTTCCCATTCAAGGAGCCAAGATTAACCAGGAAAATCAGGACATCTGTGACAATTTATACTCTGAGAATAGCATTTCACTGTTTTATAATTTTTTGAGCATCCAGCCCTTTTTTATTATTTTTATTAACATATAATATATTATTTCCCCAGGGGTACAGGTCTGTGAATCATTAGGCTTACACATTTCACAGCACTCACCATATCACATACCCTCCCCAATGTCCATCACCCAGCCACCCATCCCTACCCCCCTCACTATTTTATAATTTAACGACATACATTTTCCTACAGTTTGGCCTCTTTTATTTTCCTGTTGGCAAATAAATTTTCATAAAGCATTTTCAAGTTCTCCCTCAAAGCCAAGATAAAGACCTATATGTGTATGTATAACCAATACCCTCTCTCCTAACAAACACAAATACTGAACAGAAACAAAAGAACTTTCAGCCCCTGAACTGAAACTAAAACAAAAGAATCTCATGCATAAAAACCAAAAGGCTGATCACACTTTCCATCTTCTTGCTAAAAAGAAAGAGAGAGAAGGAAGCCTTATACACTTGAATAATGTAAAATGTGATTTTCTTAGAATTGTAGATTTTCTATCATGGTAAAATATACGTAACATAAAGTTTACAGTTTTAACTATTTTTAAGTGTACAGCTCTGTGTGGATAAGCACGTTCTTGTTGTACAACCATCACCAGCATCCATCTCCAGAATTTTTACCATCTTGCCCAACTGAAACAGCATCCATTCCATACTAACTCCCCACTCTTCCTTCCTTCCAGCCCCTGGCAAAAAATGTAACTTACAGACACTTTTCCAATTTCAAGTAATTAGAATAATATAGTTGCTAATGTTTTTGCCATATAATAGCTTATGGAGACAGAATTCACAAACCAATACAATTCACCCATTAATGTATCCAATTGAACAGCTTTTAGTATATTCACGGAATTATACAAGCATCGCCACTCTCCAATCTGAAAACATTTTGTCACACCAAAAAGAAGCCCCATACCCATTAGCAGCCAGGCTCCTCTCTTCGCTCCCCGCCAGCTCTTGGCAAGTGTTAATCCACTTTCTGTCTATGGACTTCCCTACTCTGGAGTATTTCATATTAGGAGAGTCCTACAATATGGGGCCTTCTGTGTCTGGCTTTTTACTGGAATGTTTTGGAGGTTTCATTCATGCTGTAGCATGTATCCATACCTCATCTTTTTAACTGCCTAATCATATTTCAGTTGTGTGGCTTTATCTACTGAGAAACATTTGGGTTGTTTCCACTTTTGGAAACAATATAAATAATGCTGCTATAAACATGCATGTATGAGTCTCTGGGTGGACAGAGGTTTTAGTCTCTTTGGGGTGTAGATACATAAGAATGGAATTGCTGGGTCATACGGTGATTCTATGGTTGACTGTTTCAGGAACTAACAAACTGCTTCCCACAGTGGCTGTACCTTTCATTGCCACCAGCAATGTGTGAGAGTTCCAATTTCCCCGTATCCTTACCAGCCCTTCTTATTGTCTGTCTTTTTAATCAGAGTGCTAGACCTCCTTTAATAAAGAGAGTTATAAAAATCTCTCCCTAGCATTTTCCAGTCAAACAATACACATCCTGAAGTTGCCATATGGTTATTTTCTCAACACTCTGAGGTAAGTTTATTTTGTTTAATTTTTTTCCTAGCAAGCCAACAAAAGGTAAATTTTAGCTTAGTGCAATTCAAACTATTTCAAATCAATGAGATTCTCAAGTACCTAAAATATAACTCCCATAATATGGAGCCTTGTTGCTCAATCATTCTGGGCTTAAAAAATAAAAAAAGAGTTAGAACAATGCATAAGTGGGAGAATACTAGCATGGCTAATAAGAGAAACCGACAATCAGGACGCAAATGTATTAAATTCAAAACTGAAATAGTGAAGGTACATTAGTCATGATGAAAACAGTCTGATTTTACAGAAACAGTCATTCAAACAAGACATTTAATTCTGATATTTCTTTTGTAACTCTAAGTAACTTTTCATTAAATTCATGAGCATAGAAAAATTCCCAAACGTAGGAAGCCCTCAATAGTTCTGAATGCAAATTCCTAGGGGGAAAGAACTAGCAATGAAAGCCTAGCAAGGATTTAAGGGATTATTAAAAAAAAAAAAAAAAAGACAAAAAATGCAGCTGGAGTCTGACCTCAGAGCTGCTAGGCTGGTGTGGATAGCTGATAAACAAGGTTTCAGCCTCCCTCAGCCCTGCTTCCTTTAGCATATAGAATATGCCATGGGGAAGCT
This sequence comes from Mustela erminea, assembly GCF_009829155.1. Classification (NCBI taxonomy): domain Eukaryota; kingdom Metazoa; phylum Chordata; class Mammalia; order Carnivora; family Mustelidae; genus Mustela; species Mustela erminea. The sequence continues at coordinate 91,794,825 of NC_045635.1, forward strand.
GAACCATGCCTCCAGAGTCCGGAAGTGACTTGCTTGAGATGACCCAGCAAGTTAGTGATGCAGGTGGGGCCACAACCCTAGTTCTCTGACTCAAGTCCAAAATACCTTCTAGGATCCACACTTTAGTTGCCACTTTTGAATGGATTTGTATTATTTTTAATTTTAAAATTAAATGTTTGCCTCACTTGGCAATTCTGATCTCATTCCTGTAGTGCCTCTGCCTAAAGAAGATAAATAATAATTTAATAGCATTCATTAGTAGCCAAAGGGTAAATAGAGCCAGACTTCCTGTCTACTGGAAATCTGTAGGAGCAAAAAGGATTTTAAAATATTAATACTGTCCATGGAAAACATTTCAGACCAAAGTAGTATCTGGCAATTTATACTCTATGCTGCCTAAGAAACTGACAAACAAGATCTTGTAATAAATTCATATGAAGTTCTCTTTGCTATAATAGGAAGCCATTTTCTAATGTTTAAATATTGCTGAAGGGGGGGGCACCTGGGTGGCTCAATCAGTTGAGTGTCCAACTCTCTATTTTGGCTTAGGTCATGATTTCAGGGCCACAAGACGGAACCCCGTTTCGGGCTTTGTACTCAGTGAGGAGTGTGCTTGGGATTCTCTCCTTCCCTCTCCCACTGCCCCTTCCCCTCTAAAAATAATATAAATAAATAAGTAAATATTGCTGGGGGGAAGAAACGCACTTATACACAGAACCAGCCAGCTGCTCCATCACCCATGTGATGGATGGGTAAGGTTTAAACAACAGTTTAATTCACATACCAAATTCAAATATATTCAATTCAAATTGGCACCTCACCAAGAATATATTTTACCTAATTGAGAAGCAGCATTAACATCTGTCAAAGTTAATATCTAATGTTAAATAGCACTTTAATGAAAATGAACATTTAAAAAAAAGGAATTAAGAGTTTAGCTATCAAAGAATCAAAGTTTATGACAGTGCCTGGAAGCTATGAGGGGGAAAAAAAACAGCCAAAAAGAGGCAAAATCTTAGCTGTTACAAGACTCATCATAAACAATAGAGCAGGCAACGGAAATGATTTAAATGAATCTAGCTAGCTAGCCATTTACTCACTCGTTCCTTCATTCCATCACTTTCTAAAACTTCGATGACTTTAATCAGTTAAGCAGTGGAAAGTTACCAAACTGAGAAAGGCTTCACATTCCAGGCCATCATTTTTCAGGACAAGGAAACAAAATCAAAATTAAAAATCCCTTTTAGGGGGCGCCTGGGTGGCCCAGTTGGTTAAGCATCCAACTCTTAATTTTGGCGCAGGTCATGATCTCAGGGACCAGAGATTGAGCTCTGTGTCGGGCTCCCTGCTCAGCGCAGAGTCTGCTTGAGATTCTCTCTCCCTCTCCCTCAGCCTCTCCCCCTGCCTGCACTCTCTTTCTAAATCAATCAGTAGATAAAATCTTTTTAAAAATCCCTGTTTGGATAGGTGAAGAAAAGTAAATCAGACATACATTAGTCTGAAATTTAAAAACAAAACTGTTTTTCACAAGGGGTTTCAATCCTCTGGAAATTCTGCCATTCCTCATCAGAGATTCTGGAACAGAATGCACACGTGGCATGTCTGAATTTCGGAAATTTAGAATACTAGAATCCTAAAGCCAGTTCTGAAAAAATTATCCACAGCCTCTCCTTCACATTAAGTAACAATTTTAGTTTTCCATTATGAGAAAAAAAATGATGTAAAACAGAATGCAAAAAATGTAACCATTTATCAAACCTAAGGGTAGAGAAGAACAACAAAGGACATGATTCCGTTAGGTTAAGGAAGGAGGAAGGGCAGTGACCCAAAAGGAAATTTTCAATTGTAAGCCATAGGTAAAGTGTTCCATAACTGGGGGATGTTTTCCCCTTTAAAATAAATACAAGCTACTTAGTGCTCAATGTATATAAACATTAAAACATTAATTTTAATATACATTTCAAAATGTGGTATGATGGGTAATTGATGGGGGACAGAAGAAAGGACTAAGGGATGGAACAAAAGGAAAGGAAAGAAAGGAGGGACCAAAAAAGAGAAAGGTATATATATACAAAGAAAGATGGAGAGGAAGAGGGAAAAAAAAAAAAAAGCGAGAAAAGGAAATGGGAGGGGAAAAAAGGAAAAAAGAAAAAAAATAGACAACACACACACACACACACACGGACAAAAAGAGAAAGCAAGGTAGAGTAAAAGGTAGGAGGGAGGGCAAGCAAAAGTGCAGTAGGTCCCACAGGTTTTCCTGTGTTATTTGGCTCCCATCTTAGAGGATTCACTTAGGCTTTACAGTGTTATCGTCTGCTGCCCTCTGATTAGCCAGCTTAAACGTCTTGAATTGCTCTAATCTCACATTCTTAAAAGCCTTTACTCTCTGTCATAGCTACAGCTGCCCACCAGGAGGGAAGCATACCCTTCCGGCCGCATGCTGTGACAACCACAGCAATATTGTCAGGGATCTGCAGCCTCACCACGAGTTCTCACCTCGCCTTTAAATTGGGAGAATGGGTTGTGGGTCTGATTTAGTGGAGCACAATTAAAACTGGAAAATACAAAATCCATAAAGAAACAGATGGCTACATGCTTAGTGTAGATGGCAGGTGTTCCTCATTTCCCTCCACGTAATGTCCACAATAACGCTCTGTCTGCAGATTTTCTGCATCTACTCTATCTTGGTTTTAGAAATGAACTACTAGGAACAGTTTTGTTTTAATTATTTTTCAGATGAAAAGCTACTGAGTACAATGAATGCAATTTAATTTTCTCTTTATGACCCAGGTTCATCTTTTTTTTTAATTGAGGTACAGTTGACATACAATATTAATTAGTTTCAGGTGTACAACATAGTGATTTGACATTTGGATATACTGCAAAATGATCACCACAGTAAATCTAGTTACCATCTGTCACCATACAAACTGACTACAATATTATTTACTATATTCCCCATGCTGTACAGTATATCCCATGACTCCTTTTATAACTGGAAGGAATACTTCTTGATCCCCTTCACCCATTTCAGTCTGCTCAACTCTCCATTCCCCTCTGGCAACCACCAATCTGTTCTCTGTATCTATGAATCAGGGTTTTGTTTTGGTTAGTTTGTTCTCGTTTTGTTTCTTAAATTCCACATATATAAAATCATATGGTATTTGTATTTCTCTATCACACACACAATACTCTTAAGGTTCATTCATGTTGCACAAATGGCAAGATTTCATTCTTTTCAAGATTTTGTTTTTTTATGGCTGACTAGTAGTCCTGTGTGTGTGTGTGTGTGTGTGTGTGCGCGTGTGTATGATCTTCTTAATGTATTCATCCTCTGATGGATACTTAGGTTGTTTTCCCTATCTTGGTTATTGTAAATAATGCTGCAAAGAACATAGGGTTGTATATATCTTTTTGAATTAGTGTTTCCATTTCTGCCCAGTAGTAGAATGGCTGGATCACATGGCAATTCTATTTTTAATTTTCTGAAGAACCTTCCACAGTGGCCATACCAATGTACATTTCCACAACAGTGCATGAAGCTTCCTTTTTTCCCACATCCTCGCCAACATGTGTTACTTCTTGTGGATTTGGTAACAGCCATTCTGATAAGTGTAAAGTGATCCCTGACAGGTGTAAGGAGACAACTCATTATGGTTGTAACGTGCATCCCCTGATGATTAGTGATGGACAGCATCTTTTTCTATGTCTTCTGGTCATGTGTATGCCTTCTTTGGAAAAATGTCTATTCATATCTTCTGCTTATTACTTAAAAGGACTTTTGCTGTTATTGAGTTGTAGTGAGTTCTTTATATATTTTGGCTATTAACCCCTTATCAGATATATGATTTGCAGATTTCTTTTTCCATTCAATAGGCTGCCTTTTTGTTTTGTTAATGGTTTCCTTTGCTGTGCAGGAGCTTTTGATGTGTCCCATTTGTTTATTTTTGCTTTTTTTCTCTTGCCTTTGGAGTCAGATCAAAAAAAATATCACAAAGACTGATGTTAAGGAACTTACCACCTATGTTTACTTCTAGCAGTTTTATGGTTTCAGGTGTTATATTCAAGTCTTTAATCCATTTTTAGTTAATTTTTGTATATGGTATAAGATATTGGTCCAGCTTCATTCTTTTGCATGTAGCTGTCCAGTTTTCCCAGCACCATTTATTGAAGACGTTGTCCTTTCTCCATTATATATTCTTGCCTCCCTTGCCGCAGATCACCATACATGCACGAGTTTATTTCTGGGCTCTCTATTCTGTTCCACTGATCTGTATGTCTGGTTTTGATTCCAGTACCATACTGTTTTAATTACTACAGCTTTGTGGTATAGTTTGAAGTCTGGGAGTATGATACCTCTGGCTTTCTTTTTCTTCCTTAAAACTGTTTTGGCTACTCACGATTTTTGCTTTTTGTTTTGGTAGTTTCACATAAACTTTAGAATTACCCTAGTTCTCTGAAAAATGCCATTGGAAGTTTGATAGGAATTTCACTGAATCTATAGGTTGCTTTGGGTTGTATGGGCATTTTAAAAATATTAAATCTCCCAATCCATGAGCATGGACTACCTTTGCCCTTCTTTGTGTCTTTTTCAATTTCTTCCATTAATGTTTTATAATTTTTGGTGTGTGCAGATGTTTCACCTCCTTTGTTAAACTTATTCCTAGGTATTTTATTATTTTTGATATGATCATAATGGAATTGTTTTCTTGATTTCTCTTTCTGATAGTTCATTATGAGTGTACAGAAATGCAACAGATTTTTGTATATTAATTTTGTATTCTGTAACTTCACTGAATTCATTTATTAGTTCAAACAGTTTTTGTTGTGGAATCTTCTGGGTTTTCTATATATAGAATCATGTTATCTGTAAATAGTGACAGCTTTACTCATTCCTTTCCAATTTTTGTGCCTTTTATTTCTTTCTCTTGCCTAATTGCTGTAGCTAGGACTTCCAATACTATGCTGATTTAAAAAAAAAATGGGTAGATTAGGCATCCTTACCTTGTTCCTGGTCTTAGAAGACAAACTTTGAGCTTTTCACCATTGAGCATTATATTAGCTGAGGGTTTGTCATATATGGGCTTTATTATGTTGAGGGTATGCTTCCTCTATACCTGTTTTGTTGAGAGGTTTTATCATAAATGAATGTTAAACTTTGTCAAATGCTTTTTTTGCATCTTCTGAGATGATCATAGAATTTTAATCTTTCACTCTGTTAATGTGGTGTATTAGACTGACTGGTTTGCAGATTTTAACTGGAATAAATTCCACTTGATTAAGGTATAGGATTCTTTCAATGTACTGCTGAATTCAGTTTGCTAATATTTTATTGAGGATTTTTACACCTATGTTCATCAAGGATATTAGCCTGTAATTCTTTTTTTGGGTGTCCTTGCCTGGTGTTGGTATCAGAGTAAGCCCTCATAAAATGAGCTTGGAAGATTTCCCTCCTCTTCAATTTTTGAAAGAGTTTGAAAAGGACAGGTGTTAAGTATTCTTTGAATGTTTGTCAGAATTCACCAGTGAAGCTGCCTAGTCCTATACATTATTTGTTGGGACATTTCTGATTACTGATTTGCTCTTCCTACTAATAATCTAGGACTCAATCTGTTCAGATTTCCTGAACATCTTTTCATGATTCTGTCCTGGAAAATTGTAAGTTTCTAGGAATTTCTTCTAGGTCACCCATACTATTGGTATATACTTGTCCACAGCAGTCTCTTAAGATCCTTTTTGGTTCTCTCATATCAGTTGCAACTTCTCTTTCACTTCTGATTTTATTTATTTGAGCCCTCTTTTTTTTTTTTTTCTTGGTGAGTCCAGCTAAAAGTTTATCAATTTTGTTTTATTTCAAAGAAGCTCTTCTTGGTTTCACTGACCTTTTCTATTATCTTTTGGTCTCTATTTCATTTACTTCTGTTCTGATCTTTATTATTTCCTTCCTTCTACTAACTTCAGGCTTGTTTTTCTAGTTCCTCCAGGTATAAAACTAAATTATTTGGGATTTCTCTTTTTTTTGAGGTAGGTCTGTATGGCCATAAACTTCCCTCTTAGACCTGCTTTTGCTACAGCTCATAGATTTTGGTATGCTGTATCTCTATTTTCATAGAATGGTTAAGACCTTCTATCCTGGAGTCAGATATACCTGCATGAGGATCCTAGTTCCATTGCTTACTAGCTGTGTGATATCTGGGCAAAACTCTTAACCTCTATGAGTCTCAATTTCCTCATCTATAAAATGGAAATGCTAACACTACAGAGGTACTATGACAAGTAAATAAAATAATAGTAATAACACCTGTGTAAGTGCCTTGCATACACTAGGTGCTCACTAAGTAATGGCTGTCAAAGAACTTTAACTGTAAGCTTATGCCCACAGGCCCCATATCAGGGCTCGGGGAAAAGGAAGGGAACCCCAAGAATAAGAATGACCCATCAACCTCAATACGGGGGAATCTGATCCAGTTATCTTCTCTAGGAATTAAATGCAGTCATCTCAAGGAATAATGGTCACTTTTCCTGGCACGGTCTTTTTTTTTTTTTTTAAGATTTTATTTATTTATTTGACAGAGAGAGATCTCAAGTAGGCAGAGAGGCAGGCAGAGAGAGAGGAGGAAGCAGGCTTCCTGCTGAGCAGAGAGCCTGATGTGGGGCTTGATCCCAGGACCCTGGGATCATGACCTGAGCCGAAGGCAGAGGCTTTAACCCACTGAGCCACCCAGGCACCCCTGGCACGGTCTTTTTGAAAAGCCTTAATTTCATTTTCAAAATACATTACCTGCTATATGCTTTTTTAAAAAAATATTTTATTTATTTGACAGAGAGAAATCACAACTAGGCAGAGAGGCAGGAAGAAGCAGGCTCCCTGTGGAGCAGAGACCGATACAGGGCTTGATCCCAGGACCCTGGGATCATGACCTGATCAGGGCCCTGGGATTATGACCTGGGTTAGGGCAGATGCCCTAACCCACTGAGCCACCCAGGCACCCCACCTGCTATATGCTTTTTATCATGTGAAGAGCCATGAGGATATAAGAATAGATTACAAAGTAATATATGGGTATAAGTAAAAGACTTATTAAAATCACATACAATAGGAATGCTGAAAGGACTGGTCAGACAAGGTTCATTTCTTTTCTGGAAGGATCTGTTTGACTCTCTCCGCTATTGGTTTACTGGTTATCAAGTCACCCAGAATTACACATAAATGTATAAAAATGAAATGTATACGCATTTTTTTTTTTTTTTTAGTTAACCAAGCTACTACATCAAGTAAGGAGCTTCTTCATTAAGAATTTCTATTATCCCACAGGCATGCATTCATATCTTGCTTTGTGACTCTCAGTGTTCCTGAACTAGATTTTTAAAAATCTCCAGGGAGGGGCGCCTGGGGGGTTCAGTTCATTAAATGTCTGCCTTCAGCTCAGGTCATGATCTCAAGGTCCTGGGATCGAAGCCCATGTCAAGCTCCTGGCTTAGCAGGGAGTCTGCTTCTCCCTCTTTCTCTGCCCCTCCCCCTGCTCCTTCTCTCTCTCTAATAAATAAATAAAGTCTTTTTAAAATTTTAAAAATATCCAGGGCAAGGATTGGTCTTTTATTTCCATACAAGAAATGTTGACCAAGAAATGCAATTCCTTGAATTCTTATCAATTTATCTTGAATGGATTTAAATATATTATTTATCATATTGGTTATGCTTCGTCAAAATTCTTAGGGACAAAACAAAACACTTGCTAAGCAGTAGACACAGAATGAGAAATGAGAAAGTCCATGCTTTCCTCATCTAAACCACTGGTTTAAAGGTTTTGATCTTGTCAGTAAAAAAAGTTTGACCATGCACCCCCAATATGTATATTTATTTACAAAGTATATACATGTACTACCATCACTAGCTAATATATCCTAAGTACAATATATATTTGAGTAAGCTTTGTTGTTAAAGACAGCGTGTATAAATACATATTTTCAGGAATGTTCTTGATCATTTCTTTTTTATTTGGGGGCTGACATCTTGTCAGGTCTCATTAGATCATCTTCATTTTTACTTTAGGACTTGTCCAACTAAATTATAAGGTAGCTTGTAGAAGTGTCAGCTAGCTCCACCATTTTCTTGTCTTTACCTTGTGCCTGTATTATTACTTTTATCACCAATCCATTGTTCCTGGCCGGGAAATCTTTTAAGCAAGCCCCTTGTCCCTCCTGCATGGGTTAGTTTATCTATCTTCAGCTAACCTATGAACAATGGTCAGATGGCTGCAGGAGACTTCTGCAAAGAAACCACTGGCTGAAGATCATACCAAGAACCACGAATCCACTTAACCAGATACATGTAAACTTCAAGATGCTGAAAGCAAACGAAAGGAGTATGCCACTCTCAGTTTCCATCAAATCAGGGATCTCACGTTCCTCAAGATCCCTCATTTAGAATATGGCAGTGAGCTTCAGATATAACCCAAGTGAGGGCACCAGGGTCAGTCCATACATTAAGGATTTGTGGGGTTTAAGTACTTCCTTATATTTTGGATAAGGAAGATCATAGCTTGAATTTCTAATTTTTCTTCTCACCCTGCAAAGGATCACCTAGGTGCACCCCTCTCTGGAGACTGCAAAGGTATAGTTCCTGATCAAATTCTAGGAGACTGGTTCTAATCTACCTAGACACACGATACTATGAGCAAAAACAGCTTTATATACAAGAAGAGCCACTATCTCTGAAGGAGCTACGTGAGCCAAGTACTATACATGTATTACCTTGTTGGAGTCCTCAAAACCTCCCCATTTTCCAGATAAGGAGACTGAGATTCCTTGAGTTCAGTGAGATTAAGCTACTTGTCAAAGATCATAAAACTAGGTAACAGGGTTAACATCTGAACTCATCGGGGCTGCCTGCTTCTAGAGCTCCTTCTCCTTTCGTGGTACCACTTCTAGAATGTTAGCAAATCAACATAAATGCATGCATACCCATTCAATCGGTTTTAAGGAAAAATGTTCCCAGTTAATGCTGCTTCCCCTGGGGTTTCACTGAAGGCTTTAGGTTCTAAGTGTGAGCAGGTTCTGAAGCTTAGATAAATGGTACTTTTTTAAGTCAAGGTATTAGCTTGTTTTTGTTCTCTTGTTTTCTCCATTTCCATCTTGGTGATTCAGAGCTGCTGCCATTGAAAAAGATGTTTAATCTAAATTTAATAAGCCCTATTCGTGGGACATGAAGCCTTCCCTTATTCTGAACCCTTTCCACAACTGGAAATTTCATCTGCTAGAAGGCCTAATAGCATGACCGAAGAACTAGTTTTGGACATCTCTAGACTGGAGGGCCTGTTTCTGATTTTTAACTTTGCTTTTCCAAACTGAATGAACAAGCTCTCTCATGCTCCCAACGAGAGTCCTGCAATTTTTGTCCTCTATTCTTTCCATGGTAATCAGATCTATGAATTAAACCCTGAACTGCAAAACATATGCTGTCACTATAACTTACGTGCCATGTTAGGGTAGTCTGGTCTGACCCTCTGGTTTACTGTCCTTTCTAAAACTGCCAGCCCTAGATGGTATGAGTGTGCTGAGAGCTAGCATGCTGGTTCTCACTATGGGGCCTCTGATTTTCTCAGACGTCACTGATGGGGGACTAGTGGTTAACAAAGGAGAGCTCAGTCAGTCTTCAAGATGAGTTACAAACTACACTTATCAACTCAATTATGCTGAGGAAGAGAGCGAAAAGGAATCCACCTCTCCCCACTACCTCTGAAACGTCTTTCCTTCTTGTTTTTGTTTTTGCTTTTTTCATCTTTATTTTCCTTCTCTTCTTCCTCTCTCCCCCACCTTCTGGATGTTTTTCTCTTTTCTTTCCTCTTTCTACTCTAGTAAGGTAAGGAAGGATGAAAGAATAGTAAAACACCATAAAGAGGAGATGAAAGAAATAAATGGGGTGGGGGAGATAGAACACTAACACAGAGGCCAAGAGCTGCTGCCTCCACCAGACATTGGAACAGGCCAGGGTGCAAGGCAACTACAGGTGTTTACGCTCTGCCACTGGGTCAAGATGACCTGTTCTCTTGGGCACTGGTTTTAAAGTTAGAGCTCAGCTTTTGCACAGCAGATGGATGATAGTGACAGAGAAATGTGCAAGATCCACTGTTTGCTTCTGTCTAGGGTTTTAACGGTAACCCTGAAAAGCAGAATGGGGGTTGGGAAAAAAGCCCAGTGCTTCAACCCCCTCACTGCTTAAACAGGCAATGGTTTTGAATTCGTTCCTGGCTTTGTATACTTTCCAATGGCATATTTCTCTAAAACGAAGCATAACTACATGTCTGTTTTTAAGGCTTCTGCAACCTGCCTTACATGGATTGCAACAGAACTATTTTTTTAAAAGATTTTTATTTATTTATTTGACAGACAGAGATCACAAGTAGGCAGAGAGGCAGGCAGAGAGAGAGGAGGAAGCAGGCTCCCTGACGAGCAGGGAGCCAAATGAGGGGCTCAATCCCAGGACCCCGAGATCATGACCTGAGCCGAAGGCAGAGGCTTTAACCCACTGAGCCACCCAGGTGCCCCATAATGGAACTATTTTAATTTCTATCACTGTGTGATATCTTTGGGGGAAAAGTATCAATCGTTCCTATCATCTTTGTTTTATATGATTCTTCATAGTTTCCAAAGGGTCTTCACATCTTTTAGCCTAGCTGACCTTCAAAACAGCCCCATGAAGTAGACCAAGTGAAAGCTACATTACATTAGAAACCATAATAGGTGTCCTTGAAGAACAAGGTCCGCTATAGTCATAGAGTCATCCAATGTCAGTGCTACAAGCACTCAAGAGATCACCCACTATCACTCTTCATTTGACATTTCGGGGAACTAGAGCAGAAAGTGACTAAACTCTGCATCTCCTGACTTCCATCATCCCCCATCCACTGACCTCTCACGTATCTGTTGACCTACTCTGTCTTAGTCCAATAACACTCCAAAACGGATGTTCAACGAGCAAAGAAGAAAATGCCAAAGGGCACCAGGGAAGAGCTAAAACAGTAAAGCAGTGAGCTTCCCGGCATAACTCAACACTAGCAGGCACGTGGCACTTGTCTTCATGCTGAAGCCATGCGGAATTTCGAAACTGAGCAGAACAGGGTTGGGGAAAGAGCAGAGCACTGTGATGGTGGCAACTGTGGTCTTCACTAGTCCCCTCCTTTACGTTTCTAATTCACTCCCTCGTCTCACTTTATTCTTACACACCTAGTAGGAGTCGCTTTTTTCCTCATTATGCTTCTTCTTCTTTGCTCTTTTTTCCCCCTTGCAGTCCATCCATTCTGTCCCCTCAATTCTCCCTAATTGCTGAGCTACAGAGAAGGAATGTTCAGCAGGAAAGTTAGACACTTTTGTTTTTGTTTTTAAATAGGGTATTTAGGGATGCCTGGGTGGCCCAGTCAGTTAAACATCTGCCTTCCGCTCAAGTCATGATTTCAGAGTCCTAGAATCAAGTCCTGCATCAGGCTCCTAGCTCAGTGGGGAGCCAGCTTCTCTCTCTGCCTACCCCTCCCCCTGCTTGTGCTTGCTTTCTCTCTCTCTCTCTGACATATAAATAAAATCTTTTTAAAAAATAGGGTATTTAATGCCCTTTTATCAAGCTCTAACAATGAGAGAATCTGTCCCTGTTGTAAATGCTACTCACTGCATGTTCTGGTTGTGTGTATATAAATATGTCAAATTAATTTTCTAAGATTTATTTATTTATTTTAGAAAAAGAGAGAGAGCATGCATATGAGCAAGGGGAAAGGCAGAGGGACAGAGAGAACCCTCAAGCAGTCCATGAGTAGCTCAAAGAGCCTGACACACGGCTCAGGGCTCAATCCCAGGACCTTGAGATCATGACCTGAACCAAAATCAAAAGTCAGCCATTTAACTGACTAAGCTACCCAGACACCCCTAAAAATGTAAATTATAAGCTGGTTAGGGAAAGATGACCTCCATGCCCATTTTCAAGTAAATATCACAATGCCACACATAGACTGAGGATGAGAAGAACCCATGGTTTTTGGTATTTCTAACCTCTCAGACTTCAGTCCAACGTACTTTCCAATCCCTTAACTTGGAACTGATTTTACTTTGTTCCTTTCAACAAATATGTTTAAAAGTAAGCCTGATCAAACAGAAAAGGGTATTTTAGCTCTCCATCTCTTGATTGGTCATATCTTGATAAACCCAATTTTCAAAGGCAAAGAAAAATCCCACTTGTATAGTTTTCCATTGTGTTACCATTAAATATTACCCGATTCTCCCACTGAAAGGGTCCTACGCTGACTTTGTTTCCATGAGACAAGCACATGGGGTAATAAAAAATGTTGGAAAAGCTTTGCACTACACTGCTGAAATCACAACTGCTGATTCTGTACTACAGTACGTATTAGAAAAACCACAGTAGATACAAAAAGGAAACGGCATCATTTGGGGATGGAAAAAATGCAATGGATAAAAGCCATGCAATTTAAATCTCTGTCACGTGACAAAAGCTCTATTTCCCCCAAAGCAGCAGAACTCGCCACGGAAAAATGGCAGTCCTAATGATTGCTGGTAGAAGAGAATCTCTATGAACATGAGTTCTTTCATTCAGCAAATATTTATTCAGTGCCTGCTGTGTGCCAAGCATAGGTATACACCTGGAGTGTGTTCAATTGGAGTTCTGTGGGACACCTTACTTCAGAGAAGTTTCACTGCACTACCTTGACATAATGGCACTTCTAGGCACAACCCAGAACAACTAATGACAAGTGCAGATCTCATACACTAAGTCACATTTTAGAGATGTAAAACAAAAACCAACAAGAGAAGGAGGGGAGCACCTAAATTCGCAAGGCCCTACTACTTTTTGCTTTACAGGTATAATCCTCTTTGTAAAAGCCAAGCTACCAGGCTAATGGCCAAAACCCTACAGAAACTCGATGACTAAGTTTTTGACTCCTTCGTACCTACTTGTGTGTTATGGGTATAAGGTCATTAGACCATAAATTCCATGAGTATGGCAACTGTGTACATTTTGCTCACCACTCTATACCCAGTGCCTAGCATTCAGTAGCTGGTGAGTAAATATTTAATGAGTGAAGGAAAGCATAGAGGAAGGTAGTCTCAAGTTTCATATACATTTATTGGTAAGATAATAAACACTAAAATGGCCCTACTGGTTTTACTGTATTAAAGAGCCAACATTGCCCTAGATGCCAAATATCCTTTTATTTATCAGCTTAAAAGAACTCTCCACTGAAATGTGTTTTCCCCTGTTTGATGTCTATGAAATCCTGTTCATTTAGGTGGTAACTGGCCTTTTTAGTCTTTAGTTAAATTAGTGTGCATTCACAGTGCAGCACAGTTTGGCAACATTTTTCCATCCAAAACTCATAGACTGCTATAAATAGATAATAATTCACTTCCATGATAGAGTTAGCATTGCTTTGATCTCACAGGCCTTCTCCCCTCCCAAGGAAAACACAGATGCTTTGCATCCTGAAGGAGCTCAATGGCCTCTTATGTTTGTGGGATGATTATCACTATTTTGTTGTAGTTTGAAACATATAGGGGCCCATATTACTAGTCTATTTTTATGCCTTTCACACCTTCTTATAAAGGAACATCTTACAAACTGGATGAATCACCATGAGCAAGGGCAGGCATAGAAAAAAAAGCACAAGGTAACAGTCTCTCTAAAGGAACACGGGCCTAAAGAAAAATCAGACATTGGTTCACAAATAAAAAGAATCCTTTACAAAATCCTGTGCCCACTCTTCTGGTTCTCTGTAGGATGTCGGGGGAGAAAGAGTCCAAAGGGAAAAGGGGACTTGATGAAGATCAACCCTCGGAAGCTATGAGAATGATCTAGTGGCAGAAGAGCTGACTCTGGGGAAGGCCCATAGACCTCTCTCTGGTGGGGCTGTCCCGAGTATTTGTCAGCTTAGGGGATCTACAACCCACCAGGCTGAGAGGGGTTAAAGTATTAGTATGCACCAGCACACATTCTCTCAATCACATTAGACTTTCAAATTCCCAGGTCTGGTTTGCCTTTTATAAGGAATAATATTGGTTTAGAATGCTGCTCAAAGCCTGCTCCACAAACCTGAAAGACCAGGTTATAGTACCTCATTTTCCTTCGCTAGTGCCATGCCTTGTCCCTCCCCTGTGTAACTAAAAGCCACTTCTTAGATGTTGGCAAACAGCACTGAGGAAACTGAGAGAATATTTTCTGTGGACTTAACTTTCCTGGAAATAATTATCAGTGATGGAAAGCAAACTCTTCGTAACAGAATACAACGTCATTAATTTGTGCTCCACTAATGCAAAATTTGTGCTAATTCAAACAGACCTACGCTGACTGGAAAAGAAGGGTCTGCTATGCTCAACAAATCAACCTCACAATTAAGGTTGTGAGGGAAGAACAGAGAGAGCAACTCGTTTCAGGACTTTAGAATTAGCCATCTCCGTGCACAGTGCCATCATAATTATGAATCTTCTGTTTAGATGAAAAGGCATCTCTCTGGAAGATGGCTACTCAGTAGTACCCTCTTCACCCATTTTGAGCTATCTGTGGCATTACAACAAGCAAAGCTACTGTAAAAAGTTCATTCTTTATTGATCATACTGACTTCCTGCACTTATTTTGAATTAGGGAACTTCTATATCCACTTCAGTGTGGCTCGTTACTCGGCTATGGTCGGAATCACAAGGAAGGACCTATATGTACAAGTCTTATGGTAGGTCATTAACTGACTCAAAAATATGATGCAGGTCTCCTGACGAGTTCAGTCACTTCCTGTCAGATCTAAAGAAGTTACAAATTCTTAATACCTTGGGTTACATCAAGCTGTAAAATGGGCCGGGGGGGTGGGGGGGGACTTCCATGCCCTGAGGTCATAGACCTCTGCACCAGAACAAACAAAATAAAAGGCAGAGCCACAACCTTCTTGGGAAACCCCTAAAGTAAGTAGGAAACATTCAGTCATTATGAGACAGATATCAAATGAAAGCCCAACAAAGTAGCATTGCTGTCCAGAGGAAATATTCTCAGTGGTGGTTACTCCTCACACCTCCATCCTGCTCTCATCTTGCTCTGTGAGCATGGCTCACAGCCTTAGAGGCCCAGGCGTCTTGTCACAAGGACCCATCTGACCATGCAGATTATATTGTGAGCTCCTGGATTCGTACACTTCTCCCTTAAGCACAGCACACAGAACCAGCATATCATGGATGGGTATTCCACTAATTTCATTTGGTTTCAGGTGCTAAGACCCCCTCTTTTCATATATAGAACTGTAAATCAGAACAATAAGATTTTTTTTAAAAATCGCTCCAAGATTTCCAGTTTCTATAGAAACCTGGAAAATACCAGAACTACCAAATGTGTCCACTTAAGAAAATTTGGGACACTAAAATTGATAGGGGTCCCACAAGAATACTGAATAAAATAATCATAGGTCAATGTTCCAAAGTGAAATGCTAGCTGGTAAATTTTACAGGGAAAAAAATTCTGCGAAGCGGTTTTGGGCAAGAAAGTCTATACTCCCTTTTACAACATGGGTCTCTCTTCATCAACTGGGTTGATCAGCTGTGGCATCTCTGTCATTGGTGTTAAGGGGAATAAGAAGGTCCACAGTCCAAAAATCATCTACAACTGGACCATAAGCTTGTGACTCTTAAAATGAGAAATTTTACTTTTAAAATTATGCCTGGCTTGGGCAACTATTTAAGGTAGTCAGCAAACACAGGGCACAAACCAACTGCTGGGCAGGGCGAGGCAGCCTGGGGTGGCTCCGGTTTGGGAAGGTTTTTCTGTGGAAAATCATAAACAGCATAATCTATACCTGGATAAAACCAAGCACAGACTATGAATTTTCTCAATTTTCTAAATAAATACTAAGAAACAAATGTAGTCATAACATAAATTCATTAGCTAATGCCAGACTATTGTAATACATTAACATTTTTTTAAAGTTTGTGATCTTTTATTTGAAAAACTGTTTTTTGACTATGCCTACAACAGCAACAGCAACGACCCTGTCATTTTTCACTGAGTTTCAGGGCTTCTCTTCCTCTTGGAAAAGACAAGTGGACATCTGTACCTACGGGAGCTTTTTGTTTTTTTCTTTTCTCCCCCTAGGGAAGCATTTTAATCATCTCATGGTACTGACTCTTCATTTTCACTGTCCTATATGAACATTGCTCCAAACGTAAGTGACCCCGGCTGATACCTGGAAATGTTATTTTCTTTGTTAATGCAAATTACAGCAAGAGGGCCTGGATTTTTTGACTCCAGTAAACTGCCCCCACAGACAGCTCTGAGAATCTAGACAAGTCAAGA
Source organism: Mustela erminea (assembly GCF_009829155.1). Lineage (NCBI taxonomy): Eukaryota > Metazoa > Chordata > Mammalia > Carnivora > Mustelidae > Mustela > Mustela erminea. The sequence goes on from NC_045635.1 coordinate 91,811,161, forward strand.
GAGCCCAACCGTCACAGGGCACTCCTACACACATTTTAGAGGACCCCTTGGCTGGAATTACACCAGTCTAAGTAAGTGTTTCAGAGTTAGAACATCACTCAGTGATGATATAAAAACAACTCTCCTAAATTGGAATCATATTCACAAAACATCTGGAAAGTTCCCCAAAGGAGAAGTGATTACCCGAAAGTATTGCTAAATAGATGGAAGAGAAGATGCTGACTTGTATCATAATACAAAAATCAGTCAGTTTCCATTGTCCTAGACAAATCAACAGATGTGCTGTTTACCTTTAAGGAAGCCTGGAATCTATTTTAATTCAGCCTTGAAACCCAGACATTCTTAGGTAATAAGTACAGATATTTAAATTCCATAACAACCGCCCAGTGTTTACAAACATTTATTTCTTTATAGCTTTCTCATCCACAAAATGTATATTTGGTTACAAAGAGGAATTTTGAGGGTTCGGCTGTACTTTCACAAATGTTATAACATCAGTGTTCCTTCAAGCAAGTGGTAGCCCTATAAAAAATGATCTTTTATTGTCTAAGCTTTGCTTGGTAGCATGGGCCAAAAGAAAACAGAGCTCTCTGGGTCTTGCTCCTCTACTGTCCTTAGTACACGTTTACGTAAGATAATACATTAAATAAATAATACTATATCGTGTAATAAGATATTAAATCATAGGCTCCTCTGTCACTACTTTGTCCTGAAAGGAAGTGATGTCCAATACATTCTTAATTTAAAAAGATCCTCCGTGATCAAATTGAGAAACAAAAAAAGGGACCTCAGATTAAGGTCCAAATCACCTTGGCGTTAAAAATCACTGTTTTACAAGCAATGTGCCAAACACGTGCTTCTTCGCAGGCTGCCCATTAGCGGCGTCATCTCCCCATCATGGAAGATGGAACCTTTGGATCAGCCTCCTCTTGTTCTGGTGCTCCCATGCCTCTGTTCTGTGTCTCCTTACATCCTTCCTGCTACAAATTGAATTCACATCTGTAGCACCTCTCACTTGGAATATTTAAAATTAGCCTCCTAACTGTTCTCTCATCCCTATCCTTGCCATCCCATCCTATATATAAGCAGCCAGAGTCATCCCTGAATGACACGGTTACTCTGCTGAAAAATCTTTCGATGCCAATTCACTGTTTTGGGGTGGGGGTTGGGGGGGAAACTCCGGCCCCCATCTACCATTTTATCTCCCACTATCCTCACTAGAGCACAAGCCACACAGGGTTACAGTTCTCCCCTGAACAGCAGGCGCTGTTCTGTCTCCTTGTATTTGGCTTAGAAAGTTTTTTGGACACATCATGCATACCTTCTTCACATCCTCACTTTTGAATGTTGAAATTGAGTCTGAAATGTCCACAGATTCAGCTTAAAGGTCAGTTCTTCAGTGAAACCTTCCCCCAGCCTGGGCAACCAGACCTGGTTTCTCTTGCTTCCAGCAGTGTTGTTTATACATCTAACGTAGCACTTACTATGTTCTTTGTCATTCCTTTGTGCACACGTCCCGTCATCTCTTACAAGACTATACACTCACTGGTTGAAGATACTATGTATTACTCGTCTTTGTACCTCCACAACCTAATCTGATACCTTGCTCAGAGTTATATGCTCGATAAATGTAGAATTCAACTGAACAGACCTTATTTCAGCCTGATGTAACTGAAAAGCATGACTGTCAGGATTTATAATAAATTCTATCTTTAACTACAGCTGTGTTGTTATAATTGCTGCTTATTTAGAGAAAATACTGAATGCATCTTTCAATCAAGCTTTGAAACTATAGTAACTATTCTAAGTTTGAATTACCTTATTAAGAAAAGAAGTAGAACAGCAAGAACACTGAAATCTGTAGTAAAATAATGGCCATGAAGAAAGCCCTTTTACAGTAGATTCAGCTGAACAAGTTCAGCCAATAAACCACAAAGACAGTCTTCTTTTTTTTTTAAGCCCAGAATATAAAAAGGGCAATATTAAGCATATTAAGGAAAACTAGCTAGGAGACACTGGGTAGAGCCTTAGTTCTTCTCAGTTAGTTAACTGCTCCCTGCTGCAGCTGGATCTGGATCTTCTCCCACAGAAGGGCTGCGTAGATTTGATCCCGCTTCATTTCCAAGTCTGACAAAAATCACAACTTGGAAATGGCCTAACTACTGGCAATTGTTAAGCACAGTAAATCCCTTCTCCTTCTCTAACTCCCTTAGATGTCGTACATTCACAACATTTGTTTGAAACCAGATGTTTTATGGAAATTAACACATTCCTATCAAATGCATATCAACATATAAACAGCACTTTTTTCCCGCCCCCCCCCCAACCGTTATATTGAACATTCTGCTTAATCCCCAAAGGGTTTATTCATTACACAGGCAGTCACTGCATAGTATGTATGGCCGGGGGAATGACAAGGAAAGTAGGGCTCAGAATAGGGTGGGATACATTCAGGAGTGAATATTCCCACAGCTGAGAATTAAAGACAGGATAGAGGCCTTATCTCTCAAAAGGACTTAAAAAAAAAAAGGATTTTATTATTTGAGAGAAAGATAATGTGCGTGCATATACAGGACTGGGGTGGGAGTAGGCAGAGGGAGAGGGAAAAGCAGACACCCCGCAGAGCAGGGAGCCCGACAGGATAGGGGCTCAATCCCAGGACCCTAGGATCATGCCCTGAGCCAAAGGCAGACACTTAACCGACTGAGCTACCCAGGCGCCCTTCAAAAGGACATTTTCAAACTTGTTAAATACAACGATCCAAAGATTGTCACAATCCCCAGCCCAAAGCTTCATCCCTGGGGAAAGGGGGTGAAGTCTTGTTTCATTTGTTGAATTCAAGTTTTATTTTTGTGGCAATACAGCCTCTCTACATGGTTTCATTAACAGAATTATTAAGGATAATTCACTAGATATTAATAAATGGCACAATGTGAAAACATGATCTGGGATTGCTTACCTGAAACTTTGGCCCCCCTCACCCAAGGTGTTCAGCCAACACAGGTAGATCATTTCTGACAAACTATCACACCCTCACACGACCTTCTTAAGACTAGGAGCTATAAAACTTCACGAAATGGCCACCACTCTCTTATAAGGAGTAATAAATAAATAGGTGAACACCAGTGCCACTGTGAATGAAGTCTCCCTCATGAAACAATTCCAATAGACCCTTGTGGCACCAGATGCTTGTAAGTTGCTACCGTGCACTACAAGTAATACACAGGATCTTGGGCTATTCTGGTTCATTTCTGGTTCTCCGTCTCATCTGCAGAATGAGGATGTGTAAGTTTTTCTGTGGGAGCACTTTTTTTAAAAAAAGGTGTATTTCTCAATTTGAGAGAGTGTGAGAGAGAGAGAGAGAGAAGGGGAAGGGGCAGATGGAGTGGGGAGCCCAATGAGGAGCTCAAGCCCGATCCTGAGATCGACCTGAGCTGAAACCAAGAGGCAGACACTCACCCAACTGAACCACCCAGGCACCCCATGGGAGCACATTTTAAACTTTTCATTTTTTTTTCAGATTTTATCTATTTGTGACAGAGAGAGAGCACAGGCAGGGGGAGCAGCAGACAGAGCAGGCAGAGGGAGCCTAATGCAGGACTCAATCCCAGGACCCTGGGATTATGATCTGAGCTGAAGGCAGTCACTTAACCAACTGAGCCACCCAGGAGTCCCCATTTTTTTTTAAAATAGCAGACCTTAACAGCTACAACTAGAATATCTTAAACATTTTGTCTACCTAAAACCTCTCATAAGAATGAGGTATGCCCATCCTTTGTCAAATGACAGCTGATACAGTTACACAGCAAAACGTTCCTTGATCTAAAATTATATATAGAAAACAAAATATAGATATGTCTTACCTTAGGTTATGTCTAGGTTCCTCCAAATGAAATCACTTCTACAAATGAATTCTATTTTCCTATGATTTATCTGTCCAAAAATCTGTTACCTTCATCTCTCATTTCCTTTGCATAGGCCGTGGCTCCCAATACTTGAATTACCTTACACTCCCCGACTCTCCAGTACACAAGGATGGTGGTGTACTAAGGGAACTCACTCTCTTATTTGAACATTTATTTTGATCAATGCCTAAATCCCCCACAGCTACTTAATTTATGCAGAAGTGTGAAAAATTTAGCTCAGGTCCTTAAGGGACTACCAGCCTAAGTAAGGGAGAAAATCACGTGCAGAATTAAGCACACAGCAAAGCAAGATAAATAAGGTGCTCTAACAGAGGGACCAGCCATAGGTAATAAGCTCACACAGGAACAAGCAGTAAATCTGGGGGTTTGGGGAAAACCCTGGGTGGATCCTTCGGGAAACAGAAGAACTCTGCTGTGTGACACTGGAGAGCCATGAGTATTTACTAAGTTATTTGCCTGGGAAATAAAAAATGTTCTTTCTGGAAGGTTTTCTCAGTCTCAAACTTAAAAGGGGATACACCTTAGGCAAGAGACAGAATGGCAGCCATCGACTCTGACACTTGACAAGGTGGCAGAATGTCTGCTCTATCAGGCCTTGTCATCCTTTTCCTCTCACCTCTCTGGCCTTGGACACGAGCCTACAAATGACGCTTGGGTGCCCTGGTTAGCCTGACATCCCAGAGACTCCGGACATGACTAACTCGTGGGTAGGCATCTGCAGCCGTTTGCTGGTTTCTCTTTCACAACATCATTAATTTGCCCTGTTGCCACGATGAGTCCGTGGTATGTGGGGCCTGGATATGTGAAATGACAACTTCAGGTGCTGGCAACATTCTTGGGCAATCCTATTAGGAGACATGAGGCATGGACAATGTATCCGGCAATGCTGCCATTCATTTTACAATAATTACAGGCAGTATATGAATAAAAGAATGGAAAGGTATTTTTCTAACAGACTGTGAAATGCCTCTATCCTGAAAACAGACTTCTGATGATGTGCTATTTGTTTCAGAAAAAGAAGTTTTAAAGTTGATCGAGAGCAAAAACAAGATACAATGCCTAAGGTTCTAGTTTTCATTACCGTTTACCTCAAATTTGAAAAAGATAATGTGACCATAAAAGACCTGTATACAATTAAAAAAATACTTTTAAAAAACCTCCCTTGCTTTTCAGATACTCAGATCCCCAAATCCCAAATGCAATCAGAAAGAGACAGAATCTGGATAATTTATTATTTTTCTTAAAAAAAAAAAACCCTTCTGATTGTAAAAAATGTAAGCATGGTACAACAGACATAATCCATGCCCGAATACATCCAGTTCCTTTTTAAAATTCCTTTTTAATCTCTATGAGAAACATGCTTGTCATGGATATTTATCCTCCGTTTATATAGCTGTTTCTTGTTTTATGGTTAAGTTGCCCAAGGAATGTCACCTTGCAAAAATGAAAACTAAAGCAATAAATTTGATCTAAATTACTTGGAAATTTGGAATCTGTTTCCTTAATTACAGTTTCTAAGGAATGGACTAACTTCTCACCCCTGAAATGCCTCCCCTTTTCACCAGGTGTAGAGAAGAGCAGAGCTGGGGCTTTTATCTACGGACCCTTTATGGGGAAGCCTTCCCTAAGCCCTTGCAAAAGTCAGAGTAGATTTCGGCCACTTGTACCTGACTGGAAATCTGAAGGCTTAACTCTTATCCCATGTAAACTTGCTGGGATGAGATGCGGATGTGGCACAAAGCAATTCAAAGCTCGGGGTGGGGGGGGTTGTCCCTGAGGAGATGATCTGTTCTGAAGGGACTATATGGATTCAGAACATCAACCTAGACCAAGAGCACAGCTGTGAAGAAAACAGGCAGGGGGGAGATGGCATGCGGCAGGATTCCAAAAGGAAAGAGAATCCAGAAGCTGAGTAAAGATTGGAACTTAGGGATTGCAGGTGTGAGGGATTTTGGACTACTGGGTTGAGTAACTGAGTCCCTGCATGAAGAGAAGAGTTATTCAGTGTGTGTTTCTTTTTCCTGTGAATGGAGGCCAGGGGATGCCGGTTGAGTTAGGAGAACAGCATAAGAAACTTTCACAGAAGAGCGAGCGATGTCACTGCAGGAGAAAGCAGTATAGGCAGTGGCTGGGAACACCGACTACAGAGCCAGATACAATCAGGTTCAAATTCAGATGCGGTCATGTATTAGCCATGATTCAGCAAGTGACTTAACCTAAGTCCTGTTTTTCACTAGCTGTGGTAGAAGTGAAGAACCTTCAACATCACATATAATTGGCAAGATGAAATGAGGTGACTTACATAAAATACTTCAGATAGGTCCAAGACAAACACGCAAAGAGAAGTTATGAGTGATTGCTGTAATTAGGAAACTTAACTAGCTGTATGTTGGAAGCCATGTTGGAGTAAAAGGGAAATCTAAGATAAGAATAAAGGTCATACATCCATATCTCTGTGTGTCTGTGTGTGTGTGTGTGTGTGTGTGTGTGTGTGTGTGTGTGTGTATTTGCTTTGGGTTTTGCTTCAGGCTTGTCTCACAGATTCTGTTACTTTGGTTGAATAGCTCTAAGGGTATTTATTCTTCATTTTAGAGAAATATGCCAAAAAGGTGACACAAGGCAGATAACTTCGGTGTTGAGACTTTATGTTACAAAATGACTGTTCTATTAGAGGGTGCCCTGGAATGTTGTGCTTCCTAACATGAAACTAATATAAATATATTTTCCTACTTTTATAGAGGCCTTCTGTTGTGAAAATTGCAGGGACAGTCCCAGGGAATGTCAGAAGACCTGTGTTCTAACTCTAGTTCCAACTTTGTACCAGGGACAGTTGGTTGGTACTAAAAGTTCTAGTACCCATACTATCTTGTAATCTATAGGCGCTCTCGCCCAGCCAATTCCAGAAGTCTAATGTAGACAGTGAGAGAAGTTGCAGTGGCAGGAGCTTCAAAGGTTTCAATAATGGGGAGCCAGTTAAAATTGTTGAAGGGTGGGTGGATGGGAGTCAGTTGTAAAGCTATGTATCTTACCACTCCTCAACTTCTAAGGGCTCAGACATTACTCAGAGGGTAAGTTTAATCACTGCTGGTTAGTGTGGCTTTCTATAAAGAATAAAGTGCTAAGTATAGGCCATTTTTTACTTCTGGCACTTCAGCTAAAGCGATGTGGTAACTAGAGATGAGGCAATGGGTTTAGAGGTGTTTGAAAAGTAAATGGTTTACTTAACTAGTAGTGAGTTCCCAGTCAATGGAGATATTTGGAGAGGAGTTAGATGCCCATTTCCTGGGAGATTTTAAGAGAAATTCAAGTAGCTGATAAGGGCGGGACTGGAGGATCCGTAAGGATTCCTTCCAGCCTGAGCTTCTTCAATTGTTTCTAGAACCTATCCCAAGAGATCAACCCAATGTTAACTTGCTTTCGGAGGTGTTCTGGATAAGGACCCCTACCCCCTAGATTGGTCTAACTCCAGTTGGCTTTAAACTACCCCTCTCACTACCAGTCAGAATCAGAAACTTATAATAGCTCAAGTACAGTGGCAGCGGGGAACGATGACAAACGTAAGCTGACAGAAGCGGACAGAAAGGAAGAGAGTAGAAATGGTCATTGGGATCAAGTTGCTACAAAGTAATGAGGCTGTTTTCTATTTATTTGCCTTGATGTGGCTTGGTAAACTACGGCTCAGGACAATTTCAAAAGGGAGAAACAAATGTGGAAGGTTAATTATTACAAACCAGTGTGTCAAGTTGTAATCACAGAGGCCTGAACAAAGTGCTGAGCAAACACAAAGGCTGACCAACTTTCCTCTGGGAGTGTCAAGGAAATTTCATAGAAGTGATGAGCAAGCTGCATCTTGAAGGATAAGTAGTGACTGGGTAGAGGTGGAGAGAGGCGTGGCTGGCAGAGAAAAAAAAGGTTCAAAGCCAGAGAGACATCAAAGACTTGTATTTGTGAATAATTGTGCATGGCTGGAGTGAGAGGTTCGGACCTTGAAGGCCATGCTTTTTTTTTTTTTTTAAGATTTTACTTATTCATTTACCAGAGAGAGAGTGTGTACAAGCAGAGGGAGCAGCAGGCAGAGTGAGAGGGAAAAGCAGGCTCCCTGCTCAGCAGGGGGGACTCGATCTCAGCACCTGGGATCATGACCTGAGCAGAAGGCAGTCACTTAACCGACTGAGCCACGCAGGCATCCCGAAGGCCATGCTTCTTAAGGCTAAGAGTAGGGACACCTGGGTGGCTCAGTCAAGTGTCTGCCTTTGGCTCAGGTCATGATCCCGGGGTCCTGGGATTGAGCCCTGTGTCAGGCTCCCTGCTCAGCTGGGAGTCTGCTTCTCCCTCTCCCTCTGCCCCTCCGCGACTTGTGCTCTTTCTCTTTCAAAAAAATAAATAAGGTCTTTTAAAAAAAAACCAAGAAGGATGGGAATATGAGATGGGGAGAGAGGCAGGGGCAGACAGAGGGTGATGGCACTGTAAGGCATTAACTTCACTCTAACTGAACTAGAGCTTTTGGAATAACTTTGGTTTTTACCCTAAGCAAGATGGAGACAGAGAGAGACTTCTTGTCTCAGGCACAAGGATTAACAGTAACTGAGGAGATTTCCATCCTGCCGACGGGTGTGTTCATAGTCAGCATGGCTACTGAGGCAGAATTAACTATTTGGGAGAAAGCGCAGTGTTGGGTATTCCAAATGTATCATGTTTCCTATCGCTGAGACGAGGCTGAAGTTTTGGGTGTGGTACGGGGTCATCCACATGCTCTTATCTGAGCCCCCTTGTGAGTGGGTGCAGTCTATGTTTAGCTAAACGAAGCAAACTGGTGTAAATGGGGATTGAACCCATGACCTCATTAGCAGTGTAGTGTAACCAGCCACTCTGTGTAGTTATTTACTGTTCTTATACGCAACAACCTCTCTGCTCATTTCTGAGGCGTAGCAGACTTCTCCCAACCTAGGTAAGTAAATCAACACCCCTTAGCTAGGGAGCAACAGAAGGTCATCTTAGAAGAATGGCTTTGGTTTAAAGGAACCTGAAGAAGTGGTTTTTTTTTTTAAGTTTTTTTTTTTTTAATTCCAGTATAGTTAGCCTACAGTGTTCTATTAGTTTCAGGTGTACAATATCGTGATTCAAAAATTTAAGAGACTCTCCTCCTATCCTCAGTGAAGTAGGAGTAGTGGGAACTTTCTAAGTCAGCTTTGTGGACCATAAAGAGCAGTTCTGAAAGTAGCTGGGGAAAGCAACAGGAAGTTGAGTTCTGGGCAATCTCGTTAATTAAAGCTTCTGACGAATTTATTTTTATGGCTTTTCCTAATCTTTTCTTTCATCACGGGAAAGGGCAAAAAAGTTGGCATATCAACGTATAAACTTAAAAATGAGGGCTAAAAATGGGGATAATATCATGCTGATCTAATTTGAATGACGAAGCCTATAGTTCCAATATGTTTATTTACAGGATAATTTCGTGAGCTGAGGTAAAAAAAAAGTTCAAAATTAATAAAAATGAGCTTTCTGAACATGAGACAAGTTGTAAATCTACACTTGCATGACTTTACTGCATTTTCCTCACTTTTAAATTTTAAACATGTGGAAAATGCAAATTTGATGCTAATCATTAGATCCTCATTCTCAATAGAATGTATTAAATACCATTTCCCATCTCTAAAAATTCTTAGCACCCATGAAACTCTTGTTCCAATAGAACTTTTTAAAAAGTTACCATTTGTCCATGCCTATTTTATTATATAGTAAGGGTTCTTAAATTTCTTTTGTAAAGAAGCAGCCCAGATAATGTGGCTCTTTAGAACAAGATTTTTATATTGAATATTTGTTCTTTACTTAGAAAGTGAGAGAGAGTGGAACCTGGGTGGCTCTGGTTTAAGTGTCTGCCTTGGGCTTAGGTCATGGTCTCAGGGTCCTATGATCGAGCCCCACATCGGGCTCTCTGCTCGGTGGGGAGCCTGCTTCCCCCTCCCTCTCTGCCTGCCTCTCTGCCTACTTGTGATATCTCTCTCTCTCTGTCAAATAAATAAATAAAATCTTTTTTAAAAAGTGAGAGAAATGTAAAAAAAAAAAATCTGGAAGTTGCTTCTACAACAAATATATCTACGACTCTAGATAGAGGGCTAACAGTAAGTGTTTAGCCTTTAAAGAACCCAAACTGTTATCAATGGTGAAAAGGGAAGTTTTCCAAAGGCTACTATTTTGGATAACCACATCTTAAGTAGTTTAAAGTTTGAAGGAAGGACAAAGAATATGGAGGAGGGCTTTCTTTCCTTGCCTTTAAAGGAAATCTTTGAAAAAGTATTTTCTCATGCTTATAAAATAGGAACTAAAAATTGAGTATTATTTGCTGCACAATGCCCCAACATAAAATTATTTTAAAGTACTCAAGTTACTACCAACATTGTCCCCTAGAAGTGGTAAGAACATATTATTTGTATGATACTCTAGACTGGAATCATTGCCTCCAGTGTTTATTGGTATAAGCATCTTATTATTCCAGGACACTAAGATACAAATCTCTTCTCTCACACATTCAGGTCCTCATGATTCAAGGATACATTAGATCCTTATAAGTAGACTCAATATTTATTTTGTAAATGTTCAGACAAAAGTAAATATATTGTTAAATGCCTCAGTATGATTTTAGACCACATCTAATATAATAATGATTTCATACAATATTTGTGTTCTAATTTATCTTTACCACTTCAGTCTTTCATCTGAAAAAAAAAAGAAGAATATCTCAAGCAATGATTCTCAGAAAAGGAGGTAGATATCAATTTACTTAACTGAAACAAAATATGAATTCATTTCCATGGGACAAGAGAGAAATGGAATCTAAACTATTAATTTTTAATCTTCTTCATTTGCCAAGCATCAGAGCTATAACCCCACTGGTTCTAGTTACTCTTTGATGAACTCTGTGTGTGCATGTGTGTGCTTACACACTCTTTTAAATGTGCTCTATTTCTGAGGTTTTAATTTTTTCCATAGTAAGTTCAATTTTCCCTTCAAAATACATGTTATGAACCTCTCAAATAATGCAGTACCTTGTATGTGGTAATTTGATATTAACAATTGATACACATTCCTGGAATTTGGGACTTTTTGTCCATATAGGATAAAAACAAGCCAAAAAACGGTAGTGTTTTGCTTTTACTCAAAGTGGACAAGGGATGGGCCAGATTACATACTTTCATAAATTGCTTTAAATACGGTTCTACTTTTATTACAGACGCAGAGTATCTGTTCATCCAGTGCCACCTCTGACTCTTTGGCAAAAATCACTTCCTATGTAGGACCATAAGTATTTATATAACTTATCTCTCCTACTATATCATAAATTCCTAAGGCAAAGTTTAGACCAGATTTGCAGGATGGACTGTTTAAACACAATTAAAGGGGAAACGTCAGCCTCCCAGAAGCAAAGCCATGAAGTTTATAGATAGCTTAAGAATAGGGTCGATTTCTTGTAGTTTACCATCTTATGAAATGCAAGAACCCAGAGCTCTGACGTCGCAAAAGCCTATTTTCAGCTTCTCTCACACCTTCACCTTTTTACAGATGGCCTTTTCTGCTTTTCTACGCAAAGGCACTGTGCCTGTGGCCCTTAAAGCTGAATACAGGGATTCCAACTGGAGATCTGAAGATCTGAGAGATAGGATAAGGAACTGGAGTCTGACACACTCACTGCTTTTAATTTCTGTGATAGTAGGTGCTCTATGAATTCTGATAGTTCCCTCTAATTCAGGAGCCATGACCCATACTGGGAATGGTTATTACCCTTTAGTTTCTCCTTCCACATTCTGCTGGCCACATCTCTGTACATTTAGCGCAACCATGGAACAATGAAAGAATGCGTTAAACTAGTGGCTAAAAAGAGGCTTCTAGATTTCCACAGTTTATACTGAGTCATGCCACCTTAATGAATAATTTTGAGTAGAGGGTACAAAATGATCTAGGTTCCAAACTACACCTTAAATTAAATGCTTATGCGACCTGAGAAACACTCAGACACTGAAACCAAGAAATTGTACAAGTTTTAGAAGTCAGGCCAACCTGCCTTTAGTAAAATTGCAAGAAAATGTAGACTGAAAATTAAGTTAATTAATTGTGCATACTATTTTTGATACATCTTATTTATTTCTCCAAAAAGTATATTTTAGCTAGGACTCTTGCCACCGACACTTGCCAAAACTCGTCTGGCCTAAGCACCTCCAGAATGGGCCCCATGACAACAGTGTACTTAGAAGTGACTCAGGTACAGCTTTTCTTTTCATGAGAAAAATCGATTTGGGTGATGCTATCGTGGGCACTAATATTAAATGAGGGGGAGTGTTTAAGCCCCCTCATTATTCTCAATGAGCCAAGTCCAGTTACCTAAAATAATCAAGAATAACAATGATCACAAAATAGTCCACCCTGAGAGGGAAAAATATAATTATGCTGCTTACAAGGGTTTTAGCCTCATACTGCTTTAGAAAATGACATATTGTAATACTAAATATAAAAGCGAATTTGGTTTACAACAAAGCTAGTCACCCAGAAGAACCCAATCTAGCCAGGGCCTTTGAAAGTAATAAAATAGGTCTGTCAGCTATTTCTAATAGCTCAAAAATCCTAATAGAAAATGAACATTTGTAACACAGAAACAGTCTCTCTCTCTCTCTCTCTCTCTCTCTCTCTCACACACACACACACACACACACACACACACCCCTCACTCACACAAAACAAACTCCAAAACAAAACACACCACCTTTTATGTGGTCCCCCTGCTCCTTAGTAAGGAACAAACCTCCACTGCTAATTTCTCAGAATTAAGTAATGCAACAAAGTGGCATAGTTCAGAATCAAGCTCCAGATGCTGCCCACGCACCTGCATAATTACTTCACCGCTGAGAGGTCTAAGTCCAATAAAGTAAATGAGAAGAAAAGAAGGTCTTTTAAGCTTGATGACAGACCACATTTCTGTTTTACAAAATAAGAACACCTCTATTATTCCCTCATATGTTCTGAAAGAATTACCACCAACCTGAATTTACATAAAGAATCAGACCTCTGCTTTGCCAGGCACCTTACTGACCAAAATTTTAAGAAATCTTCTTTGTCTGAGACATTTGTATTCATCTATATGAGTCATGATTCTCTTCCTATAAAGTATATACTCTAAGTACTAAGAGAAAGGATTGATAAGTTTGCCTCGGTTTTCTAACATGTAATAGCCAGAAATGCAAGTAGCTTGGCAAATACTAGACATTTTTCTTCTTCAACTGGGACAAAGAATATTTCTACTTGAAAGGTCTGACCATGAATAAATATAGTCTTTTGTGGACTTGAACATGTCACCATGGATAAACTTCTATCAGTAATTCTGAGCTCTCCATCCTGCTACTTGTTTGCTCTAATCTTGCCTGCTTTTACCCAGAGTCTCCAAGGACAAGGAAGGAATAGTATCTTCCATAGTTCCACGTTATAATTCTCACAAAGTCTTTCTGCTGCAGACACAGAAATTATACATTTTTACAATTGGGACGAAATCAGCCTATTTATAAGGTTTTAGTTCAGCCTTAAATCAAAGTTTCAATTAGGAGAACGTAAAACTTGACTATGGCAAGAGTCTGAATTTTAAGGCTGTATTTTATAAATAAAAACATAATCTACAATAGGCATTTCATTTAAAAAGGACCTGGTCACTTTTCAGATTTAGGTTTTGGAAATTAAGGGACCATAAACAAATTAGATCACTGTCTTCTGTAAAGTGGTTAGTTTTTAGAATGGAAAAAAAAAAAGCAGTACTCAACTGGATATGTGTATGCCCATGTTCACAGCAGCACTGTTTGCAATAGCCAAGAGGTTGAAGTCACCCAAATGTCCACAGACAGACGAATGGATAAACAAAATGTGATAGATATATACAATGAAATATTACTCGGCCTTTTAAAAGGAAAGGGTATTCTAACATATGTTACCACATGGGTGAACCTTGAAGATACTATGCTATATCAAATAAGACATCACAAACAGACAAATACTGTATTTCACTTATATGAAGTATATAAAAGAGTCATATTCAGAGACAGCAAGTAGAATGATGGTTGCCCAGGGCAGGGAGGGAACAGCAGCAGGGAGTTAGTGTTTAGTGGCTACAGAGTTTCAGTTGGGAAAGGTGAACACGTTTTGGATATGAATGACGGTAGTGGTTGCACTTTAATGTACAGAACTGTACACTTAAAATTGGTTAAAATGGTAAATTTATAATGATAAATTCCAAAAAACATAAATTTCATGTTATATATATTTCATAATGAATAAGGGTATATCCGAGTAATATTCTGAAAACAACAGTCTACCTAATCACAGATGAAGACAGTGAAAAGCCAGATACTCTAATAATTTTTAAAAATACCTTTCTACCTGGTGAGTCTTTAATTTCACAGTTCATTTTTTGTTTTCATTTGATTCCATTTGTAAACTTTGTGATTTATGGGTTTTTAAGATTGAAGAATGAACTCCAAGAATCCCTAATTGTTATGTTTTAAAAAACTGTATTCTTCTGAATGTCTAGTCCATTATTTACAGGTCCCAGAGAATACAATTTCCTATCACACCAAAGTATATTTTTGTAATAAGCATTGTCCCTTTTTTCAGTATCAATCCAAGTCAGTTTTCTTCTGACTAGTCTATATAACCCTGTATTATGTATTTTTTATAATTCCATCTGCAGATTTTCTGGAGTTTAAAATAATGTTCCAAAATTTCAATCTTAACTCCATTTTTGTGATGAATTATGGAACCATGACTTAGACAATTTGTAGTAACTCTCTTTTGAGCTCACTATTTGCATGACAAACCTGCAAAACATAATTTCTGAGAAAAAATGGTTTTGTTTTATCTCAAACGTCTTAATTAAAGGCTTGGAACTTTGCAGTCAGATGGATTCTACTGCTTACTAGATGTATGAGGGGATAGATTACTCAAACTCCATAAACCTCAGTTTCTTCAGTTTTAAAATGTGGTACTGATACCTAAGAGTTGTGAGTAGCTTCTCTGCAGTATCAACATGTAGCAAGTTTTAATAAATGGCAGCTATTAATAATAATACCATCAACAGCAGAAATGGTAAATGCCCCTTATTAGACTGAAAGGCATTATGTGGTGACTTTTCTAAAGTTGACTCTGTAGTTTTGACTCTAAGATGAATCTAGAAGTACAACTGTATATTGTAAGACGCATTTTCTTTTGTTCATCTCTTCCAAATAACTTCTTTCTTATTGTCATGTAAGCAAAAAGAATCAAGCCAAACAGAAATGAAATGACTGGGTATGAACATGTGTATACACACACACACAAACATATGCATCTAGTGTGCCATACACTATTTCAGGAAGTTGTATAAAAACATGAGGGAAAAAAGTTGAAAAATGAACAGGAAGAGCCACCGACTACTATGAGGGTAACAATGTATACAAATGTCAGCAAATTTTCAAGCTGAGCTATTTGACTGATTCATTCAGAATCACATTATTGTCAAAAAAAAAACCCACTATAATTCCTCTGGTAATATCTCTAAGAGACCAATCTGCAAGTGTGGAGAAGTTGAGTATTTCATCCCGTCTTACCACTATAGGCAAAAGAATTTCAGATTTTCTTTAAACAAAACCCAAGTGCTACTACAGTCACCACCACTAAGGATTTCTAAAATATATAACATTTGATACTGGGATTTCTGCCACAGTGTCATTAGAAAGTACAAAGGGTTTCTGTACTATCCACCTAGACTCCCCAAATATAAAGAAAAATGGAAATTTTATGACAGACTTATAAATTTCTGAAAATGTGTTCCTTGGGATACTGATGGCATAAGACAATGAATGGGGTGGTAGGGTAAAAGGGTTCTCGGGCACCTGGGTGGCTTAGTCAGTTCAGTGGATGATCTCAGGGTCCTAGGATTTGGGATCCAGCCCCACATCAGGCTCTCTGCTCAGCAGGAAGCCTGCTTCTGCCTCTCCCTCTGCCTGCCACTCCTCCTGCTTGTGCGTGCGCTCTCTCTCTATCAAATAATAAATAATCTTAACAAAGAAAGTGTTCTGTGGTCAAAAGAGTTAAGTTTGGGAAATGCTGCATTCTAGATCTCACTCTTGGAGATTCACAACAGTATTAACATGAAAGGTTCTGAGAAGTCCTGCAGTAAGCGCAGCTCTTTAAATTGGCTTAACCAGTGTTCCCCAAATTTATTTAGCCATAGGATCCTTTTTTCCAAGCAATAACCAAGGAACCAAAGTTCCTCATAACTACTTATTTTAGGAAATGTGTCATAAATTGCCTTTGATTAGCTATTAAAAGAGTAATTTCGTATGTACCAGTCCTAAAGAGGTAGTCACTGGCAGAATTTGCTAAAGTCCCAAAATTAGTCCACAGTATTTCATGTCAAGAAAAAAAATCTAACTTGATTAGACTAGACTTTACACTATCTTTAGCAAGTTCAATTCATTTCCAGAATATGTGCTTTGACCCCTTTACTGCTTGTATGTTCTTAATAAGTCCAAACACTCAATTCTAATGCCTATGCAAATATAAAAAAATGAAGGTGACCCTCCAAGCCTTTGTTTTCCTTTCCAGGTTTCACGGTAAGCTAAGAAAACCCTGTAGCTGTTAGCTGCACCTTCAAATATAAGAATACTAAACTCGGTTACCAGCATTTTATGAACGGGTAGCAAAAGCCACATTTATGCAACCCTAAAATAAAATAATGAATGTTCCACAATGTTAATCCAGAAGCAAAGTAGTGACTGAGTATTATTTGATTCCCCTAACACCTCCCTAACATCCTTATTAAGTAAGTATGTAAAACAAAATCCTGTAATTACTACTTTAACTACTGGAGGTTAAGCAATGTGCCCCAAGTACCAATAGTCAGCAGGGACCAATTTCTTGTTGGACAGATACTTGTGCATATTACAACTATAGAAACTGTATCAGATAATCACCCTGAAATATGAAAAACAGGAAATGCCTTTACTAATAGCTTATTATTTAAGGAATTTTCTTCTTTTGAAATAATTTTGGAACCTAAATTGCTAGAAATCTAAACTTGAACCAAAAAAAAAAAAATCAGATGGCATGCTCGATAGCTTTTTGTGAGTTCGGAAATTAAAAACAAAGTCTTAACAACTGCAATGAGGCATTCATTACTTTGTCCTTGTGTTAGAGGAAACAAAATAAGTAAGCTACAATTAATTCTGGGTAAAGCGTGAATGTGAATGATTACGCTGCCAGGCTGTGGCATCCCTTTCTTCCAAGGTTCTCCCCTTCACTGCAAAAGTACATAAAAGTGTAGCAACACGTGTAAGATGACAGATATCAACAATTCTTAAAAAGCCTAACAGGGAAGACACAGTGTTATTATGGAAATAATACATTTTGGTAAGCCATTGACATCTGGGTACTGACTTTTAAGTTACATAAAATAAGCTGGCCTCTGAAGGAAGACACTTTAAAACATCTATGACAGAATACATATAATCACAGTATTTTACATTATGATAATATAGCAATAATGTTTTATCAGAGATAAGGCAAATGGTTGAAGAGAAGGAAAAATCTGATGTGAAAGAAGTCAAGAATGTTAACAATTTAGTAAAGGCAAAGGAGTTAAAGTAGCAGGTTCAAGTATTATAAGTTTTTTTGTTTTGTTTTGTTTTTAATGTAGAAGCAGAGGTAACAAAAATGGATCTTCACCTGGTAAGTGTGTACTCCCTGAGTCCTGAATGCAAGTTCATGGCAGAAAAAGTACCTATGCATCCACGCAATCTTTTGTCTCGACCGATCTTCCATGTTACAAACAGTGGGCTGTAACGGAAGATAAAAATAGGGTCAATCAATCAATTCAACTCAAGCAAGTTATTTATTGGATATTTTTTATACACAGGGTTAGATGCCTGAGATATGGCTGAGTCTAGCCCAACGGACTGCATTTAGCAATTATAGCTAGAATGATTGAGGGGAACCTATATGTGAGGCAGCACGATAAATGTTTTAAACAAATTGTCTATATCAATCCTCATCAACAACTCTAAGAGTCTGAGTAATGCTATTACCACAGTCCTATTTTACAGATGAGGTAGTTCCACAGTTAATACATAATGAAATCGGAACAGCTACCTGGACAAAGCATGGTGACTGCTTGAGTCCTCATTTAAACCTGTTTAAAGTTACTGACTTTAGTCAAGTTACTGACTGATTCATTAAGTCTAGATTAGAAAAACAACAACAAAACCCATAATTTCAGCAAATACTGAATATCTGAGGGCAAAGTACTGCAAAAGGTTACAGGAAATACACGGTTGCCTAAAACATCATGGTACCTCTCTAGGAACCAGTACAGAAGGGAGGCATGTTCACAACTAACTCACAGACAAAAGAAATTGAGTTTTATAAACTAAGTCTGAAATGCCATGAATGAACCTACAGGGACAGAAGAAAATCTGATCAAGTCTGCTTCTCTTCAGCTTGGCCTAGAAAAATGGGTAGGGTTTGGAGAGGTAAAGGACAAGAGCAAACATTAACAAAATAAGACTCTGAAACCAGAAAAGTTATTTTAGTTTTTAGATAAAAGTATGGCCAACAAATACAATCTCTCAAGCATTAAATACAATGCCATCAAGAAATTTGTGTAGTTTTAAATAAAGTTTAATATAGTAGAGGTTTGGATCTAGCCTTGATTAATGGTTGATTCTAGAAACAATTCTAGTTAGAAGCAACTTTATATGTCAATTTGTATGAAATAAATTAATTTATACATTTTAGCACATTGTGTATAAAGGATAAATACCCTACAGTTGGGGGTAGTTCGTGTTAATGTGAATATTCACAGTATTATGGGTAGGATACAGTACAATTCTGCTTTCTAAAAATTTAAATTTTAGGGGGACATAAAAATAGGGTCAATCAATCATCAATAGGTCATGTATTTCTAATAATATGCTGTTGAGATGGAGAGCACATTCTGTATTTAAGGTACTCTCTAGTCAGTCATCAGCAGTTAAGTGAAAAGATCCTGTTCAAGTACTTCAATCACCCATCTCAAACAATAAAATAATGCCAAGTTCTGATAGGTGGCCACAACATCAGACAGGTTCCAAAATAAACAATGTATACAAACCAGGAGCAGTGCTAAGAATTACCTTCTTCCAAGAACCAAATTCTCAGAGGCATTGAAAAAAATGACCATAAGGCCAAATGATTGTCGATGTTAGTATTCAAGTGTTGGATGACCTACATTAAAAGTACGAAGATAAAAGGCAAAAGGGAAATTCCAGGTTTTCTGCTTTCCACATCATATGTACGTGAACACCTTATAACTTGAGATAAGATACCGATGCCCCACTTAGAGCATTTCTCTAATTGTTCTTGACTAAGAATTATCAGGAAGACAAGAATTAGACACATAACTCATACAAATACTACTACCTAAAATCCACACACTCTATTTTTTTAAGAATTTATTTATTCATTTGACAGAGAGAGAGAGCACACAAGTAGGGGGAGTGGCAGGCAGGGGGAGAAGCAGGTTTCTAGCTGAGAAGGGAGCCCACGTAGGGGCTCGATCCCAGGACCCTGAGATCATGACCTGAGTAGAAAGCAGACACTTAATGGACTGAGCCACCCAAGCACTCCACACACTATTTTTATTTTTTATTTATTTTTTAAAAAGATTTTATTTATTTATTTGACAAAAAAAGAGAGAGACAGTGAGAGAGGGAACACAAGCAGGGTGAGTGGGAGAGGGAGAAGCAGACTCCTTGCTGAGCAGGGAGCTCAATGTGGGACTTGATCCCAGGACCCTGAAGTCATGACCTGAGCCAAAGGCAGCTGCTTAACAACTGAGCCACCCAGGTGCCCTCCACACACTATTTTTTTTTTAAGATTTTATTTATTTATTTGACAGTCAGAGATTACAAGTAGGCAGAGAGGCAGTCAGAGAGAGGAGGAAGCAGGCTTCCTGCTGAGCAGAGAGCCCGATGTGGGACTCGATCCCAGGACCCTCGGATCATGACCTGAGCCGAAGGCAGAGGCTTTAACCCACTAAGCCACCCAGGTGTCCCTCCACACACTATCTTTAACAATGAACTTTACCTCTTTATTTTTTACTTTGTAATTTGGTAGAGTCAACATCGGCAACCACTATGTGGACAGTAAGATACCAATCTTCCCCTATAATGGCACCTACACAAATGTCTCCATAACATGACCCTTGGCTGATCGAGAACAAAGTGAATCACACTGCTGTGTGACTCACACACAACATATATACTAGCATGTCTTTAAAATACCACGATGGCTTCTCCACGACACAGAATTTAGTTGTGTGCTCTCTTCCTCAGTGACTCGAGTGAGAAACCTAAAAGTATCAGTGAATTTGTTTCCCATCAAAATCCCTAGAGATGAAAGTCATTTAAAAGTGCTTTACCCTCGGGACGCCTGCGTGGCTCAGTTGGTTGAGCAGCTGCCTTTGGCTCAGGTCATGATCCCAGCGTCCTGGGATCGAGTCCCGCATCAGGCTCCTTGCTCTGCAGGGAGCCTGCTTCTCCCTCTGACTCTGCCTGCCACTCTGTCTGCCTGTGCTCGCTCTCTCTCTCTGACAAATAAATAAATAAAATCTTTTTTTAAAAAAAAGTGCTTTACCCTCAATAATCTTCTTTATCCCACTAAAATATAGATGCACATCATTCTTACCATAATCTTATCTACTCAAGCAAACATTCAAAATGTGTAGGGTAAATAGAAAGAGAATACAAATTAACCACTATATTAGGGAGTATGTCAGAGGGCATTCAAAACACATAGTAGGGAAAATCACATACAGATTCTTATAATGCTATACCATCACTGATGAAGGGATGATGAATTCAAGGCATAGGGTGCTAGAGGATAAGCTGCATTTTGCCAGGCAGCCTTGGAGAAAAGGTGCTCCATAATAAGCAAGGGCTTGGAGATGTAATAGAAAGTAGTATGATAATCCTGATAACTTGCTGTGGTCTCTTGCACATTTAACATTCTATGAATTCAGGCACTGTTGATTATTTGTCCTCAAGAGCCCTCGTAACAGGTAAAGCAGATGCAGAGTTGTCTGCACTCTCCCTGTTCCTTACCTGCCCCCAGCAACACCCACTTTGGCAGCTGGTGTGGTGGAAAAATATCTGTGGCAAAGACAGGAGAGATTGCTACTTGACAACTCCACTGTATTTAGGACAGATGCCTGAAGATGGAAGAAATCAGAATTTTAGGAGACAGAATACAACTATGCCTTTACAATCTGGGCTCTAATTTCTCATTTACAAATGCTCATCCAGTATACTTCATAAAGAACATGAATGTGTTCAAACAAATCACAAACAGACTCACAGATACAGAGAACAAATGGATGGTTGCTAGAGGGGAAGGGGGTGAGGAGGGGTGAACCAAGTCACTGAAAGGGATTAGGAGGTACAAGGCTATGTTATGTACAGCGTAGGGAATGTAGTCAATAATATTGTAACAACTTTGTACAGTAACAGATGGTAACTAGACTTAATTGTGGTGACCATTTCATAATGTATGTAAATACTGAATTACTATGTTGTATACCTGAAACTAATACAATCTTGTACATTGGCTATTTTTCAACAAAAGAATTTCAAAAAATTTTTTTAAAGAACACATATATGGGACTGAAAAAAACAAAATACCTACAAGCAACGTTTCATGGGGGAAAAGAACTTGGGAAATGAAGCATTTTAAAGTAGACTGAAACAGAATAAACATCACTGAGCACAGGAGATTGTATCTTGTGTGTGATAACTTCTTTGTACAGGGCAATGACTATGGGAACATTCAATACGTATTACCTAAAAATAGCAACAAAAATTTTTATTTTCCCAATACACGGAGGGAAGAAATAGGCAATTTCTTCTTCAATATATTATTAAAACACGTATGAGTTCCCAAAAGGATGTACGACGTCAACGTAATCAGAGACAGATTAAAGTAGAAAAAGGGATTTGAGCCTGTTGAGAGGAGCTGCTTAGTGACAAGAACTAAGGAAAACAGTTCATAGTAAGACAAAGATTGAAGCTTTTTGGAAAATACTTCTACCGTATGGTTTGAAGCCACCTACATACACTGAAAAAAAAATACTACAAGCTAGAAAGGCATTCAAAATGAAATGAAATATTAATGGAAATGTTTATCTGAGAGTAACCAGACACAGCTTTTTAAGGAATTTTCCTACTTGTGAACATTTTGTACCACTACATTCTGAGAAACCTTTGGAGGCAAGTAAACTCTATTTTTCCAAGTCTGTCGACAGGAAGAGGAAGTAACCACTTAATCTAGGTGCATCCTCTCTGCCAACTGGCAGCCAATACCATCAGGTCAACAGCACTAGCTCTCAGGGAAAGGTAGCTGTATGGGATCAGCAAAAGTACAGAAAAGCAATGTGAATCTGAACAGGGCATTCCCCAGTCCATTGGCAGTGCCACTTCCTACGTCCCTCTTTTGAGACTATTGATGCAGACCAAAATAGATTAGACATATATTTGTGGGAGAGGGGTATGGCTATGATAAAACTGTGTCTACTTAACATTTTACCATAAATCCTATCTCCCCTCCATACCACGGCAAATGGTTAAATACAGGTTAAAAAAATAGCCTCAGACATGGGGCGTCTGGGTGGCTCAGTGGGTTAAAGCCTCTGCATTCAGCTCAGGTCATGATCCCAGGGTCCTGGGATGGAGCCCCACATAGGGCTCTCTGCTTAGCAGGGAGCCTGCTTCCTTCTCTCTCTCTGCCAGCTTCTCTGCCTACTTGTGATCTCTATCTGTCAAATAAATAAATAAAATCTTTTAAAAAAATAGCCTTAGACATTTGCAAGCCCCCATTCTGGCAATTCACTCTTCTTTAGAATGAGATTTGTAGGAGGTGACATTAACGATGATCTCCATCCCTACCAATATAATGCTAATTACTATAAATGGGTGTTCAACAGGTTATATTATACACAGATATGGGAAAAGAGAAGCTACCTGGCATGGTTCTTTTCTTTTGCCATTAAATTACAATTGCTTCTCAACTATGTTCAGGTTCTTCTGTTACTTAGCTCAGTGATCCAACTAAATTACGCATAACATCCAACCCAGTGCCATAATTCCTCAGGATCTAGGAGCTCAGAGAAAAACAGAAATGGTGGAGTCTTCCTTCCACTGCCAGGTTAAAACATTTTGCTTCCTGTTTTAGCACAAAGACGTTACCTACCTCATACACATCACATAAACTACAGATTCAATTTGTAAAAAATGTACTCAGTGTGGTTAAATCCTGTATTAGTCTACTTGGGCCACCATAACAAAATACCACAGACCAGGTGGCTTAAACAACAGAAATTTATTTTCTCGTGGTTCTGGAGACTATAAAATACAAGATCAAAGGTCCAGCAGCATTCTGTTTCTGGTGAGAGCTCTTTCTGGATTGTGGGTGACTGCTTTGTACTCACTTAGCCTTTTCTCTGAGCATTCAGAGAGAGAATGAGTGCACATGCATACAAACTCTAGCCGGCTCTTTCGAACACACAAATCCTGTTGGATCAGGGACCCACCTTTCTGGCCTCAAGTAACCTTAATTATCTCCTTATAGGCCCTATCTCCAAATACCATTATGGTGGAGGTTAGGGTTTCAACATATTCATTTTGTGGGGCCACAATTCAGTCCATAGCAAATCCCTAACGAGAGCTTTATCATATCATTCACGGTTTATATAATCATCTAAGATTGTTAGATGAAGAACATTTTAAGAGATTATCTATTTCCTCTTCATTTTACAGGTGAAAAACCAAAAGTGATCCAGGGAGACTAAGTGCAGTCATCTCACTGGTTAGTGGTAAAAGCTAGCTAGTTCTCCAAATCTTCTTACGACCGCCAGTATAGGGAAAAAAATATTTTGAGTAGCAAAGCTAGATGCATTCTAAGATACCACAGATTAGGAAATGCTTATGAAGACACAAATGTCATTCTCCTCCTCCCAGGAAAGGAGAGAAAGATCAGCTGAGAAGATACCAGAACTAGAAATGCTGGATCAACCTAGACACACTAAACCAACTTTACAAGTTTCTATACTATTCCCATTAGAAGCCCATAGCAAAACCTACTATTTTATCTTTGATGGCCTCCCAACATCCTTTCTGACTCCCTCTCAATCCTCTTTCTTCATTTTTTCTTCCTGTTGTCTAAACAGCCTTCATCCAACTCAAGTGACCTAAGAGCTACAGATTTCTGCCCAATGAAAATTCCTGCCAAAAGAAAATTCCCATTTACCAGCTGTTAAAAACTATTTAGCTAGGTATTGATCTGTTTAATTCATATTACTTAATGAGGTTTTTAAATGAGTGAATGAATCATTAATGGATGAATGAGGCCTAACTCTTCCAGGTAATCTGAAATTCAAATTAAGAAATGCTCAAAGGAGAACAATAGGAGGTGGTAAATGTGTGGGGTGCGGGAAGAAGGTAAGGTTCCCATACATTTTTCACTTCTCTCATCCACACCAATCCTTTACTGCAGATAAGGAAAATACATTAAACTAAATACACCAATACATTAAATCACCATTATAGCCTTACTCCTCTTCCTCCAACTTTTAAATAACCTGTATCCATGGGACTTGGGAAAACAAGGAGACACTGCTCTGACAGACAGCATGGCTTAGTATAGATGACCACAAATATCTGAAAATGGGAATCAGGAATTACCAATCTTTCAGTATTTTTCTTTGCCTGGTAGTCCCAGAAATTCTATCATTGCAGTACTATATCCTCCCCCCAACATCATTTTTATAATGCTAATTTAACTGGCAAATGCCAGAGGAAGAGAGAGCCTCAAGTCCTACAGATGACTGGAAAGGTTGAATGGGTATGTGTGTGTGTGTTTGTGTGTGTGTTATAAATCAAGTATAATAACCACTAACATATAACCAGCCAAATCATCAGCATACTTTAAAAGATTAGCTTGATTCTGCCAAATTTTGAACTGAAAGAACCATTTCTTCTTCTCAGCATGACCAAATCAATGATTTTTCAGTAAAGGTAAAAAAATTTCAGTCTCAGACTTGATACACTGGGTTTAGCCTGTCTTATTTTATTTCTTAGAGCCCCAAATTAGATGAGAAAGCCTGCCTGCATTGGAAAAAATCTACATTTACACATATTTTTGAGTCTTAGTGAGTATTAAATTCAATATATGGTAGCATCTTAAGAATGAAGCTCATAAAATAAGCTTTAAGTGAAAAATTGCTATAGAATTCTGCAATGAAATAATTTATATTTAGAATTCCTGTTCTGAAACAATTTGTTCAAAGACCTTTAAGGGTTGGAACTCAGCCTTTACTATGAAAAGAATTAATTATTTTAATATAAAACACACCAGGCCAAAAAAGACCTACCGTGCCTTAAGTATTCCAAACTCAGTATATGCACAACTGAGAGAGCCAGGAGAACTAGATTCAGAGTTTCAGAATGTTTTGATTGATATGGTCAACATTTATTTTTTTATGCCCTTAACAACTTTTATGGAACTGTGTTTGGTACCAAATGTTTTGTTCCATTGGACAATTCACATGCTGGATGGTTAGGGAATACTTAACACTTCAAACAATGAAAACAACTAAAGGATTTTGTTTTGCTTTGTTTTTAAACTTTTATCTTACCTCCCCACTAATGATCTGTCTTCACCATCTTGTCTTATCTTCAGAACCCATTCCATGACCAGAAATAGAGTAGACAGGAAATAAATAGGCTGAGTGATTTAAACACTAATATACAGAGAGCTGTAAAGTTATCTAGCTTCTTCATTCTAGATTTCCATCTTGCTTCGTGTTCCAAGGAGATCCAATGTGATGAGCCAGGTTCGTAAGACCTGCAATAAAGCTGTGATGTAGGTGTTTATGAAGTTTTCTTGGTTTAGAAAGGTAACTGCTTTGATTTTAAGGTCCTCGAATTGGATTACTTGCTCCTTTGAGATAAAGAAGTTGGATAGGCTCAGCTTTGTAGCAGGAATTTCCCCAAGCTCTTCTCATTTTGGGGGTTAGAAGGAAAGGCAGGATCTAGGGACAAAGCATTCAACTGAGCCCATATTTTGTATCAGGGCTGCTTATGTTGCCTTTACCTTCCTCCACTCCCTCCCCTCTATCACCTTCCAAAAAAACAGTTCAAGCTTATCTTAAGAACCTCTATTTTGAACTGCCCACGAGGTTGGGTTTTTTTTTTTAACATGGAATTGACATCCTTACCTCCAATGTACTTTTTGAAAATCAACTTTCTACTTCCCACTAAAGTATAACTTATATACTATAAAAGCACACATTTTAGGTGTAAAATGCAATGAATGTTGACAAACATATATATACATATAACCTAAAGTGCAATCAAGTTATGGAACATTTCCATCACACCAAAAAGTTGCCTTGCACCCCTTGGTAATAAATTCCCTCTCCACACGCCTGGACCCTGGCAAACACAAACCTGCTTTCAGTCCCTGTAGTTTTTGCCTTTTCCAGAATTTCACAGAAATGGAATCATCCAGTATGCAGTCTTTTGTGACAGCTTCTTTCACCTAGAGTAATGCTTCTAATACTCATTCATGTGTTTGTTCCTTTTTATTGTTGAGTGGTATTCTGCTGAATGGATATATCATAATTTGTTTCTTTACTCATGCATGGATGGATATTTGGGTTGCTTATAGTTTGGGGCTATTATAGATAAAGCTTCTATGATAATGTTCACATTCAAGTTTTTATAGAAATATTAAGTTTTCATTCCTCTTAGGTAACTACCTACAAGGAATAGTTGAGTTATGAGTAAGTATATGTTTATCTTTATAAGAAACTGCCAAACTATTTTTCAATTGGCTGTACCAATTTCCAGTAGCTACACCAACTACATTCCTACCAGCATTGTATGGGTGTGCCAGTTGCTCCACATCCTTACCAACACTTGGTATTATTTTTAATTCAAGTTAATGTGTAGGGATATCTCACTGTGGTTTTAATTTGTGGTTCTCTGATAACTAAGAATATTGAGTAACTCTTCAAGTGCTTCATATTTATGCACAAATTTTGGGGGGAATTGCTTGTTCAACTCATTTACTTATTTTTAAATTGGATTGTCTTCTTTTTACAGGAGGTGTAGGGTATTAAAAAGTATGTTTTGGATACCAAGCCTTATTCCAAATGTACACTGCAAGTATGTTTCCTAGACTGTGGCTTGCCTTTTAATTTTCTTAATGTTATCTTTTGAAGAGCACACATTTTTAATTTTGGTGAAGTTGAATTTTATGAATTTCTGCTTTCTGGTTCATGTTTTGTGTTAGATAGAGGAATCTTTATCTAAAGTTCATGGAGATTTTCTCCTAGTCTCTTCTAGAAGTTTTATAATTTTAGCTTTTAATTTAGGTTTATGATCCATTATGAGTTACTGTTTGTGTATATTGTGAGGTTAATTTTTTAAACCTGTTAATATTAATTTTTTAAACCTGTTAATATTTGGTGATATATTTTTATGTGTATGAATATAAAGAATATTGATCTGTGGTCTTCTCTTCTTGTAATATCTTTGTCAGTTTTTGAGATCATGGTGATGCCAACTTCATAGAATGAGCTGGGAAGAATTCTATCCTCCTCCATTTTCCGCAAGTTTGATTTGTTCCTTAAATATTTGGTAGAATACACATTGAAGTCATTGGAGCTTAGAGTTTAATTATGGGATGATTTTTAACTACACATTTGATTTCTTTAATAGATATAAAGCTATTCAGATTTTCTAGCTCTCTTTGAGTCAATTTTGGTAATCTGTGTCCTTCAAGGAATTCTTCCATTTCATCTAAGTTGAAGAATTTTTCAGCATAGAGTTATGCACAATATTCCTTTGTCCTTTCCATGTCTGCAGGATCTATAGTGATGTCTGTTCTTCCTTTCCTGATATTGGTAATTTGTGCTAATTTCTGTCTTTTCTTTTTTATCTGTATCAGTCTAGCAATAGGTTTATTAATTTTATTGATCTTTTCAAAGAGCTGGCTATTGGTTTCATTGATTTTTCTTTATTGTTTTCTCTTTTATTGATTTCTACTCTTATAATATTTTCTTCCTCTTACTTGTGGTTGAACTTGCTCTTCATTTTCTTACTTGTTAAGGTGGACTGTTGAATTATTGATTTTAGATCTCCTTTATTTTAAAGCTATAAATTTCCCACTAAGCACTGTATAAACTACATCCTACAAATTTCATTATGTTGTGTTTTCATTATCATTCTGTTGAAATTTTTGTTTATCAAATAGGCTCCACACCCAGCATGGAGCTCAATGCAGGGCTTGAACTCAAACCCTAAGATCAAGACCGGAACTGACATCAAGAGTCAGATGCTTAACCAACTGAGCCACTCAGGCACCCCAGTTCAAAATATTTTCTAATTTCTTCTTTGACCCATGGTTGATTTAGGGTGTACTGTGTCATTTCCTAATACTTGAGAATTTCGCAGATACCTTTGTTATTGATTTTTCATTTAATTCCATTTTGGTCAGAAAATATATTTTGTATTGTTTTGATTCTTCTAAATATGCCGAGGCTTGTTTTATGATGCAGAATGTGGTCCATTTTAGTGAATTTGAAAAGAAAATATATTCTGGTAATGTTAGGTCCAGTGTTTCATAAATATCAATTAGGTACAGTTGGTTAGGTATAGTAGTGTTGATCAGGTTTTTTATCTCCTCACTGATTTTTTTTTTTTTTTTTTGGTCTACTTATTCTGTTACTGAGTTAAGAGTGTTGAAACATCCAACTCTAATTGTAGATTTGTCTATTTATCCTTTCAGTTGTATCTGGTTTTCTTTTCTTCATGTTTATTTGAGGCTTTGTTAGGAGCACACACATTTAATATTGTTGTGTTCTTGATGAACTGACCACTTTACCATTATGAAATGTCCCTCCTTAGTAATATTCTTTGTCCTGAAATCTAACTTGGCTCATATTGATGTAGTCACTCCAGCCTTCTTATGATTAGTGTTTGCATGACATATTTTTTTCCATCTGTTTTTTAAAACTATCTGCATCTTTATTCTTTATTTTTATTTATTTTATTTATTTATTTGACAGAGAGGGATCACAAGTAGGCAAAGAGGCAGGGGCACCTGGGTGGCTCAGTTGTTAAGTAGGCAGAGAGGCCTGCAGAGAGAGAGGGGAAAGCAGACTCCCTACTGAGAGCAGAGAGCTCAGTATGAGGCTCGATCCCAGGACCCTGAGATCATGATCTGAGCCGCAGGCAGAGGCTTAACCCACTGAGTCACCCAGGTGCCCCTGCATCTTTATTCTTAAAGTTGGTCTCTCATACACAGTGCATAGTTGGTCTTGCATTTTTATGTGGCCTCTTAATTGTAGTATCTAGACTAATTATATTTAATGTAACTTTGATATGGTTGTGTTTAAATCTACCATCTTTATATTT
Organism: Mustela erminea; assembly: GCF_009829155.1. Taxonomy (NCBI): domain Eukaryota; kingdom Metazoa; phylum Chordata; class Mammalia; order Carnivora; family Mustelidae; genus Mustela; species Mustela erminea. The sequence goes on from NC_045635.1 coordinate 91,840,607, forward strand.
TATATTTGTTTTTACATTTCCCATCTTTTCCTTGCTCTTCTTTTTTGGTCTTATTCTGGATTAAATGAGTATAATTTAGCATTCACTTTTAACACCATTATTAGCTTGTTAGTTATGCCTTTCATGATGGTTATTCTGAGTCATATATGATGCATCTCTGGCTTATTGCAATCTACCTTCAAGCAATTACATCACTATATGTACACCATAAGGACCTTAGCAGCATATTTCCATATCCCTTGGGGATATTATCATATCTTTTAGATCTATATACCTTACAAATTCCATAACAGATTATTAATTTTGCTTTAAACAATCACCTAACTTTTAAACAAATTTTAAAATGAGGGGAAAAATGTCTTGTATATTTATCCCACACTTACCACACTTATCTGGCACTCTTCATTACTCTGTAGAGATCCAAATTTCCATCTGGAATCATTTTCCTGCAGCCTGAAGAATTTCCCTTAATATTTGTTATAGTTCAGGTCTGCTGGTGACAACTCTCAGTTTTTGTTTGTCTGAAAAAATATATTTCACCTTCATTTCTTTTTGCTTTAATTTTGTAAAGATATTTTCATTGGAGACAAGATTCGAGGTTGACGGTACTGTTTTTCTTTTAGCACTTTAAAGATGTCATTCCATTGTCTTCTTGCTTGCATTGTTTCTGATGAGATGTCTATCAGTTCTTATCTTTGCTCTTCTGTATATAATACATCTTTTTTCCCCCTCTAGCTTCTTTCAAATGCTCAAAAGCACTGAAATGTGACCCATACATTGTGACCCTCTACCACTGGCTTTCAGCAATTTTATTGTAATAGCCTTACTGTGGTTTCTTTTGTGGTTATCCCTCTTGGAGTTCATTGAACTTCTTGGATCTATGGGTGTATAGTTTTCATCATAATTGAAAAATGTTAGCCATTATTTCTTCCACTATTTTTTATGACTATCCTCTCTCTCCTTTCCTTCTGGGAATCTAATTACATGTATACAAATCTGCTTGATATTGTCTCACAGTTCACTGAAGCTCTTTTCTTCACTTTTTTCTGTTCTTCATTTTAGCTTGGATAATTTCTATTGTTAGATCTTCAAATTCATTGATCTTTTCTTCTGGAGTCTAATCTAATCTGCTATTAATTTCATCCAGTGACTTTCTCATTGCATATACTAAACTTTTCAGCTACATAAGTTCTATTTGGTTCTTGATAGGTCTTCAATTTCTTTCCTCACTATATTCATGCTTTTCATTCAATTGTTTAACACAGTTTCATAGCTGTCTTAAATTCCTTGTCTGCTAATTCTATAACCGTCAATTTTGGTTCTGTTCCTATTGACCAATTTCCTCCTGATTATGGGTCACATTTCAGTGCTTCTTGGACTATCTAGTGGTTTTTTGAAAATCAGACATTAAAACCATTATATTTTTGAATGTTTTGATTTTACTGTCTTCCTTCAAAGGGTGAAGCTTGTTTTGTCATGCATCTAAACTATTTAGTTTTCAAAGCTTGGCTTGAATTTTTTAAGTTAGGGTTCAGAATACCCTTTACTTTAGGGCTAACAGTAGCCCTATTACTAAGATATGACCCTTCTGGGGTTCTATTTAATAGTTTGGGTGTTCAACAAGGTCTCTCATCTCTTGCTGTGGTAACTCAAATGTCTCTCAGTCCTGTATAAGCTCCAGTAAATTTTCAACTTATAGCTCTTGAGCAATATTTTTGGCCAGCCCCATGGTGTTTCTTCAACATATGCACAGATTTGTATTGAATCGCCAAAGATAAAGGGGACATTTTTGCAGATTTCTGGAACTATTTCTGAGTGGCCCCCTTCCCCCAGTACTCTGCTCTACAAATTCCTGCCACCTAAACCTCCCTGAGTTCCTATCTCTGTCTCACCAATTCAACAGAACTGTAGGCTCTGCTTGGGTTCCCTCTTAAAATGCTATGGTCCAGAAACTGCCCACAGGCAAAAAGCCAGAGTAACTGTAGGGCTAACTTCATTTGTTCCCTTTTTCTCAGGGATCACAGTCTTGTCTACCTGTTGCCCAACATCTGAAAACAGTTGTTTAAGATCTCTTACCCAGTTCCTAGTTGTTTACAAGGTACATGAGGCAGAGGGAAACAAGCCCTAATCCCAGCTACAACATCTTGGACTGAAGTAGAAGTCCCAACGGCTTTTTAAAAACTGAGTAACTTTAAGGGTCAAAATCTATGGTAGGTTTCACATATTAAGTGTGGGAAAAGCCTACCACAAATAGCAGAGGGCCACAGAGCACAGGAAAATGGACCAGGAAGCAGAAAGTAAAAGGGACAGATCTCTTCAGCTTTGACAGGTGGTGAACTCAGAAGAATATGAAGTGACTCAACCAATTTCAGGGGCAATGTACTGCTCAGAACCAAAAGGTTAGAGATGTCAATCTTAAAAAATATCAACTCAAGAACTCTAAAATCCAAGGTAATGAAATAAAAAAAAAATCAAAGTAGCCCAGTTAAAACTGAAATGGACAAAAGTGTCAGTTCACAGTCACACTGACATTTCCTTCTTTAAGTGGATGCCACAAATAGCTCACTCCTCTTATTCTCCCTCCATACAAGTAAAATGGTAAAAAAAAAAAAAAAAGTAAATGCAACTTGAACAACCTTATTTACAACACCTAAAAATCTTAAGGAAGTTATTATCAGGAATTATGCCTGATGTGTGTATTGGTGTTTTGTTACTGCTACTTCTATAGGACATTTTTTTCATCTATGACAACTTAAACAATCTTATGGCAGAGCTATTTAACCTCATTGCTGTACTAGATAACACTGAGTTTATCACAGTCTTAATGGTACACATCTTGCAATCACAATGCCATGTCTACAGAAGGGCAGTCACCTAGGAACAAGTTCCATATTAAGGAAACCAAATATGCAAAATATTTTTATTTTGGAGCAAAAAGAAAAACAACATGATATGTGTCATCAAATTATCCTATCAAAAATTATTTTTAAAAATTTCCCACTAGCGGGGTGCCTGGGTGGCTCCGTTGGTTAAGTGTCTGTCTTTAGCTCAGGTCAAGATCCTGGGGTTCTGGGATTGAGGGACTGAGCTCCACTGCACTGGGCTCCCTGCTCACTGGGGAGTCTACTTTTCCCTCTCCCTCTGCCCCTGCCCCCAACTCGTGCGCTCTCTCTCTCTCTCTGGTGTGCTCTCTCACTCTCAAATAAATAAATAAAATCTTAAAAAAATAAAAAATCTAAAAATTTAAAAATTCCCCACTAGCACATCATGCAACATCACAATAGTTCAATGTTCAGAAAGAAAACACAAAACAACAGAAGTTTCCCCAGAAAGTTAGGATAGCAGTAAGCAAGCCAGTGCAGAGCCTCTAAGAAAAAAGCAAAATTCACGAATGACACTGGCTGAGAAACTGAGGTTAACAAGGTAGTGAGATGAGGATTATTGCTTACCTTCTTGCTTTACACTTCTCTTCAGGTAGTCCTATATAGCTGCCTACTTCAAAGCCTATAACTTTGTAAACAAATGAAACAGAAGCTAAACAAAGGGACCAAACTCCCTGGGAAGATAAGAAAGAACACAGCAGCCCTACCAACAAGCACCAGTACAACAACTTCCTCTGTATATTTAAATACTCTGGTTTTAAAAGGCTCCAGCTGAACTGCTAAGTACATGGAAGACTACGGATTAGCCAAAGATATTGTACCAGGTCTGGAAATGATGGTGACCTACTCAGCTTCATCATGTCAGTAGAAGAAAGAAAGACTTGCCACCTGAGCTACTGAACATGCTCATTTCTGAAAGCTAATATTTTCCCCTTCAAGCCTATCTCGTCCTCTCCCTTAAAACTACCAAAAATACCCCCAAGCCTTTGCTTTGCAGATAAATACCGCAAATTTTTTTTAAAAAAGTATTTTGAGCTGTCACTCTACTTCCAGATCTGAAATACACCTATGGGACTCATAATCAATCCAGTGTTTCTACAGAGCTATAGAACCAAAGACCAGGGAAAATGTAGTTTTTTTTTTTTAAAGATTTTCTTTATTTATTTGACAGAGAGAGATCAAAAGTAGGCAGAGAGGCAGGCAGAGAGAGAGAGAATGGAGGAAGCAGGCTCCCTGCTGAGCAGAGAGCCTGATGCGGGACTCGATCCCAGGACCCTGAGATTATGACCTGAGCCGAAGGCAGCGGCTTAACCCACTGAGCCACCCAGGCGCCCAAAAATGTAGTTTTTCATCGGGCTTACCTCTCCCACCCGTTTTTGACATTCAACACTAAAAACTTTTCAGTTAAAGATGCAGATCTTAAGACTATCCATGTCTCCGCTGAATACTGCTAGATTGATTAAAAATCTTGACATTTGAAAAGAGTCCCTCAGTGACCAGCTTAATGCTTTCAAACTTGCCCCAAGTCTTTACTCATTCTGCCAATGTAAATGTACCACAGAAACACCACTTCTTCAAAGAAATGAAACTGAGCTATGGCAACATTATTGGAATTAGCTATAAGGAACAGTTAATCCGTTAAAGCCAAGTTGTTTTCTATAGGAACACATTTCTCATTCTGTAGTGTATTACAGCAAAATTGCCAAATGACTGTTTTACATGTAATAAAATAGTTCTCCTATGGACTACAAAATTACATATGTGTCTAGCCCAATGCATGATTCCCTAAGAGGCAGCTCTCTTTTCATGCCAAATCGGAGAAGATCAATTAACTGAACTGAATTAGAGATGTTTGGATTACAGAGCTTACAATGAAACAAATGTAGTTTATTTCTTTAGGGTACCCTTATACTTACCTGCCCTTCCCCCCACCCCTTCTTCTCTACTGAGGTGGTACTTTAATAAATAAGGTAAATAATTCAACAGATGGGGATAACTGTTAAGGAATACATCAACTACCTGTATGTAAATGAAACTTCTTTTACACCTAGAACAAAGCCAAGCTTCATTCCATCCAGTCCACATGAATGATCATCAATTCCAAATATGGAAAAGGAAAATAGGATTGGAAGACAAATCAATGAGGTTTCTATTGCTGAAAATATGGTAACTTTTAAAAATAATTGCAAAGCACAACAGGAAAACTAACTCTGATTACCAAAGAGTAAGACAGATTTAAATTTTTAAATTACAACTGTATAGAGGAATAAAAAGGTAAAAAGGAGCATTTCACAAGTGATCATGATAGCATGTATATATTCATATACATATGCATACACACATGACTAAAAATACCTAACGTTTTCCAAACACTTACTATGTGGCAGGCCTTTCTTGAGTGTTTACATGTAATAACTCTTTTAAATCCCTACCACAATCTGATGAGGTAGATACTATTATTACCCTCTATTTTACAGATAAACTGGGAATCTGAGTGGGCAATCAATTTGTCAGTGGTTACATAGCTACTAAGTGGTGTGGTCAGGATTTGGAACTAGGCATTGTGGTATGGACCTAGGGCCACCTCTACTTACCACAGTCTATGAATGTGTGTGTGTTGTTTGATACAAACCACCTGAAAAATAGTATTCCAGTGGGGAACTGAATTATTGGCTTTAAAGGCTAACACCCGGAAATTAGAACAAAATAAAATTGTTCACACTGGGCATATTATAAAAATTAAAATAAACAGAAGGTTAAAAACATAAAACAGTAGAAAGAACTGCTGTAAAGATGAAAATCTGCAGGAAATTATGTTGTAATATTACAAATGGACTGGGTATTAATAAAAAGCATCCCATTGAAAGAAAGGATCAAAACATGTAATATTTTTATTTATTATAAATGTAACGCATGTTCACTGTAAACATTTTGGAAAACATAAAAAAGCAGATAGAAGAAAATAAAAATCACACATAATCTCACAACCAAAGAAAATGACAGTCATTCCTGACAGTCATTTTCTATGGAAGTACATTCACATGTTAACATTACACTGTATGTTTTCATATAGTTTGTTTTCAACTGAACTGTATAAACATTTTCTTAGATGGTTAAGCTTCTTCAAAAATAGTTTAATGGCTCCATGATATTTCATCATACGGGTGTACCATAATTTAGATAATCATTTCCTTCTTGTTAAAACTGTGGAGAACATCTCTATGCATTAAAGTTTATCCAGGTCTCAGACTTATTTTCTAAGGATAAAGTTTTTTTAGAAGCATAATTCCCAGATCAAAGTATATGAACATTTTTTTAAAGCTCTTGATGCATTTTACCAAATTGCTTTCCAGAAAGACAGTGCCACTTAAAGAAAAAAAAAAAAAAAGACTTCACTGAGTTAAAACTTCAAGAATATTTATTTACAACCAGCATTTATGAATCATTTTAATTGGTGGCAGCTGCTTTAAATGTTCTCATTGTTAAACCAGTAAAACACCACAATGGAAACAGACTGTCTTAATTTAAGGTCAAACGGCAGTTATAGTTTAAAAATTAAACTCAAGAATATTTGCCTCGTGGTAAGAATGGCTTCCTTCCAACTTGCAGACTCCTGTTCTTCAAAAACACTTATGTCCAAAAAAAAAAAATCTTATTCTACAGTCTTATGCCATAAAACAAGAAGGATCTAAAGAGGCTTTTTTATACTGTGTTTTCTTAAAAAAGTTGACAGATACTTAAAAAAAAAATCCATCTCTTTTCATTGTTCCTCATGGAACACACTATAAGGCAAGAGATTACATTTAAAAACTAAAAGATAAACACAACTCTAAAAGTATTTAAGGAGGGCATGTGATAGGATGATCACTGGGGGTTGATATGCAACTAATGAATCATTGAACACTGTATCAAAAACTAATGATGTACTATATGTTGGCTAATTGAATTAAAAAAAAAAGAAAAGGAAAAGTACTACATTATATTAAAAAAATGGATCTTTGTTTTAAAAAAAAGTATATGTTGGGAGATTATTTCTTCAGAGGTGCTCTATACCTAACAGCCCTTCCTCTGCAATCTGTCTTTAAGTGCTTGGCCACATCCTTGTATGTCATCTCTATTAGGGTTATTCACAACCATGCAAAACAAACAGCAAGTTCTTAATCCCGAGAATGAAAGGTAGACACTGCTAAGGGGTGTCACAGGCAATGTTCCTTTCCAAGACCATTTTCCTAAGAACTGACTTTTTCAGAAAGTCTACCAGGGGTCACTGGTCTCATGGTTTGAGCAATAATTTTAAAGTGCTTTATTTTTTCTTCACAGTACATATCTCTACCTATTTGTTTACAGTCTCCCTACTAGATTGTAAGCTCCAAGGGGACAGTTCTTCTTTTGCATGGCTTTATCCCTAGCCCCTGGCACATAGTGAGGGCTAAAGATATGTTTGTTGAATGAATGAAATAATTTAAATAACTTGAAATGAATAATTTAATCTAATGAAGATCACACTAAAAGGGACTGTTGTGGGTCTAGGCCTAAAAAATACTATTTTTAAATGTGTACTGGGCATCTAACTGTGGCACACAGCATTCTTATCAAAGGCTTGGGGCATCTGGGTCACTTGCTTAGTTGGTTAAGCGGCCAACTCTTGGTTTCAGCTCAGGCTGTGTGATCCCAGGGTCCTGAGATCGAGTCCTGTGACAGGCTCCACACTCAACAGGGAATCTGCTTGATATTCTCTCTCCCTTTCCCACTGCCCTTTCCCTGCCCCACTCTCCGCTGACCCGGCTCACACGCATGCATACTCTCTTTTTCTCTCTCAATAAATAAATAAAACTTTTTTTTCATAAAGAAGGCCAAGTTTCTTTTTTTTTATTTTTTAAAATTTATTTATTTGACAGAGAGAGAGATCACAAGTAGGCAGAGAAGCAGGCAGAGAGAGAGAGAGAAGGAAGCAGGCTCCCTGCTGAGCAGAGAGCCCGACGTGGGACTCGATCCCAGGATCCTAAGATCATGACCTGAGCCGAAGGCAGAGGCTTAACCCACTGAGCCACCCAGGCGCCCAAATAAAACTTTTTTTTAATGATTTTATTTATTTATTTGACAGACAGAGATCACAAGTAGGCAGAGAGGCAGGCAGAGAGAGAGAGGGGGGAAGGGAAGCAGGCTCCCTGCTGAGCAGAGAGCCCCGATCGAGGCTTGATCCCATGACCCTGAGACCATGACCAGAGCGGAAGGCAGAGGCTTAACCCATTGAGCCACCCAGGCGCCCCCCAAATAAAACTTTTTTAAAAAGAGTTTATTTATAGGAGAGAGAGTATGAGAGGGGGAGGGCCAGAGGGAGAAGCAGACTCATTGCTGAGCAGGGAACCCCATGCAGGACTTGATCCTGGGACTCCAGGATCATGACCTGAGCCAAAGGCAGTCACTTAACCAACTGAGCCACCCAAATGCCCCTAAATAAAACTTTTTTAAAAAGAATTTATATCAGGGGCGCCTGGGTGGCTCAGTGGGTTAAGCCTCTGCCTTCAGCTCAGGTCATGATCTCAGCGTCCTGGGATCGAGCCCCGCATCGGGCTCTCTGCTCGGCGGGGAGCCTGCTTCCCCCTCTCTCTCTGCCTGCCTCTCTGCCTACATGAGATCTCTCTCTCTGTCAAATAAATAAATAAAATCTTTAAAAAAAAAGAATTTATATCAAAGGCATAAACAGCTTTCTTGGGCCTCCAGGTAGAGTTTAAAACTCAAAGTTTATAGAGATATCTTTTAAGGAGATAAATGTCTCAGGAATAAAATCGGGGGAAACCTAAGAGATGTTTTGTTTTTTTCTTTTTGAAGATTGATATATTTGTTTTAGAGGGAGAGAGTGGGGGGCAGGGACAGGGAGAGAGAATCCCAAGCGGACTCCCCTCTGGGCATGGAGCTGTGAAGCGCCATCTCAAGACGCCGAGAGCAAGACCTGAGGCAAAACCAAGAGTCAGACATTCAACCAACTAAGCCACAGAGAAGCCCCAGAAACATTTTGTTCTTAGAATTCTAGTGCTCAGCTACTTCATGTATCAGAACCTCAGAGTTTAAATCAATGGGGTATAATAGTATTAAAGTACTGGAACAGGATGAGAAGAGGATAGAAACAGGCTCGAGGCTCTACACCACCATCCATTAGTCTAAAGACCGTGAAGGAGTCCTCTAACTCCCTTCGGCTTCAGACATGGAAATGCAAAGACGGGGAGGAGTGCACAGTCTGTTCAGTGGACTGCCACAGGGATCCAAGAGTACTAGCCATTTGAAAGGTCCTGAAACCAACAAGTATTTATAATGCTGTATCAATAAAGGTAAAATTATTGTTACCATTTTTGGCCGGTGAGACCTCTATTAAGTAGCCCCTCAATAATTGTTAAATTATTAACAATTGTTAAATCGTTAAATTGTTAAAGTATCCTTAGATACTTAGGAGAAGTAGGAATACTTGAGTATTACAATTTCATGTTATAATTAGTTATAGTAAGGATTACAGTTTCACAGGTGGCTCTTGACTAGATTCTATATCTGGGGAAATGTAAGATTCTGGTGCTGACAGGGGCACCATGAGAGACTGTGCCTTGCTCAGTTGAGTGCTTCAGGACTTGAGGAACATGAAGGAGGAAAGTGAGAGTCAACAATCAATGACAGCATACTATGAGTCAAATATGATCAGGTGCTTTCACAGGCATTTTAATCTTCACAACAACACAACTTTCAAAAGGCATTTACAGATGAGAAAACAGGCTGAGAGGTCAGTTGACTTCAGCCTAGGACACTGCTAGAATGGGGCAGACATGACATAATCACCCAGGACTATCTAACTCCAAAGTCACAGAAATAGTTTATCATCCTCAGATAAAACTGAGCTTCTGCACCATTTCCTTTTTTGTTATTTCAATTATTCTTGTGGTTGATACATGGGCTAACAAAACATGCTAGTCCACTCTATACCATCAGGAACCATAGAAGCAGTAAGAAAATTCTGAATACACAGGGAAAGGATAATTCTCGATCTGGGGAAAACAGTTAAGGCTGGCCTCCATGTGCAGGTGGGTAGAAGAGTCATCAGAGCCATTAACCATGCACTGGATGACAGTTTAAAAGATTTAACTTGGGATACCCTCAGCAACCACAAAAAGTCAATTTCCAGCATTCTCCATAAGATAAACAACCTTGGGTTCAGAGACTTATAGAGGGGTGACTAAGGAAGTCTGTTATCCCCAAGAAGTATATCTAGGTCAAAAGAAATGCTCTGCCTGAAAATACCCAGAGAAATACCTGTTAAGAATCCCTTTATTTGTATAGGAACAGAATACAATGGAAATGTTTAATCAGAACAGAGCAAAACTGGACATCAAGGAAATGGTTCTGGAGGTGGAACGTTCTAAGCAGAAGCTAGTTAAATCATGGTAGAGCATATCCAGAGCAAAAACAAACAAACAAACAAAACCAGTAAATCATCAAATTTCAGGGCTAAAATTCTAGGGCAAGAGATAAGGAGAGCTGGGAGCATAGTTACCTTCAAATACCTAGAATTGTTCCAGGTTTGGTGTCAACACAACTAGAAGCAGGATTTGGTTTTGTGTTGCTCTGATAGCCTTTTGGAAAGTTGAAAGCATCCTCTTAGACCACAAGAATCTGGGAGTTCTCTTTAAGGAAACCCAACATCAGGGTAGCTCCGGAGTTGTGTGGGTTCCTATACTGTCACTCCTTTCCGAGCCAAGCTGCCAACTGGCAAGTAAGGTAGAATCTTAAAATGTCACTAATAGTTACAAGGTGAAGGCAGTGACCATGAATGGTTGGTTCACAGGCACAATCCTTGGTATATATTCTTCCCAAGCCATCGGATACCAAGGAATGTGACCTAGGTGGAGCCAGGAGACAAAATTAGCCTACCCTTCAAATTCTGACCCCTGTATCTTTACTGGGCGGGGGGGAGGAGTGGGGAGACCGGGGTGAAGCGAAGGGACAGTCATAGAGCAAGTATGGGCTCAAGCTTGACCAAGGCCACAGGGAGTGCCCAAGGAATGCACTGCCCGGAAGTCAGTCTGAAATGCATGGAGTTCTCCCAAGGCTGTTGTCACCAGTGCCAGCAACAAAGGCTGGAGATGACAAAACCAATGCTGAAAGCCGTAAGAAGCTCTTCACATCCTTTAAATCTTTGACTAAATATCACTTTCCAAGAAGACCTTCTCTCAACCTATCCAGAGGATAGCAACTCTGTTGTTTTCTGTGTTGATCCCTGTTTACTCAGCCCAAATACACATTAGTCTAGTCAGTCTGTTTCCCCCACTAGACTGTAAGCCTAATGAAACCAAAGACCCTGTCTAACGTGTTTGTCCTTATGTCCCCCATGCTAGCACAGTGCCTAGAACACAGTAAGTGCTGAAAAATAATTCAATAAAAAATAGTCTATGACAGTGATTCTCAAAGTGTATTCCCTGGACATCCAGCACTGAGGTCACCTGGGAACTTGTTAGAAGTTCGAATTCTCAGGCCCCACTCCAGACTCAATGAATCAAAAACTTCAGGAGTGGGGCCAGCAAACTCCATTTTAACAAGCTGTCCGGGTGACTTTTTTGCATGCTCAAGTTGGAGGACCACTGGTATAGAACAAGGATGTGTAAAAATGCAATTATCAAGGGTACAGAAATATACATTTCCTGGTAGTGGGAAGCATAAAGGTAAAGATTCTTTTCTAACATGGGGATGGAACGCTTAGCCAGGTCAGCCATAATTCTAAGGCCAGTATGCATGCAACTAATATTTTATCTAGACTGTAGCAAGAATTTCCAAATAGAGGCTAAGTAGAAATCTTGGACAACTTACTTAACCTCTCTAAGGTTGTTTCCTTATCTGTGAGGAGGGACCATCCTCACAGGTTAATAAAGATTAAATGAGATTTTAAAAGAAATTTATCCAAGTTCTAGTGTATAGTAAACACTCAATAAATGGTGGTGGTGCTGCCTCTTATTGAATCTGTTTTGGAGGCCTGTGAAGATGAGTATCTCACAGGTGCAGTTTTCCACCTCCAAGAAGGCCCTGGAAAGAATGAAAAGTGTGCTATTTTTCCAAAGGGTAACACCCAAATGCTGGGATACAAGTAGCTTAGTGAGAGTGTAAGGATACACCATTTGCTAGACCCCAAAAGCCCAGAGATGCCAAAGGAAAGAGATAAGTTAACTCCTGAAGGGTTAACGCAAGGGGAGGAAACAAGACAGGAACAGAACAAGCAACTGCTAAGCAGCAGGTAAGAATTGCTGGTAGTGAAAATGGCTGAGCCCAAAGAGCAAGGTTGTGCTGTGATGGACTCTTCTCATCTGGCAAGAAGGTAGTCCTTCCATGTATGGTTTCTGTGTTTTCCGAACCAAAAATTGGTACAGTCTTATGAATCCGAGGATACTTACGGATGTATGGGCCAAACTGAAATCAGGGCTGCCCTGGGAAATCCAGAATATGTAGTTACTGTCTGGAAATAGTCTATTTTTATAAGAACCCAACACCAGTATGGCTAAAGAACTGCACAGAATTTCACAATACCCTCATACAGTCTCTGGTTATGACTCACCCTGAATGATGAAGGCTGTATGGGCACATGACCCTGAAAAACTTAGAGCGTGTGTGAGAAGTTACTTAGGGTCATCTTCTCTTTCTTCCCATTCGACCAGATCCTTCTAGTTCTATAGTCACTGGCCAAAATCTGGAGACCTTAGTAAAAGATCATCAAGGTTATCTCTAGTATCCTAGATTAGCTACTAATGCATTTTAATACCTATTCAAGGGTTCTTTTTGGACAGTTTCATTGCCTTTGATGATAGTAAGGAGGGACACAAGGTCTTTCAATGCAGAATCATGTTCATGAGTTAGCAGTTTCTTGATCCAAATGGGAAAGATAAGCAGAATTTTATAACCACTGGTTATAAAAAATAGGGCTGGTTAGAAAAGTTAATGGCCTTACTGCCAGTGATTCTGTCAATTATGAGACCTGCTGCCACCAAGTCAGTCATGGGTAGGTGAGTTTGAGCAATTTACCTTCTTGTGGAGTAGCAGGCTGAAGAAAGATAAAAGAATTCTATCTACCAGAATTTAAGAGTAGGTTGTCAGAAGTGGGGGATGGGGGATAAGCCATGTCTTGCTGGTCTTCAATTTTCCTTCCAGGAATACTTTTCTCAAATAGAAATCAAAATTTTGGGGGCACCTGGGTGGCTCAGTCGGTTAAGCATCTGTCTTCAGGTCGGGTCATGATCCCCGGGTTCTGGGATCAAGCCCTGCATTGGGCTCCTTGCTCGGTGGGGAGTCTGCTTCTGCCTCTCACTCTGCCTGCTGCTCCCCCTGCTATGTGCATGCTCTCTGTCACATAAATAAATTTAAAAAAAGAAATCAAAATGCAGAGACACACTAACTATGCAGGCACCTAATGAGACTGAGGAGGCACTGTTGAATTAGAGGATCTTGCACTTCTGGAAGATGGCTATGCCTCTAGACCCAGTTGAGTAAGAACTTTCAAATCGTTCTAGTTTCTTCACCAACCCTGGAAAAGCAAGGTAATCTTGCTGTTGGGAATTGGAGAGAACACAGCCTACCACTGGGTCTCCGTCAGAGTGACTACAATTATCATGACTTGATCTAATTGCAATCTGGAGCTGTTTACACCTCCTTAGGTAATAAAGGCCTCCCTGGTTTCCTGAGTATCATCATTCTGAGAAAAAAAATTAGCATGAACGCTGCTGCTCAGAATTCCTCCCCTCAACAATTTCTTGTAGCTCAATCTTCCAAGTTACTAGTCTACTTGACACTGTAGGACCAGTTAGGGCTGCGTATACTATGTCCTTGGAAGACTGAGTCTGTTATCTGGAGGCGAGTCAGTTTTGGTGGCATACAGTTGTCTGGACTAAGACGACTAAAAAAGCTAAGAGGTTTTTCCTTGCCCCGCTCTTTGTCAGTAGAATGTGGGGGCCATCCCACAGGGATAAACAATATAAGAAGCCAAACTACAGTTGACAGGGTCAGTTTAGTACAACAAACCATTATGAAGCACCTTCTCTACTATTTGCTAGGTACTAGGGCTCAGAAATGAAAAAGACCAACCCTGGGATGTCTGGGTGGCTCCTGATGGATGTTAAGTGTCTGCCTTCAGCTCAGATCATGATCCCAGAGTCCTGGGATTGAGTCCTGCATTGGGATCCTTGCTCAACAGGGAGCCTGCTCCTCCCTCTGCCTGCCACTCCCCCTGCTTGTGCTCATGCTCTCGCACACACATGCTCTCTCTCTCTCTCTCTCTCTCTGACAAATAAATAAATAAATCTCTTAAAAAAAAAAACAGAGGTACTTAAAAAAAAAAGGGAAAAGACCAACCCTACTCATCAGGAGTTTATAGTCTGATAGGTGAAGGAGAAAAACACATGCACAGAATTTAACATAAACCAAATAGCTATGAATGAGAAGTGATGGGGGCAGAGAAGGCAGCCACTTCATGTGGGAATTCAGGGAAGCAACAAAGGAGAGGACCAGGGAAAGTACTTGAGCTCAAGATCTGTGGCTCGGAGCCATGAGATAATATACATCAAAGGTGTAGTAAAGGAAAAAGGGAAGGCTAGAAAGCTCCTGGTCAGAGCTGAAGGCACACCACTGCTTTTGAACTTCTTTAGGTGACTAAGGCTCTGACAGGGTAGAAACTTGTGGCAAATGTTCACTCACCCGTCCACCCGTACATATGCCCTTACCAAAGATCTGATTTGGTGGAGAAATGTGAAAGAAGAGCAGGTGTAAAACAGGGTGCGTGCCACATAAGTCCCCAGCAGCCATCACTGTTCTTCATTTCTCCCACAAGCTTTACCAGAATTGCAGGGGTCAGATGGTGCACTCTCAGGAGTTGAGAAAAAGACTAGAAATCTCTGAAGTATAGCTGCAGGCAAAATTACAGACCTTCCTCTGCAGGACGTCAACAGTGTGTGGCTGACAGAGCTCTCCAAAATCCATTGGGTTATGGCACAGCCCTTCTCTCTAGATGAACAGGGTGAGCCTGCCATGAACCTCTACAGCACCACATGCGTTATTTGGTAGAACGCCAAACTATACCACTTCTTTCCTAAACCACTATTTGTACCTACTCTTTCGTCTCAAACCTAACCTCACAGCTAATCCTTATGCAAACCAGAGTCCTCTCTGAGCTAACCTATTCGTCTTCTCTTCAACAACGACTCTACTCTGTTTTAGAGGTGACCAATCTCTCACTCTGTTTCAACCGTACAACGCCTATGCCAGCTATTTCCCAACTGGTTAAAAAATCAAGTCAAAGTGAATGAACAGATGCTTTAATTTCAAGCCTTTCTTCTTACTCCTCACCTACCCTGATTCAAATTTCTCAAATATCCTCATTTCCTCATAGTTCCCTGAACAAAATCAACTCTGTTTATGATCCTCACCGACTGTAATACCTAGTCCACTCCCCCCAATTCAAATTCTAAATCCCTAGGATTTCAAACATAATTCAGAATCTTCCATGAATTTGAAATCCTTCCCCAGTAAGTGAAGTCCATCAATTTTAATATGACTAACATGTCTCCCCCATTCTCGTGTAGAATCATGAATACCCAACTCCCCATTATCTACCTGTGGCCATTTCACCTCTTTCCACTTACTGGCTTGGGGTATGTCCACTCCAGTAAATGTGCTGGATGGAGCATGACAGAGAAGACACATACAGACAACTCACAGAATGAGGGCAAAAGTCAAGAAAAAGAGGCAAGGAAATCATTATTTTGTACTATTTGCATTCAGGTCCCTTACAGAAGCAGGGATAATAAAAGGCATTATATATATTATATAGATAATATATATATATCATTTAATTACATCAAATTATATTGGAAGTTTCTTAAAATAGAAGTAGTAGCCACAGAAATAGGCACCTGCTTAGTGAAGTGGAAAAGATGGCTTACTTATGTATGTCCGAGGGGAAAAGAAAGTTGGTAAATTATTTGAAGTATACTGTAAGTTTATAGGCCAAGATTAATATAAAATGTGTGTGTGTGTACATAAACACCCATACTTACAAGGTAAATGTGTCCATCCTATTCACCCCTGTAAGAATCTTTCCAAACCAAATAGAAGTTCTTTAAACTTCTATTAGTCCGCAGTAAATTGTCAAATACATAGATGGCACCCAAGTGGTAGCTGACAGTGATCGTCAATCCTAGCTGAATGAAAACCTACCCAAGCCATGTGCAGGAGGAAATTAATCTTTAATCATAAAAACACTCAAGAAAAGGATCCTGTGTGTTACAGAATTCTTATAATTGTACTAGAAGATATACTGTAATTTACTTAGTATAGCCAAGAATTTATAGAACCATGATTCAGAGTTGCACACAATCTGATTTTAGCACTAAAGCTGAAAAATAAAACCTACTGGAATCAATCCAACTTGCTTTATTTCCTGGAATACAGGTAAAAACCCACCATATTTTAACATCAGGATAATAGAGACTATAAATAACAATGCTCTTTCTCCTAATGAACCCATAGTAGTTTGTTGATTTAGTTACAAAAAAAATTACTTACAGCAAATGATCAAGGAAAACAAATGTTTTCTTCAATTCTCTTCCAGTAACGGTCACCCCCTATATGAAAAAATATTTATGTGCCACTGACAAAGCAACTCTCAGTTGATAATTCACTGTGAACTTGAGATCTGAAGATTTTCCCCCCCAGTTTCATTTGGCACACCTGCAAAGCTTACCTCCTTAAATTTTATACACAAGCAAACATAACTAATATAGATGTCAAATCCATTCATTGCCTATGCTATTGACATAATCTTCAGAATCAAGCTATTTTACAGCTACCATTATCTATTTTAACTTGTCAGTTGTAAAAGATTGATGCCAATTAGGTTGTATGCTTAGCCTGATAATTTTATTTAGTTAACACGGCTCATATAAAGTTTACACAACAAAAGATGCATTAAAAAATACATTTCCATTCTTCTTTGTGTATCCATAGAACTACTGATATGTACCACATAGGGTTCCAATGATTGAAGTTTTAATGAAAATTAAAATTCCATAAAACATTTCTACTGCTCAACAATAATCAAAGGGCCAGTGGTTAAAAAAAATGGACAATTTTCATCCTATATCAATGGCATATAAAGTTAAGACCTGAGGAAATCAGGTATTTTGAGGGTATAAGGTTTATGCAACTTCTCAAAATTGTACTTACTAACCATAAGCACATAAAACAGGTTCTTTGTGAACAGAGCTTTAAAACGCATTCTTTTATCTCTAACAGTATATATTTCTTTTGTACACATTATGAATTCTTTAAAAAGCCCTTATCAGGGATTATTCTTATTGCTATTTTTTTTAATATTCAGTGGAGCCAGAACCTAATAACCTGCTTACAATTTCTCAAGGAGTTCAGCTACTCTATTTTCTTCCATATTATAATGCTTAATGTTTTTGAAATTGCAGTACCCCATTATTAGTTGGCTGACTTCGTGACACACTCTTTTTCTCTCCTACAAATGTGGCATGTGTGGGTATTTTAATTCAAAATAATTTTGGTTTAAAACTTTCCTGACACCTTTTGAAGTATCAAGAGGCAGATGAAAAAAATAACCTCTTAACTTCCCTGCCTTAAGAAAATTTTTAAACAAAACTTCACTCAACACTTTTATATGCAACAATATTCTATCTGGCTGGATAACAGTAGAATGAGGGGAGGAAGAGAAAGAAAGCACAAAGATGAAAATATGGGGTCTCTGCTACCAAAGGAGCTTACCATCTAATGTGGGAGGTAGATATGTACACAAATAATAGAAAACATTCACTGACTGAGGTATAGGGGAGGGGTGATGAGGGTTACAGGCGGGGATCAAGGGTACGAGGACGTGTCAGATCTGAAAGGAAACCACGTCACAGTTTCAAATTGGAACACTGATGTCATGCTGAAGATTTCCAAGTACATTCCATTATCCTACATATGTATTCCCACTAAGATGTAAAGAGGTACATACAGAAATGCACATACAGAAATGTACATACAGAGGTACATACAGAAATGCTAAATACAGTTATCTCGATTGTATTCTGCTCTCCAAGCCATGCCCCTATGGTGCTTTATCCTCCAAGGGAGGACATTTGTTTACTAATCAACACAAAGGCAATACATGTGCTAGTTGCGGTCCTGAATACATGGATATTGTCTCCTGTCTTTCTCTCTACTACCAATGCTACCATCTCTGCTTTTATCAATAAAGCACTAGTTAAGTGGTATGTCCACACAGTGGAATACTGTGGTACATCCATGCAATGAAATATCTTGCAGGCATTAAAAAAAACAGGCACTGTAGTCTAATTCTATTGTGACAATGGGTTTTTTGGTATTGATAGTACACTATAGTTACAGAAGATAGATTAGTGGGGGAAGCTGGGTGATAGGTACATGGGAATCTCTCAGTACTATTTTTGTAACATCCTGTGAGCCTATAATTATTTTGAAATAAAAAGGTAAAGGAAAGAAGAGAAGAATGAGGCATTTCTATGTATGCCAATATAGAAGTATGCCCAAGATGGCCTCTTAACTGCAAAAAAGTTAAAGAAAAGCACGTATAGTATGCTACTCTCTGTGCAAAACAAAAGGGTACATCCATGTGCATAGATGCTAGTATAGGCATCAGCTATCTCTGTAAAGATAGAGAACTGGTGGCAGCAGTGATTGTCTCAGGGGAGGGGAACAGGATGGCAGGGAGTCAGAGGCGGGGGGAGGGGGAGCTCCATCTCATGGTCCCCTTGAAATGGGGGACCATGAATTTCATACCATGTGCACATACTCCTTCTTCCAAAAAAGTTCATTCCTAGGGGGCACGGTCTTCCGACCAAAAGGTTTTAAAGTATCCCTTCTATCTGAGGTATTACTCTTCACCCAGTTTAAAAGGCCCAGGGACCCAGGTGTGGGATTTAGGGATAGGTTCTTCCACTGATCCAGCATTCGGCAGTGTTCTCCTGTCAGACAGTGAGTTGGCTACTGGAGGGCAAGGGGCCAGAGCATTAGCTGCACCCAGCCTAAAGTCTGACATATTTAGGGACATAGACGGTCTTGAATTGATTTGACTATTATCCTATCCCTTTTATCCTACTCTTAAAACCCCAGACCTAGAAGGATTCTTTACCATTGATTCTGCCCCAGCATGATGTTTAAAAAATTAACTTCTCATTAGCATGAGTCATTCCAAGGTCAACGACTGTCTATCTCCAGACACCAATGCTCAAAAAGATACAGGCTTATTCTAGTAAAGGCAAGACTTTTTGTGGTAATATGGGTGATTTGTAAATTTCCTTTTGGTTTTCACATCTGTGTGTCTATGAACCAGATGACTCTTCAGTCAGCTAAAATACTCCAACCACGCTCATCACTCCCTAACTTCTATAGGTTTTATTTGTCCTTCCATAAGATGTTTACTCATTTATATTAGATATCTCAGTGTATAACTTAGCTCTTTTACGTGAGTATAAACTTCTTTTTAAGATTTTATTTACTTATCTGAGAGCAAGAGCATGCACTGGAGCAAGCAAGGGGAGGAACAGAGCGGGTGGCAGAGGAACAAGCAGACTCAGCTGAGGGCATGAACGTGGAAATGGACCCAGGGCTTCATCTCATGACCCTGAGATCATGACCTGATAGGAAATCAAGAGTCCAAGAGCTGGATGCTTAACTGACTAAGCCACCCAGACATCCCTAGAATATAAACTTCTTAAGGGCAGGGAAGCCTTATCTATCTCATTATTCCCAAAGTAGTTAATTTCTAGGTTAATCATCTTTGGACAGTTCATTTAATTAAGATGATCTAATTTTAAAATTAACTTAAAAAATCATTTAACTTATAACTGAACTAATTTGTTTAAAATAGTATAATGGGATGGGGCACCTGGGTGGCTCAATTAGTTAAGCGTCTGCCTTTGGCTCAGGTCATGATCCCAGGGTCCTGGGATAAAGCCCCACCTCCTGCTCCCTGCTTAGTAGAGAGTCTGCTTCTCCCTCTCCCTGCTGTTACCCCACTTGTGCTCTCTGTCAAATATATAAATAAAATCTTAAAAAATAATATAGTGGGTTGTTGTGAGGGCAAATAAAAGACTTTTACAAGTATATTATAGAAAGAAATTATGCTGCCATAACTAACAAGCCTCATCCCTTGAGGATGTTGCTCTGACCTCATGGAAGTCAAACCAGCACCTTCCTTATCTATATACTGGAACCTCATCCTCTCTCTCTTCCTCAACCAGCTACAGCTGGCTGCTAAACTGAAACATTACTACAAAATTGCTAAGCTACTCTCTCTTTAAACTTGGTAAACAAATGCTAAGATCCCTGGGAGGAGGGGGAAGACAGGAGATGGTAGTCCCTTCTGAGAGCACGGGTTCAAGAGCTTCCTACTCACAAGGAATCCTGCTTTGTCTGCTGGACACCCCTGACCCTGACAGCCAGCCCCCAGAAGCCATGCAGTCTTTGTTTCATGCTACTTGCAGCTGGTTCAAGATCCATTCAAAATTGTTCAGATCTTTTAACCATTTTGTCTGCCACTTTTCTTCTTCCTCAAACAAACAGAACTGAAAGCAAGTCAAAATTAGAGCTGTCTCCCCATAAAAACCAATCACCAATATTATAATGTAAGTCATAATGGCATTTATCATCTAGAACTGTTAGTCCATTCTGTACTTCTTTAGTGACTTAGGTTACGTAACTTCCAAAAGTTTAAGTTATACTAAAAATCTCTAATTTCTCTTCATTATTTTTAAAGTAAGCATTAATATAAAATTAATTAAATATGACAACACTTCACAACTTGTCCTTAATAATAAGTCTTGATGAGGGCAAGAAACATATTTATCTTTGAATCTCCCACAATGCCTTGGTCATGGTAAATTCTTCAGAAATATTGATTTGCATTCACTTTTTCAAGGATGCACTCAATCTGCATATTGACAGATGACTCATTTCTAAAATTCAAAAATTTGTTGGGGCGCCTGTGTGGCTCAGTGGGTTAAAAACTCTGCCTTCAGCTTAAGTCGTGATCCCAGGGTCCTGGGATACAACCCTGCATCTCATCTCTGGCTCTCTGCTCAGCAGGGAGCCTGCTTCTCCCCCTGCCCTGCCTGCCTATCTGCCTACTTGTGATCTATGTCTGTCAAATAGGTGAATAAAATCTTTAAATAAATAAAATTCAGAAATTTGTATAAAAACAATTCAACTTTTTTTTTTAATTTACGTGCCATAATTATTTCAGAAAAGAAAAATTTTTTTCACAGTCTCTTAAGACCTCAATCTGAGGTGCACCTGGGTGGCTCAGTCTTAACCAACTGAGCTGGTTAAGCATCTGTCTTCAGCTCAGGTCATGATCCCAGAGTCCTGGGATCAAGGCCCGTGTTGGGCTCCCTACTCAGGGAGGAATCTGCTTCTCCCTCTTCCTCAGCCCCCTCCCTCTGCCCCTGCTCTCCTCCTCTCTCTCTAGCTCTCTCAAATAAAAAGCAAACTTAAAAATCTTAAAAAAAGACCTCCATCCGAGCTAAAAACAACTTTCCAGGCAATAGATATACACACTTTGTGACCGAGACTGCACATCAGACTGAAGGTCTCTTTGAATTAGTTCTGGAAGAGAGGCAAGTAAGCTCAAGGAGAGATTTTTAACTTGTCTTCAGTTCCTTGAGGGGTGTCATAAAATTCTTAAACACATTAATTTTAATATCAAAAAATAAATATGTGCCATTAACCACTTTTAGGAGAGGGGAGCGCTATGTTATAAAACCAGTGCTTGAGTATTACAACTCTCAACAATGTTAGAAATCCTACCAAGAAAGAGGCAAGGCTTAAATTCTCTATGCTATATAGTTTTCCCATCTAAAGAATGGGATAAGAGCAAACTCTTAGTTTAAGAGATTGTTCTAAGAATGGATCATTATGAAGTGCTTTTAGTATTTTATTAAAATTTACCTGCAATGAGGTAAAAATATTCTATGTAGGCAATATAGTTCAACCTGCTTACAACATATGAAAAATAACTTCCAAATGAAACTTAACTTTGAAAATAATCAAAACTTTACTTCGAAAATAAGTCATCTATAATCTCATTCCCTTAATCTAACCTGTATCCCATCACAATGAGATTTCTAAAGCTAACTACCAATTCTTTATTCTAGTTTGAGTGTTTTCTTAAGGGTCACCTTGGGAGTTATAATTAACATATAACTTTCAAAAATCTACTTCAGAATAATAGCAACCAATGTCAATAGTTTACAAAATCTTTCTTCTACTATAGCTGTTTCCTACCCTGCTCTTTTAAACCACTATTGTCATTCAAATGGCCTCTTTGTACATAAGCTCATCAACAGTTTTATAATTATTGCTTCATTCAACAATCTTTTAAATCAGATAAGAGAACAAACGTTACAAACAAGGATACCTTTACACTGTCTTTTGTATTCATCCGTGTAGTCCCCTTTATCAGCGCTCTTTTAGTATATTCAAGTTACTGTCTAGCGTCCTTTCAATTCAGCCTGAAGGACTCCCTTTAGTATTTCTTATAGAGCAGATCTGCAGCAACAAGTTCTCTCAGCGTTTGTTTATCTGGAAATGTCCTATTTTTTCCCGCAGTTATGAAGGACAGTCTTGCTAGCTATAGGATTCTGGACAATCCATTATTTCAGCCCTTTGAATATTTCATCCCACCACCCTTCTAACCTCCATGATTTCTGATGAGAAATCAGCTGTTAATCTTATTCAGAAGCCCATGTCTGTGATGAGTCCCTTTGCTCTTGCTGCATTCAAGATTCTCTTTGTTTTCATCTTTTAACAACTTGACTATCATGTGTCTAGGTGTGAATCCTTCTGAGTTTATCCTACTTTCAGTTGAACTCCTTGGATGTTGCAGATCAATGTTGTTTTAACAAATTTAGGACGTGTTCGGCCATCATTCCTTCAAATATGCTTTCTGCTTCCCCACCTTCTCCTTCTGGGACTCCTATTGTATGTATGTTGGTATACTTGATGGTGTCCCATAGATCTCTTAAGAGTCTGCCCATTTTTTTTTTTCATTCTTTTTGTTCCTCAGATAGTCTAATCTCAATCTGTCTTCAAGTGTGCTGATTCTTAATTCTGCCACTCACATCTGCTGCTGAAACACTTTAGTAAATTTTCCATTTCAGTTACTGAAATTTTCAACTCCACATTTTCCATTTGGTTCTTTTTAAAATAATTTCTATCTCTTTACTGATATTCCTTATTTGATGAGACAGTCATATACTTTCTTTTAATTCTTTAGACATGATTTCCTTTTAATATATTTATAATAGCTCATTTAAAGTTTTGACTAGTAAGCACAACATCTGGGTTTCCTCAGGAACAGTTTCTATTGACTATATATGTGTCATACTTCCCTGTGTCTTTGATTGTATTTTATTTTTTGTTGAAAAGTAAACATTTAAAATAATGTAATGTAGCAAGTTTGGAAATTAGATCCCTCTGTAAGGTTTGTTCTTCTTGTTGGTTGTTTAGTGGCTTTCTTGGACTGATTCTGTAAAGTCAGTATTCAGTGTCATGTGTGGCCCCTTGAAGTCTCTACTCAGTTAACTTAGGGGTCAACTAATGATTAGAAAGGGATTTTCTAAATGTTTTGAACCAGTGTATCTTTCACCCTATGTCAAGAGACCGTGTGTGTGTGTGTGTGTGTGTGTGTGTGTGTGTATGTGTGTGTGTATTAGGGTATGCTTTCAATGCTCTAGCAGTTTACAAATGTACCTTGGCCTTCATTTCCTGCTTCCTCAGCTTCTCAAGGTTAGCCAGAGGTGAGCTAATTGGGGCTCCTCAAGTTTTTCTTGGGCCTACACACAGCCCTACACATGGGTGTGACCATCTAGATACCCAGGAATATCTTGGAGCTTGCTAAAACCCCCTAACCCATTCCCAGATTCTCCTTTTAAGTTTTCTAGCTAGCCTCTTCGTTGTCCTCCTCTGGTATCACTAGCTCAGGCAGATGTAATGTTAAAACAATTGTCTTTGATTGTTTTTAACAAGTACTCTGAGGATAATGCTTTTCCACTGAGCAAGGATAAGTCAGGTCAAACAGAGACAAGCCTTGTGAATGGAACCTTCCCAGGGAGCTATCAGGCAGGTCAAATAGTGATGATTTTTGGTGACGGGGTATTGGGGCCCCTCCAGTGGCTACTGGTTTTCACAGCTACTGTTTTTGCAAGGCTACTGGTTTCCTTGTGGAACTGGATAAAGGGAGAAAGGCTTAGGGCAAGTTAAAACACAACAAAGCTCACTGTTCTTATAGAAAATCATCCGGTTTTGTTGTTGTTGTTGTCTGAAAATCAACTGTTTTTAATGAGGAAATGCTCAGGTTGTTTAAAGTCTTTGGTTAATTTCTAGAATTCTGAAAAAGTTGGTTTTGAATATTTTTGCCAGTGTCCATGTTGCTTTTATAGAGGAGTGGATTTTCTACCGTCATTACTCTAAGATTCTGGAAATCCCTTCTTTTCTTGAGTTTGAAAATCATTTAAAAACTGGTGTCTTCTAAACAAACAAACAAACAAAAACAGTAACCTTCAGCTCTTAAAAGTACCCAGAAAAATACATGGGATCCTTGGTGATATCTACACATAGATTGCTAGGTTAAAGTATTTGTGAACATCTACAAAATTAGAAGAGAGAAAATATAATCAGCCTAGATTTACATTCCGTTTCACCTTTGTTGACCACAAGGAAATAAATGTGTTTTTCGATAACAGTTGCAATAAAGAGGCATTTATTGTTATCAACATTTGGCTGCATTTCAAGTATTTTTTAAATATTACTTCTTTTCAAAGATTCACATTATGTTAGTTTTAAATAAAGGAACATGAGAGACTATGACTTATATGAGACATGGTGGGACTGAAAGCATAGCCTAGAGTCCTAAAAGATGAAAGGTTACTTAAGAAAAGATCTCAGTGTACTTCTTAGATGAAATGGGGTAGATGGGGATTATAAGTTCTAAGTCTTGAATTATATCAAGAATCATAAACATTTAAAAAATTCATTTTAACAAGACATTTACTATTTTACCCCAATTGATGTTTCATTATAATGTTGCCAAACCAAATTACAAGTTATGAACAAGTTTGACTACAATGATAGCATTATCCTAATACTAAAAAATTGGGAAATATCAAACATACTATAAGTGGTTCTTCATTTGGATAGTTCTGGGGGTCCTGAATTAATTAGCTGCAGGTATGATATGAAAACAACCTTCTCATAACTCTGTGTGTGTGTGTGTGTGTGTGTGAGTGAGAGAGAGAGACAGAGAGAGAAGAGGAAGGTAAAGTGGGGAGAAGCATGAGAAAAAACACACAATACTTTGAAAATAACTGGCCTATTATTCCTCTTAAAGTAGCACCTGGAATTGTACACAAAACTCTGGGTGTAGGGATCATGCTGCAGGGCACAGAGTCACGTTGCAAGAAGAAAAATGTTGAGAATCACTCAACTATAATGTTTAAAACACTGTAAGAGGGATTACAAAGCAGAGTACCTGGGTGGCTCAGTTGGTTGAGCACCCAACTCTTGATTTCAGCTCAGGTCATGATCTCAGGGTCCTGGGATCAAGCCCCATGTGGGGCTCTGCACTCTGTGCAGTCTGTTTGTTCATTTCCCTCCGCCTACTTGTTCTCTCTCTCAAATAAATAAAATCTTTTAAAAAAGTGATTACAAAGCCATTAAAATCTTGTCTGAGAAAACCAGTGTAAATTGAGCAGATCCTTAATACAGAGGAAATCACTCATTCAAATCAACATCTCAGTGATACTTATGAAGCCATCATTTGGAGTTTCACTGTCCTATTCCATACGTACTTTTTAAAACCAGCATGAGCATACAATCAATAAAGGTATATAATACGGTAGGTTTTCACTACTATGTGTCTTTAGAATTCATGGACTTAAAATCTGCAATTTCAGAAATTTATGAGCAACATTAAAGTCCTTGATTAGATAATTTTTCATTTTGCTGAGACAGTAATTTGAAGAATCTGAATTTTGTATACTTTAAGGCTAATATGTACAAATAAGTTGCTAAATTAGTAAGTTTAGCCTGCTGTCCAGCTACGCTTGGATGTTTTCTTTGCATTATAAACTACGCAATAACTCAGGAAGTGAACAAAAAAATTTTTTTTAAATGCCCCCCCAAATAAAGCACGTTTCTACAGCGGGTGATTAATATAAGGAAATGGTTTAAGAGTCATAAAGCTGTGTTGGTTCTTAGCCAGAAGATATTAATTTTGGATAATTTAAAGACTAATGTGTTGAATTCAGCTTTGACTCAGAACTATGACATAAACAAGTCTGCCATAAAACATTTTATGAGGGAAATTACATGCAAAAATATTATTTGTGCTTTCAGGATAACTTAAAATCCCCTGGGTCAGGCTTCTTCAAATCTGTTTTCCTTCATCTAAATTATATTAATGCAAGAACAGACACATCAAGAATTTCCATAAAAACAAAGGTATTCCCTTTTTTTTCCCCACCAAATGGAGGATATGCACTGTGGTTTGCTGACCCTCTAAAGTCAATTCTTGGGCAGTGGATTAAGAATTCCTGACTGTAGAGGGGCGCCTGGGTGGCTCAGTGGGTTGAAGCCTCTGCCTTTGGCTCGGGGCATGATCTCAGGGTCCTGGGATCGAGCCCCGAATCGGGCTCTCTGCTCGGCGGGGAGCCTGCTTCCCCCCTCTCTCTGCCTGCCTCTCTGCCTACTTGTGATCTCTGTCTGTCAAATAGATAAATAAATAAATAAATAAATAAATAAATAAAATCTTTACCAAAAACTCCCTGACTGTAGAAATATTAGGAAAGAAGCACTTACCTAAACATATGGAAATCTATAGTTTAAAACAGAACAGCAGGGGCGCCTGGTGGCTCAGTGGGTTAAGTGTCTCCCTTTGGCTCAGGTCATAATCCCAGAGTCCTGGGATCCAGCCCAGCATCAGGGTCCCTGCTCAGCAGGAAGCCTGCTTCTCCCTCTCCCACTCCTCCTGCCTGTGTGCTCTCTCTCTCTCTCTGTCAAATGAATAAAATCTTTAAAAAAAATAAATAAAACAGAACACCAGAAAATAAATAGTATCAAATAGCCTTCCAAGTATTCCAATATTATATACGAATGGAACCATAGAAGATAAGCTGGTGATTAAAGCTTATGCCAAATCTTGTTGAGAATCATAAACACACATCCCTCCTGTGTATAGCTACATATAGCCAGGTCAGTCTCCAAACAGTAAACAATTTCAAATAAATCCACAAAGATCTTATGGTGTCAGTTATATATATAGACACAAAGATACCCACTTCTAGGTAAGGCATAGTAAAGAACACAATGGAACAACTCTCATTCTCTGCTTTAAAATCTCCCTAGAAAAACTTCTAGAAATCTTTGAGAACAAACACTGTCCCGAATTCAGTATCAGTCCAGTTAAATACTTCTTAAGGTATTCAAATCAAGTCATAAATTTACAACCTCTTTCCAAATCACTCCACCCCCTCCCCAAACTGGAAGACTAGCAGAACCAGTAAACTTTTTAGATAACGCAAAGTGGTAGACGCTGCTAGAATTTTAGTGGTAAATTTCATTTAATACAGTTGCTATAAAGTCAGATATTCAAGACTGCTGCTCTCAAAAATGACAAAGCTCCAAAGACAAATTATGTTGAAGAAGGGGAAGAGAAGGACCTTTCTAGATTTATACTTCAATTCAGGGGTGGGAGAGATAAGGAGTCAAAAATATTCAAATAAAGGTAACAATAATTCTGAGAACAAGAAAGCACCAGTGGCCGTGCTGGGCTGGTGCAAGTTAATTAAGTTAGTAAAGGGTTAACAAATGGTTATTACGGGATGGTGAATAATTATACTCTTCATGGGGATGAGAGAAAGTTTGAAGACTAAAATGCTCCTTTTCTGTAAAAACTGACCTGAATTTCTCTAGGCTGAACTAAAACATAGCAAAGGTTCTGAGAGCAGCCAGTGGAGACAGGAACCAGGACCCTCTGGACCCACACCCATTTTTTCACTTTAAAAGAAGACTTGCTTGTTCTCTTGCCATAGCCAAAACGGAAAACCAGACACGTTCTTTTCCTTGGTTGTGCTCTACACTATGGAGGCCACTGCCCATGTAACATGCCTATTGTCTGAAGCCTGTGAGAAATGAAACTGGCATCCCAATGGTTCAATCCTGTATAAACAAACTCACCTCCCTTCTCTTGATTAGAGTATTCACTCTTGCTAATAAAGCTTTTGAGCATATTGAAAGTGATCACGTACCTTTGCGTGGTCTGTCCTAAGAACCACTGGATTCCATCCGGCCTTCTATCCTATTACGTGGCAGGGGCCCGTGATTGCAGACATAGGCCAAACCGTCTCTTCCTCAAAAGCTCGGACTCAAAACATATTTCATTACCACTATTTTCACATCTGGTATTTTTTTACCTCACTGTAGTAATATGTAATTCAAATTACAGATTACTCATGATTCAAGTCTATGACATGATGGAGAGCTCGTTTACTTATAAAAAACCTAAATTGACTATACACAGAACGCTCCTAATGAACACTATGCGAGGGCTGCTTTTTACATCCTGAATACGCTGGCACAACATTCATGGTTATGTGGCTAGACCCTGTCAGAGATCAGCCTAACAGGAAATAATTTTCTTCTATTCTGAAACGTATTCTGGCAAATAAAAGAGAGTGTTAAAATGAAATGAAATTTTACAATGATCCCTGAAAAAGAAGTCATAAGATGACTTATGTCACTTATGTCTTCATATAATTAAAGACAAATCATCAATGAAAGACTAAGAATTTGCTCCTTCTTCTTCAAAGGATAATTGTTGGTCAACACATAAAATAAAAATATGCTGTTTTATTGCAATCCAGGAAACCATTTTAGAATTTTGTTTCTAAATAATACTATGAAATCTTTATAGATTTTGCTTATACAGTCTGTGTCTTAGAGTTGTAGCATTCTTGAGTAGGGCATGTTAAGAACCCTGAGGAATGTAACCATTAGACTAAATGATATTGAAGCTAATTTAATAAGTAACATCATTCAATCATTAGTACCCAATTATCCTAAAATTCCCAGTACCTAACTTATGTGAGTTACATTTGTAACATCCAAGTAAAATACCTTCATTGATTTAAGGAGAAAAAAAGGGTTTAAAGCCATTTAATTCCATAATAATTAGGGTAGTTTATGTTTTATTTTTTAAATTTTTTTAAAGGTTTTACTTATTTGACACAGAGATAGAGAGTACAAGTAGGCAGAGCAGCAGGCAGAGGGAGAGGTTCTTGAAGCAGGCTCTCTGCTGAGCAGGGAGCCAGATGTGGGGCTCTATCCCAGGACCCTGGGATCATGACCTGAGCTGAAGGCAGCCACTTAACTGACTAAGCCACCCAGGTGCCCCGAGCAGATTATTTTTTAATAATAATAATAATTTTTTAAAATAAGTAGATTATTTTTTAATCTTTGTTGGTACTTAACTCCCTCAACTTCATGTCTGAGACACTGAAGTTTAGAAGGAAAAAAAAGAACGCAGAACATAGAAGGCACTCAGGCAGAAGGCAACACCACCAATCTTAACCTAAGTGACTTGTGCTGACTGTCTATTCACAAATGAAAGCACTTCATCCACATAGCAGACTCCTGCTTGTGTTATTTCCTGGTCTCTTGTCCCGGCTTCATGACACTCATGACATTAAAGGAGCTACGGAGGCATAATTAGCTAAACAAAGGGAAATTTTACCAAGAAAGAGGCAATTCCCAGGCCATTAATAGTTTAAAATTGTCAACTGGCAGGCCTTCCTTTCCCAATGCTTGAATTATATCAACAGTCTCCTGACGGGGTACCCTTTCTTGCTACGATCTCCCTGGCTTTAACATACCTTTGATTGGTACTCACTGACTACTGTCCAATACTCCTCACCGCTGTGTCTCTAAGTTGTTTCCCTGTCTAGAATGCTTTATCCCTCTGTGGAAGGTCTACCCAGGCTAAATCCTACTGTCTTCATGGAGCCCTCCTGTATAATCCCAGCCCACATTAGTCTTTGTCCAAACTCTAACAGGCCTCATTGTCTCCATCATTCATTCAGTCATTAAATCATGTGGCCTCATTCTGTGTTTCATGAATCTTGTCTTCTCAGTATGACTGCAAGCTTTTTAAGGGCAGGAAGCATGGCATACACCTATTTTATAGAGCTCTCACCCATAACCGCTATATTACTCGTTGAACTGAAATGTTAGAATTTACAATATGCAGGGCAGTACTAGCTGAGAATGCTAGGTTTTGATGTAAGATACACTGTCTTACGATAATGTTGGCAAATATATCTTGAAACTTAAACAAATACTCACTTCAAAATGTCTATAAGCAAAGGGATAATCATAGTGGAAATTCCTCTTTCTTCTCTAAAACTGTAAAGCCATCTCTAAATGGATGAAGTTAGAAACTGCTCCAAAATCCAAATTAATACATCACAACTCTGATAATATTAAAAAACATCTGTACCTCTCCTAATAATAAAGAATCTCACACAGCTGTGTAGACAGTGAGGCAAATAAACAACTTTCAAGACTTGACCATGTCTATTATTTCACAGATTCCACTACCATACTTAGTGCATGCGCTCCCAAAGTGAGTATTCCACTAACCACCTTTAGATAGGAGCTTTTCATTAAAGCAAATAAGAAGCAATTTCAACAAGTGCTCAACTCAAGTGGTTTACATATGCACAGACGGGCTTAAAAGGCCTTACTTATAACAGCCCATTAGGCAAGGTATTTTCCAATTTTCCATCTCTCTAAAAAACACATTTCCTCAGAAACACAAGGTTCAACCGCCAAAATGAATGTTCTCTCTCTGCCTTCATCCTTCCACCATTAAGAGTGGGTAAACAAGGGCAAAGTTCCTACCTGTCAAAGACGTTTCCTTATATTATTATTAGCAAATTCATTAGAAAGCCCTAAAAGAAAGTTAAGAATAACAACTTAAAAGGAAAGCTAGAAAATCCAGTTTTTTTTCAAATACAGGTAGGTGGTATTAAGTATCCTAATAAAGGAAATGATAAATGCCATGTCAAATACTGACACACTACCAGTTCAAAACATTTTTTAATAGTTATTTCTTACTCAGATGCCTTTAACCTAGTTTACTCAGAGTTTTCAATAAGTTTGGAAAAATAAATACTTCAAAGCCTAAATTAAGCTCTCCCATAAATAAGCTCTGTGTGTCTCTAATACATGTTTGTAAGATTCATTTTTAAAGATTCCCCAAATTCTCATGAAACATTAGTTGCTGTAGGTAGAGCCACTATCATGCACCTTCAAAAACTAAGCTAAACATGGTGCTTATAGCTATCAGTATTGTACTGTACTTAAAAATTTGGAAAGAGGGGCAGCTGGGTCGCTCAGTTGGTTAAGGATCTGACCCTTAATTTCAGCTCAGGTCATGATCTCAGGGTCGTGAGATCAAGCTCCTCGTCAGGCTCCTCGCTGAATGTGGATCCTGATTCAGATTCTCTTTCTGCCTCTCCCTCCGTCCCTCCACCCCTGCTCTCTCTAAAAAATAAATGTGAGAAGAGGGTAGGTCTCACATTATGTGTTTTTTACCACTAAATAAATACATTAATCAATTAATTTTCTAAAAGCATCATACATCTGTGTGATTAAAGAGAAACTGATTAACCAAAAATGACTGACACTCCAGTTATCTGTGGGAATGTAACTTACAAATTAGATTGACCAGAGTAGGTCCTGTTGAGACACACTAGAGAAAAGCTACAGAAGACGTGAGTATGATCAATCAAAAACCCTCCTATTGATTGCATTCTGCAGTCAAAAATTACAGCAGGATCTATCCTTTAATATTATCTGTTCCATAATCTCTGTTATGAAGAATGACTATGAATGAGCAAGCTCTATAAATAAAACTTCATCTATCTATTACTACCTCAATACACAGACCTCAATACACAGAAAGTAAGACACATCTGAGTATCTGAGAATTTATAACTATGTTCACAGACAAGTCAAGAAACAAAGAAAGATCATGGTCAGAGAGTGGCTACATTTATCTCTTTGGGGATATACTTGAGCTACTTGTTCTATGGCCCCCAAACTTGCCCAGAGGCCTCATTCTCATTTCAACGTGGTCTCTTGGAAGTACTCACGGAATGCATAGGCAAGTCTTCTTGTATAGCTAAACTTCATGCTGTGCATCTGTTTCTGATAGGAATAATTTTCTTTTTTACAAGAGTGCCATGGTCACTTGTAAAGGAGGGACACCCAGGATTGCATAACGTGAAATATGCCTGTTAGAGCAGCCCTACCCCAGACCAGGCACTTGAGTCTCATTTTTTCTGCCCTGAATACAGGCTTCAACTCACTTGACTGCGATCCCATTTTTCTCCCTCCCTGGCTCCCACGCGGCCTCTATTCCTGCCTCTGGCCCTATGTGACTCTCTTTCTCCACTGAGCTAATGCTTTCACAGTGTGAAAGAGTGGCTTTCTGCAAAACAAGTTGCCAAACAGGGCAATGATTAGAGGAGTTTGTGGAGTAAAACATGCCACAAACCACACATCACATCATTAGTGTCAGAGAAATAGAATCAGTATCATTCCCATTTGTTCTTGTGAGGGTTTTCTGAATTGACAAGAGTGTGGGGTAGATGGACTCATTTTAACCACCATCTACCGGGCACCTCATCCTGACATCAAAGAGCTATTCCATGGAATCACCTGGCCAGGCTGGTGGCAAGTTTTTGGTTGGTAAAGCCAAAGAAGCGTGCGGAGCTGTTTGTTTGCGTTAACCATGGGAAACTTCATAAAATGCACTGAGAGCAATACCCTAACATGGAAAAGGGCCAGAAGACTTCAAGAGGTTCTCCTTCAGTGAATAAATTACCAACACCAACTTCCACTTACCATGTAAGCATTTGAGAAGGATGTAAAAAAAGCAACCCTCATCTACACACTTACCCCACTGTTGTTCAAAATCAGGATACAAAAGGTATTTCCGTTACTATCATGAGGTATGTACTGAGGCCCAAGTTTCCCCAGCTATATAACTTAGTTGTACCCCAAAGCACTGAGGCCTGTACAGTTGCTAGGCTACATAAGCAAAAACAATGTCACAGAGAAGCAGCACAACAGTGTGATTAGCACACAAGCATTTCTTTGAGGCTGTCACAGTGCTGAGGGACCTGGAAGCAGACAGCACAAAAACCAATTTTTTAATAGATTCTGTTCTAGGAGAATGACTCAAAGACCCACTAATGCCTGAAGCAAAGCAGAGAATTTGGTGGTAACTCCTTGAAGCAATCCAAAATCTCACTAGAATATAAGTTACTAGAATTGTGTGTCATATGCTTACAGAAAATATATGGAATGGCAAGGCAAGCTACATAGGCTATTAGGTCAGTCTCACTAATGTCCATTACTAGAGAGCTGGTCAGCATCTTCTGGCAGGATATTGCATAATACAGTCAACTGTGCTCTCCCAGCATTGCATGTGGCTTTGGGTCACAGTGTGGATTATCTGTAAAATGAAACAGATAGGGGAAAGGCAAGAATCATCAAGACCATCACAGACCTTAATTTTTAAAAAAACAAAAACTAGCATTAGTCGGCCTGGACTCAAGTAGAACTTTTCATATCTGCCCATCCACTGAGGATCGCAATGGTCATAAGGCAATACAGCTGATCCTGTCCATTGAGAACATCTACCCTTCCTTGTCAGCAAAGCGTGAGGACACAGGACCTAGAACCAAATACCAGGCAATACTTCCAGTCCTTCAGAAATTGCCTTTAATCCACAATCTGAAACTACAATTTTTTTTTATTTATAAGAGAGAGAAAGAGAGAGAGCATGAGAGGGGGAGGGTCAGAGGGACAAGCAGGCTCCCTGCTGAGCAGGGAGCCCAGAGCAGGAAGCCCAATGCCGGACTCAATCCTGGGCCTCCAGGACCATAACCTGATCTGAAGGCAGTCGCTTAACCAACTGAGCTACCCAGGTGCTCTGAAATTACAAATTCTGGAGACGTTTGTCTATGAGGCTGTATTTTACTGAACACCATGCTAAAATATACTCTAAGGAAATCTAAGAATCACTGATCACTCTACAAATTGATGAGATATAATATATATATATTACATAAAACTATATCAGGGAAACCCAACATACTATCGGGTATTTTTCCTAGCAATACAAAGCTGAAAACTATCACTGATCTCTACCCATCTAAGCATTCAAAGTCACAACTGGGGCAGGGGTGGCTGTAGAGAGCTAAGAGACTGACGAAGTTTTCACAAGAGCTCCGTCACTATTCTGTAGTCCTGTTAATTAAAAAAGAAATGATGTCGGATAACTGCAAACACTTGAAAAACATATAATAAGAAAACTGATTTCATCTGACCAACTATTTGTTTCTTCCCATTCCTACACCTCCATGCTTTTTATTTTATTTTATTTTATTTTTAATTTTTTAATTTTTTTATAAACATATATTTTTATCCCCAGGGGACCTCCATGCTTTTTAGTGGCACCACCATCCTTCTGGTTCCTCAGGCTTGTAAACTCTGAACTAGGTTCAAAGACTCTCCCCACTTTACTTCCCCCAGCAATGGGAATTTGGTGGTCTTTTTTTGTTTGTTTGATTTGTTTTGTTTTTGTTTTGTTTTCTGCAATGTCTCTTTACTTACATGCAGTCCCCTAATTTCAGGTCCTCGCCCAAAAGCTATCTCAGCTAACTTTATACTTGATCCGAATTCTATACACCAACATTATCTTCTCCTTTCTCTCAATTTAGATACAGTCGGGCATAGATGAAGAGGGGGAAGGGGAGGTTCTTACACTTGTGATCAAATTTCATAGCCATTCCAACTGAGCTGTTGAACAAACTTTTTCTGAGCACAAGAATAGCTAGGCACAGAGCCAAGAAAAGAAGAGGCAAGGATGGCAGCCAAGAAACAGGTGAGCTGCAAGCTTTCCACTCCTACACAAAACCTGGCCCTGGAGTGTGAGTCCCTGCATCTGCTGATAACTTCTTCCATTTCTTGATTTTGCAACATTCCCATATTCATGAACTTTGCCCCTGGAGTGGCTCCCCTACTTTTCCAATGCCAGATTTCCTAGTGCCCTCGGAACCTCAACCAT
Organism: Mustela erminea; assembly: GCF_009829155.1. Classification (NCBI taxonomy): domain Eukaryota; kingdom Metazoa; phylum Chordata; class Mammalia; order Carnivora; family Mustelidae; genus Mustela; species Mustela erminea. The sequence goes on from NC_045635.1 coordinate 91,875,743, forward strand.
AGCTGGTCTCCTCTACCGTGAGACTCATCTCCTTCCAAGTCATCTTAGGTTCTGGAGGACTCTTCTGCCAATACTGTTCTCCACCTCACGTGAGAGACCATAATCAGATCCAGTATCTCTTATCCAGCCTTCCCAGAGGGTTCCCAAGACAAAAGGCTGCTTGTAATTTCCTTGAAGTTTTCTGATCTTTGAGACCAGAGCAAGGGGAGTCGTATGGAGAATGCTGGGGGTCCAAGTTGCTGGCTAAAGACAGCTGCTGAGAATCCCCAAGTGTTGTGGCAAGGGGTGTGGTGGTGAGCAATGAGTTTGAGAACCACCAGGAAGACTTTGAGATCTACTGGTCATACCAGACTCTCCACCAATAATTTCTGTACCATTGCCATTTCAAAACTTGGCTCAAAAGTTCATCCTCTTCCCAAAAGCCTTTTATCCTGACCACTCCTTTTTTCCATGGCATCACTGTGCTGACGTACAACATTTCCCATTTTTTAACTTCACCTATAATCACGTATATAGTGCACTGTCAGCATTTTAAGCAACTCTAATGTTTGTGTCATACCTTGAATGAGACTGGAAGCTCTGTGAGGACAGAGCGACTTCTCTGGTTTCCAACCTGGGAACTCAGCATACCGTATATGCTAAAAGAAATAACAGGGTTTTTTTTTTTCCCCCAGTGACATATAATTTCCACCTAGCTCCTCAAAACTAACATTTTTAAGGGTGAGCAAGTTTGAAAGTATGATACTTTAAAAGCTGCAGAAAATACACCCACACTGGATAGAAAAGATGCCACTTATCGTTGGACCAAACATAAAATATGCTCCACCCAACCAACTGCACTATTACACCATACTTCTTCCTTCGGGCTCTTTTATTTCTACTACATAAGCTTGTGGCTCATTTCTGCTCTTAGCAGCACTGTGACTACAGAAGCTCAAACTCTAAATAAGTTTACTGTTGGGGAATCTACTCTTCCCACCTACACAACCACTGGCTTCCCACACTGTCTCCAGTGTCCTGTGAGCAACTGCCCAATTACTGATTGTGGAAAGACAGCTTACACACTGAAGGTCCATTCTTGGCAGCCCCTGGCTTTTACTGCTGGTCCTCACTTACTTAGCTTAATTGATTCAGAACAGTACCAAAAAGAGACATTATTACACAAGTTCGCCAAAGGGGGGGGAGACTATTGAAGAAAATTTAAATGTAAAAGCCGTGGTCATTGTGCTGCTTTAAAACAGGCAAGCATGTGTGACATTGAGAGACCAGAATAACGCCTATTGAAATAGGGAACTTTGACTAATCTCATTGCACAAGTTTTAGTGTTTCACACATATACATTCTCAAAAAGTAAGATGGTCTCTAAATGGGAAGTACAATGACTTCTAAATCATAATCCTTTGCGGTAATACATTAGAGCATTTTAACACAAATACATTTCAAAAAGTGTATGGTTTTATAAAGACAACAATGTGAATGCTAGTATTTCTCTGAGAAGCACAGGGTGGGGGGGCTACTCATGCATATGGGCTAACAGGGCATTTTTCACTTTCTCAGTAGTGGTCTTTCTTCCCATTGGACTGAGATCCCAGCAAAGGCTACTTCTTCATTGCCACCCACTAGCTGGGACCTGAATGCAGCACAAACACAATTCATAAGCAAGCAAAATTATGAGCCAGATTATCACTCCCTTTGGCCATATGGGGGAGAAGGTAAAATAAGCATCGAGTTTTTCTTTTTAACTAAATATACCTTGTCCTACATACACCTTTACGCATGGATATAAAAATAATTTTGTAATTTATATTTCTATATCTTTCCATTTCAGTCACTGGCTGTTTTTACAGCATAAATGACAACTGGGGGCGTGCCTTCTTTCTTCTCTCTTAGTAAGACAGGACACCAGGCTGCCTTCCAATGGAAATCAACATTGTTGAAAAACAACCTGTATAATACCTTCAAAAATGCTCAACAATTTTCCAGACAAACGTTATCATTGTTGCTGTTGTTGTTGTTGTTGTGGGTTTTTTTGAAGAAAAAATATACATTATGACCACTATGCTGGCCTAGTAGCATCATCTGCAATAGACAGATAAACCTTCTGGTTATTCTGCTCAGTCTTCATTAAGAAAAAAGACATAATAGAAATATAATAGCTTGTGTTTAAAATGCTGTATTAATATCACTTTGACCTGAGCTACATTATCAAATCGCCTTTTTAACGAACATGCCATAGGAGTGTTACTCTTCTGGTGAGGCAAAATGCCTGCTTTACCTTTCTGAAACAACCCAATTCCTCCCAAGCATGCCGGAAAACAGTAATTTGACTACTGTGACAAGACAAGAAAGAATTAACCGTTCAAATACCTGATTGGAGTCTCTCAAGAACTGCATATCCAGGAGTGGATTTTTTTTTATTATATTCACTGTGATGGAAAACCATATTATTGATGTTAATAGTAAAGTATCTTTTATGTGCCATGGTCTGTACAAAATGTAGTAGTGCATTAACTTCAAAGGTGGTAAGAAGATTAAAACAAATAGTTCATGGGACGTGACATGCAACACAGCATTAAAGATATAAGACTGAACAATCCCAGTGCCTTGGCAGGAACCTTTTATATTTTTGTTAATGAGGGAAATTCTTAAAATCCAATCCAGCAAGCATAAGTGTAAGGAAAAGCTTTAAAATCGTATCACAACGAGTAATTTAGTGAGCTAATCATCAAAGCATTTTTTATGGCAACAGAAAGGGGGCTTTACTTATCAAAATCAATACAACTCACTTTAAGAGATCATATTTATGCTGTTTTTAACTCCTAAAAGGTGCCCCTCGCATTTAACATTTCTGGAAGAAAAAAAAAAAGTCCTAAAATCATACCATCGGTTTCCAAGAGTCACCCCTCCCCCCACCTCAGAATGAAACCATCCCAAGAACCTGGGACTCTTACTAGGATCTTGGCAGCATTCTATCTCCCCAGTGCTAAGTTAGAAAGAACATGACAAAGGCTGGTGACACGGAAACAGGAAGTTCCCTACTGGAAACTGGCAGGGGAAATTGCCATTCCCTTACAGTTGCTGCAGGACTTTACTAAGGTCCTAGCTTCTCTCTCTAACCCAGGGGGTCTCAACGTGTGGTCCTGGGAACTGAGGCAGCAACGCCAGGGAGCTTGTTAGAAATGCAAATTCACAGCCCCACCCCAGACAGACTGAATCAGAAACTCTGGGAATGGGGCCCAGCAATTTGTGTTTTAACAAGCAGTACAGGAGATTATGATGTACTCTAAAGTTGGAGAACCACTCCTCTTCAAACTTTAACGTGCGGAAGAATCACCTGGGGAGCCTGTGAAAATGCAGATTCCAATTCAGCCGGGCTGAGGGGCGACCTGAGAGCCTCCATTTCAGAGCAGCTCCTAGGTCGGGTCTATTGCAGACCACACTGCGTGGGTTTCCCGAAACTAGTTGTTTACCAGAATTACCCAGGGTGCTTATAAAATATGGGTTCCCAGGCACCACCCCAGGCCAAATTAATCTGAATCTCAGGAGAGAGGACTAGGTGGATACGGTAGGACCAGTGGTTCCGTACCTCAGCTGCACGTTCTGAATCACCTGAGGAGCTTTTTATAATCCTGAGGTCCAAGCCCCATCCAAGACCAATTAAATCGGAATCTCTGGGCTTGTGACCCAGGTCTCCACATTTTTAAATAATTCCCCAGTGGTTCGAATGTGCAGCCCGAGTGGGGAACCGCTGCCCTGGAGTCTGATTGGCTCCACACCTGGCGCAGTGGGTCCCTTTAGAGTAGCAAATGATTTCCTATAATGTGGCTCTCGGGCTCCCACATACGAATCCAAGAGCTCAGGTTTTGAAGAGTAAAATGCACCTCAAGTCATTTGTAAAATCACGTCTCAAACCTGATTTCTGTGAGCAAATGTGCCTGGAGAACTGAGATGGAGGATTTGGTAATGCAGTCCTCACTTTTAACACGAATGTCACGTGTCCTCCGTTGAACAAGTTGCCACTGTCCTCCCAAGCTGTAGCTACTGCTATATCGTGTGCAGTGAGGTAGGTGCTCCAACAAACGGCAGCCAACAGTGAAGAGTTTGTATCCCTACAGTCTGTTCACATGTTGGTATCCCTTCCCCAAAACTGAAAGGGATAGAGGAGATTTCTAATAACCCTTCAGAATGGAAGGGTAACTGCTCAATGGAGAACTTCGGAACCTATACGAGGCAGATCTCACTACTTACAGACATGTTGACAGAGAAGGTTCTGGGAAGGGATGAAAGCAGTGTGTTTTTACACAGGAGAATCGGATTTGTTGAAAGCATGACTTCTGGGGTAGGGGGAGCAGAGACAAGACCTGGAACACTGCTGCTCATGATGGGATACTAATAACTTGGGGTGGAGGGAAAAATAGGTCTATTTACAGCTTATGCCCCCAGCACGAAGCCACTAATAAGTACACGATGCTATTAAATATGTGATATGTAAACCAGAAAATGTGTGGTGGTTACTAAGGCACTGGCAAGTGATGACAGTTATTTGACTCCATAATCAAACACGACCTTTAAGACATTTTCTTGAATTTTCCACAGTACACCTCAAAAATGACTTTAAGATAAAGGAAGATAAGATGTAGTCCTCTTTCCGCTTAAGAAAACTTTCGTTCTCCCCTTGGTCATGTTCAGGGTCTCTTCTAAGCTGTTTTGTGGAAGACATGACACATTCAAGGCCTGCTAAATGATAACGGTTATTATTCTTCCACCATTGTTTCAACATATCCCCAGTGGTCGAAGTGTGTCTTATTTGGTCTCTTTAGTTCCATGAAAAAGAAATCCAGTGGATGGGGTATTCAAAGACAAGCAATACCTAAACACATGTCCACAAGTAGCCACTGCTAAGATAACATTTTCAAAAAGCATTCTCTGTATGAACTGGTCAAGCTCTCTTTCCTTTTAAACTTGTTACAGTCTTTCAGTTAACCCAAGCTCACTTTAAAATGTGTGAAAATAGCACCTCCTGAAAGTGTGTTCTCATATGCTTTGGAGCAATGGAGCGTGAATAGTAAAACAGCCTTTGCCAAACTCATGTAACTGAACAGGAGTGAATTTTTGCGTCCCGTGACTTTGCAGAGCCAACCTATGTATCATTCCACGACTGGCTTTAATACATCATAGACACCCAAGAGAAGGCAGGAAAGTCACAAATAAGTGACTCAAACTAATAAATATTTCATAGTTTTTTTTTTTTTTTTTACACGGCAGTCTCTTTTAAATGAATCTGACTTCTTACCAAAAAACAAACTGGCTAAGTAAAGGTGTGGTTTTAGGATCTAAGCTCCTAGAATTAAAACTATGAAATTTATAAAGATATTTAGAAAAATGTTAGTCTAGATGCTCTTTCATGCATTTTTATGACTAAATGCCCAAAGATGAACCAAGTCTGAACGAAAATGCACAGACCACAAGAGTGGCAAAAATATAAAACTAAGTACATTTAAAGTATCAAAGCCAAAGAAAACAAACAATACAAATTTACAATTTCCAGGACACTTTATTGCAATTTCCACTTTACATATTAATTTAATATTTTTAGTCTAGGCAGAAGTGTTTATACTTATCCAGTAGTAGTCTAATCCCCTAATCTCACAAAATGAAAAGAAGCAAGAACGTCAATTCAGGTATTTATGATATGGGGACAAGGGGCACTTGTCTTAGCAAGGAAAGTGCTGGTGGTTTCCTCATAAGTTTCACTGAAATTTTTCTCTATTATTTCTGTTGTTGTGATGCAAAGTACTCATAATAAAAACAATCGCCCTCTTTGTCATTCTGCCCTTCCTTGGGCTTTACATTCTGTCTAGCATTTAACTCAAAAAGTCAGTTTACACTCAGTTTACACATTAAAAAAAAACCATATGCCCCATCTCCCACACATCCAAATGGACGGGGATTAGAATTAACCTGCTTTTAGCTGTAACAGTGCTATTTTAAACAATTTCAACCACACTTGAAGGGTAAAATAAAAGTACAAGCCAAAAGAAAACATAAAAATTCCTACACACTTACTGTTGGATTAACTATTTCTCAAACCGTCGAGCCTAACATAGATTTCTAACAAGTGAAATCAACACAAAAGCGAATGCACGCTTCATATACAAACTGACACTCGTTCTATGGGGACAGCTCTCTTTGAATGAGCTATTACCCAGACGGTGGAATTTTTAAAAAGGGGGGGGGGGGTCTCACTCTTCCAATGTGAGAGAGCTGGCGGTGCGCTTCACTAGAAACACATTTTAATGGGTACGTTCGGATAAGAATAGGTAGTAAGGGAAAGTGTTTAAAAAAAAAAAAAAAACCTCCTCCCTCCCCCGGGACACAAGGGAACCTGAAGGAAAAGACGGGTAACCTCATAAGCTCTGGAGCTAAGTTCCATCACTAGCCGAACAGAAGTTGGATAGTTGCTATTTTTCACCCGGCAGTGGGATAGTAACTCTCCCTGTGCAAGGTACGCGGGGCGGGAACACTGGCGGGTCGTTCACTTGGGGTAAATGGAAACCAAAGTGAGGAGAGGTCAACACCTTAAGTAATCCAGATCTCCAAAACCAGGGCGGTGGGGACGCGGGGTGGCGAAGGAGAGAAGGGAAGGGTCCAAACTCCTCGAAGTTATCGCAAAGAGAAAGCGAACACCTTTGGGAACCAGTAAGCCATCTCCTGTAGCAACACCCTGCTCCAAGTGTGGGGTGCCTGCCTCGGAGGGTAGAAAGCGCGGGGTGCCCTTACTTAGGTCGAGTGGCTCCGGGGACCGGGGCAGAGAGAGGGGCAGGGGCAGCCGCCGGCGGGAAGGCGGACTCATACTTTGCTTCAACTCTGAGCCCCATCCCGAGCGCAAGAGAGAGAGCGGCGGAGGGCACGGTACTCACTAGGGCTCGTTGGTGAACCGGGGGGTCCGGGGCTGCTGGTATCCGTACAGGTGACAGTAGAGCACATCGAAGCAAAAGCAGCACATCTCCGCTGACACCACCATCTTCCGGGAGCCGGGCGATGAGGACGAGGCGGCGGGCGACAAGGAGGGCGAGGAAGAGGTGGCGGCGGCCGGGGTAGAAAGTAGGGTCCCCACTCCGCAGCTCGGAGGTGGCGACAGGGAAATCCCCCCGCCGCCGCCGCCGCAGCCCTGGGGGGGAGAGAGGGTACAGCCGCTGCCGCTACCTCCTCCGGCTAGACCTCCCAGCCCGTTGAGCCGCGTGCCGGCGCCTCCTAGTCCCAGCTCCCCAGCTCGGCACTGGCTCTCTCCGCTGCAGTGGGAGGAGGAGGAGGCGCCACCACCGCCACCCGAGCCAGAGGGGGGCGAACTGGACAGTTTCTGCTTCTTCACCCCGCAGCAACCCGCCGCCATCTTGGAACAGTCTCCCCCACGCAGCGCTTCCGACCCATAAGTGAGGCGAGCTGGCGGCGGGGGCGAGCACGCTGCGGCCCCGGCCGCCGGGGGCGCGCCAGGGGCTCACAGGGCGCGCGCGCGCGCGCCGCTCCCTAGCCGGCCGCCCGGCCACGCGGCCGTCCCGCGCGCGCCCCAGCCGCGCGCGCCCTCGCCGCTCGGCACCTCGCGCCTGTCCCGCGGGGCTCGCGCGTCCTCCGAGGCGCAGCCTCGAGCTCTGTGTCCCTCAGAGGATGGATGAAAGACGGGAAGCCCAGCAGAAAGGAGGGAGAAGGAAACGAGAACGCCAGGCAGAGAGTAGGAGCAAAGGAAAGAGTTGGGCACGCCCAGGGAGGAAGAGAAAGGAAAACTAGTGGGGGCGAGGGGGAAGGAGGGGAGAAAGAAGAAAGTCCGAAGTTAAGTATCCGAGTCCCAAAGCACAGCTCGATGACCGGCACTGCACATAGTGTTAGTGACATTTGAGCCGAGTTACGTGAAACCCGAGCCATCGGCCTCAAATACGCTGGTTTCTGAACTGCCGGAGCTGAGCAAGCAGGTGCTTGGAGCCCCACACCTGAGACCGCCCGTATAAACTATGTACAAAGCAGTCGGGGAAATGGCCACACTGCGGTCGCTTTAGTACCCATCTAAGCACGCACTTGGGGTTTTCCAAGACTATGGGAAAGAACAATACTCTTTCCTTAGTGACAAATATTCAAGCCTGGTTGAATCTGTATCTCCCTTGTTCCCCCAACTTTCTCTGCCTCCCAGCCCCGTGCAAACGTTTTCAAAAGAAAAAGAAAAGAAAAGAAAATCCTAACCAACACCTCCCTAGTTCAAAGATGTTGATAGTGCTCTGAAACTTGCTGTGGTAGGTTATTGTCTTGTTTGGGGTTTTGTTTTGGGTGGGTTTTTTTGTTTGTTTGTTTGTTTGTTTTTGCCTTGGGAGCAAAGCCATTAGAAATATATCTGTAGTCAGCACAGATCTTACAGGTAAATAGGGCAGGTGGTGCACTTAGTCACAAGTTGAAAGGTTTTGTTCAGGTATATAATTAGATAGTTCTTAGTATTCATTTAAAAAACTTCTCAATCAAAGAATGCTTGAATGAATGAGGAGGCGTGTGATTGAGTCAGTCCCATTCTGGGCACCTAAGACAAATCAAGTGTTAACATTCATAGAAATTAACCTGACAGAAACAGAAAGTGTGAGTTATTTGCATTGTGTACACCGTACCAAAACATGTAGACAAAGGCAGGTGTCTGTAGTTTTGGAGGTATCGGAGGATTGATTGATTTTTGTCACCTTTGAGCCAAATGTGTGGGATTTGCAAATAGCTGAGGGCTGTTCATTCCACTCAGGAGGAAAAAAAGGTTTATTCGTGCAATAAATATTAAGCCTCTGCACCATCCTATGTGCATGACACTGTGCTTATGTCGAAATAGGAAATATGCTTCCCACTCTCAAAGAGTTTATGAATTAAGTCAGATCCGTGTACACAATCCAATAAATATCTACTATTTATCGAGGCCTTTTCAGGTGCCGAGTACTATGCCTTGCCTTACACCACGACCCCTCAAAATAATATATTACCTCATTTGATCTTCAAAATAACCCTCTGAGGTTGCTCATTTACAGATGAGGAAATTGAACCTCAGAAGTAACTTGCTCAACATCACACACCTAGAAAGTGTTAGAGCAAGGCCTTAAATGGCTGATTTCAAAAACCATGCCTCGCAATACCACTACGTCATAGCAAGGTTAGCAATGGATAGAAGATAGGGACATTAAAACTACAGTGGGTGGGATGGAGGTTAAACAAAAATAACAACGTCATTGTTAGGGAAAGATGGAGAAACACTAAATGTTAAGATGAAAAACCTCCTTAAAAGGAGATTTTACAAAGTAGATCAGCTGTCAAGAATGGTTCAATGCAGCCCAACGACAAAAGAGAGGGGTTAACTGGTTTGTGATACACGATCTCATCCTCTCATGCTCTCAAACCTCATGGTCACTGTTAGAACTATCTTCCTGTTTGAGGCAAATAACAATTCACTGTCCACTACTAATGGAGTTTTAAAAAAGCATTAATTTTTTGGGTCTATGTTGCAGAAAAGAAAGCAGATTTTTTTGTTTTGTTTTGTTTTAAGTGCTCCACAACAACTGATACACTGTTAGGGTGTTTTGTTTTGTTTTGTACTCAAACTATCATGCCTACCTTTTAATTTGTTTGTAACTGGGTCAGATACTATATCAGACGATAGGTACTGATTTACTCACCATTCCACTAAGAAGTGAACACTTCTGGAGTAGAAAACCAATGCCATTCAATGTTTAGCAAAGGAAACAAAGTAGGATACCACGGATGGCTGCTTCTGCTGGGGGAATTTAGGAAAGCAGAATGTAATCTCCCAATTTAGAATTTGGCCAGTAGACAAGAGTCTAACGCCCCTACTCTTGTGAAAATAGCAAGGAATCTTTAATAAGCACCATAATCATGTCCTTATTTCTGCACATCATCTAAAAGACACAGCACTATCATGGCTATCGTACCAGGCTAAGGGACTGATGCAATGGGAAACCCTGAGACAAGGACATCCCAGCTGAATTACAAAAATAGCTTTTACCCCAAGGATTTTAAATGCCAATTTCAAGCCTCACAAGCATAAAGAAAATAGACAAACCCAAACAATGATTGATGCAGAAAATACACCGTTACCTGACTACTAGGAGTTACGATATAAAGCACTTTGTTGTATTGGCTGGCTAAGAACAGGAAAAAAAGAAAAAACAACATTAACCTTTTTCTCTGTGTTAACTTCTCCTGAGCCTGGCTCATCTCCCATACTAACCTTGAGCCTCAACATGCTTTCCAAATCCTCTGGCAAGTAATAGGGTGGTGGTAATGCCTCCTTTTAGCCTTTGAGGAAATGCCTCTCCTGGCCTTGTTTTCTTGCAAAGTCACCAGGATAGAAATAAACATATTTCATTCAAATACAAATGAAATCCACAGATCAAATTCTAGAAATGGGTTTTCAGTTGCTTTGTTGTTTGCCTGTTTGTTTGTTTGTTTTTACATCTAAGCATAGTGTACACTAGATGGGAAAACTGACCTTGCTCAGCATTCTTTTGACTTGAAGTATAAAGGTCAAAGTGTGATAGAGCACATGTGCCCCTACCCACCGCTGACACTGGAATGAAGTGATAATACCCTCCAGAGGAAACGTTAAGGTGTCTTCTGGTTTTTGTAACCAACTGTCAAGCTGGGAGGTAAAGATTCCATGTCTCTTTTAAATAAAAAAAAAATAAAAAATAAATAGGCCATCTCTCTTTGTCAACATAGCACATTCAAGCTATAAGCATTTCTGCTTCTGCATCTGCCTCTGAATGGCTATTAACTAACTCTTGTCAAATGTTTTGTTATACAACTGTGAAAAACTGCTTGAACAAAGGTTATGCACATTATTCGCTCTGTGGTAAAACTCGAAATTGAATTTAACCCAATAGTTACTGATTATTTTATCATTACCTCACTGTATCCACAGGTTTACAAATAGAGTTATTTTTTTATTTTGGGAACAAAGAGACTTTTTGTAATTCGATCAGGTAGTGAAAACTTGTTAACGTTGCAAAATTATTTTCTTAGGTTTCCCGGGGTGTGGGTGGGACGAAGAATGTGCACATAGTTCAATGAAAAAAAAAACTTCCATTTATGCCCAAACAAGTGTTATTTTTATCCTCTGTCATCAAACTTTCTCAACTGTCATCCTTGAACAACTGCAAAATGTAGTATTATTAGCTACCACTTTGATCTAACCTTGTACGCATATAACACACGGTTGTAGTAGTGGAGGTGGTGATTTATAGTGGAATGAATATGCAAATAAATACTGAGATTCTTTACCTACTTTTCAATTCAGATTGATGATCCACATTTTGTTTTCTTCATGACAAAACAGATCTTCCCTCCTGGGTCCTTTCTTTATCTCATGAACAATACTTTAATGAGCCAAAGGACTAGGATCTACTTTGGACTGTTTTCTACTTGTTTCATTTATATATTCCACGGTCAACTGGAGTGCAGACTAATTGAATGTTGTTGTGCTCGCTATTTCCTTGAGACAAAGTTACATAAACTCCTTAATGAGATTTAGGTATGCTAACAGCTACACCAAATGTGGAAGAATTAACAAAACTTACTACTTATAGCTTGGAAAGGGAAGCTTTTTCAGGAAAAGATGATCAAAAAGAGTATTATTCGTTCAATAAGACGGGTCATGTGCAAATAAAACGTGCAAGTGTCTACTGTAGTTCAGCTACTCTTTGCTTGGCTCTTTTTCTCTTTTCTCTCTTCCTTAAAGACTTCATCTCCTCTTCTCTAGGCATATCATGAGGCATGAAAATGTATATACCACAACTGTGCCCCACCTCTGAATTTAATTATGGACGTATAGTTATTTTTCTATAACTGCTCACCTCATGTTCTGGAACACATATGCTAGTTGCCTGGCAGGACAGTTATAGACAAATGAGGAGTAATGTTGTCAATTAAAATATAAAAATATGTTCTAAATCAAAGTCCCTTCTATGCAAATATCTGATTTAAAGTTCAGACTCACTCATGGCAGTGACGAGGGGTCAGATCAGAGTCCCATGACTTCCTGGCTAAAGTGTAGCTCATTGTGCTTCACTCTACCCATGGCTTAAATGTCCATAATTTATGGTTTAATCTTTCAGCAAGGACAATGCACAGTGATTGTATCAGGTACACAGCCCTCTCTTCTTATTTACTTACTGGAACAATTTCATCCCCCAGAAAAACTCCATCCTCGTTAGCAGTCACTTTCCATTTCCTCCCCCCACCCCAGTCCCTGGAAGCCAACAGTCTACTTTCTGTTCTTTTAGATTTGCCTGTTCTGGACATTTAATATAAATGGAGTTGTACAGTATCTGTCCTTTTGTGGCTGCCTTATTTTACACAGCATAATATTTTCAAGGTTCCTCCTTGGCACAGCATCTATCAGTATGTCATTCTTCTTTATGGCTGAATAATATTCCACTGTATGGATATACTACATTTTGTTTATTCATTCATCCTTTGACATTTTAGTTGTTTCTACTTTTTGGTTATCATGAATACTGCTGCAGTGAACACTGGTCTCTGAGTTTTTGTGTGGATGTGTGTTCTCGTTTCTCTTGTGTGTATGTATTTATATGTCATATATATGTGTGTGTATATATATGTGTGTATGTGTGTATGTGTGTGTGTATATATATATATGAATGTATGTATACCTAGTGGTGGGAGCGCTGGGTTATGGTGACTCCATGAACTGCCAGACTGTTTCCAAACTGTCTGCACCATTTTAAAATCTCACGTGCAGTGTATGAGGCTTCCAATTTGTCCAAATCCTTGCCAAGACTAGTTATCTTTTTAAAACACATGTTATTGTAGCCATCCTAGTGAGTATGAAGTGGAACCTCAATATAGTTTTTTTTAAGATTTTATTTTTTTAAAGATTTTATTTATTTTTAAGTAATTGCTACACTCAACATGGGGTTCAAACTCATGACCCTGAGATCAAGAGGAATGTGCCCCACAAGCTGAGCCAGCCAGGTGTCCCTCAGTGTCTTGATTTGCATTTCTCTAATGACTAACAATGTTGAACATCTTTTCATGTATTTATTGACCATTTCTGTATCTTTTTTTGAAAAATATTTTTTAAAATCCTTTGCCCATTTTTTAAATTTCTTTTTTAAATATTTTATTTATTTATTTATTTGACAGAGAGAGAGAGATCACAAGTAAGCAGAGAGAGGCAGAGAAAGGAAGGGAAGCAGGTTCCCTGCCTAGCAGAGAGCCCAATGTGGGGCTTGATCCCAGGACCCTGGGATCATGACCTGAGCTGAAGGCAGAGGCTTTAACCCACTGAGCCACCCAGGTGCCCCCCTTTGCCCATTTTTTTTTAAAGATTTTATTTATTTATTTGACAGATAGAGACCAGAAGTGGGCAGAGAGGCAGGAGAGAGGGGCGGGGGGGAAGCAGGCTCCTGTGAGCAGAGAGCCCGATGCGGGGCTCGATCCCAGGACCCTGAGATCATGACCTGAGCCGAAGGCAGAGGCTCTAACCCACTGAGCCACCCAGGTGCCCCCCCCCTTTGCCCATTTTATAAATTGAGTTATCTTATTATTGAGTTTTAAGTATTCTTTTCATATTTTAGATAACAATCCATTATTGGACCTGTCATTTTTCAAATATTTTCTTCCATTCTGTGGGTTGTCTTTTTCACTTTCTTAATGCTGTCTTTTGAAACACAAAAAGAGTTTTTAATTTTGATATAATCCAATCTATCATTTATTTCTCATACTTTTCATATTATATCAAGGAAACCACTACCACATGGTCATGAAAATTTTCACCTGTTACCTTTTAAGATTTCCACAGTTTTAGCTCGTGTATTTTGGTCCTTGATCCATCCTGAGTTAGCTTTTGTATATATTGTGAGGAAGGGGTCTAAATTTATTCTCTTACATGGATATCCAGTCATCCCAGCAACATTTGTTGAAAAGACTCCTCCTTCCCTGTTGAAGGTTTTGGTATCCTTGTCAAAAATCAATAAAAAACCAATAAAAGGATTTATTTCTGGACCCTAAATTCTACTCTATTAATCTATATGTCTATCCTTATGCCATTACTACACCATCTTGATTACTGTAACTTGGTAATACATTTTGAAACTGGGAAGTATGATCCATCTAAATTTGTCCTTCTCTTTCAAAATATTTTGGATGTTCTGGGACATTTGTATTTCCATATTAACTTCAGGATCATATTGTCAATTTCTGAAAAGCTGCCAGGTAGAATTGTAATAGAGGTTTCACTGAATATAGAGAAATTTGAAGAATAGCAACACCTTAACAATATTAAGGCTTTTAGTCCATGAACATAAGATCTCCTCCCATTTATTATGTTCTTCTTTATTCGTTCAATAATATTTTATTGTTTTCAGAGTAAAATTTTGCACTTTTTTGTTAAATTTTGTAAAATTTATTCCTAAGTATTTTATGCTTTTTGATGTTATACTAGATGGAATTGTTTTGTTAATTTCAGTTTTGGATTATTCATTGTACAGAAACACAACTGATTTTTATATATACACTGATTTTTACACATTGACCTTATTTCCTACAACCTAGCTGAACTAGTTTATTTTTCTTGGTTTCCCTAGGATTTTCTATAAACAAGATTATGTCATCAGAAAACAGATATTTTTACTTCTTCCTTTCTAATCTGGATACTTCCCCCCCCTTTTTATCCTACTTAATTGCTTTGGCTAAAACCTCCAGTACAATGTCAAAAAGAATTGGTGAGAACAAACATCTCTCTTGTTTCTGATCTTAGGAAGAAAGTTTTCAGTCTTCACCATCAAGAATGATGTTAGCTATGGGGTTTTATAGATATTCTTTGTTAGACTGAGGAAGTTTCCTTCTATTTCTAGTTTGTTGAATGTCTTTTTATCCTGAGAGGTTAAATTTGGTCTAATACTTTTCTGTGTCTAATGAAAAGATCATGTGGGTTTTGTCCTTTTTTCTGTTGATATGGTGTATTACATTAATTGATTTTTGAATGTTAAACCAATACTATACACTATTTGATCCTAGTGTATAGCTCCTTTTTATGCTGCTGGGTCAATTTACTAGTATTTTCTTGAGGATTTTTGTATTTACATATTCATAAGAAATATTGGTCTGAGTTTTACTCTGATGGATTTGTCTGGCTTTGTTATCAGGATAATACTGGCCTCATAGAATGAGCCAGGAAGTTTCTTTCTTCTTCTAATTTTTGGGTGAGTTTGAGAGGAATTGGTATTAATTTGTTAACTTGTTTCATTGACCCAGTCTTATTATTTGCTATATGCATATTAAGATTTTCAATTTCTTTTTAAGTCAGTTTTGATAGTTTCTGTGTTTCTAGGAATTTCTCCATTTAATCTAGGCTCCTAATTTTTTAGATAAAATTGTTCATAATATTCTATTCTAATCCTTTCTATTTCCATAAGGTCTATATTGATGTCCCTGCTTTCATTTTTTATTTTAATAATTTGAATCTTCTTTTTTTCTTAGTCAGTCTATGGAAAGCTTGTTGGTTTTGCTGGCCTTTTCAAAGAGTCAACTTTTGTTTAGTTAATTTTCTCAAAATTTTTAAAAATTTTCCATTTCATTTGTCTGTGTCCTAATCTTTATTTTCTTTGTTATGTTTGCTTAGGTTTTGCTTGGGTTTTATTTGCTCTTCTGTTCTAGTTTCTTAGAAAATATTCCACGTGCATTTAGAAGAATTTACAGTTTACTGTATCTGGATAGAATGATCTGTATATGTCTGTTGGGTTCAGGTCTATAGTGCTATTCAAATAAACAGTTTCCTTATTGATTCTCTGTCTGGATGATCTATACATGGTTGAGAGAAGTGTATAAAGTCCTCAATTATTATTGTATTACTGTTTATTTCTCCTTTTAGCTCTGTTAGATTTTGCTTTATATATTTAGGTGCTCTGACATTGGGTGCATAAATTTTTACAAGTGTTATAGCTTCTTGATGAATTGACCCCTTTATCATTATGTGATATCCTTTGTGTTCTTAAAATCTATTTAGCATGATACAAATATAACCAGCTCTGCTTTTATTCTTTTGGTTACCATTTGCTGGAAATGACTTTTTCTATCCCTTCACTCCCAGTCAATGTGTGTCTTTAAGGCTAAAGTGAGTTTCTTATAGGAAATATAAGAATATATAAAGTTAGATAAATATAACTTATAGTTTCTTATAGCATATTGTTGGATCTTGTTTTGTTTTTAATCCATTTGACCATTCTATGTCTTTTTATTTGGAAATTTAATCCATTTACATTTAATTCTTGATAGATAAGGACTTCCTGCTGCCATTTTGTTAGTTGTTTTCTAGTTGTATTGTAGATCCATTGTTCTTTATTTCTTATTCTGCTGTCTTTTGTTCATGTTTGGATGTCTTTTCCCTTCTAGGTTCTTAAGGTTGAAGGTTAGATAGATTTGAGATGTTTCTTCTTTTCTAATAAAGGTCTTATAGCTCTATAGTTCCCTGTAAGCACTGCTTTAGCCATATTACATGAGATTTGGTATGTTGTGACTTTGCTTTCATTAATCTCAAAGCATTTTCTTTTTTAAAGAATTTATTTAGGAGCACCTGGGTGGCTCAGTGGGTTAAAACCTCTGCTTTCGGCTCAGGTCATGATCCCAGGGTCCTGGGATCGAGCCCCACATTGTCATCAGGGAGCCTGCTTCCCCCCGCGCTTCTGCCTGCCTCTCTGTCTACTTGTGAGCTCTCTCTGTCAAATAAATAAATAAAATCTTTTAAAAAAGAATTTATTTATTTATCTATTTATTTGAAAGACAGAGCACAAGAGCATGAGCAGAGGGAGGAACAAAGGGAGAAGCAGACTCCCTGAGGAGCAGGGAGCCCCATGTAGCGCTTGATAATAGGAACCTGGGATTATGACCTGAGCCAAAGGCAGATGCTTAACTGACTGAGCCACCCAGGTACCCCACCTTTATCTCAACATATTTTCTAACTTCCCCCTTTTTTTTCCTTTGCCCCATTGGTTATTTGGGAATATGTTATTTCCACATATTTATGAATTTCCCAAATCTCTTTATTTCTAATTCTATTCTTTTGTGCTAGAGAATATACTTTGTGTGATTTAGGTCATTTTAAATGCTTGAGGCTTGTTTTATGGTTTAGCATATGGTCTGTGTTGGAGAAAGTTCCATATGTACTTGAGAAGATTATGTTTTCTGATGTTATTGAATGGAATGCTCTATTGATGTATGTTAGGTTTAGTTGGTGCATACTGTTGTTCAAGTCTCTTACTGAGGTGTGAACAGGGATCATGCAAAGCCATAGTAAAGAATTTGAATTTGCTTTTATGCAAAAAACCAAATGAAAAGCCATTGAAGGATTCAGTATCAATTTTGCTGCTTATGTGGAGAATGTATTCAAGGAAAACAGAGAGGAGGTAAGGTGACCAGTCAAGAAACATCCATAATCCAGAATAGGCCCACTGGTCCTAAGTGGTTATAGTTAAGATGAAATGAAGGGAGGTATTCTACATAAATTTTAGAGGTAGAGTTAATAAGGCTAATACAGATATGTTATTGAGGTGAGGTAAAGAAAGGAATTATGGATGATGCCTAGATTTCTTAAGGAGCTGAGTAAGGGCTGTGACATATTGAGATGGAGATGGTAGGGACAGAAGCTGGTTGGAGGAGGTATCAAGAGTTTGTGGCACAAGAAGTTTACGGTATCTGTTAGATATGCAAATGGAGATGTCAAATAAATTTGAGAATTATCTGCATACAGACGGAATTAGAAGCTGTGTCTGGATGAGATGACTAAACAAAGGAATATAAAGAAAAAAAGAAGACCCAGGGTCAAGTCCTGAAGTTTCACAATATTAGACGTTTGCAAAGGAGACTAAACAGGAGCCATCAGTGAGGTAGTGGGAAAGCCAGCATGTTACATACCAATACCCAAAGAAGAAAATGTTTTAAGATGAAGGGAATTGTTAACTGTCAAAGGCGGCAGGAAGTTCAAGTAAGGATAGAGAAGTGTCTATTGTATTTGGCAACATGGAGGTTGCCTATTGCAATAATAGGAGTTGTTTCTTGGAGCAAAAGGGCCAGAAGCCAGACTAAAGTGGGTTGAAAGGTGAATAGGGAGGTGAGGAACTGCAGGTAGTGTATACAGACAGCTCTGTTGAAACATTTGGCTCCAAAGAGAAACAAAAATGAGGGGATGGCTGGAGAGGAAAGTTGGGTCAAAAGAGGGCTTTTAAAAAATTATTGATAGTTTCTAGAGGTACTATAAATACTTGCTGTTATTATCATTAGTGGCAATATTTCTTTGGTGGTCATCATTACAACATTTCCAGTGAGGTACACATATAAGCAATTCTTAGCTGGATGAATTAACCCAGACACACTTCTATCTTGAAAAGCACAAATCATGAGATCTCAAAGCATCAATTATTATTCTTTCAAATATTATTCTTTTGTCTCATAAATAGGGAGATTGATAATATAGGATCAGGCAGAGAAGAGAGAGGAATGAGCTAGTTGGAAATGGTGAGCACAGAGAGAAGACAGGCAATAAAATGTCTGGATTTTGGTGGCATTTGAAGAGTGATGAGAAGTAGACAGTTGAGAGGCAAAGAGGAGGGCATGCATTTTATAAACCAGTGATGGGGTTCCAGTGAAAATTTTGATATTATGATGTTTTTACTTCTTCAGCAAAATTTTGCTCTCCACAAAAGGGCCTAGTGATTGCTTTGGGCGTAGCTTGTCTGGGGCCATAGTAAAAATCTACTCCCAGGTCTTTAGCACATCACCCGTTCATTCCTTGTAACACTTTGAGCAAATTTCTGAACCTCACTTTCCCTCTCTCTTAAATTGCATATTAGGACACACCTCATAGAGTTGTTCTAAGGACAAAAGAAAAGTACGTGTGTAAAATATTTGGAGTAGTGTCTCTATTAGTTAGGATAGACAAGTATTTATTGAGGATCCAATCCACTTTGTGCCAAACCCCATAATAGGGATGGAATGATGAGTAGTTTCCTGTCCTGTAAGGTTTTCAAATCAGGCAGAGTAAGAGAAAGACTTACAAATAGATAATTAAGAGTACTTCACCTCATTTCAGCAACCCGACTTCCATGGCCACATGTGGAATATTTCCTTCATTTACAACTATTTTACATAGGAAATCTTTAGCTTTAAATCTCCATGTTAGTCAGAAACTCCTATGCAATCACCTCTCACTCCCTTACTCCCACTTAAGTGCTTTGTGATCTCATGTCTTTGTGACCTCATGTCACTGGACCCATTTCTAGTCTCCAATCTTCCCTACATCCCCTCATTTACCCCACCTCCACTTCACCTTCTTTCCTGCTCACACTGATTCCAATTACCAATAATTTTGGCCAGACTTTCACTAGATTCCTCAATTTCCTCATACTCAGTGCCTTCAACCCCATGTGCCTTCAACCACATTTGTTCTGCCAACCTCTAATCCTGGATCAACTTCATGGTATAAGCTTCCCCCCACACACACCTCTCTTTTCCTTGGGTTTATTTTGTTGTTCTTTTTCTACCTCCTTGAGATGGATGCCTCGCTCTTCCACTTGTAGCCTTTATTTCTTTTCAAATGTAAGTATTTTAGGCTATAGCTTTTCCTATAAGGGTTGCTTTAGTTGCATCGCACAGGTTTTGGTAAGTAGGATTTTCATTTTGGTTCAGTTCAAAATATCTTATAATTTCCAATGTGATTTCTTCTTTGACCATGGTTTATATAAAAGTATGTTTTTAAATTTTCAGACATTTGTGGTTTTTCTGGTTCTCATTTTGTTGATTTATGGCTTCATTGCACTGCAGTCATAAAATGTCATTTTTATTCTTTCAATCTTTATAATCCAGTATATGGTCAATTTTGGTGAATGTGCTATGTGGGTTAAAAGGAATATGTATTCTGCAATTGTTGAGTTCTATGTTCTATACATTATTATAAGATCAATTTTGTTAATTGTGTTATGTAAATATACTGGTTACTTATTGATTTTCTCTCTTCTATCAATTATTGAGAGAGGTGTGTTAGAATCTCCCATTTTGATTATAGACTTATCTGGTTCTTATAGTTTTGTTGATTTTTGCTTTATTTATGTATTTATTTATTTTAAAAATTGTTTTTATTTTTTAATAAACATATAATGTATTTTTATCCCCAGGGGTACAGATCTGTGAATCGCCAGGTTTACACACTTCACAGCACTCACCATAGCACATACCCTCCCCAATGTCCATAACCCCACGCCCCTCTCCCAACCCCCTCCCTCCAGCAACCCTCAGTTTGTTTTGTGAGATTAAGAGTCACTTATGGCTTGTCTCCCTCCCAATCCCATTTTGTTTCATTTATTCTTTTCCTACCCCCTAAACCCTCCATGTTGCATCTCCACTTCCTCATATCAGGGAGATCATATGATAGTTGTCTTTCTCCGATTGACTTATTTCACTAAGCATAATACCCTCTAGTTCCATCCATGTCGTCACAAATGGCAAGATTTCATTTCTTTTGATGGCTGCATAGTATTCCATTGTGTGTGTGTGTATATCTATATCTATATCTATATCTATATCTATATCTATATCTATATCTATATCTATATATATACCACATCTTCTTTATCCATTCATCTGTTGATGAACATCTGGGTATTTACCCTAAAGATACAAATGTAGTGATCCGAAGGGGCACGTGCACCCGAATGTTTATAGCAGCAATGTCCACAATAGCCAAACTATGCTTTATTTATTTTAAGGCTACTATCACGTTCTTGTCAACTTAACATTTTTATATCTTCCTGATGGGTTGTATTTTTATAAAAAAGAAATGGTCCTCTGTATCTTTAGTAGTGCTTTTTTGCCTCAAAAGCTATTTTGTCTGATACTCTCATAGCAGTACCAGCTTTCTTTGGTTAGTATTTGTGTAAAACGTCTTTTCCCATCCTTTTACTGTCAATCTTCTGTATCTTTATGTTGTAAATGTAACTATTGTAAGCGCCATATGGTGAGACTTTTTAAATTTAGTCTGGCTATCTCTTAACATAAGCATTTAGTCGATTTGTATTTAAATGTAATTACATATATACTTGGCTTCAAATCTGTCTCATTTGAACTTCCTATTTGTCTTACGTATGGTGTCTTCTTTTGTTGTGCGCTTAGTGATTTTTTACTAAGATCTGCTCATTACTTTGAAAAATTATTTGTGAGAATATTTTGAGGTTTAGGAGGAGGTGGCTTCCTGCAGAGAGGATTTGCATTCTGCCAGGTGCCTGCTGGCAGGACCAGTCTGGATCTACTTTAAACTAAATTCAGAGCTTAAGGTATTTTGGAGCACCTGGGTAATGTGAATTTCGACTGCAAATCTTTATTAGATGAGATTGTATTTAAACCTCTCCGGGCAGGTGCCTCCCCCTCCACTCAGTTCCAAAGCTGCTTTCCTCAAAAGTTTCCTTATGGAAACCTTTCTGCTCCTCAACAAAAACTCAACAGCAAAACTGCTCCTCAAAGTTTCCTTACGGATGTGTAGGGAGTTATTCCTGCTTCATAAATACACTGATAGTTCAGCTCCTTGTTAGGGAGGTAACAGTTTTATCTGGGAAACAGTTTTACCAGTTTGTCCAGGTAACAGTTTTACCTGGGGAGGAAACCCCACTTTGGGCAGGTCTGTGGCTTTGTTTCACCTCACTGATGACTTATTTTCTGAAGCTTATTTTTTTTAGATTTTATTTATTTATCAGAGAGAGAGACAAACAGGAGGAGCAGCGGGCAGAGGGAGAAGCAAACTCCCTGCTGAGCAAGCAGCCTGATGTGGGACTCGATTCCAGGACCCTGGGATCAGACCTGAGCCCAAGGCAGACGCTTAACCAACTGAGTCACCCAGGTATCCCTCTCTAAAGTATAAATTAAATTCAGAAATTTTTTTCAAAGAAATGACTACATCAGTCTGCCTTCCCTACCATCTGGACTTATAATTCCTTACTACCTTCCCAGCTCTTTGATACCTTGAGGATGTTTGTTGCATTTTATCCAGCATTTTTATTTGTTTTCTGTGGGAGAGTCAGTTTGCACACATAACCCACCGTATTACCAGAACCCTACCATATGTTTCTCCATGCCTGCTCTGAGGCTGCGAAACTACTAGGGAAAAATCGCAAAATTGAACCCATTGGCTGGCTCCATAACAAATTTATGATTTCCAGCCTTAGCTGGGCCCTCTCTCTATTGCTTTTACAACTCTTTTATTCATCTTTATTCAGTTCCATTTCTCATTTCCCACAGCAGCTGTTTCAACCCATTACTACACTCCTCCAATCCTCCCACCCCATCCGCTTCATTCTTTACTCATTCTCAAAGGTCAGGTTTGCTCCTTCACTTAAAAAAAAATGACTCGCAGGTGGGCATTCCCTCAACTCTCTTTCATTCCATTCCTAAGTGTTCTCTCTAACCTCCTAATTTTTATTTTAAAGATTTTTAAATTTATTTCTTTCTTTGAGAGAGAGCAGAGTGAGTGAGAACATGAGTGGGGGCAGGGAGGGGCAGAGGAAGATGGAGAAGTAGGCTCCCCACTGAACAACAGGGAGCCGCATATCGGACTTGACCCCAGGACCCCTGGTTCAAGACCTGAGCCAAAGGCAGGCACTTAACCCACTGCGCCACCCAGGTACCCCTCTCATCTCCTATACTTTCTTGCTTCCTTCTTCTCTCTTGGAAGGAGAGTTCTTTCTGGCCTCCTTTCTAGGTCCTACGGTCTCGAATAGTGCTACACACAGTATGGTGGTGACCCCTTCCAGTCCTCAAGCTGTTTGATACTGATCCACAACAACATAAGCACTGAAATGGAGAGTAGGAATTTAGAGACCTTTATAGCAATTTAATAAAATAATTGTGTGTTCATTGGACTTAATAATGAAAAACGGGGCTTGTATTTTGAGTGATTTTTAACTACATTTTCCTAGTAATTTTTATTGTATTTTACAGAAGTACCAGCCTGCGACGGATTGGCAATTTAAAAAGCCGATCCTTCATCACAGATAACAGATAACAGAGAAGTACTGGACCAGAACTCATCCTCCCCTGACTTGTCCGAGACTCAAGTCCATGCATTAGCCCTCTCCTCTCTCAGAGCCTCCCCCTTACTCTCCATAGGCATTCTCCCACCTTAAACAGCCTTTCTCTTCACTTAGCCTACTGTGCTGCCGTCTGATTTCTCATTTTCCAGTTACTGCCAGGCTTCTGGACAGAATGAGCCCAAGACGTTATTTTCCTCTCCCTTAGCTCCTCTTATGCCATCAAAGTGCAGCAGTCTGGCTTATGCCCCCCGAAACTGCTCCAACAAAAGCTACCAGGGAAATCCAAGTTGCCCAGTTCATAGTGGCCACTCCAATCCTTGCCGTATCTGACCTCTAGTCTTCATTTGTGACACATGACCACCCCTTCCTTTCAGGACCTCTCTTGTGTCTTCCACGCCCACTTTCTCTTCCAGCCCTCATCGGATTGCTGCTCCTCTCAGTCTCTTTTGGGATCTTGTCTTACTCCAACTACCTGTCCCTCAAGTCCCTATTCTCACCCTTTTCTTTTGCTTTACACTTGCTGTCATAAGGCTATTCAACACCTGTGTTCTGATGACTCCTAAGTCTCAAACGCCAACCCTGATTTCTCTAAACAAGCTGCTGGCTGATTTTTCAATTGGCTTATTAGATAGTTTCACCTGGATATCACAAAGATACCTGAAATCCAACATATCTAAAACAGGACTCATTGTACGCAACCTTGGCCCTCTTGGGTATTTTCCATTTTACTTAATGTCATCTCCATCTACCTGATTACCTGGGCCTGGGAGTCATCTCTCACCTCTTACACTTAGTTCGTCAATATTACCTCAAATCCATTCGGACTTCTATCATCTTACTTCATCAACTCTCACCCAAGAGCCACTTGATTACTCTGTCTGTATCTAGTGGCACCCTTCTCCAGTCCATCCTTAGCACTTCTGCCACAAAAATGGCAAATTTAAAAATGTTGTTCTTGGAGCGCCTGGGTGGCTCAGCTTGTTAGGCATTTGCCTTCAGCTCAGGTCATAATCTCTGGGTCCTAGGATTTAGCCCCGCGTCAGGGTTCCTGCTCAGTGGAGGGTCTGTTTCTCCCTTTCTCTCCCTCTGCCCTCCCCCTGCTCATTCTTTTTCTCTCTCTCAAATAAAATAAAATAAAATAAAATAAAATAAAATAAAAAAGGCTGTTCTGGTTTTGTCACTTCCCTACTTGCACCTTTGGCTCATTTCTCATTACCTTTAAGAAGAGTCCCAAATTCTAAGAACATTTTCAATCACACCCCAGACTAGCTCCCGGGCCTTGTCTTTCAATGTTGTCCCCCACCCTCAGACTTTGTACATCAGTCAGATTGTTGACAGTTCCTTGAGCATGCTATGTTCTTTCACTTCCCTATTTTTTGTTTTAGGGAAATGTTTTCCCTTCTTTGCCCATGTTGTTACTTCTTTCTGGAATTTTCCTCCCCAACTCCTCCTCTAGCAAACTCCAATTCATCCTTTATGTCTTAAATGATATATATAGTCTCCTCTATCAAGCTACTCTGATAGTATAAGTCTGTTCTCCTCCTCCACAGAGTTTATACTTCTTGAGGGCAAGGACAGTGCCATCCATCTCTTTATATACCTGGCCCTATGACTAGCATATATTATTTCTCAAGGGAATGCAAAAAGGTAATGAAGAAAAAGAAGACGCTCTCTGTGAATGGCATAATCTTTAGAAAAGAAAATTCTAACTCCTTGGATAGTGGGATCTGAAAGCTACCAGCAACAGATTGTCAAAGAGCACACTGTGGATTCATTTGCTCACATCTCAAACAAACACCATACATTTTTCTTCTTACATATGCCATGTAACACATAGTCTAGTAGTAAGAGTGTTGTGCGTGTTTAATAAATAGGTGCAGAATTGAAATCAACTGCTAAAATGTAGATCCACGGTGACTGCTGACTTACACATAATATGCTTAAAGTTAAAAAAAATTACCAATAGGAATTGTAACAAAGTATTTGGTAGGATTATTTATTGAGTTTTTAAAATAATTTGTTTCAGATGTGGTATGTCTTTTTCCCTCCCCCAAATCAAAACATGGCCAAGTCTCTCTGTTCCCTTGCCTTGGGAGCTTTTGTTTTATAAGGTCAAAAGCAGAAGTTGCTAGGTACCTAGAAGATTGTCTGAATCCGGAGCTTTTGATTCCAAAAGGCTCACTGAGAGAAAGTATGCTGCTAGCTTGTCCCAGAGGGTTAAGAGGTGAGCACTTCTGAGTAGAGGTGGGAGAAGCTATCTGACCTAGAAGTTCTAAAAGTCCAAGACTGGAGAGGAGGTGGGAATTATGACAGATTCCCTTGAGCAGCAAGGACTAGCCCTGCTGCCTTTTAGTACCCCAAAGAAGAGACAAGATCTTAAAGAAGAATGGCCATGTGGTGCACTTAAGAGAGGCTAAATACTAGGCCATGAGACTGCCAACCTCAGCAAAGACACCCCCTCACCAATGTCTAAGGGGGGCACAAAGCAGCTGACACCTCTTACTACAAGAGGCCTGTGCATTTGCATGATAAACATATCAGTATGGACAAAAGGCAGAGGGCCTGCCCTGAAAGTTCTGGTCTGCATGATTTGCTAGGGCTTTCAACAACCTTGGCAGAGGGAGGGCCTCTAAAAACCACAAGTGAGAGTAAATTTTTTAGCCAGCTGGAAAAGTGGAAGGCTCAGAGCAGATTCCATTTGTTGTAGGGATATTTTAAAAATGTGACATGTTTGCACCAGGGCAATGTGAAACAAATTTCACTGTTTCGATTCTAATTAGGTATTCTTGATAACTTTCTTGTCCACTTTGTGCCTTAAATTTATACTTTTATAAAACTAAGATAATGCCTTCCCTCCTCTACCTTACAAAGATCTTATGAGACCTAAACGCAATAAAGTAAGACAAATGGCTTGGCACAGGTGCTAAAGAAATGAACGTATTTTGGTAAAATGTAGAATCAGTGTAAAACCAAAATATTTTAAAGCTTTTAGTTCTATATTGAACCTACAGGATAGATGATGATAAAACTGATGGCAGAAGTATATTTATGCTCTTAATCTGAGTTGCCTATATTGAGATATAGTTTTAATATTTCCTCCACAAATGCACTGGGTTTTTTCCCTCAGCTTTTTAAAAATTGCTTTGTGTTTTATCATTTTCGAATGAAAGAAGTCCAGATATATGCCATTTTTCTCTTGAACTATATCATCAATAATTTGATCTTTAATGAGAGTCGGTGTTATTCCTGGGGTGTGAGGAATCATCGCAATGCCTTCACAATGTATATCCACCAGTTCATGTTCTGAACCACACAGGCAGATCTTGAAACATTTCTACCTATCTCATTGCCAGTGCCTCAAGCAAACCCTATATGGTAGGGTGTCTGGATGGTCAGAATCTCAGGGCTAGATGTCCTAAGTGAAGGGAGGCCATACATTACTCACAAAAAGCACCACAGCACACTCAGGGTTAAGGATGGTGACTCGGGCAGGGGAAGGGGTCATTGCATTGCATCCTGCCCAGCTTTGAATCCACCCTACACATCACTGCCACAGGTCACTGGGCAAGTCCTTCAATCTCAGAAAGCCTTGATTTCCTCCTCTGTAAAATAGGGGTAATAAGAGTACCTTCTTCATGGGGTTATTGGAAAGATTCTATCATATAACGCATAGCAAGTCCTCAGCACAGTGACTGAGACATAATGCATACTCAGTAAATGGAAGGTAGCTCTTACAAATGTAAGTGGGCCAGGGTGGCTGAATCTAGGACCACTTTGAAGGCAAAGATCTGGTTTTACTAGAGAGGTAAAGTATCACTAGGACGTACCATCTGGGAAAAACCATATAAAGGTGTGTATCTGATCTTGATTTGACCTTCTCTAGAGGGTTGGAACTTCATGCTGCTTACTGACGTATCCCAGCATAGAATGGTGCTTGACATGTAGTAGTCATTCCGTAAGCAAGAGTTACATCAGTGGAACTGGGATTACCAACGACATAGAGCCCAGAGCGAGATAGTACCCAGTCCTCAGGTAACAGCTTAGCACAGTGTCCTGAACACAGTAAGGGCTCAAGAAGGAATGAGTGCAGATAGTTTCATGCCTCCTCAGGTCATTGCCTTGTTGAATAAATTACGTCACCCCAAGTTTAGCTTTCCTTCTGTTGCCTGTTTGATCAGCACCATGACCCTACTCCTAACTTTAGAATCCCTGCTTCACGGAGTGCATTCATTTGACAAATACTCCTTGAACATTTATCATATGCCAGGCATTATGCTAAATGTTGGGGACCTCCCAGAGCATACTCTTTGGTAGGGAGACTGGCAGCATACAAGCCAATGAACAGACATGATGATTTCAAATAGCAATGAATACTAAGAGGAATATAAGGCAGGGTCATGTTATAAGGAGTTACTTCAGATCGGGTGGTCAGAGAAAGGTTTGCTAAGGATGTGACACCTGAGCTGGAGGTTCAAGACCAGTTGTGGAAATAAGAGCATCTTGTTCTCTTGGAAGTGCCCCTGTTTTGAAAAGCTATGAAAAATCTCTCCGAAAATGGAGGACAGTGAAGCAGAGGTGTCACTATTTTTAGAGGTCAAGTGCTTCACTGGATGTCAAGGTCACTTAAGGATCGTCCAGATCAGTGCTTTCCTATATGTGGTGTATGTTCCTCTGGTGAGACATGAGATAATCTAGGGTGGTGACAGACGAACATTACTTATTTTAATATGCATTTAAAAATGCATCTAACATCCAACTCACGAGTTCATGATTACTATTGCTTAAGATGAGGTTAAAGTAGTAGAGTCATGGCAGTTCACTTTTCTGAGATCAACCTGGCTGGCAAGAAGGGATCCTGGGTAGGTAGGTTTTTGGGGATAAGTGTAAGGTGGAGAAGACTGCCTCCACAATCCCCACAGAATGAAAGCGAGCCTGCTTAAAAATGCTTCCTGTAATATATGTTGTCCTTGGACGTGGCAAAAATTGTGCAAGTCATACATAGATGGAAATACTTATTTGGGTCCTACATTTAAATCCCTTCTGCAAAGAAATTAAGAGACTAAACATCCAAGGGCTTCTGGGTGGCTCACTTGGTTAAGTGACTGCCTTTGGCTCAGATCATGATCCCAGGGTCCTGGGATTGAGTCCCACATCAGGTTCCCCCTACTCTGTGGGCAGCCTGCTTCTCCTTCTCCCTCTGTCTGCCAGTCCCCCTGCTTGTGTGCATGTGCGCTCTCTCTCTCTCTCTCTGTCAAATAAATAAATAAAATATTTTTTTTTAAAAAGGAGGTTAAACATGCAAGACAATGGCAGAGCCCCTTGGTGATCAAGAGAAAGGTTTTTGGAGTTAGAACAGGATTTGAATTTCAGACCTGCCATATAATTGCCATATGACCTTGGGCAAGTAATCTTAACCCCAGTGAGCCTCAGTATCCTCTTCTGCAGAGATGGGGATCCTAGGACCTACCTCTTAAGGTTGCTGAAAGAATTAAGTGAGATAATATACATGGAAGGTATTTTCCCCCATGCCTGGCACATAGTAAGTGCTCAAAATACATGATAGCTATATTTATCCAAGTTTTCTGGGGCAGCTCTGATTTCAAATATTCTATTCCATTTCCAGACTATGTGCTTCCATTTGAAATTCCAAAATGCAATCACTGTGCATTTCTCATCAGTCTTTGAAGGGAATTGTCTTTTTCGGGCATCAAGACATAAAACTTCCTCCAGTCTCTGCACTTGAGTTGAAACCCTCAATCCTAGTCAGTAACATCTTATTAAGACCCAAAGCAAACTGGTGCCCATGAAGAATTGGCAGGGCAGAGGGCAGAGGAAGAGGTATGATCTTGAACCCAGAAGTATTCCGTTGATAGTTTTTAGTTTTCCACAGAAGTACACACCATGAATGGACAGACTAGAAACCAGGGTGTGTGTGGGGGGGTAGGCTTTGAACCAGCTGTTACTTTTCATCTCCAGTTCTGTTCGAAGGTTTTGCTTTAATTAACACAAAGGTGAAGTTCAGATTGTAGATGGCCTGACACTGTTCACGATC
This sequence comes from Mustela erminea, assembly GCF_009829155.1. Taxonomy (NCBI): domain Eukaryota; kingdom Metazoa; phylum Chordata; class Mammalia; order Carnivora; family Mustelidae; genus Mustela; species Mustela erminea. Next base: position 91,904,918 of record NC_045635.1, read on the forward strand.
AGTCATTTTTCTAAATTATTCGTACTTCATTATAACCATACATACAAAATGCCCTGTAATACAACTCCATTGTAATTACACAGCTATCAACTTCGGTACTCAACCTGCAGGCTACCATTGCCCTCTGACATTCATTATAATCAGGTTTCACCTGTTTACAAATAGCAGGGTGAGGAAACCCACCACCTGGGTTTTTCTCTGGAATCCATATGCCCGGTAGCATCAGTCAAAACTCAGAAAATGGTCTTTTTAATATTTGAACCAATATGAATGTTTCCAAACCATACCCTCTCTTTCCTCCCCAACTCTCGAGTTCTGCATCCCATTGTAAAAACAGGATTTCTGAGAAGAAGAAGATTAAGCCATGGGCCAAGCAGGCAATAACCTGGGCTGCCAATTTAAAAGGGGGTATTTACAAATCTCTGGGATAAATCATAAATGTGGTGTCAACTAGCCTTGTGCTTCTGCCAGCGCTCCCCAAAGTAACTGGTGGGATGGAAGTTGGCTGCCTCCCTCACGAAGGAGGCTGGGGCCCTTGAGTGAAAAATGAAAAGCAAAAAGAAGCCAGTCCTCACTGGTGTGCCAACCACACCATTTTTTGCGATGAGCACGTGCAGCCTGAAGGGTGTGCCACCAGCTGTAAGATTAACAAGCTGGGAGTTGCTTCAAGTGAGCAACTCTCCACAAGCAGCTAGGATTATGAAACAAAATAGTGTATGCCACAAGACTGTTTATCAGGAATGAGGGGGTTGATTCTCTTATCTAAATTTTAAATCCTTTCATACACCTCCCTGAAAATTGCCTGGTTTGGAAAGCTGCAAGAGGAAACTAAAGACAGAATGGGAGCTACAGGAAAGGAGGAAATGGTTTCTTAGCAAGAAAATTGAAAAAACATGAGGGAAATTCTAAAATCTTTTTAATGTGATTTCAAAGCTGTATCCCTGTAAATTACCTTCATCGTATTCAATTTTGAGGGACAAAACAAAACAGAAGAAATGGAAGAAATTAGTAGATTAAAACGTGAACTTGGGAGTTTTGCTATAGTTGAAGACAATAAAACATTGTGCTCAAGCTCATAGGCTCAGGTGTCAGCCTGCTTGGGCTTAAATCCTAGCGCCACAATTTACTGTTGACCTTGGCTGAGTCACTCCACTTCTTTGGGCCTCACATATTCATGGGGATGATGATGATGATGATGACAGTGCCCTTTTATGATTAAATGAGATAATGCATGTAAAGTGGTTAGCACTGTGCCTGACACACAATGCTCAATAAATAGCCATTAGTATGACAGGTGTATGTGTTGAACATATTCTGAGCATAATGAAAAAGGTATATATTTTTACTAATAGAAACTCAGTCTCTCCCTACTCTCATTAAGTAAATGTTGAGCAAATATTTTTAAAGTATTTAATTGAAGAGGCACCAGAACATAAGGCCTGCCTGGAGCATTCCATGTCTTGTCTATTCTTGCTGAGGATGGCAAGTCAAGGACCATCTCTGCCACCTACTAGCTTTAAGTATGACCATATGTCACAGAAACACTCTGACTTAAAATTCCTTACATGAAAATGGAGATGCCTACATAATAGATCAGTGACGGGGATTGTGAGAAAGAGTGTACATTATTCACTCAGCAAATGTTTATTGACTCTGAATCACAGAAAGAAAAGAATCCTATGGAAACATTTTTTTTTTAGTTTTTTGTTACGTTTTATTTTAAATCACTGACAAGATTACAGTCCAATCTCTATTGACTACTGAACAATATTGCTTGCTAGGCACTCCTGTCATCTGTTTGGCTAAGGCATAGCCCGATTTTTTGCACACAGAATTAACTTTTGTGCAGAAACAGAGGTTAACAGCACCAAAATGATTGCAGGATATTCATAGAATTCCCAAAAATATTTGACAGCATTAGCTAACTCAAACTCTGGCAGTTACTTAGCAAATTCGGCTGCCTCTAGAAACATCCTCCTAAAGATAATAATGTCAGGTAGATGGTGTGGTAATAGGTAAAGAGTCTTTACAAATCAATAATAAAAAGGCCAATAGAAAAGTGGACATACAAAGCAGATTATTCAAAAAAGAACTACAAATGGTCATATGGTTAATAGACATATGAAAAAGTGTTCAATCTCACTAATATTCAAGGAAATGGTAAACTACAGTAATATGCTATTTTTACTAATATGGTATTGCTAAAGATATTTTAAAATATGCTATTAGAAGGGCTCAGAAAGGGGCGCCTGGGTGGCTCAGTGGGTTAAAGCCTCTGCCTTCAGTTCAGGTCATGATCCCAGGGTCCTGGGATCGAGCACCGCATCCTCATCTGGCTCTCTGCTGAGCAGGGAGCCTGCTTCCCCACCCCCCTGCCTGCCTCTCTGCCTACTTATGATCTCTCTCTCTCTCTGTCAAATAAATAAATAAAATCTTGAAAAAAAAAAAAAAAAGAAGGGCTCAGAAAAACAGGTACTCCTATCCATGGCTGATACAAACTTTCTAACGGGCAATGCGCATACCAGTACCTGTTATACAGCATGCCCTCAATAAATATTTCTTTAATGAGTGAATGATTTTGTTGCTGGCTTTGGAATACACTTTCAGATATTCAGGGATTTTTTAACTATAAAAATTATTCAAACCTTGGAGACAAAACTCATGGATTGCTAGTAATGCAAAGGTCCACTTTTGAAACACATTGAAAACTCATACACTTAATTACAATGTTTTAATGATGTGCCTTGGTACAACATGCCACATTCATAAAAACTGCCACCAATTTAAACATAACATACCACGGTTATCATTGGTCCCCAACCTTGAGAGAGTTTATAACACACTGCTACTGTTAGCTTGATTTCAGGCCATCTTCCCCTTTTCCTCAAAATGCTGTATGGCATATCCCTTTTTAAAATTAAAGTGCCTCCTATTTAATTTTGTTTTGAGAAGTTTTCAAAGAACTCAGGACGATCCTCAGGATAATTGCAGACACCCTACAGGGTGGTGAATTTAGGGCTGAGAATCACTGCTGTTTGCAGCCATCCATACTTTTCAATAGCTTTTTACTAGTCCCGTAATGTACTCTCCTCACAATATGAACAGATCTTTTCTGTTAATAAAGAAAGCAAAATTTTGTTAATGATAGGTATGCACCTTGTTATCTGTATTTGGCAGGCTTAAACGTAGTGCTGTCTTTTGGAGAAAAAGAGCTGTTTCCAGATGCCATTAAAGCAGGCATTACCACCGACAAAGCTTTCTCATAAAGTAACTTATAACAGTTCTGTGTGCTGTCAGATCTGCTTATACCAAAAAATTCTGTGGGAGTTAGGGCCCTGTACTTTCTAATTGCTAACTGCTTTGATTGCAGCCTCCTGCTCTGATATTACAGTGAATGACATTTCCATGATTCCATCTATACACATTTTCTTCTCTTATAACCACATTGCTCCAGTGTTATGACACTTTTGAACTTTGTGAATACATGCCCAGAATTCTGACACCTCCCTGAGTAGCACATAGACAGTGTGGGGCTGTTGGAAATGTACACAATGTATTTTGCTTATTCTGGAAACATTAATTTTAATTTCTCCTTCATTATTTATTTATGTGAGTATAATCATTTTGAATACATGACTATCATTTTTTTTGGCATTTCTCAATTATTTGGGCTGGGTTTTTACCCAAAAGAGTAATTATTATAGTAAGTTTTCAATAAAAAAGATTATTACAGGTCCTCCAATGTTTTACCCACCAGATCAAGTTATTTTTGTATTTAGTGAGCTTCTCAAGATCTTTGTTGAATTAACTGATTTTCCACTCCAGTCTTCTTTTACATTTAGTTTGTCAATATTAGAACCCAGCGAGAGGAGTGTCTGGGTGGCCGAGTTGGTTACACATTTGACTTCAGCTCAGGTCATGATCTCGGGGTCCTGGGATGAGGCCCTGCATCAGCTCATCAGGGAGTCTGCTTCTGCCTCTCCCCTTGCTTGTGTGCATGCATGCGTTCTCTCTCTCAAATGAATAAATAAAATCTTAAAAAAAAAAAAGAACCCAACAAGAAAAAATATTTGAAAGCTGGTAATAATCTGAGTGACTTGTTTTTCCTTCTGAACTATCTAAAGATTCCTTTCTGCATGAATGCTTAGGCTCCCATTCTGCCCCTACAACTGAGAATTCAATAAAACATGATCCATGCAAACTATGAATTTGCCTTAAACTGCATATTTACATGCTACATAGTTAAATACATGTTTCAAACAACAAAAAATGCACATGGCAATTGGAGACTGGTGATGCTATCTTAAGAGCAATGACTGAAGATTTTAAAAAAGTAAGCCATTGGCATATCAAGACTTTGGACTACTGAATGGCCACTAAGAAGGATGAGGTACAGCTTTATGTACTCAAATGGAAAGATGTCAAAAACACACTGTTGAGTAAAATTAGAAAATCACAGAATAATATATAGAGTAAGGTATAATTTATGTAGAAATATATATGTGTTCTTATGCATATATTCATATTTATGTATATACATAGATGATGGTCTGGATGGACATACACCAAACTGTTACTGTTATTACTGGGAAGGAAAGGAGAGGGGGAATGGGTATTAAAATGAATATTTACCTTTCACTATATACTTTGGTAAAATTAAAGGAAAATTTTAAGTAGGCTCCACACCCACTGTAGAACCCAATGCAGGGCTTGAATCCACAACCCTGAGATCAAGACCTGAGCTGATACCGAGTCAAATGCTCAACTGACCAAGCCACTCATGCACTCAAAATTAGAATTTCTTTACAAGTATATGTTAACTTTTGTAATTTTAGAAGCTTTCTTTTCTTTTCTTTTCTTTTCTTTTCTTTTCTTTTCTTTCCTCTCTCCCTTCCTCCCTTTCTTTCTTCCTTCCTTTCTCTCTTTCTCCCCTTCTTCCTTCCTTCCTCTCTCCCCCTTCCTTCCTTCCTCCCTCCCCCTTCCTTCCTTCTTTCCTTCCTTCCTTCCTTCCTTCCTTCCTTCCTTCCTTCCTTCCTTCCTCTCTTTCTCTCTTTCTTTCCTATAAACTGAAGCCTCCTGTGAAACTTTCTCATCCCCACTCCTGAACTATCAAATGAGCAGGAGAAGTTCAGGGATGGGACCTCACTAGACTTGAAATAAGAAAATATAAGTAAAGCAACAATTATAATAGTTGCCATTTGTTCAACAATTACTTTGCACTAGAGATTTCACAGGATTTCTCTAATTCATTCTCTCCCATAAGCCTGTAAGGTAGGTTATGCTTCCTATTTGAAGCGGGGGAAAAAAAAAGTCTCGGGGAGATGAGGTAACCTGTCAAAGGCCACATAGCTAGTAAGAGCAGTTGAGCAGTGATTTCAGCTTGAATTTAGGTTTATCTGACTCCTAAAGCTGTGTTTACATCAGCATTATTCATAATAGCCAAAGAGTGGAAACAACCCCAATGTCCATCTGCTGATGAATGGGTAAACAAATCTGGTATGCCCATAACAATGGAATATTATTCAGCTGTGAGAATGGATGATCTAATGACTTGTGCCAACAGCAAAGATGAACCTTGAAAACATCATGCTAAATGAGAGAAGATGGTCACAAAGGACCACGTGTTGTGTGAGTCTATTTATAAGAAATGTCCAGAATAGGCAAGTCCGTAGGGTAAGAAGTAGATTGGTGGTATCCTAGGGCCTGGGGGGAGGAGTTGTGTGTTAGTGGAGAGTGATTGTTAATAGGTATGGAGTTTCTCTTTTGAAATGATGATGATGTCCTAAAATTGATTGTGGTGATGGTTGCACAGCTCTGTAAATGTACTAAAAATTAATTGTTCATTTTAAATAGGGGGATTAAATCTAAATAAAGCTGTTATTGAAAAATTCACCTTGAGTTCTTGTGAAGCTCCCAAGTGTGATTAGAAGCATTGGCACAATCAGTAAACAGCTCCCCTTGACCTTCAGATAGCTGTCCATAAATCAATTCATGCAACAAATACTTCTTGAGCAGTCACTATGTTAGGTAATGCGAATCCAACAGAGAAGATGGGGGAAAAACTGTCCCCATGAAGCTTCCATTTGTAGAAATAACAAAATCTCATAACATTTGTTAAAGCTCTACCATGTGCCAGACAGCATTTTTAAAAATTTGTGTATGTATCATCTCATTTAATCTTCCCATCAACATTCTGACGTAGGGGCTCTTATTGTCCTAGTTTGCAGACAAGGAAACTGAAGCTCAGAGTAGAGTGACTTGTCCAAGACCACACATTTAGGGAAAGATTGGAAGCAAATCAAAATCATTTGTACCTGATTTTTGAGTCTGTACACCTAACTACCTTATAAATTTTGCATCTTTATATTTAAATACTGAATCCAATAGCTTAATGAATTTATATATTTTTTTAAAACTTTACTTATTCATTTGAGAGTGAGAGCATGCATAGGTAGGGGGAGGGGAAGAGGCGGAGCACAGAGTTCAATGTGAGGCTTGATCTCACGACCCGTGAGATTAAGAGCTGGGCACAAACCAAGAGTCAGAGGCTCAACCGACTGAGCCACCCAGGCACCCCTATCTTTCTTCTTGAAGTATTATTTTTCAATGTTCTCTATTTCTTTAACTGTAATTCATTAGTGAGATCTTCTCATTAGAAAAATGGGAACTAAATATTTATGCATTAGTAAACATCAGCTGGTATAGATCACATGTATAAATGAAATTTTACATTTTACTTATTTTTGAAAGATTTAAATGAAAATTTATTTTAAAATTTTCAGACATACGGGAAAAATCTAAGTTTTTGTTGAACCTCCAAGATAGGTACATCTACATCTATATTATATATGTTATATATGTATTTATATATATATATATATGCAGATATACTACATATTTTTATATGATACATTTATATATACATTTATATATACAATATGTATTTTATATTATAAATGTATAATATAATGTATATATAATATATACAAACAATTGCTATGAAACATATTAGATAGTGAATCTAAAATTGCTCTAAAATATGTACAGACTATTTTTTAAAAAATCAAATTATTTCAACCTAAAAATCATAATTTAGGCAGTTGTTGATATATACGTCAGGGAATAGAAAGTAACAACTTGATAAATTACGATTTTTTTTACATTTTCTTTTTGTTTTACACTTTTACTTTGAAAAATATTTACAGTGTTACTTGATTTGATTAAAGCCATTTGAGAGCCCTATTCCTTGATTTGAAATGCAAGCACACTCATTAATGATCATAATCAAGGCCAAACAGTTTTTGCAGCAAAGAATTAGCCTTGAAAACAGATGTGTAAACCCAAAATAATTAAATAATTTAGTAATCATTCTTACTTGCTTTAGACATTAAATAGGATTTGATTATTAGGCATGACATAAATTTAATCCACTCATTAAATATAGCTGTATTTTTGAAGCATGGGACGAATCTTGTATTCCCACTGAACCTAATTCTCCAACTAGTGTGTCAAGGATGACGATTGTATAGCTACAGGAGGGAAGGCCTCTGTGATTTGCACGTGGAGGAGAAAACACTACACTGTCCCCCAGTGGATTTAGGGCCCGTTTCTACACACCCACTTGGTGTGGGAGGCAGAGTGGTTTTATCTACCCTTTTTGGATTTTATCTCAAAGTGGGGTCCTGATCTTTTCCTCCACACTCACTTTCTAGTCCCTGTCTCCAAACAGAGGTGCCTACCAGACTCACTTGGGTGCCTTTTGCAAAATGTACCCGCCTGGCTACTTGTCTCTCCACTGGAGATTTACTTCAATGGGAGAATGTTTTCTCCTATTAAAGGAAAATGCAAGTCTAAATGCAAGTATGAGCATTTTGAAAAGAAATTGCTTGCCATTTTACAAGAAGAATATATTTAATGAAATTAAAAATAAAAACTGTGATCTTGGTGTCCATCCGAGACTGAGAGCACCCCATTATCTTTGGGGCAATCGCAGACATTACTATCTATGGCATGCTTAGAGCTGCTCCTTCTTTCTCGGTAATTATTTTGAAGTGGGCATAAACCTCAAGTGGTGTATAAAATGCAGAGAGAGTGTTCTCAGTTTATTCGCTCAAAAAATTTTTTTCTGCACCATTTTAGTTTGAAAGGGGCAAATTGGGATGACACAGCAATAATGGAAGAGAGTATCACAATTACATTGCAGAGCGGGGAAAATTGAGACCCACAATCCTAGGACTTAATGGTAAGAGTTAACACTTTCTGAGCACTTACGTGTGCCAGGCTCTGGGCTGAATGCTTCATGTCCATTTTCTCATCTGACCCTGACAGCCACCTGTTATCCTTCATCTGACAGCTTAGCAAACCGAGGCTTAGAGAGGTTGATTTGTCCAAGGTCATCCAGTTGGTTATTTGCAGAGCCCCTATTCAAACTTGCATTGGCTTGATTGCAAAGCCATTAGTCTTAAAGATTAGGCTATTTTGACTCTATTTGCCTTGGGAAGTTCTTGGAATACACTCCAATCTGTTTTCACAATGAACTCTACTGGGCTTTGAAAAAGGCTGAAGAGTGGTGAGAAATTTTGTAGGCTAGAAAGCTAATGAAAGTGGTCAGTGTCTTCTGAATAATGAGACAGACCAGGCTCAGAGGACTGGGCTCTGGAACCCAGAAATCAGACATAACCATTGATATGTTCCTCCATTGAGGAGCAACTCCAAGCTTCTGTGGGTTCTGCTTCGGACCCAAGGAGGAAGTCCTAGTCATGGAGGTTGAAGTACTGCCTGGCAAGGGAGAGGAAGGCCATTGTTTGATCTAACACCCTCTTCTAGAGTTCTCTGTATGCCAGGTATTGGTGGCATACCACTCTAAGCACTTTACAAACATTAACTCATTTAAGTCTTACAACAACTTCCTGAAAATAAGTACTATTATTATTCCCATATGATGAGTAAACTGAAGTTCAGAGATGTTAAGTAACTTGTCCAAGGTCACAAAGCTGGTAAGTGCCAGAACCAGGCTTTGAACCTAGGCATTCTGGATCTAATGGCTATGTTGTATTGTTTCTCAACAGAGAAACTTGATTTTTCTGTCTCTCATGCTTGCCATCTTTTTCCAACCACTTCTGGGCATGCCTATGTTGCCAGGAAGTTTCCCCTACCCCACTGGCTTTTCCTCCACCTGTGATTTTCTGCAGCGTCCTTGACAAGCTCTTTGTTCATGCGCCATACTGCCTCCCTTGGCATTACTCATGAACAACCCATTCTTTTAACCTGCCAAACAATTTTCCCATACAGTATCCATTCTCAACTCTTGGAAATGAGGATGGGAAGTCTTGTTCCTATTTTATAAATGAGAAAATTAAAGCGAGTAACTTGCCTAACATTTTATCCAACCATCTACTGACAAAGTGGACCAGAATCTGGGTTCTCTGGCTCCTAATTCAATGTTATTTTCCCATTGCACTATCTGATTGGTTTCATAAGTCCATTCATTCATGCATCTGTACATTCATTCATTTTATAGCAATGTATTAAGTGCCTAGTGTGTGCTAAGGCAGTAGGTAAGGAAAAAAGCAGGTAAAAAAATCTTAGCTCTTAAGGAACCAAAACACAACTGTTATAAGGTCTCACTATAAAAAGTTGAATACTACAAAGTTACAAATACCAAGTGCCAAATGAGATATTGAATCAGGTCAGGCAGGAATTTTGAGACTGGGCATGCAACATCAAAGACTGCTTTATCAAGAAGGTGAGTCTTGAACTTGGCATGGAAGGGCACTTAGAACTCAGAGAAGAGGATGGGGCAGCACTTCCCAGGCTGGGGGAATGATATGCACTAAGTCAGTGCTTCCCAACCCATATCATGTCATGGCATGCAGAGAATAGCGTTGTATTTGTAAAGCACCTTTGGGTAAACAGAGGAAGAAGCTTCAGCCTAAAGACAAGCAACCGAGGAGCTTCAACTGCACTGTCTCTGGCTCACCTGAGGCCAGAGTGGAAGATTCATAGCCCCAGACACTTGTGATATGTTTGAAAAGGTCCGTGCTAAGGTATTGGGGCACATTGTGGGTCCAGAGACTACTGACAAGACCACAGGGCTGCAATAGAAGGAATATCCAGAAGAATCATGGCAGATACCATTAGAGAGAAAAGTTAAGAGCCAAATGATGAAAGCTCTTTGAATTTTATTCCATGGACCTACAAAGCAGGAAGACAAAATTCATAAAGTGTTGTTTGAGAAAGATCCCAGTGACATCAATATGGAGGATAGATTGGAGGGCAGGCAAGTAGTTGGGAAACTCTTGTCCATGTGAAAGATGAGGGCATGTTGGATTATAGAGATGGCAACAGAGACTGAGAAAAATGGGCATAATTGTGTTATATTTTGGGGGTATCAATGACAGTGTGTGCTGATAGATTGTGTGTGGAAAGTAGGAGAGGTAGAAGAAGCAAGGATAATTTACAGGTTTCAAACTTAAACAAATAGGTATGAATGGCGAGGCCATTCTTGAAGATGAGGAGGCCAGGAGAAGTAGAAAGAATTTCTTAGAGGGAAGGGACAAATGAGAAGACAAGTTTCAGGTTGGCATTTAGAGGCAAGGAAATCAGTTAGGAGGCTATTGCAAACAGCCAAGTGAGACAGTGAGATCCTGGGTGAATACAGTACCACTGGAAATGGAAAAAAAAATGTTGGGTTGATGGCTAAAATTAACAAGTCAGGAAATGACAGATGCTGATGAGGATGTGAAGAAAGGGGAACCCTCCTCCTCCTCCAACCTACACTGTTGGTGGGAATGCAAGCTGGTGCAACTGCTCTGGAAAACAGCATGGAGGTTCCTCAAAATGTTGAAAAAAGAACTACCCTATGACCCAGCAATTGCACTACTGGGTATTTACCCTAAAGATACAAACGTAGTGATCCGAAGGGGCACGTGCACCCGAATGTTTATAGCAGAAATGTCTACAATAGCCAAACTATGGAAAGAACCTAGATGTCCATCAGCAGATGAATGGATAATGAAGATGTGATATATATACACAATGGAATACTATGCAGCCATCAAAAGAAATGAAATCTTGCCATTTGCGACAACGTGGATGGAACTAGAGGGTATCATGCTTAGCGAAATAAGTCAATTGGAGAAAGACAACTATCATATAATCTCCCTGATATGAGGAAGTGGAGATGCAACATGGGGGGTTTGGGGGGTAGGAAAAGAATATATGAAACAAGATGGGATTGATTGGGAGGGAGACAAACCATAAGTGACTCTTAATCTCACAAAACAAACTGAGGGTTGCTGGGGGTAGGGGGGTTGGGAGAAGGGGGTGGGGTTATGGACATTGGGGAGGGTATGTGCTATGGTGAGTGCTGTGAAGTGTGTAAACCTGGCGATTCACAGACCTGTACCCCTGGGGATAAAAATACATCATATGTTTATAAAAAATAAAATAAAAATACTTAAAAAAATGTTGGGTTGAGACACATTACAAAGGAAGAGTCAATAGGATTTTGTCATGGACTGAATCTAAAGCTGAAAGGTAAAAGAAGGCCTGAAGTCCTACATTGCTTCTGTTCTTGATCTTCTTGGTGATGCTCATGGCTTAAAATACCATCTATATGCTGATGACTCCCAGATGTGGATCTCCAGCCTAGACCCCCCCCCAATACTTTTATATCCAACTGCCTGCTTGACATAACATCCTAAAAGCAATGCATCTACAACTGAATTCTTAAATTCTTAAATCTCTCCCCCCCACTGCTCCCAGCCCCCCACCAAAGCCTACAGCACTTGTCAAAACTGCTCCTTACAGTCTTCCCCATCTTGCTATAATGGTAACTCCATTCTTCCAGTTGCCTAGGCCAAAGATCCTTAAATCATTCTTGATTCTTTTCTCTCACAGCCTACATTTTATTCTATCCGCAAATCTTGTTGGTTTCACCTTCAAAGCATACCTAGAGGGGTGCCTGGGTGGCTCAGAGGGTTAAAGCCTCTGCCTTCGGCTCAGGTCATGATCCCAAGGTCCTGGGATCAAGCCCCACATCGGGCCCTCTGCTCAGCAGGAAGCCTGCTTCCTCCTCTCTCTCTCTCTGCCTGACTCTCTGCCTATTTGTGATCTCTGTCAAATAAATAAATAAATATTAAAAAATATATACCTAGAATCCATCACGTGGTGAAAGTCACAATGCTCCATCTCCCGGTATAATTGCACTAGTCCCCCCAACTCTTCTCGTTGCTTTTGTCTCTGCCATCCTCACCCAAGTCTATTATCCCCTTATTGATTTGAAAGCCAGACTAATCTTATTAACATGGAAGTCAGATCATGTCACCCCTCTACTTGAAATTCCTGTAGTTACTTCCCATCTCATACACAGTAATCGTGAAACTCCTTACAGTGGTCTATGATGCTGTATAGCAGTCAAATATCAATATAACTCGCTCTCTGACCTTCTTCAGGTATTGGATCAAATGTCCCTTATGCACTGACATCTTCTCTGACTGCCATGTCTAGAGTCGTAAGTCCCCTCCCCATTCCCTATGTACCCTCCCTGTTTTATTTTGTCTTATACTTTGAGCAATTCTTGACATTATGTATGTATCTATTTTTTAAAAAAACTAACTCCTTTTGCTAGAATGGGGAACTGGTAAGCCTTTTCCTTTCTTTTTCCTTTCCTTTCATTTTTTTTTTTTTAGATTTTACTTATTTATTTGAGAGAGAGAATGAGCAGGGGGCAGAGAGGGGAAGGGGAAGAGGGAGAAGCAGGCTCCCCGCTGAGCAGGGAGTAAGACAGGGGCTCCATCCCAGAACCCTGGGATCATGACCTGAGCCCAAGGCAGATGCTTAACGACTGAGCCACCCAGGTGCCCCAGGCTTTTTCTTTTTTAATAAGGGGCCAGATAATAAATATTTTAGGCTTTGGGCGCCAGAGAGCTTCTGACACAACTACCTACAACTCTGCTGTTGTTACACAAAAGCAGTCATGGAGGACACCTAAACGAACGAACATGGCTGTATTCTATTAAAGCCCTATCTACCAAAAGAGGTGACAGGCCAGATTTTGCCCGTGAGCCGTAGTGTGCTGATCCCTAATGGAAGGCAAGTCTCAGGAGGGCAAGGCTTTCTGTGCACTGCCGTATCCCTAACATCCAGAACAGCGCCTGGCACGTAGGAGGCACCCAATATCTTTTTGTTGAATGAATGAATCAACAGGAGACGGGAGGACAGGGGGTGGGGGGTTGAGAGGTGGGAGGGTGGAGGGGATCAGGAGCTGCTTCTAGCTAGGTCTGCGCCTATCAGTTCCTCCCCCTTCTCTCACCATCCCTGTGCTAGTACTTAAAACGCATCCTTGTGAAGTAGAAGTTGCTTTCATTGCCTGTGCAACTCTCCTGATGTGTGAAATTTCATCTGACTTCCTTTAATGTTATCATTTGTCTGTGTAATCCTCCTGACTCAGACTCTTTCTAATAACAATAATAACTCAAATACTTGGCAAGAAAACCAGGACGCTGAAATCAGGATTTTTAATGGATTGAAAACCACTACCAGCGATAGCTCCTGTGGACAACTTGACACGTCTCAACACTTCATCGTATTTGGAAGTACTCTCTGAAGTTGAGCAACAGTTGTTGTTATGATGTGAAATGTTGTTTTCCTTCCATGCATTTGACATGAATGGTTTGTTCTGATAACCTTCAGCTTTCATGTCCTTCTACCAGTAGGAATCACATGGTAAGAGATACTGTAAATGAAGTATTCACTGGCTCTTCCTGGCCTCTCATCCTTCCCTGGGTCTCTTAGAGGCACTAAAAGTTTCCTGGAGTTATATGACTTCCTGTTGAAAAGGCATGTTCCACTCATTCTTGGCTTCATAGAGTTTTTCACATGCTGGTAATATTTGCTGAGCATTCACTAATGTCTGTGGTATTGGGCTGAGGGCTTTATATGTGTTAACTCATTTTAAGTCTTAGAAAACACCTAAGAGGTGGGTACTATTATCATCATTTTGCAAATGAGAGAACTGAGATCCCAAAAACTCAAGGCCCCACAGCTAGCAAAAAAGGGAACCCAGGCCTGTCTGGCTTCAGGGGCAAGATTTATTCGTTGTGTTCTCTTGCCTTAACAAATATTTACCATATGCCATGCAGTATGCTAGAGAGTAGGTACAAAAGTGAATAGTTATGATCTCCCTGGCCTCCCAGAGCTAACACCAGTTGGGGCTGTGTGGGTGGGAGTGGAGGCTGTCAGATGCAGAGACTAAAGAACTTTCTGTTTACGAACAGGGTGGTGAGAATGTAGACATACGTCCATGAATTCATGGGACTCTGCAAAATAGAGACAAGGGGCTACAGACTAAGGGTCCCCACATATAGAGTTCAGGTCAACCAGGATTACAGAAAAATGCTGCTCTCAGGGACTTAAGCTGACAAGAAAGTTTCCCACTGTAGGAGTAGGATTGGCTGCTCACTAAAACGTTATCATTAACAAACAAGGTTTAAAAAAAGTAACCAGTGGAAAACACTTATGGTAGCCAGGTAAAATGCTATGCCTGGGAAAGTCCCATCAAAAATAAAAAAGGGATTCACGATATCACGACATGGTGACCATCATAGAAATAATAATTGAAAAAATTAGAAAGAAAAGTTGTTTCTCTGCTTTGGTGCCCTGACCTGCTGATATATTTACTGGCTTTCTGATAGGGCAATGAATGGATGTCACCAGTAACAACAGCCAACATATAATGAATGCTTGCTCAGAAAAGCACTTTACATAAATTATGTTATTTAATCCTCACAGTAGCCTTATGGTCTCATAGTGTTTTGTTATTAAAACCCACTTTCAGATGAGGGAACTGAGGCTCAGAGAGCCTATGGGATTGGCACAAGCCCACAAAACTAAATGAGCAGTATTGGTTTCCTGAGGCTCTGTGACGAACTACCACAATCTTGGTGGGTTAAGCCAGCAGAAATTGATTCTCTTATAGTTCAGGAAGCCATAAATCCGAAATCAGGGTTTTGGCAGAGCCATGCCCCCCTCCAAAGGCTTGAGGGGAGATTCCACTCTTTTGCTTCTTCTTAGCTTCAGATGGCTACAAACTTTGCTTGGCTTTTGGTAGCATTATTCCTGCCCTTCTCTCTCTCTTTCCATGGCCTTCTCCACTGTGTCTCAGCCTTCTCTCATAAGGACACTCAATCATTGGACTTGGAGCCCACCCTAATCCAGGACCATCTCATGTAGAAATCCTTACTTTTCTTTCTAATCCTTACATCTTCAAAGACCCTTATTCCAACTAGGGTCATATCTTCTGAGTTTCCAGGTGGACACATATTTTAGTAAGACATCATATGGCCCACTACAAGCAAGTAGCCTAGCTGGATTCTAACCTAGATCTATCTAACTCCAAAATCCTGACTCTTTTCACTAAATTAGGCTAATTCCACCAATCAGACTTTTGCCTTTATTTGGTTTCCTAATTAGGTTTCCAACTGGGAAGAAGAGGCACTGATTGACATAAGTTTGCTTTGTAGTTAATTATCAAGCTGGATTAATAAAATGATATTTTGGCTTCTAAAAACATTGCCTTATGAGTTTAGATCATGTGAAATTTGTCCCTCAGAGCCTAATCACTTTCTGGTTAAAACGGACCAAATTGAGGTTTGGAACCTATGAAACTAAGGATTGGATCTTGGCTATAAGGACCAAGATCCCTTCAGGATATGGGCATCCCATAGCCTACAAGCCATGGCTGTTTCTTTACTATATAAGTGACCACAATATAATTAAATGCTACCAACTTCTGGGCACATGGAAGGATTTCTGACCAGTTAAGGGCTTATAGAAGGAATTTTGATTCCCCTTGAATGTTATGTCCCAGGAAGACTCCTCATAGTGCCCACAGTGTTTGCTTTTGAGTCTCAGCTCCTGTCTTCAAGTCACAGGAAAGAAGATGTATCTAAGAGTTCATTATCACATGAAGATGAGATTCTGTAGAAAAATGGGGATCCAAGAACATTAGGGACTTCCTGTGTCTCTACATTGGTCTCTTTGTGGGGCAACTGCCCCAGCTAAATAGCTGAGATTGGCCTGCTCACACCTTGTTTAGGAAGACAATATCTCTAGAGATGTGTTTCTCAGTTTATGGTCAGTGGACCATCCATAAGGGTGGACCACTCATTGCTGCCCAAGGAGCTTGTTAAAAAATGCCAATTTCCTGGCCATTATATCAGGATTAATGAATTAGTATTTCTTTTTATTTAAGAGAGGGAGAGCGAGCGCGAGCAGGGAGGAAGGGCAGTGGGAGAGGGAGAGAATTTCAAGCAGGCTTTATGCCCAGCAAGAAACTTGACTCAGGGCTTGATCTCTTGACCCTGAGATCATGACCAGAGCTAAAATCAAGAGTCTGATGCTTAATCAACTGAGCCACCCATCCAGGTACCCCCTGGATTAGTATCTCTGAAGATGGGGTTTAGGAATCTGCATTTCAAAACAGGTACCTGGAGTAATTCTAATACACATTCTGGTTTGACAGTCATTGCATTCTGGTGAAATCAGACTCTATAACATTGATACATAGAGCAAACTCCCCAATGTTCATTCGCAATTCCAGCCAATAATCAGTTACAATATTTTATTCTTGCTACATGATCTGTAGCTTTAGTTCATGTAACAATATCATTTTCTACAGCTCGATCTGAATCAAAGCAGTTATGGCAAAATTTCTTTTTTTAAATTTATTTTTATTTTTATTTTATTTTTCATAAATATATAATGTATTTTTATCCCCAGGGGTACAAGTCTGTGAATCGCCAGGTTTACACACTTCACAGCCCTCACCATAGCACATACCCTCCCCAATGTCCATAACTCCATCCCCCTCCCCAAACCCCCTCCCCCCAGCAACCCTCAGTTTGTATTGTGAGAGTAAGAGTCACTTATGGTTTGTCTCCCTCCCAATCCCATCTTGTTTCATTTATTCTTCTCCTACCCCCGAACCTCAGTTATGGCAAAATTTCTTAATGTACCTCTCCTGAGACAATTTATGTAATAACTTTGGGGAAGATGCAGTAACCTTTCCTTCATATCTGAAACTGATCTCTCAGGTCCCTTTTAGTTCCCAAATTCTCTTTCTATGAATATTCTTAGGGTTTCCACACTGTTTGTGACAAACACATTGCTTGTTACACTTTCAAGCAGTCTTATTCTCTTTCTTCCAGGCAACAAGTTTCTAAAGAAGACTGGTTGATGAGGCAGCTCGGTGCCTTGGTCGATTAAGCTTCCACCTCTTGGTATTGACTCCGGTCATGATCTCATGGGTCACGAGATGGAGCCCACAGTCGGGCTCCATGTTAAGTGTGGAGTCTGCTTGAGATTCTCTTTCTCCCTCTCCCTCTGCCCCTCCCTCTTACATGCTCTCTGTCTCTCAAATAAATAAATAAATCTTTACAAAAAGAAGAAGACGGGTTGCCAGTGATTTTCTTGGATGGTATTTATTTATCTATTTATCTATCTATCTATTTATTTATTTAGAGAGGAAAAGGAGGAGGGGCCAAAGGAGAGGTACAGAGATTCTTTTTTTTATGATTTTTTTTATTTATTTGACAGACAGAGATCACAAGTAGGCAGAGAGGCAGGCAGAGAGAGGAAGGGGGAAGCAGGCTCCCTGTTGAGCAGAGAGCCCGATGCGGGGCTCAATCCCAGGACCCTGAGATCATGACCTGAGCCAAAGGCAGAGGCTTTAACCCACTGAGCCACCCAGGCGCCCCAGGGACAGAGATTCTCAAGCAGGCTCCATGCCCAGTGCGGAGACCCAGTCAGGGTTCCATCTCGAGATCATGACCTGACCCAAAATCAAGAGTCAGGTGCTCCATCAACTGAGCCAGCCAGGTGCCCTCCTGGATGACTTTTTAAATAACAGACGCTTCCTCATTGTGTTGTTGGGAAGAGTGAACCAGAAAATCTATGTAAAATGCCAAAGCATAGTGCCAGTTGAAAAGAGGCAGTTAATAAACGTTCGTGCTGCTTCCAGTGCATTGTCACAATAATATCTGTTGAATTACTGAAGCTACGACAGTGAGAACAGCAGCTGAATGAAAACTAGGGAATCAGCTGTATTGACAATATCAGGTTTATTTGGCTGAAGGAGAAGGGAATAGAATCCAAATGTCTGGGGGACCAGTTCAGCTGCAGCAGAGAAGGGTATGGTTTCCTCCTTGTGTGCACACTGCCTTGGAGAAAGGCTGCAGGAAGGTTTTGGCCTACGACGCAGCTTCTGATCCCCAGTATTCTCCCTAGGTTAGTATTTCTCAAAGTGTGTTCCATGGAGTATTAGTCCCTGGGAGTGGACATTTGATAGCATCACCTAAGAAAAGAGGCCCACGAACAAGAAAAGTTGTCAACCACTGTGTTAATTAAATGTAGTTTCCCAAGTGCCAGGATATTCGGAGTCCTTAGTATGTTAAGAGGCAAGGTGGATCTCCAAGAGAGGGATGGGGGACACGGGGTGTTCTAAGTTTCCTGACCTCAGTTGCAGTCATGGCTGTGAGGGTCTAGTGGTTCTGAGGAACACAAGCATGAGAGCAGTGTAAAAAAGTGTCACTTTTTTGTGACAAAAGTCCCAAGAGAACAATTATATGATGAACCTCACGGTACTATCCCTCCACCCCCTAGTGTCCTGAAATTCTGTGTCCACCATTATTATATTCACACTTTTCCACACACCCTGGCCTCTCCTGCCTCTCTGCTTCATCATATTTGCATGACAGACACCTAATATTGGTTAAATCCAACTCTGTCTATTCTAAACCTGCCCCAGCAGTTGAACAAGATTAGGTAAAAACTTAAACCCATGCTGACTAGTCTCACTTTAGATTCATGATCACTAACTTCAGGTGGGCCTTTAGAGCTACCATCCAGTTTCACTACATTACCTTCTTCTAGTCACTCTCAAACTCTCCTGGATGGCTATTTAGCACCCTCTGTCTCTTCAACCTTCCAGCACCCCATCCTTCCTCTAAGCTACTGACCTTGTTTCCTATTTCACTGAGAAAATAGAAGCCGTCAGAAGAGAACAACCCCAGACTCCTACAAGCCTACTTGTATCTGCATCCACATACCCTGTGTTCTCTTTTGTCACTCTAAATGAACTGCCTGTGATTCCACTGAAGGCCAAACCCCTCCAATTGTGTCCTAGAACCCATTCTTCTTGGCCCAGTCATGGTCATTGCTCTAATCCTTTTCCCCTCCTTTGGTGACGTCAGCAATTTTTCTTTCACCAAACCAATACCTCTGATGTTAAAAAGAAAAATTCTTCACTTTACTTCAGCTACAACCCCATTCTTATTTCCCCCACCCCTCTCAGGAAATATTCTACAAAGAGTTGTCTCTGCTCAAGAGCTCCAGATTTTCTTCTCCCATTTTCTCTCGAACTCTCTGCCATCAGGCTTTTTCCCCCAGTCTCTTCACCAAAATGATTCATGTCCCTGTCAACAATATCTCCCCAATGTTGAATCCAATGATCACTTTTCTAACCTCATTGTATTGGACCCGGTAGTGACATTTGACACAGCTGATCACCTTTTTTGAAGAAAAAAATTTTTTTTCACTTGGCTTCTAGAACGTCACACATCCTTGGTTCTCTTCCTAGTTCACTGGTAACTCTATCTCAGTCTTCTCAGCATTTCCCTCATCTGTCTGACCCTTAGGCTCTCTGGCAACTCAACCTGAAATTCTCCAAAACCAAAGTGACTTTATTTCCTTATACTTGCTTTCCCCCCCAGTCTTCTTTCTCCATTCTTCTAGAGGTTCAGGGAAAGCTCAGAATCCTCCTTAATCCCCCTTTCTCTCACACCCCATATCCAATCTGTTGGCAATACTGTGCAGAGCATCTTTCAAAATTTCAAAATTATTTAGAATCTGACCACTTCTCACCATCTCCTCTGCTATCATCTTCATCCGATGAACCATGCTTAAAACCCTCCCATGCTTTTTCCATGATTCATAACAAAAGCTGAAGTCTTTAGAATGATCTGTGAGATTCTATTTGAGGCATCTTCTTCCCTGTTACCCTTCTGACCTGAACTCCTACCACTCTCTCCCTTGATGACTCAGCTCCAGTCATATGGCCTCTTTGCTGTTTCTCAGACACACCAAGATAACTTCCAACAGCCAATGGGCGTTCTCTCTAACTAGAATGTTCTTTCCCCATAGAGCCACAGGCTTACTCACTTGCTTCCCGTAGATCTATGTGCAAATGACACCTTAACAGAGATATTTCCTTGGCCACCTTATTTAAAAATTGCCACTCTCTGCATGCCTCCATATCACTTCATACTGCTCTGTATGAACTAACTATTTTGCAAAATATAATAATATTTGCTTGCTTATTTCTTATCTGCCTTCACTGCCAGAATGTAAACTTTTGGAAAGCAGGAGCTTATTTTGTCAGTTCTATCCTAGAACCTAGCACAGTGCCTGGCACATAACAGTTGTTCCATAAATATCTATCGAATCAACCACGAATGATTATTTAGCGCAATACTAGTTCTTCGATTCCTGGCATCTTCCAGTGAGGACAGAACACTCTCATGACCTATAGCAACCCTCCCCCTCCAAGTGCAAGACTTCTCGATCCCACCTTCCTGGTGATGAATTTAGTGTTTACATGAGGACTGCCAGGAAGCTCCATATAGCCTGAAACAAAATGCTCAGTAGAGTAATTTAATTCCTAGAATGATCTTTGCCAAGAGCCCTTTTTTGATACATATTTTTGAATAGGTATTAAATATACATGATACAAAATGCCAAATGTTTGGTGAGGAAGGAGTGAAAAATATATTACACCATGTCCTACTGCTACAACCCTATTCTAAGAAGTCCTCATTCCGTAAACCAGGATTATTACCCAGATGCTTTAGAAATATAGGTCAGACCATGTCGCTCAACATCCTCAAAGTAAGCTTTGAGATAAAAAGAGATAAAGCTTCCCTCTGTCTTCAGCCACCAAGTTCCCTCCAGGAGGCAATCATTTGTACCAGCGTATTGTCTTTTTCTAAAGGTAACCTATACATTATAGATTCCATATGTGTGCGTGTAGAATCCTTTTATGGAAAACTATGCACACTGTTTTGTACCTTTCTTCTTTCTCACTTGATGCCTACATCATTCTTTGCAATGGCGGCATAGTTATCCATTGTGTGGCTGTTTTGTTTTGCACTTTGCTGGGTTTATGAGTTTCCTGAAATTGCAGGTGGATATTTGCATGCATGGGCATAGGTACATTTTTCAGCAGTGAGGACTCATACCTCTTATCACATTCAAAGGGCACCAAGACCCAATAGTTAAGAATCATTATCCTGAGTTCAAATATGCCTTCCTGAAATTTATCTCCTTGGTCCTAATTCTGCTATTTGGAGAAGTTCTGTCAGAGCCTGGTGCATAGCGGGCATACAACAAACACCTATCACATGAATGAAAAGATGACAGAAAATGAATCTATTCTCTCTTCTCTGTGTTTGCTTTTGGTTGACTTGAAGAAAGATAGTTCCTGGGTGCCTGGGTGGCTCAGTCAGTTGAGTGTCTACTTAGGCTTAGGTCGTGATCCTGGAGACCCAGGACTGAGTCTCACATTGGGTTCCCTGCTTGGCAAGAAGTTTGCTTTTCCCTCTGCTGTTCCCCCTGCTTGCGCTCTCCCTCTCTCTCTCTCTGTCAAATAAATAAATAAAATCTTTAAAAAGGGAGAAAGACATGGATCTCAAATTATCCCTTTTCTGAGGCTTAATGGCTTAGTTCCTTGAACCCTTGATTTGACATGGTTTCCAAACATATCTGCTTTGTCCTCCCCTGAGCAAGCTCTAGTGTGGATTTTTTTTTTCTCCCAAAATGTCTTCAGGGGCAAGTAGATAATTTTTAAAAAAGGTGAGGTAGATCAGGTGTGAGACAAAAGATGTTTCCAGGACAGTTTCTTCCCATGGGCTGGCAGTTGGCAAGTCTGAAAATTTGGAACTCATACAGTTTGTAAGTACTCCTTTCACACCTTCCACATTCTGTTGTTTGGTGAACAATTGTTCAGGCCCCCGCTCCTCTGTGAAACTTCCTTAAGTGCCCTTTCCTCTGACAAAGTCAGGTATTCCCCCACCTACTTGTGAATATTTCTTACAGCATTCTGCACTTGTTTATGGGAATCCCTCTCATCAGATCTTGAGCTTCTTAGAGAAGGGAATGAAGTTTATTTGTCAGTATTGTCTCAGCTCCTGGACAAGTAGATGCTCAGTAAATGTTGGTTATCTTTCTTTTGGAGGAGTCAAGACCAGAGAGTGAGTAATTCTTTAGATTTCTTTCAAATTACTTGATTTTTTAAAAGAGATGTCTGTACATTATTTTTAAAAAATTATAACAAAAGGGAAAAAAGTGAAGTAAAAGTCTATCTCTCACATCTATGCAAGAAGTAACCAGGGTTACTTCTCCAGTAACCAGGGCATCCCTATGGTACCATTTTTATGCCTCAAAATACATAAATGTATATACACACAATATAGACACACATGTTTCTTAGCTCCTTGCTTTTTCACTTAACTGTGCAACACAGCTGTATCCTTTGCCAGTTCATATAATTATATAGGCATATTTACATTATTTTTTATGGCTGCATTGTATTCCATTTGAAGGATGTACCATAATTTATTTAATGAATGCCCTATTATTGAACAGTTAACTTATCTACTATTGTTCACTATTTATTAACAATGTAAGTCAAAACACAGAGACATACTGAATACAATGTGACCACAGAAGTATACAGCTGAACTCAACAGGCAGGAAAAGAAAAAACCCCCAGATTCCAGAAACAAAAATAGAACTCAAAATCACAGCAATGAGCATGAATTGAATTTTCACAACTCATGGAAATAGTGGGACTAGATATGTACTTTAGAAACTGAAGTTTTCAAGTTCTTTGAAGGGCTTAGAACTGAATTAGAATTGGGCTTCCTGCAAAAAACAAGGAGCAGAAGATACCTGCCTCATCTGTGAATTGAAACCAGATTTGCCAAATAGCTAAGGACCCAATAATAGATCTTATTTAGTACATATCGTGTGCCAAGTACTTTCCTACTATGTGTTTTGTATATAACAATTCACTAAATCCTCACCAAAACCCCATAAAGTAGGTACTATTATAACCTCATTTCACATGTAAGGAAAAAGTGTTTAAGTAACTTGCTTAAGGTCACATAGCCAGGACTTGGCCAGTACAAGATTCAGATCCAGGGGCTATGCTATTAACTGTTAGGCCATACTGTGTTTCCACCAACAAAATGTAGGCCATCTTCTCTAAAATGGGGTAGAAATAGACTCATCCACAAGAAGTTTAAAAATCTAAGCCTGAGCTACACACTGGGATGAGATCAGAATCCCTAGTACCCACAGAGTTCAGAAACCCTGAGTTGGGAAATTCACATAAAAGCTGATCCAAAACTGGGAGTACCATAGAGCTCTGATAGAAGTAAATGGAAAACTGCTGAGAGGCCACCTCCATAACTCAGAGTCAAATTCACAGAATACAGCTCCTGCAGAAGAGAATCTCAAATGGAAAATTATAAAGCAACATGAAGAAACTCGCAGCAAGAGTTGGTCAGTATGTACAACGAACGGGGGAATTCAGTTCTAAAGAACTACAGATACTACAGCAACCTAAACTGACTTTAAAATATTGTATGCTTAAAGATTTTAAGAGATCAAAAAGAAACAGAAAACATAAAGCAAGAATATATATCTATATATCTATATCTATATCTATACACACACACACCAAAGTAAAGTTCTAGAAATTAAGAATATAGAAAATATGGGACAAATATTGGAAGACCTTATTTCAAGTCCCATTGAAAAGTAAAAAAAAGTCAACCGACAAGTTAAACTACAAATAAGACATAAGGGAGAATTAGTGAAATAACAAAGAGAGCTGAGATATTCATAGAATATAATGCAACACTGTAAAAATGCTGTGTGAAAGGGAAATGAAAAGGCCCAGATGATAGACTACGACAATCCACATACATCTAGTAGAAATTCCAGAAGGAAAGAAAATAGGAAGAGATAATGTTTGAAGAGCCGAGGCTGAGGATTTTCCAGAATTGATAAGACACGGGTCCTCAGGTTAAAACCTGTACTTAGTCCTAAGCAGAATAAATGAAGACAGATCAATAATTCCTGGATGAGTCATGGTGGGACTTCAGGACATCAAGGATAAAGGGAGAATCTTAAAGCTTACCAAAGACAAATAATGCTCAAATTATTTCTGAAACAAAGGGTCTTTACATTGAAAAGAAATGATTGTTTTTAAATGAATGAGTGAATTAATGAGTCCAGTTGAGTAATTATTTCTCTCAATCTAGACATGATATTTCTTCTAGTACAGCCTGAGATTGTATCCCCTATCTATCTCTCTTAATTTTTTTTTCTTTTTTTAATGAGGGAAGAGGGGCAGAGGGAGGATGAGAATCTTACACAGACTCTACACTGAGCATGGAGCCCGATGCTGGGCTCCATCTCCCGACCCTGAGATCATGACATGAGCCAAAACCAAGAGCAGGATGCTTAACTGTGCAACAACCAGGCGCCCACCCGCAGATATCTATTTATTTATGTATTTGTAACTGCATCACTGTGATTGATTCATATTGAACATGAAGGCAATTAAAATCCCCAGGACTTTTTCAAATGAAGGTCTATGCTCTTTGGTGTGTACTTGGGCAATCCATTATTTTTTATTAAAGATTTCTTAAAATTTATTTTCAGCATAACAGTATTCATTATTTTTTCACCACACTCAGTGCTCCATGCAATCCATACTCTCTCTAATACCCACCACCTGGTTCCCCCAACCTCCTACGCCCCGCCATTTCAAACCCCTCAGATTGTTTTTCAGAGTCCATAAACTCTCATGGTTCACCTCCCCTTCCAATTTCCCCCAACTCCCTTCTCCTCTCTAATTCCCCATGTCCTCCATGCTATTTACTTATTATGCTTATTATTATTATTATTATTTACTTATTATACTAGTCACTTATGCTCCACAAATAAGTGAAACCATATGATAATTGACTCTTTCTGCAAAAATGGGCAATTAATTTTTAAAACTCAGGGGGCACCTGGGTGGCTCAGTCAGTTAAACGTCTGCATTTGGCTCAGATCATGATCCCGGGGTCCTGGGGTGGAGTCCCACTTCTGGCTCTCTGCTCAGCGGGGAGCCTTCTTCTCCTCTTCTTCTCTCTCTCTCTCTTTCTCTCTCTCACACACACACACATACACACAAGCTTTCTCTGCCTCTCAAATAAATAAATAAAATCTTAAAAATAACTCAGAAGTAGGACTATTCAGTTATTGGTGAGATTCTTGGGAGCTGGAGCCATTTATGGTAGCTTCATTAAGGAAGTAGGAGTTAGGCTAAGTAGGACTTATTCTAGATGGTGGGGAGAAAGGTGAGCTTCTAGTTTCATGAGATGAACGTAGAAAGAATGATGAGGTAAGTGAATAGGGTATAGGCTCAGAAATAGGCTTCTGGGGTGGATGTGTGGAAGGTGGGGGGAATAAAGAGATAAAGTTCAAAGAGAGTGTGGGACCAGATAATGGAGGGCCTAAAAAGCCAGGCAGAGTGTTTGAACTTGATAGCATATGTGGGCAATTGGGAGCTACTTTAGGGTTTTCAAGAGGAAATTCTATATAACCTAACCAGTCAAAGAAAGGTGAACTAACCCAGGAATGGGCAGGGAGAGTGGCTGAAGTAATCCAGGACCCTAGCTCTCCTGCTTCTGGGTTACTGACTGGTTATCCAGACAAGTAGTCAAGATCAGCAAACACCTCAGGGACACTAGGGCGGCTTAACGTTGAACCACTAGATGAGTGGGAACCATGTGTAATAATTCTGCTGTGGCGAAACTAAAAGCAATGTTTACAAAGAATAGTCTAACAGCAAACTCCAGATGCTTTTGAGCTAAGGGAGAGGTATAAGAAAAAAGCAATGGATGCAGGGGAACAAGAGACAGCCTGAGAGAGCCGAATATACACTGAAGTGAGCACTAGAAAACCTTAGTTTTGGTCCCAGATCTACCCCCTAGGAAGCATGTGACTTGGCGCAGATTCTACGTAAACATCAAAATTAGCTTCCTTATCTGTGAATGTACTAGAATATAAGCTCTAGAGGTTGGTCATCAGAAGTGCTTTGCTCACCATAGTATCCCTAGCCCTGAGTACCAGGTCTAGCATGTAGCAGAGCCTCAGTAAATAGAGATTGAATCGTCGAATGAATGAACAGATGGAATGAGCTAATGTCTACCTTGCCTGCCTCATAGAGCTATTATGAGATTCAGATGAGATCAGAGATGAAAAATTATTTTGTGAAATTAAAACATGAAGCAATCCCCTGGTAAAATACTACAGGTACTATTGAGAAGCATACTCTTTGTTAAATTAGGTTGTATTGAATCATAGTACTAGAAGGTGAAATGATAAGTGGGTTGATGATATCAAGTTTTCTTAGTATGGAAAGAAAAAGAATAGTGAAAATATAAGATTTTTTAAGTCATTTGCCCCATTCAGGCAAGAAACACATCAAGATCTGTGTTCTCTACCACATTCTGTCCTTGCCACTCAATGTGCTTATGGTAGGGGTCATGAATGATGTTCATTAGAGTTTCCATTCATTGACTACTTACAATATGCTGTGTCCTATCTGTCCTTAAAACAGAACAAAACTTGGGACACCTGGGTTGTTCAGTCAGTTAAGCGTCTGCCTTCAGCTCAGGTCATGATCCCAAGGTCCTGGGATCAGGTCCTGTATCAGGTTCCTTGCTCAGCAGGAAGCCTGCTTCTTCCTCGGCTGCCACTCCCTCCTGCTCATGCTCTCTCTCTGACAAATAAATAAAATTCTTTTAAAAAAAACCTGCAAAGAAGGTAACAGTATTACTATTTTAGAGATAAGAAAATCGAAGTTCAGAGAGGCTAAAGTCACTTGCTTACAGCCATGGCGAGGCCATTGCCAAGCTAGAAATTGTATTGCAAGTCTGTCCCTGAAGCCAATGGGAAGAAACTGTAGATACACAGATTTCCTCACACTGTAAGGACACCCTTGCTAATAGACAGTGCTGCGCAAAGATGGAAGGGATTACCTCCCAAACAAATGAGGATTTTTTCACTGGAAGCAGGATCACTGCATAGTTTGTGGGACCAGTACAAAATGAAAAAGCCCTATGCCCACAAAGTTAGTTCCCAATGGAATTTTTCAAGCAGATGTTAGGCAGCATCTAGACAGGAATGGGAGGAAGAGTAGTTGACGCAAGCTGAACCTGAGGTCAGAGAACCTAGATTGGGTTAGAGCAGCTTCCCAAGGTGGCTAACATGGCACCTCAGAGGCCATCAGATGAGTGGGAGTTCTACAAGGCAACTCGGAGAGGTCCATGGTGCTCCAATCATGAAAAATGAAGCAGAACACACACTCAGGAGATAATAAGAAAGGAACTCGTCTGATGGTGGTGAGGCATGATAGAAAAAGTCAGAAAGTTGTGGGTTCAAATTCTTGCTCTGCCACCTCCTGGCTCGTGTATGCCTTTAAACAAGCCACTTGAAACAGACTGGGGCACCTGGCTATTTCCGTCAGGAGAGCATGTGACTCTGGATCTTGGGGTTGTGAGTTGAAGCCCAATGCTAGGTGTAGAGCTTACTGAAAAAGAATAATAAAAAGAAAAACTTCTTTGAGACTGTTGTCTCATCATGATAGTGCCTGCCTTGCAGGGTTGTGGGGAGGTTTCGGTGTGAGCGGATTCAACGCAAGTGTCCCTCCCACTTGGGAAGTCCTCCCTAAATGCTAGCCATTGCTTTTTTTCTGTTATTGGGGTAGGAGGTACGCATCTGGTCATTCGTAGAATGAGGACTGTTTAAATTCAATCTGGAAATCCCACCAGGGGAATGTTTTGCCAATGCTGACTTTTCACACTATCAGAACTAAGAATAAAGTTTCCTCCTGCCCAGCAAAATTATACACATTAGCCACTTGGGGTACCAAGAACCACCCCTCTGTCTGCAAGACCCCTGTCCCACCTCTTCACAATTCTGTGAAACAGCCTGTGTAACAGGGCACAGATGCCCATAGTTTTCCAGGAACTTCATTGTTTCTTACATAGTACAGAGGGAATGGTATGGGAACTGAGGGAACATTGCAGTAAATCACTGAGTAGTTTGGCTTCTTCTTTTTTTGTTTTTGACAACACCCAAACCAAACCATTAACTAACAGGGCAAAAGGCTGAAACCATTATACACGAATCCCCAACCCCCACCATGTCCATGTGCTTCACAGCAGTTTCTTACTTGGGACGGGTAGAATATTTCTTTTGCTTTTGTTTGCAAAAATACTTTTCATTTGGCCTTGGGCTCAACTCATAACTTCTCTTTCCACTAGATTGCCTAAGCCATATATCTGCACCCACTTTAATTTGTACAGGGAGTGTGGATTTTAATATCTACCCTCACCTCAGATACCTCTCCACTTCTGTCCTTTTCTTCAGGTCCCTGATTTTCTGTGCACATTCATTTTGAAATCTGACATACTTGCTCTGCCCAATTTCTTTTGCTGCCATGGGGCAAAGCTTTGGGGCTGTACATATGAAATATTTCCATCATGACCTATCTTTGGGGATGGGGAAGTCCTTAATGTTGGAGAGAAAAACAGAGGAGGTCATGGAAGTTCAATGAATAATCATTTATTTAGTAGATGCTCATATCCTTTTCTATCTTTCTCTTCTTCCCCATCCCTTGGGCCTCTGCTCTAGCTGTCACAATAGTCTCCTAACTAGTTGCTCTATGTCCAGGCTCTCCCTCTTCAAATGATCCTCAACATTCAAACAATCCTCAACATAGCTGCCAGTCATCTCTCTAAACCTCAGACCTTGTCTAAAGATCCTTAATGGCTCCCCATTATCTTGTGAGTAATGTACCAACTCCTCGTCATTGAAGACACTCCTCAGTTGTGCTCTCAACAATCTTCATTTCCAGCTTTTTCTCCCATTACTCTTCTGCCTCTTTCTTTTGGCTGTAGCCGAAATTTACCACTCCTTGTTTGTTTGTTTGTTTGTTTCTTTCTTTCTTTCTTTTTGTTAGATTTTACTTATTTATTTTGAGAGCCAGCAAGAGAGAGCACATGGAGAGGGGAGGGGCAGAGGGAGAGGGAGAAGCAGACTCCCCACCGAGCAGGGAGCCCCACGTGGGGCTTGATCCCAGGACACTGGGATCATGACCTGAGCCAAAGGCAGATGCTTAACTGACTGAGACACCCAGGCACCCGACGACTCCTTGTTTCCAGAGCACCCCTTCTGCTCTCCTGTTTCAACATTTCTGCCACCTGGAATCACTTCCCCTCCACAGAGTTCTCTGGTCATCATCCTCTTCATTCTCTAGCGCCACCTACTTCACGAGGCCTTTCTGGGATCTGTCAACTGGATGCAAGCTTTCCTCTCTGCGAACTGCCACAGCATTTAGCATTTCTTTTATAGCATTTTCTCATCATGCGGTGTTTATCAGGGCTATAGGTGTAATGATATTAAGAACTTACATTTACTGAGTGTTTCCTATGTGCCAGACACTGGGCTAAACGTTTTTTGGGTATCATGGGTATCATAGGCTTGCAGTGTTTTTGGCTTCAGGATCTTTCTGTGCTTCAGAATTATTGAGGACCCCAAAGAGTGTTTTTTAATTTGGTTTATGTTTGTCAATAGTAAAATTACTAGATATTACTAGATATTAAAACTGAGAAGCTAAAAAATATTTATCAACTTATTAAAATGACAATATTGGCATGTCAGGGTGGCTCAGTCTTTCAAGCATCTACCTTTGGCCCAAATCATGATTGTGGGGTCCTCTGATGGAGCCCAGGGTTGGGAATCCCTGTTCAGAGGGGAGTCTGTTTCTCCTTCTGCCCCTCCCCCTGCTTGTGCTCCCTCTCCCTCTGTCTCTCTCTCTCTCAAATAAATAAATAAGATCTTTAAAAAATTAAAAAAAATGCTTAAAATGACAATTTAAACCCATTGCATATGTTACTACAAATAAAATTTTTAATGAGAAAGAACTATATTTTCCAACCCCCCCCAAATGTAGTGAGAACAGCACTGTTTTCTATATTTTGCACATCTTTCTAATATCTGAATGAATGAAATATAGCTGGATTCTCCTATCTGCTCCCGCATTCCACCTGTTGCAACATCACACATCACGCAGCCTCTGGAAAACTCCACTGTACATTTGTAAGAGTACAAAACTGAAAAAAGCAGAAATAGGCCTTAGTATTTTTATGAAAATAATGTTGATCTCCCAGATCTCTGGGGGTTCCCTGAGGCACACTTTGAGAACTGCTAGTCAACATTAAAGAGATACCGTATATAAAGTTCTTAGAATAGTTCCGGATACATAATCAGTACTGTATAAGTGTTTGCTATTATTATCTTCTTCAATCCCTGAAATCCCCAGGATATGATGTGGGCACTTATTATTCCCATTTTACAGGTGGGAAAACTAAGACACGAGAAGTTAAGTAACTTGTCCAAGATGATATAGAGGCCCAACCTAGGACTTGAAGCCTGTTAGTCTTTCTCCAGCACCTGGACTCTTAAGCATACTGCTAGATTGCCTCTTTACCTACTCAGTAACAGAGTTAAGCTCAGAGGTTATGTCTTGTCATCTCTCTATCCCCAGGGTCTGACTGACCCATTGAACTCTGAACAATCCTTGCATTTCTGAATGGCCACTGGACAACAGTCTCTAAAAGTTAAATGTTGGGCATGACGAAATTGACCCTCAGGGTCTGTGGAAGGTCAAAAAGGTAAGAAGGAGAAATTCACAGACTTTGGAATGAGACAGACGTGGCTGCCTACAAACATCAGTTCGGCCATTACCTGGCTGTGGAAGCTTGGCCTGTCCTTTAATCTGTTTGAGCATTCGTCTCCTCTTTTGTAAAATGGTGCCATCAACTTTTTCATAGGTTTGTCCAGATTAAATGTACGAAAAGCACGTGATGTATCAAAGATGCTCGGTAGCAGTTGCTTTGCTTTTTTCTTTTTTGACTTCATTATGGAAACTCGAGGAGGGCAGGGTTTTTGTTTTTGTTTTTGTTTTTCTTGCCTGTTTTGGTCACTGCTCTAGCCCCAGAACCTATAAGAATACCCAGCACACAGTAGCCACTCAATAAATGAATGATCCTGGTTGAGGTAGCACAGCACAAATACATACTAGGTGGCTTGATACTGTGCTGAATTTATTGAATTGAAGAGTTGTACCAATTAGAGTGATTAGAGTGCCTCCAGGTAACTCTATTTCTATGAATAGTAACTATTGATGAGGTCCCCATGGTGGGCGTGATTATGTCCACAAACAGCTGCCAATTAGGTGTACCCTTCTGTGAATTGATCTGTGGGAAGACATATTTGAGTGGCCCTTAGAGACACTGGAATGACAACTGCTGTCCCCCAACACTGGCTCTGCCAATCTGGAGGGATGTGGATTCTTTTTTTCTTTTTCTTTCTTTTTTTTTTTCAAGGGAGGGGTGGGGAGGAGCAGAGGGAGAGGCAGAGAGAGAATCTTGAGATTTCATGCCCAGAGCAGAGCCCAACATGTGGCTCGACCTCCTGATCCTGAGATACTGACCTGAGCCAAAGTCGAGAGGCAGACACTTAATTGTTGAGAGGTGCCCCTGGGATGTGGACTTTTTTTTGTTTTAAGATTTTATTTATTTGAGAGAAAGACTGAGAGAGCATGGGTGGTGGTCAGAGGAAGAAGCAGACTCCCCACTGAGTGGGGAGCCCGATGTGGTACTCGATCCTGGGACTTTGGGATCATGACTCAGGCCAAAAGCAGACACTTAACTGACTGAGTCTCTCAGGCACCTCTGGGCCATAGACTTCTAACAGCACAGCTCCTTCTCCATGCTCCTCACGTGCCCTCCCTCTTCTGTCTCCATCAGTGCTCATCCCTCCAATGATGTTTTGAGGCCCCTTCCTGGTTTTCTTTTTAACAACAGGCTTGCTCTCTCATGATATTCAGTATCATCCCACTCCTGTCCCCTTTTCACTGCACCTTTGAATTACTCTCTAGTGTTCCATTCTTGATTGCTTTCCATTTCTATGGTAGCTTTTAGGAAGAGCCTTCTCATGGCCTACTTTCTTCATAAATGGTTTGGTAAGATTCTGATTTCTGTCTGATATTAATTCTCTATGAGACACAAAAAAGCAAAGGATCTTCTTTAAGGAGTTCTTTTAGTGTTATTTTAAATTGTGAACCACAGAAGTGTTCTGTTAGGCTGTCCCCTTCATTTCAAGAGACTTAACTTTCCCTCAGTGACAAGTTGTAACTTTAGAGTGGGAGAACACTGCAGCCCCTCCTGGTTTTCTGCTTAATCCTACTTTTCTCCTCTGCGTCCACTCCTGGCCTTAAGGTGACTTAACTTCCTTGGTGCCTGATTTTTTACCTATTTTGAAAACAAGTGTTTCTTCAGCTCCTTCTGAAATGAAGCTGCTGAGGCAAATACCCATCCCCCCAACACACATTCTCTCACACAAACATACTTGTGCACATAGTCATGGGTATCACATACAAACATACTTTTGAGCAATGAGACAAGTAGTGGGAAATGGAGAAGCAAATACATTATTTTTCATTCAGATAGACTTCCCAGTGCTGATGAATAAAACTCCATAGATTCCTTATTTGAAATACATGGATGGCCTTTGTGTGGTCTGAGATTCCTCTCCTCCCCCTGGAATTTATCCATTTGATAATTTATTGAGCATCTACTAGGTGATGGACATTTTGGTAGATGTCTCTAGATGTGTCAGATAATTTCTTCTTATTACACCCCTAAGGATAGATTACTATGATCTGCATTTACAGATGAGGAAACTGAGTCTCAGTGAGGTCAGTAACTTGCCCAAGATCACTCAGTCAGGAAGCAGGAAATCTGAGTTTGAAAGCCAGTTCTGATTCCTTATCATCAGGCCTTCCAGACACAAAGGAGCGGCCAGCATTTCAACAGATGGGAATGGGACAGGGCAAGAAAGCTAGAATGAATAACATGACTGCAGGGACAAGCATGGGAAGAGCAGCAGGAATTAAGGTTGCAAAATAATGTTGGGGGCAGAACCTACAAGGTTCAGAAACTTGAACTTCTTTTCCTCAACCCGAGGGAACAATGAAAGAATCTGGAGTGGCCAGAAAGAAATCAGACAGTGAAAGAATCAGACAGTGACCTAATCACAGATGTGCTGTAGGAAAATAAGTCTGATTCGGCTCTGAATCCATGGCTCCCCTATAGCACTGATAGTATTTAAAAAAAAAATTCTTTGCTAAGAATTCTTTATTCACTCCAAGCAGATGCTTTAGTCAGAAATCTCTCTTTGTATCTAAATACTGTAGCGAAAATCCAGAAGGCCATGTGGAAAAAACAAAGAGGAAACAAAGCACACATGAACACAAGATATTTATGTAACAAGTCTCAGAATAAAGAGCACAGTGGGTCATGATGAACTTTATTGAACAGAATGTGAGTAAGCGATGTCCCAATCATAGAAGAAAGGAAACAGCAACCAGAGCTCTGCCATCAACAAGGATCTGGGTGACAAGGAGGAGCGCTGTGGGAATGGCTCTTTCGGACTTTCTGATTCCTTTTGTTCAAAGAGCAGAAGAGGACCTATGAAGGATGCCGGGGGGAACCATGGATTTGAGCGCTAGACTCAATGAGGAAAAGAGAGAGGAAATCAGGAAGGGTGAAACCCACAGCTGGTTTTGTTGTGCTAACGCGGTCAGACAACCAAGGCAAGCAGGCTAGCTTTGGAAGGCTACACTGGAGGTAGAGGAGTGTGGTGAACAAAACTCCTACTCGTAATTAGGTTGTCAAATTTGCTTGTCAAAATAGTTGGCTGTCTCCTAGGGTCCTCTCTCCTTCTCCCTGATCCTCTGTAGCTAGTGGGTCACCAAGAGGCTGCGAGGCTATCTTGGAAGTCTATACTGAGTCAAGGCCCTTCTCCTGATTGTCACCGATGTGGTCACAGTGTTAAATTCCATACCCTTTCTCATCTGGACCAGGCTTCCTGCTTCTAGTTAGTCCCTTCCTCCCTTTCTAATTCAGGCTTCAGTTGGCCTCAAGACTGATCCCCCTAATACTTCCCTGCTCATAAACCTTCTTTGGGCAGTCCATTGCCTATACAGTAGAACTCCTTTAATTTTGCACAGTGAAATGGCAAAGGAACCAAGATTCTTCACCTAGGCCCAAGGATGAAGGGGCAACTAAGGAGCAATGCCTCAGATGAGAAACTCTTAAAACAACCCAACTAGTAGCTTCTTCCTCCTCATCTCAGAACCATCCCTCTTCCCAGTTTGTGTACATATGCTGGTTGAGTGGGTGTTGAGTAACCTACACTTGCCCTCGACATAATGGTAGATTGAATAAGGGTGAATGGCTCTTTCTCAGTTCCATCTCTCAGACTTTCTCCCAGGAGACTTCCCCCATGATAATCTTCTTTCCCACCATGACCCATCTCCTTTCCAAAGATGATAGCACCCTTCAAACCCTCCTCTCTCAAAGCACTCTTATCCTTGCTTAGCAAAACCCATTTCCCAGACTTGGAGAAAGGAAGGGGAACCCTTTGACAAATCAAGAGTGAATTAAAAAAAAAAGGGGGGGGAGACTCTCACGGTGGACATTCTAGTCCTGCTCACTTTTATTCATCCTTCTGCTGTGCATACCTTCACTCTGATAGCCCAGGCTACTTTTCCAGTCTCTTCCTCCACTAGCACTGTTTCTTCCCACCCCTTGGCCATCCCAACACACTCTAGCCTCCATTATACTGAGCTTTTCAACATTCCTCAGATAAACTAGGTCTTTGCAGAAGTTCATGAACATGGTGTTCCCTCTGCTCAGAACACCCTTACTCCTCTTATCTTGCCAGTAAATTCTTACCCTCCTCTAAGACCGGCACAACTTTTGCATCTTGTGGGAAAGCTTTCCTGACTGCCCCAGATAGATTAATGAATGGCTTTCTTCTTTGGGCTCCCCAGCATTGTTTTTTTTTTTTTTTTCAAACCTTCGTTATGATATCACACTTATGGAAATACAGTGTAATGACTAGAAGATGAGGCTCTGGAGACATCCTGCTTATGTTTGAGTCCTGACTGTTCCTTATCAACTATCTGGTGCCAGAACAATTACTTCACCTCTTTTTGCCTGCTTCTTCACCTCTAAAGTGGAATAAGTGAGATCATAGTTGCAAAGCCTGTCAAACAAAAGGTAGGCATCCCCATCTCTCCTTATGTTGTATTGTTACTATAGAGATAGCACAATTATACATATATCATAGATTTTTAGTATTATGATTATATTATTAGTAGAGCACTATTAAACTTTCACTTTAATTTTGTTTTATATATCTTATTTGCTCAGCTGGTTTATAAAGTATTTTGAGGACAGGACCCTCTTATTACCTTCTCCTCTATAGTGCGTTGTGTAAGTATGGGCTCATTAAATATTGGTGGGATGGAGTATATTAAAGTGGAAAAAACACTAGCATCTGAGAAAGTTGGGTTTGAATCTCAGTTCTGCTCCTAATTGTTATATCCTCTCCTCCACCCTGAGCCTCAGTTTCTTCATCTGTATAATGGGGTAATAATAATAATACTCCACAGTGATGTTTTAAGGATTAAATAAGTCAGAACATGAAACGCCTAGTACATGACAGACATTCGCTAAATGGTTCTTATCGTCAACTTTGTGTCCCCCCTGCACTTGAAGGAATGAACCTAGCTATCTTCTGAAACTTGGGGCTCTAGGGAGGTCAGGCAGGCAGGATAACTCCATTTACTCCTAGGAGTCAAGGGGAAAATGGCTCATCTCCACTATTTCAAAGAGCGTTCTGAACTGGGGCACTCTTCTCCCAAAAGCAACAGACATGACCTGCTGAATCACTGTAAACACAGTGCCCCACACACTAAGTACAAGGTGCATACTCTTCCTAGGATGGGAGGAATAAAGAGCGGCGAAATTACTTGCGGCGTCACAATGTCTATAAATCCCTTCCCCTGGCTTCTTCTGCAGCCTCTTTCCTCCTATTTGCTAGTCAACTTTCCCTGCACTCACTCTCAGCCTAACCTGAGTCTGTGAAGACTGTCTCCATCCTAGCTCCAGCAGAATAATGGAGAAATGGCAAGCCTACAAGAACGTAACACTCCAGATGCAAATGGCCTGGGTTAGAATCTCATCTCCACCAATCACTGCTGTGAGACCTGGGACTATCCCCTTACTGTGTGTGGAACTCCATTTCCCTACCTGTCAGACAGGGGCAATAAAAGCACCTTCCTCGTCAGGGTTTTGTGAGGACTAAAGGAGTTACTATATCTAGAAGGCTTAGAAGATGGTCACACAATAGGTGTGACCTAAACATTCGCTATTATTAATTAATTAATAATTAATTAATTAAAACATTAGCTATTATTAATTTAACAACTTTATTGAGATATCATTTGGATAGGATCAAACCACAGAATTCATCCATGCATATAGTTCAGTGGTTTTTAATAGTCACAGAGCTGTGCAGTCATCCCCACAATCTAATTTTGACACACTGGCCTCACCCCCAGAAGGAATCCCACAGCTATTAGCATACAGCCCTTCCATCCAAGGCTCAGCCCTGGGTAATGTCAATCTATTTGCTATTGATTTGCCTCTTCTGAACATTTCATATAAATGGACTCATGCAATACATGGTCTTTTTGTGACTAACTTTTCTCACTTAGCATAATGTTTTCAAGGTCCATCCCAGTTGTAGAATGTCTCCATACTCCATTTCTTTTTTTTTTTTTAAAGATTTTATTTATTTATTTGACAGAGAGAGATCAATCACAGTAGACAGAGAGGCAGGCAGGGAGAGAGAGAGAGGGAAGCAGGCTCCCTGCTGAGCAGGGAGCCCGATGCGGGACTCGATCCCAGGACCCTGAGATCATGACCTGAGCCGAAGGCAGGGGCCCAACCCACTGAGCCACCCAGGCGCCCCATATACTCCATTCCTTTTTAAGGCTGAATAATATCTCATCATATTGATACATCACATTTTGTTTCTCCATTCTTCA
Organism: Mustela erminea; assembly: GCF_009829155.1. Lineage (NCBI taxonomy): Eukaryota > Metazoa > Chordata > Mammalia > Carnivora > Mustelidae > Mustela > Mustela erminea. Next base: position 91,942,065 of record NC_045635.1, read on the forward strand.
GCTGAAAGGCACTTGGGCCAGTGTCTACCTTTGGGCTATGCCGAATACTGCTGCTCTGAGCTTGTAAATGCAAGTTTTTGTGTGGAAATACAGTTTCAGTTCTTTTGGGTATATTTTCCACTATTTGGAAGCTATGTTTATTAAATAGAAATGTACAAGTTTGCATATGACGAACAGCACAGACTATATTAGAGAAAGCATGTTCTTTTTTTTTTAAGATTTATTTATTTATTTATTTGACAGAGAAATCACAAGTAGACAGAGAGGCAGACAGAGAGAGAGAGGAGGAAGCAGGCTCCCCGCTGAGCAGAGAGCCCGATGTGGGACTCGATCCCAGGACCCCGGGATCATGGCCTGAGCCGAAGGCAGAGGCCTTAACCCACTGAGCCACCCAGGCGCCCAAGAGAAAGCATGTTCTAAAAACCAGCCAAGAGACCCCCTTAGGTATACTACCCTTCTCTACCACCCTTTTCTGAAATTAAATCCAAAACAGACTAATCTTCTACTCTCTGTCAGGCACTGTAAGGAATAAGATCTGGCCTCCATCCTCAAAGAGCATACTAAGAGGGGAGTAAAGATGCAAACATATGGACACTTAAATAATCATAACATGTTTAAATAGCAGTTCAAGACCGCAATAGAAAAGATGCCACAAGCCACTGTGTGATTAATCGCCAAATGAATTGCATGAAAAATAATTGCTATGGGAACTCAAAGAAGGGAGAGAGTGCACTTGGGGCCAGGCTGGTCAGGGAGAGCTTTAAGGAGGAGTGATTTAAGTGGTCTGTAATTGACTGCAGCCATGCCTTTGTAATACCAAATGAAGATGTGGAAAGCAAAAAATATTGACTTGGTTTAAAGTGAGGCATCTTCACGATTACACTGATCATGCCGTTTCATTGCAACCTCAGCAAAAATCCCCACAGTTCCACCTTCCCTGTGAAAACTTTTGTGGCCCCTGTCTAGTCCTGAGGTTACCACTTAGCTATATCACCGGCCACATCTGGCTCGTAGAGACATTTTGTCTGGCCCAATTACAAAGCTTTAGAATTAGGTGCAAGAAAAAAAACAAACAAACAAACCAACATTGGTAATGGACAAATGTTACACAAGATATGCATTTCTGTTTCTCTAGAAAAATCGGAAGACCTGGCAACCCTGGGCTAGGGCATGTACTCCCTAGCTCCAGGGCTGATTTCACCCTTGCTTGCACCTGCAGACTGTTCAGTTTCAGACCTCTTAGAGTCATGGGTCTTAGACTGAAAGCTACCTCAAGAGCACATCTGGGAGCTCCTGAGTGGCTCAGTCGGTTAAGCGTCTGCCTTCGGCTCAGGTCACTGTCTAGGGGTCCTGGGATCAGAGTCCCGCACTGGACTCCCTGCTTAGCGGGGATTCTGCCCCTTCCTCTCCCTCTGCCCCTCTCCCCACCCATACACTTGCTCTCTCTCTCTAATAAATAAATAATATTTTTTAAAAAGAGCACATCTATTTCTGTTCCCTGCTTTGGGGCATGTATAGAATTATTACCCTCAATTGACAGAATATTAATTAAAACCCACAAAGGTTATGACTTGCCCAAGGTCACAGAGCTATTAAGTGCGACAAGGAGAACTCCAACCTACGTTTTCTGTTTCTCAACAGAATGTTCTTTCAAGAGTGTATCTTTCCAGTCTCGATATCGCTTAGTAGCATTCTTCTGGCACTTTCTGGTCACTACTTGGTGTGCTTGGACAGTTTTTGATATGATAGGTCTCTCTCTGAAACTACATTGTAACGTCCCAGGGGACAGGGGGGTCCACGTCATGTTCTGTGAAAGCCTGGAGCATGGAGCACAGTGCTTTGCCCCGCATGGGCGCTCAGTAGACATTTTTTTGGCCTATTGATCAGTAGGATTGTGAAGAACTCCTAGTCTAACCTTCCTTCAAAACGTCTGTGTGTGTGGAAATGGGCTTATTGTTTAGAGACAGCTATGTCTGGTGTCTTTAAGAAGTTTCAGCATTGCAGTGACTTGGTGAGGCAAGCTGCTTGGTGTGGATAGGCTGGCTTAAGGGATAATCTCTACATATTTCATGCAAAGCTTTTTATCCTAAACTGAATATGTCAAAAGAGGGACTGAGTGATTTGTTCACCCAAGGAACCGTCTTTTGATCTAAGGGAGGGATATGGAAGGGACTATTATGTAGGCACATGTCATCTTATGTAGGCACCTTGCTTTATCTTGGCTGTTTTCTGAGTGATAAGAGGCAGAAGGAAATAATAGCAGATGTAGGGAAAGTGGCTGAAAGACTTGCCATGGAAGAGCAGGGATTTTTCAAATCGGAGGGTGCATCAGAATCCCCAGGAAGGCTTGTTACAACGCAGATTGTGGCGGCTTGCCCCTGAGTTTCTGAAATGCGTGGGGCTCAGGAATCTGCATTTTGGACACGTTCCCAGGGGATGCCAATGCCACTGATCTGGAGATCGCATTTTAAGAACCATTGCTTTACATTACCAAGGTAGTTGTCCTTAGAGTAGTTAATTTGAGAGATCTCAGCAAATGTTAGCAATGGGAAGAATAAAGACCAAGAGGAAAGCATGCAGAGGGGAAAGCATAAACTGGTGAAGCGTCTGCCTTTGGCTCAAGTCATGATCTCAGGGTCCTGGGATCGAGCTCTGAGTTGGCTCCCTGCGTAGCAGGGAATGGGCTTCACCCTTTCCCTCTGCCCCTCCCCTGGCCTCCCAGTTCTCTCTCTCACTTGCTTATACTCTCTCTCAAATAAATAAATACAATCTTAAAACAAAACAAAACAAAACATAAACTGTCCAGGAAACGAGAAGGGTTGGATTCTAGTCCCAGGGGCATTTTCTTAAACAATGTCCAAAGCATAGTAATTCCAGTTTAATTCACATGTTCCTGACTTAGTTTTCTAGTATTTTCCAAATCACACCCTATAGGACACTACAAGATGTTAATAGGCATTGTTAATAGGATCCATATTTAATAGGATCCATGGTCTGAGAAGGTTGAGGAAATCTTGAGTTAAACAAAATTAAACAGAGTTGTTTACTTCAAGTCTTTACAGAGCCTTTAAAATGCTAACATGCCTGGTGAATCTCCAAGGGTAGATAGAATCTGCAGCACTTCTCAGACTTAGTTGACTAAGGATCCTTTATTAATGACTGGCTAGTTTTCTGTAGGATATGGGCTTGAGTGATATTTGTTGGTGTACACCCAAGGGCCAAAGCATTTTATCAATGGGTGAGGCTGCTTAAGATAATGGAAAGAGCATTGGACAGGGAGTCAAAAGGTCTGGGGCTTTTTCCTGTTTCTGCCATTTTGTTCTACCACAGGTTGACTTCTTGCTCCCATGTAGATGGGTGTGACTGAAATTTATCATTCTTTTGCAAATGTTGGTGGCCAGTAACCCCAGCCAACACACACACACACACACACACACACACACACACACACACACACACTCTTAATCTGGAATTTACCATGCCCTCAGCAGTATTCAATCTTCAGAGCCAGAAGGGTGAGAAGCTCTATGCTGAGAGTTTGATAGGAAGGCAGAAAGGAAGAAAGGAAGGAAGGGAGGAAGGGAGGGAACAGTCAAGAGTCAAGCTGATGCAGACTATGAGTCTTACTGCGATGAACAGGCCAAGAGGCATAGACATATCCTGTGTTTACTTGAATCCTGGCTCTCAGAAAATGTTTTGTTTAAGCAAGGACACTGAGTCAGCTTGTTTGTTACCACAAAGCACTGGAAGTGTGTCTGTCCCCCATTGAATCATTAGTGTTGCTGTTTTTTTTTTTTTTCACTTGAACAAAATAGAGTGTTTCCCCAACAAAGAAACATTGCAAATTGAACGTGGCAGGGCGTCACAACATATCCACATGGGTATATAGTTAAAATCCATGCCCACATTAAATAATGGTTTGAAAAAAAAAGCTGGTGGGATTTCAGATTAAATTAGAACTTGCTAAATTTCTACACCGCACACAAATATATGTAACATGGGCTCCCCACGAGTTCCGTGTAAAAGCTCTCTTTCAAAATGCAAGGGTAAATTCAGCTTACAAAAAGTAAAATGTTTACAAGCTTTCTGCCTTTTTTTTTCATTTCTAAGTGAAAAGAATATTTAATCACAGGGGAAAATATATATGCTAATAAATCTGGTCACTGATTCGCACTGAAGAACCACAATGAGAACATCAGCAGTGCTTTTAACTAAAATGTTTGAGAAGTTACAATTCAGAAGCAGTTTTATAATCTTTTATCTTGGAATCAAACTCCTGTATATCTTGAGGCTAAGTGAATTGAATATGCCCAAAAGGTCTCAGGGGAGTCCTCAGTGCCATAGAGCCCCAAAGCCCAGGACTAATTAGAAATTTTAAGTGATGTCATACAGCCCTATAGAGATGGTTCTGGTGAGTTCTCAGATTGTGGCTAGCTTCAGGAGGGGTTGAGCTGTATTGACTAAATTGTCTGCTCACTCCAGCCCATCTGCTGATTCATCCAGTCAACGCTATCAGTGAAGTCAGGAAGGTGAAATTGGTTTTTCATCCAGATTTTGATCATCGGGGCTTTCAGTCAGTTGCTACCTTCTCCTGTCTACTTTTTGTCAACTGGGAAACAGTTATTCAGAGTAATCTCAACTTCAAAAGGAGGCTGGTTCGCTCTGGAGTGGGAAGTGGCGAGAATTGCTGTGGAACTCTTTCGCCTTGCCTATTTCCTTCTACAATTTCAAGTTACTTTCTATTGATCTGTAGTTTCAAACTGTGTGCCAAGAGCTGGGCTCTTCTTGTGTGGCTTTGCAGTGTTTCCACTGAGTTTCTCTGGGTTTACTTTTATATAATGAAATCCCTTTGTTTGGTTTTTCCACACAATCATGCCAAGGCTGTGACTGTCCATGAACTCAATTCAAAGCTTCAATCGAATAGTATATTAAAAGTACATGAGATTGCTGCACGGGTCCTGGACTGCTGAATTCATGGGCAAGTCACTGTTTCCCCAACCATCATTCTCAGGGGTATCATATCCATCTATGATGAGTATGAGTTAGTAATCACTGGCTTAGACTAGTTTTCTGATAAGTGGTATAATATTAACGATGTCTCTGTTCTCTTTATGAAAATAGTAATGACATTTTTCCTTTTCTCAGATTTATTTAAAATTTGAGAGAGAGAGAGAGAGAGAGAGAATGAGAGCAAGCAGGGGGAGAGGCAGAGGGAGAGAGAGAGAGAGAATCCTCCAGCAGACTCCCTACAGAGCACAAAGCTGGACACGGGCCTCAATCCCACGATCCTGAGATGGTGACCTGAGCTGAAATCAAGATTTGGTCGCTTAACCGACTGAGCCCCCTAGGTGCGCCGTAATCAGTTTTCTCCATCACGATTGCAGCCTTCCTCTACCACTTTAATGTAGAAAATTTGCAAATTCCTTTGCTGGGGCTACAACTCCATGGCAGTAACAACCATTTGAGGAATGTCTTCATCCACAATTTCCCCTTTGTCTATGCCTTCCGTTTTTAACTTCTCGTTCCTTCCATATACTGTCTCATAAAGGAGGCATCCAAATTCTTTAGTGAGAAGCCGTTGACATAAACAAAGCCATCATATGTGGATGAAAAGCATACACTGTCAATCCTCTCCCGCCAAACACCCAGATGCTGGCAAGTAGTGCACCAACCTAACAGCCTAGTCGTTGAACAACATCACCTCCTCCTTTTTATTCACACGGATCTTGCGGCATCATGCAGACATGGCCGGCTTTCCCCCATGATTTTGTCAAAAACTGAAAAGAATATGAAACATTATGAACTCCTTGTCCAGAAGACCAAGCGGATAATGTTTCACTTAGAAGAACCGGTAATACTGAATTAAGATAAAATTCCCATGGGACAGATTTTTTTGTTGTTTTTTACATTCTCATGAATCACAGAAGAGTTTATTATGATCCATGCTGGTAGGAAAGAGTGACAAATGAATTCATATTGATTAGACATTTAGAATAACATGTCCAAAATGTGCTATGGCACATTAAATATCAGGCAGTTATTCATCTACCGGCGTCAACTCTAAGTGCAAGGAAAATGGGCTCCAAAGCCCAAAATGGAGTGAAAGACTTAAGTGCTCAATTTGCCAACTGATTTTTAAGTCTGTGTTTGATTGGGAGTTTATATAGTTAGCTCATGAGGCCTAGAGGATCTGGACGGTAGCTGCGGCTCACAGCAAAGTGACTCAGTTGATGTCCTACGTTACTGATTGCTTCAACCCTCAGAGGGACTGGGAGGGGCCTGGGACAGCAAGGGTCTCTGGGCCCTGAAATTATGTTTCTCTGTCGTCTACACAATTAGAACAGCAGAGAAGCACTGAGGAGGCATCAGTCAAAATATTTGATGGTATGAGTGTACCTGAACGTGACTGGGTGAGCTGGGGTGGGGGGCTGGGGGTGGATTTGGCCTTGGCCTTGGCCTCCCCTCTGAAACTTCTTGACAGGACATGTGTTTTCAGGATACATGCTTCCTGGATTAAGAGCACATTTGCACAATTTACACATTGCCCTTCTGCTCCCAGGCCTGCCTCACCCTAGAAACCACATCTCCCAGGAGATGAGTGGGGCAGTATGACTTTGGCCTGGGTTCAAATACTGGATCATCTTGGGCCAGTTAACTGCCCTGAGCCTCGCTTCCCTCTCCTATGAAAGAGGCTGATCACAGTACTTACCTCATAGCTGTTGTAAGGAATACATAAGTGAAGGCATGGAAATTGCTTATCCCACTGCCTGACTTAGAGCAGACAGCTGTTCTCTGATGCCTGTTAGGATTATCGACCAGTAACCACGTACCAGGTGCTTTATCCTCATCTTTGAGTCCCATAACAATCACATGAGGCAAATGCTACCCTTCTTTATTTCCATTTTACAAGTAAGGAGGTGGAAGCTCAGTGAGATAAAGTAACTTGCCCAAGGCCACACCCCGAAGAAGAGGAGAAACCAGGCTTGGAACCCCCTCGCCCCCTTACATGCAAGGCCCACGCTCCTTCCACTGCCTCGTTACAAACCGAGGACCCCTAACATCTCTGCAGTTCCCAGGGGTGGGGGAAACTATAGTCGATTTTGAAAGGAGCAGAAGAAGTGACTGGATAGCCACCTCTCAATGTGATTTTGCAAAAAGAAATGACTGGCTATTCTCTCAGTGTAATTCTGGAGGCTCTGGGGATGGTGTAGGTCTGGACTGTGGTGGAATAGAACTAATTATTGCTATGAATATTGACCAATTCTTTGGTCTTACATCCATTTGTAAATTCAGTTTAGTACTCCGCAACTGAGTACAAATGTCTGTTGTTCTGAGTACTCACCAGTTGTGATCTCTTACTGGTCTCCTCACTCATGAATTAAAGGCTTTCACGTGTTTATTTAGAACAAACTATGGCCAAGTCGCCTTCCTTTGAAAAGGGGAATTCTTCCAGGAAGCTCGCCTCTCCTCTCCTCATCCTCTCGCTTGCCTACTGTGGCCTGAGAGCTTCTTGCCACCAAGATACCCTCAGAGCCAGCAAGGAAGCCAAGGTCAAGGGTGCCAGCTGGAGGATGCGGAGGCCTAGGGAATCTGTAAACTGTACCACAGGGTTGCTTCTGTGACATTTCACTTGATCTTTAGGGAGAGCAGACCGTCCTGAGCTATGTCCAGGCAGCCCACTCGGGGCTGTATGACTCACTCACCTGGTGCTGGCCCGCCACCTGCGGTCCCAGGGTCCCAGGCTCATACTCCCATATCCTGAGATAGTGGCTGGGTCCTCGGGGTCTAGAACAGCACAGGGCCAAATCCTGCTCAATTCAAGGGTGACCTCCAGATAACTGTTGGGATCTAGGCAAAGCATTTGACCCAGAAGGCAGGGAATGTATATAAGTTGCTTCTGGGGTACCTTGTGGGAGTCACCCTCAAACCTTTGGTGTCGGCTTAGAACTGGGCTCCTCTGGTGCCCCCCAGGCCAGAGGGTCTCCCCGTCAACCAGGGCCCCTGTGCTACCTCTAGCATAGTGGGAAGGCACATCGGGTCTTCTGCTCCAGGTCCCGCATTAAAGGGGGGCCTTGTAGCCAAGTCATCAGACCATGACTCAGCGAGATCTCAGGTCCTGTCTCCCTGCCTCATCAGAGCACAAGGATGGACCCTTTCCTCACCTCTCCCTCTGCAATAGTGGTGCCCCCGTTTGGGAGGATTTACCTTGCATCTAGCACTGTGAACGCCCTCTGCGTGCATTTCCCCAGTAAGCTTCACAGGGCCTTGTGAGGGAGGTGCCGCGTTGCCATGATTTTGCAGATGAGAGGATGGAAGCTCAGAGCACGGATGTGACGCACACAGGGTCATACCAATAGTAAATCAGCGGAACCAGGATTCCAATGCAGGCCTCCCTTGGGAGAGGCCTTGTCTTCCCCACTGATTTTAATTACACACTCCTGGGCAGGGTTGAGGGCGAGAAACAGGTGAGGGAGGGAGAGGACAATTGGCAGGTGCCTTCAGAGGGTCCCATGGAGGCTGTTGGACGCTCCTTGGAAAGAGGCAGTGGTGAGCCTATAAAGTGGCTCCGTACCCTGGAAATGTGGCCCACAACGGATTGCTGTGGTCCTTCCTCCCTGTAGAAGATGTCCTACTTGCCGAGCCATGGGCAACAGCAGCACAGGTGGCGTAAAGAGAGTTCCAGTGTCCTTCTAGGCTGGAGTGGCTCTCTCAAGTGGAGCGTTGCATTAGAAGGACCAGAGACAGATTAGAAAGAGCATAGACAGACAAAGTGGGTATTTGTCATTTTTTTTTTTCCTGGCTGCCTAACATCTAAATGCCCTTGCGGCCTTTGAAAATCTTGACCTAGTCTGTTTTGTGCCCCTTCTGCCCGCCCATACTGAGCGCTGGCATCCAGTATTACTCCGTACATATCTGTTGCTTGAATGAATGAGGTTGAGCCCAAGTCCGGCTCTACAATGTATGCTTTAAAAAAATGGATTACGAGAAACAATTTTGCACACACGCAAAAGAACAGTGTAACAACCCCTTATGAGTCCATTATCCGGATTCAGTAACTGTTAATATTTCTCATGACTGCTTTATTCGTCTCCCCTTCTCTTTCTCTTTCTATGCTTTGCCTTAATATTTTGACAAAAAATATTCCAGGCATAATATCAGTTACCCCTACATACTTCATCATGCATTTGAAAAAAAAATGAGGGCTCTTTTCATAGACAGTGATGATACTGTAATTGTCACTGATAACCAAACCGACAATCATTTCTTTAAAACCATGCTCTTGAGCGCTCTAAAGAGTCCGTCCATTCTGCTTTCTTTCTCCCAACCCCCACCCCCCCAACAGGAAGCATTTCTCAGGCATCTGCTCTTGTGCCTCTCCTGAGCTGGAATTACATCTTGATGTGTATTGGGAACTCACAATGTGTCCTTTTAGGTAAGCAGAGGATCAGATCTGTTTCACAAGGTCACACAGTCAGTTAGCGGCTAATGCATGAGACCCCCGGTGTCGCGGCTGTGTCTCTCCAGCCCCAAACACAGTTTTCAAGCCAATGAAGTGAAAGTGGTTCCTGTCCCGCGGACAGTTCCGCATGGTTTCTGGCACTGTCGAAGTCCTCGCCACTCAGCCTCAAGCAGATCCTGTCCCTGGGACAGTTTGATCACAGCGCATTGGGGTGAGCTGCTGGATGGAATCAGTGGGACCTCTGGGTTTGAGCTCCTCCCTCCTACTAGAACGCAGCCTCCACCTTCAGGCAGGCCAGCCACACCCCAGACATTTTCTCCCCTTCTTGCCATGTTTCTGGAGCCAATTCAGGGGCCCTCAATTCTCCTCTCTTTCTAGGTTTCAACTTGTTCTCTGCCAAAGCAGAAGACTCTTGGCAACCACTAGAAGTGATGATGCTCTGCAGCTCTGCTGCTTTTTCTGTTCTTGCTTCCTTCTCGTTTCAGGGACTTCTTAGGAGCCCAGGCTCTCCTGAATGTGAACCCCATTGCTCATTCCCTAGACCTCTTCCGTGCCCTCGTCTCCCGCCCCGATTTTCCAGATAGGTGTCTTGGGGCCTTGCGTTCCATGCTGAAAACTGGCTTGGTCAGTGGAGGACTGATAAGTCTGGTCCAACCGGGACACCAGGAAGTACTGAATATTTAAGGGAGAAGCAATTCAGTGCTCGGGATTGCTTGCACAGCTGACGAGGGAGCTTTGATGCCAAGAGGAGGACAATGAGGCAACCGAGAAATGAGCCACATGGCAAGGAGCTCCTCCGCTGGAAGCTAAGGGCTGGGTCTGGTCACTCCATGGGAGCCAGAGCCCCAGTAAACCTGGTCGGCAGTGACGGAGCCACAAGGGCGATGTCGTCACTGCTGGGGACATCACAAGAAGCAGAGAGGCAGGGGAAGAAAGGTTTTTTTCTCTTGCTTCCCAGTGGCCTTCCAGTACCCTGCATGGGCTTAGAAGAAAGTCGGCTTGGGATCAAGTATGGTCCTGACCTAATGGCTGAAGATATTCTTCTCCTGTCCACCCCTCGTCCACTAAGTTATCTGGCTTTATGGGACCTGCAAGTCTCAGATTCCACGCAGTTCTTCACCAGGTCTCTCATTTCCCCTTCCCCTCTACCCGCCCCCACCAACCCCACCCCTTATGCAAAGTCCAGTAAAGAGAGGCTATTTTTTTTTTTTTTTTTTGCTTTCTGGCAATGTGTGACAAATTCATTGGCTCCCAGGACTGCGCAAACCCAGCCCTCTTGCCTGCAGGGCTTCGGCTTGGCAGGGAGACTCTGAACTGCAATGTTGTCAGGCAGGTGAACCTGCTGACATCACAGTCCAGAAAGCAGACCTCCTGATTTTCCAGGTGTTCAACAAGTTCAAGTGTGTGGGTGAAGGGAAATGCCTGGGAGGGGAGAAAGAAAAGCACCAAGCAACATGTTTCCCCCACACCTTATCTCAGATCTTCACAGCCCTTCAAGGTAGTTGCCCTGCTGCCCTTTTGTAAAAAATAATAACCTTTTAAATTTTGGAATCATTTTACATCTATGGAACAGTTGCAAAGATAGTACAGAGGTCCCCCCCATATGTCCCCAGTTTCCCCTCCTATCAACATCTTACCTCACCATCTTAGGTCTGTTTTTACACATGAAGAAACCGAGGCTCAGAGAGGTTAAGTGACTTACCCAAGGTCACAGAGCTGGGAAGCGGTAGAAGAAACACATAAATCCAGGTTGTTCTTATTGCATTCCACTGGTGGGTTCAATTATCTGCTTCCATCTTATCAGGTAGGAAGTCACTCTTTAAACCCGGAACCCTTCCCTTCACCTTGGAGCAGGCTTGCTAACGTGCTCAGAAAGTAAGACCCCAGACCCATAAGCTGTTTTGGGCTCAAATGTCCACCTGAGGCCATTTAATGCAGGGAAGGTCAATTAGCTTCATTTCATTTGCCAAACAGAGGTTATTTGGGACCCAGCATTAGGAATGACCTGAAGTCTGTGTGTTGGCTCATCAGAAAAGAATGCTGTGATTGATTACTGATCCCTGCTGGCATGCGGAGGAGAGCAGTGTGGCCCACGTGCCCCATTAGCCATCCCTCAGCAAAGCTCTTCCGTTTACCAAGTGTCAGGTCCAAAGAGGCAACCATGTCTTTGCTTCATTAGTGAGTACAGCTAAGCACAGAAGCCAGGCTCCTAGGCTTCTCTCTGTTTTTCAGTCAGCTCATAGTTGGGTAACGGGAGCTGCCTCGAAACGAGTGGTCTGCTTGCCGCCAGGCACCATGCTAAGAACTTTCCGCTTTCCATGCCTTTTTTTGTGTGTGCTTGGCTGAACTCGACACATGCTTAGTACCTTACCGTTCTGTAGATGCATTGGCTTGTGGGCCCCTTTCTCCTCCTCGAAGCTGGTGATGGCAGGTTGAGTCGCCCTCACTCTTTGAGTCTCTGCTGCTTTCTCTTTCATAGTCAAATTTCTCTCACTGACTCATCTGGCTTCTTCTTGCACTTTGAAGGGCCAATGTGATGACACTGGGCCCGACTGGGTAATCCAGACTAATCTCCTGATATTTAAGGCCTAGTAAGCCTTATTCCGTCTACAGAGTAAGTACCTACTTGCCATGTAATGTCAAGTAATATTCATGGGTTCAAGAAATTAGGACATGAAGAGATGACCCTGGTCCCACTGATTTGGTTAGGATTCAAGTGTGATAAAAAACAACAACAACAACACTTTTTTGTTCTTAATAATTTTCTGAAAAGATTTGCTTGCAGGCTATTACCTAGATGGAACTGATTTCTTTGGGCTGTTTCATGTTAGATGTGTTAAAAACTGACATGTTAGGAGAGCTGATGTGAAAGGTGACCAGTTCCACTTACAAATAAATGATTAATATAACCTCATCATGCGACTAGTCTGCGTTACTGATTCTATCACTGGCAGGCTCAGAAAAACAACAGGTCAGGCAATAAAGTGTATGCTAGCAGAAGACTACCGTGTAGGTTGACCATGGATGAGTCAGGGAGAATCAGAAGATAATTAACTAAGAGGAAGCTCTATGGAGTCCAAAGATAATTTAAGAACATTCCTTCTCTAACCTAAGAATATCTGCTATTAGCAAAAGTGATGAATGGGCTAAGGGGAAGAGGTGAGATAATTAGAATTATTAGATAAAATGTTTTAAAGGAATTGACAGGGATCAAATTTCAACAGGAAGACATTCAATGCAACAGACTTCATTACAGCAATTCAGCATTGATTAGGGGCATATTATGAATGTGGCCGTGACCCATGTGCTCAGGGGAGCTATAAAGGCGCTACACTCCTCCTTCTTGACCAACTATAGAATAGATCCCCAAGTTAGGGCAAGATTGTAAAGAATCTCTGACCTACAGGTATGAGTGCAATTTATAAAATTGCTTCTGTAAACTAGTATCATGGGCCACCATATACATAACTTAGATGCGAGATATTACGACGACCATCAGGCTAAATGGTCAAGTATCATGGAAACCTCGGTACTAGCAAATACACTGATAATCCATCTATTTTCACTTCAGTTGCCAAAAACTATGCTAAATATGAGGAATCCCTTCCTTGGAGGTCCCATTGTGGCCTTACTTACTGTTTATGGCCACTGGGCCCTTTTGAAGGTTTCAATGCCCATGCCACCCTGGTTATTATAAATTTTGAATGTCATCTCTCCCTGCTCAGAGGGGTCACTAGGTCACCCCTTACCCCTTCTGGCTCCTCCCAGTGTCATCTTTCTCCAGTCCTCACTGTGCTGGCTCCTCCCAAACCCGCCATGTTTTGTTTCTTAGCATACGCTCTTCCCTTTGCCTAAAATACATTTTCTTTCCTTGTCTGTTTAAAGATTGCTTGTCGTTTGAGTTCCATCTCAAATATCTTTTTTCTGCGAAGCTTTCCCAATGCCTTCAGGTGCCCCACTAGCCCTCCCTGATCTGCCTCTATTATAATGTATTCCATTGTATGGGAGTCGTGGGTTGGATTTGTGCCCACTAGAGTGTGAGCTCCTTGAGAAGAAGGACTGATTTATTCGTGGCTGAGTCTCCGGGGCATAAAGGAGGGATTCAGGGCTTATATGTTGAATGAAGCAACGAATGTCCTAGTCCTTACTTGTCTTCAGAGGCGATTTCCAGGGCTTTTAAATTTGGTCCCCTTTTTTCTGCCAAGAGCCGGACAGATGGACCTGATATTTAATGAGTTCCTACTAAGCACCAGGCATTTTGCCGAACATTTCATACACGTGATCTCATGTCTGAAATAGATGTTTTGATGTCCTTCTGTATTTTCCCAATGAGGAAATGGAAATTCAGAGCAGTGACTTGCCCAGGGTCACAGAGTTGGGAGATCACAAACCAAGATTTGAACCAAGGCTTTTGGTCTCCAGTGCCTTCTCCCCTTTGTGCATATGGAAGGCAGGACCAGCTTTGGGTACAACGGTGAAGTAAGTCGCGCTCGCCTTCGGTGCCTTCAGACTCCCAGCTTATCTCGGAGACACAGTGTCACCATAGTGTCACCCACCCCTGCAGCACCTGCTATGACTCCTACAGCCAGTCCATCCTCGTTGGCAGCTTTATCCTTCTCAGTTCCTCAAAGACCTGGAGACAGGGAAGGCTTTTCACTGGGCTTCTGGGCTGTGCTAACCTTTTCCAGAGCACATATTTACATTTCAGTCGTACCCTCTCCCATCGAAGTCTTAAACCCAGAAGCTTGTGGTCCCCGTGGGAGCGGTGTGGATCCTTCCGAGCTGTGGTGAGGGGGCCAGGCTGTCTGGGGTGTCCTCTTTCCAAGTCCACCAGGAAGGCTCCTCCTACAGCCAGAAGGGGCTTGGACTGTTCCTCCGACAGCTGAAGGCTCTGGAGTCAGATGAACAAGTGTTGAAATTCCGCATGACCATTTGCTGAGTGTGTAACTTGCTATAGGGTCACAAAAGCTCTCTAAGCCTCTGTTTCCTCTACTATAAAATGGCTCTAATCATAGTTCTCACTTCCTAGGAGATGTCCTAGGATGTCTTCCTCAGATGTCCTGAGGCTGACACGAAGCAACAGAGGTGCTGCTTCCTCCCTCCCTTCTATTTTCCCTCTTCTTTACCCACATGTCTTTTATCAAAATCTTCCCTTCCTGTCCGGACCCTCTCTTTCCAACACCCTCACCCTTTGGCAAAACTCCGTCTCAAGACTTTCCGGAGCAATCCCCTTCCCAGATAGTCACTCCTGATGTCTGACTGTGTGACCTGACTGGAATTCAGAAACCAGGGTCCATTCCCCCGACGAGTGTTGCCACACACCAACCATCATTAAGGAATGGGAGGGCTTGGTGGGCCCACACCAGAATCTGATGTTTGCTGGCCCCCCAACCCCCATATCTCTCCCTCTTGCCTAGGCGTGCACGGTTCCTATGAGTCCAATTGTGGGGGTGCCTGGGTGAGGCAGGGTTATTATTTCTATCTGAGTGCAAATTCCTTTATCAGCCTTTCCTATCAGGGAGAGGGGAGGGAAGGGTTATAGGGAGCGGACTCCTCAGGGAAGATGAAGACCGGCGAGCAGGGGTGGGTTGTGGGGGTGTGGGAAATCAGCCCACTGAAGGCTGTGTCCCTGGCTCAGTTTTGCCTAGGGTGGGGCCCATGTGTTGCAACAGTTGTGTGGTTTGGAATCACCAAGGTTGGGAAGCCAGGCCTCAGAGGGAGTGGTTGTAGGCTGAGCTCATCCTGAAATGATGTAGGCTGCGATTCCCAGAGGGCAGAGAGGAGGACCAGGATGGAGGACATTCTTTTGTGGGGGTCTAAGGACAGAATGAGGGCCTTCGTTTCTTTGAGCTTGAAGTGTAGGTGGTGGGTGTGGGTGGGTGGTAGCAGAAAATGGCCGCCAAATGGGATCTCCTTTTTCTGACTGGGAGCAGGAGAAGGAGCTCAAGGACTGGCCCCTTTTCTTCAGGAAGCGAAAGACTTCTGAGGGTGTGACAGATTTTACTGGATGCTTCTCCTTGAGGAAGGTTAGCCCCTATGTGAAGCTGCTTGGCCGGTGGAGGGTAACTGGGTGTTCCTAAGTCCAGATAAACAGGCCCTCGGGTGCCCTTTTCTATAGGCTCTTCAGCTTTCTTTATCCCTTGCTGAGCTCTGCCTTCCCCTGGAATAGGTGTGAGAGAGAAAAGATGGCTGGTCTCTCCCTGCCCCTGCTCTTCACAGAACACACCTTAAAGCGGGGGAGCAGAGACATGACCCCCTCCCATGCACACAGTGATTCTACCATACCCTGCAAACCCCACATGAGGGTGCTTATTCTGAAAATCCATGGGTGTGCTCAGAGGAGCTATGGGGCCAAATATTTGACATCTTTGTAAAAATAACAAAACCCAGTTCTTGACCATCTGGTTAATTCCTTTGAGGTGCATTGCCACAGCCCACTTCACGTATAGGTTGTGAAAGTGGGTTTAAGCTGAAGAGTAATGAGGAAGTTCCCCCTGCTACACACACACACACACGTGTGCGCGCACACACAGCTCTCTTTCTCAAAATGTGTCCATGGTAACGAGACAGCAGAGTTGGGCTCCATTAGAGACACAAGCTCCGTCCATAGCCAGAAGTTCCCTATCATTCCCAAGTCCTCCTGTGGAACAGGAGTCCCCCTCAAACAGATCCACAGTTCCATATGTAACATTTCCAAACCCCAAAAGCTTTGAAAATGAGAGCCTTTTGTGAGGGTATGGCTAACTCATTTGGCAGCAACACTGGAACCGGCGTGAGGCTATTTACAGTCTTTCTTTATCACACCCTTTGTGAATATTCATATGTTTGTGCTCCAGAAATATCCATGGGGTTGATTACTGGGTGCTTTCTCAGACCCCTCCAGAGGTGATATGTAAGATCACGCTGGGGGCGCCTGGGTGGCTCAGTGCGTTAAAGCCTCTGCCTTCGGCTCAGGTCATGATCCCGGGATCCTGGCTCTCTGCTCAGCGGGGAGTCTGCTTCCTCCTCTCTCTCTGCCTGCCTCTCTGCCTGCTTGTGATCTCTGTCTGCCAAATAAATAAATAAAAATATTTTTTTAAAAATCACGCTGTACACACCCTTAATCGCCTTTTTAAAAAATGGAAAGCATTCTCAATTCCTTCTGTCATAAAACACATCTCACCATCTCGTAGTGATGGGTTTGACAGAGCTCCCTCGTGAGCCTGCGAACTTCTCCAGTGGCCGCCGTACCGGCCGGCCTGAAGCTGGGGACTCTCCCGATGTTTTAAGAATGAACAAGGAACGGACTTGGGCGGTGAAGGAGACTCGCTGTTATAAAGTTCATCCTTACATCTAAGCTGAAGTGCCTCATGCTGCCGTTCATGGATTCTATGCCAGCTGGTCCACTTCCTTCATTTTTCCCCCCTCTTGGGGCTATATTGACCTTATAGTCCTGACACCCTTGACCTTTTCCCCTAGATCCTCTTTTCCAATCCCTTAATCGTCTGCATGGCTATCTTCTGAAACCTTTCCAGGTTCTTTCAGTCCAAAATTGTGGCCTGGTACTTAGGATGGGGCTGCAAAGAGCTTGGCTGGTACACATAATAGGCCTTCCGTTTCTATGGTGAACTTTCCAGTCACGTTCATGTAGCTGGGTTAAGAGGCTTTCCTTTTTAAAATACACTTAGATGGCAAACTCGAGGGGCCATGAATGACTTTCTCCAAGCCCGCTGGTGGGTAAAAGTAAGGGAAAACTGCACTACCTGACCATACAAAACAATAATTACAGAAAGTTGAAAGCAACAGGTAATACATGTAATAGGAACATCCATGTAAAAAGCACTATTGATAATTAGGGTGACCTCAGCCTGTCATTTCTACTTCGGTGGAAACAGCTTTATTTGTGTGCATCATGTGCCTTTTCTCTAACAGGATTGCTAAGGGCCATTTCTGACCACTTACTTTCCATTAAATGTGGAGCGTGAGACTGACTTGGTCTGGGTTATTGCAAAAACCACTGGATTAACTTAAGCCCCTCACTAATTAAGCCTGTTAGACTTCCTGTAACTCACGATTTTTTTTTTTTTTGGCATACGTAAAAGCATTTGATTCAGAGGCAGAATGTATTGTGTGAATAACCAGGAAACAACAAAATATGCACGGTAGCATTTTCCAAAGCAAATACGGCCATCCACATTCTGTTGGAGCTGCCATAATGATTTCTTGAAATAACCCATGGTGTTTCCTTTTGGGGTGGAAACTATACATACTGTGAAGGAGATTCACAGAGAAGCTTTTTGCCTGATAAATTAGAAAATAATCTATTCAGGTGTGTGTGTTGCTACCCATAAGCATGAAGCAGAGCTTTCTGTGGGGTCTTATGTATGGGCATTTTCTAAGAGGCACCGTTGGGTTTTTAAAGTATTGGTCATTCTTCTTTAAAAGGTCAGATTACAATTTTCCTGCCCCTTCTTTTGCTGTAAATACCTCTAGGAAAGAGATGTAGGATGCTTAATTGCAAGGACAGGTTGTAAGGAAAGGACTATGGAAATCAGATGACCAACAGCTCCCAGGGAGGGATCTCAGCCGTAGAGGGGAGCCCCTTTGGGCAAGTAGGTGGGAGCATAAAAGCCAGATTAAAGCCAGATTAACCCGGAGGGGCAAATTTGCTATCGTATGAGTACTTTCTTTCTTTCTTTCTTTTTTTTTTAAGATTTTATTTATTTATTGAGAGCCAGAGCAAGAAGAGATCAAGAGCGAGAGTGAGAGCACGAGAGAGAGAGAGAATGGGGTGAGGGGCAGGGGAGGAGAGAGAGAAGTAGACTCCCTCTGAGCACTTGAGCCCGATGTGGGGCTCAATCCCAGGACCCTGAGATCATGGCCTGAGCAGAAGGCAGACTCTTAACACACTGAGCCACCCAGATGCCCCTGTGTGAGTACTTTCTTTACCCAGTGGGCTCTTCTTTAAGAATGTTGGTGCTCCAGTAAGTGAGCAAGAACCTGCCCTCATTGTTATGGGAGAGATTGGCATTTCCTGTCAGTTTCTGGATGTCTTTGGCCAATGCTAGTAATGGTCATATTCTCTCTTTTATTTAGAAAAATCTTTTCTTTTTTTTTTTTTTTAAATCTGAGTATGGTTGACACCCAATGGTGCATTAGTTTCAGGTGTACAACATAGTCATTCAACATCTCTATATATTACGCTGTGCTCACCACAAGTGTGGTTCCCATCTGTCACCACACGGCACTAGTACAATATGACTGATTATATTCCCGATGCTGCACCTTTTAGTCCCATGATTTTTACTCATTCCATGATAAAGGCCATATGTGAAAAACCCGCAACTAACATCATGCTCAGTGGTGAAAAACAGAACTTTCCCCCTAACATCAGGAGCAAGACAAGGATGGTATTCAGCATAGTATTGGAAGTCCTAACTATAGAAGTTAGACAAGAAGAAGGAATAAGAGACATCCGTATCAGTAAGGAAGGAGTTAAACTGCCACTATTTGCAGAAGACACAACACTATACATAGAAAACCCTAAAGACTTCACCAAGAAACTACTAGAAGTAATACATGAATTCAGTAAAGTTGCAGGATACAAAACTAATACCCAGAAACGGGTAGCATTCCTATATGCTAACAATGAAGTAACAGAAAGAGAAATTAAGAAAATAATTCCATTTAGTATTATAGCAAAAAGAATAAAATCCCTAGGGATATGCTTAACCAAGGAATTGAAAGCCCTATACTCTGAAAATTACAAAACATTGATGAAAGAAACTGCAGAGACACAGACAAATGGAAAGATATTCATGCTCATGGATTGAAAGAATTAATGTTATGAAAATGTCCCCACTATCCGAAGCAAGCTCCGGATTCGATGCAATCCCTACCAAAATACCAATGGTGTTTCTCACAGAACCAGAATAAGTAGTACCAAAATGTGTATGGAGCTGCAAAAGACCCTGAACAGCCAAAGCAATCTGGAGGGAGAAGAACGAAGCTGGAGGTATCACAAGTCTGGATTTCAAGATATACTACAAAGCTGTAGCAGTCAAAACATTTTCTCTTAAAGATTACAGTAAGCCACCTTGCTGCCTTTTAAAGGGAACATTAGCTATGTGGTAGGTTCTATGCTGTGTGCTTTATATCCCATATCTCTTTTAATACCCACAACCATCCTTCAGAGAAGGTGCTGTTATTACCTTCAATTTCCACAAAAGGAAACTGGCTCAGAGAGGTTAGGTAAGCTGAGCAAAGTCACACAGCTAATAAGATGCCAGAGCCACACATTAAACACAGATCTGCCTGATACCAAAACCTGGTTCTGAACCACTCTGTAAGTCCTTGTAAAGTCAAACAGCTACCCTGAGAAGCTTGACTCTTTTTTTTTTTAACCAAATAGCAGAATATCTGGTCTGATTGATTTTTTAGGCTTTAATTGCAGCAACTGAAAGAAAGTTGGCTTCTTCTGAGAGTTCTAGCTGAAGGCCTTTCTATTGCTTTGTCTAGGGATTGGTTCCTCCCCTCCCACCTCAATCCCTCTCCTGCCACACCTTTGCTCACCCCTGAGCATGGATAGCAAGTTCTTCCAGGGAAGGTTCTAGATCCATTCTTATACTCTCTGCTTTCTATTGCCTGTGTAGTACAAAACACATAGTAGGTTCTCAGTAAATAGTGACTGATTGATGAGTGATTGGAGGTTTCCCATCAGTGGTTCCTGCATTGTTCAAGACCCTTTCTTAATGTGAAGCAAAATGCTGAGAACATTCAAGATGTCTGCTACCTTCACCTAGCTGCTTGCGCTGAGATGACTTTTTAATATTGTCTCTACCTGGGAGCTGAATGTTCTCCTTGGCACCTGAGTGACACTGCTTGAGGTGACTAAACTTGCTGTCCACTTCACCGGACATCTTTTCAGACAACTCTTGAATTCTCTAAGGAAGTGGGCACCGGATTTAAATATAGTTAACTAGTTAATTAGGCTTTCTAGTCCTTGTCCACTCCACGGCTGCATCTCGGATTTCTACAGTGGAATGAGACAAGGTAGAAAAAATAAAAACACATTCTGTCCCACAAAAGCCTTCTAATTTGGTCCTAGAAGATAAAGTGGAAACATGCAGGATGGGACAAGGAAACTTCGCAGAAGCTGGTTTTCAGCGCACACCACATGATTCCCAGAGTAGCAACAGTAACTATCCTTTCCTGGGCGATCACTGTGTACCAGGCCTGCTGCTGAGCATCTTGTTGGCCCTTAGAAGGACGATCTGTAGGTATGTACCGTTATTATTATTACATTATTATCTGTAGGTATGTACCGTTATTACCCTATCTTCCAGGTGAGCAAACTGTAGCTCCAGGAGTCGAAGTGAAAACTCTGAAAGTTCCCCAGTAGGATGAGGTGTAGACCCTGGATTGAAAACCAGGGCTGTCTGATTCCAGAGTGCATGCTCTTGGCCACCGTGCTCTGCACGGAGCTGGGCTGACTTCTCAGATGGTTTGGAGCTATCCGTATGATGCTGACCAAGAAAGCGGTTTAAAGGCTGGTGGAAGAAAGCCTGGGGGCTGATGCTAGTTGTCTTCCTATTTGCAGAAGAGAGTTCTTTCCTTTTTCAATATCCTAGGGGAATCTGGCTGTGGGCCAAAGGCCATGGGGATCTGGTGAGACCCAAATGTCATCCTGGCTGTATTGGGACATGTTCTGCTGTTTATGAAGTGGACCGGGTCTGGCATGAAGGAGGGGCTGGGGGCTGGCGTGCAGAGAGGAAGGCGTGGTATCTCTACCCTGGGATAGTGGTATGCTGAGGCTCAGCTGCAGAAGCTGAGCTCCATGGGGTGGGTGCCCAAAGAGAGTGGCAGCAACAGGTTACAATCTACAAAAGCAGTGGCTTTGGTAGAAGCCATAGTCCTACCCAGCCTCGTTAGCTGAGCTGATCAAGAAGAGTTGAGGCTTATGAGTCCCAGCAAGGCACTGGTAGCAAGGATGGGACTCCATTCGGATTCTCTGGGGGCAGGAGTGAAGGGGATGAGCGACCAGGGAGAACTAGACAAAGCCCCATTCTACCGGATCTGAGACTTGATCAGTGGCTCGCAACTGAGGCAATACTGCCCCCTAGGGGATTTATGGAAAATTCGAGAGGTCTTTCAATGGCCTGGACACAGGGATGCTAGAGGTCCTGCGATGCCCAGGATCCTCTTGCAAAATGAAGAATAGTCCAGCAACCTGCATGATTTATACTAAAAATATTTCACACACAGGCAC
This sequence comes from Mustela erminea, assembly GCF_009829155.1. Classification (NCBI taxonomy): domain Eukaryota; kingdom Metazoa; phylum Chordata; class Mammalia; order Carnivora; family Mustelidae; genus Mustela; species Mustela erminea. Next base: position 91,963,772 of record NC_045635.1, read on the forward strand.
AAAGGTTTTTGTTCCTCCCAGCATCCCACAGTTGCAATGGAACTATTGTGTAAAGAGACAGAAAATCAGCTTTTTTTTTTTTTTTTTCCCAGAGATTTACCCACAGTTGTTATCTATTTCAGAAAATCACGTTGATAATTGTGATATTGCTTTTGGAATTAGAGTCGATGCAATAGTCCTTTATTGGTTTGTAGCTTTTGTGTTTGTGGGAATTCTAGATGAAGGCACATGCCTCTGCCTCCTTCACTTCGTCTTTCAGTGCAAGTCCTGTGTGAGCATTTACATATTTAAATACACGGTAGTTTATTATGGATTACTTTCATTTCCTCTTGATGTGGAGGAACATTTATTGATCTTTTTGAATTTATGTGTGTAGACAGATTACAGCGTCTATGAATTTCATTTCAGGATAGTAGAGGGGTGCAATGAAGAAGATGTATTGTAAGAAGGAGGTGTTGATTCTGATGAAGTTGAAAACTATTGTGTTAGCCTGTAGGGCTTCCTAAGGGACTGGACTGTGTCTATTTCACTTCCATTTGGCCTAATTAGCCCAGCACCAGGTCAGAGTAGGTGCTTAGTAAATTACAGGCTAGTGGAGAATGAATAATGAACATGGACTAAAGCATAGAGCCCGAGAGCCAGGCATCTAGGTCAGCAGAGTTGGGGGGATGAAGCCAGAAGGAGACGGCAGCTCTTGATTGACGAAGGAGAGCAGGATACTGGTTATGAGAAGCTTCTCAAGGCTTCTCGTTTCAAGTCATGCTTCAGCCCGAGGACTGATGTCAGATGGTCCCGGTGGTGGAGAGAGATGTGTTCACACCCTTGCTTGCTGGTATCAACTTCAGGAGCCCTATGACCCCACCAGCTAGAGGGAAGTCTATTTCCCAGTGGGGCTCTGCCTCTCTGCATTGTGTTCCCTGGGCTGAGACAGAGGTGTTCCCAGGGAAAATGACCCTCGAGCGCGATCCCCACCATTCATCAATGTCTTATATGTCTTCAGTGGGAGTCTCAGGCAGATCCAATCCCCCAACTTCCTGCTGTTGTTGCTGTTGTGTTTCACTCTTCTGACCCCTGTCCCCATCAGTGATGTGTGAACCCCTTCTTTCTGGGTCCTGTCCTCAAAGGTGACTGCTCCCTGTCTGATAAATGAACAGCTGATGCTTTCAGGGCTCCCAATGAGATAATGGGCTCCCTTTGTGTGTGTGTGTTGCGGAGGGATGGGGGTGGGTGGAGGGAAGTACCTCTCTTAGAGATAAAATACAGAAATGGACAAGGAGGATTGAGCCCCCTAATGTCAAAGACAGAAGTGACCCTGAGGTCACCTGGTTCAGGGCACAGTGGAATCTTAGGGGCATTTTGTTGAAATTCAGATATTGTGGTTCCCACCTCTCAGATAGTTGGATTCAGTGAGTCTGACTTGGGACCTGGAATCTGCATCCAGGTTAAGTACCACTGGGGATCTTGACAAGGAGCCTGGCTTGGGAATTCACTCAGACTGACCTTCTCTTTTTACTGGAGGCCAGCTGAGTCCCAGAGAGGGACTTGCCCTAGGGTGCCCAGCAAGTCACTAGGCAGAGTCAGAGCTGGGTGGAACTCAGGTTTCTTTCCACTGTGTTGGTTGCGGGAACATCTGATACCGTAACAGGTTAGCAAGACCCTTGGCATGGAAACATGGACCTTAAATCTCACCACAGAGACCGGCTTCCCTCTCTGCCTGTAGGTAGAGGCGAGAGGAGATATAAAAAGTTCTTTTGCCCTATTCCCAGCTGTAAATTTACGGCAGAGAGAAGCAACAAAAAAACACACCAAAAGTAGTAGGACAATAAGAACTCGCCAACACCTTGGACTGTGTCTGTCCATGAAAAGCCAAGTTAAGTAATGGAGGCAATTACCCACCTATTTTGCTCCAGCACTTTGAACGAAAATCTCCCTGTAACTGAGGGAAAATATCTTTAAAAAAAAAAGTCACTTCCAGTTGCCCGAATGACTTTGACTCCCTTTTTTTTCTTGGAAATACCCTTGCTGCTTGCCAGTCTCTTGAAGGGAGGGGGCAAAAATTTCCACAGACTTAGGAAATGTAGAGGCAAAAGGGCAAGCCTGGAAAGGAATCGCCAAATTAAATGGAATATGAAGCCAAACTGTACTGGGGGCGTTATAAACACTCATCTTGGCATCATAACCTTGTGGATTCTGGGTCCATTCTAGCCGGAGCCACGGAATACATCATATCCCTTCGGCATGATTTGAGGCAGCCCCCTTGGAAGGTTCCTGGGACAGCAGCTACTCCATCAGCAACTGAATAAAAATCAATGTCAGATTTCTCTATTGAGAAGAGACACCTCCTGTTTGGGTTCCTAAATGTCTAATCTGTCTGCCCTCTGCCCCCGGCCCTCTGCAGACAAAGCTGCCCCAATGCGAGGCTACCGCGGCAGAGATCAGCAGTTTATTTCCCTATTTATAAGCAGCAGAGCTGTTATGGGTTGCTGCACTCCTGTCCGTGAGCAATAGGTCAAGGGCTTATCGGAAAGGAGAGGTGCCTGTGGGGCGGACAGTAAACCTTGGCGTGGTTCGGGGAGGGCAGTTCAAGAGCACCAGGGGGTGGACCCAGGAAAAGCTCAGTTGCATATTGTTGCCATGAAAGTCAGCGCCCCTGGGACCTTACATTTCTGCCCAGCTCTGCTACCACTGATTTGTTACGTGACCCTGAGAAAGGTGCTTCCTGCCTGTGGGCCTTGCTTCATCATCTCTGGGGACACAGACACACCACCTGATAAATGGTGCCATTGATTGTGACAACTGGCCTGCCCTCAGAAACAAAAAAGTAAAAATAAAGCTGAATCTCTTTCTCTCTCTCTCACTTCTTATTCCAAAATATATTCCACCTTCCTCCAAGGTTTAGATTTTAAACAGAGAGATCATGGAAAGATTGGAAAAACGCACAGGAGAATACTTTTTAACTCCTAAGGCAGGAAGTCTTTGCAAGGCAAGAAGAAACCCTAGGAGCTATAAAGAAAAATAATGACAAATTTGACTCTGCAAAAATTGAACAACTTCAGCTTGGCAAAAGAGGTTTCATGCAAAGTCAAAAGACAAAGGACAAACCAGGATAAAGTCACACACAGAAGGCAGACAGCAGGTTATCATTCATGACATTTTAAGAGCTCCATTATAGGAAGTGTGTTATTTTCCCTATAGCACTCACCCTGATCTGCGATTGCATTATTTAGTTTTGCCCGTTTCCTGTTTCCCCAACTCACACATCAGCTTTATGAGAGCCGAGGCTTTGTTTCTTTGCCACCATCTTCCTAGAGCTACGACAATGTCTGGCACACAGTAGGTGTTGCATAAATACTGGTCAAAGGAATGTTAAGCAAGCGTGAGCTGCTAGAGATTGGCAAGAGCATGATGAACAGTCCCCTAGTTAAATGATCAAAGATTAACGAATATGCAGTTCAGGGGGGAGACACAAAGGGCTTCTGCTGAATGAAAATGTTCACAACCTCAGTAATAAATGAGTAATAATAATGCAAATCAAAACAGCATTTAGATATCTGAAATGTCACATCTCACTTTGTGGGGTGGCCAAAATTTCAAAGGTTGCTCAAAAACCCCGCATTTGTGAGGCTATGGTGAAAGAGGCACACACACTCACGCTTGAAGGACATCTAACAGAGCACAAGTTCTGAGGAGAGACTTGAAATAATCATCTGACCCAGCAAGCTCTTCTTTTAGGGGGTTCATCCATTGGAAATGGTCTGTGTCTGAGGACGTTCCTTTAGACGTCCTTTGTAAAGAGCTATAATTTGGAATAAGTTACAGAACCTCTAAATAATGGCATACTAAGTTTCACAACACTCATGATTAAGAATGTACATTCTGTGCTCAGACTGGCTAGATGTGACTTCTTCTTCTCGCCTTTGTGGGCTGTGGGAACCGGCTTAAATTTCTAAACCTTGGTGTGTCTTGATTCTCTCATCTGTAAAGTGGGAACAATACTAACATATTTTTCATGAAGTTGTCAGGAGGATAGAAGCTAATCCAAATGAAATACTTAGCACCTGGCACAGAGCATTCACTAAGTGCTGCTCATTAGTACCTCTACTATGTACTCTAATGATGACAATAACAGCGGAGCCACAGATTAGGATAAGCTAGATTTCTATACCCTAATACGCAATGATGTTTCCAATACAGTATTGCCACAAAAAGCAAGCTGCAGAAGAATTGGTAGAGTAGGATCTGATTTTTGTTAAGGGTATTATATGTTATACATAGGAAAAAAATCTGGAAGAACAGACAGACTGTCAACAGTGGTTACCTCTGGGGAACCGTATGGTGGAGGCGGATTTTCACTTCAATAATGATTAGAATTGTTTGAAAAAAGCATGTGTTACTTTTATAATAAACAAAAGACGTAAAGGGAAAAAAGCTCCATTTGGAAGTCTGAGGACAGTTAATCCCACCAAGCCTCACATCCCTCAGTCATTGGCTACAACCCAAACGTGAGTCTCCCTGCCTGTCATCTGTCCTCTCCCATACCCTCCACATCCTGCTCTTTTTGCTTACATTCCCTACTACCCCTGACTCAACTGTCTCCCTCCTATTGCCCTCTCCTATTCTTGTTTGCACCGTCTGGATTCTCCCCTCCCCTCCACCCTGCCCCTGCCTCTGCTTCCCTGGAAACAATCCCCAGAACACTGTTCTCTGCCTTGGCGCCTGCAAGTGCTGAAACCGGTCTCCACGAAGGGGTTCACGGCTTTGCCTGCTGCGCCCTCTAGTGGGCACTGCTCAAACCACAGGCACCCTAGGGCTAGGAGGTGGGGTCTGGGCTCCAGCTTCTCCTGTTTGCTTCCAGACCGTTACTCCTCCGCCTTCGGCCAAGAAATCCTCCTCCTCATGTCATCTGGCTACAGCACCCTCTTCTCTCCTCTCCTCTCCTCACCGACCTTTCTTTTTTAACAACTCCCTCCTGGCCAAACCACCCCCACTCATCCACTCAATGAAGAGTTCGACATCTGGCTCACTGTCTTCTTCTCCACCCCAAGTCCTGGCATCATTCTGGGTGAGTTCAACATCCATGGTCCATGTGCAGGACACATCCCCATTCTAGCCATATCATACTCCATTGCCGGTCAGACCTGCTCCATCTCAGCACCCCCTGCCATCCACATCCCATTCACTGACTCCCCAAAGCTCATCCTTTTTTTAAAGCCCAGGAACATCTCGGGGCTCTTGAAACCCCTTCCTTCTCCGACCCAGTCAGCCCTTCCCACCTTCCTCCCCTCCCTATTCATCCTTGAAACTGATGATGATGATAAAAGGATAATGACTATATACATGCCGGGTACATCTTACATCATCATTTCAATGATCTCGTGTAATTCTCACAGCAACTTTATGCAACAGGTAATGTTGTCTTTTTTTTTTTAATTGTTTTATTGAGTTGACGGGCTCAGAGAGGTTGAGTGACTTACCTGACGTCCCACAGCTAGTACCCAACAGAAGAGAGGCAGGAAGCTGGGTCTGTTTGCCTGGTTCCTGGAATGTAGACCTCAGTATCCTGCCTTTATCCTAAACTCCCTTTGCCCCGTGTCTTTCTGACACATCCACTAGGCAAAAACCCAAGCCCGGATAAATTTAACTGACAGCCTCCTCCTCTGTGCTTACACCCAGATGGAGGAACACTGCTGGAGAAAATCCCATCACTTTGTTGATGAGTCCCACTCGAAAGTCATAGTTTCCAACCTCAGCCGGGCCCTCGACTCAGCTAAACAATCCTTCTAAGTAACTGTCCTGACAACGGCACTTTGAAACTTTTTCCACTGCCCTCTGGAGTCAGACTGTCTGGGTTAGAATCCTGCCTCGGCCACTTCCATACTCCATACTGTGCATGCCTTTAAGGAAGGGTGAAGCGGAAGAGAAGGGAACGAGGGGGAAGGGGCAGTAACACGCGCCGAGTGGCTTCCGGGAAGCTCCCACTATGCCAGACGCTTTGCATGCAATATCTCATCTAATCCTCCTCCCTGCGCTCCACCAGGGAGATGTTCTGGTTATTCTTGCTTTGCAGAGGAGAGGGGATTAAGGCACAGAGAGGTTAAGTCACATACTAAGGTGACACAGAGTATAAGTGGAAAAGCTACCTCATTCATTTAGACCTTCCTTCCTCGATTGCCGTGGCAGCCCAGGGGTCCCCTTGTTACCTAGCTCACAGCCTCCCATCTACACTCCATTCTGTTGCCGGGGCAATCTTCCTAAAATGTGCATCTGACTGTGCTACTCCCCTGCTTAAAATCTTTTCGAAGTTCCCCCACAGTCTTCAGAATGAAACCGAAATCTTTCATCCTGGTGATTTGCTCCCCCTGCCCCTCCCCCCCTTCTTGCCATGTCCACTGCCATTTGCCTATGAGCCGGCCATTCTGAACGATTTGTGGCTACCCAGTGAGACCTTGTTTTCCTCTAACTTCATGCCTTTGTGTATCATCTGCCTGGTTCCCCCCCCTCCTGCTTCCCCCTCCTGTTGCCTGCACCCTTTTCCTGCCCACCTGTAGTGGTCCTTTCTCTTCTGTGCTCTCATTGCATTTATACATTTTTCCTAGTGTGCTGGAATTTCCTGCTGACTTGTCTGTTTCCCCCACTAAACTGGGAGCTGCTTGAGGGCGGGGACCGTGCCATAGCGATCCCCATCCCCGTGCTCCCCAGGGCCTCTCACCAGAGCCTGGTTAAGTCCATGTTTGTCGAATGACTGACTGACTGAATGAATGGAGTGAAACTTGGAAAGTTTAGTGACATGAGCTGTATGGTATCTGATTCTTGGCTGAAGCTGCTACAGTTTTTCCCTATGACTACAGTGCTGTAAAAATATGTCTGCACGTGGATAAAGACTGGAAGAGAACTTTCCACACAAAATTAAGAGTTGTGTTAGAGTGGTGAGTTGATGGATGCTTTTTTTTTTTTTTTTTTCCTGTTTTCAAAATGTTCTTTGGTGCTGCTTTCCGAGTGTTTGGGCAATGTGGCAGACGTTGCAGAAATAGAATCTGGAGCTCCCATGAAGAACTCGACAACCAATGTATATTGATGCCCAGCATACCCTGCTGAGTTCTGGGTGCTATGGGGGAGGGTGGTGGGTAGAGGTGGCTCATTCTGACTCAGGTTCACATGACCAGAAGTCTTGCCAATTCGGTTGGATTTGCTGGAATAAAATGAGAACTTTCAAGAATTTTCCAAACTCCTGGGTTGAGGTATTTTTTCTCCCAAAGCTGGGCAGCAAACAAAGATGGCTTTTGTTTGCAAGGAAAAATACTCATTCCTTCGATTTTGTCCTGCAAAGTGCCTTCTGCAGCTTTTTGGGGCTGAGGGGAGGGCGGGTCAGAACTGCTGACTGGGGAAACTGATTGCCCATGTTTGCGTGGTTTAGAAATGACCGAAAATGTTTCCCTTTTTCTGGCTCTCGGATACAATGTTTAGGAATTTCACTGGCAAAACGATGAAATTGTTCCTTTACTGCGGTAGGATTTCCAAAACTGTGTGTCGTGGGTTAACCCAGAAGAGGCAAAAAATGGCAAGCAGCACGCTCCAAGATTCCGCTGCCGAGTCCTCTTGCCTTTGTTGGGTGCTAAGTCACTCGGCAGCATCAGGCGTTATGTGCACGACCTGCGAGTGCTTTCATTTAAAACTTGCCGTGGGCTTCAGAGGGAGGACTAGTGCTGTCCTGCCGACAGGGGGCCAGAGATATAATTTATTCTTATTTAACCAAAAGGCACATGGTACATGCTTTACAAACACTAGCTCGTTTAATTCTCATTGGTACTGTTATTGGCACTTTGTGTCAGAAGAGAAAACACAGAGACATGGCGGGGGTGGGGGGTGGGGCAGGGGTGGGGGTGGGGTCGGTGGTTAAATCACTTGCTCAGAGTCAGGCAGGCTAGTATGTGACAGAGCCAGAGTCCCAGTTTGGGCAGCTGTATTCGATGTCTGGCTCTTAGCCTTGACCCTGTGTTGGACAGCAGACTACTCCTTCTGCCCTGTCTACATAGCCCTGGCTCAGACACGCTGAAGGCAAGGCCTCTTTTTATAGCCTTCTGCCTCCCTTTTAAAAAAGATTTTATTTATTTATTTGAAAGAGAGAGAATGAGAGAGAGAGAGAGAGTGAGAGCACTGGAGGGGGAAGGGTTAAAGGGAGAAACAGGCTCCGTGCTGAGCAGGGAGCCCAATGCAGGACTCGGTTGTGGGACTCCGGGATCATGACCTGAGCCAACGGCAGTCACTCAACCAACTGAGCCATCCAGGTGCCCCCCTTTTTGGAGCCTTAAAACCAATTTGTACCTTTACTGTCTCTGCCAAAGGAGAAGGGAGCTTTCTCCTGACACCTCCGTTTACTACTGTCCATTCCGGATGTTTCTGGGAGAGGTGGGTTTCCTCGACAGCTAGGCTCTGGCTAGGTGAAGGGCTTTTGGAATCAAACCCACCTGCTTGCATTCAATGCAGACTTCAGGATAACACCCTCCCCCAGGAAGTGTGCTCAGAGTTGCCAGGAGCAGATAAGTGTTCCTCCTTCCCTTCCCAGCGTGTCCTGCCACTCCCTCCCCACTTCTCCCCAGCTCTCCTCGGCACCCAGCCTCCTTCTCCAGAGCCCCTGAGACAATGGCTGCTTCGGAGCCCAGGCAGGGACGGGGGTGGAGGCGAAGGGGCAGCAGTAGGCCCAGCCCACCAGCCTGAAAGCTTCGTTTGACAGGGGAGCAGGCACATCTGGTTTGGGTTTTCGATTCAATTCAACAATGATTTATTGTGGGTCTGCCAGCTGCAGAGGTTCTGGGCTAGGCTAGGCAGGGGGAGATGTACAGATAAGTAAAATATCGTCCGGGCCTGGAAAGGAGTTTTATAGGTTGTAGGTATGTGTAGATGCGAACGAGAAATTTTGATGCGGCGAGCCCTGGGCTGAGTGGTTTACCTTGTCTACTTGATACCCTTGGACCCACCCAAGGGTTCTGTGTTGTGGTTGCAGAAGCTTTGATTACTTCATCTCACCCCTGAGAAAATTGGGCCTCCCAGAGGAAGTGACTGGCCCAAGGGCATGTCGCTAGGAAGTGACGGAACCACGCCCAGAACCTAGATGTGTCTGGGTCCCAAGCCCACATTCTTAGCCATTTACTTCACCCCGCTTCCTAGAGATGAAGAGGATGATGATAAGTAGCACTGACTGAGCTCCACAGGCCGAGTCTTGTGTTGACTGGGCGGCAGAGAAAACTCAGGATACCGAGAGAAGTAATGGAGTCGGAATCTGAACCTAGGTTATTCTAGCTCACCGGCCCGTAGCCTGAAAGGGGCAGGTCCAGGGTGCCACGAGGGGCCGGGGATGATGGCACAGGGCCATGTGGCAGAGATGGTATTTGGATTTGACCTTGAAGGGTGAGTGGGGTTTCCGTAGGCAGAACTGGGAGAAAGGTCCTCCTAAGTCGGAAGGGATATTATTAGCCAAGAGCCACGATGCATTGTGGGGCATTTTGATGGAGAAGCCTGCAGGTCCGTTCAGTCTGTAGGAAGGTAACCCCTCCAACCCCTGGGAGTGTAGGGGAGCAATGGCGAGGAAACTGAATACCGCTGAGAGTGTTCCCAGTTTCATCAAGTTCAGGTTCTGGTTTTCCAGTGAAGAGCAGGTACTCTACCCAAAAGGTGTTTCAAGTGCTACTCTGGTGCAGATCCTGAGGAAGAGCCCTTGGGGCTCTCACTGTGTCGGTGCTACAGTGCGCAGAGCTGTGGGGAATACGAAAGCAAGCACCACAGTTCCTCAGATGTATGCTCCATGCCCCCGTGTGGTTGAGGAGACGAGATACACACAGGCAGTCTGAGATCAGGGCCAAATGAGTTTTCCCCAATGGTCAGATTTCCAGGAACACGAAGATGGGGAGGAGTGGGGGGAGGAGGTGTTGGGAGGCACTGCCGGGGGATGCATCACCAGGAGAGTGGGTTTGGGCTTGGAGGGCTATTTTAATAGGCGTGGATGAAGAGGAAGGCAGGCAAACTTCAGATCAGGTCGAGTTCCCAGTGTGGCTAGTGCCACTGGCCCCGCAGAGGCAAGCTTCCTTGCCACCCAAACCTCTGTTGCCCCCATCTGTGTCTTGACCTCTGGGAGTTTATCAGGGAAGATGGGACTCTGTGGGGTCAGAGGCAGCCTGTGGGTGCTGGGAAACAAAGCTGGGTACCCGATATTCCTGATCCTCCAATTTTCTACACTTAGCCTCAATTCCTGGCAGCTCCCTCGGCTGCTGAATTGTATGTGTATGTGTGAGCGGTATTTTAAATTAAGCAGTGAGTGCTTTCAGCTCATCATAAACATGCTAAAAAGCTTCAGCCCTGGCCTGAGCCCACCCCCGCCCCTTACGCTCAGGCGGCAGCTGGGGCCACTCGACCCCACACTCTAATGTGCGTTGCCTATGACTCACCAATGAAAAAGACTGCATGTTTCAGTCTTCCTGGGTAGCTGATCCCTAGTTGTGGTGGGAAATCTCAGTCCGAATTGGAAGGCAAATAGCCTCAGTCCCGCCCTACTGACCGGGAGTTCTGCAACATACGGAGCACCTACTATGTGCAAGACACTGTGGGTAAGTCCATTAACCTCTCTGGGCTTTCTGTTCCTCATCTTCAAAATGCATGTGATTTTCCTCCTGGCTTTTCCTCCCTGCTGAGGCTCTATGTCCCAGCCACGCTGTCCTTTTGACTTCTGGAGCATTCACAAAGTCTTCTCCCGCCCCAGGGCCTTTGCACATGCTGTTCCCTCCGCCTGGACTACCTTTGCTCTTGCTTTCCACGTGGGAAGTTTCTCGACCTTTCAGTCTCAGTTTAAATGTTACCTCCTGAGATAAGCTTTCTCAGACCAGGGACCCTCCCTTATGTTCCTTTCATTGGCAATCCTTCCTTAATCACACTTGCCTCTCTGGGTGATTATGTCTGTTTACATTTGTCTGTGTGTAGCTGGTCTTTGCTATTGGAATGCAAACTCCAAGAGGCCAGGGACCTTGTCTTTGTTGCTCAGCAGTGTGTCCCTTTCACCTGGAGGAGGACAGCTTGGCACATAGTAGGCTGACATAAACAAAACCATCTGGGAAATATTTTCTCCCTGAGGTTCCTGCCAGACATATGGTTGCTGAGGGAAAAATCATGACAGAACTGTGTCATTCCAAATGAAAAAAAAAAAAAATCAGGCTAAAGGGAGGAGTTTGTTGAGAGCAGTTCTGTTTTAGAAACCAGTCCTTAAAGTCCCATCACCAAACACAGAGTCTTAGGAAAATCAAACAAAAGAAATAGAAAGCATGAAAAGCTTTTTGCTGGGTGCTTACTATGTGCTGGGTTCTAAGTGTTCTACACAGTTTATCTCATTTATTTCTCGTAATAACACGATGATGTCAATTCTATTATTAGCCCCATTTTACAGATGAGGGAATCGAGGCTCTGAGATGTTAAGTAAAGTGCCCAAGGGCACACCGCCTGTGAGAGCCAGAACCAAAAGTTGCACCCAAGGCAACCTAAGCCTGAGTCCACGCACTAAGTCACCTGTGCCCCCCGGGGTCCCCAGGATACCCCGCAGTCCCTGAGCATGCTTCTGCCAAAGCACGAATCACACTGCAGTGCAGGGTCTGGTTTATTTGTCTAGCCTTCTTACTAGACTGGAAGCTTCTCAAATGCAAGGACTGGGTCTTCTTCACTTTTGCTTCCCCTGTGCCTAGCATCAAGCTTGTTGCAGAATTAGGTACAAATTGATATTTGTTGGGTTAATGAATGAGGGTGGGCGGGAGTGAATCTGTGTTCCTTTATTTTGTCAGGCTTCAGGCTTCTGGGCTCATGTTTATTTCCCTAGTTTACATTAAAACATAGCAGCAGAGACCAGGGTGTTCTGGAGCAAGAGGTCCCTCTCGCCATGGGCTATGAGGACCAGCTCTGGGAAAACCAGGGCAGTGTCTCTAGAGGAAGGCACTCGATTCGGAGGGTTTCATTTTTGTCGTCGATGTAAAAAAAGTAGTTGGACATGTTTAGGACTTAAACAAACTTGCAGTGTTCAAATCCCATCTCAAATCCTTTGCAGCAGGAGGCAGGGTACGGGGGAGGAGGAGGGGGAGTTATAAATAAACAAATACCCACAAACCGGCTGGTTTTTTAAACAGAATCTGCTTCAATCAGCACTGCGCCACATTTTCCCAACTGGCCCCCGTCATGAGAACAAGTGGGAACTTTCATACTGAATGGCTTTATTTTTTTTTCCGACCAGATGAATGGCAGGAGTTCTGGCCCGGGAGGCAGGTTTCAAATCCTCGGCACACAGTTTGCTGCCCTACTGTGCCCCGTCTATCACACACCCAGCACCCTGCACAGCACACCCAGTCATCATCACATCTGCTACTTTGGCCCTCCAAAATAATTGGGTCATTGTTTTATTACACCAGCAAGAGAGCGGCAAGCCTGTTAGGATTATGTCATTGACATTTGCGTGAAAAGGCAATCATGATATGCCGGTCATTTCACACAGCTGGGAATGCAACTGTGTTGTCATTGTTTGGGGCTCTTACCCGACCCCTCTGACTTCGCTTCACAGCCCAATCAGTGTAAATGGATCGCTCTTGATGGATGCCACATTTAAACTGTTTTCTGGCCCTTCAAAGGACCAGGCAGGACCTAACTCTTTTCATGCACTTGGACTGTGCTGCTGGTAGGCACAGGGTCTGAAGGTGGGAGATGCTTGCTTTTCCTGCGTGTGGGACTTGTACAGTGGCAGGATGCTGTAATACAGTGGCACTTGTTCGCTCACTGCTAATCAGAGCCAAGGACGGTTTTGGCTCAAGAACAAACAAGGACTAATGTTGTCTGTGGGGGGAAGACTATTTAGGCAATTTCTGAATCAGAGTTCTGTTACGACTTCCACTGCATGGTCGTTTCCGTAGGACCTGTGCTTTGATTGAGGCTGTCTGTCAGTGTGCTTAAGCTTGGGTCTCTGCTAATGAAATTCAAGCCTATTTGCATTTATCAACAGGTATTAATGATGGCAGAACATCTTATTTCCAAACACGGACATGACTGGCATTGATTAGAGAAGTAGAAACAGAGCGCAAGTTCATGGGCCAATTTTTCTATTGTAACTCATTGATCCTCTTTTCCTACTGGGAGGCTAGCTGGAGTTTGATGGCATGTAGCCATTGATATATTCTTTGAAAGAATCTACTGCAGACACCTATCTCTCTCTTTTTTAAAGATTGTATTTATTTATTTTGAGAGAGAGAGAGAGCAGAAGGGGAGGGGGTGAGGCAGAGGGACAAAGAGAATGCCAAGCAGATTCCATGCCAAGCATGGAGGCCGATGTCAAGCTCGATCCCATGACCCTGAGACCATGATCTGAGCCAAAATCGAGAGTCGGATGCTCAACTGACTGAGCCACCCACGTGCCCCATCCCTCTTTTTAAAAAATATTTTAGAAATTTTTTTAAGTAATCTCTATATCCAATGTGGGGCTTGAACTCACAACCCCGAGATCAAGAGTTGTACTTTCCACCAAATGAGCCAGCCAGGCTCCCCCAGTCTATCCCTCTTCTGGTCCCAGTCTCTATCAAACCAGCCTTTACCAGCCACCTCGAGGTGTGACAGGCAGAGCCATCCCAAAAAGGGAGTCAGCCGAAGAGATGGAGTGGCTTAGATGCAAATCTCCCAATCCCCACCACAGGGATGACAAAGAACCTGGGTTCCTCAATTTTCCTTGGCAACAGATTCTAAGCCCCTTGCTTTCTGGACGCTTTGGTATTTATGCTCTGCCCGCTTCCTGCTTTTGATCTGTCCATTCCTTAGGGGTGCAGTTCCCCTTTCTGTTAAATGAGGCTCTTGCTGGGACCAAATGAGAGATCATACCATGATCTGGCACGGTACCTGGCAGACAGTAAGTGCTCATTAAATGCTGGTTGTCATCTTCTTTTCTCTGTCCGACTTTCTCCTGCTTCTGCTCTCAGCATACCAACAATGGCCCTGGACCAGGACCTGTTCTCTCCTCTGACTGGCAAGCCGGGTCACCTGCCCCTCCGCCGAGCTTGGCTCACTTCTCTGGCAGCCTCCTTTTATCATAACCTGTTGCCGTGTGGCAGTGACTATAACCATGAGCGGACCTCTGCCAGTTGCTGACATTAACCAATTGAATTCTGGCAGAGAAGAATAAGTCTGCAGACAGGAATTTGCATGTCTGGGCCAGATACAAGACTAGGAGGAGGCAAAGCCCTATTTACCTGCCCTCCCCAATTGTGAGCAAATCACCCACATTCTGGTTAGAACCATATGTTCAACACCCATGGCTGTGACGCCACACATCACACAGTTGCTTAGGGGGAACCCGGAGTGGTTTCCGTATCAGAAATGTAGCCAGCATGTCACTTCTCGAATTTTGGAAAAGCAGCTAACCGTACCTGGGAACTTTTCCCTTGGAAGTGACCACTTCGTTGGGTGTCATGTAGGGACTTAAATTTGGAAGCCCCGGGAGCACTTCTATGCTCTTTCCAACGGGGGTGGGGGGAGGGAGGTATCTGCCTGCTTTAATTTGCAGGGAGGTAAAATATTGGAGAAGATAAGAGATCTTCCCCAAACTCACCTGCTCTTTGAAAATGCTCTTCAGTTGCCTTGGCGAAAAGCCAATCCAAACAGTTAAAAAAAAAAAAAAAGCCAGAGAATGCAGGAATCCTGAATGCTACTCTTGGTGCGTGTCTAAACAAGAATAAGGGCAGTGGGGGCAGGGGGGCACCAGAAAGGGGGAGGAAAGACCCCTTGTGCATCCTAGGCAGGGAGCCAGTCCTACTCCATCACGTCGGGTCTCCCGTCTACTCATCAAGAGGAGAGGGACAAATGACATCGTGACAGCAGATTACTCTGCCAGGGTCACCTGCTCCCCTTGAGAGTTTCTCCAACACGGCGGGCCACGCCAGGGCCAAGAGTGAAGGGTCAGCCTGTGATTAGTTTGCAACTGCTTTGACTTGGGTTTTCTGTTTGGACCTCCTTAGTTATTGGCGCAGCTGTTCTGACCCAGTTGGGAGGAGGTGACGTGATTGACTATGTCGTATGTGTTGGGAGTCGTCCTTTTCAACCCTTCGTCCCATCCTGAAGGACTCCTTGATCTCCAGTAGCTGAAACAGTGGCTTCCTTCTCTGCATCTGCAAGGAAGGCTTTGTTCTGATAGTGTTCATTATCCCAGTGTGTCCAACCTTGGTTATGACCAGGTCAGAGAAAAGGGGTTGAGCGTTTCCTCAGCTCTTATTAGGAGTTAGGAAAAGGCTGCCTTTTCCAGACCTGCGAGGTAGGCTTTACGCACTATATCCCACTTCATCTTCGCCGCAAAGCTGCAAGGCAGGTACTGTCATTATGTTAATTTTACTGACAAGGAGATGGGGACTCAGGGCACATAATGCACGATCGCCCGATGGATAGGTGGGCGGCTGGGATTCACACCCAGGGTGGCTTAAGTCAACTGCACTGTATATCCCCTGCATAGCATATTTTGGGCCCCGCATAGCCCTGAAGACCAAAGGGAATCCTTAGAGAAATTTTCCTACTTTACCTTTTGCTAATAGCTATTATTACGATGACTGTTTATTACTACAGTTACTGATGCTGCTAGGATTCTTATGAAAACTGCCAGGGTGTTTCCAGCCCCGAATTCCCACCCAGCCCCCAGCACTGATAGGTGCTTCATACCCAGCCACCAGCTGTAGGGGTCGAATTGAGACCTGGTCCAGGAGTCTGCAGCTCCTTTTTGCATTTTTCCGGATGGTGTGCAGGGCAACACAGGAAGTGTAAGGCATTCACCATTCGGGTATGTTACTGACTATTGCCCAGCTCCTTAAATATGCTCAGTAAACTGAGCACATATTCGATGAATAATCCGTAGCTCCAGCCCTGGAGTGCTCATCAGACTTTCCAGGTGGACATGTATGAAAAGCGTACCTTTTAAGGTCTTTCATTTACCTGCCATAAAAACCAAGCATGACCTGTCATGAATCTATCAGACTTCGTCTAAACAGGGCCCTGCGAAGGGGTGGAAAGAGTATCAGGTGGACAAAGGCTTGCCACTAGCAGGGGACAGTAAAGTGCTTAATGAATGGGGGCTACAACCCCTATTTTGGGGTCCCAGAGATAGAAACAGAGCCCAGAGCGGGGAAGGGGGCAATCCTTATTGTCATTTTCCCTTTCTGACAGTTGAGGCTCAGAGATGTTAGGTAGAGTGCCCTGCGTCACACAGCTTTTTGGCAGCCAGTTGGTTGTATGCCCAGAGCCCTCGCATAGCCACTAAGTTGTATGGCCTCCCTTACCTTCGGACTGAACTCCCAAGTCAAGGGTTCTCTATTCTGTTTGCCTGAAAATTAAAATTAAAAATCAAGGACAATCTTGCTCAACTGAGCCAAGAGGATAAACATTAGAAATAGCGACTAGTAGGTAGAAACGTTGTCAGCAGGAGTTCTACAAAGGTGCAGAAAGACATCCAAGGAAGTTAACAATGACGGGGCTCGGAAAGGGCTGCCTGTTGATGGTTGATTGGATCCCCGCCAGCCCTCACCTTCCCCCTGCACCTTCCCACTCTGCAACGAGAGCACAGCTCACCTAGAGACAGCCAATAATTATAGTTGCCCATTAGTGAGCACTTACTAGGGGCCTGGCCCTGGGCTGAACACCTACATCCATTCACTCAGTTGCTCTCTCGCGCAGCCGTCTCAGAGTGAGTGCTATTGTTTCCCCCCATTTTTACACGGGGGGCCATCAGGCTCAAAGACGTTAAGTAATGGGCCCAAGTTCATACAGCTGGTTGGAACTGGAATTTGAAGCCTGAAGCATCTGGTTCCCAGGCCAGAGCTCTTAATTCCTGTATTTAATGAATGTCTGTTGAAGGAATAAACAGATGAATGAATGGACAAATGTATTAATTCATTTCACTTTACTTTAACAAACATTTATTGAGGGCTCCCTATGTATCAGCCCCTGTGCTAGGCATTGAGGATTCAAATGTTAAACACTGGAGCACAGGCACGCCCCCTACGTGGTCACTGACCATGATCTCACTAATGTGGCAATGTGGCATGATTTCTTGGGGGGGGGGAGGGGAGTGATCTGAGTTTTTTTGAACCGCGGTTTTTAATGACGCAATTAAATTTAACCCCAAGTAGGGGGTTGTGCGCCGGTGAGCCAAGAGTTTCAAATGAGAATGTGCCTTTGATTCAACACTGATTCAGCCAGAGAATGGTTACTCCAGGAACGGAGCTGTAACTCCTATCACTCTAGCTAACTGCTTTTCCATCTATCATGTCTGTCTCCTGTCGAACCCTCCCACGGTACAAAAGTTATCTGTACTCTAATGGACAATTATCCCATCTATCATCCTGCTGGTCCTGCTGATTGCTGGCAGTCTACTTGCCCACGGAGGAGACTTACAAGTAGTCACGACTGATGATGCACTGGGAAATTGCTCATCTTTACACATTTTAAATCCATGCAGAATGAATGTCCTTGCAGGTTCCCTTTTTAGCTGCATTTGTTTTCCCGGTTATGTAAGAGTATATTATAGACATTCTTCACCTGCACCTGAAACATGGCCTCTGAATATTTCACAAGCCTTCCAGGCAGCAGCCTCACAGATGTTACAACGACAAATGAATGAGATAAACCCACCTGGGATTGGAGCAGAAACGCAGGCACTGGACCTGGGGCTCTGGTGGCTGGTCATCATCATGTCAGGGTGATCCCCACCTGCCTTTTCCTTTCTGGGTATTTTGAAGAGCATCCCAAGTTGATTAGGGTCGAGGTGAGGACCCAGGGTGCTGAAAGTAAGGGGTTGAGTGGACAGTGAGAGATCCCTGTTGGACTCCCCGAGGTGACAGCTATGAGATTTGAGGACAGGAAAGCTCCCGCCTCCCCACCTCCCATGCCTCCCGCATCCTTATTTCTCATCTAAGTTTACTTCCTAAGCAGTTCTCAAATTTGAGCCACTTTGTCCAGGCCTCCCACCACTGCTTTGGTCGAGGACTCCCTCACTGTCTTAGTAGTGACCAGAGGCTCTCAAAGTGTGGTCCTGGGGCCGGCGGCAACAGTATCTCAGAACTCATTTAGAGCAGATACTTACTAGAGACCTAAGGAGTCAGAAACCCTGGGGGGGGGGCACTCTCCCCATTTTGTGTTTAACAAGGCTTCCAGGTGATTCTGGTAACACTCAAATGTGAGAATTCCCACTCTTAAGTCATGGTTTAGAATAAACTGGAGGAGCTTTGAAAAATTCCAATGCCTCCCCCACAGTCTTATTAAATCTGAGTGCCTGGGGGTTGGACCTAGTCATAGGTGTTTTTTTAAAGCTCCCACAAGCGATTCCAACGTGCAGTCAAGGCTGACAACTACTGCTCTGTAGGATGAAGTCCCGATTCCTTAACTTGGCAATTCTGACTTCTTTGCTCTTACCTTTCCATGCTCCCATAGAAGGAGCTCACGTGGTGATTGAATCAGAGGGCATCATTACAACTCTCTGAGACCAGAGACAGTCTCTTATTTCTGTGCATTTGCACCATGTTTCCCACTAGCTGGTCCTCCTCCCCCTTCTTCACCTAACTGCCATCTTCTCATTGAGTATGCATAACTCCGAAGACACCCTTGCGGAAGAGACTTCCCTGACCTTTCCAGTCTGGGTCAGATGACTCTTCTCCGTACTCCCACAGCGTCGCTAGCATGACGCCTGCCACACCACCCTGTTATTCTCTGGGCCGTTGTCTGCCCCTGCACCCGTAACTTAATCTGATCCTAGCCCCCAGCATGTGGGGCTGTCATGCTCTGTTTACTTAACTGCCTCCATCACTGTGAGCAGCTCAAGGCTGGAGTGGCAAATCTCGGGCATCCTTGCCCAGCACATGTCTGGTGCTCAGCAAACACCTGTAGAATGGACAACTAAATAACGTGAAGCCGCTTTTCTTTTTGGTGTCTCCCACCACTATTCCTGTCTGGGCCCCCACTGCTTTCTTGCAAGGGTCTCCTGATTAAGCCCCACCCCTCCTTTTTCCGATCCCCCCCTGTACTGCATCCACCATGTGGTTTCCAAAAAAACCACACTCACTATATCCTGCCCGTAGTCAAAGACGTTCGGCGATTCCTCACTGTCTGCAGAGCAAATATGAAAGTCGAGTTCAAGGTCCCACCCCCGAGCATCCCTACTTTCCCAGCTGTACACCGTCCCCACCCGCACCCCCTGCCTCCTGCTCCCCTGTATAGGAGTGGCTACAACATTTGTGGGCCCTGGCACCAAGTGGGAATGTGGAGTCCTGTGTTCAAAAGTTATTAAAACTTTCAAAAACAGTGACAGCAGCACAGAGGCACAGGCTTGTCCCTGCATGTGTCTAGCATGCTAGCCAAATGAACTCACTGCTCCCTGAACCACTCTGTGGGATCCTTTGCTCGGTGATGTTGGTCAGACAGTGTCTTCTCTACCCACCTCACCAAACCAAAGCTCCTTTCCCGCATGGAGCCACCTGCCTGTCTTTTAGGGATCTGTCCCATCCTTCCAGACCACAGCACTTTCTACCATGCAGACCAGTCTCAGTGGTTATTTTTATATGTGTGTAGCCATGTCTCTCTAGTGGATCTTGATCTATCGAGAGCAGGGACACTTTCCTGTTCCTCTTCGTACTTCATACCGACCTAGTGCAGCATTTCGTACTCATCTCATTCTTGCACTGGTTTAGTTAGGGGGAAAAAAGGCCTTAACCCCCGTAGCTGAATCTGCCAAAAGGATACTGGACACCAAGAACCTGACTTGAATCCCTCGTTATTAGCTGTGCAACATCGGAGGAGTCAGTCTGTTCTCTGAGTCCCAGCCTTGCCGTCTGTAAAAAGATGATACTTTTTCTAATTATCTTCTGCTGACATTTTGTTCTTTGTGAATGTTTTCAAAATCTTTTGCTTTTTTTTTTTTAAATACATCTAAAACTTAAAAAAAGCTCTATCACAAAATTACAATATCTGAATCTGTGAGGATCTAATACCGGCTTTTGTTGTTTCTGGCTTCATTGGGTGATTTTTGATTTTGGATCTTGGGTTTATGTTCAGCCACAGTTTTCCATGGTAATCGGATGAATACTGATGCCAGGTGTGTTCCTTTAGAATGGATTTGTGTTTGACCTTCCAGGTGCTACAGGGACTATTTAAGTTCCAAAGGCAGGAGCCATGTGTTGTTTGCCTCTATGAACTGGGCTCAGTTCAGGGTCTTGTAGATGCTCAACATGTATTTGTTGATTAAGTGGATAGAGAAATAAGACATCGATGAGCTTCCTTTGGAAGCCCAGTAAGGATCGTGACCTCTGGTGGTAACGAAGGATGGTAGTTATATCAGGTATATCATAACTGCTAACATTTATTGAGTTCTTTTTTTTAAAAAAGATTTTATTTATTTGTGACAGAGAGAGCACACGAATGTGAGGGAGGGGCAGAGGGAGAGGGAGAAGCAGGCTCTCCGCTGAGCAACTGAACCTGACTCAGGACTCACTCCCAGGACCGTGGAATCATGACCTGAGCCGAAGGCAGATGCTTAATCTACTGAGTCACCCCGGTGCCCTATTTACTGAGTTACAGTGGGTTGGTCTAAATGTGCCATGTGTATTAACTCATTTAATTCTCTCTACAGCTCTGTAGGGAGGTGCAGTTATTGTCCTCATTCTACGGAGGGGGCACCAGGCTCAGAGGGGCTGAGTAACTTGGCCAAGGTCACAGAGCTAGAGAATAGTGGAACTCAGATATGAACCCAGGCACCCTAGAGACATAGTCACCACCGTCCCATATTGGAGAAGAGAGCAACAGTGATGACAGCAGCAGTAGGGCAGAAAATTTAAGTCCTGCTGAAGGGGCTGTGAGAGCCACGCGAGCTTCGGACTTGGCATTGTCTTGGATTGTCAGTTAACCCTTGCCTGTAGCATTTCTCCCCTGATCTAGAATAAAAGCTCTTTCTGAAAGCAGAAACTATGGATTATGGCTCTTTGAGATGCTTAAAATACATGCACTCACCGAACAAACAAACGTTTTGCAATTATACATGAGTGCTTTAAATAAATCACTTCACATCTTGTGCGTCAGACTGAAATTGGTGATAAAGTTTTCACTTTGCTTTAAAAACCTGAAAATGCCTATATGTGGCCATGACACAGTGGTATAATGACACCTTGCATTTTTCTCGTGTATGGTACTCGGGACCCCCCCACGCCCCTCACCCCCGCCCCGGGAATGAAGGAAGACATTTGGATCTTGCCTTCACAGGCCCCGAGGCTGTTAGGAACCAAAGGCCACTGTGTTTGTAACCCATTCACTTGGCTGCTGTCCAAATGCAGGAGGGCCTGAAGGAAAGGGGGGCCTTTATTTGCTCTTATCCTTGCCAAGGGGAGGAAAGAATTCTAGTGTGGACTCTCAGTAAACATTCTAGGTCTTCCCTGCAGTGCTGCTCTGAGGGAGTGAAATCCCCAGTTTCCACCAATCTTGGTTCAATATTTACCTGGGGGGGGTGGTGGGCAGGGGTTGGGGTGGGGTGACAGGGTCATGGTGAGCCTAGGACAGATTTCCAGAATGAAGAGGAATGGCAACCGGGATCTTAGAAGCCCAGATTGGGCAGTTAGCCACCCACGTTCCCAATTGCACTTTCCCTATGGGTGGGAGGTGACTATTATAAGGGTGAAGGGAAGGACTTCGGTATCCTGGCATGAAGACAGGCCCTGGGATCAGGAGTCTGTCCCATGACTGTGCTAACATGCTCATTGTCCCTAGCTTGTTAAGGGGCACACAGCAAGTCCTTCTCCCCCCGACCCCCCCTCAGCAGACTAGAACTCCCCTGGGACGTTATTGCTGACGAATTTTTAATGTGGGTCACGTTGGGTTTGAGCAGTGTGAGGGATGTTCAGGCAGCTGGCGAGGTCTGGGCTGGAAAGAGAGATATGAAGATCAGAAGCATATAGGGGAGAGTTGAAACTGTCCGAGGGGAGTATATGGAAATAAAAGCAGAGGAAAGGGCTCTCAGGGTCATTGCGGTCTGTAAGGTAGGAATGGGGCCTCGGAGGCGTATGGGTTCGAGGAGGCTTCATGTATTCCTCCATCCATTCAGGCAACATTTGTTGAGCTTTCCGCCAGATACAGACTTTGAAGAGGAAGTTGAGGATTTAAGAGGGAGAAGGGTTAAGAGGGGATCCCTGGGTGGATTCCGATGAAGGAATGTCTCTTGCCAGGACAGCACATCTGTTAACACAAAGCTGCATCTGTATCCCAGCCAGCTCTAGCCCCCACCTCAGGCCCCGCTTCCCACCCACCCCCACAAGATGGGCAGCCACATGGTGGCCTCCTACACCTCTTTACCGCCCATGTTCTTTCTAGGCGGTTGACGGTGGTGCCAGCGACACCCCTTCTTAGAGCTCAGGCAATCCCCAGGGGCTGGCGCTGGGGGTGGGGGGTTGGTTGAGAGTTTCGAGAAAAAAAGCTGGAGAAGGAGCTGTCTGTCTGTCTGTAATTAGCTCCAGCTGCTGTCGCGCGGCAGCACTGGGGGCGGTCAGGAGTGTGAAAGCGCGCCTATGAACCTGTGTGCATGGCGCCTCATTCCGATCACTCTATTTTTCAAAGTATTGTGCGCTGGCTTCAGCCTCCCTGCTCTGCGATCTCTCCTGTCCCTGAGGATCCCGAAGGACAGAGTGTTCCGCAGGCAGCACCAGCTTGAATCACTAATGCTGCTAAGCAGGAGGACAACAAATATAGGCCCCCATATGTCCTGGATATGCAAGCCCCTGTGCTCTCCCTCCACCCCCACTTCCGGAATGTTTCCGACCAAGTGAAGCCCCAGCACTTGAAATTAGCAACACCGCACTTCTGCACAGCCTTCTGGCAGAGAGCTTCCGCAGCTGTCATGCTGTGCACCCTCGGCCAGCCCCGAGGGGCAGCGTTTTACAGGTGAGGACCCGGCGCGCAGGCAAGCAGAGCGATTTGCACCAGGTCATCGGGCTGCTTGGGGGAGAGCTGCATCTGGTACCCCTCCACTCCCCTGGTACTCCGGAGAACCCGCCAGCCGTGGCTCCAATATCTGCTTCAGCAATTGCTGAAAACTGGGACTGTCTCTGCTGAGCCCAGCTCGAGAGTTAATTTAGAGCCTGCTACGTGTGTCCACGACCATGCCAGCACTTATAGGGGCCTCAGCATGGCCCCTGTCCTCAAAGAGATTAACAACTTCTATACTCATCTTTCTCCTACCGCAGCCCTGGGTGGGGGGTGATGGGGGAAAATAAGGAAGGATAGAAAGATGGGGAAGGAAAGGAAAAACCAGAGTCCCCACTAAGTGTCAGGCACAGAGTGGAGCACATGGGTCATGATATATGCCATCCGTATGATGTTTGTCATACTGATGGATACCCACACATACACCCAATCAATCCATCAATTTCCATGGATCAACACATTTATTTAGCTGACTCATCGATGCAAAGAGTTTAGGATGGTGTCTAGCCCCTAGGGATTGCTGAATGGATGCTAACTATTCTTTCTTTTAACCAACATCTTCGTATCATTACCTGCACAAATATGAAATACACTATCTCATTTAATCCTTCCAGCTCTGGGAAATAGCAACTATTATTTTAGCCGCAACTTAAAAATGAGAAAACGAACAGCTTAATGTATCCAAGCCTGGGGGAATACTGAGAGTCCAAAAGTATGGTCCCTGGCAGCCTTTCGGGGATCTTTTCATATAGTAGGAGGGACCAAGACACACAGAACTCGTAGTCCAGTGGGTGCCTGGGGGCACTGTGACCCAGTATCTGGGGAAGTGAAGGAGAAGTCACAAGCGAAGGATGTTGGAGCTGGTTCCAGAGGGATGGAAGGTTTTTCCAGGAGGAGCGTTAGAGGGTGGGGCAAAACATCCCAGGCAGAGGGAACAGTATCTGTGCGAATATTCGTGTTCCAGAGGGCGGGACAACTGGTGTGGGGTGCGCAGTTGGCAGCAGTGGCAATGGGTGGGAAAGGGGGCTGGGGTCAGCTTAATCCATGGCCTTGTTGTCCAAGCTGAGAGTTCTGCATTTTGTTCTGTGATCCATAGGGAGCCATCAGAAGTTTTTAGTAAGGCAGAGGAGTGACAGCCCAGGAAGACAACCCTTTCAGGAAGGGAGAGAGAAGCCCAAATCTGGTAGACCCATTGGAAGGCCATCTCAAGGATTCTGGGAAGAGGTGCCAAGTGCTCTGGACCAGGACTGCGGCAGTGAGAACGGAGAAGAGGGGCCATTCCAGGGACGTGTCCTCACAGAGAAACCACAGGCTGGGTGTCATGGAAGGCCAAGGAGACAGAGATGGTGACAAAGCCCCTGAGGTGGTGGCTTGGGTCTGCGGTGAGATGGTTAACCAAGACAGGGAACACAGACTATCAGTTGGCAGAATGATGAGTGGAGGCAGGTGACAAGTTTGGCGGGGACACGGATGCCAGTGGGACCTGCGCACAGACACGTCCTGCAGAAGCGGGTGGCAGATGGAGGCAGAGAAGCCACCAGGGTCCAAGAGGCATTGGTTGGCGCCATAGGACCAGACGGAGTGTCTCTTCTCCCGTTTACTCCTCCAGCGCAAGGGCTGGGGACAGAGCCGGGTGAACCTTTGGTGAGGGACACCAGCCCGGAGTGAGAAGATGCTTTTCTTTCCAGCTCCTTCCAGAAATCTCCTCCTTTCCTATCAGGAACAATGGCCATTTTCCAGGGCAAAGGGAGGTGCTCCGTGTACAGAACTCACTTCCACACAGGGGCCGTGAGCCAAGGAAAGGATGGTCATCTCAGCTTTTGAATTCTTGACAGGGGTGGGTAGGGGGTGGGGAGCATTTGGGACACCCGGGCATTTGGGACAGAACAGACAGATTCCACGGCTGTCCAATGACCTCGGGAAGGTTCAGTGCAAACAACTGAGACTTCAGCACTAAGGAGCCGGGAGGACATTCACGAAGGCCTTCTTCAAGATCCAGGCTGCTTGAACCACAGCCGGTCTCCTAGGAGTCCTAAAACTTTAATTAGACCCGGCAGGCCCCATAACCAAATCCCGTAATCCCGTAAATCTAGAACAGTAAGTTAGGCATGAGAGTTTTAGTCACACTCCGAAATTTGTAGGAGACCCCAAACTACCATTTCCTTTCTGAGCCTCTGCATGACCACTGACCAACTCTTTCCCCAGAATGATGTCTCCAGACTGGCCTTGGCCTCCCCTGAAACCCTGAAGACATCTACAGATCTCTCTGTTGAATCCCCGGGACCACGTCAATAATGGTTCTTAACACTTTACACACATGAACTCATTTATTCTTCATGAGGATCACAGACCCTGTTTCTGCATATATATAATATTTATAGTAACAATAATGGTGGTTGTTTGCATGGTTCGAGATGTATGAGATAACTCCTAATTCCACACGAACACCACCACGAGATAGGTGTTATTACTATCTATAGCCCCAGCCAGCTCCAAACACCTCGAGAGAAAGACTCTCTGTCCATTTGGCACCTTGGGGTGATTTAGGTGTGCAGACCCTGCTCGGGGGTACTTGTGATGCAGCCAGAGAAGGTCCGAAACTCAGAAGGCAGTTACGTGTTCTCCCGGAGAGAGTCCTATAGGCTGGGGAGAGTTCTAGGCATCTGAGTCCTGTGACTTTGCCCTCCCTGCCTCCTGCCCCCTTCCACTAGAGGGAGCATACTCTTTCTTCAGGTGTGGTCCATGGGGAGCTTTTTAAACTTGTCCATTCCAGAGATGAGCCCCAGACCCAGAGACTCTCTATCTCTATGGAGATAGTAGCTTTATCTTCGAGAGGATGGAGGTCTGCCTTCTGATCCTAGAGGTGCCACAGGCATGCCTCGGGGTCCGTCGTCCCCTTCCTCACCCCCACCCCCACCCCCAGCCAAGCAGAGAAGCTGGGAGGACTAGAATGCAGAGAGCACGCTGAGGGCATGCTTGCACAGAAAGCAAAGCTCTTTCTGCCACCACACCCCTTGCAAAAGAGTGGATTCTGTATCCTCGGGAGAGGGTGGGGAGGGAGAAGAGAGAGAGGAAGTGAAGGAAAGCTTCTTGAAGCTGGAGCACCCTGGAGCCCAGACAAGGGAGTATCCCGAGGGAGTTGGGGGGTGGGTGGGGAAGAAGGGAGGGTCGGAGAAGTGGTGGAGAGCTCGGTATTTCTTCATGCTCCAGCTGCGCTGAGCTTCCCCGGAACCAGACAGAGTTTTAGGTGGGACCCTTTTCCTTTTCGTTAGTGGTTTGGGACCTGCAGCCTTCTGGACTCCGTCCTCCCAGAACGGAGTCTCTTGCACAGCTAGGGAGTGGGTAGCAGTGCTCAGATGGCGTGGCTAGGGGAAGCCCGGGGAAGGGTTTCATGAATGCTTGGCAGAGATGCCATCTAGTTAGCTAGGGAATGGAGTAGAGGCAGAACTGGTGGGAGCAAAGGCTTGGGGACACTAGTACCTTGTGGGACTTGGAGGAAAAGGAACAGAGGGCTTCTTTAAGGAAATGGCGAGCCTTCCCCAAAAATCTAGCCACGTTAGACCTGACTTGCACAAGACCATCTCCTGTTCTATCCATTCTCAGATGATGGTGCATACAGTAGAGAGCCGGAGATCTTAGCCACTGTTGGTTTTTGTTAAGTACTTGCTCTGTACCAGGCACTGTGCTGGGCTCTATTGGCATCAGCTCATTTGAGCACTCTCTGCTAGATCCTATTACTATTGTGCCCATTTTACAGATGAGGCTCAGATAGGTTACATGACTTGCCCCAGGCTGCACAGCTAGCAAGTGGCAGAGCCAGGATTTAAAACCAGTCAGTTTTACTCCAAAACCCTGTCCACTAAGCCCTGGGAAGGATGTGGGAAGAGGGTGATGCCTTACAGCTTTTGGTGAACAAGGTGGGTCACTGTTATCGATCGTGAATCCCCAGAGGTATGAATTCAGCCCTGGTCCCAGGGGAAAGAAAGGGTGGGAACAGAGTCTCAAAGCCTAAGTCCCCGTGTGCCCCCCTCCATAGGGCCACCCTCCTGGGCGGGAGAAGTGCCAAGGTTGAGGGGCAGCCATCTAGATGAGTACGAAATCTGTTTGATTCTTTGTGCTGAGGTCTTTTCACCATTTAGAGGGCCCGAGTTCAGTGGCTCAGTATGTGAGATTCGCCCTCCTCCCTGTACCCCAGTTTCATGAAGTGGGTCTTTGTCTGAGTCCTGAGTCTCTGCCTCTGTCAATTGCCTTGTACTCCACTATAGCGAGAATAGAACTTTTTTTTTTTTTTGCTTGTTTGTTTTTGTTTTTGTTTTATTTTTCCTTCTAGATGAGCTTCTTGGTACTTTTGGCCTTGGCCAGGGTCCTGTTTTTAGATCCCTGTGCTGGGACTCATGTTTGTACCTACAGTGATCTCCTGTTCCTAGTCTCTCTTCTTCCTTCTATCCGAAGCTGCTGTCAGGATGGGATGCATCCAGGTGAAGCTTAACAGGTTGACCCTCCCCAAGAGGTTGGCATTTTAACTGATGCCTAAGCCCCGAGTCAAAGGAATTATGTACTTAAGAATTTTCAAGCCCTTGGGAGTGGATGGGGAGAGATTTGGAAAGGCAAGGGAACGTTCTTAATACTCCTGGAATGCCATAAGGCAGACATAAAATTTAGGTTACTGCCAAGCCAGAGTCTAGATTATTTTGGTTAAAATCAGAATCCATCACATAGGGCGAACTCCTCCCCACTCCGCACTCAAGGCTTTGACAAAAGTCTCCCAGATCATTAACTTCCATGATCCAAGCATCTTTTTCTCAGAGCTCTTCGGAAGGAGGAAGGCAGAGAAACTCCCTGAGTTACCAAAGACCACACAAACAAGCAGCAATCAAAGCAAAACCAAATTCCTCCTGAAGGCAGTTCACTTGTAGAGCCTGATAACTCATTTGGTCTCCACCCGACACAAGGTGAATTTCCTGTTTTAATTCCTCCAGTGCCAAAATTAACGGCCTGAGAAATTGAATGTAGCCAGTCTTGGTCTAATGAACATCTTATGCTTTTAAGTATCTTATGCTAAACACAGTGCTCCTTTGATGGTGCCATGTGGAAATAACAAGGCAAGATCCCTGGCCTGGCCTGGCCTGGCCTGGCTTTCTTCATGGCTGAAGAAGTCATTACAGAAGCCTAGAAGGACACTGTGCCTAGCCAGGTTCATGGCCCGTTTTCCAAATGTCTTCCTATCAGAGACGCTCGCACTTCACCTCCAGATGAATGCTGTACCCAAAGCATGATTGAGTTTTGGCATTGGCCGAGGGGGGTTGGTGTGTGGAATCGGGTATCAGGGCCTGGCTCTGTTATCCTGGGCCATTTTGAGGCAACTTCAGTGGTCCCCCCAAAGAAAGGCTGACTGTCCCCCCTGTGGAGCTGCTTCAGGACTGACAGGCTAGTCAGAGACAGTCCAGCCTCTCAGGAAAGTGGTAAATAAAAGCATCAGAAATGCTCCTTTCTTGGGGAGCCTGTAGGCGATTTTGGCCTCTTTCCATTAAAATAGGAAGGCATTGAAAGGGACCATTTCACCGCAGAGCATGGAGCGTCCCCATTGTGGCAGCCTTTCTAACAGGGCGGCACCACACCACTCCTCCGTTTCACCATGCAAGAGTTTCTAAATTCTCATTGATACCCTTTCCGCTTACCACATCTTTCACTATTTTAGCAAATTGCTGCATAAAAGATGGAGAAGCCAGCAGGGGCTGTGCCCACAGTCGTAGCTGTGGTGGCGTTTAGGAAATTCAAATGCCCGGGGTGTGCTTCTCCCATTAAGTCCAACAAGAGGAATTAGGTGTGTACAACACCGATGAACAGGAGACCCCAAAGGAAGGACGGGTGAAGTTTCTGGTATGCTCGGGAAAGAACAAAGAGGCATTTTCATTCTCCCAACTAAAGAAGCAGTTCAGGGCCGGGGGTGGTGTGTGTCGGGGGGGGGGTTGTCAGGAATTCTTCCAACGCCACAGGCCTGTCCATACCTGATTCAGATTTGGATGACCTTCTCCAAGTCCCCCCCCCCACCCCGAAAGCCAACGTGAGCGGCAGTGAGCCCCGGTACTTACAGGTGCAGAGGATTTTAGGGCAGGAAAATGGAGACCACAGGCTCCTGAATGCCTGCCGAGTCACTTGCATCAGATTAGGAAGTGATGATTGGAAGCAGAAGATGCTTGCAAAATCTTGTCGTTCTCCAACTCCCCTGCAGCCCTTGTCTTTTCAGTCCATATGCACTCAGACCACCCCCCTAGGACATCTGTCTCTCTAGGCTGCCTGGTGCCTCCGTGCCCCCTTACCGAGAGGGTGCTGGCAGCTACAATGCCTCTTGGAGCCTGTGGCCGGGCCAGGTAGTCAGGCTCCCGGGATTAGGTTGGCAAGAGCGTCTGTCCTCCACAGGATCAGCCCGGAGAAAAAGAGAGCGTGAGCGAGCCTGAAAATGGGTCCAGGACTGCAAGCTCCAGGTCCTTAACATGTTCCTGGCGTATTCCGAAAGTGGCATCCACAGCAGAGAAAGTGTCCCAAAATAGCTCAGGCTGCCAATGCCTCGCTGAAACCTGAAAAAGAATTGCTGAATTCAAAGATCTGGGTCGCTGTGGGTGTGTGATCAAAGTGCGGATTTGTTGGGGGGGGAGGAGGAACTCCAGCCATGAGCTTAGGAGAGGCACGAGGTCACCTGGGGGCACAGCCTAGCCTTCTCTTTTCCAACTTGCTTGAGTTGGTGGCAGTGTCAGAAGGCTTGCCTGTGCTGAGGCAGGGGGCTGGCAGGAGGTCCCAGGGATGCTGCTTTCATTCCCAGAACTCTGATGCACTAACAATATAAAATAGCAACGCTCTATTTTCTGCATTTCAAACGAGGGAACTGATAAGTGGGCAAAGGTCTCTTTAAGGTGTCGGCTTCTTAAAAATCAACAGAAAAGAGCAAATAGTAGGGGTTCTGTGACTTTCTTGGGATTTGGGAAATCTCCCATCTCTGGCTTCCTAGCAGGCGGCATCGTCTATACATTGTTGCCAATGGTACTGGGAAGAATGAGGTCTCATTCCTTTCATCAGGTCTGTCAAGAATTTTAGCATGATCTGCAGACAACACGGTAGAAAGTTCAGCACCTGTCTTTCTTGGACCTGCCTCGCGGGTCGAAGAAGATAAAGCACAGAAGTTAGTGTTTAGTACCAGCTCGCCTGACTTGCTGTGTGACTTGGGGGAAGTCACTTCTCTTCTCTGGACCCAGCTCCCGCCTCTGTAAAATGCACATAATGACAACTCCCACCCTAACCCTAACGCAAGGGTGTATAGTAAAGATTAATGCAAAGAGTCAGAAGAATGGTACTCTGGGCCAGGCTTCCCACTCTTGGTAAAGGTTCTTCGGGGGACCCTTCAAGTAGGCACTAGTATCCTGCCTCAACATGCATACTAGGCATTGTGGCTTTACGCTTAAGGGTCGGTATCATTCCTGCCTCCAAGCTGTGGGATTTTTGGCTGGTTGTTTAATGCTTAGTATCTCCATTTTTCTCATCTCTCAAGTAGGTATACCAACAAATAATGGCATAGGTACACAATACCTTGTCTGAAACCCTTGCAGCTAGATGTCTTTTAAAGTTCAGGAATTTTGGATTAAGGAGAGTGCTAGGGTACATTTCTATTATATAACACCCCAGTGGGATCTGGGGCAGTCTCTTGTGCCCAAATACATTAATATTTATAACTGGGATAAGTGAATAGCCTGTCGATTCGGGCCCCATTTTGCCACCAAATAAGCTTGCCATAAAATTTCTATTTTTGGAATCTTGTGATTGTTAGAAAGGCCGGCAAGTCACTGTAGATGAATGAAAGAAACAAACAGGGGTGCCTGGGTGGCTCAGTCGGTTAAGCGTCTATCTGCCTTTGGCTCAGGTCATGATCTCGTGGTCCTGGGTTTGAGCCACGCATCGGGCTCCCTATTCATCAGGGAGTCTGCTTCTCCCTCTCCTTCTGCCCCTCTCCCCTCCTGCTCAAGTGCCCTCTCTCTCAAATAAAGTCTTTTTAAAAAAGAAACAAATATTTACCACTTGCCACACCCCAGGTATTGTTCTAAGTAGTTTATATGCCTAAACTCATTTAGTTAGACCCTTAACCCTGTGAGACGGACATGATTGTTATCATCCCAAGGCTTAGAGAGGTCAAATCATTCGCCCAGTGTCCCAAAGCTGATACGAGGCAGAGCTGGGGTTCTAACCAAGATAGCTGGGTGGGTACCGCTCTTTACAGGAAGTCTCCTGACTTTTCAATGTTGGCAATTAATTACACAATGTTCAGAAACATTGTACGGGTCAAATAAAATCTGCCAGCAGTCTGGATCCTGCCTGGGACTGCCAGTTTGCAATGAAGAAATAGACACAAAAGTGCTTTGAGAACTGAAAGACGTCTTCTAGAAACAGACAGTCTCATTTTAGGGTTAGTGTGGTTGTTGTGGTGGCGGTGGCGGTGGTAGCGGTAGCTGTTTTCCTCTGTGGTCTCGTTGTTTTTTTGAAGACTGGCATTCCTGGCCTGATGGAGAGGAAAAGTCGGAATTCAAGGGAGACTACAGTGAACTTGAACGCTTCGTTCCTTTGGCAGGCTGGATAAATGAGAAGCCTAGGTGTACTGGACGGGCTAAGCCTCAGAATTCCTGCCACACCCACGGGCCCCTTCTAAGGAGTTTCCATCCACAGACCCTAGCTGGGGGAAGTAGAAGTTTCTTATGAATAGGTGGCTATGTTTGGTACCACGTGACCCGCACCCCCCACCCCCGCCGCCCCCCGGCAATAGCCTATTGAGCCAGGAGAGAGCCGTCACTCTATAGGCTGGCAAGCAGCCTATGAGGGACCTCAGGATGAGAACTTTGCCCGACAAGCACAGTGGTGACGAAGTTCGGGCCAATGAGAGTCTGGCGCTTGGGGAGTTTGAATAGGAGCCCTAGAAAGAGGGAACAGTTGGCACCTGGAGCAGAAGCCGAACACAGAGACACAGGGCCCACGAATAAAGCAGGACCAGGAGAGATTACTGAACCTCACCTAAATGCCAGACACTTGACACATGTTTTGTTGTTTAAAACATTCCAAGAGCCTGTGAGGTAGGTGCTGTTACTCTCCCTGCTTTACAGACAAGGAAACTGAGGCGGAGTCATTAAATGCTGGGGTCGAAGCCCAGGCTTGTCGGATGGAAAAATCAGGCTGCTCGACGCCTCTAAGCCAATGATTCTAAAACTCTAGGGTGCGTCAGGCAGAATCGCTTGGGTCAAAATGCAGATTCCTTGGCTTCACCCCAGACCTACTAAGTCTGGGAAAGTGGAATGCGCCTCTCCCCTTCTGCCCCTCCACTCCCCCCGCCCCCCAAATCTGCATCTCCATTGTAACAGTCCTCTTAGGGGGCGGCTAACACAGAGGGTCCCTGACCACACTTGGAGAGATGCAGTTTGGGAAAGTATGGGAACAAGGTCAAGTATACTGCACTGCCCTCACCTTCGGGAACAGGGTCAATGTCAACTGACAGGAAAGATATGAATGCTCAGCAGTTTGTCCAGAGGACCCTACCTGCTCTGCAAGGTACGGAGCTCCCAGCTAACATGTGTTCACTAAGCATTTTCCACGAGGAGCGCAAATTGCAAGAACTTAGTGCATGCGCAACAGAACACAGGAGAGAAAATGACCAAATATGGAGAGATGGGTTGTAAACCACAACATTTAAAATGTTAACCTAACTTCTTAGGCTGCTCGTGGCGGGTCTTCTCAGCCCTCCAATAATTGTGTAAGATTTCCATTCGTGCACTTATTGACGCCATTGATAAAAATGCTGACCTCCTTCTAGGTCGCTGTGCAAAGAATCCCACTCTGGTAATGGTATTGAACCGGTTTTGAATTGATCCACCTTTAGGAACTCTGCCTCGGTAAGACAAGTTACAATCTGAAAGTGGCATAGAGAGCCTTCAGTCGGAAACTGGTTTGTGGTCCAAGGGCTTAATGGCATCAGTCACGTATCAGACATGAGGGCTGTGTCGTCCAAGGGGTGGCATAGGTCAGATGTATTGGCTAAGACTCGTCTCAGCTGGGCTTGAATCTGTGCTTGGCAGCTTTTGTTTCTCTCACGTTTGTTCCTGCGCACGCTTTACCTAACAGTAGTGTCCTCACTTAGGCTAAGGTCAAACTCTGCTCTTTCCTCTTCTGGCCAGAGAGACTTTCTGTCATATAGATATCTGATCTTACACATGTTGATATTTTAGCTCTGAGTGAGTCCCTAAAGCAGGTCCCTGGAAAAGTGCCCGCCTTCCAGGAAAATTGCAGCAGCCTTCTGTGCAAAGAGAAAACCCGAGGACTATGTAGTCCACATTTCGTAAAGTGAAATCTATTTTATTTCAACGACTGTCCTTTATTCTGAGAGCACTGCCTTCTCTTTTGATGTTTAAAGTAAGCCCTTGCTATTTTTTTTTTTTCTGAAATGATAACTTAGTGTTGTTTGGTTTTCGTTCTTAATGTCTTTCCTTGGAAATAAAAAATAAAAATCCGGCAGCCCACGGTCTGTCTCCCAGTTCTTTGCTTTGCAAGGGCTGCGGGTCTGAGAAGCTGCTCTGGGTATGTCCTATGAGCACTTATGCCCTAAGTGCTTATAAATTACCTGCTCCATAATTTGCAGCAGAATCTCTCCGAGGGTTGACATCAAGCTTACAGCTCTGGAGTTTACAGTATACCGGTCTCTAGTTTCCTTATTTAAGAAAATTGGGACGCTGCCCATTTGCAGTCCTCCAGTATTCCTCCTGTTCTCTCCAATTCCACAGACCCTTCAAGACAGCAGTTCCGTTTGCTCTTCTTATAATTTTCCCTATAGAGTTGGACATGCATATACATGTTGTTTGGGGAATTTGCCGCACATGCAACGAAAGCATAATTCCCAACTAACAGTCAAATCCTTCTCTTTGGAGCTACCCAGAACACACCTACCCTCTCTTCCATATGACAGCCCTTCACAGACTTGAAGACAGTGTTGTGACTCTCCCGTGAGTTAAGAGCACCAGCTGAGTCAGACAGACCCGAGTGACAAGCACAGCTTCACCCTCTCGGCTGTGAGAGCCAAGGTAAGTTACTTGATTTTATTTTCTCTCCACTTCAGTTCCTTAGCTGATTTATAAAAGGGGGGGGGGGTAAAAAAAAAAAAAAACACTTCATTGGCTTATGGGGCAAGAAATAATGTATTGTCTGCAAAGTGTTTAACACACTGCCTGGCGGGGTGAGCGTTCTGTAAATGCTGGCTATTTCCACCCCACTCCCACTCCTCTATTTATAAAGAACCGGGTGGGCATTTCAAGTGTCAGGGCTGTTGGCGAGAAAGGCGGGGCGACCAGGGAAGGCAAAAGACTCTGAAGTCAACCAGGTATTTCTTAATCCCGAGGTGGTCTATTTTCAGTTATCCGGGCGCCTGTTTGCTGGGGCTGGGGGAGAACATATTGTTGAGAATCTAGGGAAGGGTTTATTTTCAAGAGCTGGAAAGCTGTTTGTTGACATATTGAACCGTCTCTTGTTTATTCTTATTTCCCCGAGCAGCTAGCCATGCAATCCCCCAAACTCAATTACCTTTTGTGAGGCGGCAGGAGAAAGACACCTCCTAGCTGTATTGATCAGTGCAGACTGGGCAGGACGTGAGGAACCTCAGAGATGCTAAGAAGCAATTTCTGGGCTTTTCCTGCCTTAGAAGGCCTCCCCTCTCTGTGTTCGGAGAGACACTGGCATTAATAAAATGCAAGTCCGTGCCCCAAACGGACAGAGCGTGCAGTGAGGGCCATGTCTCTCTCACTAGCCTCCTTCGAAGGAGGTCGATGACGAACAGTCACCATAGACCAGAACTTGGAATCCTGGAGTGGCCGGTGCCAGAATGGTTTTCCAACTGTAGCTCTTTGCACACACTGGGTTTTGCAAGCAATTGCATGATATGAACTCTGAATGCCATTGCAGCTAGAAAAAGTTTGGAAGGAGACACACCCAACTGTGAACAGACTCGAGGGGATAGGGGGTGGGGTAAGATCGGGACTCGCTTTATCTGCATGTAGGATTTCCAGTTTTTATTCCAAGATTATTTGTATAATTATCAGGTAGAAATAAAAGTTGGGCAAATGAGAAATTGCTTTTCAAAACAAAACAGAGCAGAACAAAATACAGAGGAAGTGCAAGCCATTGGAGATATTTCTCAGAGGTCACTGCTGAGTGAGGAGCCAAGTAGTGGAAACCTTAAGTGTGTTGGGAGAGAAAAGTTGCTTGGGTCAGGGAGATGTTGGGAATCCCTAGAGAGAGCCCGTGGAAAGAGCAGGAGAGAGGGCTAGACATAGAACCCCAGGGGAACACACCTTTTGGCAAAAGAAAACATTTTTCCCTTAGAGCACCAGTAATATGGGTCCGTTATAGACAAACGAAAAAACACAGATAAGAAAAAGACAAGTAAAAATCCCCTTTAATTCCATCACTCAAGTACGGTTGCTGTTAACATTTTGCTCTGTGAAAAATCAGCTCACCAGTTTCAATGGCTGCTACCGATCCACCACAATTTGCTTAACAATTCAGTGAAGTGTGTTTTAACACCGGCATATGAGGTCATTGCCCAAATTTTATGATCCTAAACCACGGTGCTTTCTAGCTGTGTGACATTGGGAAAGCTAGTTAACCTCTCTGTGCCTCTGGTTCCCCATCTGGAAATGAAGGTGATGATCATATCGACCTCATAAAGTTGTTATGAGTAACAAATGAGACCCTGTACATAAAGGGCTTGGCACAGGGCCTGGCACAGTAAATGCTTGCTTTCCTGGTGAGGTACATAGTTGTTGCTGTTGTCGGCTTTCTGGGAGTATCTTTTGGTTTAGGGGAAAGGGAGGAGATCTGGGGTCCAACAGAGCTGTGTGCTTGTGGTCATGGCAGTTCCCCCACTGGGGCTCAGTTTTCTTCTTTGTAACATGGGAATTAATAGGACCAAGCTCACGGGGTCAAATGAGAGAATGTAAAGCCTTCAGCCCAGTTCTTGGCATGCGGGACGAGCTCAATCAAAGTCAGTTGGTGGTATTACTATTACTATTATGATTATTCTCACCATAAGTCAGCCACTGGTGGGGATGGGAGGAGGAAGGTGGCAGTGAGTCAAATGCTTGGAGCCTTTCCAGCCACTTGTCTGATTCCAAAGAGAGGAAATGATTTTGGGGTCCTCATCCTCCCAGGGCCCCAGTCGGAGCTTTGTCATTGACTAGCTCTGGGACTCGGTAGCAATTTCTCTAAGCATCAGCGCCTGCCTCGTAGGTGTTCTTAGCTCAGCCCGACTGTCTGGGTAATGTTGGTGGCTAATGGTGAGCATGGGAAGGTTTACAAATAACCTGAATGTCTCCCACCACCAACCCTCAGATCTGCATCCCTATCTACCTGGGCTACTTGAACTTCACCTGAAGGCTTTGCCTTGTGGGGGGGCTCAGGGACCAATTCTGCCCTGCCTCTGTGTTTAAAAGGATCATGATTCGGAAAGTTTGAGGGCTCTGGTAAACCTTTCTGCTAGTTGACCTTGACCTTGTGCCCCAGTTGTGGAAAGCAGGTGGGAGATTGCCTCTGTGAGTAAACCCTCACCTGGTAGGCTCGGGACTGGCGTGCTTTTTGTGCCGGCTGGCCGCACACTCCAGAGCCTTGGCCATCAAATTCTAGCCCCATGGTGGGGACACGGGTTGTCAGATTTCCCTCCGGGTATCTGACACGGGGGCAAATTGGCTTTTTATTATTACCGTGGCAGGCCTCTATTAATAGCACCCACGGCCCATCCTCTCAAACCCTGCTTTCCCTGCACCCAAAACCCTCGGAACTCTCCTGATCATTGCACTCAGCCTCCAGCCCCAGTTCCCCTTACCTCCCCCCCCGCCCAACACCTCCCCCTCTGCCCACACTTCCACATCTCAGCCTAGCTCCCCAGACTCCTGGGTCTGCTCAGCTGCAGAGGATATGTCTCATTTCTGTCTCATCTCTGGAATTGCGTGAATCTCCTCTTTTCTCTGGGACAGCCAGAGGCGGGCAGAGGGGGCTGGCGCAACTATTGGGGGTGAGGGGGAAAAGGGGTGGAGTTGCATAGGCCAAGTGCTAAAGCGGAGCTTCTGGAGGGCTGTCAAATGAAAGGCGGCCAGAGGCAAATGTCAGAGCCTATATAGAGGCAGGAATCTGGGACCAGAGAGACGGAGCAAGCACTAGCAAGTCAGGAGCAGTGGGGCGGGTGGGCGGGCAGGCTGGCTGGCTGGCTGGCGGGCAGGAGGGGGGCGTGGCAGGGGATAGCTAAGGGAGATTGCAGAGAACAGCTGCTGGTACTGGGTCTTACTTTAATGAACTGGCTGGGCATGGGGCATAAGTAAATTGGCCAGACCCAAAGAGCCAGGGGCGCAGAGGACATACTCTCTTCTCCCTAACTGGCAAGGTAAGATCTTTCCGGGTTTTGCCTGGTGGGGAACTGTAGCATATTCAGGGATTTTTCTGAAGATGGGAAGTGGACATCTATGAATGCTCTTTTGACTCATCTTTCCCATTGTGCTAATTATTAGGGCAACCAAGGTGCCAGTAAGAGGCTAATATTTTTCTTCCTATGCCCCTTTCTGGGGCTGTCCAGGCTGGAGATTGGTGGTGGGGATGGTGGGTGGTGGGGGTTGTGTTGGTGATGTGACTAAGAGGGAGAAAAGGCAGACAAGGTGGCTCATTCTAGCACAGTGAGATAGCACATTATGCCATAGTAGGGGGCTCTGGCATTGAACGTACCCGGCAATCTGTGTGACAGCAGGCAAGTTATTAAGCTTCTCTGGGCCTTAGTTACCTCGCTGATGAAGATGGAGTGCTGAAATCTCTTAGCGACGTTGTGGGGACCAAATGAGATGATGCGTGTAAAGTGCCTAGCAGAGTGCTTGCCAGTCAGCACATGCTTAGGAAATGTTCACTGTTAGTATTTCTGTTGCTAGTATTCTTGTTATCATTATGGAGGCACAATGCCATGAGATTGATGACTTTTGTGACATTGTCCCAAATAAGCAAGTGTTCCGTTTGTGGCATGGGCAGGCTGTGGGGGTGCGTCAACATTGTGTAATGTGCGTGTTGCTTTCCAAGCTATGTGCCAAGAAGCCCCTCTTGGGGCTGCTTATGGGGGCAGACTGGAGATTGCCCACCTGTGTGTTATCGGAGAAAGTTGAAATCTGTACGTGCTATTCAAATGATGTCAGAATGGCAACTTAATGCAGCGTTAGGGATGCCAAAGTCTAGACAACACCGAGGAAGGGGTGATCATAAGGACCATACAGTTTTTACTGTCACCGTGACCCTACTTAGCCCCAAACCCTGGCGAATCTGAGAAAGCTGGAAAATGGGAATAATAATACTATCACACAGGGTGAAAGATTCAAATGGGGTAACACTTGCAAATCCCTGTACCTTCTAGACAGTTTGGAGTTTGTGTGCAGTTGCCTAAGTGTAGTGCCTGGAACACACTAAGTGAGCAACCCATGGTAGTCGTAGTGGTTGCTGCGTTTGTCAGTAATAAAAATGATAATAGACAGGATTTTTGATTCACAAAATGCTGTGATATTAAACAGGATTTTCAGCCCATGGATCAAATAAATGCCTTGCTTTTTCCTGAGAGGGACCTTCAGGACCATCAGAGTAGCAAAATGGGGATTAACCCCCTGGGCAGGACTCAATGAGTCCTAAGAACTAATGATCAGCCCCGGGGCAAAAAGCTTTCTCCTGCAGGTCCCCCAGTGCCTTGGCTGTGAGTGCTCTGGTGGGAGAGGGAGACTGCACTTCTCACAGTTTCCCACAATGTGGCGCTGTCGCTTCATTTGTTTCGGGACGCCGAGGCTTCTGGCTCCGGAGCTAGCCGGCATTTATAGCGTTTAGAAATGGAGAGGCTGTGCTGTGCTGGGCTCTGGGACTGAGCGGATTGGTTTGAAAAGAATAGGGCTGGAAGAGATCTTTGCTCCAGCTTTAAGTCCGTTCGCGGTTGCACAGCTCCTTTAACTTGATAGGCCCATCTCTGGTGCCACGTATCTGCAACGCGCGGAAAAGGTCCCCGTCGCCAGTCATTGGTCTATCTCCCAATCTTTTTGATACTGGCTTTTGACTACCAAACTTGTTTCCTGTTTACAGATTTTCTTGCCATTTGGGCTTCAGCACGACTCCTTGTTCTCATCACTTTAGGGACTCTCTCTAGACGATCTTGATCTTGTGGCCATGGCCGACATGTCGATACCTTTAAGCTCACTCCGATTCAACAGTATGCTGAGGGAGGAAAATGTCGAGCCCCAGAACAGGGGCACGACCTTCTCTGGACCAATAATAGAGACCAGAGCAGAGGTCCAGATCTTACAGTCTCAAGTACAGCCTACAGTCTCTACATCAGCGTCAGACCCTGGAGGGATGTCTGCACAGTTGATGACATCCCCAGCCTTTGACACCATGTCTGCATCTCTAATGGGAGCATCAAATGCTGGAGCACTGTCCCCACCACTGATGCCAGCCTCGGACCCCGGGGCACTTTCCCCATTGCTCATGCCAGCTTCTGATGCGGAAGTGCTGTCCCCCTTGCTCATGCCAGCCTCAGATTCTGGAACACTCTCCCCATTGCTGTCCACTTCAGACTATGGATTAATGTCCCCGGGGCTGATGACAATTCCCGACTTTGGAACAATGTCCACAGCACTAATGACCACACCACATTCTGCAGAGATATCACCATTGGCGATGCCAGCTTCATCCTCTGGAGCGCTGTCCGCACCGATAATGAACACTCCAGCATCTGAAGCGATGTCCACACCCTTGATGCTGGCCCCAGATTCTGGAGACATATCTTCGCTCCTAATGCCAGATATAAATCCTGGAGTGATGTCCACGCAGCAGCCAATGCCAGCTCCAAGCTCTGAAGTCATGTCACCATTGCAAATTACTGATGAAGACACTGAAGCAATGTCTAAAGTCCTAATGACTGCTCTGGCCTCTGGAGAGATATCTTCGCTGCTAATGTCAGGCACAGACTCTGAAGCCTTATCCTCACTGATAATGTCAGCCCTTGCTTCGGAAACAGCGTCAACCCAGCCAATGAGCACCCAAGACTCTGCGGAAATCTCCACCCAGCTAATGTCTGGCACAGATCCCGGAGTAGGGTCTTCACTGATAATGTCAGCGCCAGGTTCTGGAGCAATGTGTGCACCAGTCCTGGCGGTCCCAGATGCCGGAGAGGTGTCCACATTGCCTAAGGTAGCTCCAGACACTGAAGCCATGTCCCCACTGCTCATGAC
Source organism: Mustela erminea (assembly GCF_009829155.1). Classification (NCBI taxonomy): domain Eukaryota; kingdom Metazoa; phylum Chordata; class Mammalia; order Carnivora; family Mustelidae; genus Mustela; species Mustela erminea. Next base: position 92,004,082 of record NC_045635.1, read on the forward strand.
AGCCTTAACTTCGGGAGTGATGCCCAGCCAGCTGGTGTCAGCCCAGGACTCTGGAGTGATGCCCCCACAATTAACACAAAATCTAGACCCTCAAATCATGTCTACTCCAGCAATGAGAGCAGCAGCCACTGGAGACCAGTTGGACCAATTGGGACCAATGAGAGCCTCAGACCCGAGAGTGAGGTCCATACCACGAATGAAAGCTCTAGCCTCTGGCAATATGCCAACACTGCTAAAGTCAGTCCCAGACTCTCCAGCCATGTCTGCACCACTGATGACAGCCACAACCTCTGGAGCCATGTCCATGGAGCAAATGTCAACCGCAGCCTCTAGAGTGATGTCCACACAGTTAACCATGGCCAGAACTTCTGGAGCAGTGTCTACAGGCTTAACAAAAGCCACAGCTGGTGAGGCAATGTCCACGCTACGAATGAGACCCCCAGCCTCTGCCATGATGTCCACGCCACTAAGGAGAGCCCCAGCCTCTATGGCTATGCCCACACAGCCAATGACAGTCCAAGCCTCTGAAACAATGTCCATGCTACAACTGTCTGCCCCAGCCTCTGGACCCATGTCCACACTGCCAATGAGAGCCCCTGTCTCTGGAGCGATATCTATGCCACAGAGAAGAGCCACAGCCTCAGGAGTGACAGCTGTGACACAAATGAGAGCCTCAGCCTCTGGAGCAATGTCCACCACGTTGATGACGGCCAAAGCCTCTGGAGCCATGTCTCCACTGCTAATGAGAGACACAGCCTCAGGAGTGATGTCCTTGCCACAAATGAGAGCTACGGCCTCAGGAACAGTGTCCAAGCCACTAACGACATCCAAAGCCTCAGAAGCAATGTACATGCAGCAAATGACAACCACAGCTTCTGGAGACATCTCCACGGTGCTAATGAGAGACACCACTTCTGGAGTTAGGTTCATGCGGCAGATGACAGACACGGCCTCTGTGGGGATGCCCACACCACTAATGAGAGCCCCGGCCTCTGGAGACATGTCCACACCACAAATGACAGCTGCAGCTTCTGGAACTATGGCCATGCCTCTAATGGGAGCCCCAGGCCCTGGAGCGATGCCCACAGCATTAATGAGAGCCACAGCCTCTGGAAAGATGCCCGGTCAGCCAATGAACACCCACGACTCTGGAGGGATGTCCATGTCCTTCATGAGATCCATGACCTCTGGAGGGGTCTCCCCACTGCAGATGCAAACCCGAGCCTCAGAAATGATGTCCACACCCAAAATGAGAGCCCCAGCCTCTGGGGTGCTGCCCACACCACTAATGAGAGCCCCAGACCCTGGAGAGATGTCTGCACTGCTCACCCAAGCTTCATCCTCTGGAGAGATGTCCCCATCACTTATGAGACCCCCAGTTTCTGGAGAAATGGCCACATCTCTGAGAGTCCCAGCGTATGGGGCAATGTCTACTCCACAAATAACAGCTTCAGCCCCTGGAATGATGCCCATGCCACAAATGATGGCTCCAGTCCCTGAAACCATGTCCACACCCCTGATGAGATCCACAGCCTGTGAAGCGATGTCCATGCCTCAAATGATAGCCACGGCCTCTGGAGGAGTGTCCCTGCCACTGATGCGAAGCACCACCTCTGGAGCAATGTCTGCACCACAAATAATGCCCGCAGATTCTGGAGAGATGTGCACACTATCGATGAGAGCTCCAGCCTCTGGGGTAATGTCTCCGCCACTGGTAAGAGCCCCAGTCTCTGGAATCGTGTCCGTACCACTAAGGAGACCTTCAGCCTCTGAAGCTGTATCTGCAGAGATATTGAGAGGTCCAGCCTCTGGAAAAATGGCCCCTGCACAAATGACAGCCATGGCCTCTGGAGGGATGTCCAAGCCATTAACGAGAGCCACAGCCCCTGGAACCATGCCCATGCCATTGATGTCAGCCATGGCTTCTGGAGACATGTCTGTGCCGCTAATGAAAAGCATGGCCTCTGGGACAGTGTTCACACTCCAAACAAGAGTCACGAGTTCTGGATCTACGTCCTTGCCACAAACCACATACACAACTTCCGGAGGGATGCCTGTGCCGCCCATGAAAGCCTCAGGTTCTGGAATGATGTCCACGCCAGTTCTGAGAGCCACGGTGCCTGGAGGGATGTCCGTGCCACCAGTGAGTGGCCCAGTTCCAGGAGCCCTGTCCACGCCCCAGATGGCAGCCACAGTCTCCGGAGTGATGTCCACTTTGGAAATCAAAGCCATGGATTCTGGAGAAACCTCTGCCTCTCACATCAATGTCACAGCGTCTGGATCAAAGTCCATACCCCACACAACTGCCACAACAGCCGAAACAAGGAAGCCAACACCACAGGAAGTCCCATCCTTTGGCATGTTGACCCCAGCACTCTGTTACCTCTTAGATGAGCAGGAGGCAGCCCGGGGCTCATGCTCTGTGGAGGAGGAGATGGAGGTCGATGAGGAGAAGCAAATGAAGGGCTTTTTGAATGACTCTGAGAAAATGGCGTTTCTGGTGTCCCTTCATCTGGGGGCAGCAGAGAGGTGGTCCATCTTGCAGATGGAGGTAGGCAACACCCTCTCCGATGAAAACAGATCTTTCCTGAGCAGATCACAGGGCTTATATGACTCCCTGTCCGAGATAGACATCCTCAGTGCCGTTCTTTGCCATCCCAAGCAGGGCCAGAAGTCAGTCAGGCAGTACGCCACTGACTTCCTGCTGCTGGCCCGACATTTGTCTTGGTCTGATGCCATTCTACGGACCAGGTTTCTGGAAGGACTCTCAGAAGCTGTTACCACCAAAATGGGCCGGATCTTCCTGAAGGTGGCTGGCAGCCTAAAGGAGCTGATAGACAGGTCCCTGTATACCGAGTGCCAGCTGGCTGAAGAGAAGGATTCCCCGGGCAGCTCTGGCCAGGTTCTGCTGTCAGCCTGTAAGCGGAATAATGAAGAGGCAATGGAGAATGAACTGAACTCCTATCAGCAGACTGAGGAGGTAATGATGGGGGAAACACCCTCAAGGGCAGTGGTGGGGGGTGATGGGGAATGCACCCTGCTCCTTTGGGTAGAATAAGGAAGAGGTGGATGGGAGGCATTGAACTTCTAGCCCACAACCCCCAACCCGGAGTTTCATAGGTGGCCTGGCTATGCAGTGACTGGGGGCATATTAACCACTTTGAAGCAACGCCCCTGCCCAAGTTCCTGGGGGCGGGGAGGGGCTGGGATGGCTAAAAGTCTAAGTCTTCTGATTATGAGGGAACCACGTGGGGCCCAACTCTCCAATTATCCCAAGGGAGGCATCATCTTTTCGGGGAGCTCAGTCCTACCTACAGGCACATGTGTTGTGGACCCAGGTCACTGGGGAATCTGGCCAGCCTAGTCCTCAGTCACACGTTATGTGCATGTGGTACGTGAGCCAAGTTTCTTGAACTGCTTAGTTACTGACGTTATCCAGGCAGAACCCCCCTTAGCATCATAGTAAGTGTGGCTCTTACCTCTGCTGGTTTTTGTCTGTCTGTTTTTCTCACTCCCAGCACCAGCATGTTCCCAAACGCTGTTACTACCTGAAAGAGCATGGAGACCCTCAAGAGGGTCTGCATGACCACCTTCGACAGAGCACAGGCCATCACATGGCCCCCACCAACAAGTAATGCTTTCTGGAATCTTCTCCTGTGATGTCTGACTCCGCTGCTAACTTGAGGACTGGTTCCTGGACCCATTCTATTCAGTTACATCATAAACCTTGTGGCCTTCCTCCTTCAGCCTCCCTGCTCCAAGCACAATCCACCCCCCCTCGTAACTCCCTCATGTCTGACTTCACCTTCTCTTTTACCCCACATGCCTATGACCTGTCCTGACAATCAGAAGTGTGGACTTCGAGAGTGTTTGGTGTATGAGGTTCTGAACTCCTATTGCTGTCAAGACCAGTCCTAATTCCTGGTCGAGAGAAAAGTCTAGGCAGGATAAACCATGTCCTACCTCCAAAACACCTTAGAGTGTCTTGCCATGTGTCATCAGGCAAACGTGAGGAAGACCTGGTCCTATTTCACCGGGCAGGGGAGCCTGTAAAGAGAGTGATGCCTGCTCCTAAACCACTCTTTTCATATGCCTCAACTCATGCACCCAAGATGGGTCTCCAGGGCCCTTGCCATGTTTGTAGTCTCCATCTTAAACCATTCGTTTTGATCCACAATAGTAATCATAGTAGTGACTAACATGTATTGATTATGTATTATGTGATTGGTACTGGGCTAATTGACAAGCACCATCTCACTACACTCTTATCATAACCCAACTTGTTCTTGTGTTGTCAACTTCTGACTTCTTGATCTTTTGTCTATGGCCCCTGTTTTGTTCCTCGGTGTCAAATTGTTAGCTCTGATCTTGGTGGCTCCCTCAGTAATCAAGTGCCCCCCGCTCCTCTTGGCTATTGTGCTTTGTGACCAGCACTCTTGATAAAGTTCTTGGTCTTTAAACAGGCATAGATAGTTAGAACATTCTATGAGCAGTGTTTGCCTTCAGGTGGTGGGATTGTGGGTGTTCTTACTTTCCTCTTTCTATTTCTCTGTACTTTCCAGATTCTCGCAGTAAGCATGTATTACATGTGTAATCATAAAAGTCAATAAAGTTCATTTATTGGAAAAAAAAAAAGAAAAAACCATGGCTGACAGAATTTGATTTACAGAGTCCTTCATTCAATCGATATTGGTTATCTGACATGTGTCAGCCACTGTTTTAAGGACAGGCAGATAAAAACCCTGACAGAATGAAAGCTCCGTTCCAGTGGAAGGAGTGCTAAGCAAGAAAAGCCATAAGTAAGATAGACTGAAATCATGGTAAAGACCATGAAGACAAGAAATTGGGAAAATGGGGACTCTGATACTAGCAGATACTAATTTATTTATTTAATAATAGCCCATGTAACTGGGTTACTCAAAGATCTTTTAAAAAAAACAGTAGGAGTGGCATGATGAGAAACACATTTTAGAAAGTTACTTTGGCGACACTTTGGAGGCAGAATAGGGGAAATGGTTGAGAGCAGTTCTGAGTCCCCTGTCATAATAGTACAGGTGACCGACTTGCTGGCTGACTCGGGCAAGGGCATCAAACACTCTCTGAGGACTCTAGTTGGCTGCTCCATTACCCTAAATATTGGGTCTGATTCCAGGAAGAGGAAAATGATTCTCAGAAAAAACAAAGATTGGCAGACAAATTAGTGGCCCCATGGTCATATAGATAAGAATCTGGCTCTCAGGGCTGCCTGTGGATGTGTCAATCACCAGTGCTGTTGTCCCTGGAGAAAAGAGGGGACAGTGAGTTGGGAAACCCAAATTCGAGGGTGGGGAGGCAGCAGGCCTCAGGAGAACCAGCTTTCCCCTCTTCTCTGGTCCCGTTGGCTCACAGCTCTTAGCTCAGCAAAGCACAGTCAAGCTTACTCTCTACTGAAATAGAAATGAATGTACCGAATCACAGTTGGTGTCTGGAAAATGTATGTGGGAAAGGAAATGTCTTAAAATTGAAACTTTTTTTTAAGAGAGGGAGAGAGAAGGAGGGGAGGGGCAGAGGGAGAGGGAGAGAGAGAATCTTTTTTTTTTTTAATATTTTATTTATTCATTGGACAGAGATCACAAGCAGGCAGAGAGGCAGGCAGAGAGAGGAGGAAGCAGGCTCCCTGCCGAGCAGAGCCCAATGCGGGGCTCGATCCCAGGACCCTGGGATCATGACCTGAGCTGAAGGCAGAGGCTTAACCCACTGAGCCACCCAGGCGCCCCGAGAGAGAGAATCTTAAGCAGGCTCCCTGCCCAGCGTAGACCCTGACATGGGGCTCGACCTCATGACCCTGAGATCGTGACCTGAGCCGAAATTAAGATCTGTCCACTGAACTGAATGAGCCGCCCAGCCATCCCCAAACTGATTTTCTTATAGCCATGAACACGGAGAACAATAACAATTATTTTTTAAAAAACATTTTATCATTGAAGTATAGTTGATGTATAGTGTTATAATATTACTTTTGGGTGTATGACATAACGATTCAGTGATTCTGTACATTACTCAGGGCTCATCACAGTGAGTGGACTCACCATACAACATCGTTATGATATTATTGACTACAGTCCCTAGGCCATACTTTTCAACCCTGAGACTAGTTATTTTCTAATTGGAAATCCCCTGATTCTTTTCTTTATTTTCCTCCCTGTGTTTCTCCCCTTCCCTTTTGCCTCCCCTCTTCTTTAAGCGAATGTCACTAGAGATAAATGGAACAAAAGAACCCCAATCAGACACTGCCAGAGCCCAATGCCTGCTCCTCTACCCACCCCAAAGCTTATATTTAGAAATGTTTCAAGAGTCACTCAGCCTCTACATAGAGCTGGGCTATCATATGCCCAAGTACTTGAGACAGTTTTGTCTGCTGTAAACTGGTGTTTTAAGTTTCTCCAGGCCTCGCTGGCCTGTGGGTAAAAATAAAGTCACACGAGCAGTAAAAACTCAGATGGCACTGGCCCCTGTCCCCACCTGTGTGCTACATGACTTCAAGCCCTTGAATGTTTCCTCCAGGGATCTGTGGAAGACCCTGGCAGCTTCCCGCGTTCCGAGGTAGTTCTCTGCTCCTGTTCTCCAGTTCCCACCCTGCCTCATGGCTCTCAGCTGTCCATTTTGCCACATGAGGTTGGCTCCTCTGCCCCAGCTGCTGGTGGGTGCCTCTGGCTGTGGGAATACAGAAGCCCCTGCTGAGGTGGGGCAGGAAATGGGGCTGCCCTCCCTACTGGCAGCTTCGGCCAAAGTCACTGATGGTTCACAGGGGTGGGGATTGGGTTGTGGGTGGTGGTGGTAGTAATTCCCCTCTCCCGTCTGTGCCACACGCTGCCCCTTTGTCACCTGGACACTGAAGCATTGCTTTTAACCCTGTATCTCAGTGAGGCCCATGGGAGAAGAGTGGCTTCAGCTGCTTCCTATGTTAATATCTCTGAGGCCACACACCACTCCTCCTTGGTCCAGCTCAGTGCTGGCATGCTAAAGCCACCCAGTCTTCTAATCAGACCCAACCTCCAGCTCCCAGCCCCACGTCTCTATCCCTGCCCTGTGAGGCACCGTTAAGTCCACAGATCTCTTCAAAACCACTATCTTCCCTGTGAACAGACACCGGGAACTCTCTCCACACACCTAATTCTGGGCGGCCGGGTAGGTGGTGGGGAAAGCCAGTGTCACCCTGTCCTGTTCCACCAGCTGGTCTCTGTTTCTGCTCCTCAGGGACCAAGAGTATATAAAGCCTTCTCTTAAAGACCACTTTCTCCAGGCAAACACAGACTTGGACTGCCACTTAGTGATGGATGTTTCCGTTTCTGGAACTTCAAGTCTCACGTTGGGCCCAGACAAGATCCTGTGGCACTGGACTAGTTTGATCAGATCAGCCCAAATACAGGACCTTTTCCTCTCAACCTCATTCTCCAACCAATATAATTACAACGTCCTCAGGGCCAAGTGGAGGGTAAGGTTGGTTGGGACCTCTTCAGCATCTGGTCTCTTCAGGGGTTCTATTTAAACTGTGGAGAAAGATCTAAAAGAAAATTCTTGACTGAAGACTGGCAAAAGCCACATTTTAATATGAGTATTTATTGAGCATTGACCAGGGTCCTGAGATCTGGACTAATTTCTTTACCTGCATTGTCCCATGCCCTCTTCAAAACAACTGTGAGAGGAAGGGTGCTCTTATTAACCTTATTGTCCAGAGTGAGAATCTCTGGTACAGAGAGGTTAAGTAACTGGCTCAAGGCTCTAGAGCTAAAAAGTAGCAGAATAGTGATTTGAACACGAGCCACTAGGCTCCAGAGCCACACTCCACTATGTATTTGAAGATCATAAAGTCTGAGGGCCTGAAAAAAGTGGCCCCGATTTCCCCTTTAAACCAATAAACTCTTGAGCCCTCCAGGGCAGAAGTGATAGAGTCAGAAGAGATACAGCCTAGCTGACAATGGAAATCTCACACAGTCTTTCAGGAGCAAAACTGTGATCCTCTGATCCTACACACTGCTCACCCATCACTCAAGAGTCAGTGTGAAATATAGACATTTTCCAACAAAGACTGAGTCAATTCACCATTCCTACAAAAGATGCTGCTCTTAGGGCTGGGCGAAGCTTGGGGAAGCTGGCAAGATTTAGAAAAGAAGAAAGCTCCTATCCCTTGACAACCTTTGCTGAAAATTTCACTGGTCTAAGCACTAGTGTTTAAACAGGTATGAAACAAACTGACTGTGGCTTTCCCATGATACCCTCTAATATCTTTAAAATTTGATTCTTTTTTGGGTCAGACTTTTATTGAGATATAATTCATATACCATATATTTCACCATGTATTTTTTATTTTTATTTTTGAGAGAGAAAGAAAGAGAGTGCGAGTGGGTGGTGGGGGAGGAAAGGGGTGGAGGAAGAGGGAGAGAAAGAATATTCTAACCCAGCATGGAGCCTGACATAGGGCTCAATCTCACGACCCTGAGATCATGACCTGAGCCGAAATCAAGAGTTAGATGTCCAACGGAGTCACTCATACACCCTTATTTCAGCCATTTAAAGTGTATAATGGAAGGTTTTGTTGTTTTTTCCTTTTAGTATACTCACATAGTTGTGTAACCATCACTGTAATCTAATTTTAGAACATTCCCATAAACCCCCCAAAATATTCGGTACCCATTACTCAATCACTCCCCAGGCCCTCTTCCCCTAGCACCCGGAAACCACTAACCTACTTTCTGTATTTGTAGATTTACTCCTTCTGGACATCTTAGATAAAAGGAATCATATTACATGTAGCCTCTTAGGGCTGGCTTCTTTTGCTTAACATAATGTTTTCAAGGTTCAATCATGTTGTAACACATATCAGTAGTTCCTTTTTCCAGCTGAATAATATTCCATTGTATGTATATACTGTGCTTTATTTATCCATTCATCATTTGATGGGGATTTTGGTTATTTCCACCTTTTGACTATTATGGATACTGTTGCTATGAACGTTTTTCTACAAGTTTTTGTGTAAACATTGCTGGTGCAAACATAACTGGGAGTGACATTGCTGGAGCACATGATAATTCTATGTTTAACCATTTGAGAAACTGCCAGACTCTTTTCTGAAGTGGTGGCATCATTTTGCATTCCCTTCAGCAGTACATGAAGCATGCAAGTTTTCCACATCCTTGCCAACACTTGTTACTATCTCTTTTGGATTATAGCCATCCTAGTAAGTATCCCATTGTGGTTTTGAAATCCATTTCCCTGATGGCTAACGATGCTGAGTGTCCCTCTAGGATCTTTTTGATACAAACTCAACTTTGCAACTCAATCTTGCAATGTATTACCATACATACGGTTGAAAACTTCACCTTTTGAGAGTACTCTGCAAGATGCTACTGCTCCCTGGCTGTCCAGCCCACCTCCAACTATGCCTTTGCCCTAAACCTTCTCAGAATTGGGGGGAAGGGCTTAGAAGGACAAAGTCTCATGGCACCAACCTTACCCATAGCAGCTTTCTTTCTCTTGCTACTTTCTGCAACAGAGAGTGCCTCAGAAGAAAGGTGAGTGTTGGCTTATATTTTGGAGTTTGCTGGAGGTCCAGGAGCTCTAGCTCAAAAGAAAATTTGCAGGGGCATTGGCATCTTTCTTGTGGAGTCTTCCTTCATTGACCAAAACCAAAAATAGCCCAAACAAATCATTTATTGCTATGGTCTTCTACTGGGCTAAGGCACCACTCAGAGCTTCTCCATAACCCAATCACTGAGAGAGAGATAGAGATAGAGATAGAGATAGAGATAGAGATAGAGAGGATGAAACAAGATGAAAAACTCCCTTCTGATTCCAGCTGTGCCAGTGACAACCTCTGTGACCTTGGGCAAGTCATTTGACCATTCTGGGCCTCACTATCCTCATCTTTATCATTGTTCGATTCTTATTAGAGGCGATAATTCCTTTTCTGTTTGGACAGGCTCTGGGTGTAGGAAGATGTCTAAGCAGCCTGGGGAGAGGATTGCTCGATGGAAGCCCAGTGTGAGCCATTGCTAGAGGGCAGCATTGTATCAATAATTATTCTAATGACACTGGCTGAGATGTGGTCGTTTCAGAATTCTTTAATTCAAAAATGTAGTCTTTTCCTTACCCATAAATGGAGTTTTCACAAAAGGAAGATAATTTCTGGAAATTCAGAGAGAAACCAGAGAGGAGTGCAACTGGCCCCCTTCACGTTTCATTGTCCCTGAACAAATTTAAGGTTACAAAAGAGAGATAGTGTATTATAATTTCTAATTAAGCCTGTTTGTTTTTGGTCCCAGTTGGATACAGCTGCACAAATACCTTTTCCTCCTTGGAGATCCCACCAGCACCATAATGGAAATGTTTAAATTCATTTGCAGGGGTGCCTGAGTGGTTCAGTGGGTTAAGCCTCTGCCTTTGGCTCAGGTCATGATCTTGGGGTCTTGGGATTGAGCCCCACATCGGGCTCTCTGCTCTGCAGGGAGCCTGCTTCCTCCTCTCTCTCTGCCTGCCTCTCTGCCTACTTGTGATCTCTCTCTCTCTCTGTCAAATAAATAAATAAAAAATCTTTTGAAAATTTCATTTGCAACCTCTCCTAGAGATTTGACTCACAGATTCAGTGACAGAATGTCTCACTAGAACGCTTACTATATTCAGTTTCCACCTTCCTTGGCTTATATTTATTACAAACAAAAAAATAGAATGCTTAAGAATCATCCAGGGGCGCCCGGGTCACTCAGTCAGTTAAGCATCTGCTTCTTGATTTCAGCTTTTTTCATGATCTCAGTGTCGTGAGATGGAGCCCTGCATCAGGCTCTGTGCTCAGCGGAGTCTGCTTTAAAGTCTCTTTCTCCCTCTCCTTCTCCCTCTCTGCTGCTACCTTTAAAATAAATAAGCCTTTAAAAAAATGATCATCCAGAAATTCCCCATTAAATCGTTTGAGTACTTGCCACATTTCACAATGGCTAAGTTTCTCCATGTCAAGGTGGCAGCCCAAGTCACTCATCTAGGCAAAAAATACATGTGGCTGCAACAACTGTTCAAACCATGTACTTCTGGCTGTGTCCCCTTCAGCTGATGCAAGGAAAATGAGCAATTAATTTGTAATGTCTGCTAAGAACAGGGATCTGGGTATACAAATTAAGAAAATTGCTATCCTTAAGGTAAAGTTATGCAAATAGATTTGATTTATTATTAATAATGATAACAATAAACAAAATAGTATTTTTAGTAGCAAAGTAGGATATTAGTGAAAGGGAACTGGGGTATCTCAAGTGCTGTGAAGTGTGTAAACCTGGTGATTCACAGACCTGTACCCCTGGGGATAAAAACATATGTTTATAAAAAATAAAAAAATTAAAACCAAAAAAAACAAAACAAAACAAAACAAAAAAAAACAACTTCCAAACTATGACCAGTCCTGGGTGAGAAGGTGCAGCTAATCTTCAAGAACTAGAATCAGGGATTTGAATGCCACCAGTATTCTTGGTTTTCCTCTCAGCTTCTCAGCTCTGCATCTCTCTACACATTGACTTGCTTCTTTTCCCTCTATAGGCTGGCTTTCTCCACATGGTAGGTGACTGGAACCTCTAGCACAACTCTGTCCAATATGGCAGCCATGCATCCCATATGGCAACTGAACATTTGAAAGATGGCTAGTCCGAATTGAGATGTGATGGCTGTTAAGTATAAACTGTTAAGGACACAGTTAGAGCTTAGATTTTGAAGACTGAGTATGAGAAAAAAAGAAGAATTGAAGTATCTTATTAACTTAAAAATGTTGCACATGGAAAATGATAACGTAGTACATGCATTACGTGAAATAAAACACATTAAAATGAATTCCACCCATTTCCTTTCTTAATGTGGTAATTAGAACACTTGAAATTACAAATTTGGCTCACATAATATTTCTATTGGACAGCACTGCTCTATAGCACGGCAACTTGCAGCTACTTGGGAAGTGATTGACTGAGTTCTGGAACGAAGCACAAAAAATGAGAGAAAGAGGCCTTATCGATGAAGCTGGGCCAAATATCCACTAGAGGCATTCTTAGGTGGCCCAAGGGGGAGGATCATGTAGAGGCACAGCAGGTCCAGCTGGGACATAAAGCTGGTTTAGTCAGATAGACAATTCTCAGGAGCATGGAGGGGCTACTAGATCCATAATGTGGAAGATATTCTCTAATCTGGGATCATCCTAAATGCTTTCTCTCTTTTTTTTACCCTCAAGCTCCAATAACCAATTATGTAGCAAGTTCTATTGATTCTACCTCCACCCACTTTTCACCATCCTCAATGTATCATTCTTTTATTTCACTTACTCTCCTCTCAGCTAGGACTATGCTGTCACAGGCAGATGACTTTTAAACAAGTGTAATGTACAACCCAAAAGACTGTCTTTTCCCTCAAGATAAGCATTTGGGAAGACACATTTATTTCCAAGCAAGATGGTTTCAGTTACGTCCAGGTTCTGCCACTTATAATCCATGGGAACAGGCCTTGTCACTCAGCTTTTCTGGGACTCAGTGTGCACATCTCTAAATTGGGACTCCTATGAACACTTTCACATAGAAAATGTCATTTTAGAGACTGGACCACAATGCAAAGGCAGTCATCAACACTTCCTACAGTACTGCCTTAATTGCAGAGACACAAATATTTTCAGCAGCAGCAATTTTTCTTTCTTTGAAAGTAGATTTGATTTTTCAATGGTCAGAAATCATTGAAAGTCAAGTCTAATGAGATGTGAGCTCAAGCTGGGTAATACCAAGTCTGGCAAAAGAGAAAGACAGAGAGAGAGAGAGACAAAGAGAAAGCAATGACACTAGCTTTATTATCGCTCCAGGAGAGGTTCTGAAAGTGTATTGCAGTAGCAAACATTGCTGGACTAAGCAGGTGGTCTTCAGCCCTGATGGTTCTGATGTACCATGCTCATTTGCATGTGGAGGAACTCAAGTGTTGTTTTTATACGTACATTAAAAACTGTCTGACTACTGGCTGGCTCAACCTTGAAAATAACTTTTCATGCTTTTAAGAACTTTTTCTTACAAAGTTGTTTCTCTCAAATATTGCTAACAACCCTGTAGCAATGGGATATGTACTATTTCCAATTTAGAGACATGGAAACTGAGACCCAGAGATGCTAAGTGGCCTACTTTTGAGGACTCTGTCCAGGGACAGAGTCTGGATGTGATTGGACCATTTGGTTCTGAACCTTGTCTCCTTTCTGTTGAGCATGCTGTCTGCTTGGCTTCTCCACTTTTTTTCCACGTAAATCATAACAATGATAATAATTACAATGATAAAATGGAGGTGCAGAGAAGTGAAAGGATTTGTCCAAGGACATAGTTACAGCTTAGGTTTGGCTGCAGAAATGACTCTGTTAGTCTGCTTGCTGATCTGGTCTTTCCCCTAAGCAGCTCATCCACCCCCCCCCCTTTTTTTTTATCATCAATACCCGCCTGTCTACTTGCCCTCAACATCATACCAAAGTCCTCTATATCCTCCTCCTGCTGCCACCATTTTACTGGCATAGCTTTCTCTGATGACCTCTTAGATACTAAATCCAGCAGCAGGCACACGCAGGTAGTCTCATTTTAGAAGTAGGGGATCTGAATCTGTATAGGGAGACTATAACCACAGCAACAAATGAACCAGAAAATGTCAGTGACTTAATGCAATAGAAGTTCATTTCTCACTCATGTAATAGACCAGTGTGGGTATTCTTAGTGGCTAGCTTTCAGCCCCGGGGTGTTTCAGGAACCCTGAGTCCTTTCATATTTTGTCTTGGCTATACTCCATGACCTGAGGTTCCATTCCATTGGTGAACACTAGTCACATGGCCTCATCCAGCTATAAGGGGAACAGGAAATCATAGTCCCTGACAGGGCAGCCTCTTCCCTGTAACAGTGGTACTCTCAGGAAGAGACAGTGCAAATATTAGTAAACCACTATTCTTTTCTATCACACAAACTCTGAAATGTTGCAAGGTCACCCAGCTATTAAGCGGTAGAGAAGGGGATTTGAAGCCAAGTCTGTCTAAATCTACAATTTGTCCTTTAAATTATCTTGCCTTCTGCCTTTTTATAAGAAAATTATTTTCTTCTTTAAAAAAGAACTCAGCTGATCTATCTCATAACCTCTAATCACACACTGCAAGGTAGAAATACCAGGAAAGAAAATCTGTGTCCTGGAAATGCCCTTGTTTCAGACTGCACTTTTGGACATGTGGTTCATACTCAGAAATTCTGAAATGATGATAATGATGTTCACAGTTTACTTTTGCAGTTTTGATTCCCATCCTCTCCTTCCAACTGATCTTTTCCTGGTATTTCCATATTATAGCCTACCACTCTGAATCCACTAATTTGTCCTACCTATGAGGAAACTAATTTGCCCTTCATTTTCACATATACTCCAACAAGTTGGAGGTGAGGAGGCACAAATGGTAGTAGAATGTCTTCAAGTATTTTAAAAACTAATAACTCAATGCAAATAACTGGTTAATTGTAAAATTATTAATTGACTGTTTTAAACTCTAAAACCAGTTCTTTGACTTGCCACCAATTTCTTCTCTCCTCAGAAGTGCTTTGAGATTCTGGATCCAACTGTGGATGGAGCCAAAAGAAATATTTACATTTCCATGTATCTGTGTTCTCTGATATACAGTTGACTTTTGAGCAACTGTCAAGTTGACCCCAGCAGTCAAAAATCTGTATATAACTTCTGACTCCTCAAAAACTTAACTACTAACAGCCTACTGTTGGTCAGAAGTCTTACCAGTAACATAAACTATTGATTAACATGTATTTTGTGTGTTATATGATTTATATACTATATTCTTACAATAAAGAAAACTACAGGAAAGAAAATGTTATTAAGAAAATCATAAGGAAGAGAAAACACATTTTTCAGTACTGTATTATGGAAAAAATCAACACATAAGTGGACCTGCACAGTTCAAACTCTGTGTTGTTCAAGTGTCAACTGTAATTCTCCTTCCTTTATTTTACTCACCCCAATTCAAGTACTTCTTTCCAGAATCCCTGATTAGGAAATCCCCTGGCTGCCTTGAAATAATTGAGATATGTGATCTTTGCTAAGAATGCTTGAGTCTGTGAGAAGCTCCTGGAGATGGCTGAAGACAAAGGTGTAAGCTTTACTAAGTGGGGACCCAAGTGTTACCAAGGCCAAGACCTCAACTCCCACTGTGGCCTTGATGCAAGCTTTCATTTTCCGTCTGGAGAGAAGACTGTTCACTTCTTAGCTAATACTTGGGAATGGCCTAAAGACCAACCTTATGTAGCAAGAGGTCCCGCCCTGACTTTAAACTATACCCACGAATAGTATTCATCCAAGTATTCATCAAAGTCAGTCTACTTGCATGAGGGATTTCGGAATTTCCTAGGAAAGAATTCATCCCTATTGGAGGAGGAGTTAGGCCTACAGTCTTGGTCCAATTACAGAGCCCTAGTATGGGAAAGGAGGACTGACTTGGGGGACCACTGTGTTATCTGTGATTTGGCTGTGTCACTAATTCAACATCCTTTTGTTAAGTATGAATAAAATGGAAGAATCATTTCTTCAACTTCGCCATAGAATTCCATGCGGCTTTGGTGCTTTGAGGACTCCAAGTGTCAGTCCCAGTAGAAGGAGAAGCTCTGTCTGGAAGAAGTGAAAGCAACCAGCAGATACCTTGGCCACTCAGCAAAAGCCTGTTATGGAGGCTGCAGGGTCGAATCTCAGAATGGCAAAGTGAGTCATCACTGTCACCAAAGAATGACCCATGTTTTTGCTGACTTTAGTGCCTAATCCCTGCAAAGTTTTCTCTGAGAGTTCTGGATGTTGTCAGGTAGGCACAAAGAAGTACAGTCAGAAAAGCATTTGGTTCCTGCCATTTCCCCCCTTAGCACTGTAGTAGGATTTTGAAGACTTTGACTCCTGAAATGGGCGCATAATTAGGAACCCTGACAGGGGCAAAGGTCATTTCTCAGCATTTAAATTGGTATCAGGGTCTCTAGACCCCAAATAAAATGGCCACATTCTCATGATCCAAAGAGCATGAGCATATGAACCATGTAGGGAAGTCCAAATCTCTGTGCTAGAAAGATCAAAGTGAGATGAAAACTGACCCAAGTAGAAATGCAATTACAAGGTCTTAGATCTGTAGCTCTTGAGTAGAGCCAAATGGGGATGGCTTAATCCACAGAAATGACTGCTTCATGTTACCGATTTTCAGAAATTTTGTTGTATAGCCTTTGGCTTATTGATCTACTACACTTTCAAGACAGCAGAGAACATTCAGTACTACCTTCATTTCTGACACCAGGAGAAGGAGATCTATTCCTTGAATATAGTTTTCTCTGATGTGGCCTGAGAGACGTGAGGCACTATTCTTGTTGTATCTGTTGCCTTTACTTGGCCTTGCTACCGAAGATTCTACCTCTAATCTGGACACTCTAGCCTCTAAATTTCTCTCTTCACTCAAACTGTGACACAGATAAGATTTGAGCTTGATAGGGCAGTAATGATTTTTTTTTTTTTAACTAGGGCACAGGTAATTCAGGACAGAGAAGTGTGAAGAACTTGAGGAGAATGTACACATGGAAGCATTATCTGCTCATTCATTTATTGAACAGTTATGGAGAGTGACTAAGTTATATTAGACTCTGTCCAAAGTGTTTATTGACTACAGATAGGTTGAAATGAACACCTATCCATGAATGTGTCACTATGACTCTCTTCAAATGCCCTAAAGATGAACAAAACTGATATGGGCCTTTTCCTTCTGGCACATATTCCTCTTCCATCATCTAATGACTCCCCCTTCTATGTAGAATTATACATGATCCAGGAGAGACCCAATTTTGGTAGGCACATAAATGGCTCCCTAACGATGCCTGCATTCTACTCACTGGATACTGTAAATAGATTATATGGCAAAGGAAAATTAAATTTTGCAGATGGAATTAAGGTTGCTAATTATCCGACCCTGAGATGAGGAGATTATTATGGATTACCCAGGTGTGCCAATATATTCACGGGGATATTTGAAAGAGGAGGAGGGAAGGAGAAGAGAAAGAACCCGAGTAATGTAACATGAGAAGGACTTGGCCCTATGTTGCTGGCTTTGAAAGACGGAAGAGGGGAGTCAAAAACTAAGAAACAGAGGAAACTTCTAGAAGCTGGAAAAGGCAAGGAAGTAGATTACTTGTGGAGTTCTCAGAAAGAATGTAGTCCTGCCTATCCTTCCATTTTAGCCCAGTGAGACCAATTTTGGACTTCTGACTTCTGGGACTATAAGATAATAAGTTTGTGTTATTTTAAAGACTAAGTTGGTGGTAATTTGTTACAACAGCAACAGGAAAACAAATACAGCAAGAAATTGTCTAAATCAGTAATTCTCAACCTTGATTGCATGGTACAATCACTTGTAGATCTTTTAAGGGGAGGTGAATCATGAGAGACTATGGACTCTGAAAAACAATCTGAGGGGTTTGAAGTGGCGGGGGGGGTGGGAGGTTGGGGTGCCAGGTGGTGGGTATTATAGAGGGCATGGATTGCATGGAGCACTAGGTGTGGTGAAAAAATAATGATACTGTTATGCTGAAAATAAATAAATTTAATTAAAAAAAAAGATTTTAATGTTCAGGTCACACTTCAGACCAACCAGAAACTCAAAGTGATATTTAGGCATCAGTTTTTTAAGCTTTCCAGGTAATTCCAATGCATAGACCGATTAAGAACCACTGGCTCGACTAAATAATTCTTGGTATCACTATATTTTAATAGTGAAAATCTTTCTTGGCTGAGCACAGTCTCTTCTTACCTCTTTCTATCAGTTTGTTTTTCAGCAGGACAAGAAAAAGTCAAAAGAGATTCAATGTCCAGAATTCCTGGAATATAAAGCAAGAAGAGAAGTGTTTAACACATCCTCTCAAGGAGCTGAAATAGAAGGTAAAGCAGGAGCAGAGACTCTCACCAAGCCTCTGTTTTGGTAGATCTATTCTTTTTTGAATGCCTGGATGTGTATCTATTTGTAAAATGCCATTTGTTTTCTTTTCAGTAAGGCACATAAAAGTCATTGGAAGATGGACACAAGCCGCCAAGTTCATCTTCAAGGATGACCTCTCAAGACTTCCATGTAAGAAAGACAAGTCAACTGCATGCCTGACCAAATAGACCTGTCACTTACCAGAGACAAGTGTGACATATGTCTATGTTACTGGCATCAGCAAGCAGGAGTTTGGAGTTCTTGGCCTTTGCAAAACTGAGAGTTGCTTTTGAAGAATGAGGACTAAGGAATTAAATATATATGAAATTAACTGTGTTGTTAGCAAAAATTAATTAGATATATAAAAATTATAATATATGATATATGATATATAAATTATATATCATATAAATTATAATATATAATTATATATTATAATATATAATTTTTATATATCTAATTCATTTTTTCTAATGACACAGTTAATTTCATATATTTTCTATGTATATGTATATATAAATTATATATGTATATATTAATTATATATGTGTGTGTATATGTGTGTGTGTATGTGTGTGTGTGTGTGTGTGTAAGTATTTATATATATCTGAACCTGATTCCTCTTAGAGATTCAGGCAGAATTTATTATGGCAATTTGACTATGACATACCGGTAATATGAACCCAGACAGTACTATTAAATCTTTCTGGCTACAAAAGAATATGCCATTCCGTTGCCAGTCTAACAACGAAGCTTTCCAATGGACTATTTTCTGATCTGGCAAGGGGGCTGATAGATTTCTTTTTCTTCATGGAGAGCAAAGGATGGAGAATACAGAAAGCCTGCTTTAGCCCAGAAAAGTAGGATGTGTATATAAGGCTGCCATGAGCCACTGTTCCCTAGGTTAGGGTTTGGTCCAAGGCAGATCAAAGGCTTTCTGTAGAATCGACTTGAAAAGCCTGAGTAGGGGCGAAGTGCCAAGGGTTAGGGGTACACAGGAGGTGACTTGCACCAGTTCATCATCAGTGATTATATGCATCTCTACATTTAATACTGACATAGTGGTAGCTTAACATTGGCTACAATGGGAGTATTTATGCCACAGATCTTGGCAAATGTTACAATCCTCCTCCTCCAAAGACCTGGATGTTCAATATTCGCAATACAGTAAAACAGGCTGGGTCTGAAAGGTCTGGTGAGAGGATGAGGAATGTTTTGTTTGGAGAAGAAAAGACCTAAGTGAACCTAACTGCTGCTAAGGGAAGAGGGATCAGATACCTTCTTTATTTCTCTAAAGGATAAATCAGAACTACTGTGCATGTGTGCACGTGTGTATGTGTATGTGGGGGAGGATTCCATGGAGACTGGATTCAACTTGATATAAAAACCAAGAATTCATTAATATTTAGTACCATTCCAAAGGGGACAACTTCATCATGGGAGATAGTGACAGTCTACATCACTGGAAGTGAGCATATAGAGGCTTAAAAACTTGATAAGAGTTCAAAACCATTACAAGGGGAAGTATTTCACAATAGCTCACAGAATGCTTCTAAACCCATTTATATAATTTCCCTCCTAACTGGCTGGCTTCTTTCTTCCTCAAGGCAGTACCTTATGGGAACACAAGCAGAGTAGGAGGGTCTTCACCTCCCAATCTTCTTTTCTCTAGATTAATATTGGTAAAGGTTTTTCCTCTCACCAGCTACCTGTATGTATCTTTGAAGAAAGCCTGAAAGATACCTATTATCTATTTTTTTTTTTGCCATGTGCTTCTGAAGGCACAATACTATCCAAAAGTGTTTCCCAAAATGAATTAAAATAAGCATTCTACTTAAGCCAGGAGAAAAATAATTCACATTAAATTAAGCAGGCATTGGAAACAATTATAGTAGAGTGGAAAGAGTAGTTACATATTTACATTGCTTGATACTATGTTCTACACAGTCACGTCAAACATAGCAGTTATGAAAAATAAACACAAGAAGAAACAGCGGAATTTTATTAGATTAAACATCTTTTCCTAGCAGCAGCTCATGGTTCTCTTTAGTCCACTGTCTGTTTTCATTAAACCAATTGTGATTTTTTGAAGCCCTGAGGCACATGACCAAGGACTGGTTTCCATGGTTTGGATAGCTATCCACCTGCATGGGATGCTTGAGGTATTCACACGGAGAAAGGCAGCTGAATTTTCAAGTATCTCCATCTTTTATCACAACCTACTTGATAGAAGGCAGCTGAATTTTCAAGTATCTCCATCTTTTATCACAACCTACTTGATAGAATGGAGTGAAAATCCTGTGTTTGTATGTGTGCGTGTGCGTGTACATGTGCGTGCACACACAGAGCTCTTAATGTGATATATGTGGCTGCAAGTAGTATATATGTACCCTGGGTTTGGTGATACTTAGACCTTGTTTAGAACAGCAAACAGTTTAGAATTAAAACAGAGTTATAAGAAAGTATTTCTGGATTGTCAAACTAAGGACTTCAAAAAAAAAAATCTGCTCTTCCATAAAATGAATAAGAACATAAAGAAACATTGTGAAAATAAGCCTTTTCAGAACTCTGAAAATTGACCCAAATCATTCAACCATCCAAGAACTATTTATTCAAGAAAAATGGCTGAATCTCAATAAAAGCAACGAGCTTTGTGATGTTTTAACTCGCTCTGTTCCCATTCCCCTCTCCCCAGCTCACTGGGAGCCTTACAAACTAACAGCTTTACAACTATAGTAGTTGTGAGAATCGGTAACCTGGCAGCCCCTGGAGGACGCAAAGTGTGTTTTGAGCTCCCTCATTTTTGAGGGAAAATTGAGCTCCCTTATTTTCAGAAAATTGCAATTGTCAATACTTGACCTCCTTAACACCTTCCTGGAAATTTGACCTGCTGGGCTTGTCTTTATTTGAACTCACTCAGAGCTTACTCACTGTGAAGCATCTGTTCCCTGGGCCATTTAAACAAAATAATGGTGCTAGAAAATTATGGAGGCCAGCAAATGGTATGTTAGGTGGGATACTCAGGGAGGTGTTCATTTATAAGGTGATGTTTATTCAGACACCCAACCTAAAATGGTGGAGTGAGCCACGTAGCTATTTGGGGGCAGAAGAAGGGAATTTTAGGCTGAAGTAACAGCATATACTAAGGCCCTGAAGTGGGAGCATGCTTCGTTTCTTTCAGGAGAAGATAACTTGATTCTAATCTTTCTTCTGTCTTTACTGACTCGGGGATTCACTGGCTCTCATGACTTCAATGGCCATCACTACAGTACTCTCCACGAGGCCTCTCCTACACTGTCTCCATATACAGAACTCATTCAGAAAAGTTTTCATGAAATACTGCTTCTGTCAAGGTATTCTCCTGCTTAAGAATGCCTAGGTGATTTCTATTTGCCTACAATAAAAAAAGTCCAAATTCCTCCCCAATTCTCCAAAGCCCTGCACCAATGTGAGCTTGTGTTCTATTTAGCACTTGTGCTGTTTTATAGACTTTGATTCCACTCCTATCCTGACCACTTCAGTTCAGCCTATCATTCTCTCCTGGATGTAATTTTTTTTTTAATCGTGGCAGAATATACATAAATATTACCATTCTAACTTTGAAGTAATTACTGATAATGAAGCTTACTTTTGCCATTTTGTTATTTGTTTTCTTTTTCTTAAAAATATTTTATTTATTTATTTGAGAGAGATAGAGAGAGAGAGAGACAGATCATGAGCAGGGTGGAAGGGCAGAGAGAGAGGGAAAAGCAGACTCCATGCTTAGCAGGGAACTGACCTAGAGCTCCATCCCAGGACACTGAGATCATGTCCTGAGCCAAAAGCAGATACTTAATCGACTGAGCCACCCAGGTGCCCCTGGTATTTGTTTTCTATATGTCTTATATCTTTTTTGTTGTTGTTGTTCCTCATTCCTTTCATGATTGTCCTCTTTTGTATTTGGTTGAGTCTTTTTGTAATGACACATTTTGATTCCTTTCTCATTTCCTTTTGTTTGTATGCTGTAGATATATTCTTTGTGGTTACCACAGGGATTTACATATAACATCCTCAAGTTATAGGAATTTATTTTGTTTTATTTTTTATTATGTTTAGTTAGCTAACATATAGTACCTCATTAGTTTCTGATGTAGTACTCAACAATTCATTAGTTGCATGGAACACCCAGTGCTCATCACAACACGTGTCCTCCTTAATACCCATCATTCTGTTACCCTATCCCCCCATGCCCTTCCCTTTCTTTGTTTGACTTATTTCATTCAGCATAATCCCCTCTCAGTTCCATCCATGCTATTGCAAGTGGTGGGTATTCATCCTTTCTGATGGCTGAGTAATATTCCATTGTATATATGAACCACATTTACCTACTGTTGAATCCCTCCAGTGAATTTTTCAATTCAGTTATTATATTTTTGACCCTCAGATTTCAGTTCATTTTCTTTGAGAAATTTCTACTTGTTAATCTCATTTTGTTTGTATATTGTTTTATGGATTTCCTTTAGTTCTTTGTGTTTTCCTTTAACTCTTTGGGCATATTTAAGACAGTTGTTTAAAAATTTTTAAAAATCTTTGGTATATCCAATACCTGTGTTTTTTCAGGAATGATTTCTGCCCTTTTATTTTCTTCCTTTGATTGGGACATGTTTTCCTATTTCTTTACATGCCTTGTGATTTTTCTGCTGAAAATTGAACATTTGAAAAAAAACACACAGCTCTCCCAATCTTTGTGAGTTGGTTCTACACTAACGCAGACCTTCACTAATTAGAAGGACACCTTGTCAATCTTTGGATCCACCCAGTGTGAACACTTAAGGTCTTCTGTGGTCTTCTGTGAACATGTGTCTTGCCTGGCCCAGTTTTTGTTTTTTTCTACAATTCCTCCATATACATGGATGACTTTAAACATCTTAATTTCTCAAAGAGTCTTACCCCAGCTTCTTCTCATGACCCTAGATGTTCTATTGTATTTTTTCCACCCATATTCTCTTGCCCCAGGTATTGGGAGATCTGTGGTCCTCCTGTGGCTTTCATGAGCTATGCCCACTGTGTATTTCCATGACTTTTCCCACGTTGAGATCTGAGTTAGGTGAAACAGAGTGTCCTCTTTCAGGTATCCATCAGAGATCAGAATGTTGCAAATAATGTGTGCTCTGTTCCCTCTAGTTCAAGAAAGGAAATGAGGAACTGGGCCAGCTCTTCCTTCAGACCTTTCCATACTGCATTAAGGATGAAGTAGAGGCAAGGGTAAATAAAAATGCCATAGGGTCTCCTGTGTGGCTCAGTCAGTTAAGCATATCTGACTCTTCATTTTGGCTCAGGTCATGATCTCAGGGTAGTCAGTTTGAGCTCTGTGCTGGGCATGAAGCCTGCTTAAAATTCTCTCCCTCCTTCTCCCTCTGCCCTTCCACATTGCTCTCTCTTTCTAAAAAAATGCCATGAAATTTCTTATTGCTTTGAATGCGTGTGTGTTTTTTTTTAATTGGGTGTTCACTTTGTTGTTGTAGACCTTTGACTCTTTTTCAGAGCTCCTATAACATTATTTTAGCCAGCCTCTAGTTGTTTCTCATATGTTTCTTTGGGGAAATGTGGACCTACAGCTTCCTAGTCTGTGATCTTACTGATATCACTGTTGGATATGATATTAGGCTTATTTTTGTCCTTCCTTACATGTCATCACTTCTACCCACAGTATCCTTATTTCTCTTTCCTCTACCTATTAGTTTAATGTAATGGTGAAGACTATGGGCTCCAAAGCCAGTCTGACCTCACCTTGAACCAAGATGTGTCACTTACTTGAGATATGATAATGTCACTGAGCCTCAGTTTCTCATCTCTAAGATGAGTATGCAGTAGTAACAATGCTACTTCCATTTCAGGTAATAAGATAATGTCTTTCATGTACAGTCCGAGCATATAGTTATTCCTTAAGGTTAGTTGTTGCTATTGTTATTTTTATTACTGCAGAGAAATACCATTTTTCATTTACTAGCTTTGTGACCTTGGGCAAGTTACTTAACCACTCCAAGATTCAGTCTTGAAATGTGGCTAATTATAGTATGTACATCACAGGAATGTTAAGATTAAATGAGATATTGCCTATGAAATGCTTGTAAAATGTGGGCAGTAGTACCCAAATGAACAGTTAAGTGTTTTAGGGGATGAGCAAAGCTGAAATCCCAGTTGTGTAGAATGATTGGAGTAGTTATGAAAAAGTTAGGATTTAAGTTTGGTCATGAAAAATAAGTATAATTTGTGGAAGTGCCTGGGTGGCCCAGTTGGCTGGGCCTCTGACTCTTGGTTTCAGCTCAGGTCATGGTATCATGGTCGTGGGATGAGCCCTGTATTGGGGTCCACACTCGGCTTGGAATCTGCTTCAGATTCTCTCTCCGTCTCCCTAGGCTCTCTGCCCCTCTGCCCCCTCCATGCTTGTGCACAAGCTCTCTCTCTCTGTCTCAAAAATAAATAAAATCTTAAAAAAACAGTATAATTTGTGGAGTTGGAGAAAGAATGAGTAAATTCAAAGAAGAAGGAACAGTATATGTAAAGTTCAGGGAGGTGAAAATAAGTGGGGTATGTCAGAGAACAGAAAAGGTATTACTAATGTTGAGGCAAGTGTAGGAGCAGATCCGGGACAGATTGCCAGGGCCATTGGTACTATTTATTTATTTATTTGATATTTTATTTATTTATTTGCCAGAGAGAGAGAGAGACAGACAGACAGATCACAAGTAGGCAGAGAAGCAGACAGAGAGAGAGGGGAAAGCAGGCTCCCCACCAAGCAAAGAGCCCAACACGGGGCTCGATCCCAGGACCCTGAGATCATGACCTCAGCTGAAGGCAGAGGCTTAACCCACTGAGCCACCCAGGTGCCCCATTGGTATTATTTAAAGTTACCACTGCTATAACAGATTAACCTTCAATTCTCAGTGGTTTATAATATAATAACTGTTTCTCATTCAACTCATAATCTTCTGGGGGTGTTCCTGGTTGGGTAGCTTTCCACTTATGCCATCATACAGGGACCCAGGATCCTTCCATTTCATGACTCTGGCTCCCTTACGTCCTTGGCATTCTTTCCATCCAGCTGGAGGAAGGGAAAAGAGAGAATGGAATAGTGTGTACAGGAGGTTTTTATGGGTCAGGCCAAGAAGTCATATACGTTACTCCTGTTCACATTTCACTGGCTAGTACTCAGTCACATGGCCACACCTAAATGCAATGGAGGCTGGGAAGCATAGTCTGACTTTGAAGAGTCTATAAGTTTGTTATGATCATTTAATCATATGAAGATGTTTCTTTTTTTTAATTTTTAAAATTTTTTTTTGCACGACACCCAGTGCTCCATGCAATCCGTGCCCTCTATAATACCCACCACCTGGTACCTCAACCTCCCAACCCCCCGCCACTTCAAACCCCTCAGACTGTTTTTCAGAATTCATAGTCTTTCATGGTTCACCTCCCCTTCCAATTTCCCCCAAATCCCTTCTCCTCTCCATCTCCCCATGTCCTCCATGCTATTTGTTATACTCCACAAATAAGTGAAACCATATGATAATCTCTTTTAAAGAAGACATTGATTCTATTTTTGTGCGTCACATTGGCTCTTTATTCTTAAAAAAATCAGTCCAGAAGTGAGATAAAGACCTTTATAGGCTTTAAGTGAAACCGCAAAAAGATGATTGTACTCACACCTATACACAATTTAAAATAAACAAAAGTATCACTAAACTATAAATTAAGTATAATGAAGTTCAAAAAAGTTTTGGGTTTTTTCCCTCCGTGATGACTGCTTTGATTCTTTTTTTTTTTTTTATAAAATGTTTTTTTTTAATTAATTTTTTATTTTTTATAAACATATATTTTTATCCCCAGGGGTACAGGTCTGTGAATCACCAGGTTTACACACTTCACAACACTCACCAAAGCACATACCCTCCCCAATGTCCATAATCCCACCCCCTTCTCCCAAACCCCCTCCCCCCAGCAACCCTCAGTTTGTTTTGTGAGATTAAGAGTCACTTATGGTTTGTCTCCCTCCCAATCCCATCTTGTTTCATTGATTCTTCTCCTACCCACTTAAGCCCCATATGATCTCCCTGATATGAGGAAGTGGTGATGCAACATGGGGGCTTAAGTGCTTTGATTCTTTTTAAAGAAAATTCAGTTTCTTTTTTTTTCCAGAAGCTTTTAATTCTAATTTTGGGGGGGGGCATCTTTGTTGGTGTGTCTGTTTTGGCTATTTATTGGGTAATCCAGTTCAAGTCTAACCTTTCAGAAAATCACCTTAATGTAAAATTATTCTTTGGTTTCACTTTGAGGAGTTTAGGGCAAGTCTGTTGAAGTGGGGGACCATAACTTCACTTCCTTCCTTTCACATGTTGTTTATGGATGCAGGAAAAAAAGAGGCAGTTCAGAGAGATTTAATTCTGACAGAGAACAAGACAACTGCTATTTTCTGGCTTAAGACTTGCTGTACAGACCTGCTCTAGAGAATAATCCAAAGTAGGACCTATTTTTAACAGGAAGAGCCACAAAAGGTAGGGTTTAGATTGAGCTTAGTTTTTGACTCCCCATTAAAGTGGTGATTCTCATTCTGAAATCCAGACCTACAGCTCACCACAAAATAATGGAGTCAAAAATCAAAATCGATCAAGAATTATCAGGAGAATTTAGTTGCTTTCTTAAAAAGCTCTAAATGACATGTGAGAATGAGATCAGAACCAATGTTTCAAGTGCACTTATAAAATTGATTATGTTTCTTCCTTCTTGTTTCTCTTTGTCCTTTATTTTTTATTTATTTCATTATGGTTATAAAAGCAGCTAACCATTTCATTTTTATCATGGTTAAATCGTATGAATCATTCTTATGTAAATAACATTGTGGATGTGGCATTTCTCTGCAGTACTTTAATATTTGATTATAAGATTTAAGACTAAACACTACTGTGTCACTTGAACAGTCATTCCGGCTCAACCTCAGAGAGAATGAGGAGGCAACATATCTAACTTAGAGAAGACACAACAGGCTCCCCAAAGTGATCATGTTGTCTTAATGTGATGATAATCTATACTACAGTGTTGGCATAATAGAAAGTGGCAGAATAGAAAGTTGGCATAATAGAAAGTAAGGAGTACGTATCAGAGGTATCAATAACATCAACATGTGAAGCCAAACAAGGTCATAAGGATGGATTTTATTCAATGAGACATGAGGGAGGGAAGTGGACATGTCCTCTAAGTCATATGATCAACACTAGGCACTAAGACTAGAGGACTTGGCTGCTGGGTGACTATGGCCCAAGGAGGTAAAGGTAAGAATCCAAAATGTCTTACTCCAAAATTTCAAGCTTACATGACTGGGGAGACAGAAGAAAAGGGAAAATTTAGGGGAAATAGTGGGTTAAAATTGAAATAAGGTTGATTTGGGGGTGGCCAAGGACCATTGACATGGGTAGTGTAGAGCTTGGATTTAGAGAAATAGGGCCACAGGGAGATTCCTGCTGGAGCCAGAGTTGGGAGTCATGTAGCAGATAGAAAACTGGGAGAAGAGTTTCTTGAAGAAAACTACATAGATTCAAATGAACAGATTGGGGAACATAATACAGGTAAAGAAATACCATGGTACAGACAAAAGCAAAACAAAAAATGAAAGCAACAAAACCAAAAAGCATATATTCTTGTCCTCTAAAGTATACTACCCTCCAACCATTCCTTCATGGGTTCCTGGATCTAAAGCATAGCAAGGGAAATTGAGATTCTACCAGAAGACACATTACCACACATGTCTCCAAAAAAGAGATCTACATGGTACAAAAACAGTGAAATGTTTATGTCTCATGAAGGAAATGTTAAAAAGCAAGGTTTTTTTTTTTGTTTTCTTTTGTTCTACTTGTATGTTTCTAGAATGTTGTAATTAGGATATAATCCAACCTTTCAATACACAGTTGACCTTTGAACATGGGTCTGAACTGTGTAGGTCCACTTATACGTGGCTCTTTTCCAATAAATACAGTGCAGTACTGTGAATGTAATTTCTTTTCCTTATAATTTTGTTTCTTTTTAAGAAATATTTATTTATTTATCTATTTGTTTATATATTTGAGAGAGAGAGAGAGAGAGAGTGGAGGAGGCACAGGGAGAGGCAGAGGGGGATGGAGAGAGAGAGCTTTAAGCAAATTCCACATGCAGTGGGGAACCCAACACAAGGCTCAGTTTCATGACCCTGAGATCATGACCTGAGCTGAAACCAGGAGTCGGATGCTTAACTGACCACCAATCAGGCACCCCTCTTCCTTATGATTTTCTTTTTTGGGTGGTAAAGATTTGTTTATTTATTTTAGAGAGAAAGAGAGTCAGCACGTGGAGGGAGGAGCAGAGGGAGATAATCCTTCAAGCAGATTCTCCACTGAGCCCAGAGCTAGACACAGGGTTCAATCCCATGACCCATGAAATCATGACCTAAGCCAAAACCAAGAGTCGGATGCTTAAATGACTGAGCTATCCACGCAGTCCCCATGTCTTATGATTTTCTTAATAACATTTTATTCTCTGTAGCTTACTTTATTGTAGGAATATAGCATATAATACATGGAACATACAAAATATGTGATAATCAACTGCTAACGTTATCAGTAAGGCTTCTGGTGAACAGCAGGCTCTTAGTAGTTAAGTTTTAGGAGACTCAAAAGTTTTATGTGGATTTTCAACTGTGTGGGGGTTTGGTACCCCTAACCTCTATGTGGTTAAGGGTCAACTTATATATATATTCTGTATTGGTGAAAAAGAGTAAATTGGCTAGAACTAGGATCCAAAGCCTAGGCCCCTTGCTTTTTCTCCTTGACTCACTTTATTTTTTTAATCCTTTTGAAAAGTATTTTAACACCATCGAGAATATGTGAAAGATTTATGGAAAATCAGGACTCAGCACTAATTTTGGGTCACATACTTATTCAGTGTGTAGAGTATGTTAATGTTTCTCTTCTGTACTTCTATCTTAATGGGTGTATTATTTGGGTAAAAAACTAGACTTTACGCTGTAATATAGACTATTAGGTGTTAACTCCAAAACAAATTTGTTTTTACTGAGATTCAAAAGAGGTTTGTTTATATGTTTGAAATTAAGACTCATTTTCCCCAGATCAAACACATATTTTTGATGTATTTTCCACTCACGAACAATTGCCATCTAAATAGAAAAATATACACTCAAGTTAAGCAAGCAATGCATCCTTATTGATACAGAGGATTTCTGGCAGAAAGTCATTTATCGTGTAGCTCTCAATTCCCGTTTTGCTGAAGGCCTTCCTTTTAAAGAGAATCTCTGTCCACTTCAGTAGATATCCACTGAAATAACCACTTTCAGTTGAGGCAGTGTTTTTATTGTTTTTCTCCAGCTATTTGGTTGATTTGTTGCTCTACAGTTGTTTGTCACTATGCACAGTTGACCATAACAAATAACCACTGTAAAATCTGCTTTCAACATGGAAAAATGTCTGAATTAATTTTCCTGGTAGAGGCTCAGAAACCAGGAACCAATCAATGTCTGTTTTAGGGTGTTATGGCCACCAATTCCTTTATACTCTCCTGATAAACCCAAACAGCAACCACTACAACAACCCAGCTGTTGTGAGCACCATAGGAAATACATCACTTACCTTGTTTCATTGAATCCTTACAACGGTCCACCAAGATGATTACTATTACATTCCTGTTTTGCAAAAGAAGCTGATTTAAGTTATTTGTTTCAAAGTCACAAGGCAAGTGGCAGAGTTGGGCCAGGAATACAAGCTGATCTAATACCAAGGTCCTGGCTGCTCTATTTCTTCTCAAAGTTATGTTGTACTATAGACATCCCAAATAACTTGAAAAAGGAGAAAATATGGTGGAAACTGTGATGAAGATATCTCAAATATTTTCTCTGACTGTGATGGTTTATTTACATTCAAAGAGTCAAAATGGTTTGCAAGATTTTACTTTACTCCTTGCCCCCACCCCAAGTTTGCTGCTTAATTATATATCTAGAAGTAAATGCCAAGTGGATCAATTCAGGTCTTTATCAGAATTGTGTCAAATATCATCTTCACAGTGAAGTCTACCTTGCCTGCTGTATTAAAAATAGCACCATTCCCCTACCCCCAATACTCCCTATTTGTCTTCATTGATTTAATCTTCTCTTTAGCACTCACTGACATCTAATATACTATGGCACTAACCTGTTTATTTTGTTCGTTATTTCCTAACCAGGATGTAAGCCCCTACAGGGGCAAGAATCGCTCATTATAGTGTCCCAAAAATTGTGTCTAAAATTGTGTCTTATACATGATACTTTATGTGGGAAACCCAAAGAACTCCAAAATTGCTAGAACTCATAACAGGAATCCAGCAATGTGATAGGATATAAAATCAATGCACAGAAATTAGTTGTAAATCTATACACTAGCAATGAAACAGAAGAAAGAGAAATTAAGGAATCAATCCCATTTACAATTGCACCAAAAACCATAAGATACTTAAGAATAAACCTAACCCAAGAGGTAAAGGATCTGTATTCTGAAAACTACAGAACACTCATGAAAGAAATTGAGGAAGACACAAAGAAATGGAAAAACCTTCCATACTCACGGATTGGAAGAAAAAATAAGGTTAAAATGTCTATGCTACCCAGAGAAGTCTACACATTCAATGCAATCTATCAAAAAACCATTGACATTTTTCACAGAGCTGGAACAAATAATCCTAAACTTTGTATGGAACAAGAAGAGACCCCAAATAGTCAGAGGAATGTTGAAAAAGAAAACCAAAGCTGGTGGCATTACAATTCTGGACTTCAAGCTGTATTATAAAGTTGCAATCATCAAGACAGTATGCTACTGGCACAAAAACAGACTTATAGATGAATGGAACAGAATAGAGAACCTAGAAATGGACCCTCAACTCTGTGGTCAACTAATCTTTGAGAAAGCAGGAAAGAATATCTAATGGAATAAAGAAAGTCTCTTCAACAGATGGTGTTGGGAAAATTGGATATCCACATGCAGAAGAATGAAACTGGACCACTTTCTTATACCATACACAAAAATAAGCTCAAAATGGATAAAATATCTAAGCGTGAGGTAGGAATCCATCAAAATTGTAGAGGACGATGCAGACAACAATCTCTTTGACCTTGGTTGCAGCAACTTCTTGCTAAACATGTCTCCAAACGCAAGAGAAACAAAAACAAAAATGTACTATTGGGACTTCATCAGGATAAAAGCTTCTGCACAGCAAAGTTAACAGTCAACAAAACTAAAAGGCAACTGATAGCATGGGACAACATATTTGCAAATGACATATCAGATGAAGGGATAGTATCCAAAATCTATAAAGAACTTACCAAATTCAACACCCAAAACCCAAAAAGTCCAACCAGAAATGGGCAGAAGACATAAACAAACATTTCTCCAAAGTACTTGGCATATAAAAGTCAGTGGATGTTATAATCATCATCATCATCATTACTATTATAATATTATGAGTCTTTACATATTTTATCATGAGTATTTGACATTTACTACTCAAAACTGTTGTGGCTTTAGGAGACGACCAAACCAAGGTCTATGGGTGAAAACATGGGGTGGGGGCCACTATGAGAATTATGGCCAGAAACCATGAACTACTTTTGTGGGGTTGCCCAATTAAATGTTGACACAAGTAACTACAGGATGCAGTGGATTTTTGAAAGTTTTCTGGATTCTGGACAGACTAGAACAATGGACAGAGTTGAGTAGGGAAAGGCAGTCCATCTGAAGTTTTAAATTTTGGCACTGAGGTTCATCTCTCCACATACATTACTACTCTCCTTTTATACAGACAAATGGCTGAGTATAATTCCTTACACAGAATGGTTTTAGCAACTAACTAATGAGCAAGACAGAGGGGAAGAAAAATGGTGGAATTGGTAAATGAAGTCAAGGCCATCATCACCATTTTAGGTTCTGACCAGAAGATACGAAGTTTCTTGGTGACTACACATGACAGACAAAGAGAGAGAGCTGGAACTCAACACAAAGTCTGTTCACTAGGTCATTGCAGGCAGGGTAGTCAGGGTGAGTGGTACTTGAAAATCAACTAGTCATCATGAAGTAGATCTCTTTACATGCAGCGGAGGCCCTAGGTCCTACTGAGATCTGATCCTGGGGAAAAATTTGAACAAATACAAGAGTAGCAGGGAGGATCACTCTATGAAGGGAGTATTTGAATGATTATCTGATTTGGTGACAGAAGGATCTTGAAGGTATGATTAGAACATGTGGAATTGTTTGTGGGGAGAAAGGAATTCAAGTCCAGGAGAATAAGGTAGGCAAAGCAGTGGAGTTGAAAAAGCACAGAGAGGCTGAAATGTCAGGGTGGAATAGTTCAGTGATGTGGGTCAAGGCTGGAAATGTATGTTGGGGCCATGTTGTGAGTGGTTGGAATACCAAGCTGAAGAGTTTTAGGATTAATTCAAAATAGGAAACTGTTCAAAGTTTTAGCATAGAAGCACAACTTGCTTAGAGCTATGCCTTAGAACAGATTAATTTGTTAGCAAATTGGAGGGTAGCTTTCAAAGTTGTTAACCGGAGACAGAAAAACCAGTTTAGACAATTGCTGCTGTCTGGACAGAAGAGAATTTGGGACTAAACTGGGATTGTGGCAGTAGGAATGGACATGAAAACCAAAGCCAAAGCATTTAAGTAAGTCTGGCAGAGAATAGCATCTGATTGGCTCCAAGACAGATGAGATAGGCACAGATTTGGAGGGTCTGTGCTGTGGGGAAGAAATGGGCAACATTTCCCTTATGTGAGAACGTGGACAAGAGCTTACCATTGAGTCCAAGACACTCATTTAGTAAAAATTCTTTCATAGGTAGAATCAGTTTTAAAAATAAATGGAAAAAGCAGCCCACCTTTGCTTCTTTGGATACTCTGTCAATTTGAAATAATTCCAATTATTTACCTAGATTCAAAAAAATACCACCACATTCTGGTTTCATGATGGTACAAAAGAGACACTTTTAGACCCAACTTTTGAAAAAAGACCCAATTTTCAGGACAGCCAAATGCAACTAAAGACAGAGACTGGAGTACATTCAATTTTGCTGTATTTTTGAGGCCACAGAAGTTCAGAGCAACCAAAGTGAATTGAGAGGAACCAAGAAAGCCAAATAAAACAGTTAAGAGTTGAGTGTCAAGAAAAGCTTCATGACCATGCTTAAATTGGAGCCTTTAGTTAAGAGGCACTGCAGGCAAAATTGCAAGTAGCCTTGAGCCTTTTTAGAAATGGCCAGTGTTTAAAATCATACTCATCTAACCTGCTTATGTGAGACTTCTCATCTTGAGAAGACTTAGGAAATGCTGACCTCAGATTTCCCCGTGTGTCTTTTTAGCGTAAGTTAGATACACTGGAAAGCAAAGACATGCAGCCTGGCTACTGGGAACAATTTCTTGAACAGCTGGAGAGAAATATGGTTCATCTAATTCACACAAAACCTCCTTTCAGGTAGATGTCTTATTTTGGTTAGGTTGAGAACTTTTTGAACTGTTCAAATGTTACTTTTGTTCTGATTCTTCCAAGCCAAATACTCTCTTTGGGGTGAGTGACTCAAGGTTGAGAGAGTTATAAGAAAGGCCATTAGGCTTGGGCCTACTCAACACTACGGGAAGATCTGCAATTAGCCTGCTGAGACTGTGAATATCTAATGTGAACATAAGCAGAGCAAAGAATTATTAAAAAAAAAAATGGACCCTGGGATCATGACCTGAGCCGAAGGCAGAGGCTTTAACCCACTGAGCCACCCAGGCGCCCCTCTTCTTCATTTTCTTAATGAGAGTTCTGTAGTTCCTTAAGTACAGAACCTTTATCTCTTTGGTTAGGTTTATTCCCAGGTATCTTGTGGTTCTTGGTGCTATAGTAAATGGAATTGATTCTCTAATTTCCCTTTCTATGTTTTCATTGTTACTGTATAAGAAAGCAACTGATTTTTGTACATTGATTTTGTATCCTGCCATATTACTGAACTGCTGTATGAGTTCTAGTAGTTTGGGTGTGGAGTATTTTGTGTTTTCCATATAAAGTACCATGTCATCTGCGAAGAGAGAGAGTTTGAATTGCCAATTTGAATGAAGCAACATTGCATTATAGTTACAAACATACATGATGCCTTAGACATACCTGATTTCAAATCTGGTTCTACCACTTATTACCTATATGACTGAAGGTCAATTAATTTCTCTGATGCTTGAAGTCATCATATGTAGAATCTCTCTCTCTCTCTCTCTCTCTCTCTCTCTCTATATATATATATATATATATATATATATAGTATTAGAATCTATGTCAAATGGTAGATGTGATGATTAAATAAACTAAGAACACTGTGTCTATCTCAATGCCTGACACATAGTAAGCACTCAGTACTTGTTAGAAATTATGTAAATCAGCTCTGATTAGGTTGGAGGAGGGATGTCACACTTGTGGAGGGCAGAGGTAGGGTAAAGGTGTATAGAGGCCTGCCAAATGCTCCAAGCAACATCTCTGCCTGTCACTGACACCATCAAGTACAAATGGATCTGTTTGATTATATGTTCCAACTGGCAAAGCAGTTTGTACAACAGCCTGGACTTGTAGACCCATTTCTTGCTCTGGGCCTCCCTCAAAAAGGCAGATTTAGGGATCACTCCATAATAGGCTAGCGTAACACATCCAAATGGGGTAATATGTTGCCTTCAAAATCCAGGAAGGATTTCCCACAGGGTGTTTTGACCTTTTCTTGGTTGTAGGAGGGGCCAGAGACAACGTGTATCTTCCACTTTAAAAGGGATATTTTGAGTCCCATATTAGGCTCCCTGCTCGGTGGGGAGACTGCTCCCTGCTCCCTGCTTCTCCCTCTGCCTGAAGCTCCCCCTGCTTGTGTTCATGCTCTCTTTCTCTGTCAAATAAATAAACAAATAAATCTTTTAAAAAAGACAAGTAAGACTTGGAAAGCTATAAAATAATAAAATAAAAACAAAATGAAAGGGATATTTCAAAATGCCCCATACCACTTGATCCCTAGAAATTTCACTGAAGTAGAAGGTACCTGAATTTTTGTTAGATATATTTCTTACCCTCTGATATGCAAATGTCATACAATAAGGCTAGTGTAGTTGATACTTCTTGTTTACTAAGTAGAGTCAGCCTAATGTCATCAATGTAATGGACCCATGTGGTAATTTGTGCAAGTTGATCAAGATCCTTATGAACTAAATTATGACATAATTGTCAGAGAGTTGATATCTGCTTCTGGTGGTCTTTACTGACAGGAATGAAGAAGAAGGCATTTGTGAAATAATTGCTGTATACCAAGCTCCAGGGGACATGTTGATTTGCTCAAGCAAAGAAACCATATCTGGTAGAGCAGGTGCAAATTATAGTCACTGCCTGGTAAAGTACACGATAATCCACTGCCATTCTCAGTGATCCACCTGTCTTCAGCATAAACCAAATAGGGGAGTTGAATGGGGATGTCGTGGGAATCACCACCCCTGCATCTTTCAAAATCTTCATAGTAGTGCTAATCTCTGCAATTTCTACAGGAATGCAGAATTGCTTTTGATTTACTATTTTTTGAAAACTCTCTATAGGCAGTTCTAATGACTTCTGCTTAGGCTTTCCTACTATAATAGCTTTCACTCCACCAGTCAGGGAATCAATGTGGAGATTCTGCCAGCTGCTTAGTATGTCTATTCTAATTATGCATTCTGGAACTGGGGAAATAAGCTCAGAATGAATAACCCACTGTACCCACCATGAGATGGACTGGAGCTATATTTCCATTGATCATCTGATCTCCAGAAACCCCTACTTTGACTGGTGGTCCGTAGTGATGTCTTGGGTCTCCTGGAATTAGTGTCAATTCAGGTAGTCCTAAAAACATTGGATTATTTCCATTCCTCAATGCACAGTTACCCTGCTAAAAGACTATGGGTCCCTTTGGGGAAGGGTGGGAGAAAGATTAACAGTATACATTTTCGGTAGTATACCAGGGTCCTTCCTCAAGGGGACCCAGTCTCCCTTTCATTCAAAGTGTTCTGGGTCTGTAAACTAGTTCAAGTCTGGGAATTGATTGAAGGGCTATGGATCTTTGTTTTTATGATTCAGGTCAGACTTTTGTTCACTTGACTTACATTTTTGCTTATACAGATTAAGTAACAATTTAATGGACTTTCTATTTCACTTCTAGGAATACCATGATCAATTAGTCAGTGCCAGAGCACTACATGAGCTAGACTATTTTGATTGCTGCTTTGATTCTGCTATCCATTATGGTCAACATGTTCATGTTTCCTTTGTGATTGAGTGCTGCCATTTGACCCCTTCCACCCTGGGATTCAACTAGTTCCATTTTATTTAGGTGTCCCAGTTCAGTGACCATAGTTCCCCTTGTAAGATCTGGTGTATGGAGAATAGTTATCACAAAGCTTTCCAAGGATGCCAGAGCTCCCCTCACAAACTTATTTGTCATAGTACTGGTTAAAGGTATGTCTTCTCAACCCCCTCAGGGTAGCTGAGTAGTTTTCATATGACAAATCCATGCTAACATCCCAATCTCCCTAAGCCTTTGAATTCCTTCCTCTGTATTAAGCCAAGGGAGATCTAGCATTCCTAACTTGCTCACAGCAAGCCACCCTTTGGTCCATGTTTCAGCCAACCAACCAAACAAATGGTTAGAGCTCTTTCTGACTCCCTAAGCTGCAACAATAAATGCAGAATCTCTGCTTAGTGAATCTATACCAAATTTTGCTTGATCCAACTTCATGTTCCTTCCACTGCTATCCCACACTCCTAATATCCATTCCCACACATGTTCCCTAGGTTTTTGTCTGTATACATTAGAACACTCAGGTAGTTCTTTTGGAACAAAATGTACCTACCCATGGGCCACTCTGCACCTCACCTTTAGGCGCTTGGTGGAACTTGAAATCTAGTTATAGGGTCCAAAATTGAAGTAAGGGAGTAAGGGAGTGTATCATGAGGAGATTTGGCATTGTCTTGCATGGCAACTGCCTCAGGGGAGGCCATTATACTTCCCTCAGACAATGCAAGGTTAGTCCCACGAAAGGGGTAGAGGAGCCACTTTTACAGGGAGCAAGGAGGCTCTTTC
This sequence comes from Mustela erminea, assembly GCF_009829155.1. Classification (NCBI taxonomy): domain Eukaryota; kingdom Metazoa; phylum Chordata; class Mammalia; order Carnivora; family Mustelidae; genus Mustela; species Mustela erminea. The sequence goes on from NC_045635.1 coordinate 92,041,242, forward strand.
CACAAATTGTGAAGAAGTCTCTTCCACCGACAAAAGAGACTCATCAATATTTAGGGACTTTTGTCTCTAGCTTCATCAGTGTCTTCCTACACATCCCCATTCCAAATTTCAGGATATCATTCCTTCTCATCAATGCCTGTGTGTTAAAAGTAGACACACCAGGAGGCTAGGAATTAAAACTTGAATTGTAGTTCAGTCTGTCACAGGGTGAGATAGATTCTGTGTTTGATTTTCAACAGTTTCAACCCCACAGCCCACATGGAAGCCATTGGGGCATTTATGTGGCACCTGAACTGAGCTGGGAATTCAAGCCCTTGAGCTCATCTTTTTGTTTTCCTGCTTTGTCTGATGACATGGAGCCAAACCAGCCAATCTCATTATACTCATTAATTTGACCAAAATGTTTGAAACTGGCATACACATAATCAATCACATCCTTGCTTCTTATAAGTGGATGATGAGAAACATCCAATGGTAGTATTTTGCATATCTATATTGCCAGATCACACCACAGGTTATCTGTGCTCTCTTTATTACTGCGAATAATGTCATTAACATCTTTAAATCTAATCAGATCAGAGAGATAATTCCAGAAACCCCAGAACCAATTCAGAAAAATCCTTAAAATTCTGTTCTCCTACAGCCACTCTTGGCAGCAAAATCTACATTAGTCAAGTTTTTCAGAGAAACAGAACCAATAGGATATGTGTGTGGGGAGTGTGTGTGTGTGTGTGTGTGTGTGTGTGTGTGTATGTGGATTTATTATAAGGATTTGGCTCATGTAATTATGGAGTCCGACAAGTCCCAATATCTGTAGTCAGCAAGCTGGAGACCCAGGGAAACCAGTTGTGTAGCTCCAGTCTGAGTCTGAGGACCTGAAAACTAGGAGAGTTGATAGTATAGTTCCAGCCTCAAGGTCAGCAGGCTGAAACCCAGGAAGAGCTGATATTTCCGTTTGAGAGTGAGGGAAGAAACTCAAGGCAGTCAGGCAAGAGGAGTTCCCTCTTACTCAAGGGAAGGTCATTCTTACTGCTCTTCTTAGATCTTCAACTGATTGGATGAGGCTCATCCAGGTCAGGGAAAGGAAACTGGTTTACTCAGTCTACTGGTTCAATTGCTAATCTCATTCAAATACCTTGGGGTGCCTGGGTCAGTTGGTTAAGCATCTGATTTTGGCTCAAGTCATAATCGCAGGGTCTTGGAATTGAGCCCTACATTGGGTTGGGTTTGCAGTGGGGAGTTTGCTTCTTCCTTTTTCTCTATCCTCCCCTGTTTGTGCTCTCTCTCTTTCAAATAAATAAATAAATAGAATCTTTAAAAAAATACCTTTGCAGACACACCTGGAGTAATGTTTGACCAAATGTCTGGGCTCTCCATGGCCCAGCCAGGTTGACATGTAAAATTAACTATCACAGTATTTTAATAACAAAAACTGGTTTTCAATTGACACTGTTAAGAAAATGAGAAGACATAACAGACTTTGGGAGAAAATATTCTTAAAGATCTTTACTTGGCATTATAAAGAGCTCTTACAATTCAATAATAAGAAACAAAACAGCTCAATTTTTAAAAATGGGCAAATGACTTGCATACTTCATCAAAGAATATATATGAATGGCTAATTGGCCGAAACATACCTGAAAAGGTGTCTAAAGTAATTAGTCACTAGGGAAATGCAAATTAAAATCAATTAAAATCACAATGAGATACCATTTCACAGCCACTAGAATGAATAATATTGGAGAGACTACAATAACACAGGTAGATGAGGTTGTAGGACAACTGGAACTCTCGTACATTACTGGTAGGTATTAAAATGGCACTGCCCTGGGTGTGGTGCAAAAACAATGAATACTGTTATGCTGAAAAGAAATTAAAAAAATAATAATTAAAAAAATAAAATAAAATGGCACTGCCACTTTGTAAAACAGTTTGGCAGTTTCTTATGAAGTTAAACATACATCTACCATGACTCAGCAGTGCCACTTGGAGGCATTTATCCAACAGAAATGGAAACATGTGTCCACACAAAGACTTGTGCACAAATGTTCATAGAAGCTTTATTCATAACAGCTGGAAGCTGGAAATGATCTAAATGTCCATAAACTAGTGATTAGACAAATGTGGCATATCCATATATGGAATACTACTTGGTAATGAAAAGGAATAAATAACTATTGGATACTGGGAATGGCAGGGGTGAATTTCAAAATTGGCATGCTGAATTAAAGAAAGAAGACACAAAAGAATACATACTATATGCCTCCAAATATAACACAGTCTACTCAGCCCAAACTAATCTATGATATCTAAATAACACCACCAGTTGTTTTGGTCTTGAGGGAGATGGACTGCAAAGGAGCACGAGGGAACATTCCTGTGTGGTGAAAATGTTCCAAAGCTTAATTGGTGGGATTGTGACATGAATATATACATTTATCAGCAGATCACACATTCAAATAGGTGCATTTTATTGCCATGGACATTATACCTCAATAAAGTTAATTTGTAAAAAATATTGAATATAAAACTTCAGTAGATACATACAGCAATAGACTAGACATCACTGAAGGGAGAATTGCTGAACTGAATAAGAGATTTTATTCAATGAGATCTCTCAATGGGGAAATCACCCAAGATGCAGGACAGAGAGCTAAAGAGAGAGAAAATATGAAAGGTAAAAGAAGAGGTTGTAATGTTTATGTCTAATGGGAGTTCCAGGAAGAGAAAATGGAGGTAATGAAGAGGCATAATTTTAGTGGCTGAGAATTTTCCAGAATTGAACCTAGACATAGGTGAAGATGTCCAATGAAATCCAAGCAGGAGAAATAAAAACAAATTAACTTTTAGCCACGTCACTATAAGGCTTCAAAACATTGGCTCTGGCAGCCCTTTAGGATTTTAAGTGCCCTTGCTGATTCTTTTCCAGGTTGCCTTTCTCTCTACCTGAAACTTCTTTTGACTATCTCCTCCTCAGAGAAACTGATGAGCTTGAAGGGGAAATCTGAAGAGCATGGTCACTGAGCTTCTAGAAGTTTCTTTTTCTTTCAATCTCATCCTCCACAGAGATCTGGCAGATGTCTGCATTCCAGGCACTCTCATATTTTCATTTTATATCTGTTTGGGTAAGAAAAATCTTTGGCTTTCCTGAGAAGATTTCAGGCACAGAAATAGGGAAGACTAGCTAATTTGTACAAAAGGATCTTCCCAGAACACTGAAACAATACTCCCTAAATGGCCACTGTTCTATGCAAGCCCAAGACTGGCTGCTGGACCACTGTGAACCCTATCTCTATATCTAGGGCTTGTAGCTCTCTCAATCTCCTCTTCCTTCTATCATAAATGTACAACCCTTTCACTGCTCCTTAGTATCTCTTAAGGGTAGGCCAGGAAAAGGAGATGAAATTTAAAGGAGTCAATCCAGCTTCTTGAGAGCTGCTCTTGCTTCTGTAGAGGAGGAGGTTGAAAATGTGGCAGACTGATTTTTAAGGTCTTAAATAACGGTGGACTCTGATGATCTGGGCCCTTTATGCAGCTCTTCTCTACGTCTTCACTGGCAAGTCGGGCAGTAGCAGATGCTTTATGTCTTTTCTTTTCTTCCTTCCTTCCTTCCTTCCTTCCTTTCTTTCTTTCTTTCTTTCTTTCTTTCTTTCTTTCTTTCTTTCTTTCTTTCTTTCTTTCTTTCTTTCTTTCTTTTATTGTGTTCAGTTAGCCAACATATAGTACGTCATTAATTTTTGATGTAGTGTTCAACGATTCACTAGTTGTGTATAACACGCAGTGCTCATCACAACACGTGTCATCCTTAGTACTCATGACCCGGCTACTCCATCCTGCCCACCCCCAGTACAGGTGCTGGATATGAAGGTGAGCACTTGTCATGATGAGTACCGGGTGTTGTATGGAAGTGTTGCATCCTTAGATTCTACACCTGAAACTAATATTCCACTGCATGTTAACTGCATTTGAAATGAAAATTTGGAAAAGGAAAAAAAAATTAAAAAATATTTAAACTAGCAACATAGCAGGGAGGACATGGGGACTTAGAGTGGAGAAGGGAGTTGGGGGAAATTGGAAGGGGAGGTGAACCATGAGAGACTATGGACTCTGAAAAACAATCTGAGGGTTTTGAAGGGACGGGGGGTGGGAGGTTGGGGTACCAGGTGGTGGGTATTATAGAGGGCACGGATTGCATGGAGCACGGGGTGTGGTGCAAAAATAATGAATACTGTTATGCTGGAAATAAAAATAAATAAAAAAAAAAGAAAAAAAATATTTAAACTAAACCTACCAACCAACCAGCCAAAAAACCATTACAGCCAGTTCTCAATCTAAAGGAGAAAGAAAAATTTTACATAATCACACCATTAGGAGTGTAACTTTTTCTCCCCCCAGAAAAAAAACGTGAGATTGGCATGTCAGGAATGCAAATGTTTGTCTGTATCTGCGGATTCCAGCCTTTCTCACAGTCCCCTTGCTAATTGTTCTGCCAGGCAGGCTTTTGCCTTTTACAAAACAAACCTGACCTGTGTGTCACTGCCCTTTTTAACAAAATTCAATCTCAAAAAATAAAATAATGAAGGTGCCCTTAAAGGACGTATGGATAGAAAAAAGAAAAGGCTTAAGTCAATAGAAATTGAATAAGAGGTTGGAACCTTGGGGTAAAATTACACATAACTAATTGGAATTCTTTTCTTTTCATGAGATAATAAAATTAGGCTCCTTAATAACTATTCCTTGGGATTAAATGAATGGCCCGAGGATACTGAGAGGGGAAGACAGGGCTAGTCTGTAGTGATTAGGAGACCCAAGTCTGTTGCCACAGTTACAGAGAAAATGCTCGACTATATTTTCTGAAGAGTCAAATGGTTTACTGGCGGTTTAACAGAAGTGATGGACCAGTTTTAACCAGAAGGACAGAATTATTTGAGTCTGTTTAGAGAGGGCACAATCTAGGGGGGGGAAAAAAAGACTAACTCAAATCAACCATCCATACATTTACGTTTCCATGGCATCAAGCATGAGGAATGGGGGAAACAGCTGAATGATGGATTCAATTTAGCTTTTTTACCTGGATGCCTCTGCAAATACTCTGAGTCTTTTAAGGGCACTTACCATGCTTGATATGTCATTTCTCTTCCACACAGCACTTACCATGTAAGAGCCTACAGTGACCGCTTGATCAAATGGTCAGTAGGATAGTTGACTGTTCTGTATAAAGGATTTAAGTTTGCATCAGTCTGCAAAAGTGTGTCTATACACAGTCCCCAAAGACTCCTGTTTCTATTCTTTGTTGGAGGGTTGCTGTTGGGTAGTGGCTTTCCTCTAGGAATGGCATTTCCTGCCCCATCTCACCAATTCAATGTTAGAGGAATTGCTTTGTGTCATTTTCTGGCCAGAGTGGTTAAGAAGCAGCAACTTTAGTCTACCTCCCTGTCTATTGGCTGAATGGAGGGAACTCTGAAGGACCAAGCATGAGATAAAGGGAACTGAGCCCCCCCATGGGACACTTGCACATCCAGGAACACTCCCATTGGACTTTGAAATACTTTTACTTTGCTAGGCTACCCAGAGCCTGGAGAATATATGTTAGAGCAGCTATACATATCTTAACTGATACACTGTGAATTTTAACATCTAAGGGCTAGACTGATCTCTGGGAGGCCACTTTTGTGGAGTCTGAATGGTGTCAGCAGAGAGGGGTAACAAGACCTTCTGGTAGTTCTCCGTGGCCACAGCACTGTCACTGGGGAACCGAGCTGGATATCTTCTATTTGCCCTTTCCAAGTCTCCTCTCCACCCCTTTCCTCCCTGCTCTCTGCCCTCTGTAATTTGAACTATATGGATTACATCAAGCAGCCCTCTTGCCCTCTGGCATGTGACAGGGTTTGGCTAATAGGAAGCTCCCCCAGGAGGTCAGAGGGAATGAGGAGCATGAGGTCAGAGTCTTGATTGCCTTGGCTTTTCCTTGTGAAGTTTCCTGGAGGTGGTTGTATCCCTCCACCAGTGGCCTTCTCCACACCTCCCTCCTCTGCCTTCCAGAAACCACTGTTTGTCTTGTGCCTAAAGAGGATTAGGGTTAGTGATAGCTGTGTTACTCCTAGCTCTGGACTACTGTGCTATCCATTATGGGTCCCCTATATCCCATTCACTTTTATATAAATAGCCCCTTTTATGTGTCAATTATCTCTCAGTGATGCCGGGGATGGGGATAGCCCCTTAATTCAACCTCTCTCCAATTCTCCTGATTTGAATGTGCCATCTGTTTCTTGTTGAAAGCCTGACTGAGACAGGGAACCAGGATTAGATGCTCATGAGATAGTCTCCATTAGTTAATATGAATGGGGCCCGTTGGATCTGCCAGTCTTATCCAATCCTAGTTGTGTAAACTTTGGGGTAAGACTTCTCATTTTCATAGCAGCCACAGTGGCTGGCAGAGGACATTGAATTTTTACCCTAGCAGAGGTATCGAAAGTTGTTGTAGCCTAAAACAGTTGGCTTCAAGTTTGACACTTCTTAAAAATATTATATACGTAGGTGAATTGTGCTTTCTACTATATTTGTGCTTTAAAGAAGTATGGTAGTGATGAGCACTCGGCATTGGTTCAATTTAGCCTTCAAATTAGGCTATTTCTATTGCTTATTAGCTATGACCTTGGACAAGTCACTTTGTCTCTGTAAGTCTCACTTTCCTCATCACTAAAGTAAGGATAAAAATATTATTCCCCTCATGTAGTTGTATTGTGGACTAAATGCTGGACTCCTATTAAGTGCTCAGTAAATTCTAGTTCCATATAATTATATATGCCTGACTAAAATTGATGCTTCAAGAAGATGGACCTTGTGTAGCTTCTAAATTCATATACCCTCAGTAGCTAAATGACACTCATTCCAGTTTGAGAAGCAAGCATACATTTGTACGAAGTCTAAAGTTATGTTAGGAAAAGAAAAACCAATATAAGGGTCAATATTACTGATTTTTGATTGCTGATATTTGATGTCTCAGAAGAAAGAGAGGAAGGAAAGAAAGAAGGAAGAAAGGAAAGACTGATGGAGGGAGAGAGGCAGAGGGACAGTGAGAAAGAGAGGCATGTCATCTTGAAGAGGTTGTATAGCATAACAGTTAAGGACATAAGCCAGGTTCAAAATCCTGACTATTGCTTATTAACGGTGGGAACCTTGGGCAACTTAACCTCTATGTGCTTCAGTTTCTTCATCTATAAAATGGGGCGTAAAAATGGTATCTGTCCCACAGGATTGTCCTAAAGATTACAGGAGTCAAAAGTAAAGTGATTACAACAGTGCCTGGAACACATTAAGCACCGTGTAAATGTTTATTATTATTTATTATCTCTTGGGGAAATGCAGAATTTAGTTTTACTTCTTTATGCATCATTTTTATTTTGAATTACATATGGAGGGACACACTATACATTTTTCAAGTGCTTAGTGTCATTAACGATTTTAATCAGGCCTTGCCCTGCTTCAAAGCATTTCTTGTGTTTGGAATATACTCCTGAGGTAACCCCCCACCTTCTTAGAGTAGCCTACCCCATTTCCTCTCTGACTGCCAAAATTATATGCATCCCAGCCCTTCCCACTCTCCAAGTTATTAGTTGTTCTTTCTCCTCTGAACTCTCACAGCATTCCGTTGACCATACTGTATGTAAATACTTTACCGACCAACCGAAAATTTCTTCTTTACATTTTTGTAATCCTGGTATCTGGCACGTGGTAGGCTTTCAATAAATATTGATTGGATTGAAACATGTATTCAGCCACAGTCTATACAATGGTCTCACTTGGCTTTAATCTTAACCACAACCAAACAAAATTGGCATTCCAATCCCTACTTTATAGTAGGGAACTCCAGACTATAGAAGAAAGAACTTTTGTTGTCAGGACCAAATCTCTCTTGCCACAAATTAAGCTTACTTCTTCTTCTGGAGTAACACCTTATAACACTCTATACTTTTAAAAATTTTTGATTAATTTATTTACTTTTTAAATTTTATTTTATTTTTTCAGTGTTCCAAGATTCATGTTGATGTACCACACCCAGTGCTCCATGCAATACATGCCCTCCTTAATACCCACCACCAGGCTCGCCCATCCCCTCACCCTCTCCCTCCAAAAACCTCAGTTTGTTTCTCAGAGTCCACAGTCTCTCATGGTTCATTTCCCCTTCCAATTTGACCCAATTCACTTTTCCTTTCTTTCTCCTAATGCTCTCCATATTATTCCTACACTCCACAAGTAAGTGAAGCCATATGATAATTGACTTTCTCTGTTTGACTTATTTCACTCAGCATAATCTCCTCCAGTCCTGACAATGTTGATACAAAAGTTGGATATTCATCCTTTCTGATGGCTGAGTAATATTCCATTGTGTATATGGACCATATCTTCTTTATCCATTTGTCTGTTGAAGGGCATCTTGGCTCTTTCCACAGTTTGGTGATTGTGGACATTGCTGCAATGAATATTGGGGTACATATGGCCCCTATTTTCACTACATCTGTATCTTTGGGGTAAATACCCAGTAGTGCAAATTGGACAGCTATGATAGAAGAATGAAACTTGGGCATTCTCTTACACCATACACAAAGATAAACTCTTAATGGATGAAAGACCTCAATGTGAGACAGGAATTCATCAAAATCCTAGAGAAGAACATAGGCAGTAACCTCTTCAACATTGGCCACAGCAACTTTTTAAGACACATCTCCAAAGGCAAAGGAAGCAAAAGCAAAAATGAACTTTTGGGAATTCATCAAGATAAAAACTTCCACACGGCAAAGGAAATAGTCAACAAAACAAAGAGGCAACCCACAGAATGGGAGAAGATATATTCACAAATGACACTACATACAAAGGGCTGATATCCAAGATCTATAAAGAACTCCTCAAATTCAACACCCCCAAAATAGATAATCATGTCAAAAAATAGGCAGAAGACATGAACAGACACTTCTCCAAAGAAGACATACAAATGGCTAGCAGGCACATGAAAAAATGTTAAACACTGTACAATTATTTTTTAAAAAGATTTTATTTATTTATTTGACAGAGAGAGACACAGCAAAAGAGGGAACATAAGCAGGGGGAGTGGAAGAGGGAAAAGCAGGTTTCCCACTGAGCAAGGAGCCCAATGTAGGGCTCAATCCCAGGATCCTGGGATCATAACCTGAGCCAAAGGCAGTTGCTTAACAACTGAGCCACCCAGGTGCCACAACACTATACTTTTAACAGTAACTTAAGAGCATGATGTTTTCTTCTGTGCTCAAAAAAACTGAGAATTAACCTATTGGCCACATTTCAATATAGAACCTAACACTTTTCTCATGCTAAGTCTTAGAAGATAAATCTTTTCCCCAATGAAGATATCAGAGATAAGGTAGAGAGATCTGTGAGCCAATGTTAGAGCCATAGTTTCAGGTTAGAAATTAGCACATCCAAGGAAGTTTCCAGGAGAAATCAGTCCAGGGGCCCACCCAGTTAGGAGTCAGAGTTCTTTAGGCCATGATCTAAAACTTAGTCTGAGAACCCAAAGTCAGTAAAGGGGTCAAAGCCAAATGAAGGCTGCCATAGAATCAGTCACCAGAACAGCTCCGAGGATGGTCATTGAATAGAAAATGACAAACAAATTTTTCCTGACCAGTGAGTCCAGAAGGTAAAGGGTTGACTCTCCTTGAGGAAATCTGAAGACCAGCCATTATATGGAGGAGCCATGATGTATCAACCAAGAGATAGACATTTGCCTGTTTTTCCCAACCACATGTTACAGGCCATGCCCCAATTCTGACCCTACGCCAAAATGACAGAGTGAAATTACAACTACAAATATAATTTACACTAATAAACTAGAACTCTCTTTGGTTAAAGTCACAAGTTTGTAATTGATATCAAAGTAATTAATTATCAAAATTAATGTCTGAAAACTGGTTACCCATTCTGATTTGTTAGTTTTTTGACAGAGGGAAGAAGTAGAAAGAGAAGAAGGAGGAGAAGATGTTCATTTTGACTTAAAATGCACACCTTATGGTAAATTGTCATTGAATTGGTTCTTATCATTAAATACTTTTTACTTTAGGTCATTTCAATGTGCAAACAGTACTACAAGTTAAATCTCAATTAGCAGGTAGAAGAGACCTAAATTGTTTCTGGTCAGTTCAATTGAAACAGTTGACTATTTTTGTGGATATGGTCTTGTGTAAGAAGAGCCATATTTAAAATACAGTTTATAATGTAAACAAGCATGCCTCTGATTGTGCAAACAAGCTTGCAGTAGATGGAGTCTCTTTAGAATGAGGACAAATCTACAGGAGCATGATCAAGCTGAGTGTATTTGAAAAGGTTCAGTTTCTAAATTGTCCCATCTTAATCAGATGGCCCCATAAACCAAGAGAGCAGAATTTCTGGGTCTCTGCCACTGAGGGGTCATGGTCCTGGGTTAATGAATTGGAGTCACTGATTTTCCATCATGTCTGATTCATGAGTTCTGTCTAGATTCTGTTTCAAGACTTATTCACCAAGGAGACTGTCTTCTGCTCACACAACAAAAGAGAGAAAACCTAATGAGAACTAAATGGAAAATAAAGAGTTGTTTCTTCTTCAGATTCATTTTGGCTCTAGAGTGAACGCACATGCTTGAGGGTGTGTTTTTGTAAACCTCCCTTCCCCCCTTCTCCGAAGTTACTTAGTTGGCTTACCCCATGGTTGTGACTAAGTTGGAACAGTCTTCCTGGGTGTGCCTTTCTCTGTCTGGAGGGAGTTCAGAAGAAGCGGGATCAGATCATTTTGACCTGGAGCTGACTACGGTTGGGGTTGTTATCCCATTGTAACCTTTGGTCCTTGGGATAACAAATCTTTTGTCTTCTAAGTGCCCTCACCTTTAAGTATCTGTAAGGATGTCAGAAGACACAGTAAGAAACAGACCTTTTTTGTTCCTGTGGGAATTATTGTTGGCTTCTACAAAATTTGGCTATGTGTCTAGGGTCCGGATGTTATTTGCAGGGCACAGTTGAGAAAAATGTCCCAATAGACTATCTCTAAGCATATGTATATGTTGCTTCACCCACATATATCTATTTTAAGTGTAGTTCAGAGTTGGTTCCCACACTTGTTGGTCCCTGAGAGTCCTGAAGGACAGAGTGTAACACTTGTACACTCAGAAAAGTTTAAGGTCCAATTCAGACCTCAAAAGAGTTCTTTTAATGACTGTTAGTTACTCCTTTATTTTTTTTTAATGTTTTTTTTAAATTTATTTTTTATTTATTTTCAGCATAACAGTATTCATTATTTTTTCACCATACCCAGTGCTCCATGCAATCCGTGTCCTCTATAATACCCACCACCTGGTACCCCAACCTCCCACCCCCCGCCACTTCAAACCCCTCAGATTGTTTTTTAGAGTCCATAGTCTCTCATGGTTCACCTCCCCTTCCAATTTTCCCCATAACAAATAGCATGGAGGACATGGGGAGTTAGAAAGGAGAAGGGAGTTAGTTACTCCTTTAACTGCTAGAACTGTGACCTGCTTTTTCAAATCTCTCTATAGGACTAAAAGCTCTATGCCAGGATTCCAGGCACTCTCAGACTTTTCCTTGCCCGAGTTGTTTCAATGAGAAGTCAGACTTCTTTGTTTCCGAGTTCCCATGAGCTCACTTTCTTCCTTCACTTTGCTTTGGTTTACGTTCTTTTCCTTTCTAGAAGTGGCCATGTGAACAAGTAGAGGATGGAGTCGTGTATTGTGATTGAGAGGTACCATGGGAGGTGCTACTAGAGAAAACCACCCAAGGAATTCCACCACTCAGCATTAGTGTCTCATCTACTTGCCAGGTCTGCCTTCTGAGATCCTGTCGTTCCTTGCAGTAGCTGGGCCCAACGTCCTTGTTTCTTTTTCCAACGTGGACTCTTTCTCCCTAAACCTGGTTGCAGAGTTGATAGCGATATCCCTTGGCCCCTTGGCCCTGTGGATGTTTCTAATGATAAGCCCAATTGTTCATTGAGGGTCTAGTGCAGCCTACAGTGGGGGTTGGCAAACTCTATTTCTCTGCCTGAACCTGGGGCTCCTGTCTGTTTCTGTAAGCACAGGTTTTTTTGGGAAGCTAGCCATACCCATTGGTTTGCATATTTTCTATGACAGCTTTTGCATTCTAATGGCAGTGGTGAGTAGTTATTACAAGAGTCAGTATATGGCCTGTAATGTCTGAGATATTTACTATCTGGTATTTTGTAGAAAAAAGTTATCTGACCCCTACTCTAGGGGTTTAAAGGCTGATCACTACAGGAGAATGAGCACAAATAGCAAATATGAAGCCAAGTTGTAAAATTTATGACTTCTTATGTAACGGCTTCTGGTCAATTGTTTCTGACTCCTAATGTGAAAAATCCAAATCCAGATAGGCCTCAGGTGATTGCTTTTCACTTTATGGGTGGACATTACCCTCTGCTTCATGCCTTCCCTTTCTGCTACAGAGATAGGCAGGTGCATTCAACTCTACGAAGGTCTATCTTCTCAGCCTATAGTCTCAAAATGCAATCCAGGTGAAAAATTCAGGTGCCTCCTTCATACAAAAGAGGCAATTTTTATCTCTGGGACCCCTAGACTGGGTGACATTTAGGTACACTAGGTTTCTTCTTGTTCTCTACACCTGTACCCCCAACTCCACCCAGAAACATATCTACATGGACACTCTGCTTATTTCTTAGTTGGGATTAAGATGTAAATGTGTTATGGAAAAGATTAATGCAGCCAATAAAATCTTGGTTTAATTCTTCTTACTAGTTTCCTAGCAGAGGGCAGGACTCTAAATATCAAATGGCTGTCTGCTTCTGAGCCTAGATATTCTTTTCCCAGAGTTGAAGCTACTTAATTCCCTTTGCAGGCTTCAGCTACCACTACTCTCAAGGACCAAAGCTAGCCTTGGTCAAGTAAGATGAATAGTCTCCTTGTCTCATACTCTGGGAAAAGACTTTAGGTTAACCATGTTTTAAGGAAGCCCTGACCTTGTGTTCTAGCTCTTACAGCCCTGTGGCCTTATTTCCCAATTATTCATTTTGTTTTGCTTTATAATCTCATACCTCCAGTTCTACTTTGTCTGTATCTTCATGGGACAGGAATCCTGTCATAAATCCCAAACCCAATGGATGGGGCCCTGATATCTGCCAACATATTTCCTGGATATTGACTTCTTATCTGGATTTCTAAGTGTTACCTACCTTTGGATAACAAGTTGTTATATTCCATTCAGTCTGGGGGTAAACATTATTTCATTTTATATTCCCCCAGTACCTACTGTTGGACCATTAAACAAATAATTACTGCATCCATGCTGAAGATTCCCTTTCTTATTCTTAGAAACCAATATTGATTCCATTTGGGAGTTTCTACCTCCCTGATGGTTCCCCCGGGCCTCCCCAAGGTGGCTTAGAGCCTTGGAGATCCAAGAACACCAACCTTGGCTGGGAAAAGTAGTATCATATAGTCAATGAAAGCTCATGGAAAATTTGACTGATCTGACCTTTTTGAGGCTAATGTGATTTTCATGGCTATTTTTTTGTTCTCCCTTGTTTACATTCTTAGTATCATTTTCATGTACTTTTCCCAATTTGTTTTTAGTCTGTGTCTTTTTCATAAATTTGTGCACCTTGCCTCTGATGACTGAGAAATTGTGTGAAGACTGCAGGGTGATGATTTACCCTCTAGGATGTGTTACCCTGGCATGAATTGTAAGGTTTTGATTTAGAGGCCCAAGGAGGTTAAACTATAGCCCTAACCTCCCCCAGCATTTCATCATGGCGTCTGGCAGAGGCAGTTTGAATGAGGGAGAGAGTCCTGGATGGAGATGGATGAAAGAACACTACTTTGTTACCTTCTCAAGAAGCACTTAGCATAATTCCTGATAAAGTATCTACTCATGAAAGCATTTGTTAAATGAATAACAGTGTGAGTTTTTTTTTTGTTTTTTGTTTTTTTTTTTTTAGTAAAAATTACCAACTTTATTAAGTTTTGACCCTTGGGAACAAATGTTTTTAATATCCTGTGTGACAAAATGAGAACTACTTAAATAATTTCTGCATTGTAAATATGAAGGTTGTCTTGAGGGGAAAAAGCACTCATGCAACCGAATTATGAGCTACACTCATTGTCTTCATGGAACATGTTATTTGAAAGAATGTCTGACAGAAAATGGCCATAGTTTTTGACAAATATTTTCTCCAAAATGAAGAAGTGAGTCCATCTCAGTGTGAGTTTTTTTAAAAATATTTTATTTATTTATTTGACAGAGATCATAGATAGGCAGAGAGACAGGTATAGAGGGAAGGGGGAAGCAGGCTCCCTGTTGGGCAGAGAGCCCGACGTGGGGCTTGATCCCAGGACCCTGAGATCATGACCTGAGTGAAGGCAGAGGCTTAACCCACTGAGCCACCCAGGGACCCCAACAGTGTGAGTTTTTAAAATGCTGGCTCAACCCATTCATTCAGTTAACATTGTCTTTAGGTTGTTAATAGTGGTTTTCCCGTGTGTGTGTGTGTGTGTGTGTGTGTGTGTGTGTACTCTTCTCTGACCAAAGTAATTCATCTTCATCCCTCTGTTTCCTCAGCACATAAACAGTGATAAAACACAGTTTGTGCAATTGAAGAGCATCTGAATTTTTCCCTAAAAGAGAAGTGTTTTAAGCAACACCAAACCTGAAAGCTCTGAGGTGGGGTAAGAGCTCATATTTATGACATTCAATAAAAGTCCTTGCTTGAAAAGAACATCCCCTTCCATGAGACTTGGATGACATGAGGGTGAACTGAAGATAGTGAGAAGTTAAACACTGGCTTGGGTTTCAACACAGCTTGGGTTCATAAGGCATGGTGTGCCTGGCCTTGTCAGATTAATGAACCCTATGGCAGCAGACTGTTCCTGATGCCTATCAGCTGCACTTGGTGGGCTCTAGCTGTGGTGCAGCCAGAACTGGTGGAGGAATTTTCCTGCTGTATGTTCAGACCATGTCTCAGCCAGTTTTAGGATGCAATGATTCTTTCTCATCTTACAGCCTTTTTTGGCTATTGGTCATATTTTTATATATAAGGAAACTCAGAATCAAAGAGATGAAGTGGCCAGTTCATCAACTGCCCAGGTAAGACTTGGGACTAAACTTGAACTTGGCTTTCCTGATTTCTCAGTTCAGGGTTGTTTTTTTTTTTAATCTCCCCCACTTTATCATCTTGACTGTGGTGACACTAATCATTCTTCTTGGATATCTTGGCTCTATTGTCAAACCACTGGGATTAAAAGTGTCTGATGTTATAACCACTGGTTGAAAATCAGGAAATAATAGTCCATAAACCCCAATCACTTAGTTGATTATCTGACCAAAATGACTGCATGTACAAATGGACAAATAAAACAGAAGTCTTCACCTTCCTTCAAAGTATCCACCTCTCTACAATTTCTCCATGTAGGGTGAACCAATTTAGCTAATTGTGCTAGGATGTGATTTATTAGTGATAGAAGCAATCTGTTATGTTTTGTTTCCTTCAGTTTTCCTCAGAACAACTCTGAGGCCTTTGTTCTCATTAAGAGCCTACCTACCTTCTTAAGACTCTCCAATGACCTCTACTGGCACATGGATAATTAATATTTACTGTCTGCTATGTACAAGATGCTCCTCTGGGCACTGTGTGTGCATAGAAGGGAAAGTAGTTCATGAGCAACAAGATCTTACAATCCAGTTAGGGAGGCAAGGTTAATACTTAAGAGACAGACATAGAGCAATACAAGAGATGTATAGCCAAATGCTGGTGTGGGTGCTACTGATTATGAAGAGGGACAGATATCCTTAGTCTGTGCAGTGAAAAATTTTCTGAGAATATGGGACTTGATCTAGACCTCAAAAACTTATTAGGATTTTGAATTTTTAAAAAAGATTTTATTTAATTATTTGACAGAGAGAGAAAAAGAGGGGGGGAGAACAAGCTGGCAGAGCAGCCGGCAGAAGGAGGGAGAAGCAGGCTACTGAGCAGAGAGCCAAACTTGGGGCTCAATCCCAGGACCCCGGGATCATGACTTGAGCCAAAGGCAGATGCTTAACCGACTGAGCCACCCAGATGCCCCTTATTAGGATTTGGATAGACAAAATCCAGGTAGAGAAATAGCCTAGAAAATATAAGGGTGAGAAACATTGGAGTTGGGGCAACAATAAGATAATCAGTATAAATGGAGTAGAGAGTATGTCTGGGAGGGGTAAACTCAGCCCAAACTCCTTTGCCTAATCCTCAAACCCTGCATCATCTGCCCTCATGCAGTCATGCTACAATCCAGAGACATTTCTTCTTCCCAAAGAATAGCCTAAAAGAACATTATCTTGATAAAGTCTAATGCCCTAGTAGTTTTACCTTACTCCACACCCAATTGGTACCAAAACCAATTGCATTTCAAAACTGAGTAGCGGGTCACCTGGGTGGCTCAGTGGGTTGAGCTGCTGCCTTCGGCTCGGGTCATGATCCCAGGGTCCTGGGATCGAGTCCCACATCGGGCTCTCTGCTCAACAGGGAGCCTGCTTCCTCCTCTTCTCTCTCTGCTTTCCTCTCTGCCTACATGTAATCTCTCTCTGTCAAATAAATAAAACTGAGTAGCAACTCCACCAAAGCCTATTAAACCAGTGTGAGCACCCAAAGAGCAGATGTAGGACATTGCTCCTTAAATGAATGTTTTGTCCTAGAATGAGCAATGTTGTTAGGGATGATAGGGAAGGTCATGGAAACAGTTTTGGAAACTTTGTATGCTGGAATTAATCGCCTTCAGTTTTGAAAGGGCCTATTTATCTTTCTCATTTACAGTAAAAATTCGGTGAAAGGGAAAAGTTGCTTCTAAATAATGGCAGGAAAATACCCAGTCTTTTAGAAAATTAGCTGGCTCTTGGTGGAACTGATCCACCTCTTGAGCAAGCTGTGTGGTGTAAGGTCTGAGACATTCCCTAGTGCTCCCATTACTGTTTCAGATCTTTGTCATGCCAACTGCTTGGGGGTTTCTTCGAACAAGCCTCCAGTGCTTACTCACGAAAAAGCCCTAACTCAGCTGCATGGTCTTTCACCTCAAGGTGACACATCTCACCTGTGTGTAAATGTATTTTCCCATAATTACTCCAATAGCTGTATTTTGATGATATCCCTGGGGAATAATTGTCAATGGCTAAAACACAGTCAGCTCATCTCACCAGTGAATAATGCGCTTCCTGGATTCCACCAAGTTAAAACGAACCTCTCAGATCCTTCGTGTCTGGAATGATTTCTAGGGAAGAACGAGTGACTGAGACTGCTGACACTTTTCAGAACAAACACTTGATGACTTTGACACTTGCTCCAATGTACTTGTCTTGGGATAATCTTGCACACCATGTAAGGTGATCCAACTGTTTCCTTGTCCTCCTGTTTGCACACATCAGTGTTTGTGTTTGAATGAAAGCTCCTAGCAGGCAAGGACCATGCTCCTCAGAACTCTGCTCTTTAGAGCTCCCAAGACAGAACAAAATATCTTCCCTCATTTAAAAATGTCTGTAAAGTTGCTTGGAGAGAGATTTGGGGCAATGTTGTTGGCTGTGTCAGGCTCCAAGTTCCAGACAGATATTGGAATAGGTTAGCTAAATAAGAGATGAGGTCAAATGAGTAGCAAATGTCCAGATATTTCTTTTTATTAGTTTATTTGCCTAATTCTACCCATGACCAATTAGGAAAATGGTGACCTTTCTTGATGCAATTAGATGTGGATTTGGAGAGCAGTTGTGTTTCAAACACAAGTAGTCCTTATATCCAATGGCAAAATGGTATTTATGTATTTAGGCATAGGAGTTAAGCTTGCTTTTCCTCTAAAATAAGGATTCATAACTTCTTTCAGAGGAGGAATTACATGGATAGAATCTTTAATCTCTTCTGTGCCTATAGGAGTGTTGAAGGTGTCCTTCTCAGGGTTCTTATCGGGTAGATATTTTGGAAACAAGTCATACGTGAGACATGTCCTTGGGAAATCCATTTTTGAAACTCTAAGACATGCATATATTTCATCAATTCAATTTCACTTATTCAGGGAGGAAGTTCATTGCTGACTGGCTGAGGCAGCTTGGAAAGAATCCTTCTCTTGTCCTTTCCTGGTTACAAATTACTCAGTTCATCTGTTCATTACAACCATTCTCTTCCATTTCTGTAATTGACCTCTGGGAGTTGTGGTGTAGTAAGGCACCTAATTAGTTCATATCTTCCTGTTGCATGCCCTCATAAAATCTCCTTCCACACTCACTCTGGGGTTGGTTGTGTGATTTGCTTTGGCCATTTGGGCAGTAGCACATGCAATACAAGCAGAGACTTGAAAATTCTTCCCATGTGGGGCTTCCTTGTTTTCACTGCCTATAAGAATCTATCAAGAACACTAGATGAAGAAGCTTGTGCCAGCCTGCTGAATAAAGTTGTATATGGAAGCCCAGTACACCCACAGCTTTGCCGCAGTCATGAGCCTACAAAATGTTAGACACGTGAGTGAGGTTGTCCTTGATCATTAAGCTGTTAGTTGACTCATGACCTCATCACTATAGCATAGCATAAAAGAACACAACAGAGATCACCCCAATTGCTTAGTTCAGAAGAATCATCAAAACTAGCACCAGGATGAGGCAAGTGAAGTGCCTAGGACATAAAATTTAAGGAGGCACTCACTCTCAGAATCATACATGTACAGGGTTGACAGTTGCATTACCCCAAGAGTGAGTGGCTCCTTAAATTTTGTGCCCTAGGCACATTGCTTGCCTTACTCTAATCCCAGTCCAGTGAGCCACCAGGAGACCCACAGAATTATGAGCCAAATAAATGCTGGTGGTTTTAAATCATGAAGGTTTTGTATGATTTGTTACACAGCAATAGATAACTGGTATCTGTTGACTATTTCCAACATCCCCCCCCCCCCCCCCCCCCCCCCCCCGCTTTGTTTAGAATGACAGAACAAGCCTGCTAGGAACTGAACTGCAAATCCAATCAGGTCGTTTAGCTCCTCCAGAGAAGAACCCCTGATGCAGTGGATGAACAAAAGGTTTTCCACATGAGCTATGGATCCAAGTTGTCACTTGTTGTTAGAATCCTTAGTCTAGGGGTTGATGGTGCACCATTTTCATAAAGCTGGTATCCACTGAGCTAATGGCAGGATGTAGCTGGTTCTTTTTTCTTTTTTTTCCCTATACCTAGCTATGTCTAATGAGCCCACACCCACACCCTTAGTCTCCTCAGTAACAATCATTAACCTAAGCCATCTTGAAGGCTTTGTGCATTTAGACCCTCCCCACAGTCATCTTCTGAGGTGAAACTAAAAGAAGCTAGATTAACATGACCTAACCTCTCTTTACCCTATGAAAGAAAACCTTTTTTTGAAATAACAGCATCAATTGTTGTCTTTCAATATTCTGTGTCTTCTTAAGAAGAGGTAATATGAAGTAGGGTTTAAGGAAACATACATTCAGAGATATATTCAGTTCCTTTTATCACAATAAACTGCAAATAATCTACCCTAGATAGTACTTATTCTGTGTTATACAGAATCTTTCTCACACACATCAGATGTCAGTTCCCTGTTTGTGTATTTCAAGCAGTTCGAGCAACTTCTGTGCTCTAATGGTTTTGTCCTGCTGGCAATTCATCAAGTGCTTTGCTTTTATTTCTAATTGCATTAGTGGAAGTTTCTAGTGAGTGACCACATCATACTAATTTCTGGAACTTAACATTTTCTCACCTTTTTTTTTTTTTCTTAAGAAAAGGAAGATTGTGCTCTTTTCACATGGCTTTCTTCATCTTTTCCTCCTTTAGGAACTTTCCTATATCTTATAATTTCTAGATCTAACTAAAATGCTTAAGAAATCAGGATCTGTAGGGCACCTGGGTGGCTCAGTGGGTTAAGCCTCTGCCTTCAGCTCAGGTCATGATCTCAGGGTCCTGGGATTGAGTCCCGCATGGGCTCTCTGCTCAGCAGGGAGCCTGCTTCCTCGCCCCCCTGCTTTCCTCTCGTTCTACTTGTGATCCCTCTCTGTCAAATAAATAACTAAAATCTTTAAAAAATAAATCAGAATCTATGACAGACCTTTAGACATGTTGAGATGGTCTCTTTCCAAACAAGTCTTCTCTGGACCTAAAACAGCTGTCTTCCCTTGCTGCCAGTCAGGACTGGAGTTTTCTCATACATGCTCCCAAGCATCCCTGGCTCCTGGTATATATTATGTTGTCCTGCTACATTACACTTGTGGCTGCTTATTTATATCCTACAATGTAATGTAAGTTTCTCAAGGATGAGAATACTATCTCATCTTTCTCTGTATCTTCAGCACAGTGCCTTACACATAGTAGGTGCTCATTAAATTCAGTAGGACTATTCTATGAAATAATGGATGAATCAAGAAATAAATAGGACCAAGAGCTGAAGCTGAAGAACCACTTTGGCTCTTTAGGGCTTATAACAAAGAGCTTAAGAACAAAGGGCTTTTGAATCAGACTGGTTTCAGTCTCTAGCTCCAAATCATACTAGCCTTGTGGCCTTAGGCAACTTACTTAAGATCTTGGTGAGATGATTTTGTTGCCACCTGACACAATGTCTGGCACATAGTAAAGAGGCACTCAAAAATGGTGGCCTCTCTCAGTAGTGTGGGTAGTAGAAACAGGCATGACAGCATCTTTTGAGCTTTCCATATAAGGTCAATTTTCACTGTGCAGGGCTCAGGACCCTGAGAATGCTTGTACCAACGGGATAACTCTCCATTATGTCACCAGAAACAGTTGAAGCCATTCCCTTCAAGGTGGAGATAAAAGTATAAATATCCAGGGTTAGGTATTTATTGCACTGAGAATTGGTGTGCCCATAAAATGAGAATGCATTTAGTGCTTTTTATATCAAGACAGCAGAACACTTTAACACCAACAGATGAGAATGACTTTGAAGTGGTTGAGTATTGACATTTTAAGTCATGACCTTACTTGATTACCCACCTACACCAGAGTAGCTGCTACTGTTCAAACATTTTAGACTTCCTTTTTGGGAAATGTCATTAGAGCTGGTTTTGAGACACATAAGAAACCAGTTTTTGTCTGTGTGTGCGTGTGTGTGTTTTAAATCATTCAGTTGCAGTCACACAACCCGTGCCATGAACATACACCCTGTCATCTGTCCATGGACATTAGCACTGGCCTTTGACCTGGATTCCACAACATAGTTTCCCAAGAGCCCAGCTTCCACTGTGACAGACTTTCTAATCAGTGGGGAGAAAGGATTCTTTCTCTTGGATTTGCACAGAATGGTTCTAAGAGTGGGTAATTGCCATCTGTTGTTTCCTAATAGACCTTGGGGTATTAAATGTGGAACAAGCCTTTAAGTATTTTTAATTTCTGCTGACCAAAAAAAGGTGATCTTTCCTCCATATTAAATAGAAACACTGATTTTTTTTTTACTTCAAAAACATAATGTGTTTCATTGTAACAAAAAGTAAAGTGGTATATGAAGGGAAAAAAGAGTTATTTCCCATCTTCTTCTTCCTCCAAATTTCCAATTATCCTCCTAATGAGGTCATGATGTGTGCATTTCCATACTGTTCTATCTACACACACACATAAACACACAGGCTTCCCCCCTTTTGTGGTTTGCAAAAATGAGACCACACTATATACATTATTCTAACAATCAATGTCTACTTGCCAATACCTTATGGACATTTCTCCTCTGGTCAGTACTATAGATATAATGCATTAAAAAAAATCTACAGAGTATTCTGTTAAATGGATGTACTTTACTTTATTTTACCATCACCTTATTGATGGATATTATGTTGTTTCCATCTTTTATGCCATTATACATAATGCTGCTTTATAGTCCATATAAGCTTGTACTTGCAATTCTACAAATTATATTACCTGCCATGAAAATGCTGAGCTAAAGGGCATGTGTATTTAAGATTTTTTGAACCACTTCCATAATACAAAAAGTTTGATCAATTCACATTCCCACCAGCAATGTGTGAGGGTACTCACCAATACTGAATACTAACAATCTCTTAAGTTTTTATTTTTATTTATTTATTTATTTGACAGACAGAGATCACATGCAGGCAGAGAGGCAGGCAGAGAGAGAGAGAGAGAGGGAAGCAGGCTCCCTGCTGAGCAGAGAGCCCGATATGGGGCTCGATCCCAAGACCCCGGGATCACCACCCGAGCCGAAGGCAGAGGCTTTAACCCACTGAGCCACCCAGGTGCCCCTTAAGTTTTTATTTTTATACTCAAAGGTAAAAAGTATTTCCTTGTGATATTAAGTGAAGTCACTTTGCATTGTCACATGTGGCTTTGCCATATGCATTCTGGTACACTTTCTGTTGATAATCTCAATAAGCAAGTTGAGATTTTCTGCTATGATTCACCTGTTCATAATCTTTGCTCCTTTTCTATTACATGAGTCATCTTTTTCATATCAAGTTGTAAAAGCCTTTAAAAATAGGAGGGATATCAACTCAGCCTGTTGTATGCATTGCAAATATTTTTCTCCCAGTTTGTTTCTCTACTGAAAATTTTCCATTGTCTTCTGCTTGTGAAATTCCTTTCAAGGAGCCATTTGGACATCTCTTTATGGTTGGAAAACTTTCCCTTTTAACCTCATTCTTTGTGTTGCAATTCACCTCTCTTTCCCTGGGTTCTGTGCTTCATTATTGCTCTTCATGTCCCCAAAGACAACTGAGCTGTGTCTTTTGGAGCTTTTCTCCTGACAGAATGCAGTGAATTGACTGACCAGTTTAGTCAAGTACATCCTTTGACTTACTTTTTTTCTTTCCGTTATGTTGACTGGTTCACTGAATTGACCTTGTTAGCCAGTCTTTTTGGCACTATAAATCTGTGTGTGCACCTGTGTGTGCATGGGTACGTGTGTGCACACATGCAATAGCAGAATCACTACACTGTGGTTCCAGTTGTTGCCTTCATTTGAACTGGCCTTCCTTGGTCCATTTCCCTGGCATTGCAATCAGCAGCCTCATGGTGGATATATTCTACTTCAGTTACCTCAGTGGGTAGAGAGAAGATGAGTTTGATTGAGAATTCTGTTATGATTCTTCCTCTGAGCATATAGAGCATATAGAGCAAAACTGTGAAAAAGGTCTATTTGGTTGTTGATATCCCCCTGTCTTATCTTTCAGGGCTGTGCCTCTGGTTACTTTCCTGGCACCGTGTTCATGCTCTCTACACCTTTCTTTCTCTCCCTGTAGCCAAATATCTGTCTTATTTTCCAGCTAGGTTCTTGGCACAGTGACTGAAAGTAACACCTTTTCTGGGTGATTCTGGGTGTTGAGAGCTGAGGCAGTAAGAATAAGGTGAGGTTATGGTTAAGAGATTGGTGAATGGGGAAATTACATTCCCCAGATGGATTCTTCAAAAGGCTAGTTCTGTGGGGGTATAAAGAGGGCTTGTAGGGAGAAAATTTCAGTAGATAAATATTGCATAGAGTCAGACAGCTGGATTTAAGAGCTTCCTTGGTTGTGTGTCTACTATGTAAACTTCAGAAAGTCATTTTATCTCCCTGGGCCTCGGTCTCATCATTGATAAAATGGGGACAAGCACAACACAAAGATCCTAAGAATGGTTAGTGGATAGAATAAGCTACTATTGGTAAAATACTAAGCATGAGGCCTGATACTGTAAATACTCAATGTGCACTCTTCTTATTCATAAATATCTTTTGGAAACCCTGGGTTATATAGATCACATCTCTGAATCTCTAATATGCTGATTTTCCTAGTGTATCAACATAAAAGAAGTAGAAAAAGAAGTAAATGATTTATTAGATCATAGATCCCTCTTTCTATTAACATAATTCTCAATCAACTTGTGCTCTGTGGAGAATGTTTTGGGAAATATCAACGTAGAAAGAAGGCATGATTTTGAGAAAGAACACTTGAGTTCCAGATAGCTCTCTTGTTTATGTGATTTTGAGCAAGTCATTTAATTTCTCTGGGCCGCAGGTTACCTCTTTGTACAATGAGGAGCATGAGACTGTCTGTTTTTACCTGCCTTACATGAGACTGTCTGTTTTTACCTGCCTTACAAGTTACAAGGAGGGAGCTTTATAAGCTTTCACCCACTATACCAACCTCAGGGACCAGGAGCAGGAGTGATTGTCCTGAAGCCATGTGCAGAAAGAGATAAATGGAGGACTCCTTGTGTGTCAAGTTCAAGGGCATGATTAGTGAGACCTTTTGATGGCAGTGATTAGGAGTGAGGTGTGCACACAGCCTAGCTTCCTGAACTTGCAATATGAATTGATAGACCCTCTGGAAATCAAATATATACACAATACATACTAAAATTTTAGGGGTTGGAAACAGTCTCCAGTATTTTCTCTTCAGGGCTTTTTAAAAGGCAGCCTTCAAGAAAGGCGATACTTACCTGAAATAGCAGCCTGAAGGGGAAGATCATCTGGGACAGAAGAGCCTCCTCAGTACCCTTCAAATCAGATCTCAGAGGCAACGGTCTCCTTCCTCTACAAAGTGGAGCAGGCACAGGTTCAAATTAATTTTTCCTCTGCCTGTTGTTCCCAGACTCATGCAACCCAATGGAAAGACTATACAAGAAAACATATGACTGACCCTTGTCTGTAACATTTTGGCTGGATGTTAAGCTTCCCTGCCTTGGATCCACCCACTCTTTCCTTAATCAGTAACTTTCAGCATTCTCCCAACTGGTCTGAAGGCTTGATGAGTATTCTGGAAAGAGCACTGGGCTGGGAGTTGAGACCTGGAGGTCCTATCTGTGCTACTGACTCACTCTGTGACATAAGGCAAGCCATGACCCCTCCTTGAACCTCAGTTTTCTCATCTGTTACACAAGGCATTTGAACCGGGGTGATCTTAAAGTTCCCTTGCAGTTCAGTCTACAGTTTCACTTGTCTATACCCTCAGATCAGAGTCACTTGCATTCCATCTTCCTGTGTGGAGCATATCCATTTAAGGCTAATTGCAGGATGTTGGAGATCTGTCCAGGAACATATGAAGCATTGGAATATTCATTTGAAATTAATCAGACACAACCAAACATGCAGGTGGCTGCTCTTCCCCTTCGACTCCTGGCTCTTGGGATCTATCCTCCTGGAAGGTGTTCATGGTTTACAGCTGCAGAGGACAGCCTGTGGATTATTGCCCAGAAGAGCAACTTCTGTGAATGGGAGGGGTGAAGGCAAGACCACTCACTGGGCTTCTTCTCTGGTGGATAGGGGTAAGAATGTTGCAGGATGGGGTGCAGAACAGGAGTCAAGAAATGCAGTCCTACCAATAATAAGAACTGAGGTTACAGTCCTCATTTTTTGGCCCTTTGTCTTTCTATCTGGGAATTGGCTGGGACTGGTATCATGAAGGAGACTATCTCATGCTGGCCCACTCCAAACCTTTTCAAATATACTGATGCCTGGTATCACATAGGTCACATAGTGGTCTGGAATTTTTCATATCTCACCAGTGCTTGAATCCCTATGGACCTCCCCCAACCCTTTTGCCTTCTGTTCTTCAGCTATATTCAACTTGAGTTCTCTCATTTGGGGGGCCTTTGCATATACTGCCCTCAAGGTGACTCACTGTCTCTTGTGGGGAATCTTTTTCCCCTTCAGTACTCAGCTCGAACGTTAGAGTCTATGTGATATCTTCTGCTATTATTCTTGACCAAGTTGATCATTCCTTCTTCTGTTTCCCTAGGACTCCGGACATTCCTCTGTTGTATACCCACTAGAGGCAAAAACTTGGGATTGATATAATTCTAGTTTCAGTAAGAGACAAATCCCCAAATCTCAGTCTCAATAGTTTAAGGAAGTAGTCCATTTCTCATTCATATAAAGTCCAGTTGATGTTGGTAGGGTGGGTATTAGTATTATGTATTCTGTTTCATGAAATCATTCAGGACCCAGGCTGACAGAGGTGCTAGCATCTTTAACATGTGGCTTCCAATGTCCTCTTGAGAGTCCATATCCAGCCCACTAATGGTGGAGGAGAAAGAAGAAAGAAGATCATACACCTCAGGTGCTTTTCATAGGTTAAGTTGGTTAAGTGGCACATATTAACTTCTGTTCACTTTCTATTTGCTGGAACTCAATCATATCACCACCTCTAACTATAAAGAAGGGGACTGTAGTCTAGTTATGTGCATGAGAAAAAGAAGGAAAGGCTTTTGGCAAACACATAGCTATCTTTAGAGACCATAATACTTTATTCACTGCGAAATCCCCAGGACTGAACACAGTGACTGGGAGTTGGTGACTACATTGGATTGTGATTGAAATTCCACCTCTGGATCATGACTTCATGGTCTAGTATCTTATTACCCCAATCAAGCATGGACATATAGTAGGAGCTCACTAAATAATGGCTGGTCGTTATTTAAATTGCAGTACCCCAGGGGTATTTCTTCTCTAGAAGAATTTTTGTATAATTCACCTCCTAAGGACAACTCATGCTGTAGAAGATTGTTCCTCATCAGGTTGGTTTATTTTTCACTTGACCTTTGAGCCAACATTCTCCAATCACCGAATTCATCTGTTACTCAAACTTTTTGGAAACTAGGTGTCAATTCCTGTCTAGCAAAAGGCAATGTCTTAAGCCCTGAGCCTCTTCCTGTTTGATGGCCTGTCATTCTCTCTATTTTTTTCCCCTTTTCCCAAAAACACACACTTCATTTTTGCATCTTATCTTTTTCTTGGCCAACTCCAAGTGTATTTTAGCTACCTTCTGCCCATTATTTTCATATTTGGAGGGATAGAGGTGAATGGAATGAAGGAGATGATGATATCCTAGCCAACGTTAGTGTTATGAATACCTTATAATGCTTATCTCTGCTCTAGTCTAATCTAATCCAGCCCAGCCCGGCCTAGTCCAGACTAGTCATTGTGCTTCAGGCATCAGCACTTGGAGACACATTTCTGTGTCTCCAACAATAAATTTCTGTGTCTTCCAGCAATAAAGAGGATATTGACTAATGGTGACTGGGAAATGTGTTCTTGTCTTTCAAAATGTCCTGGCAGTTAAAGGTCCACTCAATCACATATTGCTGTTCCATAGAGACCTCTTCTCTGTGATAGAAATATAATCTATAGTAGTCATGTAGGCCAGGAAATGCCAATACTTCTAAACAGGTTTGGAGAATCAGGGGCGCCTGGGTGGCTCAGATGTTAAGTGTCTGCCTTTGGTTCAGGTCATGATCCCAGAGTCCTGGTCAGGCTTCTTGCTCCATGGGAGCCTGCTTCTCCCTCTCCCACTCCCCCTCCCCCTGCTAGTGTTCTCTCTCTTGTTGTCTTAAAGAAAAAAAAAAAAACAGGTCTGGAGAATCATCTGTACCTGGCAAGCAGTAGCATTTGACCAAGGAGGACACAATATTTGGGATTAGAGACTGCGTAAAGTAAGCCTGAATCAATTTTGTAATATGGTCACAGTAGCCTTTGAAAGGCCTCAGGCTCTTCCTTCCCTGAGGTCTTCCTCTTGCTACAAGGTGATTTTTTTTTAACAAGGTGATTTTTGATGGATCCCTTTCATAGGCTCAAAATCCTGTGCCCCTAAAATCTCTCCCCTACTCCCCTTGGCCATACCTGCTCAGGTCGTTTCCACTCCTAGGAAAATGACAGTCAATGTGCTTTTCCATTTCCCCCAAATTTCCTTGTCCACCCTTTGTAACTGAGAGAAAAAAGGATCTAAAGTCTGACTCAATGAGTAAGTAGGAGAAAGGGGGATCTAAATTCTGACTTGATGAGTAAGTAGGAGAGGTGGTTATTAGTCTCTGAAAGGCAGCTCTTTGCTTTGCCAATGCTTAATGGTAGCTCTGGCCTTCCCCAATTATTTTTTCCAGAAAAGGGTCCTTTTTCTTCCATAGAATTTGGATCACAGACAACTGGATACTGGAGCATGATTTATTTATTTTTCTTACTTCTCCTTTAGGTAAACATATGGTAGCTTATTCAACTGGCTAAGGCCCTCAGATGCAAATTTTCCTTGGCCCTCAGATAGTTCAAGGAAAATCTCTCAGGCTTTGGGTTTACTGAAGGGAAAAACCAAAAAATGACCCCCCTTTTCTGACCCTTGAAGGTGAAATGACCACATACTGCTATTGAATTGGTGGAGGTCAGAGCTTTTGAGGAGAAGGAAGGTAAGTACAAAATTTTAAGCTACTGAGCAATATAGCACAAATCATAGTCATTAGAGGCATTTTTGGGAGAAGAAGAACTGGAGAAGCTGAAATGTGGCTTTCTCTGAAGTTAAAAAGAAAACTCCTCTGAGTTAGGGAAGGAGAACTTGTGAGATTCCGGAGGTAGGGGTCAGAGGTTGGGAAAAGAGAGAAAAAAGAGAGGGAGAGGGAGTGGGAAGGAGGAAGAGAGACTGAGATTGAAAGGGACAGAGAGAGAAAGATTGAGAGACAGAATATAAAAACTTTGGCCCCAGACACTTTTTTCCTTTAAAAGAGGAGAGAAATGTTTATTTGGATTAACCAAGAAAACAAAAGGAAATCTAATAAACACTGTAAATTCTGTTCCCAAAGTGTTTGTGTCAAATGGCTTTCTTGTCTGTGGTATAGTAATAACGAGATTAGAGAAAAAAAAAATCCTGGGGTTGTTTACTCGAGAAAAAAAATGAAAAAAAAAAAAAAAAAACAAGAAACCCCAAACCAGGGAAAGATGTTTAATTTAATCATTTGGAGAAAGAAATTGCATGAAGTTGCTTTTCTCACTCTGCTGTGAAAATCCCGTCGGAGTCACCAGAGAGTCCATAAGTCACTAAAGGAGAATGTCAGATGGATTTTGCATACACATTAATACTTTTAAGGGCAGCTTGATAGGCAGTATCATTTCTGGGGTGGGAGGCTCTGACAGCCACCCTTACAATGCTGATCTTGGAACTTAGAAAAATTGGACTTAATCATTATTATCTCCTGCTACCCTCACCCACCCCATGGTTCCCAAGAAGGCATTTCTAAGAACTTTGGCCCTGATTCAACACTAGTTTTGATGACTTACAGAAAAAAGAACATTGTTCAAATTTAAGAACATGAAAGTAGAGAGAGGATCCTTATCTTAAAAGCCTACTTAGTATAGTCAAGTTCTCCTGTTTATTTACACAATGGTGGAAGCTCATATGCTAAGGAATTTCTGATCAACACCTATAGGGAGGTGAGAAGACTGAGAGTACAGAAGAAATGGTATGAACCAGTCCTGGGTTCAATTCCCCAATTTGCCCCAAGTCATTTAACTTCTCTGAGCTTATTTTTCTATGTGTACAATCAGGCTGATACTAATAGTATCTGTTCCACATGACTGTTGCAAGGTTTAAATGAGATAAGGATGTAAGTGTTCAATAGCTATTAGGCATAATAATCATAAAATAACTACATTCAAAATCAATCTGTACAGTCCACCATGTCAGCAACCCAAAGAAGAAAAATCATACGATCCTGCCAATTGATGCAGAAAAAGCATTTGACAAAGTCCAACAAATTTCATGGCAAAAACTTTCAGCAAGTTAAGAATGAAAGAGAATTACCTCAGCCTGATAAGGAGCATCCATAAAACAAAACAAAACAAAAACAAATAAAGAAAGCTACACATACACATAAAAACTACAACTAACATCATAATGGTGAAAGATTGAATGCTTTCTTTCTACGATTGGAAACAAAGCAAGGATTTTTAGTCTCAGCATGAAATTGCTATAGAAATATAAACATGGATGGAAATTAAGATGAACACACTAATGTTTTAGCAAGCCTTAACTTTAAACTACAAATTTTTCTTTTTCTCATTCTTGAAGCTCTCCCTTCCCTTCATTTGTTTTTCTGCAGAGTCTTTTGTTCCAAGAACTCCGTACCAATATCACTATCTTGCTGACCTCAAGGTATACTTAGTAACAAGGCTCAGATGGCTGGTGCCAGTGCCAGTCATGGGAATATCTTGACTACATGACATACTCAGTTGGCAACACATACCAGATTCTTGTTGAAACTGTCCAGATCCTATATTTTACTGTAAAACCATTTAGCTTTTTACCCTAGGCCAGCTTGCAGTCTTGGAGATACTAGCCTGCTGTAGCCTCCTTTGCCTGGCAAGGTAAGAAACTACCTTTCTTCCTTATACCAAAACTCTGTATTGGCATTATGTATTTTGGCTCTGGAGAACAGAAGCTAGTTTTCCACAATAAGCACTCTTGTTCACCATCATACTGGAAGTCCTAGCCACTGCAATAAAACAAGAAATAAAGAGCATACATATTGGGAAGGAAGAAATAAAATTGCCCTTATTTATAGATGACAGAATTGTCTTTGCAGAAAATCCCAAGTCTGCAAAAAAACTGTAGAACTAATAAGTGAGTTTGGAAAGGTTGCAGGATACAAAATCAACACCTATATATCAACTGCATTTCTCTATACTAACAAGTGAATGTGTAGAAAGTTAAATTAAAAAATAAAAACTATAGAGAGAAGGGGGTTGGGGTAAATTGGAAGGGGAGGTGAACCATGAGAGACTGGACTCTGAAAAACAATCTGAGGGTTTTGAAGGGGCAGGGGTGGGAGGTTGGGGTACCAGGTGGTGGGTATTATAGAGGGCACGGATTGCATGGAGCACTGGGGTGTGGTGCAAAAATAATGAATACTGTGTGTTGAAAATAAATAAAAAATAAATTAAAAAAAATAAAAACTATTTACAGTCACTCCAAATAAAATTAAATACTTAGCATAAACTTAAAACATGTACAAATTCATATGCTAAAATTACAAAACAGTAATGAAAAAAAGAAGACCTGCATAAATAGACATAGTATATTCAGGGATTGAAAGACTCAACAGAGTAAAAATGTCAATCCCCTTCAGATTTATCCATATGTTTTATGCAAATCTTATCAAAATTCCAACAAGATTTTTTTTGTAGACATAAACAAGCTTATTTTAAAATTTATATAGAAAGGTAGAGGCCCTAGAGTGGTTAAAACAATTTTTAAAAAGTGGAATAAAGGGGCGCCTAGGTGGCTCAGTGGGTTAAGCCGCTGCCTTCGGCTCGGGTCATGATCTCAGGGTCCTGGGATCGAGTCCCGCATCGGGCTCTCTGTTCAGCAGGGAGCCTGCTTCCCTCTCTCTCTCTCTGCCTGCCTCTCCATCTACTTGTAATTTCTCTCTGTCAAATAAATACATAAAATCTTTTTAAAAAAAGTGGAATAAAGTTGGAGGAATTATTCTATCCAAAATTAAGACTTTCTATATGGCCATAATAATCAAGATAGTGTGGTGCCAATGCATAGATATGTGGAATATAGACCAATGGAACAGAATAAGTAACCAACACAATTAAGCTCAATATACTGTTAACAAAGGTGCAAAAGTAGTTCAACTGAAGAAGAATAAATAGTCTTTTCGGCAAATGGTGCCAGAGCAACTGGACATCCATAGGCAAAAAACCCCCCCCAAAACAAAAAAACAAACAAAAAACCCCACCTTGACCTAAAACTTACTCCTTATACAAAAATTAACCTAAAACGGATCATAGTCTTAAAAATAAAACATAAAACTTTTAGGGGAAAAAAACCTTTAGGATCTAGGGCTAGGCAAAGTGTTCTCAGACTTGACACCAAAACATGATCCATAAAAAGGAAAATTGATTAATTGGACCTCATCAAAATTAAAAGTGTTTGTTCTGTGGAAGTACACATGAAGAGAATGAAAAGACAAGCAAGAGACTGGAAGAAAATAATTGTAAACCACAGTTGCCACAAAGGACTAGTGTCTAGAATATATAAAGTAGTCTTAAAAACTCAACATTTAAAAGCAGGCAATCCAATTGGAAAATGGGCAAAAGACGTGAAGAAACATTTCACCAAAGAAGAAATACAGATGTCAACTAAGTACATTAAAATATGTTCAATACCATTAGCCATAGGGCAATGCCAATTAGAACCACAATGAGATGTCACTACAAAAACCTACAAGAATTAAAAAAAAAAAACAAACAGTGAAAAAAATAGTGGAAGGATGTGGAGAAACTGGAGCATTTGTACAGTACTGGTGAAAATGTAAAAATGGTACAGCCACTCTTGAAAGCAGTTTGAAAGTTTCTTACAAAACCAAACATAAAATTACCAATGACCTACCAATTTCACTATTAGGTATTTATTCCAGGGAAATAAAAAAATCGTGTGAATATAAAAACTTGTACAAGAATCTGAATAGAACTTTTTATTTATTTATTTATTTATTTTTTTGTTTTTAGTCACCAAAAACTGAAATAATCTCAAACGTCTTTAATTAGGTGAATGATTAAGCAAACTGTGGTGTATTCATACCATGGACTACTACTACTCAGCAATATAAAGGAATGAACTATGTGCAACAACTTGGATGAATCTCCAGGGAATTGTGCTGAATGAATAAAGCCAATCCCCCAGAGTTACATAGTATGTGATTCCATTTACATAATATTTTGATGTGACAACTTTTAAAATGGAGGACAAATAGGAGGTTTCTGGGGGTTGAGGATACGGGGAGTGTTGAAGATAGGTATTGGGCATGGTTGTAAATAGGTACAGGGAGGGATCCTTGAAGTTTTAAAACTTGCACTATCTCAACTCTTATACATACGCTGAAATTGTATAGAACTTAATGCACCTGCATACACACATATACAAATATGAATGAGGGGAAATATAAATAATATTGGCTGATTGTACCAATGTCAATATCCTGGTTTTGATTTTATACTATAGGTTTTCAAGATGTTAACACTCAGGAAAACTGGGTAAAATGTACATGGGATCTCTCCACATTACGTCTTATAACTGCCTTATAACTGTAAGTCTACAATTATCTCAAAAATTTCATTTTAAAAAAATCAACATTTATGAATCTTAACGTTATTATTTATTCTCTAGGATATAGTGTCACCCAAAACCACATTGCTCATTTGTTGCAGTGCTGAGGGTTGAGAGCCTATTTAAATTGGACTGTAAGTATAAAACTTAACCGTTTTATGGTTGCCCATTGGGGAACTCCATAATGAAATTGTGGAGTCAAAACACTGGGTCTCAGCTTTGCCACTTATTAACTGGTGTGACCTCTAGCCAATCTGTCTCTTTTTCCTCATCATTAAAATGGAAGTTACAATTTTTTCCTTCCCAAAGAAAGAATAGGGAGGCCAAGTGTAAACATAGAAGGACTGGCTGCCCTCTGGCACCAATTAGCTCTTGAGAGCAATAATGGAATATTCACGTCAGAATACTCCCTATGCCCCAGCCTGGCACAGTATTTCTCCCTGGGAGTACTATGGACATTTTATGTAGTAGAGTTCCATTGTGTGGGATTAGCTCACACATTGCAGAATATTTAGCATTCCTGGTTCCCACCCACTAAATTCCAGTAGTGTCATTACCATCCCCCTTCCTTGCACCAAATGTCTATATGTTTCTGGTTGCCCTTTGGGGAACATGCTTGCTCCCTAGTTGAGAACCACAAGCAGGTATCTCATTAGTATACAGTAGGTGCCCAATAAATATTTGACTAACAGCTTGATTGATGGATTTTTTTTCTCTTGGCTATACCTTGGGCTCATCTTATCATTGGTCTCTAGAGCTAATGTAGGTTTGTTTGCTGTGCTCTGCCCAACACCCAGACAATTATTTGCATGGGAATAATTTCACTAAGATCTTAGCTGTGGAAATGAGTGGGTGATTCCCAAGCCTGGACCCCCTGGGAGATGTAACTGGAAGGTGAAGGTGAGGCATTCTCCCCTGTGCATTTTAGAGTCTATGTGGGTAAATCCTGCAGAGGGCTACAAGCCCGTCACCACATTGTTGAGCTAATGCATTCATTGCAGGTATAGTCAACTCTCAGTTACCCTCAGATGGAATATCCAAATGACAGTGAAATAATTAGGTACAGTTAGTAGATAATGAAGCACTTCAGGTGCCCTATTTACTAGTTTTTGCTTTTCTTTAGTCTCTCATGAGGACTAAATCTAGCCCCAAATGCTTAATTACCTCTTTCAACCCCACAAAGATATAAACTAGAAACTCAATAAGTTGAGAGAAAGAAGGACGGTTTTTTAAGAAGTTCCTGCCCTAGCCAACGCAACCTCTCCTTGTAGCCCCAAAAGCTAACAAACTTCCTTAGTTGCCCTGCAGGAAAGGGAGCATATCTAGGTGGACAACAAATATACCTCCAAACAACTCTCAAATCCCTCTCCTTCCTAATCCCTCACCATTTCCATTGTCTCCACCCTAACCCAAACCACAAATCTTTCTTGCTTGGACTGTTGCAGTAACCTCTGACAAGGTAAGTAAGTACTTTGCTCAGTGCCTTTCAGCATTCTGACTGCAACTTTATTATTATTGTCTAATATTTGCAGTTTTTCAAATTAAAACGTCCACTGTAATACAGGTAAGGAGTGGATAAGATTAGGAAAAGTTTAGAGAATATTTTGGACAGTTGAGATGCATTAATTATTTGTATAAAAATTGTTGCCATTAGATGTGTCATTTTCCTAATGCCTGAAACTCCTCTTATATTTTCCATATACTACTCACTAGCTTAGAAAAATCTGATTTTTACGTATTGCATGGAGCACTGGGTATGGTGCATAAACAATGAATGCTGGAACACTGAAAAGAAATAAAATAAAATAAAATGGAAAAAAATCTGTGATTTTTAGATGGAGGAAGGAGTAACCTACAATTTCTTCAAAAAGCTAGTGTTTCTTATCTCTTTCTTTTTGTGATAGAGCATCTTTTAAGAATGTAAATGCATACCACACTTCTCCCATCCTACCTGCCTTCTGGGCCATCACACTTGCTGTGTTCTTTACCTCTACAATGGACTGAATGTTTGTGCCTCCCCCCTTCTGATTCGTATGTTGAAATATAATGTCTGAGGTGATGTATTAAGAGGTGGAGTTTTGGAAGGTACTTTGATCATGAGGGTGGAGCTCCTACGAGCAGGACTGGTGCTTTTATAAAAGAGACCCCACAGAACTCCCTTGGTCTTTCCACCATAGAAGGACCTGGCAAAAAGTTGTTCAGGGAACACCTCCTCACCAGACACCAAATTTGTCAGTACCTTTGATCTTGTACTTCCCAGCCTCCAGAACCATGGGAAATGAGTGTTTTCTGTTTATAAGCCACCCAGTTTATCATATTTTTGTTATAGCAGCCTGAACAGGGTAAGACAGCTTGCAATTCACTGTGTTGAGTGCTGGAGATGCAGTGGTGCTTCAGGCTGCTGAAGCCATTATGAAGTTTAAAGTCTTACAGAGCAGTTAGCTAATAGTCAATCACTAATAAATATCTAATTACAAATTATCTTAAGTACCCAAAGAAAAAGGAAGAATGTTGTAAGTAAGAAGGTTCTTAACCCCACTGTACCTGGTTGGCTCCTTCTTTTCTTTTTTTAGCTTTTCATTTGAAAATAATTTTAGATTTATGGAATCGTATGCCCTTTATTCAGATTCCTCTCATGTTGCCATTTTGCCCCCATTTTATCATTTGCTTCTTTTATGTTTAATTTAAAAAAATCATTGCAAAGTAAGTTGTATACTTTATAGCTCTTTACCCCTAACTTTAGGGGTACATTTAGCATGTAGTTCCAAATTATTGGGATATTCTCTTATATAATCACATTACAGTTATTTTTTTAATGTGATTTCTTCCTTTCTTTCTTTGAGAGAGAGAGGGAAAGAGACAGTGCAGGAGTGGGAGGGGCAGAGAGAGAAGGAGAGAGAGAATCTCAAGCAGACTCCATGCCGAGTGTGGACCCTGATGTGATGCATGGTCTCAGGACCCTGAGATCACAACCTGAGCCAAAACCAAGAGTCAGGTGCTCAACCATACAGGTGACCCCACATTACAGTTATTAATCACAAGGATTTAACATTGATGCTATTCGTTAATCTGCTCTCTGTACTCAAATTTGTTGGTTGATCCAAAAATGTCCTTTATAGGATTTTCCCTCCTTCAGTACAAGATCCAGTCTACAATCACACACTGAATTCATTGCCATGCCTCTTTGATACTCTTAAATCATTTCTCAACCTTTCTCTGTCTTTTATGATATTGACAATTTTAAAGAATGTAGGCCTCCTGTTATGGACCGAATTGTGCCCCACTCTCAACAAATTCATATATACTGAAGCCCAAACCACCAATGTGATTGTATTTGAAGGTATCCTATAACAAGGTAATTAAGATTAAATGAGAGCACAAAGGCACAGCCCTAGTCCAATAGAATTAGTGTACTTATGAGAAGAGGAAGAGAATGTTCATACATGTACAATGAGTACAATAGTACTCATTGTAAGTAGTACTTACAATAGCCAAAATATGTAAACAACCTAGGTGTCCATAGATGGAAAAATGGATAAAGAAGATAGAACACACACACACACACACACATGCACACACACAGAGGAATATTACTCAGCCACAAAAAAGAACGGAATCTTGCCATTTACAACAACATGGATGGCCCTTGGAGAACTAAGTAAAATAAGTCAGACAGAGAGAGACAAATGCCATATGATTTCACTCATATGGGGAATCTAAAACCAAAACAAACAAATTAAAACAAAACAAACAAAATACCAAGTTCACGAATACAGAGAAAAGATTGGTGGTTACCAGAGGGGAATGGAGAGTGGAGCAGGGTGAAATGGGTGAAGGGGATCAAAAGGCACAAATTTCCAGGTGTAAATAAATAAGTCATGGGGAGATAACATACAGCATGGTGACTAGAGTTAACAATACTGTATTGCATATTTGAAAGTTGCTAAAAGAACAAATCTTAAAAGTTCTCTTCAAAAGAAAAGAATTTGGGACTATGTATGGTGATAATGGTACCTAGACTTATTGTGGTGATCATTTCACAGTGTATACAAATATCAAATCATTTTGTCATACAACTCAAGTTAATATATATAATTGATTACATTATACCTCATTTTTTTTTAAAGAAGAGCCAAGATGCCCTTCAACACACGAATGGATAAAGAAGATGTGGTCCATACATACAATGGAATATTACTCAGTTATCAGAAAGGATGAATACCCAACTTTTGCATCAACATGGGAAGGGACTGGAGATTATGCTGAGTGAAATAAGTCAAGCAGAGAGAGTCAATTATCATATGATTTCACTTATTTGTGGAGCATAAAGAATAGCATGGAGGACATTAGGAGAAGGAAGGGAAAAATGAAGGGGGAGAAACAGGAGTGGAAGACAAACCATGAGAGATTCTGGACTCCAGGAAACAAATGGAGGGCTTTAGAAGGGAGGGCAGTTGGAGGGATGGGTGAGCCTAGTGCCCCCCTCAAGGAGGGCACAGATTGCATGGAGCGCTGGGTGTTACATGCAAACAATGAGTCATGGAACACTACATCAAAAACTAATGTTGTACTGTATGGTGACTAACATAACACAATAAAAAAAAGAAGAAGAAGAGACACCAGAGAGTTCTGTCTCTATATGAGCACAGAAGAAAGCCAGGGTGAGGTCATAGCAAGAAAGTGGCCATCTATAAGCCAGGGAGAAAGGTCTCACCAGAAATCAACCCTGATGACACCTTGATCTTGAACTTCTAGCCTCTAGAACTGTGAGGAAATAAGTGTCTGCTGTTTAAGCTGCTAAGTCTGTGGCACTTTGTTATGGTAGTCTGAAGAGACTATTACACTCCCTTTCAAAAATAACATGTGCCTCATCTGGAGCTTGTTGGATATTTCTTCATAATCAAATTCAGATGTGCCAGAATACTATGTAAATGATGTTGTGTCCTTAGGATACCACATATGGGGACATACAATGTTAACCTGCTCCTCATTGGTGATGATGATTTTATCACCTGATCAAAATAATGTCTGGTTTCTCCACTGTAAAGTTACTACCTTTTCCTTAGCAACAAATATGCAATCTGTGGAGACATGATTTTTTAAATATTTTATTTATTTATTTGAGAGAGGGAGAGTGTGCATGTGAGAGAGAGCACAAGTTGGGGGCAGAGGGAGAGGGAGAAGCAGGTTCCCCGCTGACCAAAGAGTCTGACATGGGGCTCAATTCCAGGACCCTGGGATCATGACCTGAGCTGAACGCAGATGCTTAGCTGGTTGCACCACCCTGGCACCCTTACAGAGAGATATTTTAAGGCCACATAAATATCTTATTATTTATCATGTTGGTTCTTTCATATCCTTCAAATCTCTACCTAATGTTAGCTCTTCAAAGATGCCTTCTTTGACCACCCTTATCTAAATTGAACCCTCCCCTTTGGCTCTCATGTCACCTCTGTTTTCTTCACAGCACTCACCTTAACTTGTGATGATGTATCATTTGTGTGTTTGTTAATGTCTGTCCTCCACCAGCTCATTATTGTGCGGGTCAAGTCTTTTTGTGCTGGGAATGCAGTAGGTGCTCAATAAATATATGTCACATGAATGAATAAATGGAAGCATGCATGGTGTGGGATTTGTTAAACAGCTTAGTATATCTCACCGGTGCTGCCCTTTGAAGAGAAATTCTCCTCTTGATCTTTACTTACTTTACAATCCATGTTGGGTGTGTGTGTGTGTGTGTGTACGAGCGTGCATGCGTGTGTATGCACTCACACACCAGAATCAGATGTGTACTATCTTTATGGCTCTTAGACATCATTTTCTTACTGACTTATCAGCTATTCAGCACACAAAGCTAAAAGTCAGCCCATGTAATACATCCTGGCAGGATTTATAATTCAATAAATCCATAATCAAACAAGGGTGCCAGTAGCCCGTGGCAGGAGGCTGATTGATTAGCAGGCCAGATTGCACTAATAGGTGTCTTCTAGAAGAAACCTCTCCAGCTCCCAGGACATGGCTCTGGGAAACCAGATTATTTCCTCCCCTCATTTAGAAGAACACCACCCAATCTCAGGTGCAGAATAATAAAGAGTTGACTCAAGGAATAATTGTTAAGTAGGTCAAACCTGTGGTTGGGATTTCTTTTTTGGGTAGATTTCTCCTGTCCTGTGGGGTACAAACCATCCCTTCATCTCAAGCACCTGGTATCATGCTATTGTCCCCCTTCATTGTCCTCTCCAGGTGGCACCCTAAGTTCTGGACCTTCCCCCAGCACTCATTATCACTTTCTAGACAAACAGTTATGACCTTTGGCATTATCTTTAAACTGCTATATGCATAGCAATAAAGTGAGATATAGTGTGTTAAAGAGCCTGGCATAGTGCCTGCCATATAGGAGGTATTAAGTAAAATGTCTCAGGACTCTGATGCTCCCTGCTTCCAATAATAACAGCTTGCTGTGGTACAACTAATCTGAATACTATATTAATTTGATAGAAATCAGTGTGCTGTCCCACCTCAGGCATTTGTACTTTGACCACCCTGTGATTCCTGGAACTGTAATACTTTAACCCCAAGGAACGAGTCTTGAGTCATAGATTCTAAGGCTCAGTGGCCAGCTGGGTCAGTAGATAATTTCATGACAGCTACCAATACCTTTGTGTTCAGAGAGTACCTTTTATGCAGTCTATTCAAAGATTAACACATATTTATTGTGGCTTCTCTGGTAGACTCTCATATTGCACACCTGTATTTGGTGTCCCTCCCAGCACTCTCTCTACCTACAGAAGAATTATGTTTCCCCCATGCCTTTAAAATCAGGCATAAAATATGAACATTAGGGGTATGTGTTACCTCTAGGTAGAAACGTGGAGAACCAGTCACTTTCCCTTTTCCATATGATGTATTGATTGGCACAATCTAACATGGCTCCTTCTCTATCAGCTGGGATCCCAGAGTGAGGACAACTAAGATCTGCTAATGAGTAGAATTCTCCCCACTGCTCTCCTACAAACCTGTTTGGGACATGTAGTGTGAGCAAGAAAGAAATGTTTACTATAAGCCATTAACATTTTGAGATTGCTTCTTACTGCAGCATAATCTAGTTTATCCTAGCTTGTTTCACTGCCAGAGATGCCGGAAGAGGGACAATAAACAACTCATCCACCTTTGGTACATAACAATTGTTGAACTTGGGCTGAGAGACCAATTTGCTTTTTGCTTCAGTTATGGTATAAATATTGAAAAAATCCAAGTCACAGAGCTCAAGGAGTGCAGGTGTGAGAGGTGGCATTCTTAAAGACAAAGCCTGTTCTGTGACTAAACACTCTCTCCCTTTGCCCTCTCTCCCTGGATAATGAGGTAGAACCTTTGAGCTGCCCCCCAGAGGTCCAAGCTCAATGGCTGTCAAGATGTTATAAAAACATATTATAAATTTTCACTTTCTCTCATCATAAACCAGTGTGAGAGTGGACATCTGTGTTGCAAGTGGAGTTTTCTGCTTTTAGTGACTTGACACTTTAGCCCTTTTGTTACAAATCCAGTTTTAATTTTTTTTTTTTAACATAGTCCAGGCACCACACATAAACCTCTGTACCCAGGGGAGGCCTATGTGGTCAGTTCCATTAGGGGCCTAAGCTTTTGATTTTTCTTTATTTTGCTTGAATTGATTACAAGTGTTCCAACAAGTAGTCAGGTGATTTCCTTGTCTGGAAAGTTCAAGGGCAAGGGGGAAACCAAGCTGTTGAGGCACACATAGTAATTGATGAACTTGGGGAAAGCATATTAGTGACCACATGAGTGAAAACAGGGCACTGGTGGTCAGTGCTTTTTCTAGTTTTCAGGTTTGATATTTGC
This sequence comes from Mustela erminea, assembly GCF_009829155.1. Taxonomy (NCBI): domain Eukaryota; kingdom Metazoa; phylum Chordata; class Mammalia; order Carnivora; family Mustelidae; genus Mustela; species Mustela erminea. Next base: position 92,081,972 of record NC_045635.1, read on the forward strand.
AGAGTCCTTTGTGTCCAGAAAATTGCAATTGAAAACTAGATATTCAATAAATATTCAATGGGCACTTGTCAGTCCTCATATTACTTGATCTCTCAGTCTTTGGCATTTCACACAGTTGACCTCCCCTCCTTGAAATACCCTCTTCTCTTGGTTTCTGACACTCCTCCTGGTTCTCACCATATCTCTCTAGTTCTTCCTTGATCTCTTTTGCTGGATATTCCACCTCTGCCTAGTTGCTGAATGTTGGTATCACAGTGGTTCTGTCTTTGTACCTATTCTGAATCTTCACACTATCCCAGAACAATTTCACCCATTTCCATTACTCTATCTACTACCTCAATATCTCCAACCAGAATCGCCTCCTAGAACAACAACATCTATATATCCAAATGCCTACTGAACATACTCATTTGGATGTCCCATGGGCATCTGAAAATCAACATGTCCAAAAGACTATCTGATCTCCTGCTCACTCTGCTCCTTCTCCTGTATGTTACTTACCTCACTGAAGGCACCATAATCTACCCAGTCGCCCAAAGAAGAACACAAATATTATTCATGATCACTCTCTCTCTCTCCCATCATATCTAGCTAATACCTATATACTGGTGACTGTCAAATCTCTCTATATTTATGTTCCCACTGGTTTATAACACTCAAAGAGAAGTTTCATAGGCATCTTAAAGTCAATAGTTTCCAAATATAATTCATCACTTCCCCTTTTTAGTCTATTTCATTCATATTAGTTCTGACCAAGCCTAAATATTATTTTCACCATACATGCCATGTGATTTTATGCCTCCATGAATTTACTTAATAGGGTTTCCTCTGTCTAAAATACTCTTCTTTTCTCCATCTCATTCCATGTCCAGCACTAATGTTGTTTCTCTGTGAAGTCTTTCATAACATCCCTTAGAATAAATTATCTATTCATCTGTGTTCCTTTGCCATATCATATCTGTCCCCAAACACCCACCATATTATAACACATTTATTTTTCATGTTTGTCTTTCTATTAGACTTGAAGTTTCTTGGTGGCAGAGACCATGCTTTACTAATCTTTGTTCCCCTAGTGCCTCATAGTGTGCCTTACACAAAGTCAGCTCTCAATTCATGTTTGTGAAATAAGGGAATTTATTAAATAATATTTTACCAATCTCCACATTTTCTGAGGAATATGGACAAGGTTAGAGACCAAGTAGGCTTGAAGGGCTACAGTGAAGAGATTGTTTCATATATTTCTTCAAATAACTATGAATCCCTTATATTTATAAAGCCCTTTAAGCAATCAAACAATAATAAGGCACATCATTTTATGCAATCCTGGGAGGTGGATAGGTAGGGTAGGAATTATCCTCTTTCAGAAGACACAAATTACTAAAAAAAAATTTACTAAAGGACACCTAGCCCACTTTTCTTGAGGCATTAGTACAAGGATGGTAAACTTGTTCCTCAGTTCTGTGATGGTCCAAGCTAGAGTAAATAAGCTTCATCATATAAAGAGAAAGCACTGAATTGGATAAGAAACTAGATCCTGGATTAAGTTACTAGGAGAAATTGTAGTTCTAGGTCCTTGAATTATTTGAGGACACATTTAGTTCCATAGGTCTCTGATGATAACAATAACTGCTAATATAGCTATGTGCAGATGCCATCTTATTTAATTCTTGCAGAAACCCTATGAGGTATCTTCATTTACAAAATAAGAAAACTGAAGCTCAAGGAACTTAAGCAAATTGTCCAAGGTTACACAGCTAGTATTTAACATAGCTGGAATTCTAGGCCTGTCTGACTTGAATGCTGTTCATTCTTTTTTCTGTATTTTTAAAGTTTTTAAAAAATAGACTTTATTTTTTAGAGCAACTTTAGGTTCACACCAAAATTGAGTGTTAGGAACAGAGAGTTCCCATATATCTCCTTCTCCCACGTACACATAGCTTCTTTCAGTATTAACTTTTTCCACCGGAGTGGTATATTTGTTACGATCAATAACTCTACATTGATGTATCATTATCACCCAAAGTCCAAACTCTATGACTTGGATTCTATGACTCTATGGTTTGTTGTGCATTCTGTGGGTTTGGATAAATGCATAATGTTATGAACACACCATTACAATATTATACAGAATAGTTCTACTGCCCAAAGAATATTCTATACCAATTCATCCCTCACTCTCTACAGCCACTGGCAATCATGGATCCTTTTACTGTGACCACAGTTTTGCCTTTTCTAGAATGTGATATAGTTAGAATCACATGGTATGTAGTCTTTTCATATTGGCTTCTTTCATTTAGTAATGTGCATTTGAGGTTTATCCATGTCTTTTCATGGGTTGGTCACTCATTTCTTTTTAGTGCTAAATAATATTCTATTGTCTGGGTATACCACAGTTTATTTATCCACACCCATATTGAGGGGCATCTTGGTTGCTTCCTTATTTTGGTAATTATGAATAAAGTTGCTATAAGCATCTATGTGTAGGTTTTTATGTGGATATAAGCTTTCAACCCATTTGGATAAATACCAAGAAGAATGACTGCTGGATTGAATTGTAAGAGTATGTTTAGTTTTGTAAGAAACAGACACACTGTCTTCCAAAATGGCTGCATCATTTTGTATTCCTTTCAGCAATGGATGAGTGTTCCTGTTGATTCACATTGTTACCAGCATAAACATTTTCCAGGTTTCAACAACAACAACAACAAATTATGAAGCATGCAAAGAAACAAGAAAATATGCCCATTCATAGGAAAAATAAAGAAAATAATAGAAACAGTCCCAGAGGAGGCCCATGCAAAAAAACTTAATAGACAAGGACCTCAAATCAACTTTTTTTAAGTTTAAAGTTTGATTAAGTTTAAAGAGCTAGAAGAAATAAAAGAAAAAGCACTAAAGAAAACCAGGAGAACAATGTCTCACCAAATAGAGAATATAGATAGAGATAGAAATTATATAGACATGGGGAGATGGAGAGGAGAAGGGAGTTCAGGGAAATTGGAGGGAGAGATGAACCATGAGAGACTATGGACTCTGAAAAACAATCTGAGGGTTTTGAAGGGGCAGGGGGTGGGAAGTTGGGTCAGCCTGGTCATGAGTATTATGGAGGGCATGTATTGCATGGAGCACTGGGTGTGGTGCATAAACAATGACTTCTGGTACATTGAAAAGAAATTTAAAAAAAAGTAGACCTAAAAATTCTCATTAAAAAAACAAAAAAATAAATAAATAAATCAAATCAACATTTAAAAGCTAAAAGGCTCAATAAAAGACATGAAAATTTTATTACAGGATTTCAACAGAAATTTTGAAAAGACAGAAGAAAGAATCAGCCAACTTGAAGATAGGCCAATTAAGATTATACAGTCTGAGGAAGAAAATGAAGAACAATGACTAGAGTCTAAGAGACCACTGGAATGCTATAAAGTATACCAATGCGTGCATAATAGAAGCCCTAGAAGGAAAAGATATAGAGAAATAGGCAGAAAGAATATTTAAAGAAATAAAGGCCAAAAACTTCCCAGATTTAATCAAATACATGAAGACACATATGGAAGACCTCAGTGAACTCCAGACAGGGTAAATTCAAAGAGATCCACACTAAAATGGATTATACTCAAATATATCAGTCCCACCCCCTACCTGTGGTTTTGCTTTCTGTGGTTTTAGTTACCCATGTCAAGTTTACTAAGGTAACAGGGAGATGATCCCGTTTCTGATGTGTTGTCAGAAGGTCAATAGTAGCCTAATGCTATATCACAATGCCTATGCCATTCACTTCTCTTATCACATAGGCATGTTACCATCTCATATCAACACAAGAAGGGTGAGTACAGTACAATAAGATGTTTTGAGAGAGAGAGACCATATGTACACAACTTTTACTAGAGTATATTGTTATAGTTGTTACATTTCATATCAGTAATTGTTTTTTGAACAAATGTTGCTGTGACAATTGGATATCCACATGCAAAATAATAAAGTTGGATCCCTACTTCAAAATACATACAAAAGTAACTCAACATAGCAGCCTAAGTACAAGAACTAAAACTTGAAAACTGTTAGAAGAAAACAAAATTTTATGACCTTAGATTTGGCAATGGATTATTAGATTATTAGATGACCTCCAAAGCACAAACAACAGAAGATATGAAGAAAAAGTAGATAAATTTTACTTGGTAAAATTAAACATTTTTGCGCATCAAAGGACATTAGCAAGAAAGTAAAAAGAGTTGATATCCAAGATCTATCAAGAACTTCTCAAACTCAATACTTAAAAAACAAATAATCCAGTCAAAAAATGGGCAGAAGACATGAACAAACACTTCTCCAAAGAAGACATACAAATGGTTAACAGACACATGAAGAAATGCTCAACAACACTAGCCATCAGGGAAACACAAATCAAAACCATAATGAGATACCACATTACACCAGTTAGAATGGTGAAAATTAACAAAACAGAAAACAAATGTTGGTGAGGATGTGGAGAAAGGGTAACTCTCTTACACTCTTACACTGCTGGTGGGAATGCAAGCTGGTACAGCCACTCTGGAAAACAGTATGGAGGTTCCTCAAGATGTTAAAAATAGAGCTACCATATGGCCCAGCAATTGCACTACTGGGTATTTACACCAAAGATAGAACTGTAGTGATCTGAAGGGGCACATGAACCCAATGTTCATAGCATCAACGTCCACAAGAGTCAAACTGTGGAAGGAGCTGAGATGCCCTTCAACAGATGAAAAGATAAAGAAGATGTGGTATATATATACAAGGGACTATTATTCAGCCATCAGAAAGGTGCACCATTTGTATCAACATGGATGGAACTGGAAGGGATTATGCTAAGTGAAGTAAGTCAAGTACAGAAAGACAATTATCATATGGTTTCAGTCGTATGTGGAACATAGCAATAGCATGGAGGACTATAAAGGAAAGGAGTGAAATCTGAAGGGGAAGAAATCAGAGAGGGAGACAAACCATGAGAGACTATGGATCTGGGGAAACAAACTGAGGGTTTCTGAAGAGAGTGGGTGCTGTGGTGGGGTAACATGGTGATGGGTATTAAGAAGGGCACGTGTTGTGATGAGCACTGGGTATTATACTCAACTAATGAATCGTTGAACACTACATCAAAAACTAATGATGTGCTATACGGTGGCTAACTGAGCATTAAAAAAACATGAAAAGACAATCTACAGAATGTTAGAAAATTTTTTAAGTCATACATCTGATGAGGGTTTAAGATCTAGAATATATGAAGAAATATATTTGAGCAACAGCAAAAATCCCAAACAACTCACTTAAAAACTGGGTAAAGGATTTGAATAGACATTTCTCCAAAGAAGATATACAAATGGCCAAAAACCACATGAAAAGTTAATATCATTAGCCATTAGAAAAACACAAATTGAAAACACTATGAGCGGGGCGCCTGGGTGGCTCAGTGGGTTAAAGCCTTTGCCTTCGGCTCAGGTCATGATCTCAGGGTCCTGGGATTGAGCCCCGCATTGGACTCTTTGCTCAGCGGGGAGCCTGCTTCCCCCCCTCCTCTCTCTCTACCTGCCTCTCTGCCTACTTGTGATCTCTGTCTGTCAAATAAATAAATATAAAATCTTTAAAAAAAACAACAACACTATGAGCTCTCTCTTCACACCTACTGAAGTCTATAATAAGAAAAAAGGAGGGAGGAATAGCAAGTGTTAACAAGACTTTGGAGAAAACTGGAACCCTTTCATATTGCTAGTGGGAATGCAAAATGGTGCATCCACTGTGGAAATCAGTTTGGTTCCTTACAAAGTCCAACACAGAATTACCACATGATCCAGAAATTCCATTCCTAGGTATATATTGAAAAGAATTTATAATTGGTACTCAAACAGTTGTACAGTTATGAATGTTCATAAGAGCACTATTTGAAATAGCCCAAAGGTGGAAACAACCATCAACTAATGAATGGATAAGCAAAAGTGGTATACCTACACAATGCAATAGTATTCATCCATAAAAAGGAATCAAAATGATACATGCTATACCATGGATGAACCTTGAAAACATTACGTGGATTGAAAGAAGCTAGACACAAAATGTCATAGATTATATGATTCCATATATATGAAATGTCAAGAATAGGTAAATACACGGAGTCAGAAAGTCAGTAAGTGGTTCTCAGGGGTCTGGTGGGAATAAGAGTGACTACTTAATGGGTATGGGGTTTCCTTTAGGGTTATGAAAATATTTTGGAGCTAGAATGAGGTTATAATTGCACAACTTTGCAATGTGTTTGTACACTTAAAACTGATTGGTTTTGGGGCTCTGGGTCTCTCAGGTGGTTAAATATCTGCCTCAGTGTTCTGGGATCAAGCCCTGTGCCAGGCTCCCTGCTCAGTGGGGAGCCTGCTTCTTCCTCTCTCTGCCACTTCCCCTGCTCATGCTCTCTCTCTCTCTCTCTCACATAAACACATAACATCTTTTTAAAAATGATTGTTTTATGTTACGTATATTTTACTTTAAAATTTAAAAAAATACTGTAATTGACATAATAGTGATATTGTTAGTTTCTACATTGTTTTTGAGATGTGTACACGTCGATATACACAGATCTAACTCATTCATTTTATTGTATGACTATACCACAATTCATACATATATTAATATATGATAAGATTTTTTCCTTATTTTTCACTATTTAAAAAGGTGCTGAGGGGTGCCTGGGTGGCTCAGTGGGTTAGGGCCTCTGTCTTTGGCTCAGGTCATGATCCCGGGGTTCTGGGATCAAGCCCCATATCGGGCTCTCTGCTCTGCTCTGCTTCCTCCTCTCTCTCTGCCTGCTTCTCTGCCTACTGGTGATCTCTGTCTGTCAAATAAATAAATAAATAAAATCTTTTAAAAAAAAGGTGCTGAAGTAGACATCCTTTTACATTTTTTTCTGGTGCATATGTACCAGAGTTTCTCTAGGTTATGTATGCAGAAAAGGAATTGCTGATTTGTATGGCATGCATATTTTAAAATTTTACTAGACAATGCCAAGTTGTACTTCAAAGTGGCTATACTGCCTTACATTCTCATCTTCTTTATATTACCAGATTTTTAAAGCTTTATCAATCTGATGGGTGTTAAATGACATCCAATTTATGCTTTTTTAAAGTGTATTTTATCTGATTACAAATAAATTTGAATCTCTCTCTTCTTTCTTGCCAGATTTTCTCTCCCATGAACTACCTATTCATAACATTTGTTCATCCTTTCTTTCTCTTGTGATACTTGTATTTTTCCTGTTGATCATAAATTCTTTATATATTATGGATACTAATTTGTTCATTACATATGTTGCAGATACCTTTTCTTGTTTTTTGCTTTCCTGTTTGTTCCTGTTTGTTACATTTTATTTAGTATGCACTACCTATTACTACATAGAAGTTTTAAGTTTGGTCAAACCTATCAATATTTCCTTAATCTTTGGAGTTTTTTTGTGTTTTAAGTAATCCTGAGGTCATAACAATATTCATCTTTTCATCCACTCATATTTTATTTTAATAAATTAAAATTTGTTTTTCTTTTTTTTTAAGTTTTTATTTTAGTCCCAGTTAGTTAACATTAAAATTTTGTCTTTCATATGTGGATTTTAAATATATCTAGAATTTACTTCCCTGTATGGTGAAAGGAGTCTAGTTGATTTTTTCCATATGTAAAGCCAATTATCTGAATCCCATTTAAAGTTTGTCCTTTCTCAGGTCTGTAAAGCCATCTGTATCATACAGAAAATTTTAGTATACACATGAATGTATTACTGGACTTTCTTTTCTGTCCTATTGATCTATTTGACTAATTCTGTGCCAAACTACTTTGGTTTTACAAAAATTCATGCTATTTTGTTGACAATGTCTTTGGTAGTCTAGGATTTTCTTGGCTGTTTTTGGACATTTATCTTTCCATACACATTTTAGAATAAATTTGTCAAGTGATACCAAAAAGTACTGTTGGAATTTTGTTTGGCATTGATTTATATTCATGGATGAGTCTTGAGAAGACTGTCATGTATACCCTGATTTATTTAGATCCTTTATGTCTTTCAAAAAAGTTTTTTAAGATTTTGCATAGAGATGTTCTACATACATACTGTGATATATTTATTGCTAAGATATCTATGCCCAGCCTCTGATGGGCACAAGCTGAAGGAGGAGTAATGACACAATCCTGGTTGTTGACATAGGGGTCTGCTCTGCCTGCTAATGAAGCTTAATTGTATCCTCTGGTTTTGTTTTGTCTCCATCCCCGAATACAATTTTGTCTTATGATGGGTGACTACTGGATCTTACTGACTTTATGACTTGGTGAACATGACAGAACTCAGTCAGCTCCTGAGCAGTTCTGAATACATTGTCACTTAATGTCCCATAGTTTAGCTTTCCATCTCTACCAGGGTCCAGCAAAATTCTAACAGATGTTTCTCAAAATATTTAATTAATGCGGGTAGTGTGGTCTTCCTCCAGAACCTTAGAGCCATGCACTGTGGTTTTGCCATTAACTTTTCCCACCATTGACATCTCCAGTAACATAGGGTCTTTCAGCCTTGACCTGTTGCAGAGCCCAATTTTTTTCCCTAGCTCCCCTCAAAGCTATCAGCCTTTTATGTCACCAACTGTATGGGCCACTGTGGAATGTGTTAACTCTAGAGCTCCCCCACCCCCCAAAAAAACTATCAAGTGTTGTACTTGCATTTCTATGATAAAGAAGGCAAAGTGTTACATATTCTCTTTTGCTATGGAAGGGATGTCTTGGCATGTTCTTTACCACTGAACCCCTAAAAACTGTAACAAATTGACAAGTCTCTGAATCTTTCTAGGATTTGTCTTTCATGGAATGCAGTACATGTGTCCTGACAAGTCCTTGAGTGTATTAGTCTCCTCTTTGCTTAGGTTGCCTAATCAGCATGATGTCCACAATGCCATATTTCTGTGTGATGTCCTGAAAGGTGCGTACACTCCAAGTATCTTCAAATTGTCTTAGGACAGAGACCAAAAGAGTTCACATAAACCTGTAAATATATATGTGCTATAAATATATGTTTTTGTCCATTCTACATGAGAGTTCTGTTTCTGATACTCTTTTCTGAATGGAACAGGGAAAAAACCACATTTTCTAAATTATTGGCCACATAATTTATACCTGAGGCCACATTAATCTGCTCTACTAGAGACAGCTGACCAACATGGGAACTGCAATGGTAAGTGCTCAGTGCATTTGTTAATGCAGAGACTTGATAGGTTTGCTAATGTCAAATTATCCTTGTATTCCTGGATAAACCTGGTCACGATGACTGTTGTTGTGTGTTTCAATTGGGAGATTTGATTTGTACATTTTTTTAAATTTAAGATTTTGCTTTTTACTTCTGTACATGACCTACACTTTCCTTACTCATTTTTGTTCATTTTTGGTATCAAGGTTATACCAACTAATAAAATGAAATGGGTATCTTTCTCTCTTTTTCTATTCCATAGAGGAGTTTCTAAAAGATGGGATTATCAGTTCCTTAAGGATTTAGTAAAACTCCCCTACAAAAACTGGACAGATTTTTTTTTCCTGAGGTATATTTTCAATTACAACTACAATTGCTTTCATGATTGTTGGTGTATTTATATTTTTCGTTTATATTTTTTATTTCTTCTGGAGTCAGTTGTTAGAATATATTTTTCTAGAAAAATTATCCATTCCTTCTAATCATTGGCATAAATCATTAGCATACATATTATTCTTTAGTGATTAAAAACTCTCTATATGTATGCATTTGTCCAATTTTACATTCCTAATACTGTCTATTTGTACCTTTTCTTTTTTCTTTATCAGTCTTACCAAATACTTGACCATTGAGGTGCCTGGGTGGCTCAGTTGTTAAGCATCTGCCTTCGGCTCAGGTCATGATCCCAAGGTCCTGGGTTTTGGCCTACATCGGGCTCCCTGCTCAGTGGGAAGCCTGCTTCTCCTTCTCCCATCCCCTCTGCTTGTGTTCTCCCTCTTTCTGTGTTTCTTTCTGTCAAATAAATAAAATCTTAAAAAATTTTTTTGACTATTACTTTAACCTTTGCCAAGAACCAGCTTTTTGTTTTGTTAATCATCTCAATAGTTTGTCTATTTGACATTTTATTAATTTCTGCTTTCACCGTCATTATTTTTTGCCTTCTACTTTCTTTGAATTTACCAGTGGTGTGCAGGAGCAGCTCATATCAGCTAATGAGAACTAATTGTTACATTTTCAGGAAATTTGCTATCTGGTTGTTAAAAATAGCCATTAAAAAATTAAATTATATAAAATTACAATTAAATAAATTATATTAAAATAAAGTTAATAAACATTCAAAACTTGTCATTTCTTAATTTTACTACATTTTACTATTATTTATGCTCTTGAGATTATTTACTTCTATCCTATGGGTATGAAGGAAATGCTGTATAATGGTGTGCTACTACTATGCATCTTTTCCCAGTGATGTTATATTGCCAGTTTGAAATTGGCCACAATTTAAAACACAGAAATTTGTATATATGCTGTAAATCAGAGTTTGACTTATTGTGTTGGTGATCGTCTAGACTGAAAAAAAGTAATGAAGAAAATATTAATAATGCAGGTTGAAATTAAATTTGTGCTGTGTCTGTAGCTATTGCATTTCCGAATTGCATAAAATATGATGGAAATATTCTTCCAGTATTTGAAAACTATTCTCTGAGTCAGCAAATAAGTTACTCATATTACTGACAAGTGAGTGAGGTTCCTATATCAGTTTCTGTTGTTTCATTTTTGTCTTACTAACAACAGATGAAAATATCAACCAACATTCATGGTGGAACCACTCTAAAAAATCTGATTGTTTAACATTTATCAGTATAGGTCTGCTTTATTCTCTTATTCTTTTACCTTCTTGAGTTGAACATTTTACTTATTAATTTTCAGAGTTTCTTGTTTTTGTATCTTTATATTTCTTTCAAATTACAACTTTAGCCAGTGGTGTGCTGGTAAACAGACTCTGAAAAAAAAAGAGAGAAGGGAAAAAAAAGAGAGAAGCCCTGATTTGTAACATTTGCTGATTTTCATAGTATAAATGCTCCCACCATGTTTGATTTCAAGCAATGTAACAACTGTCTGGCAAAATTCCTGAATACTTAAAATCAAGGTTTAGGAGCTCATGTAAAGCAGTTTTAGTCAACTGCTAATAAGCTATTTGCCACAGCTTCTGATACATGATATTTCTTCTATCAATCAATTATAAATATTGATAATTTTCAAAAATGTTTATTTGCTAACATATGAAAATTTAGAAGTGCATATTTATAGTTTTGAAGTCTATGCCTTTTTGAGGGGTTTCTTCTGGTTATTAATTTCTCATTTTATTGCATTATGGTTGATGAATGAGGTATGATATTCATATTTTGTTTTTTGATTTTTTTTTTGGCCTAGAATGTGTTCAGTTTTTGCAAGTTTCCCTTATGTGCTTAAATAGTATTTGTTTTTCATTTGTAGATGCAGGATTTTTTTTTAAATATATGTTTTATGTTTTATAGAAGTTTTAGGTTCACAGCAATTTAAGTAGAATGTACAGCGAGTTCCCATATACTGCCTCCTGCTGACACACACAGCCTCCCCCAACATCAACAACCTGCACCAGAGTGTTAAATTTGTTACAATCAGTGAATTGACTTTGACGCATTAGCACCCAAAGTCCATAGTTTATATTAGTGGTCACTCTTGGTGTCACAGTTTCTATGGGTTTTGACAATGTATAATAACATGTGTTCACCATTATAGTATTGTACAGAAAAGTTTCCCTGTCATAAAAATCCCTTGAGGTCCACCTATTCATTCCTCCTTTTCCTCAATCCCCTGGCAACAACTGATCTTTTTATGGTCTCCAGAGTTTTGTCTTTTCTAGGACGTTATGGTTGAAATCATACAGTATGTGGCCTTATCAGACTGGCCAGTGTTTTTTATATATCTACCTAATAGCTGAATTTTACTGTCTTATTCAAATTTTATGTTCGGATCCCTGGTAACTTTTGTCTACTTTGTCAGTTCCTGAATGAGATGTGTTAAAATCTCTCATGATGATTGTAGATTTGGTTATTTCTCATTTGAGTTCTGTCAACTTTCACTTCATACATTTTGGAGCTTTATTTTTAGATGCACCGAAATTGTTTTCTTTTAGTGGATGACCATTTGTTAATCATTAAGTGATGTGTCTCTTTGTCTTCATTAATGCTTTTCATCTTAAATTCCATTTTGCATATTGTGTCCTTTTCCACCCCCCATTTTTATTTTAACTTCTCCAATTCATGATGTTTTAGTTGCATTTCATATAGACAACATATAGCTGAATCTTTAGTATCTAATCTAAGTGTCTCTGTTCTCAAATAGGTGTTTCCAGTCCATTTATATTTATTGTGACTATTGATACACTACTTTTGTGTTTTCTGGTTTCCATATCTTTCCTTCACTTTTTTCCTTTTCTTTCATGTCACATTGTCCAGGGACATTGAGTTTTTCAGGTTGACTTTTTTTTCTATCTATTTTTCTCTATGAGTTGGAACAGGGACCACATAATTGCTATCCTCAGGCCAGTGATTAGGTTTTCTTTCAAAGAATGTACTTTTTCCATTTCTTTGCTTTTCATCTTCCCCAGTATTATATCACATCTAACTCAGCTATACCCAGAACTTGCAACCTTGACTTCTATCTTCTTTTGAGTATTAAAATTCCAGAGTCTAAGAACTATATCTGGTTCCCTCATCCCCTTGAGACACAAGTCTTCAAATCCTACCTACTACTTTGGGTGTTTTCTTTGTTTCTGATACAAAGATCTCGAGGTGGTGATTTCCTCTCTTCTTTTCAAGATCATGTATGCATTTATAGTTTCATATCTGGCATTTTTACATATCTGAAATTTATTAGTTTGTAGTGCATGTGTGTATGTCTGTGTCTGTGTGTATTGGTGAGATATTGGATTACTTCCTACATCAGCCTAGGCTTTGATCTTGACTGAAAAACAAGCTTATGCTCTTAACCACTAGACTCTACTGCCTCCCAGTGTTGTTTTTCCTCTTAGGCTTCCAGTATTATCCTTAATGCTTCTTTATATTTTATAAATAGAGACACAATTTGTGAGATGCACTTTCTCCATATAATATAAATAGACATATCTGTCACATTTGAAGTTATCAAGTATGGAGAACAAGTCAGCAAATTAATTATCCTTTGTTTACTTTCCAAATGAGCCAATTATTCCCTTCATTAGCTAACACTTTGGTTTTTTATTCAAGACCTTAATAAATAAAGACATTTCCTTCTTTTAGTTCTAAATCACCTTTCACTGGACACCAGGGGTCCAAACTGAGACAATTCCTTCTTACAAAAATAAAGCCTAAAGTTTGATAAAGAAACTAAAATTTGGCTCTTAAAATTGTAGTGTAAGCAGGATTCTATATAGATATGCTGACTGTTTTTTCCTGCTATGGACATTTTGCTTTGACTAATATATTTAGAAGATTGAAGATCAACACCTGTTCCTCTAGTGGTTCTCTTTTGTACAGTGACCTTTGCCTCACCCATATAAATATACACATGGTAATTAAGCTGTCAGATACCATAGGGGACTTTTTCAGGGGTGAGGACAATGAATCACTCCTGGAATTTCTCACTTATGGTCCCCCAGATGTCTGCCATCTACCTTGCCAGCTATTTCTTTGCCCACTCTTTTATTAAGCCAGAGTCTCCAAATGGGCCACTAATATTGTGATATTTGAGGATTCTCTATCACGTATAGGCTTAGGCTAGATGATCTCTTACTAAGAGCCCTCCCAATTCTGGCATTTAATGGTCTCATATTTCACTGCCAGTTTCCATGATTGAGGGCAGATATCACATGACATTAAGTTTGTGCTTAGGAAAGTATCAATGCTCATGTTTATTGCTACAACAGGACTTAACACAGAGTTATTTATCAGTAGAGAACTCACAGTACCCCAGAGCTTTTCCTGTTGGTGGAAGAAAAAGGAAGGAAGCTAACATTTACTGAGTTATCATATAACATGTATTGTCTCAGTTAAAACTTACTAGTTATTGGGACGCCTGGTTGGCTCAGTGGATTAAAGCCTCTGCCTTTGGCTCAGGCCATGATTCCAGGGTCCTGGGATTGAGCCCTACATCGGGATCTCTGTTCAGTAGGGAGCCTGCTTTCCCCTCTCTCTCTGCCTGCATCTCTGCCTACTTGTGATCTCTGTCTGTCAAATAAATAAATAAAATTAAAAAAATAAAAACAAAAAAAGTATTACTTATCAAGAAGATGCTATTTCTCCCTTTTATAAGAAAATGAGATTGATAGAATGAAGATAACTTGCTCGATACTGCTTATCTAGTAAGCAGTGGAGGTGAGATTTGAATCAAAGTCTTTCTGGTTTCCAAGTTCTTCCACAGCTCATGCTACCCATCTATCCATCCATCAGTTTATTTCTCATAATATAGTTATTGAGCACCTACTATGTATCAGGTAGGCACTGTGGATACAATGGGGAATAGCATAGACAAGATCCTTTCTGTCTACCAGGTTGTTTTTTTTTTTAACAGTATTAAATTTTCTTGAATATGGTAGACCACAGGACAATAAGCAAGGCTACAGTAAGATTGAAACAGATGACTTGGTTTTAAAGATCCTGGAGAGCAGAAGGCAAGATCTGGTTAACATTGGTCAGGAGAAGAACTAATCCTTTGATCCGTTCATCCTCTTCTTAGGACTCCCAAAATACTCCATCACATTTTGACCAAAACTAACATCAAAGTGTTATGGGAGGAGCTTAACCCTTCTCACGTGTTCATGCCTTTAAGAAAAACCTAATTGTGGTATAATATACATACCATAAAATTCACCCATTTAAAATATATAACCCAATGGTTTTTAGTATATTTCCAGGGTTGCACAACTATCACCACAACCCAATTTCAGAACACTTCCATCACCTCTGAAAGAAACCATATAAACATTATCAATCACTCTCTGTTCCTGTTGTTTTCCCCTTTCTGCTCCAGTCCCAGGAAACTATTCATCTATTGTCTGCCTCTATGGATTTGCCTATTCTGGGCCTTTTACATAAATGGAATCATGCAATATGCTTTGTGACTAGCTAGTTTGACTTAGCATAATGCTTGCAACATTTATCCACACTGCAGCATATATCGTACTTCATTCTGTTTTATGGCCAAATAAAATTCCACTGTCTGAGTGACCACATTTTATCTATCCATTCATCAGCTGATAGACATGGGGTTATTTCCACCTATTGTTAATAATGCTGTTGTGAGCATTTGTGTACCAGTTTTTGTTGGGAGAGTATTTTAATTCGCAGTTTTGAGTATATGTTTAGGAGAGGAATTGCTTGATTTATGTTAATTTTATGCTGAAAATATTAATGAACATCAGACTCCTTTTCCAGGGGCTCCACCATTTTACATTCCCAGCCACCATGTATGAAGGTTCAAGTTCCTCCACATTCTCACCATTTCATAAGCCCATTTCAAGTAGCCTTTATAGCACTTTAAGAACAACAATGGCATTAGTAGCCAACATCTACTTTGTGTCAGATACTCTTCCAAGCATTTTACATAAATGAAGTTATTGACTCTTCATAGGAACGCTATGACATAGGAACTCTTATTTCAGATGAATAAATTGAGTCCCAGAGAAGTAAATTGCCTAAGTTCACACAATTAAAGAGTGTCAGAGCCAAGACTTGAATCCAGAAATTTTGACCCCAAATTTGTACTCTTGACACAGAGACAACAGGCCTCTTTAGTAATAGATAATAGGTCACATTCTAAGGGCTTTATACCCATTTTCTCACTTCATCTCACAAAATGCCAATGAATTTGGTACTGTTTTTTCACCTCCTATCCCGTAGATGAAGTGACTAAGCCATAGAGAGGTTAAGTACTTACTCAAGGTCACATGGTTCGTATTTGTGAAACAAAGATGCAAATCCATATCAAGCATGCTTTGCCCCTTTGTTCTTTGGAACAGAGCTGAAGCTCAAGCAACTTTAGTGGTAAATGTAGAAAGGCAAACAATACTTTAAGTAGTCTGCACACTTAGAAATAAAAGGTGTAGGAAACAGAATCATCTTGACCCTACCGAATTCTCAGCGATGCTGGCAAATATTTGCAATTAAAAAATAAAATTAGCTGAGAGGTTTAGGTGGAACTTAATGACATGGGGGATGGGCTTTTTTGGTAGATAAGTGGAACATTGTCCAAATAAGAATGCATTTCCACTGGATTGTCATCAGCTGTCACTGGTGTTAAAGCAGAAGGAATGGTTCACTTTGAAAATGGTTTCCAATTACAATATTGTTTTAAAAAGCTAACAGTTACAGCTCAGTCAGTCCAAACATCCGACTCTTGATTCAGCTCAGGTCGTGATCCCAGAATCCTGAGACTGAGCTCTGCATCGGACTCCACGCCATGCATAGAGTCTGCTTGGGATTCTTTCTCCCACTCCCTCTGCCCCTCTCTCTCCAAAAAACATTAAAAAAAATCAACAGTTACATTTGATATTTTGTATTTTTCAGGTAAAAAATAAATGAAAGACTCCTTGGATAATGTGCTTGCTTTGATGAATGAAACGGTGAGAACGGATTTAGATAAAAATTGGGAAATACTTTACAACTATGGCTGTAGACTAGAACTTCAAATCTTAACATTGACTTTTGCTTTATCAAATTAACAAAGTCTATGTGGTGGTTAAGATTATAGGATATCATCTTTATGAATTCATTCTGGACCTTGCCACTTGTTAGCTTTAATCAAGTTACTTAATTTTTCTATCTCAGTTTCCCCATTTATAAAATGGGCATCATAATACCTAGCACATAGACTTGTACAGAGGATTGTAATAGGTGAATATGTATAAAATGCTTAAAGCTGTTTCTGGCATGTAGTAAGATCTAAATAAGTGCTTGCTGCTTGTCTAGTAGTAGCTGTAGTAATAATAAAAATCATGATACAGTAATACTGAATGTTGTCAGAGAAGAGATAACATCATAAGTATTAAAATGTACCTACCCTGAAACCCCACTTTTAGATAATTATCTTAAATAAACAATTACATTTTCAATTACAAGTATGTTCACTGCAACTATGTTTACATAACGAAAAACTGGAAGCCATAAATACTGTTGGCCTGCATGTCTCAACAAGGAATAATCCGTACAGTGTATGGTTGTGTGAAAAAACTCAGGCCATAAAATAGTACATTATAATTTCTTGTTTTGAAAAAGATGTGTATATTTATGCTTGAAGAAAGGCCTGGAATATCAGTTTATGAACATTAGCTTTCTCTGGGTTGTTGATCATTTTTATGCCCTCCTGGTTATTTATATTCTATTCATTTTGTTCTCAATGAGCAGGTATTATTTGTGTAATTTTAAACAGTCATTTTAAACTGTTGAAGCCTGCCAGTGTCTGGTCGTCCTCACCTAGCAGCGAGCTTAGACACTAATGGATTCAGCCCAGACTGTATATGAGGCACTTTACACTCTCCACAGCCTTCCAGGGACAGAATCTCAATTAAAACATCAAGGTCTGCCTTCTGTGACCCCTTGCTGTGTGGGTTCCACCTATGAGCTGCTGTGGATTTGCATAGTTTAAAGCTCACTGGATAGTTGCCATTGTCTTGAAAAATGGAATGTGATCAGCATGGGGGAGGGAAAGAAAGGGAAAATTTGCCTTTGTTTTATCACACCCTCTTCTTCATGACCTGAGCAGAAGGCAGATGCTTAACTGACTGAACCACACAAGCATCTTTCTTTGTAATTTTCTAAAATTTGTACATGCTTTAAAAACTTGAACCCCATATTTATAATGTTAAAAATGCTTCACCCTGGTGTATGTGCTCAGGATTGTCCACAATGCCATCACATGTAACAGGAATCATTGGTTTAAGCCATGCCTCCTTTCCCATAGCCATCCCGCTCATTCAGTTCATTATTTAGTCACTACCATGTTCCAGGGAATGTGCAAACTTACATGCCCTCCTGTGAAAAGAGAAGCTCTACAGATATGATGAATTAAGTCTGGGTTCATTGTGAATTAGATTCGTCCATCCATCCATCCATCCATCCATTCATTGAACAAATACTCCTTGAGCATCCATTATGTCCCAGCAATGCCCTAGTTTCTACAGGTACTAATAGTGAGCTGGAGCTTACATTCTAGTGGAGAGAGAGGCAATAAATGAATAATATAAAGCCAGGCAGTGATAAGTACTATGAAGAAAACAGAGCTGGGTTTGGGATGCTTCTTTAGATGGGTGGTTGGGGAAGGGTTTTCTCAGTGTTGCTGGGTGGACTGGCGAGACCCCAAGCTCTGGGGCCTCAAACCAGCCTGTCCTAAAGATATTGCTGAAGGTTCTTGGTCTTGTCAGGAGAAAGAATTCAAGGACAGACACAACAGAGTGGATGAGTAACCCAAGAGGGGAAGTTTATTAAAATGAAAGTATACTCTTGAGATGTGAGAGCAGGAGAGAATGCTGTATGCTCTGGGGATGGGTTTCTCTCTTTTACTGACAGTTGTTAACTAGGAATTGAAATATTCATTCCTTGGGGTGGAGATTTCTTGGAAGCAGGCTTTCCCATCTTTTCTTCCTTATTTGGTCAAGGTTTTCCCATCATGGCATCCTCCATCTTGGTTTGCTCCAGCTTCCTGTGAAGTGTTGTCTAAAGAGGACTCTGACTTTCTTGATACCTGGCCATGACTTCCTCTTTGCTGACCTCCAGGTATTCTATTACAACCTAACTAACTGCCTACTCTAATACCAGAAGTTGACATGTAAGCAGGTAACTGAATGGAAGAGACTAGAGCATGATCAGAGCCAATCCTAGGACTGAAATGTGTTTTAAATAGTTATCTAGTATCTATTTCCAGAATTTGTTACGACTCATGGCAGAAAGTTTCCCCGGACTCCAGAAGGAGAGATGACCGGATTTAGGCAAGCGACAGGAAGCTTTTCACAGTCTGTACCAGAATCTAAGCATCAGAACATTACTCAGGCCACAGTTAACAGATGAGAATTCAGAATGCCCATACCAAGATGGCCTGAGTCAGGAACAAAAAAATCAGCATTAGAACTCAACTCCTTTGGCTTTCAGGCTTTCTGCATCTATGATGGAAACCTCCTCTACTCTTCCTTCTTACCCTCACCCCACCCACCCAGTGCAGTGATAGAAGTGTCTGGAGGAGCTCCAGGTTACACAGAACAACATTTTAAAACCATCTAGACTAGAGACTTTCAAAAGCCTGCTCCAGGAAAGTTGCCAGGGCATTGAAGGAACATCTAAAGGAGAGGATGGGAGGAGCCAAGCAGAAGGCATTTCTGCTCTTGAGAGCCAAGGCACAAGCCAGTGGTGGGAAGAAAAGGAGAGAAACTAGGTAAAACCAGGGAAAATAGTACCAAGATAGAACTAGCTTTGAGCAAACAGGGATGTCAACAGTGACTGTGTTTGTAACCTCCCATCTTTCCTTTTGGTACCCCCTTTGTTTCTGGCACCCCTGATTTAGCTTCCACCCAGATGCTTAGTTTTTTCTTAATCAACGGTCTACTAATCTCACCAGAAAGAGTAACTTAAAACATCTCTAAGCACTGCATTGTAAACTGAGTTTCCCAGAGTCCCAGGGTTCTGGGATGGTACTTTGGGGGCCACTGTGGAAGATGAGTAGGGAAGGCTAAGCAGGTGGGCTTTGGGCTCCCTGGTTTTGCTAAACACATAAATTTTATTCCTATCTGTTATACACACAGGCTGCTATGAGAAGGTCTAGGTTCTTTATTTTTTAAAGATTTATTTATTTATTTTAGAGAGAGATGGAGAGAGAGAGAGACCATGAGAGTGAGGGCAGGGAGGGGCAGAGGGAGAAGGAGAGTGAAACTTCAGCAGCTTCACTGAGCTCCCAGCTTGACATGGGTCTCAATCTCACGACCCTGAGATCACGACCTGAGCTGAAATCAAGAGTCGATGCCTAACCAACGGAGCCACCCAGGGCCCTGGCCCAGCTTCTTAGAAAAAAAAAAAAAAAACACCACAACACAAAAATTAAACTAAAACTGTCACCCTAATGTGTCATTCCTTCTGGGAGGGAATGGAGTCTAAGAGTTACAAGTTAGGATCTGGGATGAGGCAGCCTGCATATAATTCCAATTTCATCACAGCAGTGGCCTTGGGCAGATGGCTACGTATTCTCTGGATTTGAGATTTCAGCAATTTTCAAATACAAGAAAATCCTCATTGCCTCCTAAGGCTGTCATGAAGATCAAATTCAGTGGTAGTATATGAAGGGCTTTGTACTATCCCTGCCATATAAAAAGGACAAGGTTAATGTTAGTTCTTACTAGGTACATTTATTAAGGTCTTCTAGAACCTTGCTACTCAAAGTGTGGTCCAGAGCTTGCTTCAGCAGCATGTGTACTAAAACTAAACCAATACAGGGAGGATCAGCACAGCTCCTCTGTAAGGATGGCATTCAAATTCATGAAGTATTCCATATGTAAAAAAAAAAAATTATAAAGTGTGTGTGGTCCATAGAACAACACCCCCAGCATTCTCTGGGAGCATGTTAGAAATGCAGAATCTCAGGCCCAACTACAGACTGACATCATCAGAATCTGTACCTTCATGACATTCACAGATGATTCCTATCCACATGACAGTTTGAGAAACACTGTTTTGGAACACACGCCAGACTAAAAGAATCGATCTTTAATAGTGGCATTCTAGAAGCTGTTTGCGAGGTGCTGGATGTGTTTGCTGGTACCCCTTGTGTGGAAAACTTGTTCATCTGTCAAGGCACAGCTCAAGCATTTACTCAGTGCAGCCTGCCTGACCCACCTATCCCACCACCCACGCCCTCCTGGAACGGAACACTTCTCCCTTTGTCCTCTCCTTGACTCCAAACTGATTCTATCTCATAGTGCCAAAACACATACAGCAGAGTTGGAATGCATACCCAGCAACTCAGATGTGCAAAAATGTTCTCTAGAACTGAGCTAAACTACCCCCAGGAGCTTCCCATCCTGCTGGGTGGGGTCGCGGGGTGGGGGGATTACAGACACACAATTCATTGTGTCAGTTGAAAGAATCTGCCTCTGGATGAATGCTGAGTCTTGCATATTTTAACTTCATTTTCCCTCCTCTTACAAAACTCATGGTGTCTGGGAGCAGGGGGGCTGAGGAGAAGAGAGCCTTGGATCCACGCTCATTCTTGCGGGTGCTTAGTGTTTTCTGCTACAGACTGGCTCGTCGAACAGTCCCTACACCGCTGTGCTCATATGTCTCCTGAAGTGCAGTGGGTCTTTTCTGGTCTTTTAGGGACTTCACTGGTTGTACCTGTTGTTAAATCTAGAGTCCTAGCTGTTTGCTCCCCTTTGGTTTTGTAACCTCTTCCTTCCCAGCCCAGGTCTCTGGTGGCCCACGAGGCCTCTTGGCTCCTTCAAATCTTGGATGTTCTACACGCCACATGCAGGCTCTGAACAAACAGAAATGGTACATCAGGCCCCTGAACTGAGAGATCTCCCTCCCCTGTGGCTGTCCTCCCATCAGGAGGCCAGATTCTTCCAGCACCAAGGGAATCGCAGGTCTTCTCCGAGGGGATCCACATCTTTGCAGTTTGCTCCAGCTGAGGAACACCACCCCCCACCGCCCCCACCGTTCACTGCTTTGGTGGTTTCTAACCGGTCCTTCTGGTATCTGCTCACTTGCTCCTCTCCTTGCCTACTTCAACAGTTCTGTATCTCTTCATTTGCCAGGCAGGTGGAAATGTCCCTTGCATCTTAGACTGCATTCTCTTTACTCACTGTGGCTTATAGCATAATCCCATGGTTTGCTTTGAATATGTAAAGGGAGCTGCTGGTATTTGAAACTTCTTTCCTTCCCTGTAGAAACCTCACCCTCAAGATGATTATCAATCAGAGCTTCTCCACCGTTTTGTGACCTTAGCTGTCTGATGGCCCCTTATGGACCCCTTCTCAGAATAATATGCTTCAGTAGATAAAATGAACTACAAAGGATTCCAATTAAAGCCAACCATACTGCAACATAGTTACAAAAATATTTTTAAAAGATTTTATTTACTTATTTGACAGACAGACAGAGGTCACAAGTAGGCAGAGAGGCAGGCGGAGGGAGAGGGGGAAGCAGGCTCCCTGCTGTGCAGAGAGCCCAACTCAGGGCTCAATCCCAGGAACCTGAGACCATGACCAGAGCGGAAGGCAGAGGCTTAAGCCACTGAACCACCCAGGTGCCCCTACAAAAATATTTTTTAAAAATCATGACAGAATAGTACCTGTGCCTCTTTGTTAATGGCTTAAAAGTTAATGGCTTAAATGATAAGGTCTTGTGGCAGATCAAGTAACTACCACAATTTCAAACTAATCATGAGGGTAAATAATGTTTTGAGAGAACTGTGGCAGTATTATTGTGACAAGAAAGTGTCCGTGATAGCTACTGACAGCCAAGTCACAGGTCTGGCTAATATTAGTGTGGTCTGTTGCTGGCATCCATAATGAAAGTTAAAGCTAATTTTTGGCAGGAGATTAGTAAAAATTAAGATAGACTTTGTCCTTTGGGTACTTTATTTAGCTGGGGATCTCATGTTTAAAAAAAAAAAGCCTTGTCTGTAGCCTGAAAATCTGAAGCCTAAACTGACAGTCAGAGCTAAATAACGACTTCTTGTTCCAGCTGGTATCCCCCTCACCCACAGATTTGGTGACCCCCCGGGCATCAAGATTTACAGAGAATGAATGATATTTCTGGGCAACACTTTTAAAATGGCTATAGCCTTTAAACTATTTTATTGGCATGGATTTGTTTTCATATCTCTTTCACCAGGACCATAAGTCCTATGAGAGTGGGGACTGTGTTTTAGTCATTGTTGTCTCCTAGGAGCTCACCTGACACATGGCTGGAGATCACTGTCTAACAGACTAACTAGCTTTGCTGGCAAATCTGCAGGACCTAGCAGCCTGCTTAGCCATTCATCCTTCACACTCTAACTGTTGCAAGCTCACCATCAAAGACTTGGTCACTCATCTCAATCCCAGGGCACTCCCAATACTCAGCTCTTGGTCTGTCTTCCCTTCAATGGTCATGCACAGGCAAGCACTCACATCACAGGAGCTGGATGAGTCCCTCAACCAACAACAATTTTCACAAGACTGGTACCTCCTATTCATTCCACATATGATTATGATACCCTTACTATGCACCGGGCACAGAACACACTCCTCCACCATGGAGCTTACAGTTAAGCACAGTGACCTTTGAATTATGTTCTTCACCCTCTTGGGTTCATGGGTAGTCCTCAGAGTCTGAGGTAGAGAGACAATGCTGTCAGAGCTTCTATCTAGGTCCCCCTTCCTACTTTATCCAGAGTGACTATACTTTCTATTTTATATATTGAGGTTCACTTTTAAAAACCATTTCACAGCTAAGAAATATTTAAAAACCACTGCCCTAGTAAAGTTTTTCTCATCCTTAAAGTCTTCAGGGAAGGAGATTCTAGAAGGCGAGTCTCTGTCCCCTTAGATATCCGGGCATCAGTACCTTTCTGCCTTTGATAAGGTAGGGAGAGGGGCTAAAAGGAAAGGGGCTGTGTGGCCTCTGTCCCTCTCTGTGGGCCCCAGCCACAAGACCTATAGGAAGGAGATGTAGATTTTTCAGAGAATGGAATTTCTGGAGTATTCATGCCACAGACGCCAAGCTGATGCCTTCTCCGTGGCACCCCACTTCCTTTCTCAGCCTTTATAAGTGAGATGGCAGAGAGAATCAGGAATGCAACCTTTCCAAGGCCAAAGTGTGGTTAATTCCATTGATGGCTGAAAATCAAGACCAAAATTTTTAATACAGAATGGTGCCCTTTTTAGGCTGCCTTGCTTGGATGGGGAGTGCAAATTGCAAAACATATGGGGCCTGTGGAGACTGTGTTTGGAAACATTTGAGGCACGTGGTAGGAAAACATTTTCCCAAGAGCTGCTTCTTCCAGGATTGCATTATCTTGTTCTCTCCACAAGGCAAATGTGGGAACAAAGAATTTGAATTCAATTTTAAGCAATTCGAATTCTAAGTAACCTCTTCCTTCCACGGCCATCCCACCCTAAGCCTTAAAAGGTCAGACAGGGATGGTGGCCCAGTTTGAGTGGTGAGGGATGAGACAGGTGAGGACCGGACAGAGGTGAATCATGATGGCTTACATGTCCTGTGACAAGAAGCTATTGTTTGCTCATTTTTTGCGTTCATTCAACTACTTCCTGAACATCAGCTGTATGTCAGGTTCCCTGTGAGTGCTAGAGATGCAGAGACACAGACAAAGTCTGCCTTACTGGAGCAGGGGCAAGTTACAGTAGCTAATACAGTACTACTACTAATACTACTACTACTAATAATAATAATAAGTACTACTACAGTACTTACTAATACAGTAAGTATTAGTTCACTCCTTTATAAAGCCAGGTTAATCGGAGTAGCTCCCTCATGGGGATGGTACAAGGTACAAAAGGAGTTAAAGCCCGGGTATGCTCAACTGAAATATTTTGTGGATTTCATATTAAAGAGAGATTTTTCTCTGTTCACTTACCTGCTTAAAAGTTTATAAATGTTCTAGGAAAAGACAGAATTTGGAATCTATCCATAGGAATTTACCTGTGAATTCGGTCAGCTGCCGACCAAGGATTTATTGCCTGGCTTTGTGAGAGGGCCTGAATTTCACAACTACAGCTACTTTTTCACAGTTAGTTGTTTATTTCCTGATTAACTTTTGTCCTTGGGGGCATCCTGTCTATCCAGAAACTCAGGTCCTGGCCTTCCCCGGAAGTTATAATATTAGTGGTATTATTCCTAAGAGTATGGATATTCTGCTCCTAAGGCCTATGGGTCTTTCCTTAGAGTTCAATTTAGGGTTTGCCTGGTGAGCATTCTTGCTTTAGGGTCCCCTCTTTCTTGAGTATAAATAGGACACACCCTGAAGGCAGGCTTAGGTGAGCCCACGCAGTTGGGGGCTTATTTCTAGCCTAGGAAAGGGGAAAGTTAGATTACGTGCTGTGCTTAATTCCAAGACTGGCAGCAATTTTTATAAATATAAATATATATTTATATACATGTTATATATATATATAATAAGTATATTATATATATGCCATATATATATGTCATGTCATATATGTCATATATATATGCCATATATATGTCATAGCCTTTGGTATAGTTTAATAACCTATTGAAAACACTCATTTTGGGCTAGGGCTAAAGAGGAGTGCCCATGGGTTTGGTGAGAAGCCCAATGTAAATGCAGTAATATGGTGTTTAAAAGCAAAGGCTCTGGAGTCAGACTGGCTGGGTTCTAAATCCCAACTTGGCTACTACTCAACTGTGTGACCTTCAAGAAAGTCATGAACTCTGAGCCTTCATTTCTTCATCTCTAAAATGGGGTAATTATAGTACCTACCTTATAAGGTTGTAAACATAGATAAAGAGAGCCTTGCACATAGTAAGCATGGTAGATTATAGTACTGTTCGCCTATATTTCTTATCCCTTCTTGAAGTGCCTCTCTCTGTGGAATGATTATACATCTCTGTCCAGTTGAATTCAGGCATGGCCATATGGCTTACTTTGGCTGATAAAATATGAGTAAAAACAGCATGAGTCACATACAGGCAGATATTTGAAGAGCCAGGGTACACTTTATCATATTGCCTTTACTCTGTGCTGTTAACTGCAACGCTCCAGATAGAGGCTGATCTATTAGCTTGGGTCCCAAGAATGAAAATAATATGGAGCAGACTCAACTGAGCCATAATGGGCACATAGCATGAATGAAAAATAACCCTTTGTGGTTAACAACTAAGGTTGTGGAATTATCTGTTACTGCAACAAACCTCCTCTATTCTGACTGATGTAAGAAGGGATAAATAAATGTTAACTCTTATTATTAAGCAGAATCTTCCTCTCTTTCATTTACATAAAATCTCAACACATTATGATACTGACAAATTTAGTAATTCAACTAGCTACCTCATTTCCACCAATGGTTTTCAAACCTTTTTATTAGTGAAGCTTTCGCTCTGAAACAAAATTAAAAATTAGTTAAATTAATTAAATTGAAATTAAATAATTTTTTTAAAAAAGGAAGCTACCTTTACAAATAAAATTTTATACAGGTCTTCAATATATTAAAACAGAGAAAAGCAGTATTTTATTAACATAAATGTATTTGATAAACCAAATACACACTTACTTTTATAAGGAAAAATTAATCAAGCTAACACTGTTATGATAAACACAAACATTTGAAATTAAAATTTATGATGTAGTTGTATCAATCCAAATCTGTAATTGGTTTTGGTTGCATAGTAGTAAGAATATTTTGACCCACAAAGTTAAGTATTTGCAAACGGTAGTAGTATTTTTTTAAAGAGTTGATTTTTAGCTAATCTCCATACCTGATGTGGGGCTCAAACTCAACAACCCCAAGATCAAGAGTTGCATGCTCCACTGACTGAGCCAGCCAAGTGCCTACAAATGGTAATAGTTTTTATTCTCTTATCCAACCACATGCTGTTGAGTTACATTATATTCTTTGATTAAACTGAATGGCAAACGAAGTTTATCTTGACTTGTACATGGAAAGTTCATTTGTACATGAAAAATCAATCTATGGAGCTGCTCAAGTTAATGCATCGTTGGCCTTCAATATGTAAAAATTTGGCATGTATAACGTTCTTTAGTGTATGCATTGTTTTTAGTTACTTTTTTTAGTTATAAATTTTAAGCCATTTCCAAGTATCTTTAAATAATAATCAAATTAGCTGTAGTACTCCTGGGTCATTTCTTAAGAAATGACCTTGGGAAGGAAACAAAAACATCTAATTACATCAGTATTTTCCAAGTATTGCTCATTTACATATGACCTTCACTATTTTTGCTGTATCTGAAAACCACCTGTCCTATTCACTTAATACTTGTCACCTAATATTTTTCATCAAATTGACTCACTTTTTCATTAAATTCACTCATCCTAAGCAATGATATTTCTGAAATAATGAATCTGATATAATAGTTACATTTTTCTAACATGTGTTAAAATAAATACATACTTTTTAGAAAAAGATTTTATTTATTTTATGGAGAGGGCACAAGCAGGGGGAGAAGCAGAGGGAGAGGGAGAAACAGGGTCTCCTCTAAGCAGAAAGTCCAATGCAGGGCTAGATCCTAGGACCCTGGGGGTGTGACCTGAGCCAAAGGCAGATGCTTAACCAACTGAGCCATCCAGACACCACTAAATACATACATTTTTTTAAACAAAAAATTTAAAGTGAGTTTGTTTACCAGCTCTAATTTTGCATTTGTTGTTCATAATAAACATCACACTTACGAGAATTGTTGAACACAGTCCAGTAATCCCTTTCAACCATGGTTTTTTTTTTTGTATGATTATGTGACAATTTTTACAAACAATACTTGATTTTGTATCATGTAGAAACAGCTTAACTTTCTCTGAGAAAGAACTGGACTGTGGAGCAGGAAACAGATTTTGTGTGTGGAATGGGGCATGTAACTTGTTAGGGTAACTGAGGATGCCTGCTTGGTTTCAGGCTACATACCTACAAGCAATTCACAGAGAAAGTATGTAGGTAGCAGTAATATGACTTATTAACAGGTAGTACTTAATCTAAGAATGTAAAGATGTCTGTAAGAGTTTAAATTGTAAGTTTTTCAGATGCATATGTTGCATCCAGGGATCCAGGGATGCCATATGTAGACAAAAGAATTGTGGTGGTTCTTTGGGTTTTTATGGACAATGGCATCAGACACTTATGAAATAATGGGTGTCATGAACAGAGGTTCAGACATGGTCCATGCTTCTCTGCCATGGAGCTTACAGGTAAGGGCAAACAGAACATGAACAGAAGCAAAAGGGTAGAAAGTATCTCTATTATATCCTGATAATAAAGTGATAATATCAATTGATGTTTCAAAACTCCTTTTCCCCTTTTCTATCAGACCCTGACAATTGACAGTCTCTATCAGCAGCTCTATGAAGGGAGTAAATGTGAACACACTGAGGAACAGAAAATCTTCAGGAAATGTTCTACGAAAAACAACAACAACAACAACAACAATCCACATTAATGTCAAAACTGTTGAGATTCTCACTGACTTATAACGTGAGTCCTTTTGGTAGAAAACCATAAACATCAGATACTTTTTTGTCCAGCTCTGTGGAGCAACAGCAGGAAACACCTGGAGAACAACTTGGAAATCCAGGGGGTGGCTGGCTATTCAGTTACCTTCTGCCTTTGTACCCTAAGACATTCTAGGTTTGACTCCACAATCTGGAAGCCTCCTGCCACATGTGATACTTGACAGAAGACATTGCAACCCGATTCTTCTTGGCCACTGAAGTCTCCCTCCATCATGGACACACGTGAATCCAGGCCCGAAGAGTCTGTGACCAAACAAAAATATTTTGCTTTGACACTCCAGATCCAAGATTCTGAACTGAGAGTCAAAGGAGAAGGTGACCTTGACTTTGTCACTTTCGCTTCTCCTGGCTTGGTCATTTTCATTTAGGTTGAAACTCTTTACCCAACTGCAGTGAGATAAGAGGTTCAGAAGGCCTTTTCATGTTTTGTTTCCGGAGGGCACTTTATATTTCTACATATGCCATTGTTACACAGAATGAGGTTCCATGGACATTGGGGGGAGAACTCAGAAAAATAACAGCACTTCATCTCTCAAATATGGTATCAGGAGATTAAACCAAAATGTTCACTGTGGCATTTTTTGAAATAGTATAAAACTGGAGTCAGCCTAAGAAATCATTGATGGGCGAATGGTATATTCTTACAATAGAAGAGTTTAACTTAGTGCCAATGAATGCACTTTAAGTGTATGTATCAATTATGGATCAAACTTGAAAACGTATTTGCACTATTATATCACTGATACAAAAGTTGTCAGCATTCAAAGCAATACTATATATTGTTTAGGGATGCATTCATATGTATACATTCATAAATTGGAAACCTTTAACAATTTATAACTGGATTAGGTAGTCACCCGGCAGGACCCTGAGAAGAATAGGACCTGGGTTGTGTTAGTTGCCTTGTGGGAGACAGAAGACAATTCTAGAGCAGTGGCCAGTAACATTTTCTCCTAAGGTCATAAGGGTAAATTCAGGAAAAATTAAAATGCTTACAAATCACCTTTCCTTCCCCTTATTTGAAGTGAAGGGAGTTTTGAGTCCCAACTTGGATTAGTCCCTTTATAGAGTAAAAAAAAAAAAATGCCAATGAGACCATTGGTTCTGCCACTAAAACATTAATATACAGCCATATTTGAGAGATAGCCCCCCAGAGATACCTCTGGGTATCTCTGAGAGATACCTCTCCTGATATTTCATCCTGAAGTTTGGTTGTAAGTGTGTTACAAGGTTGAGTGGGCAAGTGAGACCTATATTTTTGTGGGTAGCTCTTCACAGGTCTAGGGCAGGGGATTACAAACTACAGCTCATGAGTCAAAGCAGGTCAGGGCTGCTTTTGAAAATAGGATTTTATTGGGCTACAGCCATACTCATTGACATACATATTGTCTATGAGTGCTTTTGCATTGCAGTGGCAGAGTTGAGTAACTACAGTGGTGCCCAACTGGCTCTCAAAGCCTAAAGTCTTTACTCTCTGTATCTTTACAGAAAACTTATCATCCCCAAGACTATGCATGAGGGACTGACCAAGCAGGATGGAGCTGAGTGAGCCTGTGGAAGCACCAGATTCCAGGCAGGAGAAGGGAGAGGTGGAAGAAGAGCAGCTCGTGTCCAGCTGGGTCCGTTTCCCCAAATCTCCACCAACTAGCTCTACCTGAAGCTATAATGAGGTTTGTTTCAATCTATCTTTCACTGTGACTCATCCAGTTTGGCTGCCAGTGGCTACCTTTTTTCTAGTACCTTTAGATCTGTGCAAACTCAAGTCTGTTAATTAACAGACTCAGATGTTCTTTCACCTCTCAAATCTGTTCCTCTACTTGTCCATCCCATCTTGTTGCTGACAATTTGATCCTTCCAATGGGTTAGGTCGAAATCCTTGCAGTCCTTCTTGACCTCTTTCTTTACATCATCCATATCCAATCCATCAGCAAATTCAGTCAGCTCTACTTTTCAAGTAAATCAGTGTTTAACCACTTCTCATCTTTCTAACACTGCTTCACTGGCCCAAATCACCATACTCTCTTGCCCAGATGACTACAATTCCTTTCGAAAGGTCTTCCCATTTCCACCCTTCCTTCCTTATAGTCTATCCTCCGAACAGCAGCCAGAATGTTTTTTTTTAAAACCAGAAATAATATTGTGTTACTTCTTTACTGAAAACCTTCTAATGACCTCCCATCTCACCCATAATAAAATTAAAATTCTTAATTTACAAGCCATTGCATTGCATTGCATCTACTATTTGGCCCTGCTATCTCTTGAACCACAGCTCTTATCATTTCATTCCTCCCTTGTATCAGTTCAACCACACTAGCCTCCTTGTTGTTCTTCAACTATGCCAGACCTCTTAGAGCACATGATCTTCCCTCTGCCTGGAACAATCTTCTCACAGATATTCTCATGAATCTTTCTTTCACTTCCTTTAAAATTTTTTTTATTTAAATTCAATTTAGCTAACATATAGTATATTACTTTTGGGGTAGAATTTAGTGATTTATCAGTTCCATATAAGACCCAGTGCTCATCACATCACGTGCCTTCCTTAATGCCCATCACCCAATTTCCCTGTCCCCTCAACTCCCCTCCAGCAACCCTCAGTTTGTTTCCTAGAGTTAAGGGTCTCTTATGGCTTGTCTCCCTCTCTTGTTTTCATCTTGTTTTATTTTTCCTTCCCTTCCCCTATGTTCATCTGTTTTGTTTCTTAAATTCCACATATGAATGAAACCGTATGATAATTGTCTTTCTCTGACTGACTTATTTTGCTTAGGGTAATACCCTCTGGTTCTATTCATATTGCAAATGGCAAGATCTCAGTTTTTTGATGGTTGAGTAATATTCCATTATCACATCTTCTTTATCCATTTATCTGTTGATGGACATATCTTTCCATAGTTTGGCTATTGTGGAAATTACTGCTATAAACACTGGGGGTGCATGTGCTCCTTCCAATTACTATGTTTGTATCTTTTGGATAAATACCTAATATTATAATTGCTGAGTCATAGGGTAGCTCTATTTTTAACTTTTTGAGGAACGTCCATACTGTCTTCCAGAGTGGCTGTGCCAGTTTGCATTCCCACCAACAGTGTAAGAGTGTTCCCCTTTTTCCGTGTCCTCACCAACATCTGTTGTTTCCTGTCTTGTCAATTTTAGCCATTCTGACTGGTGTGAGGTGGTATCTCATTGTGGTTTTGATTTGTATTTCCCTGATTCTGAGTGATGTGGAGCATTTTTTCATTTGTTTGTTGGCCATTTGCATGTCTTCTTTGGAGAAATGTTGTTCATGTCTTCTGCCTATTTCTTAACTGAATTTTTTGTTTTTTTGGGTGTTGAGTTTGATAAGTTCTTTATAGATTTTAGATACTAGCCCTTTATTTGATATGTCCGATGTGAATATCTTCTCCCATCCCACTTGTTGCCTTTTAGTTTTGTTGACTGTTTCCTGTGGTGTGCAAAAGGTTTTTATCCTGATCCTTCACTTCCTTTAAGCCTCTGCTCGAATATCCCCATCTCCATGAGATCTTCCTTGACCTATTAAATTTCTGAATCCCTACCACCAAGCTTGTACTTCCCATTCTTTCCAACTCTGATTTTCTTTTCTTCATAGCATTCATCATCATTTGACACTATTTAATAAATTATCTTGTTTATGGACTGTCACCCTTATTAGGGTATAAGCTCTGTGAGGGTAAAGATGTCTGTCTGATTTGTTCACTGTTATATCAATTGATCTAGGACAGCTCCTGGGATATAGTAGACATTCAAAGAATTATTGCCAAATGACTTATTAGAAGCTAGGTTCTAGTGGTGACCACTGGTCCTTGAAAATCTCTTTGAAGCCTCACTGATGTAATTACCACGTTTTTCCCAAGGTAGCTACTTGTTCTACACACCTCTAAAAAGGAGCGTCTAAGAAGAAAAACCTAGGACTTTACGTCTCTGAGCATAAGGCATGGTGTTCTCCCGGTCAAATGTGATGCTTTGCTTACCTTTATTCTGGAATGATCCATTAGCCCCTAGAGGGGCCCTGTCTTTCTCACTCTCCACTCTTCTTCCCTCCGAACAAGGAGGTTAGGGCATAGTTTTCTTACTTCACCTTACTCAGAGTAGTAAGGGCACTTGATTTCTTTTTGATTCCATGGGAGAGTGCCCCATCCAGTCAGCTGCCTGAGAACAGGAGCGGCAGTCAGTGACAACAGCACCACAGGCAGCTCATTAGGCTTATTAGGCCCAACAAACCCTTCAATCCCCTCCCCCCTCTAAACTCATCTCTCATCCCCAGGCCCTCCTCCCTCTAAAGGAGCAACCTCTTTTGTTCAGCCCAAGCCACAGTTCCTGGGGGATAAAAGAATCTGTGGCCGCTTGAATTTGAGGCCAGCATCAAGCAATGGAACAGGCTTAAAATAGATCCATGAGGCCATAAACTCTTAATGATCCCATCTCTCAGCAGCTCTGGGACACTGGAGAAAATCCAACTCCAAGCCCCTGTTCATTGGTTGCCAACCCCACCTACAGTGGTCTCTTTGTTCCTTATCAGCCTGGAAAATTATGCTGTGGCAAGTGGGCCCTTTCACTATTTCCTCCCTTTATAAGGCTCCTCAGAGAATGAGTAGGCCAGATGGACACAAAGGGTACACTTGCTCTTTTCCACCTCAGAGCTGGCCTTGCTCTTCAGGGATGATTGATTTCCAAGAGGCTCTGCTCAGGAGATTCTCCAGAGGCACTGGTCTCTCTCCACTGAGCTTTTCTACCTCCAGCCTTATCGCTGCCACTTGCCTCAGAGACAGGTTAAGAAGACTGCTATCTTAGAACCCTGGGAACCAAAGGAGACATCAAAATGCCATTCTGACCAGTGTGAAGTGGTATTTCAGTGTGGTTTTAATTTGCATTTTCCTGATGCCAAATGATGTGGAACATTTTTTCATGTGTCTGTAGGCCATTTGCATGTCTTCTTTGGAGAAATGTTGTTTCTGTCTTCTGCCCATTTCTTGACTGGATTATTTGTCTTTTGAGTGTTGACTTTGATAAATTTTTTATAGATTTTGGATACAAGGTCTTTATCTAATATGTCATTTGCAAATGCCTTCTCCCATTCTGTAGGTTACCTTTTAGTATTGTTGAATGTTTCCTTTGCTGTGCCGAAGTTTTTATCTTGATGAAGTCCCAATAGTTCATTTTTGCTTTTGTTTCCCTTGCTTTTGGAGATGTGTCTAGCAAGAAGTTGCTACGACCAAGGTCGAAAACATTGCTGCTTATATTCTCCTCTAGGATTTTGATGGATTCTTGTCTCAGATTTAGGTCTTTCTTTCATTTCGAGGTTTTTTTGTGCATATGCTGTGAGAAAATGGTCCAGTTTCATTCTTCTACATGTGGCTCTCCAATTTTCCAAGATGCCACCTCATACCAATCAGAATGGCTAAAATTAGCAAGACAGGAAACAAGTGTTGAGGATGCAGAGAAAGGGGAACCCTCTTACACTGTTGGTGAGAATGCCAGCTGGTACAGCAACTCTGGAAAACAGTATGGAATTTCCTCAAGAAGTTAAAAATAGAGCTACACTCTAACCCAGCAACTGCACACCAAGGATACAGATGTAGTGACTTGAAGGGGCACCTGTACCTCAGTGTTCATAGCAGCAATATCCACAATAGCCAAACTGTGGAAGGAGCCCAGATGTCCATTGACAGATGCATGGATAAAGAAAATGTGGTTCATAAATACAATAGAACATTACTCAGCCACCAGAAAGGATGGATACTTACCATTTAAATCCATGTGGTTGGAACTGGAGGGTATTATGCTGAGCGAAATAAGTCCATCAGAGAAAGACAGTTACCATATGGCTTCACTCGTATGTGGAATATAAGAAACAGGGAAGAGGAACATAGGGGAAGGGAGGGAAAACAGAATGGGAAGTCATCAGAGAGGAGGAAAACCATGAGAGGCTCTTAACTATAGGAAATGAACTGAGGGTTGCTGGAGCAGAGGTGGGTGGGGAGAAGGGGTAATTCAGTGATGGGCATTAAGGAGGACATGTGATGTGATGAGCAATCGCTGTCATATGAAACTGATAAATTATTGAATGCTGTATCTTATAAGTTGGTTAATTGAATTTAAATTTAAAAAAAAGATGCCACGCTGACCATTCTCCTGCTTCTAGACCAAGGCAAGACAGAGGGGGTAAGAATGTCTGCTACTTAGTATTAAAAAGAAAATGTTTCAAAAATAGTGATTGGGGTACCTGGGTGGCTCAGTGGGTTAAGCCTCTGCATTTGGCTCAGGTCATGATCTCAGGGTCCTGGGATCGAACCCTGTGTTGGGCTCTCTGCTCATTGGAGAGCCTGCTTCCACCCTCTCTCTGCCTGCCTCTCTGCCTACTTGTGATCTCTCTCTTTCTGTGTCAAATAATAAATAAAATCTTTAAAAAAATAGTGTTTGTATAACTTACATCTGTGTTGAGCATCAAAATGATGTTTCTCTCCATGAACAAGAATTTCAAGTCCCTTAGATAAGTTTGTCAATTTCACTGTCCACGCTTCACAAACGAAGTCAAGAGTAACATCACTTTCAAGCATGTGAACACCTTTTTTTTTTCCCTGATGAAATTTATTATTTATTATTTCCTCCCAGCTTAATTGAGATAGAATGGACATGTAACATTGTACAAGTTTAAGGTGTACACCATAGTTATTTGATATATTTATATATTACAAAATGATCACCACAATAAATTTAGTTAACATGCATTACCTCACAGGATTACACATTTTTTCTTCTATTTTTCTTCTATTTTAAAGATCTATTTTCTCAACAACATTCAAATATGTAATCTAGTATTTGTTTACCGTAGTCACCATGGTGTACATTATATCCCCAGAGCTTATATTCTCTGACTGAAAATTTTTACCCTTTGACCAACTTCACCTATTTCCTTTTGCCACCTCTGGCAATCACTAATCTCTTCTCTGTTTTGATAAGTTTGGTTTTTTGAGATTCTAGATATAACTGAGATCACACAGTATTTATCTTTCTCTGTCTGACTTGTTTCATTTAGCATGATGCTCCCTGAGTTCATCCATGTTGTCACAGATGGCAAGATCCCCTTCTTCCTATGGCTGAATAATATTCATATGTAGATACTATATACATCACATACATGTCACATTTTGTTTATCCATCCATCTGTTGATGGGCACTTAGGTTGTTTCTATATCTTGGCTATTGTACATCATGCTGCTGTGAACATGGAGGTGCAGGTATCTCTTTAGGGTAGTGATTTCATTTCCTTTACAAATATACCCAGAAATGGAATTGCCAGATCACATTGTAGTTCTAGTTTTAATATTTTTTGAGGATCCTCCATACTGTTGCTCAGAGAGGCTGCACCCATTTACATTCCCACCAATGCTGCTTAAGAGTTCTCTTTTCTCCACATCCTTGCCAACACTTGTCTCTTGTCTTTTGATGACAGCCATTTGAACAAAGGTGAGGCAATACCTCATTGTTTTGATGTGCATTTCCTTGATGATGAGCACCTTTTCATGTATCTATTGATCATCTGGATGTCCACTTTGGAAAAATGTCTATTCAGATCATTTGCCCATTTTAAAATTGGGTTATTTGTTTTTTGCTACTGAGTTGTATGGCTTCCTCATATATTTTGGCTATAAATCTCTTGTTAGATATATGACTTGTCAATATTTTCTCACATTCTAATTGTTGTCTCATGAGGGACCCTGAGCCAGAATCACTCAGATAAGCTTCTCCTGGACTCCTGACCCCCCAGAGATTGTGATGCAATACAAGTTTGTTTGCAGCCCTTAAGTTTTGGAATAACGTGTTACCTAGCAATAGGTAACTAATACAGGAGTTCAACAGGCAAGGTCTCATATAGGTAATGATAAGAAGTTGTTATCTAGAGATAAGGCTGTAAGTATTGCCTCTGGTTCCTAAATAAGGAATGTCCAAATTTGGCTGATAGTAAGGTGGGGGTATCATCTGTGTTCTGGCTCCTCTTGACTTTAGGTTGGTATAGTAAATATTTGTAGTATCAATAGGGAGTCATATGGTCAAGAGGCAATAGCTCGTCTAGGCACAGGAAACTTGGAATGTGTGTGTTAGGTTTGGGAGGGCAGCACATTGTTCCAAACTTCTCAGTCTTTTTTTAAAAAGTTCTTTTTTTCTTTATTTGAGAGAGAGAGAGAGCACACGAGAGAGGAGAGGGTCAGAGGGAGAAGTATATACCCTGCTGAGCAGGGAGCCCAATGCGGGACTCAGGGATCATGACCTGAGCTGAAGGCAGTCGCTGAGCCAACTGAGCCACACAGGCTCCCACTACTTAGACTTTTAAACTATTCCTTCTGGATAGTCCTCAAGCTTTGTAGATGTCTTCATCAGATAAGGCAGACATATCATCTTTTCAATAAACACATGGTTATTTGATTTCCTTTTATTTCAATTAAATAAGATGATTAAATTAATAAGAACTATGTCATTAGTAAAGCCTTTCTATGAAATCTGTGTATAGCCATATAGCTCTACATTTCATATCAAGGTTCTTGCTTTAGGCCATTCTGAGGTAACTTTAACATCCTTTGGGTCTGAGAGGAGATGAAAACCAAGGCACAGAACATGAAAATGACTTGCAAAGGGACACAGACCACATCCATAACCATATTGCAAAACTAGAATTCTCTCCCTACCCAGAACTCTGTTCTTATTCTTATCGTTGTTATTTTCTCTGCTTCTTCTAAATTCTTTACCAAAGAGTATACTTTAAGACATGCGGATGGCCGGGGCGCCTGGGTGGCTCAGTGGTTTGGGCCTCTGCCTTGGGCTCAGGTCATGATCTCAGGGTCGGTCCTGGGATCGAGCCCCACGTGGAGCTCTCTGCTCAGCGGGGAGCCTGCTTCCCCCCCTCTCTCTGCCTGCCTCTCCGCCTACTTGTGATTTCTATCAAATAAATAAATAACAATTTAAAAAAATGACATGCGGATGGCCAAAAAAACACATGAAAAGATTCTCACCTTCACTCATCACCAGGGAAATAAGAATCAAAACGACAATGAGATACACCTCACACCTGTCAGAATGGCTAATATCAAAAAGACAAAACAACAAGTGTTAGTGAGGATGTGAGGAAAGGAAATCCTTGTGCACTGTTGATGGGAATGTAAATTGCTGCAGCCACTCTGCAACCTCTGTCTATTGATAAATGGATGGATAAAGAAAATGTGATCTATCTATATCTATATCTATCTATCACTTAGTACTCAGCTGTTAAAAAAAAGAAATCTTGCCATTTGTGACAACAAGGATAGACCTAGTAAGTATTATGGCTAAGTGAAATTAATCAGATAGCAAAAGAAAAATACCATATGATTTCATTTATGTGTGAAAGGTAAAAAATAAAACAAAAGGCAAACAAAAAGAAACAAACTCATAAAAGCAAAGAACAAACCGGTGGTTACCAGAAAGTGGGGTGTTGGGGAGGTGGGTGGAATAGGTAAAGTGGATTAAGAAATGCAAACTTCCAGTTATAAAATAAGTCACAGCAGTATAAAGTACAGCATATATAGTCAATATATATACATATATACAATAGTCAGTATATATACAGAATATAGTCAATAATATTGTAAGAGTTTTGTATGATGACAGGTGGTAACTACACTTATTGCAAGCACTGCATAATGTATATAAATTTAAAATCACTATGTTGTACACCTGAAACTAATATAATATTGTATGTTAGCTATACTTCAATTAAAAGTAAATAAAAAAAATTCTAAGTGTATCTTAAACTAGTAGGAAATAAAACACAAGGTTGGTTTAATAATATAAAATCACTGTTAAAAATGATTTTAAAAAATACTTTCTTCAAAAGCAATATAAAGTTTCAATGCAATCCCAACAATATTGTATGTGTGTCCATAAATAGAAAATCCCATCCTAAAATTCATATAGAATCTCATGCTAAATAGTCAAAATAATTTTTAAAAAGACAAAGTTAGATGTCTCATACTTGATTTCAAAACTTACTACAAAGCTATGGTGATTTATCAATGTGGTACTAGAACAAGAATGAGCATACAGACCAATACCATCCAATAGCTCAGAAGTAAACATTGGGATATGTGATCAAATGATTTTTGATAAAGGTATCAAGACCATTTAATGGGGAAAGGATGGTCTCTTCAACTAATGGTGCTGCTAAAACTGGACATCCATATGCTGAAAAATGAAGATGAAGGTTTACCTTACACCATATACAAAAACTGAAATGTATCAAAAACTAAACTTAAGAGCTAAAACTATAAAACTCTTAGAAGAATACATAGGGAAAAAGCTTCAGGACATTGGATATGACAATGATTTCTTGGCTATAACATCAAAAGCACAGACAACAAAAGAAAAACTAGATAAATTGGATTTCACCAAATTAAAAATTTTGTGCTACAAAGTATGCTAAATAGAATAAGAAAGTAACTTATGAATAGAGAGAAAATATTTGCAAATTTTATATCTGAAAAGGTATTATTATTCAGAACATATAAAAAACATCCCCAACTCAACAACAAAAAATAAGGAACCCAACTCAAAAGTAGGCAAAGGAGGGGCGCCTGGGTGGCTCCATTGGTTAAATGTCTGACTCTTGGTTTCAGCTTAGGTCATGAGATTGAGCCCTGCATCAGGCTCCACACTCAGTGTAGGGTCTGCTTGAGACTCTCCCTCCCTCTCTGTCTCCCCCTCCTGCTTGTTCTCTCTCTCCTCCTTCTCTCTTAAAAATAAAACAAATTTTGGGTGCTTGGGTGGCTCAGTGGGTTAAGCCTCTGCCTTCCGCTCAGGTCATGATCTCAGGGTCCTGGGATCGAGTCCCACATCCGGCTCTCTGCTTGGCAGGGAGCCTCCTTCCTCCTCTCTCTCTCTGCCTGCCTCTCTGCCTACTTGTGATCTCTGTCTGTCAAATAAATAAATAAGTAAATAAAATCTTTAAAAAAAATAAATAAAACAAATCTTAAAAAAAAAAAACAGG
Organism: Mustela erminea; assembly: GCF_009829155.1. Classification (NCBI taxonomy): domain Eukaryota; kingdom Metazoa; phylum Chordata; class Mammalia; order Carnivora; family Mustelidae; genus Mustela; species Mustela erminea. The sequence continues at coordinate 92,121,290 of NC_045635.1, forward strand.
AAAGGAATTCAATGGGTATTTCTCTAAAGAATTTATACAGATGTCCAATAAGCACATGAAAAGATTCCCAATATCACTAATCATTAGGGAAATGTGAGCCAAATCATAATGAGATTCCACTTCACATTTATTAGAATGACTATTTAAAAGAAAAAAAAAACAGAAAATGACAAGTGTTGGCAAGAATGTGGAGAGAGTGTACTGGTGGCGAAAATGTAAAATGGCAGCCATTGTGGAAAATAGTATAGTGGTTCTTCAAAAAAAAAAAATAGTATTATTGTATGATTCCACAATTCCACTTCTATGTATATACCCCAAAGAATTGAAAGCAAGAATCTGATCAGATATCTGTACATCAATGTTCACAGCAGGCAAAATGTGGAAAGTGCTCAAGTGTCAATCAGTGGATGAATGGATAAGTAAAATGTGGTAGATACATACAATGGGATTTTTTTTTTTTTTTTTTTTTTTTTTTAATATTTTATTTATTTATTTGACAGAGAGAGATCACAAGTAGGCAGAGAGGCAGGCAGAGAGAGAGGAAGGGAAGCAGGCCCCCTGCTGAGCAGAGAGCCCGATGTGGGACTCGATCCCAGGACCCTGAGATCATGACCTGAGCCGAAGGCAGCGGCTTAACCCACTGAGCCACCCAGGCGCCCTACAATGGGATTTTTTTCAGCCTTAAAAGGGAATGAGAATTGGACACATGTTATGTAATGGATGAAACTTGAAGACATTATACTGAGTGAAATAAACAAGATACAAAAGGACAAACGCTATTTGATTCCACTTATGTGAGGTTCTTAGAATAGTCAAATTCATAGATACAGAAAGTAGGATAGTGGTTTTCAGAGGCAGGGGAGAGGAGGCAATGAAGAGTTAATTATTTAATGAATACAGGGTTTCAGTTTAGGATAATGAAAAAGTTCTGGAGTTGGATATTGGTGATGGTTACCCAGCAATGTGAATGTACTTAATGCCACTGAAATGTATACTTAAAAATGGCTAAAATGGTAAATTTTATGTTATGTATATTTTACCACAATAAAAAAATGTTTAAATGCTCCCTGTCTGCAAAAATATTTCCCAGCCTGCCACATTTACATTGGCTCCAGCCCAATTTCCCACTGCCCGTGATTAGGCAGACTTCCTCCAAATCCCCTACTTTTGGCTCAAGTCAGTTAAATCGCCATGACACCAAGCCACTGGAAATAATTTCTTTGTAGGGATAAGTTTCCCAGAAATTGGAAAGTCCCTGGGTGATGCCACCATGAATCAGACAAAGCTCTGTACTTTTTCTTCAGGCCAAAGAATTCCTGAATGTCCCCTGACAACTCTCCCCTCCTCCTTACATTTATTTTGTTCCCCATGAAAATACTTATTACCATTTTGGGGGGATTATGAATATATTTCTTCATTAAGATGCTCACAAGAATGACACACTAGCACTGTTCTGATGTGATAAAGAATATATACATCTGACGCATATCGTGGCAGGAAACGGGGTTATGGGCTCTCAAAGCTGATACCAAGTATCTGCTGAAGACATCTCCATTCACCAGAGAGGATGTCTTCTCAGATTCTGGCATCTCTGCCCTTGTTTCCAGTCAGGTCTCCATGACTTGCCCAGACTTCTTCATTCCAGCATCAGTTGACCCTCTTTTTTCTTGCCACTCTGGACTCCTTCAAGACCTAGGTCAACAACCTCATGTCTAACTCGTCCAGACAGCCTCTAGAATTGTACAGCACATCCCTTTGCTGCTGCACTACCCTGCCCCCCTCAGAGGCATGGTTGGGATTTGGGGATTGTGGGGGGAATAACATCCCATCATTAAAGCAAACAGCAGGGGTATAATGGCAAATGACCCTTGGACATACACCTCATAACCTTACTGAATACCTGCTTTCTCCCTCAGTGATACATAATTCCCTGGCTAGTAGACACGTATGGAATGAATTTGGAGGGGAGGCACAACGGCTACAAAGTGAATGTTGTTGACTCCCTTCATACCCTCCACAAAACAGGAAGTTAGTTCCTGAAAGCTGGAACTTGATCTCCATCCTGGCTGGCTCTCCCCTGCCTTTGAATGGTGTCACCATTCAATAGGCCTCCACCTGTTGGGGCCTGAATTCGTTGTTTCAAAAGAGATATAGGATGGCCGAGGGAGAGGAGGATGGGGGGTTGGGGTAGGGTCGGGGACTACTGTATGGATAACAGCCTGTAAAACCAAATGAAAACAATACAAACGTGCAGAAACCAGATTCAGTACTAGAATCTATGCAGAGACAGTAGCTGAAGAAACTACATGCCAATAATATCACACACAACCCAGGGGGAGAACTCAAGGCCACGTCAGCAGAGGTCACCTGGTTAGCCTAAGAGCCTTTCAATGGACTGCTGAGTGGATGGGATCTGCTGCTTCAGGTGGGAGCCTTCTCTGATGGCGCAGGATGATCTCCAGGGGCTCAGCACCTGCAGCCGTCATCACCAACTCAGAGATGCCTCCGTTGGGGAGTTTGGTGGTGCTTTGAAGGTGCTTGTAATTGCATGACTGCTGGACGAGGTCCAGTGGTTTCTTGGTGAGGTGGGTGTCTGTTGGGGGTAGGCCTTCGGATTTAGAGCAGCCTCAGTCACGTCTGCAATGGCACGGGTCTCACCATTCCTCAGGGAGTACAGCTGAGGTCAGAGCCAGAGCTCATACCTCTGCCAACAAGAAGCAGGGCAGGACCTGAGGAATGGAAATGGTGGGGCGCATACGTTTTATGATTTATGTGGCATTTTAGAATGTCCATACCACTTTCTGGCACAAATTCTTGTATTTGATGTGAACCAACAACATGATGAAGCTGAATATTTTTAGCCCATTTTACAGATGAGAAAACAGGCTCATGGAGGTGGAACTGCTAAGCAGTGGAACTGGGACTTTTTGAACTGCAGACCTCTTTCCTGTGAGTCCTCCCAACTCGACTCTTTCAGGAGCCTGGGTCAATCCACATATTCAGAAATGAGTTCATCAGATTCTCCCTGAACCTGCTTCTCCTCCTGTGATTCCCATCTCAGTGGATGGCACTGACCTTCAGTCCAAGACAGAAATCCTGGAGTCATCACTGATGCCTTTCACTCTCTCACCAACCCCTCAGAGACCATCTGCCATCAAGTCTGTGGATTCTATCTCCCAAATATTTTGTTAAGTATATTCACTTCTCTCTATCCTCACTGCCACCTGTCTAGCTCATCTCTCATCTGGATTCCTTCAGTAGCTTCCAAAGTTATTTCTTTCCCTCCAGTCTTTCCTCTTGACAATCCAGTCTCTGGATCTAGAGCAATCTTTCTAAAATCAAGCCCAATCATGATTCATCCAGGGATTTTGTTCATTTTTGTTGTCGTTGCTAGTGAAGCCTTGTTTTAAAAATGGAATATTTAAATAAAACATAATAAAGGATGGATAAAAGCAAATGTGTCTTATTTAAGTGAGGGTCAAAGGCTGGATCCCTGAATATTCTGTTTCTTAACTTCCCTGAGGCACCAAGGGTTCTGCAGAACAGGGAATAACAACCACTCATGCCACAAGTTAAACTTCTTAGCATGGCTTAAGAAGCAAATCATGATTAGGCCTGTGTTTACCTCCATGGCGCCATTCCTCACTCCTGCTACCCTTCCCTTCTGTATTAGTCAGGATAGGCTATGTTATGTTGTGATAACAAACTAACCCCAAATCTTAGTGATATACAATAACAGAAGTTTATTTCTCGCTCAGCTTCTTGCCAGTTGCAAGTCAGCAGAAACTTGGTGCCACTTCATCTTCATTCACAGATAAAGGTTCATGGAGTCTCCATCACCTGGACCACTGCCTATCACTATGGCAGAGGAAGAAAAGCCCAGTGGCTCTTACTCTGGCTGTGAAATGATCATACTGGAAATGACAGGCATCACTGCTGTTCACAATTCATTGACCATCCTTGGGTGCAAGGAGGGGGCAGGATTTGCTATCTTACAATGGACTCAGAACAATGGGGTGACTGAGAACTGGAATAATTAGCAAAAATGGCTACTGTCTACCATACCTTTCTCTCCTCATTTTAAGCCACAGTGAACTACCTGTAAGTTCTTGGAATGTGCATATACTGTTCTTTTCGAGTCTCACCCACCTAATCCTTCTGGTAAGCTTCTACTTGATCTTCTACTTTCAGTTCAACCAATATGCTTCTGCAGAACCTTTCTTCTATCTTATCCACTTCTGTTTCTCCTTTCCTGGACCAGGTCAAGTGACCTTCTGTTGTGGACTCCAATACCCTGTTCTTCCTTCCAGCATAAACCTTATCATAGTCTCTGAATGTAGTTGCTTATACAATATGACTCTTGGCCCACAAGATTGCACATTGCCTGAGGTCAGAGACTGGATCCCCAGGGCCTAGACAGCTCTCTGGCACATTGCAGAGTCTTAATAAAGGTGAAATAAGTGAACGTTTAGAACTTTGTCTCCTTGACCCTAAGCCTTGGCCCATTTGGCACACCAAGCTTCTTAGACCACAGAAAAAAAGATGAAGCTAAAACCTGCTCTCCACTATGGGCTGAGAGAATCTGGAACAGACTGAGAAAGCAGGGTATGGCATCTGCAAGTTGAGCTTCATATATGAATTAATCCTGGGATACCACTTCCTTGGGTGTGAATGAGAGAAAAAAAATTGGCTATCCCAACAGTTTTATGTTCATTAAGTGAAGCATGCTATGGAATTTTGACTTCTTCCACAGGTTCTATTGACGAGAATCCAGCAGCAAAAAGATCCATGATTTGGGAAGTAAAGTTGAAATTGATGTTCCAGATGCTTATTGTTTGGGGTTTTAGAGTACTCTTTGCAAATTGGATATTAAACATCCTGACTGCTTGCTTTTAGCTAAGGATATAGGTGCAGAGCTCGGGGCATTTCTCTAGGAATCTTTACTAGTACTTGATTTGCCTCTTTAGTAACAAGGAGCTTACTACCAAAGGCAGCGCATAGATAGAATGACATCCATGAGAAAGTGCTAAAGCTCATTAATAATTACAGAAACACAAGTTTCAGTAAGCAGATCTCAGATGAGTAAAAATTAAAAAGTGGATAATGTGCTGATGAGGATATGGGGATATAAGAAACCTTACATTCTGCGTGATGTAGATGGGATCAGCTATTCTGGAGAACAATTTGACACTACTTCATTCACTCTGTGAATATTTATGGCACACCATTCATGCATCAAGAACTGTTCTAGGTGCTTGGGATATAAGCAGTGAATGAAGCAGACACAAATCTGTTGGACTCATCTTGTGATAATTATAATAAGATAACAAAGATAATATATAGATATTTCATTTATTCAATAGTGATAAGTACTAAATAGAGAAACTAAAGCAGGAAAGGGAACTATAACATACGCCATAGGGGTTGAAATTGAAGAAAGAGTGGCCTAGGGAAGCTTCATTGTTCCGAGGGTTACACAATTAACATAATCACATTAAATATACACATGTACTTTCATCCAATGGTTCTGCCCCTGAATGTGTGGGAATATCCGAAAGCAAGTCCATAGGGGGCATGTATGAAGATGTTCATGGAAGTGTTATTTGTGCTGGTAGAAGTTTAGCAGAATTCCAGTGGTAATCCTTGACTTGAGAGATTGGCTAGATAAAATGTGGTGGATGTGTGCCATAGAGTATTATCCAACAGTTGGAAGTAACAGATTAAATATACACACAGCAACATGGAGTGATCTCAAAACATAATGCGGAATGAAAAAAGTAAGAAACAGAATGAAATACACAGCATAGTACTATTTATATAGATTGAGGATATATGCACACAAAACAACAATACAGAGTTTGAAAACACAGTTTAAGAAAAAAAGTTACATGTTAAACACACTAGAATGGCCTTGGGGATGTGGTGTAAGATGAAATAAAGACAACCCGACATATGGATTTGATGTTCTGAAAATCCAGATTTCTACAGCCTGAGAGTCAAGTGTCTCTAACACTACGCAATTGTGCACTTATCCAATTCACTTGACAGATCTGGGCTTCAGTTTCCTCTGCTATATGAGAATAATATATCCAGTGTTAGCTCCCTTCAAGGATTGTTGCAAGGCTCCAGTGTGTTAATGAACAGAAAAGGACTTCCAAAAGTTTAAAGTGAAAACACTTATCTAATATAAGCAATAGTTATTGTTGCACAGAGTGGGTGTATATTGTTTGCCTTCCCGCTGTGCATTTCCATTTTGTCCCTTCCCACGTGTTCTGGGGGATTGGGGATACATGCAGTTTTGAGGCAGCAGACTATCCAGGGGAGAACACATGACCTAAGCTAAGTCACTCATTTCATCCCCTGTCCACAGTGATGATTTTGGGGTGGAGACATGATCCAAGCTGTTTTGATCAGACCTAAATCTCAAGATATTGGCTAGCAGAACTGAGGAAAGTAAGCTACTTTCTTGTTTGATGTGAATGGGGTAGTAGATAACTCTGGAAATAGCAGCTAAGTCCCTCTTTGGACTGAGAAGGGAGACTGTACCTGAAAATAGAGCTCTAACCAAGAAAGTGGAGCTGAGAAATGGAGAGAGGGGAGTGAGAAAGCAACTGAGCAGAAAAAAAGCTCACCCAAAGCTGGGTTTACCCTTGAACTGTACGGTGACATTGACCAATACTTTCCCTTTTGGGGGGGCTAAGACCATTCAGATTGCGTCTTCAGTGGCTTACAAACAGAGTCCAGTCCTAACTGATGTTGTTGTTTATTTTTATCTGTTTATTTTATTGACAAGTAGACACCAAAACCTCTTAAAATACTGCAAAGCTGTAAGCACAACGGGTGGGTCCTGAGGTTGGATGGGTACAATCTATATACCGGATGGAAATGGATTGTTCAAGGTTTTCAACAGTTCCAGATTGCAAATGATGTCAGCTGCTCCACTTTTGGATGAGGAAAAAAGATATCTGCTTTCATGCATTTGTTTCCTGATCTGTCGTTGACAAGAGAAAGAATCCTGGAAATAAAATTGTTGCAGGTGCCTGATGACTCCGATCCTGTAGCCACATGTGATAAAATGGAGACTTCGGTTTGTAAAGAATGCCCCCCTAGAGGATCGTAGGCTTCAGAATTGAACACCACAGGGAAGCAAGAGGAGCCTCAGCCTACAGTCTCCTCTGATCAGCACAACTACTTAGATTCCCAGGACTGAGTCTGTGGAGTAAATGCTTGGGAAATAATACAGCAGCCAAAATGCTAACAAACAGAGTCTGCATTCGTCATTCAAACTGCTGCTTCCCTTCAGTGCCTTTGACTTCTTTCTAGAAAGACTGTCTTAACAACCTTCCTTCCAAACATTCTTTGCACAGTTGGTTTGTGAAGATTTTCCCAGATTGGAGGGGGCCGAGCAGGAGGGAAGAATAAGCCTCCAGAATGGCAGCACTTGTTTGTCACAAACATTATCAGACTTGTGTGCGCTGATCATGCTTACTGGGCATGATGGAGACTACGGAAGTTTAAGACTTGGGTCACGCCCTCCTCAAACAGAGTACTTAGCAAGACAGGAAGCAGAATCACTCATCATCCTCCTCCAAAAATATGGTTCTTGCCTAATTTACTCCTACTTATCCTCAGGTCAGATATCATTTCTTCAGAGATGCCTTCTCTGGTCAAATCCCCAAACACTCACAGCTCCATCTAAGCCTCCCTTGTAGTTTACATTTACTTGCATGCTTTTTGGGTTAAGGTCAGTTCTCCCACTGGACTCTAGGTTTCTTAGGGCTAGAGATGATCAAAGTCTTTGTCATTTAACAAACACATATATAACTTTCACTATGCCTCGGGCAATTTTCTCAGTAGTTTACAAATATTAAGTCATCTAATTCTCACAGCAATTCCATGAGGCATTATTATTGCCATTCATCTAGAAGAAAGTGAGACCCAGAGAGACAGAATAGCTTGCTCAAGCTCACAAAACTAAGACATGGCTTCGTCAGGATTCAAACCCAGAGAGGCTGGTTCCAGGCCATGCTGGCAACCATTATGCTCTGAGGTTTTGCTCACCATTGTATCTCCAGAACATACGACAATGCCTGACACGTAATCTATACTCACTAAACATTTTTTGGATGAATTAATGGATCTTGTCCCTTCTAAGCTAAGTCAAGCAAAAAGTTAGTGTAATAATCACACTTTGACTTATAAATCATGTCATTGAATTTACACATCATTTATCATAAAATCTTTATAATCTTTGTTTTTTTTATATTCTTGTAGGTTTTTTTCACTTCCTTCTACTTTAACTTTTTAAATTGAGTTATAATTGACTTACATTATATTAGTGTCAGCGTACAGCAAAATGATTATATATATATTTATATTATATATATATATATTCATTACAGTAAATCTAGTTAATGTCCATCACCGAAACTATAGTTTCCTCTCTTGCAGCAAGAAGTTTTAGCAACCTTTAGGTATACCATATGGTATTATAACTCAGTATTATTAACTATAGTCACCTTGCTATATATTTCTTCCTCACGACTTATTTATCTTATAACTTAAAGTTTGTACCTTTTGACCACTTTGACCCATGTCACCCACACCCACACCCACTTTAAATTTTATTACTTTGAATCTCTTTCTATTTAGACAATTAACATGGAATTATCCTAAAATGAATTTGCTAGTACAGAAAATATTTTATAGAAAATTTCAGCTACTGGTGTAGCCAAGTAAGCTCCTGTTGGATTTGACCCTCTTGCAAATAATAGGCTAAGGTTTGGCAAACTATGGCCCATATAGTCCAAGTCTAGCCAGCCACCTGTCTTTGTAGATAGTTTATTGGAACACAGCCACTGAAATTTGCTTATATAGTCTCTATTTCTGCTTTCAGGCTATAATGGCAGAATTGATTAGTTGTGACGAGCTATATGATCTGCAAAGCTCAAAATAGTTATTATCTGGCCCTTTATAGAAAAAGCTTGCCATCATCTGCTCTAGACAAAAAATAATGACACCAAGGCATTGGCGAGTGAACAAAGCATGTTGGCACTTGGAAAAAAGAAAAGTAGGGGATGTGTTTCCTACTTTTTATTCCTTTTAACTTGAGGGTAGGCCAAAGATGAGAGTGTGCGAGGCAGTTAATATCCTTTTTCTAATTTTTATTTTATTAAAAAAATTTTTAACTCCAGTAGAGTTAACATGCAGTGTTAAATTAGTTTCATGTGTACAATATAGTGATTCAACTATTCTATACATTACTCAGTGCTCATAATGATAATTGTACTCTTAATTCCCAACATCTATTTCACCCATCTCCAGTCCCCTTCCCTTCTGGCAACCATCAGTTTGTTCTCTATAATTAAGAGTATGTTTCTTACTTTGTCTCTTTTTTCCTTTGTTTATTTGTTTTGTTTATTAAATTCCACATATGAATGAAATTGTATGGTATTTCTCTTTCTCTGACCAACTTATTTCACTTAGCATTATACCCTCCAGATCTATCCCTGTTGTTGCAAAAGGCAAGATTTCAGTCTTTCCTATGGCTAATATTCCATATATGTATATGGGATATTATAATTATACATATAATACATATATATAGATATATACATATATATGTATATGTATCGTCTTCTGCATTCACCTATTGAAGGACATGGGACTGCTTCCATAATTTGGCTATTGTAAATAATATTGTATTTATTATTCCATAAATTGGTTATTGTAAATAATCCTGCAATAAACATAGGGGTGCATATATCCCTTTGAACTAGTGCTTTTGTATTCTTTGAGTAAATACCCAGCAGTAGAATTATTGGATTATATTGTAGCTCAATTTTTTATTTTTTGAGAAACCTCTATACTGTTTTCCAGGGTGGCTGTATGAGTTTCCTTCCCACCAACAGTGTAAGAGGGTCCCTTTTTCTCCACATCCTTGCCAACACCTGTTGTTTCTTGTGTTGTTGATTTTAGCCATTCTGACAAGTGTAAGTTGATATTTTATTGCGGTTTTGATTTGTATTTCCCCGATGATGAATGATGTTGTACATCTTTTCATGTGTCTGTTGGCCATCTGGATGTCTTCTTTGGAGAGATGTCTGTTTATCTCTTCTGCCAGTATTTTGATTGTATTATTTGGGTGGGGTGTGTGTGTGTGTGTGTGTGTGTGTGTGTGTGTGTGCGCGCGCATGTGTGTGTTGAGCTGCATAAGTGTTTTCCTTTTTTTTTTTTTTTTTCTTTAGAAAGAGAGAGAGAGGATCTTAAGCAGACTCCATGCCTGGCTCAGAGCCTGACATGGGCTTGATCTCACAACCATGAGATCATGACCCAAGCTGAATCAGGAGTCAGACACTTAACTGAGTCACCCGGTTGCCCCAGCATAAGTTTTTTTTCCCCATATTTTGGATACTAACCCTTTATCAGAGATATGTCATTTGCAGCATCTTCACCTATTCAGTAGGTTGTCTTTTAGTTTTGTTGAGTGTTTCCTTTCCTGTAGAGAAGTTTTTATTTTGATGAGGTCCAATACTTTATTTTTGTTTTTGTTTCCCTTGCCTCAGGAGGCATTGTTAGAAAAAAGTTTCTATGGTCGATGTCAGGGAAATGACTGCCTGTGCTCTCTTCTAGGACGTTTATGGTTTCATGACTCACATAGAGCTCCTTAAACCATTTGGGGTTTATTTTTATATATGGTGTAAGAAAGTGGTCCAGTTTCATTCTTTTGCATGTAGCTGTTCAGTTTTCCCAACATCATTTGTTGAAAAGACTGTCTTTTTCCCATTGCATATTCTTACATCCTTTGTGGAAGGTTAATGGACCAAATAATCATGGGTTTATTTCTGAGTTCTCTATTCTGTTTTTTTGATCTCTGTGTCTATTCTTGTGCCAATACCATACTGGTTTGAGTACTACAGCTTTGTAGTATATCTTAAAATCTGGGATTTCCATACCTCTAGTTTTGTTCTTTTTCATCATTGCTTTAGCTATTTGGGGTCTTTTGTGGTTCTATACAAATTTAAGGGTTATTTGTTCTAGTTCTTTGAAAAACACTATTTGTATTTTGATAGGGATTGCATTAACTCTGAAAATTGCTTTGGGTAGTATGGATATTTTAACTATATTTGTTCCTCCAATCTATGAGCATGGACTATCTTTCCATTTGTTTGTGTTGTCTTCAATTTCTTTCATCAGTGTTTTATAGTATTCAGAGTTTAGGTCTCCCATCTCCTTGTTTAAGTTTATTCCTGGGTATTTTATTATTTTTGGTGCAATTGTAAATAGGATTGTTTTCTCTTTCTGCTGCTTCATTATTAGTGTATAGAAATGCAATAGATTTCTGCATATTGATTTTGTATTCTGCAACCTTACAGAATTCATTATCAGTTTTACTAGTTTTTTTTGTGGAGTCTTTCATGTTTTCTCTATGTATTACCATGTCATCTTCAAATAGTGAAAGTTTTACTTTTCCTTACCAGTTGGATGCCTTCTATTACTTTTTGTTGTCTGATTGTTGTGGCTAGGGCTTCCAGTACTGTGTTGAATAAAAGTGGTGGGAGTGGACATTCTATCTTGTTGCTGATCTTCAAAGAAAAGCTCCCAGTTTGTCACCGTGGAGTATGATGTTAGCTGTGATATTTTTATAAATGGCCTTTGTGATGTTGAGGTATGTTCCCTCTGAACCATAAATGGATGTCGTACTTTGTCAAATTCTTTTTGCATCTATTGAAAGGATCATATAGTAATTAACTTTTCATTTATTAACATCATATATCACAGTGCCTGATTTGTGAATATCAAACCATCCTTGCAACCCAGGAATAATTCCCACATGATTGTGGTGAATGATTTTTTTAAATGTATTATTGGATTAGGTTTTCTAATGTTTTGCTGAGGATTTTTGCCTCTATGTTCATCAGACATATTCTATAGTTCTCTTTCAGGGGGAGTTTCTTTGTCTGGTTTTGGTATCAAAGTAATGTTGGCCTCATAGAATGAATTTGGAAGTTTTCTTTCCTTTTCTATTTTTTGTGATACTTTGAGAAAAATAGGTATTAATTTTTCTTTAAAAATGTGGTAGAATTCACCTGTGAAACTTTCTGGTCCTTGACTTTTGTTTGTTGGGAGTTTTTGATTACTGATTCAATTTCATTGGTGGTAATTGATCTGCTCAAATTTTGTATTTCTTCCTGATTGAATTTTGGGAGGTTATATGTTTCTAGGAATTTATCCATCTCTTCTACATTGTCCAATTTGTTTGCATATAATTTTTCATAATATTATCTTATAATCTTTTTTATTTCTGTGGTGTTGGTATTTCTCCTCATTGGCTTGATACCATTTATTTAGGTCCTCTCTCTCTTTTTCTTGATGAGTCTGGCAAAGATTTTCTTGATCTTTTCAAAGAAACAGCTCCTGGTTTCATTGATCTCTTCTATTGTTTTTTAGATTCTCTTTTGTTTATTTCTGGTCTAATCTTTATTATATCCTTCCTTCTACTTTTTTTTTTTGTTACTTTTTCCTTTTCTAGTTGTTTTAGGCATAAGATTAGGTTGTTTATTTGAGATTTTCTTGTTTCTTGAGGTAGGCTTGTATTGCTATAAACTTCCCTCTTAGAACAGCTTTTGCTGTATCCCAAAGATTTTGGAACATTGTGTTTTCATATTCCCTGGACTCCATGTATTTTTTAGTTTTTTCTTTGATTTCTTGGTTGACCCATTTATAGTTTAGTAGCATGTTATTTTACCTCGATGTTTTTGTGTTTTTTCCCAGATTTTTTCTTGTGGCTGACTTCTAGTTTTATAGCATTGTGGTCAGAAAAGATGTATGGTATGACTTCATTCTTTTTTAATTTGTTGAAACTTGTTTTGTGGGCTAGCATGTGATCTACTCTGAAAAAATTTTCCATGTGCACTTGAAAAGAATGTGTATTCTGCTGTTTTAGGATAGAATTTTCTGCATATATCCACTAAGTCCATATGGACCTGTGTGTCATTCAGAGCCACTGTTTTCTTGTTGATTTTCTGTTTGGAGGATCTATCCACTGGTGTAAGTGGGATGCTAGAGTCACCAGACTATTATTGTATTACTATCAATAATATCCTTTACATTTGTTATTAGCTGCCTTATATATATGGCTGCTCCCATGTTGGGTGCATATCTTCTTGTTGGATTTTTCCCTTTATGATAATATAGTGTCCTTCTTTGTCTCTTGTTACAGTCTTGTTTTAAATTCTATTTTGTTCAGGGTGCCTGGGTGGCTCATTGGGTTAAGCCTCTGCCTTCAGCTCAGGTCATGATCTCAGGGTCCTGAGAGTGAATCCCGCATCGGGCTCTCTGCTCAGTGGAGAGCCTGCTTCCCCCCTTCTCTCTCTGCCTGCTTCTGCCTACTTGTGACCTCTGTCTGTCAAATAAATAAATAAAATATTTAAAAAGGGTCTATTTCATTCAATATAAATATTGCTACCCTGGTTTCCTTTTTACTTCCATTTGCATGATAAATGCTTTTTCATCCCTTCACTTTCAACCTGCATGTGCTTTTGGGTCTGAAATTAGTCTCTTGTAAATAGAATATAGATGGATCTTGCTTTTTTAAAATCCATTTAATCATTTTATGTCTTTTGATTTGAGCATTTAGCCTATTTACATTCAAAGTAATTTTTTCAAGTTTTTATTAAAATTCCAATTAGTTGGGGTATCTGGGTGGCTCATTCAGTTAAACATCTGCCTTCAGCTCAGGTCATGATCTCAGGGTCCTGTGATCCAGCCCTGTATTCGGGTCCCTGCTCAGCCAGGAGTCTGTTTCTCTCTCTCTCTCCCTCTGCCCCTTCCTGCTTGGAGAGTAGAGAGTGTTGTCACTATGCTAGTTCCCACAGGGGTCCATGTATCTAGGCTGGACAGCAGGGTAGGGAAATGACACCTGCCAGTTCTTTTGTTCTTGGAGAAGTCTCCCAAAGATCCCTGCCCTCCCAGCATATGTTCTGAGATTAATAAATAACTTTCTCCCCTATATCCCAGGCATTTTTCAAACTGCTGTTTCTATGCTGTATCTCCATGGGGCTGTTTGTTGTGTTGTCTTTTAAGGATCAGGTTTCAGTTTCTTATGTTCCTCGTGGCTCTTTCAGGGCCAAGCCTGCTGATTTTTAAAGTTCCAGGTATTAAGCCATGCTGATTGTAAGTACTTGTGAAATTAAGCCCCTCTAGTTTTCAAAGCCAAATGTTACAGGGATTCATCTTCCCCATGTGAATTCTTTGTCTCTTGGGTACCTGGTGTGAGGGTCTGTTTTTCCCCTCTCTCTGTGCTTATGGCCCCTCTCCCTCCTGAGGAAGGTCCCACTGGTCTGTTTAACTCCCAACTGTGTCTCTGCCCTTCCTACCTCTTTGATGTGACCTCCCCTCTATATTTAACTGTGGGGAGTCTGTTCTGACAATCTTTGGTTCATTTTCTGGTTATTTACACTATGTGAGTGTTACCTACCTGTATCTATGGGAAGAGGAGAGCATAGGATCTTCCTACTTCACCCTCTTCCCTGGCACTGTGAGGCAGTTAATATTCTGATAGAAAGTTAGCAGTCCTTCTGGCCTAAGGAATTTGAGAACAAAGGTTTTGGTAACCATAGCCACTAGGAAGTGAGGGGGGAATTCCAGAAAGGACAGCACTGGAGATAAGGAGAATTAAATTCTGCCCAAGTTTCTATCTTACCACTGAACCATGCATTTATGAGAGAGATGCAAACCAGCCCATCTAAATGGTCAGAATTGGCCATAAAATACTAAAGCAAAAATATCAATATTCTTCAGGAGAAAATATGAGAATCTCAGAGGCTGCACAACCTAACATTCCAAATATTCCGATCATAATAAAAAACTGTTTAGCAAGTGAAGAAACAGGAAAATGTCACCCAGTCTCAAGAAAAAAGATACAGGAAAACAACCAAGAGATTACCATAATGTCAGAAATAGTGGACAAGGATTATAAAACAGCTATCTCAACTATGCTTAATGAAGTGAAGAAAAATATGCTTGTGATCAAAATGATAGAAAATATCAACAAAAAATATATATCATTATCTTTTTTATTATGTTCAGTTAGCCAACATATAGTACATCATTATCTTTAAAAACATAATGGAAGTGGTGATGCAACATGGGGGCTTAAGTAGGAGAAGAATCAATGAAACAAGATGGGATTGGGAGGGAGACAAACCATAAGTGACTCTTAATCTCACAAAACAAACTGAGGGTTGCTGGGGGGAGGGGGGTGGGGAGAAGGGGGATGGGGTTATGGACATTGGGGAGGGTATGTGCTTTGGTGAGTGCTGTGAAGTGTGTGGGCCTGGTGATTCACAGACCTGTACCCCTGGGGATAAAAATATATGTTTATAAAAAATAAAAAATTTTAAAAAAGAGAATGACTTGGAAAAAACAAACAACAAACAACAACAACAACAAGAAGTTGTTTATTTTTTAAATTTATTTTTTATTTATTTTCGGCATAACAGTATTCATTATTTTTTCACCACACCCAGTGCTCCATGCAATCCGTGCCCTCTATAATACCCACCACCTGGTACCCCAACCTCTCACCCCCCCCCCCGCCAATTCAAACCCCTCAGATTGTTTTTTAGAGTCCATAGTCTCTCATGGTTAAAGATATTTATTTTAATCCCTAGAGCAACCACTTGAAATTATTTAGAAATCTACTGAAAATTCAATAGGTAAGTTATAATGTAACACTAAAAATACTCAAATGATACAAAAGAAAGCAGGAGAGGAAAAAATATGGAAGCAAACATAAAAAGCTAATAAAATTGCAGAATTAAATCCATGTACACCAATAATTAAATTAAATGTAAGTGGTCCAAAAGACAGAGATTGACAGATCACATAAAATTTAACACAAACCTCAACTGTGATGGTTAATCTTTTGTGTTTATTTGATTGGCCAGAGAGGGTCCAGATCAAACATTTATTTCTGGATGTGTCTGTGAGGGTGTTTCCACCTGAGCTTAGTCTTTGAATCTAGGGACTCAGTAAGGTAAATCGTCCTTCCCAGTGTGGGTGGGCATCATCCAATCTGATAAGGGCCTGAATAGAACAAAAAGTGGAGAAAGGAAGAATATTCTTTTTTCCCCCTGCCTTATTGCTGAACTTGGAACATTTTATTTATTTTTTTAATTGAAGTACAGCTGACACACAAGAATCCATTAGTTTCTCGTATATAATATAGTGACTCAACAACTCTGTATGTTATGCTATGCTCACTACAAGTATAGATAAGCTCTTCCACCACAAAACACTATTACAATACCATAGACTATATTCCTTATGTTGTTTCTTTTATTCTTGTGACTTATTCATTCCAAAACTGGAAGTCTACATTTCCCACTCTCCTTCACTGATTTTAACTATCCCCCACTTCCCTCCCCTCTGGCAGCCATCAGTTTGTTCTCTGTAATTATGGGTATGTTTCTGCTTTTGTTTTTTATACATTTGCTTTGATTAGATTTCACATATAAGTGAAAGCATATGCTATTTGTCTTTCTCTGTCTGATTTATTTCACTTAGCCTAATACCCTCTAGGTCCATCCATGTTTTGCAAATGACAAGATTTTATCCTTTTAAATGGTTGAGTAATATTCCTGTGTGTGTGTGTGTGTGTGTGTGTGTGTATAGCACATCTTTATACATTCCTCTATTGATGGACAGTTGGGTTGCTTCCATATCTTGTTTATTGTAAATAATACTACAATAAACATAAGTGCATAAGTCTTTTAGAATTAGTGTATTTGTTTTCTTAGGTAAATACCCAATTATACACAACTAATGAATCATTGAACAGTACATCAAAAACTAATGATGTACTGTATGTTGTCTAGTTGAATTTAAATTAAAATAAATGAATTCTTAAAAATTAAAAAAATTAAGTGTGTGTCTAGCAAAAAAGCTTCAAATATTTGATCAAAAACTGATAAAAATAAGGAGAAATTGACAGATCCATAGTTACTGTTGAACACTTCAACACTCCTCACCCAGCAGCCAGTAGAACAATTATACAGAAAATCTATAAGGACACAAAAGACCAGAATACATTATCAACAATTTGATCTAATTTCCACTTATAGAACACTTAACCCAACAACAGGCTAATACATTCTTTTCAAGTGCATGTGGAACATACACCAAGAGAGAACATATTATGGAGCACAAAACAAACCTTAAGAACTTTAATAGAATAGAAATAATGCAATGATCCCAACAGAATCATGGTAAAATTCAGTAACAACAATATCTAGAAAATTTCCAAATACTCAGAAATGACAGAAAATACTACTATATAATTGATGGGTGAAAAGGAACTTTCAAGAGAAATTTTTAAAAATATTTTGAACTGAATGAGTGAAAATAAAAATACATCATAGCTGTGGGATGCCAGTGAAGCATCACTTAGAGGGAAATTCATGGCAGTTAATGCTTATCCTAGAAATAGGTAAGAACTAAAATCAGTAATTCCAACTTCCACTTTATGAAACTAGGAAAAAAAATCAAATTAAACCCAAAGGAAGCACAAGAATGAAATGATCAAACTGTAGGCCAGAAATCAATGAAATTAACAGAAAAGCACGAGAAAATCAATTAAACCAAAGCTAATTTATTGAAAAGATCAATAAAATTGACAGACCTCTGACCATATTGACCAATACAGAAAGACAAAAGACACAAATGGACAATACCAGTCATGAACAAGAGAATCTCACTACAGGACCTACAGGCATGAAAAAGAAAATGAATACTGTAAAGGACTTTGTGCTTTTGATTCTGCAACATAGTTAAAATGGACCTTGAGTAGTCCTATATTCATTAAAGAATTGAGTATATAGTTAGTGCATAATCTAGGCTGGTCAGAGGGAATTTATTAGAAAGGATTACACTATAGGGGTGACTACTACAAGTCCTTTCGCTATTCCTCTCTTATTCAAGAACTGACATTTTGTTAACTAGCAGGTTATACATTAAATCTTTTTTATTGGTGAAATTAATGCCATACATTTAGGATGAATGCTAGAAATGGGATTTTATTTGTAAAATTAAAAGTATTAAATATAGGGGCACCTGGGTGGCTCAGCTAGTTAAGCATCAGACTCGTGATTTTGGTTCAGGTCATGATCTCAGGGTTGTGAGATCGAGTCCCACGTTGGGCTTTGAGCTGGGCATGGAGTCTGCTTAGGATTCTCTCTCTCCCTCTCCCTTTCCCTGCCACCACTTACACGATCTCTCTGTCTCTAAAATAAATTTATTCAGGGGTGCCAGGTGGGGCTGAGTTGGTTGGACAGGTGCCTTCAGCTCAGGTCATGATCTCAGGCGTCCTGGGATTGAGGCCTGCATCAGGCTTCTTGTTTAGTAGGGAATCTGCTTCTCCTTCTCCATCTGCCCCTCTCCCTGCTTGTGCTCTCTCTCACTCAAATAAATAAAATAAAATAAAATAAAATAGTATTCAATATAAGTGGATTAGCTAAAATAGAAGACATTCCATATCTTCACATGAACAGGTTGTAAGAATACCCCAAGGGTTTTACCCTATACTCCATAGAATAACACTAGTGACTTGATCCCCAATGGGTCCTGTGCTCTGCTATTAGTTTAGGAGGATTTCTGACTGTATGAAGTCAATGAGAAAACTACATACTATATCTTCCATAAGGATGTGCTCAGAGCACTTAAAAGGACAGAGATCTGGGACTTCATCAAGCTTATAGAAGAGGTTTTATGATGAGCTGTACTTACTACACTAATGAATAATGTCTGTATGAGACAGAATTTTATTTAATTTTATTATTTTTTAACTTTTTAAAGATTTTACTTTTTTGAGAGAGAGCAAGGAAGCAAGAGAGAACAGGCAAGGGGAGAGGCAGGGGAGGAGGCACCCCTTGAGCAGGGAGCCCTATGTGGGGCTGGATCCCAGGACTCCTAGATCAAGAACCAAGCGGAAGGCCCGAAGGCCAACTCTTAAATGAGGGAGATACCCAGATGCCCCGAAGGCAGAATTTTATATAAGCCCTTGTTTTTATGGTAATCTTGTAGTGAGAATACAGAGGAGTAGCTGGAGCTCAGGGCCTCAGTTCTTTACCTGCCATCACTATATACCAAATCATACATGTACATTACCAACTGACTTAGGTCAGTATTAGCTCGATATTATGCTAAGCATTTTGTGTTTTGTAACTCATTTATTCCTAAAAGTGATGCCAGGGGATGGGAACAAGTCATATGATAAAATGGTAAGGTGAGTAAGGTAAGGCTCAGAAAGATGAAATGACTTACCCAAAATTATACAGCAAGGTCAGGGACCTAGGCTGTCTGATTTCAGTGCTCATGTTTTAATCACTCCACTCCATTCCACTACCTGCTGTTTTGTTCAAATTCTATTTATTTATTTATTCATTTATTTATGAGAGCCAGAGCGAGAGAGAGCGAGAGAGAGAACGCACGTGTGAGCAGGGTGATGGGCAGAGTGGGTGGGAGAGGGACAAGCAGATGCTAGGCTGAGCACAGAGCCTGATGCAGGGCTCAAACTCACAGCCCTGAGATCATGACCTGAGCCAAAACCAAGAGTTGATGCTTCACCAACCCAGCAACCCAGGAGCCCCCCAACTACCTGATGTTTTAATCATCTCCTCAGAATATACAAAGTTGGACAGATGATATCAATAGGAATCAGCCTTCTGTGGATCTGAGGACAGGTTAAATTTACATTCCTGGATATTAGAGGTGTGGGGGCTCAGTTATAGATAGCTTAATATGGCAACCTGATGACACTTGTGGTTGAGTTTTTTTTTAATAACACCTTTATTGAGATATCATTTACATACCATAAAATTTATCATTTTAAAGTGTGTGATTAAGTGGTTTTTAGGATATTCGGAGTTGTGTAGCACTTCTCCTTAAGCCCTGGTTGGGGAAATGGATTCTTTGGTATTTGAGACATTGGTCAAATTTTGATTAATGACCTATTGTTCAGCCATCTCCTCTGCAAAGAGTCAAACCCTGAATGTTCCACCAGCTTCCTCCAGCTTTGGTCTTTGTGGAAGTCATTCAAAGGAGCATTTAGGGTGGTTCCCTGAAACATGAGCATTTTTTCATTTTTCTTTTGTCAGCTATTAACTAGCCCTGCCCAGACCTCCTACAGAAAATACGTCTGGGAGGTACACGGAAGAGGCTCCGCCCTATCCTGCGGGCACTAAAGTATCTTCAGTATGGAACTTGCAAAGAGATTCAACTTTCTGTTTCAATCATTTCTTCTGGATAAAACAGTAGTTCCTCCTCTGAGGTCACAGCCAGGTTAACCAACAATTCACTATGAATGAGGCACTCTGTCCTACACATACAGTCACTACCGCTACTAAAACATGGTTGATGTGATGGATAAAGCACAAAGCCTTCTAACCGCTTGGCTAAATTCCTAGTAGCTTTTTTTTTTTTCATTATGTATTTTCTTAATTAGCAGATAAGAAAAAGTACAACTACTCTCATGGGATAATCAGAGACAGTTTTGATGGACCAAAGAAGTCATATTGACTCAAGAAAGTAGAGGGACCAGTGAGTTAAATACAGAATCTTCTTCACAGGGTATCAAATTTTCACTCGGTAGGGTGTCAACTGTTCATCAGTCGTTAACAACAATGGTCTTAATTCACCAGATTGCTTCCGGGTAGCCCATGAAATAATTCCATTCTAAAAACAGAGTGGGGGTCAGAAATGGCCCCAAGCAGGTTAAGGGGGCTAAGAAGTTCAGCATTTAGAGGGCCACGTGTGCTTGGGGGAAATCAATGTTTTTTGTATTGATGACAGTAGTCAGAGTCTGACAGATCAGTGTTTGGTTGGTACCACTCCAAAAAGCCAAACCCTAAATGTTCTTGCGTGTTGGAAGACACTTGAGGGGGAAAAAAAGAGGGTGCTGAGCATCAGGGATGGGGTCTAAAATGAAGGAGAGGGATCCCAAACGTGTGATCAAGACCACATTTCTTCATCTGTTGAGAGGGCAAGGAGATGGTAGTATCTACCCCCAAATGTTAGCAGATGACTTTAGACTTCCTTTTCTTTGGAGCTTCTCTCTTCCCTTTGTTCCTTCCCAGAAACTCCTCCCCTGACACTTGGTTGCAAACCTTCCCCATCCCATCCAACCCCGAGTCCCACTTTCTATCCAAAGCCATTCAATCAGCTCGAATTGTCTTCTGTTTTTCTGGAGGGGTTCCCTCTCCAAAGTTGCCAGAATGTCTCAATATTCTTGGAGCTTGTCCTCAGTTTCCAAAACTTTAGGGCGTCCCATCAGCCACAGTTCTGATTTCAAATGCACACTGACCTTTTCCTTTCAACCAAACACCCTCCCCCTTCCCCACTGCATTGCATCAGAGCCTTCTAGAGCTTGTTGTATTGCTTCAGGCATCCCCCAGCCTGTGGCTTGGGGTTAATATCTGGTCCTTTCCAATCCCACCCCATGTGATTGTGTCTTTGTTTCAGATCCAGGAGAGTAATCACACTCAGACTGGGTCTCTACTAGCCAAAGCAAAAAAGACATTTGAGGAAACAATTGGCCTGTCCCTGCAGAAGGGGGTTTTGGGTTGTCTGAAAACCGGCCGATTGCCTCAATTCTCCTCTCTACCTGACATGACCTCGGGGCCATAAGTGGCTGCTTTCCTTGGCACTAATATGGTCAGTGCACAATGACTTCAGTTGCTTGAGAAGAGGCCATGTCCCAAGAGAGAGCTAATTTTCTTACAGTGAATTTTCTTAGAATTGCAAGAGAAAAGGCTCCTGAGAACTGGGCTGCAAACTTCATTGTCTGCGTCTATCCAACATTTTTCTGAGGGCCACTTAATGGCATAGGCAGCGGGGAGGGGGATGCTGAGGTCCCCAGGCTATAGTCAGGTAAACAGGTATGGTGTTCCCAGGGAATGTAAAACCATAGAACTAACTACAGATTAGTCAGACCTTTATTATCACCATTTTCCAGTACTTCTGAACGGTGGCAGTAATCAAATTAATCCCTTGGGTGGCCCTCTGCGGGTCCCTTATCCCTTTGGGAGGGTCACATCTCAGGCTGAGCTTTCAGGAAAGTCTTCAGATTCATACTCATTTCCCCCATCAGTATTTCCACTTTGCGTTCCATCCTCTCAGGACTTTGCTCTCAACCTTCTTAGAGAGGAATTTGGAATTTGAAGGAATTTTTTTATAGGGGAGGACATGCAGTGGGTACCCAGCTCTCCCTTCCAGGAGTACCTAGCGTGGTAAGGGGAATCACCTGCAGAATCCATGCTTCAGTCCAATGCTTATTCAAACCCTTTCGAAGCAGGGATGCCCTGTTTGCCAACAAAATATAGTGTGGAATCCCAACTCCCAAGTCTTCTTCAAGCCTCTCCTTTAATGTCATTTCCTTGGGGATTTCTTCCTTGTCCTTCCATGATAAGGAAGATTCTTGATGACTTACACTGTTATGGCCCCCTTGGTCTTGCCCTTTCTTACCATCCTTGGGATTATTCTCTGGTAGATGATGAGCTCTGTACAGGCAAATGCCAGCTCTACCTTGTCTACTGCTAGAACCCCAGAACCAAGTGTAGTACATGGCCCTCTCTGGGTGTGCCAGACATGAGTGAATACCCGGAAGTGTTTCTGTTACTACAGCGTGTGAGTAAATGAACATTGGAAATAGCCGTGTCACATGTCACACTGTGGGATTTTAGTGAAATTATGGTCAACTACCCCCCTCCAGGTCATTTTTTCAGAACAACAGAAAAGGGGTCAGTCACGTTTTCCTACCCTGTGGTCATGTGGTGACATTTTAGAACGAATAGCCGTGGCCACCACTCCCAGATTCCGGTGGGAAGATTTCTTCCTCCTTTCCTTGGCACTAAAATCAGATTCTTGCTCTTAACTAAAGCCTGGTGGAAGTCCTGTGAGGATATCCCCTCTCCTTTTCTATACTAAGGCCCGCAGAAGTCTCCTTTTGGGTTATCACAGGTTGGCACTTATTTCAAAACCAGGCTCAGGATCTACTTTCTGCCTGAAGTAAGTCAAGCCTTGGCTGCCTTCCCTTTTCTTTGAATGACTGGAGTTCAAGGACAAATGTCTCACTGAATTTTTAAAAATGGACTTTACTGTGTACTTGCTTTGTGCCTATCACGATCATGAACACAGTACATTATCTCATTTAAGTCCCACACAAACCCTTCGAAGCTAGGACTATTCTTACCCATTTTACAGACAGAGAATCAGAGATTGAGAGATGTAATGGGGGGGCACCTGGTGGCTCAGTTGGTTAAGCATCTGACTCTTGATTTCAGCTCAGGTCATGATCTCATGGGTTTTGAGATTGAGCCCCGGGTTGGGGGGGTGCTCCATGCTTAGTGGGGAGTCTGAAAGATTCTCTCCCTCTGCCCACCCCTCTCTGTAAAATAAATACATCTTAAAAGAGAGAGAGAGATGTAGGGAATAGGGAGAAAGAGAAAGAAATGTGAATTGTTTGCATATGCTAATTCCCTGTGTTCTCTTGGTTCCCTGACGGGAGTGGACTCCTCAATAGGTTTGACTCCAAACTTCTGTGATTTTATTATTAACTGTGGTGATTCTTTGAACAGAGGTGAGCCTCTTGACTACAAGACTGCAGATGGCTTGAGCCCTTCTGCAGTGTTTCCTCCCCGACCCCTCCCTCCTGATGAAGCAATCGCTCTCCTCAGATACATTCCTGAATTTCAAAATTCCCTTCTAAGTGCCCCCTCTTTGGAGCAGCATATGGCCACAGCCCTGCAGTGCTAATGCACAGGCTGCATCACAGGGAGTTGTCAACAATGCTTTTAGAGGAGCAGCCCCTCACTCCTCCCCATGGAAGCTTGGAAGCTGCCACTTTCCACCATAAACAAACCAAAACCTGGGCATTTTAGAGAAGTAACAAGTTCAGAAGTAAAACGGAGATTAAAATAGAGAGGGAGGCAAACCATAAGAGATTCTTAACTCCAGGAAACAAACTGAGGGTCACTGGAGGGGGCAGAGTGGGAGGAGGAGATACCTGGGCAATGGGCAAGAAGGATGACACTTGAGTGTGAGATGCAATTGATGAATTACTAAATCCTACCCCTGAAACTAATAATAATAATAATAATAATAGAAGTAAAAGGAGAAAGCTGGAAAGCAGGAGAAATGACATAGGGTTATTATCAAGGGGAGGAGGTAGGGACTGTAGAGACTTAGGTGGAAACCTGTGTATGGCTTGCTTATTTGATCCTGCTTACTTCCTCTCGCCCCCTCACCCCCAACACACACACACACAACCCTCCCTCCTACTGTCTCCATTGCTGGGAGGTTTTCACTGACTCCAGCCCTCTGCTTATAATTTTATAATTGAGGAATTTATTTTGTGGGTAATAAAGAGTAATAAAGTCTTTAAAAGTGAGAAGGTATCTGAGGGTTGAGCATCTCTCTCTCTCACTCTCTTCACTCAGTGTTTCCTCTCTAAGGCCCAGACAGCTGCCCTGAAGGGATTCAGGTCTGATTGTCGAGGGAGGTCCTTAATGGTGGAGCCTGGGGTGGGGAGTGGTCCTCGCTAGGGCCAGGTGGGCCTGGGTCTGGGATAGCCGGACACAAAGGGCCAAATAACAGCGCCAGACTGGAGAGAGAGTGTGTGATGAAACAGGGGGCTGTCAGTACAAACAGAGTGTCTGATATTTTGCCTCCAGCCGGTTCCTCACCCCCTCTCCCCTGCCCCACCCAGACAGGTGAAACTCCTTGCTCCCTCTTCTCCACTCCTCACCACCCACCCTTGCCCCCAGGACTGAGCTTAAGCAGGTACTAATTAGTACTATATATATAACTTGCTTATGTTCAGGGTTCAAGAGGCTTGTGTGGACTGGCCCTGGAATCTAAGCGTCAAATAAAATGATGTTTCTATAAGAAAATGTTGGATTCTAACCTGTGGGCCGACACTTCACTGCCAGATTGGAAACTGCTTAAACAACCAGGAGGCAGTTCAGAACTCTTGTCTAGATAACTTGAAGCCGGGCCTTGAGTTTCTTGTATAGTCCATTTTGCCAAAGCTCCATACACACCACATTGGAGACTAATTATTCTCTCTCTCTCTCTCTCTCTCTCTCTCTCTCACACACACACACACACACACAGACATGAATAGAGATATAAGTATTGTAATATGCACGATGGCTATTCCAAATATTATATTTCAATATAGATAGTCTTTGTAGAAATAAAGATACTATTTGTCATGCACAACATTGAAACCTTAGCAAGAATCCTTCACAGCTGTCCACAAATGTGGACATATTGATTGAAGCACTAAAAACCAAAAACCAAAAACCAAAAACCAAAAAAAAAAAAACACCCCTATATGTAAATCTGTTATCTGTGAGTTATTTTAAGAGACACCTTATGGCAAATCATTTTTCAAGGCAAACAAGCACTTTTCCATTTGCATCTGTTAGCCAACATTTTATTCGTTTTTCTTAGACCGGGTGACAGAGAAGATGTTCTGAAGGATTGCGTAGCCCCTGGATATTTAAGTAATCTCTGGACTGCTTTCTTTCTCAACCAGAGAAAGAAACTCACTAGATTGGCCATGCACTTGGCAAATACTGATTGAATGTCTGAAAGTGCTGGCCACTGGGTCTCTGGCTTCTCGGTGCTCTCTACTCTAACCAGGGAGACTGGGGCTGAGAAATGTGATATTTTTATGCACGCAGTTGACTCTTGAACAACATGTGTCTGAACTGTGCAGGTCTGCTTCAACATGCAAATTTTGCATTGTACAGTACTGTGGATGTATTTTCTCCTCCTTAGGCTTTTCTTAATATCGTTTCCTTTTCCTTAGCTTCCTTTCTTGTAACAATCCAGTATATCTTACATATAACATACAAACTATGTGTTAATCGACTCTTGATGTTATTGGTAAGGCTTCTGGTCAACAGTAGGCTCTTAGTAGTTAAGTTATATGCCAATTTTTGACTGTAGTGGGGGGCTGTCCCCTGTAACCCCACGTTATTAAAGGGTCCACTGTAACTGCATAGAAAAGGTGAGTGCCCTTAATGTCCTCACCTCTAAAATAGGGCCAGTAATGTGACCTACCACACAGAGGATTAAGTAAGAAAATATACATGTCAACAGATCGTACTCCAGAGATTGGCATGAACTAAGTGCTTTGGTTGTTATTTCATAAGAGCATGGGGGGGGGGCCGCCTGGGTGGCTCAGTGGGTTAAGCCGCTGCCTTCGGCTCAGGTCATGATCTCAGGGTCCTGGGATCGAGTCCCGCATTGGACTCTCTGCTTGGCGGGGAGCCTGCTTCCCTCTCTCTCTCTCTGCCTGCCTCTCTGTCTACTTGTGATCTCTGTCTGTCAAATAAACAAATAAAATCTAAAAAAAAAAAACAAAACACAACCAACTGTGCCTGAAAGAGGTGGATAAGGTCTGAGATGAGCAATTTGAGTCTTAAAAGATGAGTAGGTGTTCATTGAATAGGGAGCTGGGTGCAAAGGCACAGAAGTACTAAGGACTTCTAAGTACTAAGTTTTTGTTAGTACTTCTTAGTACTAAGGACTTTATACTAAGTACTAAGTTCCAGAGAATGGAGTACGTATGGCGGGAGGATACAGTACACAAGGAGAAAGGATAAATGGTAGCAAATTAGGAAGGGAGCAGGTAATGCTCCACAGAGGAGGTGACATTTCGACTGGGTCTTGAAGGATGAGTAGGAGTCTGCCGGGCAAAGAAGAGGGAAGAACATTCTACCGGTGGAAGGGCATATACAAAAGCACAACACTGTACACATGTATGAACAATTTGGGAGACTGTGTACTGTCACTGAAGCTCTGCATTTAAGGACTCCTGTCCCCCACGGAAAGGTTTCATGGGTATCTGAGCTTGTTTGGCTGACCAGTGGGGTGGGCCTCCTGAAGTCAGTCTGTAGGAGGGATTCAGTGGGGAATGGAGGCTGTACACGGAACCATAAGGAAGAGCGACTAAGAGGACAATCTCACGTCAGTCTTAGAGGCTTATGCTCAGTACAGCCTCCATGTCTTGGCAACTAAAAGGCTGGAAATGGAACTTGAAGGATTCATTTCCATGCAAAAATCCAGGCGACCCTGAGGCACAAGAAGACCCCTGCCTTGGCCCACATAATACATACTCAAGAGCTATGTGTTAAACTGGTTTCATGGAAGGTGGCAACATAAAACACGGGTGGAGAGAGAGAGGGGCATTCTCTCCACTTGTGCCCAGGATAAGGTGCCACTGGGGAAGACTGAGGATTCCAAAGCACCACCACCACACGGCATGTCTAGGCCTGCAGAAGGAGCCCCCACCAGTCATATCCCTGCAGGCAGTGGTGGGGCCTATCAGAAGACTTATGGTGGTGGAAACAGTGGGTGGCCCACATGAAATGACTGGGACTTCCTGGGAATCACCCGGGTGTGGAGACTACAAAGAAGAAAAGATCCTGTAGGAGGAGAGAAGGACAAACACCAAGAAACATGGGCCACACCTAGAAGATCAAATTGCTAGGACTGAAATTCTGATGCAGGTGATCAGGGCAGGGGAAGAGGACCAAAGGGAGTCAGAGTGTCTGGTCTGAGTTCTGTGTGGTTCCCCCACCGGAGGTGGAGTAATGTGGGGATTTAGAGTCCATTGTAAGGTAATGGTGGGGTGGAGCAAGCTGACAGAGATGAGGGGAACTAGGTACAGCTAATGCACACAGTACGGGGTGGGCAACTAGAGGCCAAAATTCAGACCAAGCAGTAGGTCAAGGATTTGGGTTTCCAGGCTTGGCATGGGGAAATGGTTTCCCGAGCACCTCCTACACCAGGATAACACTGCTTTCCCCATTACCTTTAGTGTTTTCCTTTCTATAGGGTCTCTCCCTTCAGTACTCAGACATGGCTACATATCTCCCATATTCAAAACAAAAACTTTCCAGGGGTGCCTGGGTGGCTCAGTCAGTTGAGCATTTACTCTTGGTTTCCACTCAGATCCTGATCTTAAGGTGGGATCGTGTCCTTGCATTGGGCTCCGTGCTCGGTGGGAAGTCTACTTACCCTCTCCCTCTGCCCCTCCTCTTGCCTATGCACCCACTTTATCTCTCTCTCCCTGAAATACAGATATAAATCTTTAAAAAACAAAAACAAAAACCCAAAATTTTCCTTTGACCCCATATCCTCCTCCAGCTACTTCCTTCATGTAATCTCTCCACTGTCTACAATGAAGCTTCTCCAAAGAGTGACTCTAACTTCTGTCTCCAATTCCCCATCTCCTTATTCACTTCTGGCTTCTGCTCCTATCGTTCCCCCAGCACGATACCACCAATGACTTCTGTGTTGCTCACCCCAGGGCACACTTTTGTGTCCTTATATTATCTGATACTTCAGCTTTCTTGGCTTCTGCTACAGCACACACCTAACTGCTTTAGGGGTTTGAGGCAACTTGGTTTGGATCAACATAGATGACAAAACTCTCACCTTGCTCCCTGTGCAGCAGACTGAAATTGAGGCCCTCCTGAAACCCAAGTCAGTGGCCTTCTGTTCCCAATCTCTTCAGTTGTCTGGGCCATGGCTTTCCTGTGCATCTGTGGTCATAAATGAACGTTCACTAATCCCTTGACATGCACTGGCTAAATTAAGCCTCACTGCAGGATTGCAGGCAAAAGGCAATAGTATCATAATTATCTCTGTTTTATAGATGGGGAGACCGAC
Organism: Mustela erminea; assembly: GCF_009829155.1. Lineage (NCBI taxonomy): Eukaryota > Metazoa > Chordata > Mammalia > Carnivora > Mustelidae > Mustela > Mustela erminea. The sequence continues at coordinate 92,150,033 of NC_045635.1, forward strand.
ACAGCTGGGAAGTATAGGGCTGGGATTAAAAGCATAGGCAGTTTGACCGCAAAGTCCCCACTCTTAGTGTCGTTGCCACAGTGGGAGAGAGAGAGCATTGAGCTGAGTGTGAAACAACCCCCTGATTGCCTGCTACAGGGTCCAAGGTCAACACCGACCAGGGACTCAATTACTCACACAGCATTCCTGCAGATGGTTTTTCAAAATTAACTTTTTTATTAATTTAAAAATCAAAAAATACGCAAAATACGCCAACTACATAAATAAGTACCCTATTTAGGTACATGTCTTGTGAGAAGAACGAAAGGCTAATACTGTTACATTAAGTTTACTCTTACTTGTTTACACGAGTTAACTATAAAATGGCTACAACTGCTAAATGGTGCTTATGGTCTTTGTTGTTCCAAGTGTTTATGATACAAATAAATACACAAGAAGAACCACATCCATTCCTCTCCTAACTACAGGTGGCTTGGCCTCTTCTCCTTATGCTCTATTGCCTACACCACACCAAACACTGGAAGGTTTCTGTGTTGGCCTAGCCCAGTTCCACAGCTCCTGCTTCAGAAAGCACTTTGGAAAGGTGTGTCCCAGCCCCTGGGGGCAGAAGTCTATCTAGGGAAGCTCTCTGGGTGTTCCCTTATGGTTGAGCTTTCAGAGAACACCTGGGTGGGAAGGCTTTGGGGTGAGTCATTCCAAAGGGGAAATCACCACTTGGCCTGAGGATCCAGTTACTTGTTTCCACACTATGGAAATGCTGCCACCTCTGGGAGGGAGGCAGCAGCTACTCAGCAGCCTCATCCCCAGTAATGCTCTCTGGCATCTGGGCCCCGGATGTTCTCCCTCCCTTTCCCGTAGAGCATATGTATGAAGCGTTGGTCCCAAGAAGGCCTGGCCACGACGCACCCCTGTATCTCTTCGAGAATAGACTCCTTTATGCCAGGTTGCCATAAAGATTTTTACATTTTTCCCTATTGGTGTCATCGACTGTAAGGAAAACAATGTTCCTCTCTCTTATGATCATGGAGTGGGAAATACATGACGTCTGCGTCCTTGATACTTCTGAGTACTCATTAGAGTTCATTCATGCCCAGCACAAGGGATGAATCTAGAAGGCAGGCTTGAGATCCTTGTGGAGAATTTATAGTTTTGCCACAAAGATGATGTCTAAAGCTAGGCCTCTGAACAGAGAAGTTCTGCTCTGGTATCAAGCTGCAAATAGACATTTTCTGAGCAGCCTTCTCCAGGATTCATGACTCAAATCCCCACTCGCTGGGTGAGATGAGAATGGCAGGAAGGTTTAGAACAAAGATCTTTGTCAGAATGTCTGCTTCCCCAAATGCGCAATAATTCTCCTAACTGAACAGCCAACCTTCAGAAGCTTGTGGGGACTGAGCCCCTTTGCAAAGTCAAAACCAACTCCTGTAATTGGAGAAGAAGGAAAACTGCCCCTTTAAGGAGCTTCTAGAATGTAATCATTTAGCCTAAATTTTTGGACTATAGAACTCTGACCTCAAGAAAATTAGTGAATATTGAGCTATTCGTCGGTGACTCCTATTGACTTGAAAACACAGAAGGTTGCCTTGTTGACTTTCAGTCACCATTTTTTTCAACAATTATTTTTCTTCTGCGGAGTCAGTTTTGGAAGATTTTACCCAGTTCTAACTTCTTTACGAGGGCTCAGGGAGAAAAGAGAAGTGCTATCACTAGGGAAAAGTTATTTACAGCTTCAAAGTCAATGTGGTCATGAAATGGTGTTCTTACTCTTCACCCTGCCACCATAGTTCGTGACTTCAGCAAACACACCACTGACCCAAGAGCAGAAGTTTCTGCTCGCAATTCCTTCTTTATCCTCCTGGGTACCCACAACTTCAAAGCTACTTGGGAGCCAGATGAAGGAAAGGAGGGGAGAGACTATGCTGGCTTTGACTACGAAGAAAGGCAGCAATTTAGTCTGTGTATGTGTGTGTGTGTGCAATGCGCACTCTTGCGCGTATGCATGCGTCTGTGTCAATGAGGATAGGGAGTTAATTTTTTTCTTAAAAACACAAGACATCCTAAAATTCAAAGAGTATAATATTTTCTCTGTACTACACAACTTCTACTAAGTCTTTTCTCTTTCATTGGAGTAACTTCCTAGATAGAAACCCTAGGGTTCTGTTTACTCTTTAACCTGTAAAGAAATGTGATTCTCCCAGAAACTAGAGCAGTGCTGTGGTGTTCTACCCCTCTTCCTCCCACAAACAATTCAAGACTCTTCTAGTCTGGCAGGAGGTGTCTGAGGACTGACGCACCACTCCACACAGAGGAGCGAGTTATGCTGTGCATGGCGTGAATAATGAACTGCATTTGAGTCTGGGGTTTTAGGACACTGTTGACTTAAGCAAAATCAGCCCACAGTCCAGCTGCAGCTTGAGTTTTCTTGCTTTACCCTCTCCAATACTGTTTGTTTCATCTAACAGTGGCCCTTTTCAGACCTCTCCAGGTATAAAACCTTGACCAAATCTTCAAGCTCTGTTCTGCACACACGACTTGAACACATCTGGCTGATCTGAGCTTCTCCTTCGGTGAAGATCTTCCACTGGCCTACAAAGCAAACACAGAGTGGCCCATACATGTAAGAGGAGGACAGAGCCAATGAAGAGTGTAACCAATCTAGCTTATCCTTACCCACTTTGTCCCCAGTGCGGGGGGGATCAGAATACAAACGTCAGGTGGTTTCAACAGAGCAATCCCCCAAAACATGTTTCTGGGACAGATACGAAAAAGGGCCATGGAGCATTCATTTCAACATGCAGGATTTGTAAGAATCCCAAGAATAATACCTAACGGCCTCAAGAGTCAAACCCAAGTATTATTCTTGGAGTTTTTGCAGTATATCTAGCATTTGAGAAATGCCCCACTATTAGGTTGTGAGCTAATTAGGTGGCTTACTTGGCACCACGTCAAATAAAGCAGTACCTGTATGTTACTGAGGTTTTGCTTTTCGGGGGGCAGATACTGGTTTAGGGAACTTGATTATTTACTGCTCTTTTCTCTGTTCACACCACCTTTTGCTAACAACTGCCCACCTCTGTTTTATTCTATGCTCACATGCTGTCCTTACACCCCCTTTAGCACCCCTCTGTCCCCTCCTTTGGCTATCCCTCCCATTCCCTGCTTTCTCCTCTCCCTCCACGGATGTGCCCATACTTCCAGGCTGTCCTTAACAACTTGCCCCTTCCCCAATCCATCATGCTAGTTGAGCAAATATTTTTGAGTTCACACCCTGTGCTGACCACTGGTAATTACTCTAGATCATCCCTCTCCTGGACCAGTCCTTCTCTGACTCTCCTGATCCTCAAGTGTCAAGATTTTCCTTCTTCCGCCGTCACTTTGCCATGGCAAATAATCTTCGTAACAAACTGCCCACACTGGATATCCTCCTTGGTCTTTCGATTCCTGTTCTTGTGGTGTTACAACCTAGGGAACTCCTGGTCCAAGGTCAGTGAGCTTCTCTTCATCCAGAATCTATTTTCAACCTCTTTTCTTTTCCTGGCCACAGGAGATCATGTCCCTCTTTCCTTACAGACTCAATGTCTCTGTTCCCTTTCTCGTCTGGATCCTTCACTTTTCTCTGTTCTCTCCAACTCAGTGGGAAAGGAGAGAAGGGTCAGGCAAGGAACCTGCTTCCCCCAAAGTCCTGCTGTGTGCCAGGATCTGATGGTCACATGACAGAAAGGGTCAGGCCTCTTTTTGATGATCCCCTGCTGGATCATCTCAGTGCCCACTTCCTTCAGTTGCACACAGCTGGAGGCACACACTGTCTACTTCCTCTATACACCCCAAATCCTGTTGTGGACAGAGAGTTCATTTAAATCATCTTTCAAGCCCCACCCCCATCACCGCAGCCCAGTGCTTGCTCATGGTGAAACAAAAATGTGTTCTTTGAAATTAATTGGTAATTTCAAAAATCACATCACTGGTACGAGATCCTAGTCTCTGCCCCTTTTATTCCTAACTCACATGTACGGACTCCCAACCTTCAGTCTGAATTCTCCTCCTTCCTGTTCAGTTTATCATCTGTAAGTTTCCTACATTAATAAACAAGTGACCTCATCAACCCTATTTCCAGCTGCCCATAGGATAGACTCTGCTCAAATGGCCTTTAAGCATCTTCAGCTAAACATGTTCCAAGTGAAACGTATTTTCCCCCCACTACCTGCTTATTCTCCATTGTTTCCCATTCGCGAATTAACACTATTCACCCTGTCTATAAAGCTATTATTGTTGGGAGTCATTCCAAACTTACTTCTTTGTAGGGATGCTCACAATTTAACCTCAGAGGTGTCCCTCACGGTGACCTCTCCTTCCCTGCTGACCAACCTAATATAATGTAAGAGTTGTTTGTTTGTTTGTTGTTGTTGTTTTATGGTATAAGGGCTTCCTAATTCAGAGTACCACCAACTACTTAATCACTGAGAGTTCACTTTTCACTCCACACAGTGGGCACTCCATTCTAAAAAACAGACCTGCATGCATTGCACACTTGCTTAAAACCCTCCCTTGGGGTTCTCACATCTGGAAAGCAAGTCCAACTTCTCAGCATGGTATGTTGGGCTCTTCAGAACATGGCTTCATCAAAGTATAAGTATCAGACAGATAAATCTGTCTAGCTAAGAGACATCTTCCTGAAGCACCATTTTCATCTCGCTAGGCCATTTGTGAGTCTACAGAGAAAGCCACTTGCCTTCTCTGTGAACCTCTCCCTGGCCTCTTCCAGGGCCGCCCCCTCACCACGTTTCTTGTTCACTCCTGTCCAAGTCTTCTCTTAGGCTGAACCCTCTCCCTGAATGAATTTCCTGACCTGTCGCCCCATCACACCTTTCTCTTTCAAAACACACCTCCTCCCCGAAGCCTTCCTTGACTAAGACCCTCTGGCTTCCTCACAGATTTCCCTGAGTACTTAAGTATTTAACTCTTCAGAACTAGACTGATTCATAGAGAAGGCATTTTCATGTTCTGTCTTGCCCATTGGCATTCCCTTTGGATAGGAATTCTGGGCCTTTTATTCCTTCAGAAGTACTCCCCCCTTCCCCAGTCCCTAGCAATATCTAGTCCTCAGGCTTCATCCTGCATAGAAAGGGGGAGAGCTGCAGGTATGCCCCAGTGAGTGCCTGGATGCTTTTAAAGAAACAGGACAATTCAGGGGCAGTTCTAAAGAGCTGAACAGCGCTTTGCTGCACTGGGATGTGTTCTCTTTCTCTCTGTCTCTCATCCCCACCACCAGAGGATTCATCCTTCCAGATGGTACGTCTCCACTAATGAACCAACCAACTCCGGAATCTTGTGAGCTTTCTCTGACCCTTTGGAGACTCCAGGGTTAGCAGTGTTCATTAAAGAGAGTCAGGAATCCTGAACTCAAGGAAGCTTATGCTCAGACCACATCTGGATTTGTCTTCACCAGGTCCAAGCTTTTCAGCTCACATTCAGAGACCCCCCTCTGCTGCTAAGTCCCCCAGAGAAGAGACAGAACATCTTCTGACATTGACCCTGAGCCTGCTGATAGTCACTGAGAATGAAAAGAGACTTTACTGGGGGCTCTGCTCCATGGAGGTCTGGAGGCATTTTCCAGGGGGGAGTAAAGAAACACAGGGTTACCACTTACTCAGGGTCGTCCTGGTCACCAGCTTGAAGTGATGGAGTTCCTCAAACATCCTTTTGGAGATCTTTTCAATATGGAAGTGCTGGAGGATGCCTGGGGCCAAGTGAAAAAGTGGGGCAGGTGGTCAGGCCCTCTCTATCTGGAGCTACCACCCCCTTCCTCTGCTTGGGTTGAGCATATCATCTCATTACTGGGGCTTAGGAGTATCGAGCTGGGCTGTGTAATGTGCTTAACCAGGAACTTGGATGGCTCAAGGGTTATAATTGACTCCATCTGTTTCCTTGGCTCACTGGCCTCTCCTAGGTTCTCCAGAGAATAGAGATATTGAAGATAGTGTTGCTGACCATGGGACCCCCTCCTAGGGAAAGCCACATGAATTGAGCATGGGTGCTGGTGGTAGCCTCTACCACCAAAGGCGGAATGAGAAATTCTGCCCTTGCCCCCACGTCCAGGTAGATTATGTCCCTGCCAAACCACTGGGCTGCCCTTCTGGCCAAGCAGCAAGAGCCAGCAGTGGGACTGTAGACAGGTTGTTTGTGTAAACGGAGAAGCCATCCCTGTTCCCAAACTCACTGAAAAGCATATTTTCTTTTGGGAAATATTCAGAGCTCCTTTAGGTTTCCTTGCAGAAAATGGGGAAAGTCAAAATAAGAGGCGGGGGTAGCAGGTACCCACAGTTTCAACTTTGCCTGAAAGCGTTTACTGGAATAACACCCAAAAGGAAAATGGCCTTGCAATGAAGGAGCAACATGTTACCAGCCTACATAATCCTCAAGAGGTCTAGAGAGGCCACACGTAATTGTAGCCTGGGTGTTTCTTTACTCACTAAGCACAGCCTTTGGCTTCCCAGCACTGAACAAGTGGTCACTGGGACATTATACCAGCATGCTGAAAAACATCCACATGCCTCCAGGGAGTGAGAGGTGTGGAGAAAAAATAGTGGGTCCACTGCAAGGAAAGCCAACAGAACAGGGCTTTAGACCTAGGTGACCAATTCTAGAGGAGTTAGGGAGTTAGAGCTGGAAAACCAACATTCCTTGGTATAGACCAAAAATAAACACGGGTGAGAAACATGTGTTCAGCATTTTTTCAGGGGTGGGGAGGAACTCACTCTTTCAGGCAAGAAAAGTTGGGAAAAGGAAGAGGAAGAAGCCCCACTAACACTCGGGCAATTGTTTTTCAAAGAATGGTCCAAGTGCCGAATTAGAATCACTGGCTGTTTGGGACACGCTGAGGTGCTACCTAAGGCCTACTGAAGTAACATCTCTTGGGTGGGGCTGGGTAGCTACATTGTAGACCAGATCCTTTGTATGATGCAAAAGCAGAATACAGTTTGAGTGCTCTCGAGCCTTAGGCAGGAGAGAGCAGAAAAAGGATGTGCATTATTTCCCAACTGAAATCTTACCTCTTCACTCAGATTCCTAGAAAAGCTGACCAGACTAGATCAACACTAGCCTTGTACCTGCGGGATGGCCTGAAGAGCTATATGATCACAAGGAACACAACGCAGCCCACTATGGCAGTCAGTGTGAGTAATCAGGAAAGGAACTGGATGAACATTATGACTGGGATTGTCCCTTCAGTGAGACTCTAAATCTTCTTGAGGGTGGGGACAATGTTTTCAATGTGTCTTACCCCAGAGTACGGACCATGATTTCAGAGATGTAGCTTCGCACCACATGAATGGATTTTCATGTTGGTTGAGCTTCATGTTGGAAAGAATGATAGGCTATAGTCTGGTTGGTCGTGACCTTAGCTGCACATTAGAATCACCTGTGGAGCCTTCAATACACTCACATCAAGGCCCCATTCCTGGCCGATCCATCAACGTCTCTGAGGGTAAGGCCCAGGCTTTTGGTATTTACAGAAACCTCTCCCAGAAGATTCTGATGTGCAGCTGGGGTGGAGAAACACTCCTTCAGCCTTTGTTGGTGTGAGAAAGACAACAAACCTTAAGGTCAATGCTTAGTTTTTTGGACAGGTCATGACAAATTTAAAGGCCATAATCACAGATGTGTTAGTCATGTTTCTGAGCAATCAGGAGAACTGAGCCAAACAGAGCAAAAAGTTGAAGCAAAACTAAGGTGAGTCTTCCCCTCCTTCCCTGTTCCCCCACCCCTTACAAAAGAAATTAACAAAGAATCAATATCATCTTGCTCACCCTTTCGAATGGTCCAAACGTGGACCTCTACCTGAGGTGGTCTCTCTGTTTCCAGGGCTATTTTTCTGGTGGTCTCCCCATCCTCCATGAACACAGACTCATACACAGGCATTGTTTCTTCTCCACAAAAGTAGCCCTTGCTGTCAAAGTTCTGGCCTGGAAGTTCTTCTGGAATCAGGAAGCAAGCAGAGGTTTTCCATGGCTTTCCAAAACCAGAAGTGAACTTCTAGGCATTCAGATATCTCGTTATTCATAACACCTCACACTCATCAAATGTGTACAGTCAACAAGAACATTCTCACAGAGATAAAAATCCCATCCATATCTCCTCAGCTCAGTTTAGGCTGCCCTGTAACAGCCACAATGTCACAAAAGGACACATGACCTTTTAGGTAAGTCCACATGGTGACAGAATGCATAGCTTCACAGAACACTGACCCACCAAGCAAACAAGATCCCCCCCACTGCCACAGAGGAGCAGACCTCATGAGGAGGAAGAATGTCGCCAGGTACAAATCTCTGAGGCACTTCAGGGTATATAGGATTTTCCAGGTTGGGTCCAGATCATTGTCTGTTTAGCTCATGTTACCAACAGAGACCCAGGAGATGGGCTGACAGAGCACCTTGGTTAACTTCTCTGACATCATTTAGGTATACTTAGAAAACATTCATGACCCTCACTTATGTGCATATACTTGCCCAAAGGATCTATCCAAATTGGCTTGACATTTCTGAATGCTCTTTGATTTGTTTGTAAGGGGAACGATAATACCAAATCAACACCAGTGCCAAAACCTAGATGTCAGATTAGTCATATGTACATTATGCCAAATGAACGGTTGGGAGATATACACACACAAAAAAACTGGTCAAATCCCTCAACTATGGATCATTTACTGTATAAACTAAACTGTTGTATTTCGGCTTCCAGGCATAAATATACCAGCCTCCTCATACTTCCTATTCTGCTCTGCCCTCCTCTTTCCTCAACTCCCAATAAACAAACAAACAAACAAAAAACACACAAAAAGAAAAAAAAAACCCAAACAAAACAAAACAACAAAAAAAGTCTCTCTTCTAGTTGGTTATCCTTGAGTTAGGTTTCCTTGCTGGCTTCGTGATCAGCATCCTCCTCAGCTGGGTTTTAAAATGTACATTCAAATCAGGAACAACAAAGAGAAGCCAGGGACAGCCTCAAAACTCAGGAGTATGTGCAGAGGTTCATCTGTAAGATTCTCTGATGAGAGCACTGAGTGCCAGGTGCTTTGGATCTGTGACTACAATTAGGGAGACTCGTTGTTAGCCAAATGGATGCATGTTATCCAGAGGTTGGAATCAAATTGCTATTGTGTGTCCCTTGCTGACCTGATTAGTTTCCCACCCCCACCACCACTTTGGCAGTATAAGGACAAAACCAATCTTTTCTTGATGATTCCAGGTTGGACTTTTCAGTTTGCAGGTCCTTCTAGAATCAAGCTTCCTTTCTCCTTTTGTCCCTTTGTCATTATTTAATTCTCAGTGGGGCCAGTCTTTTTTGGGGGATATATTAGTAATTAAGGGATGTGTGCTAGCATTTTTCAAGTGGGAGAAGTGGGTCTCTGGGTGTACAGAGACCTCTATGTTTTTTTCACCTTTAAAATGAGAACTGAGTTCAGTTGTTACATTTTTTGCACTGGGAGTGCCTGGATGGCTGAGTCTGCTAAGCACCCGACTCTTGATTTTGGCTCACGTCATGATCTTAGGGTCACGGGATGGAGTCCAAGCACAGAGTCTGCTTGTCCCTCTCCCTCTGCTGCTCCCCCTGCTCATGCTCTCTCTTTCTCTCTCTGTCAAATAAATAAATAAAACCTTAAAGAAACCTGTTTGCATCAAGTTAATACTGACTACATCTCTAACAGCCATGTGATCTCCATGATGGCACTGTAAATACCTGTGATGTGCTAAAAGTTCTCCCAGTGTCCCCAAGAGTCGTCTTGCACCACTCCCCTCCCCAAGAGCTTAATTTACTCAGCAGAAGGGCTCTACAAACAACAAAATCCATCAGTGACTCAACCCTGGTTGGCGTTTGAAAATACTAAGAGTAAACAAAGTATGACTTTCAAGCTACCCAGTGGACACCATCCTCCTCATTCCACACCCTCCACTTCAAGGTACTTTCTGATCTTCCATTTGCTTCAGGTTCCCCTCGTGTCATTTCCTTCCAAGGAAGCCTTCTATGCTCCAAATCATTTCTGTCCATTTCCGCTTCCCTTGAGAATGCTCGTATACAGAGATCTCCAGAACCAAGAAATTGAAAAAGCATTTCCTTATGGAGGTGGAAATGACTGGTGACATATTATTCCCAACCAGATAACTTTTAAGTCTCGACAGGGGCATTTTCTGCTGTAAACCAAACGGAGTGTGTAATTATGGGAATTCCAGATATTGGGGAGGTGCAGTGAGGGTGGAGAGGAGTTGGGGAAGTAGAAGTTCTCCACAATCCTGTAGGTGGCCACTGGTACACAAAGCTAGGCCAATCTCTACCAGAACAAGGGCAAGTGAGAGAAAGAAAACCCTCATCCTTTATTTTGGCCCTTAAGTATGACTGGAGGAGTCTGCAATCATTTGTCAGAATGAAGCTTTTGGCCGGATCATCAGTGAATTCTATTTATCTTTCTTCCCTTCTCAACACAAATAACTGAAGTTACTGTTCTTTTTTCCAACCATCTTCCCTCCTCACTCTTTGTCCCTTTTTTCTCTGTCATGTGGTGTTTTCTAAGAGGCTGAGGGTGTCGTGATCTTCCCCTTTCTCATTCCTTCAGGGCTCTACTCAAATATCACTTCTTCAGAGAAGCCTCCCCTGGCCACTTTTTTTTAAAATTTTTTAAATTTTTATTTATTTGACAGAGATCACAAGTAGGCAGAGAGGCAGGCAGAAAGAGAGGAGGAAGCAGGCTCCCCGCCGAGCAGAGAGCCGGATGTGGGGCTTGATCCCAGGACCCTGGGATCATGACCTGAGCCGAAGGCAGAGGCTTTGACCCACTGAGCCACCCAGGCACCCTTCCAGCCACTTTTTTGAAAGTCACCACCCTTCCCCTTCACTGGTCCTTGATCCTGCTTGGTCTTTCTTCACAATACCCATCCCAACCTAAAATCACCTCATTGCTTGTGTTCATTGTCTTTCCTCTTCCACTAGGTTGTAAGGATGATGCTGGCAAGTGGCCTTAGTCTAGCTTGTTCATCTCTTGGAGTGTCTGTAACCATGTCTTGCGACGATAGGCATGTAATACATATTTCCAGATCGAATGCCGGAGTGAGTACATGTTTCCTGATGCACTGAGGTTTCTGAGGAGCTGGAGCAGGTGCCCTGGCATCTGTGGCTAGTGACTCTCAGTAGGCAAAGTGACTATCAGGCATCACTCAATTTGCAGACACACCTGTTTGCCTCACTGAGACTGGTACAGAGAATGGGCCAGAGACTGTCTCCTGCCATGCTGCTCTGCAAGTTGCTCCACATCCCCAAGTGGAGTGGCAAAGCAGCTCTTCTAGAGAGACTGGTTTGGTCAATCACATTCTTCAATGTATTGTCTGTTGGCATTCTGGAGGACAGTTCTTTAAATAATAACTTCTTCTTCTAATTACTTAAATAATACATGTTGTCAAAAATTTGAAAAATGCAGATAAACCAAAAGAAGAAAATGAGAACCACCTATGGTTCAATCATCCAAAGACAGTCATTATTAATAGTCTGCCATATGCCCTTCCAGCCTTTTATTTTGGCCTAAGTGTATTATAAACACTTTCTAAAACACAAGTGAAATCATAATGTTGTTTTTTAGCGTGCTCTTTGTACTTAACCAATCTGTCACAAATATCTTTCCATGCCATTAAATCTTGGTCTACAATGATTTTTGCTGGCTATATAATATGGCACGTTATGGCTAGACCATCATTTATTTAACCATTCTTGTTCTGTGTTCAGTTGAACTGTTCACTTCTTAATTGAATCACCTGTATCACCAAAGGCTTAAGTATAGAATGAAATGGGATTTGGTCTGAAGGGCCAAGATCAAAATTGGAATGTTATATAGTGGGGATGCTCAAAAAAATATATGTTGGCTAAGTTCATGGTTGCCTGCTGAGCATGAGGAATTGCGTCAGCTCAAGGAATTTAGTTCTCTGCCTACTTTGAAAAAGTTTGGCTTTTCATCTGTGTTTACAAAACCACACATAGGTGTAAGAAATGGTAGATAAATTCATGTGCAAGGAACAGACTCAGTCATTCTCACCTAGAATACTGGAGCTGGAAAGGCCCTAAGAAATCATCTCCTCTAACCCTCTTGTTTTGCAAAGGAGGAACTGAAGCTCAGAAAGGTGCAGGGACTTTTTCTAGGTTACATAGGAAACCAGTGGCAGAGCCAAGATTAGACTGCTTGATTACCAATCCCCAATGTTGTCAATCGCAACACTACAGACTACATTTTTATCTATGTCATAGGCATTAAAGCCTCTATTTAATTTACTTTTTTTCTTATCAGTTCAATATTTTGTACTGGCCTGGAAAAGACAATGGACTGTAAATGACCTGAATTCGAAACCTTGGTTTTATTATCAATTTGTGTGACTCAGGGCCGGTCACTCAATATGCTTCAGTTTTATCTTTAATAGAGCAATAATATCATTATAAAATTGTAGTGTTGGGATGGGAGCTTTGAGATTAATTGTTCCAAGCTTTCCATTGTACAGATGGCTGATGAAGGTCAGGGTAGATTTGTCACATTTCCAAGGTCACACAGCAACTTCGCTCAGGCCCAGAACCCACGCTCCTTCCACTCTAACTCACCTGTCTCCAACCCTGTCTCAAAAGGTTCATGGATGCAATTGTGTTTGATGGGTTAAACAGTGACATCAGTGACAGGTTCTACTATTCTTCTGTACAATCCTCATAAACTACTATTATGAATAGTAGTAGTAGTACTACTACTACTACAGCTCTACTGTTCTTCTGTATAATCCTCATAATCCAATTTCTCTGCAATTTAGAAAAGCCAGGCTGAAGTCTGGCACTTAGGGCTACGTGGGCCCAAAGGTGTGGTAGACACAGGCACACCCCCAGTCTATTTCTGAGTAGTAAGTTTCTTCCAAGGAACCATCTTATCAGCCCTTCAAGAAAGGCGAGGATAGGTTCATTGTTAGAGCTGGTATCATTACGATGTTGTGGCAGATTGATTAGGTTTCTGGTGCTCCAAGAACACCGAGAAGGACTCTATGGGGATCTCAGTCAACCAAAGGCAGGGCTTCCAACCAACGCACCTTTTGCCTTTTTACCTGGACACACCTTGCAGCACTTCCCATCTATTTTTTGAGGATATTTGCAGGGGTATCGATTGGGGCAGTGGATTTTCTTACACTCTTGCTTGGTGACATTACAAGTGCACAGCACACACTCCACAATGCCAAATGCTCGGAGGTTTGGGTGCCAGGACTCGCCATGGGAGTAGGTCTTTCCATTGGAAACACACACTGGAAGAGAACACAGGACTGGAAATTAAAGGCTAGGGAGCTGAAACAGGTCCCTGTGCTCAGAACCCAAGATCTGAACCCCTTAAGACATCAGTCATCCTTTGTCCTTTTCATGGCTCAACGATGTATGTTGACAGAGCAGCTTCTGTAACCAAAAAAACAAACAAACAAACAAAAAAAACAAAAAAAAACACACCTCCAAAACAAACAAACAAAAAACCCCAGCTCAGTTCCTGTTCTCCTGTTAGTGACTATTCAGGTCCTTCAGCAGTAGCCTCTGATCCTCACAAGTGCCCGGCCCATGGTGAGCCATCAAGAAATATTTCTGAAACTGGAGGAATGTATCAATGGATGAAAGGAGAATTCCATCTGCCCTGGGTACCTGATGAAGAAACTCTAGTAGAATTTAGCCTTAATACCAGCAGTTTTACAAAAGATCTCTATGGCCCAAGTAGATAGGCTTCCTGGCATGAAAATTTCCCAGAGATGTTGGTTGCCCAGAAAGGCTAAATGCAGAAACTATTGCTCTTCTCAAAGGGCCAGTATTTCCAGATCCCAAAGCAAATCCTTCCAAAATATCCCAGGCTATGAGAGTCTGATCCACCAACACAGATGGGTATGGAGCTAATGGCACTGGCCTCCCATCTGGCATGAGAAGGAAGGCACTAATATAAGATCTAGAGGGAAAGGATCATGAAAGAAAGAGCCTTCTGTGCGTCTAATCTTCAGCAATATCCTCTGGTCCCCACCTCACAGTGGCTGTAGAGATTCCATGGCAGTGAATCACTGCCTAGCCTAGAGATAGCCTTTGGTGGTCTCACATTTGTTGGGCGGGAAGTGAAGTCACAGGCTCCATGTTTTCTAAGGTGCCTTGGGAGAGCTGTAGGCTGAGGGGCTGATGAAGGAAAGGGGCCACAGGAACATCCTTCCATGCAAACCAACGAAAACTAGTCCGGCTCCCACTGTAAGGCAGGGAGCTAGGCTCCAATATAAGAACTCTACTGGGCTTAAACAGGGAGGGCTGAGAATAAGTTCTCTCTCTTTTTAAAAGTGCTGAGACATTCTGGAGATTTTAAGCCATGACTGGGACTGGGTGTGTTTCTCATTATTCCCATCACCTCATTATACCCAGGGAGACCTGTCGGCATCCTGATCAACAACATCTCTAGTGTGGGTTGTATCACTTGAGGCGGGGCTAGGCTGGGAGAAAGAGCCCCACTTGGGGCGTTTCTAGGAACTGACTGATTTGGCCGCAAGACAATGGCCTCAGAAGGATGAATCATTGGGCTATTTCTTTCTCATCAAGTCCACTGGGTCACATTTGGAAATATGGATGATGTTGGCTGTCTTTTCCTGTCCTTTGCAAGTACTGCTAGAGTCCTAGGCACTCTAGCAGGTCAATCCATGTGAAGATTTTCAAGAACCTGAGAACCTAAACAAGAGAAGCTCCCAAACTTATACTGAGATAGGACAGGGAGTTGACACATGAACTGTGAGGCTCAGAGCTGGGGATGGAATCACCTGACAGCTGGCCAGATGTGTTTTCTTTCTCCTGTCTCCACCACTCCTCTCTCCATGGAAGACAGTGACCGTCCCTCCTAGACAATCTGATCAAGGTAGGCACGTAGTCTGCTTCAAGCAAATTTAGGCTGGAGTCAAGTTCAAAATAGCTGAGTCCTATCACTTCTCCTCTTTGACTTAGGCAGGGGACCAAGCAGATGCGTCCCAGAGGAGCACATCTGTTAGGAGGAAAGCTAAGGAGAATGACAAGCAGGACCTCCAGTGTTACATTACCAGCTTCCCTCTCCCCTAAGCATTTCGACTAAGGGAACAGTCTAGACAAGGTGAGAGCCTACACTCTAAGATGCAGGAGTGGGAGGTCAGTGCTCTAGAGGGAAATGCAGCCTTCTCCCCAAGAACGAACTCTTGATATGATTTTAAATCATCCAGCTGGGGCATTGAGAGTGGGGGCTGGGCACAAGTGATTCTGCAGTGAACTATAATAGAAAGGTCAGGAAAGAACCACTGCATCCAAATCAATGGGAGCAATAAAAAAATGTAAACCAGCTTGGCCTTTTGTAGGACACAGAATAAATCAAGGGATGAGCCTCTGCCCTAAAATGAAGAGGCCTGTGGAAATTATGGGATTTAGGATTTTCAAAGTCCATTACCCCACAGGTTTTTTTCTTTTTTCTTTTTTTTTAAGGCTTTGAAATACTTTCAGAGCAAATGGAATCTACTGAAGACAATTTTGGATTGACAATCAAACTGCATCTTTACCCCCTCCTCCCCCACATTTCATAAATTCATATTGGAATGCCTTGGAATTTAAAAATAATACATTTCAAATCAAAGCCAGATCGATAGTAAATATTTCCAATTCTTCTAATATATCACCATTTTCTATTAAGAGTTTTATTTTGCATGTTCTTCTTTTAAGCCTGTTAGTTTCAAAAGCGATTCAATGTTTTTTATCTGTAATCTGAAATTTACATCTAACTCGTAACAGATGTGATCAGCCAGCTTTGGTTTGACCAGCTTTGTTGAGATTTATAGTAGGAGCTCTTTGTAACGGATTGTTTTTCACCCGTGTTATTCAATCATTTGGTTTAATAATTTATTACTTTTAACCCATTCAGGGAACTGGCTTTGATTTGTTTCTCCTTTAAAGGAAACAAAACATGTTTGTGGTTTCGTAAAAGGGAACCAGCTGAGCTCTTGCTGTGAAGAGCTGGTTGACATGATGCCTAAAAAAGTAAGAAGCGGTCAATTGTTTGATTGAATTTCTCTTCCCCACTCCAACCCCCGCTACTGGGGTGGGGGTGGAGGCCGGGGAGCTCTGCGCAGGAAGGTCTGGGGCCACAGACATGTGTGGGTGCCTGTTTCAACCAGCTGGTTGGCTGAGTGGGACTGCATGTCCGTGTTAACTTGATCAGTCCTTCTGGTGCTTGGCCAGGATGTTTCTGGATTTCTTACTGGGTTACTCATTTCTAATGACAATCGCCTCATGTGAATTAGAATCTCTAAGCGTGGGGTCCGAGAATAGGTATCTTTAGCAAGGGGTCCGGGAAGAATCCTGGGTACCCTGAGGAATGAGAATCACTATTTCTAAGGTGCGGAGCTACGGGCTTCCAAAGCGTCTGGCGCTGAGTACCTGTGAATATCGGTACCTAATGGGAAAACAATCTCTCATTAAAACAATCTCATTAAAAATGCCTAATGGGAAAACAATCTCTCCTTCCTTTAAGGATCCAATCAACTTCCCCCAAAGACCTGCAACCCCCTAGGGCAACTGCAAAAAGGCTGGGGGCCGAGTCAGGCTCACTGCTTTCTTGCCTTTTGATCTAAATAAAGACAGATACACCAGAAGTAAAAACTAAGCTCTTCCGGGCTGTGTTTAAGGAAATCCTGACAGTTTCTTAGGGTCACTTGTCCACAGTCGCTTGGAGGCTTGATGATAAGTGATGCTCTTGTGACTGTCTGATATGCTTGGGACACAGTGCCCTTTCTAGGTCCAGCCCTCCAAAGATGGTGGGGAGAGGGGAGGTGGGGAGGTGGGGGTAAGGCATGGAAATCCTGCTGTGGATATGGTACCGAGGGAGTGTGTTCCTTACCCTGTCCGTGCTTGTGTTTGTTGTTGATGACAATCTGCACGATGGTGCCCGATGCTTGCTGAGAATCCATAAGAGCTCCTCGGTGGCTTCTGGCCCCAGGAAAGCGGGGCAGCCCTCCAGCCTGTCGGCTTGGTGGAGAGTCATAGTGAGAGCGGTGGTAGGAATGTCTCTGTAAAACGACAAGGACAAACTCAGTCCCCCAATGCCACCAGAGAGAAGGCAGGAAGGGCCTGACACACACGGCTGCAGCCCTTTCATGAACTGTAGTGATGACCTGAGCTCTGATCCTAAATTAACTATGTGTCCACCCACACCAGTAGCCACATGAGGATATGAGGGAGGAGTAGCTTTGACGACACGCTGAGATTTCTCTCTCTTCTTCCAGGAGACTGGGTGAGCATCACTGACAAACCTCGGAGGGAGCAAACAGCCAATTAAAGGGAAATAAAGTGTTCTTCTTGTCCCCAAGAATTTTATGTGTAACAAGTAAGGTACTAGCCTGCAACACAAGGTGGGACAGAGGCCACAGGGAAAGTATCAATTGCTGTGCAAAGTAAGAAGAGAAAGAGAACTGGTGGGGGAGGGTTTGTGACCTGGGCCATGAAGGGTGGACAGAATTTTTTTACAGGCAGAATTGGTGGGGAATATTCCAGGCAGCCATTTCCAAGTTGAGAATATGTAGCAGAGAACATAGAGTCCATAAAAGGGAACAGTTGAAGGATAACATTCCAAAAGTGGGTTGCAGCCAGATCATGAAGCACTTAAAATGACAGGCTAACAAGGGGACTTTATTCAGTAGGTGACAGAGGAGAAAGTGTGGAAGCCTTTGAGGTTTTTTTTTTTTTTTTTTTTGTAAAGCAGGGAAATAATCAGAACTGTGTTTCCAAACATTGATCCCTAATCATGTATACGGTGGACTGGAAAGGAAGAGATGGGACCTAAGGATAGTCCAGATAAAATGCACTGAGACTCTCAATGCAGCCAATGGCATGAGATCATAGGGCAGAGTACAGATACCCTGGACATTTTGTAGGATAACTGACAGTGTATGAGAGTACCAGGATGTTAGCTAGAGGTGAGGGTTTTGTTTTGCTGTCACTGCTAGATCTCCAGCCCGAAACAGTGATCAGCATGTAGAAGGGGCTCATTAAACACTCATCGGATGAATGAATGAATGAATGCTGTGGTCCCTAATGAATGCTTAGAGTCCTATAGTCTAAATTATAGAACCACTGCTCTCTCGGCAAGGGTTCTATACATGATGAACCCACCAAGCTCTTATCCACCCATCTCCCAGGAGCTGAGGGAACATGAAGGCAGAGGAAGTTGGAATGAATGAAGACTAGACCCTAAAGCGAAAAGCCAAATAAATAACACTGTGTTTTGGGGGCGACTGTTGGGGTAAAGGAAGGGTGACCCACTAAAAAATCTTTTGCAGGCTGTTAGATCCTTATATTCAGTGTTAGAAATGACAGGGGATCTTGGACACACATGTTGCAAACTGAGCTTTGGGAATCAGTATTGTTCTATTGGTGGGGGAGGTGTTGGTGGGAGAAGGGGAGAGAGAACAGGAGCTGGAGTAAGAGAAAAAGAACATAACTCTCTAAATCTAAGAAGAGTCCATGCTGGTACATCGCTAGAAAATCTCACACAAATAAGACTTTGCATCAGTTTATTATCATGTACACAGATGGGATTCTCAGTGCAAATATTTTTCATTCCCACAATGGCTTATATGTCCTTTTCACTCACATTCCACAAAGACCATTACAGATTGTTCTGTCCTTTCTGGAGTCTGGCAAAGTTTTGCCAAAGGAACACAGAGACGACAGTTTGGCTGGTGGGTGTCCTACCGATGATACTTAAGGGTGGGAGTTCAACGGGGCTAGAAATTGCAAGAGAAAAGGTCGCTGACCCAGGATGAGCAGCAAGTACAAGAAGTTCTCTGATTCGTGAGGGTGCGAACGAAGTGAAAAGCTCTTCTTTGGTACCAGGCCTGAGACCCTGGACATAGGGTAAGGGCAGAAAAAAAAGATTCAAAACCCAAACAAACAAACAAACAAACAAAACCCTCAAGGATTTTGATCGTCTGCCAGAATCTCACCTTGTTTAAGGCTTTTGTTTTATAGAAAGAGAAACCAAGGCCAAAGAGGAGCAGGGTTTTATTTAGGGTGACAGTGAAGATGGAGTTTTTGGAGATGGCAGGGGAGTAGGGACGGGCGTGCAGAGTGGAGAGGAAGATGAACAGGAGGAAAAAAAGGAAGGAGAGAGTGGGAGAGGGAATGTGTGGTCAAGCTCAGCGGGCTGCAAACAGCTGCTCTGAAGAAAATATCAAAGTCGGCTAAGACGGGGGTGCCTGGGTGGCTCAGTCGGCTAAGCATCCGACTCTTGGTTTCAGCTCAGGTCATGAACTCGGAGTTCTGGGATCGAGCCCCAGGTCAGGCTCTGCACTCAGCGGGGAGTCTGCCTGAGGGTTTCTACTTCTGCCCCTCCCCACCTCAAAGAAATAAAACTTGAAAGAAAAAAAAAAGTCTGTGAAAAGAACAAAGTCCAGGAGTGCCTGGGTGGCTCAGTTGGTTAAGCATCTGCCTTCAGCTCGAGTCCTGATCCCAGGATCCTGGGATCGAGTCCCGCATTGGGCTCTCTGCTTAGCAGGGAGCCGGCTTCCCTTCCTGTCTCTCTTCCTGCCTCTCTGCCAACTTGTGACAGTCTTGGGATAGAGCCCTGTGTTGGGCTCTCTGCTCAGTGGGGAGCCTGCTTCTCTCTCTCCCTCTGCCCCTCCTGTGCTTTCTCTCTCTCCCTTTTTCTCTCTGTGAAATAAATACATAAAATCTTTAAAAAAAGATAAAAAGTCCACTACAGTGTTCACAACCTGGGGGTGGGGGTGGCAATGTGTGATCTGGATTTGAGGGTAATGGCTCTTTTAAAAGTTGTTCTCCTAAACAAAGGAACGGAAGAGGTTACCAGAGACCATTCTGACCTTTTTCAGGGAGAAAGAGAAAAAGACATTAACAAACTGGAGCTTATCTTCAAACCCAGCTGTGAAGAGCCTGCTTGAGAGAGCAGGTCAAGTGTAGTCAGGTAGAAGTGGCCATGTAGCTAGGCTTTGTTTTATTCTGTTCTGTATTTTGGCATTATTTGATTTCCCGACTTGACGTGCTGATAATTCTCTCAGGCTTTTTTTTTTTTTTTAAAGATTGGTCTGTTTGTCTCTCTGTCTGTCTGTCTATCTTACTGAAGACCTTTGTACACACAACGTGGGGCTCAAACTCACAACCCGGAGATCAAGGGTCACAAGCTCCTCCAATTGAACTAGCCAGTCGCCCTTCTCTCAGGATTTTTAGGTGGTTCTCACACATTTTTTTTCTGATGGTTGGACAGCCCCCATAACTGCAGAAAGTTCTCCAGGAATTTCTTCCTTACTTGTCCTAAGAGGGAAGGGTTATACTGGCAGAGACAGGAAAACAGGACAGTTCAGGAAAAGTCTTTGAAGTGACTTCATGGCTGTGAATTTGAAGTTATCACAAAATAAAATTTAAAAAAATTTAATTAAAAAAATGTCTTCAGAGAGGCACCCAGGTCGCTTAAGTTCCTGTCTTCAGCCCAGGTCATGATCCCGGGGTCCTGGGATCGAGCCCTGAATCGGGCTCCCTGCTCAGCACTTGGCTGCTCCCCCTGCTTGTACTCTCTCTCTCTCTGTCAAACAAATAAATAAAACCTTTAAAAAAATGTCTTCAGAATGTGTAGTAATTCACACGGCCGTAAGTCTGTTATAGCTTCATCACTGGCCCCCTGGGACCATTCCTGTCTGGGAGACACTTGGGCCAGTTTCCTTTCCAAACTATTGTTCTGACAATGTGAATGAGACACGGATTTCTGTTTCCTATTGTTTCTATCCTTAAAGCTTTCGCTTTTCTAATGGTTAATCTCTGAGTAATCTTTTGGGGACAAAATCAGAGTTTGGCTGTCATCCAAAACAAAATTCTGCTTGCTTTCATGTTTTGGCTTTCCACCCTGTGTCTACTTCTCCCTCCCTACAACACACACACACACACACACACACACACACACCCCCATGGTACCAGGACCAGTAAATGTGAAATTATGATCTGGAAACCGAACAGAAACCTGTTTAGGATTTTCCAAAGGAGCCATAATTAAGCCACTGGTTCTCCCTCGTGTACACTTCATAAAATTTGGTAAAATGGATGGTTTTCAACCCACTTGCTGAAATAGAGCCATTACCTGTGTTCCTATCGAACTGAGGTTTTCCATGGTTCCCTGTAAGTAGGAATGCTCTATTAAAGTGACAGGCTACCGAATTGGCAATGTGTTGTTAAGGTTGCCTTTTTTGATCCCATACAGACAGTTGGGCCTGCAAAGGATATCCCGAAGGGCTTCTCCTACCTTCTAATTTTTGGCTGGTCAAGAGGCAGCAATGAGTTCGAAGTACCTCTCTCTTATATGGGACAAATTCCCAAAGCACATTAACATTCATGAGAAGCCCCTCACACACATTTCACTCCACCTTCCACATCCCTTTCTTCAACACGTATTTCTTGGGTGCCTACTATGTGCCAGGTACATATTTTTCTATTACTACAGATACTATTTATTATTCAAATCACATCCCACAACATTTACCCTTTTGGAACAAAGGAAAATATTTATTTATCATAAAGTGGAACCATCTGGATATTTTTGTCTACCGGGCCCCAATGTTTGTTTCTAAAGATAGGTCTTGAATTCCTTTGAAAATCAATAACTATTTCAAGGCATTCTGAATTTGACCTCTTTTGCTACAGGAAGTATGGGATTAAGTTCAGCCCAATCTCCAGCAGTTTTGGAAGAAGGACAAGATGGAAGGACAAAGGTGGAGTTGGAGGCAGCATAAAATGAAGTCAAGAAGAAAGGCACATTAATAGCCTTACCAGCAGGACCTCCGAGCTTGCCGCAACACTTAACATTGGGATCCAAGCACCCAGCTTAAGGTGTCTGAGACCCAAATTCAGGGAGAATGGCATGTGGTTGGTGGCCATGAATTTAGTCATTCTCAATGTCCTCCCACAATAAAAAATGAGGGTGGATTAAAGGAGGAAATTGACAACACAGAAGATGGAGACTGGCATCATCTGTTAAGATCTGGAAGGCATCTCACTTCCTATAAAGCAGATAGAGGTAGATGGAGAAAAGCTTCTTAAAATTTTTTTACATTTTTATTCAAATTCCAGTGGATGAACCTACAGTGACATATGAGTTACAGGTGTACAATGTAGTGATTCCACACTTCCATACAACACCTGGCACTCATGCCCTCCTGAATCCCCACCACTTACTTTCCCCACCCTCGGGATCCACATGAACTTGCAAACTGGGGAGCCCACCCTCTCTTGCAGGAGTGCTGCTTGTTTTGAGATATCCATAGTGTTGTTCTCTACCTGACCCACAGGTAGAGAAACAGAAACAGCAGTGTCAAAATGACAGGACCAGAGAAGAAAGCACATAGATATTGCTTCAACTTGCACAGAAGGCAGAAGAAACACTGGGAAGTTTATATTGGCCATTTTATTAGGGTCCCACAAACACCTTCCTCACACTTTCTTATCTTTGAGTTTGCCCCATAATTCCTTAGGCTCTGGACTTCTACACAATGCTTGTTGAGAACTAATTCCAGAAGATAAAAAAATTTTAAATGTTATATACTGCAAAATTAATCGATGCTCATTGAAAAACATCCGATGGAGGTACCTGGGTGGTTTAGTCATTAAGCATCTGCCTTCAGCTCAGGTCACGGTCCTGGAGTCCCAGGATCGAGTCCTACATCAGGCTCTGCTTCTCCCTCTGATCCTCACCCCATTTGTGCTCTTTCTCTCAAATAAATAAAATATTTTTTTAAAGAAAAATATCCAATGATACAGAATAGATAGAGTAAAAAATCACGCTCTCTCCTTCCCCTGCCCATTTCCACCCCTTTGAGATTACCACTCGTAATGTGTTGTTATATGATCTTCCAGATCTTTCCATAAGTACTCATTCATGCACACGCACACACTTGCAATTTTTACATAAGTAAATGATAGTAGAAGTTGTCTCTTGCACCTTGCTTTGTTTACATAATAAATCTTGGGGATCCCTCCACTCAAGTTCCCTTCAATGTTTTGCATTCTTTTTAACAACAGCACCGTGTCCCACAAATTGGGTGTATTCAACCAAGTCCCTATTGCTTACGTTTGGGTTCCTTCCATTTGTTTTGCTCTTAGGAAAATAATGCTGCACTGAATGCCCTATACATTTTTTTTTGGTACCAGGGTCCAATGAATGTCCATGTATGTACCATGAGCACCTTCATACATTTTGTACACTTTCATAAATCCTTCTGTATGATAGTTTCCCTGAACTGGAACATCTCCTTTTCAGATTTTAAGAAGTTTGAGGTATGGCTGTATTTTGACATATGTTTTTGATAAAAGGATGGCATTTTGTCAATTACTTTGAAATACACAGGGACGAGAGATGCTGTTGTATACACAGAGAGGCTTTCTATGAGGTTAGCACTAACAATGGAAATGAGATGCTGCAGAGTGGAGAAGGAGTATGCGACCTGCTTCTTTTTCTCTCTTGCAGCTGTGTGACTGAGAGCCTAAGGCTTAGGAAAGGCTTTATGGAGACATGTCCATGGTACCTCTGTCACACTTGATCTTAGCCAAAAGGCCGAGAAGCGATCATAGTACCTCTGCCAAAAGGATGGACAGACCTACCTTACAGTCCTACAGAAGGTCCTCACTACTGAGGACAGACATAGTCACCTGCTTTCCTTCCAGAAGACAAAAATTTGGCAAACCATCCCGAAAGGCTACCAACTTTGGATCTAGACGGCAAGTACTTAAGGGCTGGGGCTGTGATTTCTGTGTGTTCACGTCCTGGCCCTAGTAACCAACTATACAGTGTACTTAAATGGCTAGAGTTTGGTGATAATGCTGTCTAATTTTCCGAGGAAAGGGAAAGAGCAGTGGTGTTAGAAATGGGCCCTTTTATGGAGTTGCTGGGATAATAGCCATGGAGAGAGGAAAGTCTGGCCTGGTGCTGGGGAGGGTTGAATTATTTGAGCTATTCACACTTACTGCTTCTCTGTTGGCAGGTTGCCGGAAGATATCACCATCAGAATGTTCCCACGACAATTCTCCATCCCCTGTTTATTACAAAATAAAGACAGAGTCATACATACTTAGAAGGGAAAACCATCACCCTTGTGACCTAGCCACATTTTTGGTTCTATGATCCCAAATTTCTCCAGACATTTTAAATGTAGTTAAAATGGCCATCCTTCCGGGCACCCTGGTGTCTCAGTCAGTTGGGGGTCTGATTCTTGATTTTGGCACAGGTCATGATCTCAGGGTCACGGGATTAAGCCCCGCATCAGGCTCCATGCTGGGTATGAAGCTTGCTCAAGAGTCTGTCTCTCTGCCACTTCCCCCATCTCTCTCTGTCTCTGTCTCTCTCTCCTTTCTGAAAAAAAAAAAAATGGCTGTCCTTTATAAAGTGACCTGGAAAGATTTCTCTCTGTATCTGTCTCAATTTTTAAAAACAACTCTGAAGAAAGTTGTCACTTTTTAAAATTTTATTTTTTAAGATTTTTATTTACTTATTTGAGAGAGAGAGAGAGAGAGAGAGAGAGAAAGAGAGAGAGGGAGCAAGCACAAGCAACAGAAGGGGCAGAGGGAGAGGGAGAAGCATGTTGTCCACTGGGCAGAGAGCCGGATGTGGGACTCGATCCCTAGAACCCCAGGATCATGACCCGAGCTGAAGGCTGTCACTTAGCTGAGTAAACCACCCAGGAGCCCCATCCATTCACACTGTACAAAATTTGGGAAACAAAAGGGAGAATAATCACTTTCCATTGTGATATAGCCATCACCCTCACTTTTGCTTCCTTTATTCCAGTGTCAGTTCAGTATCTTGCAGTTCGTACTTAACTTGTGTTTAAACTACCCTTCTAAAATGAGAATTTCAAGGATTTGGTCTGTCATAATTTTTTAAATTAACCCTGATGTCTCTGAGAAGTTATGACCTGGTCTGAAAGTTAAGGTTAATCTCATGGTGGCTAGAATGTTGACCTAACCAATATCCAAGTTGTACTCCTCTGTTTTTGCCCGAGATACCTTCTTCTGGGTCTGTGTGTCCATTCTCTGAAGAGTGAACACTTATCATTGCCTCATTGCCAGAGTAACTTCTTTTGGGAGGAAGATCCTACCTTTAGCCTTGAGAACAACATACCACAGACAGAGATATTCCTCAACCAATTAAAGATCACAAACCACAGGACAATTTCCAAGGATATTACCTTGTGTTACTGATGACCAAGTGAGTCGATGGGAAGAGCTGGGTCTTACTCTCAGTATCAGTTAAGACATGTATTTCACAGGATAGCAGGAAATATCAGAAAGTAGCAGCATGAAGAATTTTCTATTTGAATTTACCCCATGAGCTTTCAAAACCCACTTGGACATAGTAACATGTTACTGGTTCAAGGGGATTGTAGTACTGAGGGAAAATTAGGTAATATCATTGGCTTTTAGGACTTACAAAGGACCTCAAAATTCCTTTGATAGCAATGTTATAAGGTAGTGATATATAATGGTGTTATGGCTTTAACCCTTCATGATTTAAAGATCATCTCATGGAAAAAAATATGAATCATCAAGATGCGCTTGGGAGAGAGGCACCGGGCGGCTCATTCGGCTAAGCATCTGCCTTCTGCTCAGGTCATGATCCTGGAGTTGCCAGATTGAGCCCCACATTGGGCTCCCCACTCAGTGTGGAGTCTGCTTCTCCCTCTGGCCCTCCCCGCTCTCATGTTCTCTCAGAGCTTTGGAAATGGCAAGGAACACACTGAAGACAGCCTGCAAGGTGTGGCTGGAGTAGAGAGTTCAGGTGTGAAACAAGAGAAATGGGGATGGTGGAAAGAAAGGAGGAGGGGTGAAGAGGAAAGGGAGTCAAGGAAAGAGAGAGGGAGGGGAGAAGCCTGGTCGTTGATGTAAATAAAGGTGGTAAATAATTGCTGTGTGACTTCAGAAAGAGGCTGAAGAATTCACATTTTATCCTGTAACCAATTTTTATGTAGAGGTTCCTACAGTAAAAGATGGTGATTTATGGCAGCTTCTCCTGGCGATGGAGTGTCTCCTACCTGGGGGGCAATTGGAATCTGGGAGGCTGTTTGTAGTAATATGTGACAGGCCCTGAGAATCTCTGAAATCATGGGGAAGGGGCAAATCAGACTACTTCAGATAAAAAGGCAATGATATGATCCTGATGGGAGATCTGATAAAAGAGGAGGATGGCAAAAGAGAAAATAGTGTAAAAGGATGCTATGGTCATGGGTGGAGGGGAGGACGCCTGGGTGGTGCAGTTGGTTAAATGTCTGACTCTTGATTTCAGCTCAGGTCACGATCTCAGGTTCCGGGAATTGAGCCCTGCATCTGTCAGGCTCCATGCTCAGAGGGGAGTTTCCTTGAGGATCCTCTCTCCCTCTCTTTCTGCCCCTTCCCTGTTCTCGCTCTCTTTCTAAAGTAAATACATAAATCTTAAAAAAAATTTTGCTAGGCTTGCAAATCTGAACAGCTGGGAAATGGCACTGCCCTTGAAGTGAATGAATAGGGATGAACTTAAATGTACTCAGTCCCTTTGCACTGGCAGCGTGGTGAGTCCAAGCTTTGTCATGAGCCAGATGAAAATAGGGGACCCAAGAGAAGACTGGAAACCAGAAGAGATTCACCAGCAAATGGCAGAACAAAATGGAAAAGCCATGGAATGTGTTTTGGGGCCCAATCTAAGTAGCCCAAAGAGAATAAATCACAAAGGAAAAATAAGAGAAGAGCTCTCATCACCAAACACGTCCTTCACAAACATAGATTTAATGGTTGGTACTGACATGGAAGGTTTACTTAGCATGACCTTTTGAGAAGTTCCATTTATTGCATTAAGACCCTAGAGTCTTGAAAGGGCTTTTAGATAGTGTCCTGAAATACTTTACTTTTTTTTTTCCACGTAGAACTCTGAAGCAAGTAGTCCCTGTTAAGTGAACAGAGAGATCAGATGGCATGGGAGCAGAGGACTAATGTCCTATAACCCAAGTTCAGAGAAATGTGTCACAACACCTAAGCATTTGCAGGCACACGTGCGTGCCTCAGTTGAAATCATTTCACTTCAGTTAAAAGCTCCTGGAACCATTACTCGTGTACATATCCTCTCAAGTAGAAATGACTGAGCTTCTGATGCCATCGAAATGGCATTCTCTAAGCTGGAGTGTTCTGTATGTAAGGAGTCATTCTTTATCATTTAAACGATAGTTAAATTGGAAGAATCTTCTTTGGTATTCACATTTTGTTCAGCTGTGACCTGGGCCAAATCCATCTGGATTGCTGATAATAGGTCTGTCTGTTTAGCATCTTAGGTACTATAGTTTAGATATATCTCAGATATATCTATGGGACAAAATACATCAAAGAAAATATTAGCAGCAGTGCCCTAAAACCTATTCTGTTGCTTTTTTTTTTTTTTTTCTCCCTGATTTGCTGGGCAAATTGTCTTGAGTAAGAGGAAATTTTTTTTTCAGCCAGGGCTTTATCTAAAAAAAAAAAAAAAGAAAGAAAGAAAAGAAAAGAAAAAAACAAAACAAAACAACAACAAAAAAACGCACTGATTCTAATGGAGACAGATGGATTCTAGTTAATTCCGAGAAGCAACAAGATGTAATTTTAACCAATTTTTAAAACCAAAATGAAAAACAACTCTAGTGTACTGTATGTCAAACAATATTCATTTAACCTTAAAAGCCACATGTGTTGTTTATTCAAACCTCAATTATATTCTGAGTGGTACCCTATGGAGCTAAAATGGCTTGGCTTTCTGGTAATGAAAGAAATGAAGAACAAGCATTTGAAAAATGGTCAAAAGCTGGGCTACAATTCAGACTGTTTATAACTCCCATTGCTTCCATTAATCTCTGGTTAGCCTGAGTAGGTCACAGAAGTAAACCCTCTCCTTTCGAGAGGACTAAGTGTACAATGAGATTATTAGAAACCCATGAAGATAAGCCTCAGAAAGCAAAACTACGCCAGCATGTGGTCACAACTGAACCACACACAACATCATACATAACATGTCCCATAGGTCCTGATGCATGCGGGACAGCCCACTTTCATGCCTTTTTCTGGCAGACATAATTACTAAGATGGCCCTCTCACTTTCAAAAGTGTCTTGGTTTGGATGGGAAGATATGTAGTCACTCTAATCATAAGGCACATGGCAATGAAATGAATCCCTGAGACCAGGGCGGGCGGGGACATGATCCCTGAGACAAGGGAAAGTGATCTCTATACTTTGAGAGAAACGCGTTGAAATCAGCAGAATCAGGGCAAATAGTTAAAGGGCTTTTGAGGGAAATCAGGGGAGAGTGGAGAGGAAGAAAGTGATCGTGACATCTCCACCTACTACGTGCCAGGTTCTGGGATGGGCCACTTGATAGCAGGGACAGAATACCCAAGCTGGAGATGAAAGACAGAGTAGAAGCAGATGACTCGATGCGGGTCCTCTGCCAAACATCTAATTCTCTAAATACTGTTGAGAGGGAGCAGGCATGCTGAAATTTGAGTGAAGCTTTGAAGAACTCTGGTAAAATAATTCCCCACTAGTAGCCCTTTCAGCTAACAACGATATATAGTACTACAAGAAGTCCTCCAGTGTTTTGTAGATGGTCATGTGTTCTAGAAAATACTCTGCTGTCAAATAAAGCACTTTATTGTTTGGGCTGTCAATACAAGCTCTTAGCATTTTCAACAAACTATCTGCTTGAGAAACACAGAGACACAGACAACGGGGAACTCCTGCCAAGAGTAGCTAGCCAAATCTGAAGAGGAGTACAAAAGCATTTATCCAGGAAAGTCAGAAATACATACTTTTTAAAAAGAGCATTATGGGAGTGGCCAGTGCTTGTGAGAGCCAATCATGAGGGAGGCCAAAGAGAAGCTATTAGCTGGATGATACCCACAAGCCACACTCTGCTCTTTCAATGGTTATGGAGATCCAAGCTGATAGTTAGAAATGGGGTCTTTGAGTCATCCCAATAACTCTAATGGAAGCATTACCATATCCGGCCCTGGGGAGCAGAGTTGTCACGAAGTCTGCTCCTTCCAGTAGCCTCAGAGTTCAGAGTCCCCACAGTTGCTCCACATCCCCAAGTTGAGAGGCAACAGAACAGTCATGGCTAAGAGAACAGTCCACACCAGCCAGACTGCCTGGGTCCAAAACCTGGCTCTGTCCCTTTTTGCCTGTGTGACTTCGGGCAAGTGATGAACCTCTCTGAGCCTCAGTTTCCTTATTGCTAAAATGGGGACAATACAACCTAGCCCGGAGAGCGGTGGGGAGGAAATGGATTAGTGTGCGCAAAGAGCTTAGAACAGGG
Source organism: Mustela erminea (assembly GCF_009829155.1). Taxonomy (NCBI): domain Eukaryota; kingdom Metazoa; phylum Chordata; class Mammalia; order Carnivora; family Mustelidae; genus Mustela; species Mustela erminea. Next base: position 92,179,414 of record NC_045635.1, read on the forward strand.
CCTGGCCCACCAAGTGTTATTCCCCCTCTTCTTCCCATCCTTTCCCTCTGCTTCTTCCTCTTTCTCCTCAAGAGTAGCTCAACCCTGGGGAAAACCCAACTTAAGGAGTTCCATGAGCATGCGTGGTAGCTATCAAGGAAAGGCTCTGGATTAAACAAACAAATGAAGCCCAGCAGTAACAAAAACATTTATGCCTGCACGTAGGAAAGGGAATCCTTTCATTTCGAAATCATTCCATTTTGAAAGCCAGGATCTTGGATGCAGGAAAAAAAAAAAAAAAGGCCACAGGGATGTTTTCAGCTGGTTCCTTCTGAACTGGCTAAGATTCTCTCCTAGTCATCTCCTTATTTTCCTCTTTGTCAAACAGGCATTTGAGTTTTAACGAAATCTGTTATTTTTTCTTGGCTTAAAATGAGGACAGATATCTGCTTCATTGGGAGAGAGTGCAATTTTATGGTCCTAACGTGGAGTGGTCAAAGTCCAAGTACCCCCTCCCCCCAAAAAAAAGAGAGAATCCTGAGCTACCACATCCATACGTGGAAAAATAACAAGCGGATGGAGAAGAGGAGCTCAGAGATCTAGCAACGTTTACTGCTGGTCAACCTAGGAATGAATGGCAAGCAGTCAGAAAGCAGTTTAAGGTCCTTCTATCCACAGATACTGCATTAGCTACCTGGCCTTATATCCAAAAAAAGACCTGGATGTCTGGAGGGAGTAGGGAACATGGGGCTGGTTTTAATGGCTAAAGCCAAGGTGTAAATGGATATAGTCATTCCAGTAATTTGCTAGAATAACTGGATCCTGGTATCCACTGTCTGCTTGCCCAGGCTATGGAGACTTGGAATTGGTAAGTTCTTAAAGTTATAATGTAGGTAATATTGAAATCTGACTTCCCCTGCATAACATAGCTCCTTTTGCTCGCATTTCTTTTTTCTCTCTTTATGCTGTCAGTTGACAATTCGGACTAAGTCCTAGAAATACTGGGGTCTAGGCTCATGAAGACTATTCCAATGAGAATAATGGACACAGGCAGTGTTTCTGGGCAGTCATGGCACCCCTTGGAGTAGTTAGAAGGACAGGGCTGAAGGAAGAGTGACTTTACCTGTGAAGAAATATTTGCTCTGACGTGCTCGCTGGAAATTCCTTATTTTTATGGTAGAACCAGACGCCTATAAACATGAAAAATGCTCCAACCCCAGAACAGGATGGGGGCATTTATTCCACACGGCCAGTTAAGATTTGGGTTTATTCATTTGTTAAACTCAGTATGAAAGTCAATGCTGTCTCATCCATGGTCTGAAGGGCTTTCTATGAAGAAACATGTTAGATATAAGAGACATGCCCAGAAGGAACACAATGACCACCAAGGTTGGGAGTTCTGGGAGTATTAGCAAGCACGTGAAGATGAATTCTGAGCACAGGGGAGAGAGAACAAAAACAAGCTGGAAAGTTTCCATGGAAAAAGACAGCCCTTAGTGGGGATTTAGAAGAAGAGAGGAAGGCCAAGGGTGGGATATCTCTCAGATGATCCTTTCTTCATGAACATGAATGGTTCACCCAAGAACAGGGCTCATTAACAGTGGTCAGACTCTTCTGTCACTCTGAAAAGATCAGAGTGTTTCAGCACAGTTTGAAGTTTAGGGAGGAGCACAGCAACTCAAAAACCATAAACGATGGAGTTCATTTTTTTTTTTTTGAGAAATGTGTCTCATTAATGATATTTCCTTCCTTATCATTATGACCCACTGATGGTAGTGTTTCTGCAGAAAATGCGGACCAAACCAAAAACAACGCTAGACCAATACATGAGTGTCTATATTTGGAGGTGCTGTTATTTTCTCCAGTTTTGTTTGATTTTGAGAACTTTGAAAACTTGGGTAGATTTTTATGATGTTAAAAATAAAATGAACTACCTTGTGCATCACTTCCCTCATGATCTCTGCATTCCAGCCAAGATAGCATCACAGGTGTAATTTTGCTGTTTTGCAAAGATAAATCACGAGTCTTAGGTACAATGGCACTTCTCTTGAGTACTGACAAACTGCTTTTAAACAGTTGCTTCTGCTTTCAGTTACCTCGTGGAAGTTCATAGAAATACCTCAATTTCATGAAATGAGATTCAGTTTTCTCCTTTGGCTCTTTGCAAATGTGTTGGATAAATGAGCTTGGGTTGAGTATGTTGGGAGTTCAGTCATCTCTCCTGCCTCCCTAGCTAGGACTACACATGGAGTGCTGTCAAGAGCTTTTCATGGCTGTAGCTTTTTCTATTTAATAAATCAACCACAAGAAATGCTTAACTCTGTGCTACAGGACGTAGAGGAAGAAGGTGTTCCTTTTCCAGTTAAGGAAGCAAGATCCATGAAACAATGGAAAATATAAGAAAATATTTAAATGTTGGACTCTATAAACCAGACTAAGCCCTGAAAGTGGTCCAAGAAGGAGCTCAAGGAGGACTCGAGTTATCGGGTCAGGCTCTTTGGAAGGGGTACAACTCAGCCTGGGCTCTTGAAAGATGGGTAAGGGTCAAAATCCGTAAGAAGAGAGGAGGGAAGCTATTCCAAGCTTGTGAGAGCTAATAGAGGCACATAACAGGAATGAAAGTGGGAAGGAACTTGGCATATTTTAGGACAAAGAGAATAGCCAGCCTGGAGTAGAAGGTGTGTGTGGGTTGGTGTCAGAGAAACAAGGATGAGTAGTAGGTTCAGGGAGCGTCAGCTTGCCTAATAGAGTGTCTTTAAAAACAATCTGCGGACATTGGATAATGTGCTAAGACATGGTGGGCACTGACCAACACGACCAAGTAGTTCTGTAAGAAGAAAAGCCTGGACTAGAGTAGTATGCACATGTACAATGGAGGAAAGACAGTTATAGACACTCCTACAGCCCGAGGTGGCCAGTTTCACAGGGAAAGCAGAAATCAAGGATCCTGGGAGTTTAAGACTGCCATTAGCTATGTCCCTAAACTTCGAGTCCCTCCTCTCTCACAGGCAATGAAAAGGAATGTGGTGTGTGTTGAGGCTGGAGAGACAGTCCGAGGAGTCTTCCTTCACCTCCCTCACAAGGTCGACCCCTCTTCATTACTAGCTTTTCCAACCCCTTTTTCTATAGCACGTGGCACAGTTGCCGTTTTGTATCTACTTGATATTTGATATTATTTGATATTATCTATTTGATAAACGTGTCTTCTGTACTACAATCCACTAGGCGAAGTCCCCTGTTCGTTTCGTTCACCACTGTATCTCCAGCACCCACACAGCACTGGGTACTTGGTGGGTGCTCCAGAAGGGTGAAGAAGGGTGAAAGAAGGTAGGTATTTCTGGACAAAGATGTCCCCTGCTGGTTCTGAGCGGGTAGGCTGAGGCCATAATGGGAGGAGCTGGGCAGTGTGGTTACTCTTCTAAGATTAAGTGCCAACATGTCAAGCATGTTCTCTCTCCCCCTCTACTCACTTGCCTTAGGAAAGGTCCCTTGTTGCGTTCCCATGAATGGCTCCCACCAGGGAGTGTAAGAGTTTGGGACTCTAGAGCCAGGTTGACAAGGTTCAAATTCTAGCTCTGCCACTCACTGCCACATATCCTTGGGCCAATCACGTAACTTCCCTGCCTCAGTCCCCTTATCTGTAAAATGGGGTTAATAATTGTTCTAACTTTGTTGGGAGGATTAAGTGAGGTTATCACACACATCAGTGCTTAGACCACTGCCTGCCACAGAGTAAGTACTACGTATGTACACCGTCTAATCAGGTTTGGCTCTTAATACAGCCAAAAGCCTACCTCCCCCCAAAACCTCTCCTTTGTCTAGAGTCCAAGTACATAGCCTTTCCCTTTGCTTTGGCAAGATAGGCAGGAGACAGGAAACAGAAATGATAAGGAGGGGGGTGGGTTCGGGTTTAAGGCCTGCCTGCCCAGAATGTGGCAGTCATACAAGATTTTTCTTCTGATCAAGTTTCCCTTCAGGTTCCAGCGGCTGTTTGCATGCCACTTCCAGTCCAGATGAGATTTGCTCAAGTTCCAGCAAGGACATGCCCCTTGTCAATGCCCTCTTGACCTGCCTCAAGCCTCAAGGACAGGCCGAAATCCCTGAGGCTGGGGTTGAGATCCAGTTCGCAGCTAATGTTGCCACATGACCCAGGAAGAGAGACATGTACTGTGTCTGGGGAAGGCACAGAGAGCCTGTTTCCATGCGGCCCTTTATGTGAACATCTGCAAATTCAGCACTCAAAAGGTTATTTCTTCTGCAGTATTTTTTCTGCAGTTAGGGTGGTCAGCATAGGGGAGAAGGGTGTCTGCATTCCCTGCTGTGTGAGTAATATGCTTATGCAAGACAGACCTTTGTAAAAACATCGTTTCAGCAGGAAAAAAAATAACGAGGTGCTTCCAAAATTAGCACTTCAAAGGACATTCAATCACATTCTACACAACTGAAAGATGTAAAGAAATTAGGGGCAGAGAGAAAAGCATCAGTTTTATGAAAGCGGAGGACTGGGCCTTCACAGGGAAAGATGAAAGTGAAGGATTTATTTCGGCTGGAGGAGAGATCGCGGGGAAAGAACTTCGCGAATTGGCAGGTGTGTGAAGGGACCGCGCATGATCGGCCGGAGCTTGCTTTTATCTGTCACTTCTGAGGGCATCATAAAAGGAAAGAAATTTAAATTGTGACAAGGGTCGTGTTGAGAAGATGACGAGTCCGAGGATCTGTTAACGCAAGAGGGATGAGAAATGAAATTCTATGTGTGGAGATTAAGTAAAGAAAAAAAAGGCAAGACTCTCAGACATAGAGGAGACCATGCAATCGTATTAACCCTGGGCTAATAAATACAATAATATTATATATGAAATATAATCATTGTCTCAAATGAAGCAGTAAGTCTGTATAAGACTTTCCACTAGGTCTCCACATCATCTCGGTTAATTTTTACAACCTTTCCATGGGTGACACTTACTATAATCTCCATTTTCAGGGCTGAAAAGAAGCAAAAAACCGAAGTTCTATGGGGACAAGCAGATCGCCCAAGGTAACATCACTAGTAGGCTGGAGCTCCATAACATCAAATCTGAGTCCTTGTGGCTTCAGGGTCTATGTCTGCTGCCCCACACATGTCTCCCAGAGGCAATAACATGTCTTTTGGCAGTTGCCTTTGTCTTATGAATTGTTCTTCAGTTTAGATTTCTCACCGTATCCTTTTCCCCAAACAAGGTAACCTCAGCCCGACAACTGGATTATAGGAACTGGATTGTTATGCAAGCAACTATGAACACCTCGGCTCCATACAGACTCTCTTCCCTTTGGAGCAGACTCAAATGACATTGGGGCAAAGATGGGTAGGGAGATGAGGAACAAAATACCCATCTTTTCTGGCTTAAATGTCATAGCTGTACTGGTGTACAGACACACACACTGTGAGAAAGCAGGAGAGGAAGATCCAGGGTCTTCTTGGAGCACAAACCAAATCAGGCTGTGGCTAAATCCACACTGGCTTGTGAGGACCTCTGGAAAGAGCATAGGAAAAGGGATGAGCATACAATGGTACTCAGAACAAGGTCATTTCTTCCTTTTTTTTTTTTTAAAGATTTTATTTATTTATTTGGCAGAGAGAGAGAGAGAGAGAGAGCGAGCGCTGGCACACGCAAGCAAAGGGAGCAGCAGGCAGAGGGAGAGGGAGAAGAAGGCTTCCAGCTGAGCAGGGAGTCCAATGTGGGGCTCGATCCCAGGACCCTGGGATCATGACTTAAGCCAAAGGCAGAAGTTTAACCGATTGAGCCACTAAGGTGCCCCAAATTCATTTCTTCCTAGAAGAAATATTACTTACAGTGTCCTGAAGGGCAATGGGGGAGGAAAAACCAGTTAGGGATCAGAAATGACACAGTGTAATTTCCTACTGACCATGAACCAATGGACAGCAAGTAGCACCCCTACCACAGTCTATTGGTAATTCAGAGGCAGAAAACACAGGAATAATATCATATGTTAGTTGTATCTAATTCAAACTATAACTTTGGCAGTATTTCCAAGCTAGCATGCATTCATTCAAAGAGTGCTTACTCTGTACCTAGAGCAGGGAGGGGGAAGAAAAGATGAACCAGGAATAGTTCCTGCCTTAAGGAGCTCAGAATTGCTATGGAGAGTAAGACATGAGTACACATAATAAATTAAAAAAAAAAGGTAACAAAGTGATTAATGCTACAGGAGCAGCACCCAGTAAAGGCTGAGGAGTCTCGGAAAGGAAGGAGGTTTACTCCTAACTTATAGGATTAAAAAAACAAAACACTTTCGGAGGAGGTGGCAGATGGGCTAGTCTTTGGATAAGCAGGATAAACAGGAATTTGGGCTGGAGAAACGAGGGATGGCAGACAGAAAGCAGAGAAGAGAGAAAGGCCTTCCATCTAGTATTTATCATAATGCACCCAGAGGACCACCTGTGTCAGAATCTATGGAGGCAGTGTTTGAGCTACGTCTTGAGAAACCTGTAGGATTTCCAAAGGCAGAGATGGAAGGGAAAGGCTTTTCCAGAAAGAGGCAATCTTCTCTCCTCTAAGGTCTAGCTGTACATGTGCAGTTCTTATATAGGCAGCCATTTTGTTCTTTTGACCTCCCAGTTCCTTCCCATGAAATGGCTGTCATACATTTGTCTCAAAGTTGGTTACCCAATGGTTGGAAGTAGATACTCTGACCATTCAGAGAGTGACATTTGTTACTTTTCTATTGCTTCCAGGATTCAGACTTTTAATATGCTAAATTTAAGTGCACTAAAATCAAATAGAAACCACTATTCGGGGCTGCCTCCAGTCATCTATTTGGTCTCAGGAATGGATTCTCAAAGAGGAATCTATGGACCACCAGCCTCTGAGTGGACAGTGGGGCCTGCTGACATGCACATCCCAGGACCCTACCCCAAAGCTGTTGAATCACGCAACTGTTGTCTGAGGATCTGAAAGTTCTCCAGGTGATTTTGAAGCACACTACAGTTGGAGAAATCTTGAGGGGGTAGAGTGAAGACACAAAGACACAAAGAGCACAGGGACACTGGGAGTGGAACCCAAGGTGTGTGAATCGAAGAATGTGGGCCTAGAAAGCTAAGTTGAAGCTACTGGATAGAAGACCTTCACTGTCTGAGGCAGGGGTTGGTGTGTACCCCTGGCAACAGGGAGCCATTCTTTTCAGCAGCAGAGTAAAGTGGGGAAGAGCCTGGCATCTGGACTCACTAGCTACATAACCTTAAACAAGGCTATTAACTTCTCTCTGCCTCAGTTTCATCATCATACTCATCACATAGGGTCATTATGGGAGTAAATGATTTAATGTCGATAAAGTATTTAGAACTGTGACTGGTGGGGTGCCCAGGTGGCTCATTCGGCTGAATGCCCTAATCTTGATTTCGGCTCAGGTTATGATCTCAGGGTCATGAGATCAAGCTCCACATTGGGCTCCACACTGAGCGTGGAGTCTGCTTAGGATCCCCTCTCTCTCCCCCTCTGCCCCTCCCTGTACCTATCCCACTTGCATGCTCACACACTCTCTCTCTCTTTCAAGAAAAAAAAAATGACTGGCCTTAGTTAGTACAGTATGTATCAGCACAAATACTTTTTTTTTAAAAGTAAGCTCTATCCCAACATGGGGATTGAACTCATGACCCCAAGATCAAGAGTTACATGCTCTAGCAACTGAGTCAGCCAGGTGCCCCAGCACAAAGACTTCTGAGTAGAGGTATAGTATGGTTAAGGCTATCTTTCTGCAAGATGAAGCTAGTAGTAGTGTACAGGAGTCATCTACCAATCCCCTCTCAGTAAATCCTATCATTTCCCCCCGCCACCTCTAACTCAGTGCTTCTCAACTTTGGCTGCACATTGAAATCACCTCCCTCACCCTCCACCCCCAGCCTGAACATAAATCTATCAAGGTAATTCCAATAAGCACCCATGGTCAAAAAACAATGTACTAAATATATTTCAGATTGGTCTGTTTCTCATTCTGGAGTCCTCACCCTATACAAGACGTGGTGCTAGGTCATTTTCCTGCATAATCTCACTGAAACCTCATAAGCACTTGGAAGTAGGTGCTAACAACATTCTCCCTGTAAAGATTGTTAGAAAGACTGAACGCACTGCTCATGATTATCCAGCTAGAAAGTAGCAGGACTGGGCTTAGAGCCAAGGCAGCCTGGTTCCAGAGGCTCCTGTCTGAACCACTATTCTCTACTCTGTCCCCAAAACAGGCACCTGCCCTCTCACATTAGGACAGGCTACTGCACTCCCCTTCTTCCTGGCCTCTCCCCTTGCTTTGCTGCCTCCCTCCAATCAAGTATAGATGCAACAGCCAATGAGGTCTTTTAAAACATCCACTGGTTCATGTTATGCCCAGCTCACAACTTTCCAGCGGCTTCCCAAGGTACTTAGAAACTGAATACAAACTCCAGCCCACAGCTTTGAAGGTCATATATGGTCTGAGCCCGGTTCCCTTCTCCAGCCTCATCTCCAGCCAGGGTTGACTACTATCACTACAGGCCAGCTACAGATCCTCAGATGCCTCGAATGTTCTGAGCTCTTCCTTGTGTAAGGCCCCTGAATTTTTTCTTCTGCCCAGAATGCTCTCCCTTCAGGAGTTTTGCATGGATGGCTGTTTTTCATCTTCCAAGTCTGAGCATAAATGTCACTCAGAGAGGCCTTCCCAACCACCTGATCTAAATGCTGTCCTTATTTCCTATCTTGTTTCTTATCTTAGTCCTTTATTTTCTTCATAGTACTGAAATTGTTCCAATTTTTATTTCTTTGTTTATCATTGCCCTTCTCTGGTAGAATTTGAGTTCCATAAGAGCAAAGAAACAATCTTTGCTGCTATGCATGCCATGTACGGTTGTAGAGGGTACTGCACAAATTTGCTGCACTGAAAGGAGTGCATTCACAAGAATTTTCTGGCAAATGGTGGTAAAGTCTCTTAAGTAAAAGGATTCTCTTTGTAACTTGCATAAAGATGCAATATAGTCTGACAGTGCCCTGTATCCTTTTATTAATTTATTTATTTTCAGCATAACAGTATTCATTATTTTTTCGCCACACCCAGTGCTCCATGCAATCCGTGCCCACTATAATACCCACCACCTGGTACCCAACCTCCCAACCCCCCGCCACGTCAAACCCCTCAGATTGTTTTTAGAGTCCATAGTTTCTCATGATTCACCTCCCCTTCCAATTTACCCCAACTCCCTTCTCCTCTCTAACTCCCCATGTCTTCCATGCTATTTGTTATGCTCCACAAATAAGTGAATCCATATGATAATTGACTCTCTCTGCTTGACTTATTTCACTCAGCATAATCTCTTCGAGTCCCGTCCATGTTGCTACAACAGTTGGGTATTCATCCTTTCTGATGGAGGCATAATACTCCATAGTGTATATGGACCACATTTTCCTTATCCATTCATCCGTTGAAGGGCACCTTGGTTCTTTCCATAGTTTGGCGACCATTGCTGCTATAAACATTGGAGTACAGATGGCCCTTCTTTTCACGACATCTGTATCTTTGGGGTAAATACCCAGGAGTGCAATTGCAGGGTCATAGGGAAGTTCTATTTTTAATTTCTTGAGGAATCTCCACACTGTTCTCCAAAGTGGCTGCACCAACTTGCATTCCCACCAACAGTGGAAGACGGTTCCCCTTTCTCCACATCCTCTCTAACACATGCTGTTTCCTGTCTTGTTAATTTTGGCCACTCTAACTGGTGTAAGGTGATATCTCAATGTGGTTTTAATTTGAATCTCCCTGAGGACTAGTGATGATGAACATTTTTTCATGTGTCTGATAGCCATTTATATGTCTTGATTGGAGAAGTGTCTGTTCATATCTTCTGCCCATTTTTTGATATGATTGCCTGTTTTGTGTGTGTTGAGTTTGAGGAGTTCATTACAGATCCTGGATATCAAACTTTTGTCTGTACTGTCATTTGCAAATATCTTCTCCCATTCTGTGGGTTGCTTCTTTGTTTTTTTGACTGTTTCCTTTGCTGTTCAGAAGCTTTTGATTTTGATGAAGTCCCAAAAGTTTATTTTTGCTTTTGTTTCCTTTGCCTTTGGAGACGTATCTTGAAAGAAGTTGCTGTGGCTGATATCGAAGAAGTTACTGCCTATGTTCTCCTCTAGGATTCTGATGGATTCCTGTCTCATGTTGAGGTCTTTTATCCATTTTGAGTTTATCTTTGTGTACGGTGTAAGAGAATGCTCGAGTTTATTCTTCTACATATAGCTGTCCAGTTTTTGCAGCACCATTTATTGAAGAGACTTTTTTCCACTGTATATTTTTTCCTGTTTTGTCGGAGATTAATTGACCGTAGAGTTGAGGGTCCATATCTGGGCTCTCTACTCTGTTCCACTGGTCTATGTGTCTGTTTTTATGCCAGTACCATGCTGTCTTGGTGATCACAGCTTTGTAATAAAGCTTGAAATCTGGTAACGTGATGCCCCCAGTTTTATTTTTGTTTTTCAACATTTCCTTAGTGATTCGGGGTCTCTTCTGATTCCATACAAATTTTTGGATTATTTGCTCCAGCTCTTTGAAGAATACGGTGGAATTTTGATTGTAATGGCATTAAAAGTATAGATTGCTCTAGGCAGTATAGACATTTTAACGTTTATTCTTCGGATCCAAGAGCATGGAATGGTCTTCCATCTTTTTGTGTCTTCTTCAATTTCTTTCATGAGTGTTCTGTAGTTCCTCAAGTACAGATCCTTTACCTCTTTGGTTAGGTTTATTCCCAGGTATCTTATGGTTCTTGGTGCTATAGTAAATGGAATCGATTCTCTAATTTCCCTTTCTGTATTTTCATTGTTAGTGTATAAGAAAGCCACTGATTTCTGCACATTGACTTTGTATCCTGCCACGTTGCTGAATTGCTGTATGAGTTCTAGTAGTTTGGGGGTGGAGTCTTTTGGGTTTTCCATATAAAGAATCATGTCATCTGCAAATAGAGTTTGACTTCTTCATTGCCAATTTGGATACCTTTTCTTTCTCTTTGTTGTCTGATTGCTGTTGCTAGGACTTCTAATACTATGTTGAACAAGAGTGGTGAAAGTGGGCATCCTTGTCTTGTTCCTGATCTCAACGGGAAGGCTGCAAGCTTTTTCCCATTGAGGATGATATTTGCTGTGGGTCTTTCATAGATAGATTTGATGAAGTTCAGGAATGTTCCCTCTATCCCTGTACTTTGAAGCGTTTTAATCAGGAATGGATGCTGGATTTTGTCAAATGCTTTTTCTGCATCAATTGAGAGGACCATGTGGTTCTTCTCTCTTCTCATATTAATTTGTTGTATCACATTGATTGATTTGCAAATGTTGAACCATCCTTGTAGCCCAGGGATGAATCCCACCTGGTCATGGTGGATAATCTTTTCAATGTGCTGTTGGATCCTGTTTGCTAGGATCTTGTTGAGAATCTTAGCATCCATATTCATCAGTGATATTGGTCTGAAATTCTCCTTTTTGGTAGGGTCTTTGCCTAGTTTGGGGATCAGGGTAATGCTGGCTTCATAGAAAGAGTCTGGAAGTTTTCCTTCTGCTTCAATTTTTTGAAACAGCTTTAGGAGAATAGGTGTTATTTCTTCTTTGAAAGTTTGGTAGAATTCCCCAGGGAATCCGTCAGGTCCTGGGCTCTTGTTTTTTGGGAGGTTTTTGATCACTGCTTCAATCTCGTTACTAGACATTGGTCTATTCAGGTTGTCGATTTCTTCCTGGTTCAATTTTGGGAGTTTATAGTTTCCCAGGAATGCATCCATTTCATCTAGGTTGCTAAGCTTATGACATATAACTGTTGATAATAACTTCTGATGATTGTTTCTACTTCCTTGGTGTTAGTTGTGTTCTCTCCCTTTTCATTCATAATTTTATGAATTTGGGCTTTCTCTCTTCTTTTGGATTAGTGTGGCCAATGGTTTATCGATCTTATTGATTCTTTCAAAAAATCAGCTTCTAGTTTCATTGATACGTTCTACTGTATCTCTGGTTTCTACCTCATTGATCTCAGCTCTAATCTTGATGATTTCCCTTCTTATGTGTGGAGTTGGTTTGATTTGTTGTTGATTCTCCAGCTCTTTAAGGTGTAGAGACAGCTTCTGTGTTCTGGATTTTTCAATTTTTTTGAGGGAGGCTTGGATGGCTATGTATTTCCCCCTTAGGACCACCTTTGCTGTATCCCATAGGTTTTGGACTGAAGTGTCTTCATTCTCATTGGTTTCCATGAATTGTTTCAGTTCTTCTTTGATCTCCTGGTTGATCCAAGCATTCTTAAGCAAGGTGGCCTTTAGCTTCCAGGTGTTTGAGTTTCTTCTGAACTTTTCCTTGTGGTTGAGCTCCAGTTTCAAGGCATTGTGATCTGAGAATATGCAGGGAATAATCTCAGTCTTTTGGTATCTGTTGAGTCCTGATTTGTGACCCAGTATGTGGTCTATTCTTGAGAAGGTTCCGTGTGCACTTGAGAAGAATGAGTATTGTGTTGTTTTAGGGTGGAATGTTCTGTATATATCTATGAGGTCCATCTGGTCCAATGTGTCATTCAATGCTCTTGTTTCTTTATTGATTTTCTGCTTCGATGATCTGTCTATTTCTGAGAGAGGCGTGTTAAGATCTCCTACGATTAGTGTATTCATATCAATATGACTCTTTATCTTGATTAACTGTTTTCTTAAGTAAATGGCTGCTCTCATATTGGGAGCTAGATATTTACAATTGTTAGATCATCTTGGTGGATAGTCCCTTTAAGGATTATGTAGTGTCCTTCTGTATCTCTGACTACAGTCTTTAGTTTAAAATCTAACTTATCTGATATGAGAACACTACCCCAGTCTTCTTTTGAGGCCCATTGGCATGAAAAATGCTTCTCCATCCCTTCACTTTCAGTCTGGGTGTATCTTTAGGTTCAAAATGGGTCTCTTGTAGACAACATATGGATGGGTCCTGTCATTTTATCCAATCTGCAACCCTGTGCCATTTTATGGGCACATTTTGGCCATTCACATTGAGAGTGATTATTGATAGATACATTTTTATTGACATCGTGTTACCTTCGAAGTCTTTCTTTCTGTAGATTGTCTCTATATTTCTGTTCAATGCTATTCTTAGGATTTTTCCTCTTTTATAGAACCCCCCTTAATATTTCCTGCAGTGTCGGCTTGGTGGTTGCATAATCTTTTAAGCCTTGTCGGTCTTGGAATCTCTTTATCTCTCCATCCATTTTGAATGTCAGTCTTGCTGGATAAAGTATTCTTGGCTGCATGTTCTTCTCATTTAGTGCCCTGAATATATCTTTGACAGTGCCCTGTATCTTTACTCTACTTGCCAGTATGTATCTAGCTTCTGGCACAGAGCTGAACTTAGAGTAGATGCTCAATAAATATGTTGATTGGATGGAAGGAAAGAAGACGAAATTAGAATACTGCTAGAGGGCAAGCCAGAAAGGAGAGGCATATAGAAGACAACTGATAGATTTAGTAATTTGAGAAGAAGAAATAAAAGAGAAATGAAAGGTGATTATTCTTGATCTTAGAGAGAAAACAAATGGCACCATTATTAAAGATAAGGGAAACTAAATAAGAGAACACTAACTTGAGAAAACATCGGTGACATTTTGGCTATAATTTGAGAAGATGATGCCTTTGCCTTCCATTTTGCTTTTCCTGAGTTTGTCACTCTTTGACTGTGGGGCTTTAAAGAATCTATCTAAATTTTAGGTTTTAAAGACTTTACCTAATTTGCCCTGCGCAGTCTCCAAAACGTCAGGGCTTTGCAAAACCCACTCTTCCTGCTAAGGTTGTGCATGGAAATGGCTTGTGTTTCACATGACGTAACATGGAGGCCTGGCTAGAAGGGATTAAGGCAGAAGTGACACAGGCACTCACTTTTCTCCATAAATGATGCTCACTCTTTCTCTCCTGCCACACACCAGGGCAATTTCTTTCAGATAGTGGCCCTTAAAATCAGTGTTTCCTTCCTCCCTTTGGTGAATGGACTTAGCTTCCCCCCAACTCTGGCTAAAATCTAAGGTGACCATGGGAAAATTCCCTTGCTTATGACACTGGCCAGGAATTTCCTTCTCCTTTAAGTCCTACTATCCAGTATGGCAACATCCCTCTGTCGTGGGATCTGGGACACATACCTCTGCATAGCCGGCAACAGGAATCAGGAACGGAGACGGGGAATGCACAGGTTAACTTGGGGCAAGTCTTGAGACCACAGTACACATTCCCCTCCTGCCAAGGAGAAACAGAATCAAAGGTCAGGGGGACATGCGAATAAGCGTAAAGGCTTCTTAGCTCGGGACCTGGGATGAGTAGGGACTCGAAACATGGCACTCCTTCCCAGTGTTCTCCCATGGTTAGTTCTAGATACTTCCTAAATGTTACTACGCTTTATTTTCTTCTGTTTACTATTTCTTCATGCCAGAGACTATGTTACTGAAGAGCTGGCCCTCCTTGTTGGGCTTCCTCATCTAAGATGGTACAAAGTGGTCCATGTAAGGGCCACCATTGGCCTGCCAACCCCCCCAAAAGGTCTTTTTCCTCTCTTTTCTGTTCATTGTATCCCCTAGTCCCCAACACACCCCAGCTGGACATTGGGATCTCAGGGAATGCAGATCTGCATGAGAGTCACCTTTTATAATGCTCCAAACCAGGAAGATGAGCTCTCTGGGGTAATACAAAACTATACAAGATGATCTGAATGGACAGTTCCATTCAGCATAAGGCAAGGGAGAAGAGCAGATCTACCTGCTATGTCTGTCTTTACATAGTTTCCACTCCCTAAAGTTCTATGTTCCAAACATCATTCCTTAAATCTTGTTTTTTTAATATCTTGTTCATTTATTTGAGAGAGAGAGAGAGAGAGAGAGAAAGAGAGAGAGCACGAACAGGCAGAAGGGCAGAAGGAGAGGAAGAAGCAGGCTTCCTGCTGAGCAGGGATCCCAACGCCATGGGGCTGGATGCCAGGACCCTGAGATCAGGACCTGAGCCAAATGCAGATGCTTAACCATCAAAGCCACCCAGGTGCCCCTAAACCTTGTTCTTAGAAAGATATTATCTGGGGCTAGAAAGGTCCCTGAAAAGTCATTAGTAAGGGAAGGCCACAACCAAATTCTCCCAAACTACCGAGATACCATACTTTTACTAAGTCACCAAGGGAAGAGATTCTAGAACTTCCCTCTGCATGAAATCCAGTGTATAATGCCTTTACAAGCAAAAAATTCCTACATTGAACTTCATTTCCTCACACTTCAGTTGAAACAGCCATTTTCTTCCATTTTCTGGTTCCACCTCTTACATTTTCTGGACTGCACAATTCCATGAAGATATAATCAATATACTTTATTCCTAAGGTATATAAGGTTCTTCTGACAGATTAGGTCAGAGGAATAATAATGTTTTGCTGAGAGAGTTCTCACTGCAGGGCATCAGGGGCAAACTGATTGGGAGAATACATCAGATGGGAACCAAGAGATAGCTCCATTTTTTTTGTGAACTGGACTGAGTGGCCTTAGATGGCACCAATGACTTTTCTGCCCCTAGCATTCCCAAGGCTTCAAACAGTTGAGTTCTTCTGACGAAGGCTTTGCTGGGGTCACCGTTGTTAAAAGGAGGACAGAGCAAGACCATCAGCTCATGTTTGTGCATTTAAACAGTCCTAACGTTTTAATAAAGACCAGGATATGACTATGTCTGATTTCTTTCACATAGGTCAGGATTGTTAAAGGCTCTTGAAAATCAGGGAGTCTGGATTTACAGGATTAGGATTTAAATTGGGATTTAAATGCAATTCACCTTGGGGTGTCCTGGGTGGCTGAGTCAGTTGAGCGTCCAACTCTTGCTTTCGGCTCAGGTCATGATCTCACAGTTTGTAAGTACAGGAGGAGCTCTGGTGTTGGGGTAGGGCTAGCAGGGACATTAAGACACCAGGTCTTACCGAACAGCTGCACTGGGTACACTGATTGGGTTGCCGGTTCTGAAAGAGCCCTTCAGCCACGAACAGCTCACCATGTTGGTAAGTGGTCCCGTTGTACTCACACGACTTGCTGGTCACCTTATTGTTCGTTGGTGGTAGGGAATCTTCTGGGACAGGGTGGAGAAAAACCATACCAAGTATTGGCTTCACTGCAAAGAATTTCATAAATCCCAACAGCAGATGGGGCTGTACCACACAGAGGGAGTTAAAAGATAATCCCTGATTCAGTGGCTGAATGGCAATGGGCATGACCATCCATCTATTCTTTCATTTGCTGAGCATTTATTGAGCACCTATTGTGTTCCAGGTACTGTGATAGACATGAGAGAGAAATCAGAGAAGGACAAGGACCCTGCATTCACAGAGCTAAGAGACCAGGCGAATGACATGTTAACTTGCCCGCAAGGACGGAGTCCTTTCAGAAGAGGAAACATCTATTATAACAGCCTTTGTAACTTTACCCCCTGTCATGTTTCATATTGCTTGGCATGTGCTTGTATGCTTATTCTGGCCTCTGGAGTCCTTGCTTTTTTTTTTTTTAATGAAATATAGTTGACATACATAGTCTTTGCTTATTTTTAATTCCATCACTAAGCTCACCCTCTCCTTCCACTCTTTTCCACCTGCTGAAGTCCTGTCTGATTTTGAAGGCTCAGGGAAAGTCCCTTTTCCTCTATGAAGTATTTTCTAACAGCTCCAGCCCACGACCTGGCCCTCTCCAAACATGTGATTTCTGAAATACACAATCCAGCACTCGAGTGTTACTCTAACTCCCATTTGTGACTTAGAGTCACCTAGCCAACACTTTACAAAGAGATTTCACATACATTTTTATAAGGGAGCCTCATAACAACCCTATCAACCAAGTAAATCATATCCTTAACTCCATTTTTCACTTGAGGATAACAAGACGCAGAGGTTGACTTTTCTGAAGTCCCAGATGTAGTAAGTGATGACCCCAAATTCCATCTTTTTCTGTCAACCTAGGTACACCTGTGTGTGTCCTGCTTTTTAAGGACTGGGTTGCTGCCTTATAGAGTTCCTGTTCTCTGTGGTGTCTAAAGCAGGGTTGTCATGGAGCAAAATATTAATGCACCAATGCATTTGATGAGTTGATTCTAATCAATGGTCTCAAGATGTCTTTTTACACACTCACGGGTGCACACACACACACACCCAGCAATGAACAAGCCCCCAGATTAAACTCATCGCTGATGTACAAACTAACAATAGATGTAAATGGGGCTTGGAAAGTGCCCTCTGTAGAATAGCACAAAAAGAGAAATCAAGGGAGTTGTGTGTTTCATTAGGGGAAGGCTTAGACAGTTAGACCATCCTTTCTTTCCCATCAGTCGAAAGTATAATGCAAATGAGTCCATCTTATGGGTTAGTTATAACTCAATACAACCATTTAAAACAGCAGAATGATGATCTGGTTTCTCTTGAGATCATATAAATCTTTCATTTTTTGAAAAAAACAGAATGAAATTATTGTTAGGATATAGGTGAAAATTATAAAGGCTAATGGTAATAGCAGTAATAATAGCTCAGATTTACTGAGCCCTAATTAATATACAGGGTACAATGGTGAATGCTTTTCCATACGTGATTACATTGGCTTTTACTAGTACCATTCTGAAATGGACACGATTATGCCCATTTTGCTGATGGGGAAACTAAAGCTTAAGAAACTAACTGTCTTGCCCCAGGTCTCACAATTAGCGAGCTTTGGTAACACCAACATATGAACTGATGTCTGACTGATTCTAGAATCTTCCATCCTTCCTACTACCAAGGAGGATGTTAATCATATCAAACCTGTAACAAGGGAGGGACAGTTTAATTTAAAAACCAAAACTGGGGTGCCTGGGTGGTTCAGTGGGTTAAGCCGCTGCCTTCGGCTCAGATCATGATCTCAGGGTCCTGGGATCGAGTTCCACATCGGGCTCTCTGCTCAGCAGGAGGCCTGCTTCCTTTCCTCTCTCTGCCTGCCTCTCGACCTACTTGTGATTTCTCTCTGTCAAATAAATAAATAAAATCTTAAAAAAAATAAAAAATAAAAACCAAAACAAATGGAACATGAAGGCTGAGTTGTCCCCCTAGAATGTTTTGGTCTACAATACCCAGGAAACTGGTATCACATTTACTCTGGCTCCAGCAATTTGCGTAACTAACTCAATTCTATACTTTGCTATGTAACTTGACCTATGAGTTCTGAGTAACTCATTCCTTGGGTGTTAACTAATTATTAATGACTCCTCACAGAATACAAAAGTAGTTCCTTAAAAAGAAGACTTAGGGGCACCTGGGTGGTTCCATCGGTTAAGAGTCTGACTCTTGATTTCAGCTCAGGTTATAATCTCAGGGTGGTGAGATCTAGCCCCACACTCAGCAGGAAGTCTGCTTGAGATTCTCTCTCTCTCTCTCTCTCCCTCTGCCACTCCCCTCACTTGCATGTTCTCTCTCAAATAAATAAATCCTAAACAAAAGAAAAAAAGAAGTCTTAGCTTCTAGAGCATGTTTAACTCATACCAGTTGACCCTAAGTGCCTGCTCCGGCCCACAGGTACACACAACCAGACAGCTGCAGCTGGTACACAGGAGTAAAATTCACTGGAAAAAAGACAGAGGCAGGCCCATTCACCCCTCTGGGCTCTAATTATACCAAATCTCAATATTTTGTGGTGAAGGAAAACTGGGATGACCTACAAAAGAATATCAACCATGACTCTTACAGGAGTTGACAGATCTTTGGAATGCCAAAAGAAAAAAAGAAGGTTGGAATTATTTTGCTACAGAAGAATGTGGATTGATTTTTGAAATGGGCCTTCTACCAAGGGATTGATGGGGAAGCAACTGCAGGGTGAGGTTTTCCAGTGGAATCATGACCTTGAGAGTCTTTCTTGCAACAGTCTTCAGAGTAGCCTGGCATAGAGTCTATTAATCTACCCAACAAGAGATGGGGAGAAAGCAAAAGAGAGAAACACAAAACAGAATCAAAGAAAAAGAAACCAATTATGAGCATACTTACTGCTAGTTTTACACAATACATTTATCTTAATATCTTTCCATTTACTCTTATTTCATACTTTTAATAACCCTAATAGAGTGGTGAGAGAATTACAGAAATGAGGCTATTGATATCCCAAAAGATTTGGCCCATGTCACCCAGATATTAACAGGAAAGCCAACTCAGAAATAGTTTTCCTGTCTTGAAGTTTGTGCTCTTTTTATAGAGTGGGTGTTAAACACTGGCAGATGGAAAGGAAATGAAATCCATACCTGGAAGAGAGATCTGTGTTTCCATGTTTACTACATCCCATGCTCATTGCAGCATTATTCACAATAGCCAAAGTAAAGAAACAGCCTAAGTGTCAGTCAGTCAATGAGTAGATAAAGAAAAAGCGGTACATACATACAAGGGAATATTATTCAACCTTAAAAAAGACATCTCACCACTTACAACAACATGACTGAACCTGGAGGACATTATGCTAAGTGAAATAAGGCAGATACAGAAAGGAAAAAAATTGTATGGTCACATTTTTTGTGAAACCTAAAAACACGTTGAATATATAGAAGCAGAGAGTAGACTGTTTCCTTTGCTGTGCAAAAGCTTTTGATCTTAATAAAACCAAAAGACAACTGACAGAATGGGAGAAGATACTTGCAAACAACATATCAGATAAAGGGCTAGTATCCAAAATCTATAAAGAACTTATCAAACTCAACACCCAAAGAACAAATAATCCAATCAAGAAATGGGCAGAGGACATGAACAGAAGTTTCTGCAAAGAAGACATCCAGATGGCCAATAGACACATGAAAAAGTGCCCCACATCACTCGGTATCAGGGAACTACAAATCAAAACCACAATGAGATACCACCTCACACCAGTCAGAATGGCTAAAATCAACAAGTCAGGAAATGACAGATGCTGGCGAGGATGCGAAGAAAGGGGATCCCTCCTACACTGTTGGTGGGAATGAAAGCTGGTGCAACCACTCTGGAAAACGCATGGAGGTTCCTCAAAATGTTGAAAATAGTTGAAAAGCTACCCTACAACCCAGCAATCACACTACTGGGTACTTACCCTAAAGATACAAGTGTAGTGATCTGAAGCGGCACGTACACCCGAATGTTTATAGCAGCAATGTCCACAATAGCCAAACTATGGAAAGGACCTAGATGTCCATCAACAGATGAACGGATAAAGAAGATGGGGTATATATATACAATGGAATACTATGCAGCCATTAAAAGAAATGAAATCTTGTCATTTGCAACGACATGATTGGAACTAGAGGGTATTATGCTTAGCAAAATAAGTCAATCAGAGAAAGACAACTATCATATGATCTCCCTGATATGAGGAAGTGGAGATGCAACATGGGGGGTTAAGTGGGTAGAAGAAGAATCAATGAAACAAGATGGAATTGGGAGGGAGACAAACCATAAGTGACTCTTAATCTCACAAAACAAACTGAGGGTTGCTGGGGGGAGGGGGGTTGGGAGAAGGGGGGTGGGGTTATGGACATTGGGGAGGGTATGTGCTTTGGTGAGTGCTGTGAAGTGTGTAAACCTGGCGATTCACAGACCTGTACCCCTGAGGCTAGTAATTCATTATATGTTAATGAAAAATAAAAAAGATTATATTAAAAAAAATAGAAGCAGAGAGTAGAACGGTGGTTACACTGGGGGTGGGGGAAATGGGGGAGATGTTGTTCAAAGTGTATAAAGTTGCAGTTACATAAGATGAATACGTCTAGAGATCTAATGTATAGCATGATGAGTATAATTAATAATACTAGATTGTATCCCGGACATTTGCTAAGAGAGATTTCAGGTGTTCTCCCCACAAAGTAAATGGTAACTACGTGAGGAGATGATGCTAATTAGCTTGACTTTAATAATCATCTCAATATATATAAATATGTATATCAAATCAGTATGTTTTATACCTTAGACATATACAATTTTTACTAAAGAAAAGATTGTTTTCTTAAACTTGGAGGTAGGATCATGGAGTCAAAAACCCCAGGGTGGGTAACCACTTTCTCTAACCTTGCCAAGTCACTTTACCCCTTTGGGCCCCAGTTTTTCTATCTAAGAATGGGATGTATGGAATTGTTGAATCATTATATTGTACACCTGAAACTAATATAGCACTGTATGTTAATTATAGTAGAATTAAACATACACATACATGAAAAAAGGCACCCCCAAACTTAGTGGATAAAAACCATAAAACCCCCAAATCACCATAATAATAAATTAATTAAATGGGCAGGGACACAAATGCTAGCTGTTCAGTAAAGTCGAACAGCAAGGCCCTTCCATTCCTAATTTAGAACACAAAGTAAAGAATGCACACTCCTGGAAATAAATAAGAAATAAGTAATTAAATTGGAGAAGTGACTTGTAATCTGCAGTTTTACTGAATAAAAATGGGACTCAAATCTCCTCTTGCATCTTTAGAATGGGCCAACAGAGCATGCAGGGTGCCATCAAAGCAAAGAAGGCCACCTGGTACTCTCCACTCTCCCTTCCTAGATTTTCCAAGGTGGCTGGGCTTCTAACCAACTATTCCTGGAACACATTCGATGTTCCTGGCCAAATACTGGAAGAAAATCAGTCCAAGAAAAGCTAACCTCAGGGCCCCTCGTGGCAATGGTACTCTGAGGAGGAGTGGGACGAGGACATGATGGGGTCAGCAGACAAGGGCGAAGCCATGTGACTACAGTTGTGCTGGGAAAAAAACTGTTCCTTCAATGCTCCCCCTCCTCATTAGGGATGGTCTCACATGTAGCAGAACTATGGCTTCCGTGGGGCTTGGAAAAATGCTCCCCTATCCTCTGTATCTCTCCCTTCCTTTGAACTCACTGGTGCCTAAAATGCCATCACTGGAAGTCCATTCCTTTGGGATAAATGGTTGCCTTTTGCAATCAGATTTTTATAATCCCAGTATTTCTGTGAGAGGTTACACATGGTCCAGAACATCTCAGTATGAATAACTTTGCCACAAGTTTGTTTTGCTTTGTTTTTTTGCTCTTCAGAGAAACTGGCAAATTTTACCAAGAAGTCTGTGGTCCTATCCCACTTCCTTTGGTACACCATTCTCTCCCCTCCTGGCACTGGCCTTCTTCCCACCCTCCAGAACCCAAAATCCTCATGCTGGCTGCTGACTTCTCTACTCTCTCTCCCCTCAAATTTCTATTTTCTTAGCAGGCCACTTCTTGGCAAGTCAGGAAGGCTGCTTGTATGTCAGGAGACAAATCAGCTCCCAGTGTTTATGAGAGAAATGCAAACCTCTCCAGAGCTTCAAGGGATCAGTTGCCAATCTCCTGGACTCCAAGTCCCTCCCTTCTCTTGCCCATCACTACTGTTACTTGGGTTCCTACTTGACACTTGATGGCTGAGCCTGGTGCTAATGTTTCCAGTCTGGTTCTCTGTCATTCTACTGGTGTGGTCCCAGCACATCTGCAGACCATGTTGGAGGTGTGGTGGAGAGGGAATTTAGAGATGGCGATAGAAGGCTTAAAGTAAGAGTTTGTCTTCCCTTTAATTATGATGATACACACACACAACATAGAACCATATAGTTCAAAGGGTTTGACCCTAGATCTGAGAAACATGAGAAGGAACACGCCAAAGGAAGGGGCAAGGAAAGAAGTCCTGAAATAGGGTGTTGTTTGTAGGCAGTGTTTTCTGCTCTATCTCACATCAGTGCAAACAAAAAGAATCGAACCTGGTCTCTGGGGTCTGTGAACATTGGGCACAAAACCCAGCTTTGGCATGTCTTTGATCTGTGACCTTGGGAAGGTTACTTGATCTCTTTGTGCCTTGGTTTCTTTGTCTTCAAAATGAGAATGTCCTCTACCTTACAAGACTATGAAGTTTAGAGATCACTTATTTTAAAAAGCCCCAAAGTATCCAGTACATAATAATGCCCACAAATGCCCATAAATGGTAAATGGTGTTGGTATAGAAATAAGGACCACAGAAGAACATAGAAGGATTTCCTTGCTTCCATGGATAACTGGACAGTTAATTAAATGGCGATTGCTTTGTGCTTATGTGTACGGTAAGTGCTCTGGGGTTAACAACAGTTAAGAGACTATTTTCCTTTTCTCCCCCCTTCTTCATTTAACATCTGCTTATGGGGGATTTGACTATACCCAGCACAAACAGGTCCTCAAGCTTACCATGAAAATAATTGGTACCTTGCTGGGTTGGAGCTGCAGAGGTAAATAAGACTTGACCCCGACTTCAAGGAGAATCCTGCTTTCATTGGAGGGGCTGGCATTAAAAGATGTTAGTTGCTAACATACTTTATGATAACTCATAAACATTGAGGCTGGGAGGCCAGATTAGAACCAATTGCCAAACTATGTCAAATGGGAAAAAATGTCATCTGCATCATGAACAATTTAGGTTGGACACTAGAAAGTAATCCTTAACCATATTTCTCATTCCAAAATTCAGTTTGGGGAGTTTCTGTTGGAAAATAATAATTCTACTTGAAGGCCAAAGGCTAGACTAGGTGAATATTTTGAGCCCCTTCCAACCATAGAAAATCAATCCTACCAAGCTGGTCACAGTTCTCTACTCCTACTTGTGGGACAGAGCCTAGCTAGGACTCTGTGTTCCCAGTCTGAACACTATGAGATGGTTCTCTCCTCCCAACACTATTCAACACCTCTGGACAGTGGTAGCTAGTACAGCACTTTCTAAAACAAATTATTTTAAAGTGTATAAATTTGGGTTGCCTTTTGGCCTTGGCCCAGATGGGAAGAAAGCAGATGACTAAGGGTGCCATGGGAAACCACTAAGCTCCTGCAAGAAGTGCTGCCATAGCTGACGGAGGGACAGCTGGGTGCTGCATAAAGCAAGGACAAAATAAATCCTGCAGAATGAATGCATCCCAAACAGTGGCTGTGTCTAGTCCCCTTCAAAATAGGAACAGGTGTTCAGCCTCTGAGGCCATGTGGGTTCAGGTGAGTTGTTCTCTGGAATGCTAAGAGCAAAGGTACTGATTCAAATGGGTCCATCAGCCACAACTGCGATGCCTACTATTTAGATTTCTTCCTTTCATTGCTCCAACCCCTCTTACCTCTCTTTGCCCTGGGCCTCTCCAAGGGGCAGCTTAACTGCACCTGCTTTCCTGGGGCAGAGACTTAAGATTTCCAGATCTTTCTTCAACTGTCCTCTGTGGAAACCCAACTCTTCTCTGGCCCATCACATTGAGGTCTTGGTAGGGAGGATTGGGACTCATCTTCTTAATTCATACCAAGGTGCCAAGGGAAGACAACTTTTGGAAACACGTTGTTTTTCTAGATAATGAAATCATTATGTGGGCTTCTGGTGCTTTATCCATAATGAAGCTGTAGAGCATGAGGCAAGAGATACAGAACCTTCCAGAACTTAGGGCTTATGTGGAAGAGATGACTGAATACAGCCTCCAAGGTCTGTCCTACTAGGAGGAGAGACCTGACTTCAGTTTCCCATTTGGATCCAAATTCCAGCTCCACTATTAATTAGTTGCCACAGATAAGCTGAGCAAATCATTTCATGTTACTGAGTCTCAGTTCCCTCATCTAGAAAATGGAACTGATAATAAGATCTACTTCAAACGTTGTGAAGCACCAACAAGATAATGTGCTAGCCATAGAACTGGGTGAGTATTAATGCTTAGTAAATGCTGCTACTGTTATATTACTATTAGCTATAAAAGATAGAATTTCTGGAAGGCAGGAAGTAGGTTGCTAAGGGAAGAGATGTGGGGCTGCCTAATCTTTACGGCAGGTGTTTGCATTAGACTGAATGTCTATGTCCTCCCTGCCCCACAGATTCATATGTTAAAAACCTAATCTCCAGTATGATGGTATTAGGAGGTGGGGCCTTTGCAGAGGACAGGAATAGACACTTTTCCGAAGAAGAAGGTGCTTGCGTGGCTCAGTCAGTTAAGCATCTGACTCTTGATTTTGACTCAGGTCATGATCTTAGAGTCGTGAGACTGAACCCCACATTAGGCTCTGTGCTCAGCATGGAATCTTCTTGAGATTCTCTCTCTCGCTCTCCCCCTCCTTGCACTCTCCTCCTCTCTGTCTCTCTCTCTAATAAAAAAAAAATAAAATCTTAAAAAAAAAAGAAGATGGGGCACCTGGGTGGCTCAGTTGGTTAAGTGTCTGCCTTAGGCTCAGGAGCCCCCATGTTGGGCTCCCTGCTCAGCGGAGAGTCTGCTTCCTCCTCTTCCTCTTCTCCTTCTCCTGCTCATGTGTGTGATCTCTTAAATAAATAAAATCTTTAAAAAAAAGAAGACCTACAGATGGCTAACAGATACATGAAAAATGCTCAATATCACGCATCATCAGGGAAATACCAATCAAAACTACAATGAGATAATCACCTCACACCAGTCAGAACGGCTAGATTGAACAACACGGAAAACAACAGATGTTGGCGAAGATCCAGAGAAAATGGAATCCTCCTACACTGTTGGTGGTAATGCAAGCTGGTGTAGCCACTCTGAAAAATGGTATGGAGGTTCCTCACAAAGTTAAAAATAGAGCTACCCCATGATCTGGCAATTGTGCCACTAGATATTTACCAAAGGATACAAAAATACTGATTCAAAGGGATACATGAACCCTGATGTTTATAGCAACAATGTCCACAATAACCAAACTATGGAAAGAACCCCAATGTCCATCAACTGATGAAGGGATAAAGAAGTGGTACGTATATGCAGTGGAATACTACTCAGCTACCAAAATGAACAAACTCTTCCCATTTGCAACGATGTGGATGGAGCTAGAGAATATAATGTTAAGTGATATCAGTTAGTCAGAGACAAGTATCATATGATTTCATTCCGATGTGAAATTTCAGAAACAAAACAAAAGAGTGAGAGAGGAAAACCAAGAAACAGAGTCTTAACTACAGGGAGCCTGCTGATGGTTTCCAGAAGGGAGGTGGATGGGGGTAAGGGGGGAATAGGTGATGAGGAGGAAGGAGTACACTTGTTGTGATGAGCACTAGGTGCTGTATGGAAGTGTTGAATCAGTAAATTGTATATGTGAAGCTAATAATACACTGCGTGTTAACTAACTGGAATTTAAATACAAACTTGAAAGAGAAGACAAAAAAGGAGGTGGGACCTTTGGGACGGAATTAGGTCAAGATGGCAAAACCCTCCCAAATGGGATTAGTGCCCTTATCAGAAGAGACCAGAAGGAAGGGAGGTGATCTCTGTTTTCAGCATGAAGGTGGCTACCTGTAAGCCATGAACTTGGGTCTCACCAGATACCACATATGCTGGCCATTTGATCTTAGACTTCCCAGCCACCAGAACTGTGAGACCTAAATGTTTATGTTGAAGCTACTCAATCTCTGGTATTTTTGTTCCAGAGGCCCAAGCTAGTACAGTTGTTTTCCACTGCCCCTTAGAACTTCTTGAAAATGGCCAGATTCTGCGTGGTGACTAGAAAGTCACCTCTGAGCCATCACATTCACCAAGAATCCTCTTATGCCCATGCTCTGGGCTGACTGGCCCTTCCCGCTAAGGCAGAGCTCCCAAAGGTGGCAAGCCCACTCTGTCCCTAAACTCTCTTCCACTTTGCTCCACCAGAATGCCTGACACGGCCCCAGGTTCAAGCATTAGTCAAAAAAGGGCTTTACCTTTTCCAGAGGTTTAATGAGTTCACACTAGAGTACTAAAGACTGGAAAGGAGTCCCCTGATGAAGAGCACACCCATCATCACACCCACAGTGTGCTACCACTTCGCACCCACCAAGGATGGCTATCATTAAAAAAGAAAAAACATCAATTGTTGGCGAGGACATGGAGAAATCAGAAGCCTCATCCACTGCTGGTGGGAGCATAACAGTATAAAGTGGTGTAAAATGGAAAACAGTCTGGCAGTTCCTCCAAGTTCAATACAGAGTTACCACCTGAACCAGTAATTTCACTGCTGGGCATGTACCCAAGAGGAGTCAAAGTTGGGACTCAGAGAAGGTATGCAAATCTTCACAGCAGCGATATTCATAATGGCCGAAAAGTGAAAACAACACAAGTGTCTATCAATACATAAAACGATCAGTATATCCACAACAGTGCAATACTATTCAGTTAGAATAGATCACTCTCGAAAACATTAGGCTGAGGAATAAAGCTAGTCACATAATGTCTGTTTCCGCTTATATGAAAAGGCCAGAACAAGCAAATCCAGAGAGACAGAAAGTAGATCAGTGGATGCCAGGAGCTATGGGGAGGGTTGGGGGGGGATGACTGCCAGTGGGTATGAGGTTTCTTTTGCGGGTGAAGAAAATATTCTGGAACTGGACAGTGGTGACAGTGGTACCTTGTGATGACACTAAACCCAACTAAACCGTACACTTTAAGAGCGTAAATGGTATGTGAATTATATCTCAATAAAGTTGTTAGCAACAAAACGAAACCACTAAACAGCCTACAACACGGACACCAGGGCTAAGTATGGGCGTGGGGCGGGGCCTGGACAAAATGAAGGTGCTGCTCAAGGTGACAGGGAGGCAGGCAAAGAGGGAAAGGTAAACGAAAAAGGAAAGGAGAGCCCACAAGGGGGCAGGGCTGGCGTGCGGTGGGGTGGCGAGCTCAATCCCAAATCTTAGTTTTGTCTGGTGTTCCGTGGCCATGCCACAGGGTACCCACCTTGGGAGACCCGGCAGGTCCGCCAGACTGCCGAGCGAAAGGAGGGGTGGGGTGATGCCAGGGAGGATTTCCCTGCTCGGAATCTTCAAGAAGACTGGGTTCAGACCCACAACTTCTGCAAGATTAGTGGCCTCCCTACTCACTCTCCCCAGCCCAAACCCCAACACCCACCCCCCAACCCCATGGGGGCCCAGGCCAGGAAATTCTTGCTGCAGATTCAGATCACTTTGCAGCTCAACACACAGACACAACACCCTGTCCCAAGCAAGAAGGTGCCGAGTGAGAAGAAACAGTCATCTGCTGGTCCAGCTGGAGAGCAGAGTGGAAGAAAGTGCTGAAAGCCCACGCCCTGGTATAATCCGCGGCTTTCCTTCTCACCCGGAACCCATCTGTGGGCTGTTTTTCATCCCACTTCCCTTAATGTTTCAGCTGTTGGCAGTCAGTAGCTGACCCTGCCTGGATATGCCCTCTTATCAGACAGATGCCAGGAAGGATGGCTTGAGGAGAGGGTCTGGGCCAGAGAAGACGATGTCTCTCTGCCGCAAACATTGCTGGCAGCCTGGGCACCAGATCGGGGGGGATGGGGGGGGAAACATGCTTTCTTGGCTGGCTGGTACCACTGACTTGCTCCACTCAGTCTGCTTCTCTGGGCCTCAGTTTTGAAAGAACCTGCTTGCATTTGTGAGTAGGTGTAAATATTCATCAGGGGCAAGCTTTTCATTCGCTTCTACTTCACAGGGCAGGAGTCAAAATACACAAGATTACATTTTTTTGAAACGGCCCAGGGAGACAAGAAGCTATACCCAACATGGCCCATCGATGAAGATTATCTCCGGTTTACCAAGAGCATTCCACGGAAGGCAAAAAGACAATTATCCCTGAGTCTGCTCCCATGGTCCAGGGTCCAGAGCTTACTATAGCTCATAATGGTTTGGCCAACTCCAAAAAGGTCCCTCGGTGTGTGATTTGCCGCCTCTCAGATAGCAATTCTAGCCTTGAGGTGTCAGTCACCTGCCTGTTGACAAGCTCTACATGGGCAGCAGCCCCGTGGCAAGGACCTAGCCCGGGGAACGAAGCACATCTCAAAGATCCATCCCCTTGGCTCAAGAGCGCTCTACTTCAGACCACCTGGGTCTTGGCCCCGCTGTGCTCCTCAGCAAATGTGCACTGGCTCACACTAGACCCCACCACCTCCCCCGGACTACACTTTGCTTCCTCATATTTTATCTAGCCCTTGCTGTTCATCCCACATGCTCTGATTTCCTGTAGCAGCTCCAGTAGTTTGTCTGTACTTTACAGTCTAACCCCCGCTAACAAGGGTACTGTTTGCTAAGTGATCCAGAAGGATAAAGGAGGCAAGCCTTACGTCTTGACTTCTCTGTCTCCTGCTGGCTCCAGCGCTGGAACAGCAGAACAAAAGTTCACATAGTAATATAAGCTCACAGGTTGCGAGTCTATTCTTAATTCCCTTAAGTCATATATGCATCCAACCAGGAGCAAGTTTATTCTTCATTTAAGTCCCAGAGAACCAGAGAGCTAGAAGCAGGACTCTTGAAAGGGCTTCTGAAGGGAGTTACAAAATTTTGTGTATGAGGGTATGTGCATTCTATCAAGAAGAGGGTCCATGGGTTCCATCAGCTTCTCTGACCCCTAAGAGGCGCCTCTGTTAGTTTAAGATAAAGGGAAGAGCCTTTGGGGTTCACCTCAGCAGCACGGGAACTCTGTTGCCAATTCAGTCCCCGTTCTTGGGTTCCAGAGCTCCACATGCTCATTTTTAGCTTTCTGTGTGCTGTGGAAAGCTTCCCATAATCCAATCTTTAGAAGGAACCACTATGTTCTGTCCTGTCAAAATGTCTTCTGCTTTACTGAACAGCTTTATTATCAGCTCCATTATTCAGCTCATGGACCATTCCAGTCTCATTACATAAGCCTTCTGGAGTTGCCTGTGTGTATCACCACAAGGCAAGCGGAAATGGCCTCCTCTCTCAACAGATGCTGATGAAGCCCAGAGTTGCCAAAGGGACCCTCCCTGTTAAGTAGAGCCAAAGCAAGGACTCAGGCTTAATTTTACCTTGAGCCACAAAATGTGAAGGCAAAAGAAACCTGCTAAAATCCAGTCCAACTGGGGGAAAGGGAAAACAAGTTCTTCTATTTTCAGGGGCTAACTCTCAAATCCCAAGTCTTCATCTGAATTTGGGATTATGCAGTCCAACAATAAGAAGCCCCTTCTTCAGTGGCTCTGATAAGTTGTTATCATTCCTATGCTACTCTACTATGGATTCTTACATTTTTTTTCTAATTACCCAATGGTGTAATAAGTGGACTCATAGTTGAAATGGGAATAGGAAATCAACTAGGCCACATGACACCTAATTGTTAATGACAGGTTTTGTGGTAACACGTCACTCCCTGCCGTCCCCCTCTTTCCCCTAAATAAATTAAGAACGAGTTCTACTATTACTCTGTTAGTTCTAATCCTTTGGGAATAAGTCTTTTTTTTTTTGAAGGTCAATGACCCTTTGAAATGAACAAATTAGTCACTACCCTCAAGCAGCATTTACAGAAACAATGTGAGGCATCTGGCTGAGACAGTGGGGAGCGTAGTCAAGCATTCCTTTGTATTGCCTACACCAGCATTTCCCAAGTCCGCTCTGCAGAGCACTCCTAGTCCGCAAGATGTCCTGTGCAAACAAAATTCTGTGCTTCAATAAAGTTGAGAAAAGATTCATAGTCTAGGTTCACAATATCCCTTTCAGCGCATTGATGGATATCCCAAGTCCCATAGTAAAGGACCCTGTTTCCTTACAAAACCACATTGTCTCTAACTGAATTTACCGAAACACTTCAATATTATTTTTTCCTCGATGGAATAGCTATGAACATCCTGGGAAGACTCATAACTAGTTATTTTGGGGATCTGGATATCTGCCATCTTGTGGACACCAGACACCACTGAATTCAGGACCCTGCTCCCACTCAGTCTCTCAACCTTTGGCTAAGACCTAACGTGTTTCTCCCTAGGCAGCTGTGTCACATTCCCTAAGCCTTTTCTTTTTCCTTCCCCTTCCTTCCTTTCTTTCATTAGTGAGTCCTGTAAAACAAGAGAAAATGCCCCCTAATGAAATACTGTTAACTTGAACCATACAGTTTGGCACTTGTGACAATGGCCCAGTGACATCCTCCCTGGCTCGGGCACCAGGGAGGATGGAAGTCAAGCCCAAGAGTTTGGATTTTTTCTTGTAGAGGTAAAGAAGCCAGTGAAGTGATTTCAGCAATGAAGTGAGCTGGTGAGATTAATATTTCTGAGAGGCCGGTCTAGGATGACTGGAGGAGAGACCTTAGGGTGGGAGGCAGAACATGTCAGGAGGCTAGAGAAAGGACCCATTGTTATCACATTACATACTCAGGGAAGAAAAGAGGCATTCAGTACTTGAGGATTAACTGAGAAAACGTATCCCCAAACATGCGTTTGTTGTGTTTGGAAAAGTGTTAGTGGCAGGCTTCAGAAAGTGGTCCCTGGAGGCCATTGGCAGAGGCTGAGGCAGACAAAGGTTCCAGGCTGCTGGAGAAAGTCGGAATGCTCTGAGGAAAAGTCAGTCCACCTCTTCCTGGAAACCAAAAGAGGCAGTTCATCCGCCTTGTCATGGAACTACCAGAGGAAAAGACAGGGTATCCTGTTTCCCCCTTCAAAGGAGACCCTTTCAGTATGGAAGCTGAAGTCCCTATTGGGCCAAGGGTACACAAGAGTGTACAATATGGAGAATGAAAAGGAAGTGATTAGGGAACCTATGTTCAAAAGAACTGCACTCCTGCTTACCATGGGTTGACAACTCTTCCTCAGGAAATGGATGTGTGAATGGTGAAGAAATGTCAAAGATCCCTTGCAAATTTCCAGTTGGAAACTCTTGACAGCCAGATGTCCACAGGATGTGCCCTGCCCCCACCCCATTTTCGAGTGAAGTGATTATGGGCAATGGTGGTTTTAGGGGTCAGAGGCTAAGCAAGTTAAGGTTTGCTGCCATCTTTGCATTTACCAGGACTGGAAAGTTATTTACCAGATTGGATCACTGCTTTGAGTCACTGATTCTCAAAAGTGCGGGGGAGGGGGGTGAGTCCCTTCATTCTCAAGAGGATCAGGGTCTCTGGTGGGAGTGGTTTCAAGGTTCACAGCCTGGCCCAGCCCAACTTGGGAACCACTCAGCATCATGACAGATGTCACCAATGGGAGTGTGGTATGAGCAGACACTTCAGAGGTGGAAACAGACCTACCAGCCATGGTTCCAATAACTATAGCATCAGTATCATTCACAACTGGAAATTTACTGATGCATGCTTCCCCTGATCAGGCTCTGTGTTCAGCACCATATAGGTTTGTGTGCATTTAACTCTGTTCTCTGGAATGCCACCCCAGGAGGAGGTAGGTGCTGGTATTATCTCCCTTTACAGGTGAGGATGCTAAAGTAAGGAAGTGATTGAACTGGAACTGGAAGTAAGGTGGTGTCTGGCCCCAGAAGTGGAGCTACACTCTATTGCTTTCCAGATCCATGCTGCATTGTTTGAAAGCACAGCTTGGCTAAAATAGCCACCCACACAAAACCCTGTCTGATACTCGAATTGCTTCTCTGAAGTTCCCCTGTCTGAAAAGAACCCCTTGCCTCACTCATGCTGGCTCTCACACACTCTCTCTGGCACAGAGGAGGTCTAACAAAATATAAGGATCGAAAGGAAGCACATGACCACCTCATCTCCAGCGAACCTCAAAGGCTTAGGGCCGGTGTGCAGAAGTCGGTGGGGGAGGCTACAACCCTGGGTTGTGCTTTCTTAAGAATGGTAGAAAAATTTTAAAAAACTGCAAACTGATTACTTTCTTAGTCACCTGGCCAATGAAATAATCTGGGAACAGAACAGTTCCTTCTACAGAATCGGAAAATGGCATCAATGGCCAGCTCTGCTTCTCAGAGACCACCCACCCTCTACTCAAATTGTGGTGGGGGACCAGCAGCATTAGGGTCACCGGGTAGCCCGTTAGAAATGCAGAATCTCAGACCCCCACCCAGCCCTATCAACTCTGCATTTATGTTTCAACAAGAGGGCCAGTGATTCCCAAGCATGTGAAAGTTGGAGAGGCGCTGCTGCAGGGCTTCAGGTTCTAGAATCCATCTTCTTTTGAACTTTCGATAATACCCTAGAAATGGAGTCAGCTGCTCATAGGTTCATGAGGACTGAGAAGGCTTTTTCTCTTCCAGTTCTGGACATATACACGTGACATTCGTTCCACACTGTTTCATTCTCTGCCCCATGGGAGCAGAAGTGCAGGTGATCTTAAAACTGTGCTCCCTGCCACCCCAAATCTTTGTCTCTAACTGCCCTCTCTATGAGAAATGGCAAAATACATTTAATTAAACACCAGGATCCTGCGGGAAGTTTGGGTATGCATGCAAGGTCACCAATACTTTCAGACTACAGCAATGATTCTCAACCGA
Source organism: Mustela erminea (assembly GCF_009829155.1). Taxonomy (NCBI): domain Eukaryota; kingdom Metazoa; phylum Chordata; class Mammalia; order Carnivora; family Mustelidae; genus Mustela; species Mustela erminea. The sequence continues at coordinate 92,212,566 of NC_045635.1, forward strand.
GGGCAGTTTCCCCCAGAGGACCTACCTATCTGGCAGTGTCTAGAGACATTTTTGTTGTTGTTGTTGTTGTTACGAATAGGGGACAGTGCCATAAGCTTCATAGTGGGTGAAAGTCAGGGGTGCCACTAACCAACCTCCAGTGCACAGGACAGTGACTGACAACAAAGAATTCCCTGACCCCCGAAGAGGTTGAGGATCTCTGGATTGGAAGAAATCATAAAAACAAATGATCTGACCCATAAATATTCAATATAAAGCCAGGAAGAAATGGAACTTGAAAGGGCTTTTTCCATTCTGACCAAGAGCTGTGGGTTGGACCCAAAAGCTCTAGCTGCCCTCGAAAGAGTGATGTCCTCCTTTGGCTTACAGAGTTGACCCCTTTTTCAACCAGAGGTTCTTCTCCAAAACCACCATGTAATAGCAACAGCTCCAAGGCTGAAAATCTCTTTCACAAATATTACTCTTCAAACTCAACATTAAAGGAAATGAAAAAAAAATACCTTTACCTATTTTCTTTCTACAAGAAAAGGCAAATACCATGAAATAGTTAAAAAACTCAAATAGAAAAAACATGAACCAAGAAGTAACTATAAGAAATACCAACCAGGGTCAGCTGGGTGACTCAGTCATTTAAGTGTCTGCCTTTGGCTCAGGTCATGATCCTGGGGTCTTGGGATTGAGCTCCATGTCATGCTCCCTGCTCAGCAGGGATTCTGCCTCTTCCTCTCCCTCTGCTCATGCTCTCTCTCTCTCTCTCTCTCTCTCACTTAATCAAATAAATAAATAAACTTAAAACGTCTTTTAAAAAAAGAAACACCAAGCCATAGAGTTAATATAATTATTGAATGTGAGCATTAAAAGGATTGAGTACCCTGGTAGCCAGGGCAAAAAGTCCCCCTTTAAATGTCTGCCTTTTAGTTTTTTTAAAGTGATTTATGACCAGTCAGAAGGATTTGCCTGAAGTCACTGATCATCATTTCACTGAATATCATTTTTTTTAACCTTTCTTCCACTAGGACACACATTCCAAACCTCTGTACCAGCAAGAATATAACTACCTTCACCTACAAGTTGAGGCCATGTGAAATACAGTACAAAATATGAGATCTGGGGGGGGGCGGTTGGCCTTTACCTTTATTTATAATACATTCTCTGAGGGCAACATTATTCTCCCACTCCACCAAAGCCTGTGATGCTCTGTGAGTGGCCAGCATTTCATTACGAGCAGGGTGTTAGTCAAGACTCCAATCGGATACTTGGCAGCTCAAGCCCTTCCTAGGAAAAGTCACCCTTGCTTAAGACAAATATACAGTAGTATACACATGTTGTGTATACATATGCTTAAGATAAGTACACAGTAGTAGACACATGTTGTGTATACACCCTTGCTTAAGACAAGTATATCGTAGTATACACATGTTGTGTATACACATATTGTGCCCATCAAACCCACATTCTTTCTCTCCACCCCATCTCTGCCCCCAACACCCAGCTACACTTCATTTCGCAGCCTCGTGTGCGGATAGTGGGGTGAATGGAATGCACTCTAGTCAACAGAATGTGGTGAGAAATGACACCCATGTCGTTGAAGCCTGACCTGCAAGCCTAGTTCACAACCCTCCCTTTTTTTCCCCTGGGCTGAGGGTCACATACAGACGATCCCATGGAAGACTCCAAGATCCTAAAGGATGGCCAGTCCCCTACCCTGAAAAGGGCCTAGATGCCTGAAGGACTATATGGAGCAGAGCCCTCCATCCCCACAGCCTGCCTCTGTGGTATTTAGCCACTGAGATATTGGGATTTGAGAGCAGTTAGCTCATCCTGACTAATTTTTTGGTCCTCACAAATACATTCCTTCCTCCAAAGCTATGGGCTCTAAGTTTTGCTTTAGCCTAAATTATTGCATTAATATCACTCTCTACCATTCACTTTTTACCTCCCACTTCCATCTCGACAACTTCCCTCCATAGCTCTAAGGGCAGGAACCTCCTAGAGTCAATGTGCTTTAAACTTCCACTCTGATTCAAATTCCCATTAAAAGCAAACCAAAGTGAAATCAAACCCAAAATCATGGGAAGTCCAGCTGTTCTCTGGCCTGCTGCTCAGTGACAGTCGATCCTTGTATCCAATGGCATGTAGGATCTAGTTGGAAGGCCTGTCTTTATGTTCAGAGTTGGTCAACATAGCATTTTAAGGAATAAGTACTGTCCCAATACTTCTACTTCCTAGGATATACCCTTATGTGTCAATGTCAACTACCAGCGGGAATAAGAAAGCCAGTCAGGCTTGGGCAAACTGGTAAACCAGCCAGAAACCTAAGGGCTGGGCAAGAACGGATATGAAGAAGAAACCTGAAAAAAAAAAAAAAAGTTCTTATAATGTGTGGTAATAAAAAAATAAAATAAAATAAAAAGAACGTGTGGTAGTCATTAGGGCTATTCATCAATATTCTCGTTCTGCTCCTTTCAGACACATGAAAAAACACTGTGCTTCCCTGTCCCCTGAAAGTCAAAACATGGCTGTGTGACTTGCTCCAGCCAGTGACACATGAGCAGAAGTAATCTGTGTCACTTCTGGGCAGAAGTCTTTAAGAGCCAGGGCCAAATTTTCTATGTTCCCTTCCCATGCCATTGGAACTAAATTCCAGATGGTAATGCTCGGTCAGCCCCAGGTCCCCAGATGAGAAAGTTATGTGCCAATCTGAGGTGCACATGCACTTTGAAGCCACTGAGATTGTAGGTAGGGATGGCATCATAATGTAGCCTATTCTGATTGTTATAGGGTGTCCGATATTTGACAAAGAATGGGCGTTCATATTCAAAATGGGAAAGATGAAATATACTCCCACAATTTTTAACATCTCTTCCCGCAAAATGAATTCGGGGGAAGAGTCGTCCCTTCCTCAAAGTGATGGTCAAACACCCTAACATGTCTTACCTACCAGTTTGACTCGGCCTGTTATGTCTAGAAGAGGGTTCATGGGCTGAATCTGACCTGTAGTTTGTTTCTATAAATAAAGTTTTATTAGAACACAGACATGACTGCTCATTGACATCTTGTCTATGGCTGCTTTCAACACAACAATGGAGGAGTTGTTGGAACAGAGGCTTGCAAAGCCTAAAATATCTGCTCCCTGGACCTTTACAGAAAAAAGAAAATTCCTAATCCCTGGTCTGGAAGAAGCCAACTGGAAAGAGATCCATGGAGTGTCTGGAAAAGAAATCCTTCACACTGCCACTCAGAGTAAAGAGTACCCATGCCTGGTACCTCTGTAGCCAAGGGCACACACCAATCAAGAGTTGGTCCTAGCAGGACTGATTCGGTGCTTCAGGCCTTTTCAGAGATAGGCAGAGGGAGCCCTGCCACCAATGAATTTCAGTAAGCACAGCTTTAAAGCTCTGTTGTTTACCAACCCCTCTCTCTCAGTATTAGGAAGAGGACAGGATCTGAACAAAGGATATACACAGTATATTTCAGGATTAGTGAACCTGACAGTCCTCAGGATGACTCAGTGGAAAGTTGCTTAAGTGCTTGCTCAAAATGATTCACTGCCTGGAGATTCCATGGCAAATGAGATTTTTAGGCTAAACGGGGTGGTACGGTCCATCCACATCCCTGAACTTAGCACAGAGCAAGCAGGCCGGCCCTATGCAGGGGAGCAGGCCCTCAGAGGGTCTGATGAGGGTCTCAGCCTGCTGGATGAATGTTAGCCTCTGCCGTGGCCACTGGCTGCCCTCTGGGGGGGGTGAGGGTGTATATGGCGTGGCTGGAATGCTAGGAATCCTGGACGGGCTTAGCAGGGACTCCAATTGGCTTGGCCCTTCTACATGCTCCAAAGATTTTCTCCAGTGTCCTTGGCATCCAATGACTATACTTGGGCTTAAGATTTTAAGGTTGGGCGGGTCCTTGGAAGCCTTCTATCTCAATACCAGATCGTTCCTTCATTAGTGGGTACCAACAAACAGGCTGGCCATTCCCCTGCAGATGGGACGCAGGCCATTTGCTTCCTTGCTTCAGCCTGGCTCTTGGCAGGTCTGCCTGGAGGAACCAGCTGCTTGGCCACAACTCAGCCTTTGGTGGCTGTTAACAGGTTTTGCTTCAATTCAGCTATTTTTGGGTTATTGTTGGTTGGCTCTGGGTTGGGGACAAAGGCCTGGGGTGGGAAAAAGAGAGAGAGGAAAAGAAAGAGGAAAATGCACACTCTTCTTGGACCTATGAGTTGAACTTTCTCCTTGTAGCCGTCGATTCTGAAGTCAGCACTGTGGACTGGCTCTCTCCTCTCAGTTTCTAAGGTGACCAGTTAAGATACAGTTCCCAAGTCCTGCTAGTGGTCCCTGGAGTTCTAGGTGATTGTGTTTTGCCAGAGAAAAGTGGAGAAGGGAGAGAGTTATGGGCTTGATGTTCCTGGTTACCATCAGGTCTAGCGAATTTGGAAAGCAGATGGGTCCCAGAGCACAAGTGCTACAGGATTTTCATCGGCCTGCCAGGCATGTTCCAAAGGTTCTCTGGTCTATAAGGGAGTACCTGCATGGGCCATGGCCAAGTCCACAGAGCAGAGGCCCCGCCTCCCTGGGCTAAAACTGCACGAGCACTAGCTGACTTCAACACCCTGAAGGAGAGAGAAACAGATTTTTCTTGGAAAATACAAGTTGAAAAAGAACAGACACCAGGAAGACCTAGAGAATTAATTTGTTCCATCGACATTTGATTTGTCCAGAGCCTGCATTGTGCCTTGGCAAATCAGGAAATATAGACTCAGGGTCCAAATGATGTCCAAATATCAGGGCATTAATCTCTGTCATCAACAGTGAAGAGAGTGGAAAGGAAGAGGGATATTTCCTATTTTTGAAACTCATCTGCAAGGGAGATGAGGCAGAAGCACAGCCCAGGAAGCAGGGAGCCCCGGGTTCCAGGCTCGCCTACTTGGAACCTACGCTGTGGTTTCAGGTAAATTATAGAGTCTTTCTCCATCTCTCCATTTGACAAATGTGAGTGGAAGGAACAGGACAAAAAAAAAATCTGTTCAAGACATGATTTTCTGTGGTTGTAGAGTATATCATTGTTGTCCTCAAGAAGTTTATGACCTAAATGCAAGACACTGAGCTGATGGGTGAAGGGACAAAATTAAAATTCAGTGCAACAGGAAAGTATCCAGTGAAAGATACAGAGCCATGCTATCCACAACAGTAGCCACTAATTCGTGTGCCTGTGTGCATTTAAAATTAATGGACATTACAGAAAATTTTCAATGCAGTTCCTCAATCATACCAGTCACACTTCAAGAGCCCAACGGCCAAATGGGCTGCCATCCTGGACAGGGCAGATAGAGACTAAGTTCCATCATCGCAGCAAGTTCTACTGGACAGCACCAGTATAGACAACTTTGAGGCAAAGATAACCAGAGAACACAGGACTTCCCCTCTGCGCCTTCTAGGCCTGAGCTCATCATGGCCATCTAGCTGTGACCGAGGCTGTCATTCCCAGATGGCGGGCTGTGCTCTGGCCCCCATTATTGCCTTGTTCAGAGAACTCAGCTGCTTCACGCTTCCTCCCCTGACTCCACTCCTTTGATCTTTTCCCAGGGCCTTTAGGAAAGCCAATAGCCATCCAGTCCTTTCATGAAAAATTCCCTTTCAAACAATAATAATAATTAATAATAATAATAATAATAATCAATAATAATAATTAATGAATAATCTAGACAATTCAACAATGTGTGCATCTTTTAGAGGTCCCTGGGCTATGGGCCCAAGAGGGATGGGGTGCAAAGCCTGACAAGGACCAGTTTGATTGATCCATCAGAATTGTATTTATTATTTGTATTTATTATTTGGCCAGGATGGAAGATAAAGTCCTTACATGCTCCTTCCACAGCACTATTAATAACATGAAAAAAAAATTATCCCATGTAATCCCAAAGACTGATTTCAAATCAAAACAAAGCAAATGAAGGAAAGCAAAACAAAAGAAGAGCAAGACAGGCACAAGGGCTCCCCAGGGTCATCCTCTGGCGCATGGGATGGGTGTGGGTATGAGTGCAAGGGTGGTGAGACTATGGTTGTGAGGGTCACATGTGTGTGAGTGGGGATGGTTGGGGAGGTGGGGGGCTGGGCTGGCTTGGAGGCTTGCAGATTGAGGGCTCTTCAGCAATCCTCTGACTCACAGGAGGAGTCTCCACTTCTGTTGGTGGAGAGAGGAGAATTTAACGTTTTTCCAACAACCTCATGCCCCATTCCCCTAAAAGAGGGGCAGGGAGGACAGTGTCCTCACACAGATAGTGGGAACAGCTGCTATTTTAACAATCATATTTGCTGCCCGCCCCCACCCCGCACCAGGGTGCCAGGAGAAAATGGAACGGTCTTAACTGCAAAGGGTGCAATTAAAAAAAAAATCAAATAAATAGCTGAAGGCACACTTGCATTGAACTTGTGCCCAACGCGGTGACAATCAACAAATTTCCACTGAACGCTGGACAAGCCAACGCATCTTCAAAAGAGAACACAGAAAACATTGCAAGTTCAGTTTGGGGGCAGCTGGATGATCTTTATGTATCCTGTCTCAGTTTTTTTTCCCCCCTTTTGCTGCTTCCCTTCTCCAGCTAAGACTTTTGTTTCTTCATCCAGCCCCTCCCAAGTTAATTTCTTTCTAATGCATCTCTCTGGCTCTGCCCCTAAGTGCTGTGGTTCTTCCATTTTGTGCTCCCACACATGAGGACAGACCGTGGCCCCGGGCCTCCAAGGCAGGTCTGCACCACCTGTGAAAGGCCAGTTTCCCACCTGCCTGTGCAAAGAGGAGAGATGAAGAAGGTAAATCCAAACATACACCGAATAACGCTATGGCTTCCCTCGAGAAAATTTACATTTTGGGAAGCCCTGTCCTAAGACATTACCCGGTGCCTGGGGCAAGGACATAGCCTAGCTAAGGCACAACTTTGAAACCAGCTGGATAGAGCCACTAAGGTTCACATCAAATTCTCGTCTCCATCCGGGCCAGCACGTTCTCCCCTCCCCAGACTGAACGGTGCGGCCCTGCCTGCACTCAAAAATAACAAAAGAAGCTGGCATTTGTTGAAAGCAGGCTATGGGCCTAGCTCGGAGCTAAGGCACTTAATCCTCGTGCGGGTCCTTCGAGAACCATGACCCTCACAGCAGCTCACGCACATATCATCTCACCCGCTCACACACGCTCCTCACGCGCTTTCACATTCATCACGAGTGTGTGTCCACCGAGTGAAGGCCCGCTGCACTATCTCCTCAGGGCTTCCCTCTTCAAAGTCCTTCCCAGAAGTCTCTCCCCGACATCTGGAATTCTATGACTCGTGAGTTATTTTACAGAACTATGAGCCTCTCTGCTGCTGCAGGGCGAGTGCCCCTGGAAAGGGTCACTCAGCCTTGTTCTCCTCAGGTGTTAGTGACTCTCTGAGCTCTATGACAGCCGAGGGGTGGGGACAGATGTGAGGAGGTCTGGAACTGAGAGAGAGAGGAAAGGGGGTGCAAAAAGATGCCTGGGGACACTAGAGACAAACTTCATCCACCCCTGATGTTTGCAGTGGGCTGGTGTCTAACTATAAGACATGCGAAGCCCTTGGAGACTGGGTCACCACCAACCTGACCTTTCAAGCCTCCTCCCTCCCTCACGGCCCACACCCACTCCAGACCCTGTCCCACATGTGCCTTCACACATGCCCTTCCCTTCCTTTTCCTCCATCTGGAAGACCTCCATTTGTCTGTCAGAACTTAGCCTGAGTACTGACTTCTCTCTGAGGAGCATGCCTCCTGGCTCTTGGAGAGTGTCTCTCTTCCTCTCCTCTCTGCCACCCAGCCCTGCCCACACCTCCACGCAAGTACTCATCACATTGTGTTGTAGGCAACTCAGTAGGCCTGTCTCCTCAACTAGCCTGTGGGTTCTTGGAGGCAGGGACTGAAACCTCAGCACCATTCATGGGACCTGGCCCAAAGCCTGTATTCAGTAAACGTTTGTGAAAGGAACGAACGAGTGAGTGAGTGAGTGAGTGGACACAAACCACCAGCTTCTGACTGGGAGGAGTTTCCCTTCCCTGGGCTTCTCTGAATAAGGTTACTGTCCAGTGTTTCTCGATGGGGTCACCACTGCAATTCAGACGGGACATGTCTCCGCTGTACTGTGTTCCAGCACACTGTGGAACATTTAGCATGCCTGGTTCCTGCCTACTAAATGCCAAGGACATTCCCCAATCACTCTCATGACCAAAATAGTTCCCCAAGGTTTCCAAAGCTCTGGGAGAAGGGCAGGGAGACGCTGATCCTCCTGGGTTGGGAAGCGACACTATGGTGATAGGTCTCTTCTCTGATTCTGGTGGTCTGAAAGGCCCCCTGCAATAAGGTCATGCTGTGCTCCAGCCAGAACATGAATTTATAAAAGAGTAGGGACTGGCGCACCCATGGCCTGCTAACAAGAATTATGATAGCCTAATCAGCACTAGATATTACAGAGCAAAGAAACCTCCTCTATGTAGTTTACAACTGAAGGCAGGGGGCAAGGTCAGGCCTAGCCAAAAGGAAAACAAACAAACAAAAAAGACACAACCTAGTCAAGCTTTCAGGGCAGCCCAGGGATTGTTACCTTGTGTCTCAATGCATTCTGGGCCTGACCCCATGTTTCTGCTAAATGCCCACTCTGCCTTGAGAACACCAGCATCACTAAGCAGCACGCTCACTCGGGGCACCTCTGAAAAGAGAATCAGAAAGAAATAGAAAGGAAAAGCAGAGGGGCACCTAGGTTGGTTAAGAGGTTAACTTGGATTTGGGTTTCGGTTGCGATCCCGGGGTCCTGGGATCAAGCCCTACATTGGAGCTTGAAGATTCTCTGCCTCTCCCTCTGCCCCTAGCCCCTGTGACTCAGTAGGTTAAGCCTCTGCCTTCAGCTCGGGTCATGGTCTCAGGGTCCTGGGATCGAGCCCCACATCGGGCTCTCTACTCATGCGGAGCCTGCTTCCCTCTCTCCCTCTCTGCCTACTTGTGATCTCACTCTCTGTCAAATAAATAAAATCTTTGAAAAAAAATAGCAGAAACGGTGCCACTTATTTTACACTTCTGCCAGACACTCATTAAACCCATCACCAATTTCCCTTAGACTCCCCACAACTTTTCCCTAAGGCTGGAGACATATAGTCAGTGCCTGCTTATGCCACTGCTGTCACTGCTTATGCCACTTCCTGATACAATCTGGGGACCTGGGGTTCAAATTCCTTCTTTTCCCTGCCAGACACCACCTTGCTTATACATGCACCTCTCTCAGCTCTCTATACTTTCCAAAGTAGTCTCCCACATCAACTTTGTCTTCACTGTCAATGTGAACCTTAGTGGAAGGGAGGAATTATCACTCTCATTTTACAAGTTAAGTAAATGGGCGCCAAGAGGTCAGTCACCCCTGTGCACGTTCCACAGTGAACTGGGGAAAAGGCAGGGTAAGACCCCATCTCCTTTCTGGCCCTGTGCCTTCCTCCCCCCATGATAGCACAAAACAGCCTCATGGGGTGGGGGGAAGGGAATGTGGACCCCACAAAACCAAAGCTCTTCCTCCTTCCCAAATATGGTTTTGATTCTGAAAGCCAGATGGGTCCTCTGGTCAGTGACACAGACCTGAAGCCAGATGGCTTCATGTAGATGCCTCCATATCGCCACACTACACGGTTCAGAAGACAAAGTCCCAAATGCCCGCAAATCCCTTCTGATTAATTCCAAGGGCCTACCGAGAGGACAGAGAGCACACTCTTTGTCCAGGCTTCAGGACTGAACTGCTTTGGGGGCGGGGGGAGGAGAAAAGACTGGACCGGACCAAAGGAAACCAAACCCAACACCAAGCAGATCAAAATAATGTACATAATGGAACAAAAATCACAGATCCCAAACAGTCATATGCGTAAACACAATCCTATGCTTAACTGTAACATTTAAAGGCTTTTGGGTCACTGTTTGCCTCCTATCATAATCATCCAAAAGAAAATGAAATGGTAATGTCATTTAAAAATACAAGATGCTAGGAAATACAACTTCTGTTGCTAAAACCTAAGTATACAGTTGAATTGGTGGCTTATAAGGCAAACAACCTTGTAACTACCATGCGGGTCAAGAAAGACAGTATTGGGAACACACTAGAAAACCCGTTCTCTCCCCACTGGCAGTAACCACAGTCCTGAATTTTGGGACAATCATTGCCTTGTTGTTGGTGATAGTTTTATCACATGTATGTACCTCCTTAAGGAATATAGTTTAATTTTCCCTGTTTTGAACTTCATATTAATCGAAATGCATTGTACGCACTAGTATATGTACATGTGTATGGCTTTTACTCAATGTTAAGCTTGAGTTGTTCTATGTTGACTTTTAAAAGACTTCTGCTCCTGAGGTAACTGGAGCCCTGCCTTCGCCTCCGGTCATGATTCTGGGGCCCTGAGATCAAGCCCCAAGTTGGGCTCCCTGCTCAGCAGGGAGTCTGATTCTCCCTTGCCCTCTGCAACTCCTTCTTGCTTGTACTCCCACTCTCTTGCTCATGCGCTCTCTCTCTCGAATAAATAAATAAAATCTTAAAAAAATACTTCTGGAGGCTCCCCTTATCCATGCCTAGAAGTAGAGTTGACCTTTGAACAACACTGGTTCAAACTATGAGGTCCACTTATCCACAGATATTTTTCTAATAAATATGGTAGAGCACCATACATGCATTTTCTTTTCCTTCTGATTTTTTGTGAAGTAGACTCCACACCCAGCATGGAGCCCAACATGGGGCTTGAACTCACATCCCCAGATCAAGGCCCGAGCTGAGATCAAGTGCCGGATGCTTAACCAACTGAAATACTCAGGTGTCCCCTTATGATTTTCTTAATAAATGTTTTCTTTTCTCTGGCTTCCTGTATTGCAAGAATACAGTATATAATACATGTGACACACAAATATATATCAGTTGACTGTTCTGTTCTCAGTAAGGCTTCCAGTCAACAGCAGGCTCTTTGTAGTTCAGTCTTGCACGGAGTCGAAAGTTATACACAGATTTTCAACTGTGGGGCATCAGCACCTCTAGCCCATGTTCAAGTTCATTGTTCCATAGTCAGCTGTACTTCTTGGGACTTGACTTTCTTATGCTAAAGCCCATTTCTGCCCACTCCCCACCTTTGGAGGTAGAAGGAGAAAGCTGATCAGCATCCTTAGGACCCATTTCTCTTTCAGAAGATTGTTGAAGTCCCTTCGGTCTTTCTTTCTTTCATGGGACTCAGTAATTACCCTTTTTCTCCAACATTGCCTCTCAGGTTTGATGCTCTGATCCTTTAATAATCTTTCTAATAAAATCATACTGAATGGCTCCAGACGTGATTTCCCTCAGAGAGCAATCTCAGAGGACATCCTTTTGGAAAGGCACTTCTCCAGATAAAGAGAAACAGGGACACAGTTCTACCCCTATGGATTTCTCCAAAAGATGACAAAAATTGCCTGTCTTCAGCTGCTAACAGATAACATGCTCTGAAGTTCCCTAGGAAACGTTAATAAGGAATACTTCTGTCTTTCAAAACCCCAGGCATTCACAGAGTCATTACCGCCAGTTCCTGCTTGTCATGGCTGTCATTGCTCAAGACTGTGTGGTCTCTGGAGTCTTCCTCAGCTGAGGAAAAGTACTCTAAAAACTGACATCTGCTGGATGCTTCTTGGTTGTCTCCTGACTTCAGCTGCTCCTCTGTACCACCAGCCACTTCTGAAATTTCTTCTCAGCCTACTTCCCCACTTGGAAAAGGAGACACACCGCAATATGGACGGACCCTGAAGACACTGCCCTAAGTGAAAAGCGACAATCCCAGGAGGAAATACACTGTATGATTCCACTTACAGGAGCTACTTGGAGCAGCTAAATTCACAGAGACAGACAAGAGAATGATGGTTGCCAGGGACTGAGGGAGGGGGAAATGCAGATTGGTTTCATGCCGACAGAGTTTCCATCCAGGAAGACAGAAACATCCCTGAGATGGGTAGGATGATGGATGCATAGCAACATAAATGTACATAATGCCACAAAACCGTACACTTGAAAGTGGTTAAAATAGTAGGGGGACTTGGGTGGCTCAGTCAGTTCAGTGTCCGACTCTGGATTTCAGCTCAGGTCATGATCTCAAGGTCCTGAGATCAAGGCCCAAATTGAGCTTCTGTGCTCAGCAGGGGAGTCTCCTTGAGATTCTCCCTCTCTGTCTTCCTCTGCCCCCTCCCCCTACTTGTCCTCTCTCAAAAATAAATAAATCTTTTTTTTAAAAAAACAAGTAGGCAGAGAGGCAGGCAGAGAGAGGGAGGCGGAAGCAGGCTCCCTGCTGAGCAGAGAGCCCGATGAGGGGCTCGATCCCAGGACCCTGAGATCATGACCTGAGCCCAAGGCAGAGGCTTAACCCACTGAGCCACCCGGGTGCCTCCCAAATAAATAAATCTTAAAGAAGTGGTTAAAATGGTAAATTGTTATGTATATTTTACTACAACAAAAATTTTAAAGATTTATTTATTTGAGAGAGAGAGAGAGAGAGAGAGATTTGAGAGAGAGAGAGACAGAGAGACAGAGACAGCAATTGAGACCATGAGCGGGGAAGGGAGGGGGCAGAGGCAGGCAGACCCCAACACAGGGCTCAATCCCAGGACCCTGAGATCATGACCTGAGCCAAAATCAGGCAACCTTAACTTAACTGACTGAGTCAACCAGGCTATAATAAATTTTTTAAAAAATAAAAAGACATTAAGAAAGAAGAAAGGAAAGAAGGGAAGGAGGGAGAGAAGCAGGGCAGAGAGAGGGAAATAAAGAAAAAGCTAGGAAGAAAGCAAGCCAAATTTCCCTGCTCCTCTTTCTCAACCCCCATTTTTGTCCTATTAGAATAAAGGAATACACCAGAGAAAAGTGAGTGTGGACTCTGATTTGGCCTAAGACCCCTGAGGGCATGATCTTGGGAATGTGAAATAAAATCAAAGCTGCAGGAATTTGCTAAAGGAAAGAAAAATCAGGCTTGCGGGGACATTTACCTTATCTTGATGTTTTAAAAATAATCTCTACTCCCAAGTTTGATGTTTTACCCTTTCTCTCCAATTAAAAAAAAAATCTAACCGACCTTCTTCCACCCTGGCCTGTCCACAACTTTATTTATCCCTTTCTTTAAAGACACAGTACATATACTTCATAGTTTCTCTCTTGTTCAGGGAGCACAACCCTAAAAACAAAACAAAACAAAACAAAACAAAAAACCTGTCTCAGCAGCCACATATCCATTGCTGAACCACCTCCCACTCTCTGGGTCTCAGCATATAGGTGGCAAATACAAGAGATGACACATCAAGACATTTATACAATAGCCTGTTTTGATGGCCAAAAATGGAGTCCTGTGAGGAGGTGGATTTTGGAACGGATTTCAATAACTGACACCCTAAGTCTGCCAGTTTCTAAAATCACTTTTAGGGAATAGCTGACAGTGTAAAACTTTAAATACAAAAATCAGATGAAAATCATTCCTATAAAGACTGTTATTTATCTTAGTGGCTGCAAATAATCTGGTAAACCTTCTGGGTTATAGTTATTTTGCATCCAAAACCCTGGAGTGAAACCCTTTGGCTCTAGGCAACAGATAGCAAGGATATTTGGTGACTTCTAGAACATATTGGTTTTACATTAACAACCCTAAAGTGAAAAACTTGAGAGCTGGCAACTCATCCTAGAAACTACTGTGTCCTCTGCCACAAATAAAGAATTTATCCTTGATATTACAGAGAGGCTTGGCATCCCACGGGACTGTGGAAAACATAGAGGCTGACTCTTTAGCCTCCCGCTTCGACCTCCACACCCCAAAATTCCTCTGGGTGCCTAGGCTAGTGGCCTCGGGAATCTCCCCCCAACCCTTCCCCACTCTTTACCATCAAATTCTGCCCTCTAGTTCCTCTGTGCAGATGAAGTTGAAAAGGTTAGTAAGAGTTAAGTCACCACTTTCAAAGACTGAAAAACTTAGCAGGGATCAAAGCCTGAATTAAGAAGATGAAACGGGGCGCCTGGGTGATTCAGCCCATTAAGCATCTGACTCTTGAATTCAGCTCAGATCATGACCTCAGGGTTGTGAGTTTGAACCCCACGTCAGGCTCCACACTGGGCTTGTGGCCTGCTTAAGATTCTCTCTCTCTCCCCCTCTGTACCACCCCACCTCTTTCTCTCTCTCTCTAAAATACATAAATTAAACTTTAAAAAAAAACTTAAAAAAATTAAGAAGATGAAGCTGTAACAATGATAGCATTTTTGGTGTCAGGCAACTTGGCAAGGAAATGGGGAAGGAGAGGCAGAGGCTGTCGCTGCACTGGCCAGACAGGACTTGGAATTGCAGGTGACAGGAAATTGAAGTAATAATCACTCAGAAAGCATGCTCTGGTTTAAGAAGGCAGCCCTGCCACCAGTAAGAGGGCTCACTAAAGGCCATTTCCCTAAGCCTTCCCTTAAAATACCCTGGATGTGACTCTGATTTCAAACGAAGTTGAAAACAGACTAAGCTTGAAAACACTGATTTTATTTCAAACTATGCTGATTGCTTTTCCCTTTGAGAGTTTCATTTGTTTATCAGCAGAAATTCCTGGGCTAATTCCGAGAAATGCCATTCATTTCTTGCCAACAACAAGTCATGGACAATGGGTGGGGTGGGGGGTGGTAGCTCCCTACGGAGGGTCCTTCTTGCTGGACGGAAGAGCCAGGGGCTCTGAATGTGGAAGGCTGCAGAAGAGGAAGGCTTGAGGTGGGAGCTCTGGGAAAGCAGGGGGGCTGGCCAGGCGGAACAGTATGCACATGTAACTTTAGGGCTGGTCGTGGGAAAGTGTCATGCAGACAAAGTACATTTCTGGGGTACTTGTGCTCCCCATTATCAAAGACAATGTTGTATTGCTCCTGGCCCTGTGCCTATTAATAGAGTACTCTCTTCCAAGATCTTGCCCAGCACTGCTCTCTGTAGGCAGTGCTCTTGATCTCCTTTATCAAGACCTTCCCTGGGACCTAACGGCAGTCCCTAGTCCATCTGCATCAGAATGGACTAAGGTGCTTATTTAAAGTGCAGAATACCAACTGAATCAGAATTTTTAGTGTAAGGCCTGGGAATCTGCATTTTATCAAATCGCCCAAGGTAGTCCTTTACACAAAAGTTTGAGTAACACTAGCTTGGGGTCTTGTTCTAAAAGGGTTTGATACCTTTAATGAACTCCAAACTGAGATACTCTATATACTAATAACTTATTGCTTGAATAAATACCTTCTGTAAACTAAATGGCATAATCCAAGACTTCTTAAAACATATACTAAAAAACACTAACCCTTCAAAGTGCCTTACAGAAATAAAGCTGAATGAGTTTGAAAAATATTGCATCCCATACACCTGTCTTATAGAGTCATAATATATATTAACATATTAAAGGTTCTGAGAAGTCCTGCATTACAAGCAAGCTATTTAACTTTCCCTCATTCATGAACTCTCATTTATCTGCCTATATCAATGTTTTCCTTAATAAACTCTATTATCATCCCATTAAACTGTGTTCTTTGCAACAAACTTCGGAAAACACTACTTTAATCCAGAGGAGTGATTATAATCATGGAGGTTTCTTTCTTCTTCTTTTCTTTTCTTTTCTTTTCTTATTTATTTATTTATTTATTTATTTCTTGAGAGAAACAGACATAGTGAGACAAAGCATGAGTAGGAAGAAAGGGGAGAAGCAGATTCTCTGCCAAGCAGGAGGAGTCCGATGCAGGCTCGATCCCAGGACCCTGGAATCATGACCTGAGCCAAAGGTAGATGCTTAACAAACTGAGCCACCCAGGAGCTCCAATGGTGGATGTTTCTTAAATATAGAAAATAAATGAAAATTTATTTGGGACAGTGGGGCTTCTTGGTATCCCTCGATGAAGTGTCACCTTCTTCTTTTTTTTTTTATTTCCAGCATAACAGTATTCATTATTTTTGCACCACACCCCGTGCTCCATGCAATCCGTGCCCTCTATAATACCCACCACCTGGTACCCCAACCTCCCACCCCCCGTCCCTTCAAAACCCTCAGATTGTTTTTCAGAGTCCATAGTCTCTCATGGTTCACCTCCCCTTCCAATTTCCCCCAACTCCCTTCTCCACTCTAAGTCCCCATGTCCTCCATGCTATTTGTGAAGGAAGTGTCACCTTCTTTACCTTTATGTGGGGCCAGCATAGCTTAATGTCCATTGAAAAAAAAATAGAGGGGTTCTACCCTACCATGAAGCAAAGGCATAGTTTTCCTAAAAGTCTTGTTCTTACATGCTAACAGGAAATCACATTCTTTTTCTATTTATTTATATATTTATTTATTTGAGAGAAAAAGAGAGACATAGAGCATGGGAGTGGGGAGAGGAGCAGAAGGAGATGGACAGACAGACTCTGTATAAGCGCAGAGCCCAGTTTGGGGCTCAATCTCACGACCCTGAGATCATGACCTAAGCTGAAATCAAAAGTTGGGTGCTTAACCGACTGAGCCACCCAGATGCCATACTGTTGAGTGTTCAAGGACCAAGTGTACATGGAGAATAATAGAAATAAAACATGAAACATAGTGAAAGGGTCTAAGATGTAAGAGAGCAGACAGTATAGACATGGAGGAGCTAGTGATCCACAGTGAATATTTCTATGGATAACTCTTAACAGCTGGTGTGAGAATACGAACAATAAAATAATAAAGTACAACTCCTGCTATCTGAAGGCCAATGTTCTAGAATCCTCAGTGTTTTGGATAGCTCTGGAGCCAGAAAGAGTTTTTTGAAAATGCTTCAATTTTGAGATGGCCCCCCACTGCTCACCTTGCACACTATCATCATCATAGCTGCGGTTAAGGAGAAAGAGCATGATAGTTGGCCATGAACTTTATTGTTTAAAAGGAACTGACCCTTTTCAATAAAATCGAAGGGAGAGGTGAATAGAGAATTCATAAAAGAACAAAAGTGAAGAGAGAGGGGCACCTGGGTGGCTCAGTTGGTCAAGGGTCTGCCTTGGGCTCAGGTTGTGATCCCAGGGTCTTGGGATCAAGCCCTGAGTGGGGCACCCCACACTGTTGGGAACCTGCTTCTCCCTCTCCCTCCACCCCTCCCCCATGCATGCACACTATCAAATAAATCAATAAAATCTTTTTAAAAAGAGAGAGAAGAGAGAACAATGGAGATCAGACACAGATGGCACGAGCCTCACTCAATAGCTATGAGGACGGCCATCAGCAGTTACTCAAAGAGATGAACCAAAAGACAACGGGGTGGCTCTAAACTCAGGACAAGATTCCTCAGTCAGTTACATGCATAATTACCACATGACTCAGAAATGCCACTCCTGGGTATATGCCCCAAATACCTAAAAACTTATGCCACAGAAAAACCTGTGGAGTGATGTTCACAGCAACGCTATTACCAACGGCCAAAGGGTGGAAGCAACCCAAATGTCTGTGAGCTGCTGAATGAATAAACAAACTGTGGCAGATCCACACACTGGAATATTACACAGCCCCCAAAAAGAAAAAAAGAATGAGGTACCCATACACCCTACACCATGACTAAATCTTAAAAACATTATGCTGACTGAAAGCAGCCAAATGCAAAAGGCCATACACCATATGATTCCATTTCCGTGAAAAGTCCAGAAGAGGGTAGATCCATAGAAACAGAAAGCAGATTAGTGGTAAGCAGGGGCTGCTGGAGGGAGGGGATACTGACAGTTTAGAGTGTTTCCTTTTGGGGTGGTGAAAAACTTCAAGAACTACATTAGTGGAGATGATTGCACAACACTGTGAATGTTCTTAATGCCACAGAGGCGTACACTCTAAAATCAGAAATGTTAGGTTATGTGTACTTTACCACCATAGAAATTAAAGAAATCTTACCCCTCCTGAACTTTTGCTCTTAAAAAAATTCAGA
Source organism: Mustela erminea (assembly GCF_009829155.1). Lineage (NCBI taxonomy): Eukaryota > Metazoa > Chordata > Mammalia > Carnivora > Mustelidae > Mustela > Mustela erminea. The sequence continues at coordinate 92,230,506 of NC_045635.1, forward strand.
GAGAGCAAAACAGGACCGTTAACTTGATTGTTGTAACAGTGGAAGTCATAGACATGGACAAAAAGTCATAGAACAGGAAGAGGTACACAACATGTAGGTAGGTCAACAACTAAAGACCAAAAAAAAAAAAAACAAAAAAAAAACAAAAAAAAAAACAAACCCAGAATTGGAGTGATCGAGTGACCAGCAACCATCACTGGGAACTGTCAAAGGCTAAATGCCATAAGCTTACCTCATCTTATAAAGGCTATTTCCACTGTGGTATAGATTTGTGTAATCCTAGCTTGTTTGGATGCATGTGGTAAATAAGAGAATGTTATTGGCATAAAGTAGAAACTGCACTGGTTCCTACATGAGTTTCTCTGCACATTAATACACTGCACCACGGAGGGACAGCAGCTGAAGGCCAAGTACGTGAACACAGCTGAAATCAGCAAACCATGAAAAAATACAATACTTTCTCCAATTCCCATTCATCCCACATTCTCCAACTTGGCTCAGTTTGGCCATATGCTCTGCCTCTAAGTGCTTGTAACATGATTCTCTCTGATCTCTGGGCATTTTTCTCCTCTCTCTATAACTCAGCAGCTTCAACCCCTCCTTAGTCCCTCTTCCCTCAAGCTAGTGTCATCACTTAAAAAGGTGAAGTCTGTACTTACTGTAATTTTCTTTTATTTATTAGGAATCTAATGTGCCTTTTTAAATCATGCTAGTTTTTTATTAGTATAGTTCTTTTTTAAAAAAGATTTTATTATTTATTTTAAATGAGAGAACAGCAAGAGAGAGCACAAGTTGGGAGGAGCAGAGGAAGAGGGAGCAACAGGCTCCTTGCTGAGCAGGAAGCCAGACTCAGGGCTCCATCCCAGGACCTGGGGATCATGACCTGAGCTGAAGGCAGATGCTTAACCGACTGAGTCACCCACATGCCCTTTTATTAGGATAGTTCTTTTGTTAGTACTCTGGTTACAAAGTTGTGTAAGTTTCCAGTTATTTTCTCCAATCTCATTTGTTCCTTAAGCCTTGTTATTTTTCAGTGTCTAGTTTTACAGAACGTGAAGATTTTCAGAAATGAATATATAGTAGACATTCTGGAAAACAGTATGAAGTTTCCTTGAAAAGTTAAAAACAGAACTTCCCTACCATGCAGCAATTGTACTATTATGTATTTACCCAAAGGTTATGAAAATACAGAATTGAGGGGGCAATATGCACCCCGATGTTTATAGCCACACTATCAACAATAGCCAAACTATGGAAAGAGCCCAAATGGAAGAGAGGCAGACCAAGAAACAGACTCTTAGCTACAGAGAACAAACTGATGGTCACCAGAGGGGAGGTGGGTGGGAGTATCATTTAAATGGGTGATGAGGATGGAGGAGGACATTTTGTATATGTGCTGCCGAAAACATCACAAGGAGGAAACTTTTGATAAGCATGGGGTGCTTTATGTGTTAAATCACCATATTGTACACCTGAAACTCATATTATACCATGTGTCAACTAACTGGAATTTAAATAAAAATTTACAAAAAAAATTCTTTGAAATTAAGAAATGCATATAGCGTATTAGAGCAGACATGTGTGTATATGCCAGCTAGCTCACAACCCAACTTCTGTCCAGACACAAATGGCATTGGGCTTCCAGCTTCTCCCTATAGGAACATACAGACTAGGGTGCATCACTGGAGAGGTCGTTTCTTTAACTTCCCTTGAATTTAAAAGACTATGGTAAGGGGTGCCTCTCTTGGCAAAACCACACCATCACTGTCCCTTAAAACCATTTCATAGAACTAAATTTGTTCACACCTAGCCAAAAGGGAATGCTGTGGATTAGGTTGCTGGTAAGAGACCAAATCAGATATTTTGGCAATTTTATAACAGCACTTTAATGACCCAAGAATGCTGGAATACCCCCAAGGGAACTCAAATTTATGAATTCTGAGTAAAAAATTCATTACGAATGGCCATTAAAAAAATCTTAGGTAGGTAGGGGCACCTAATTGGCTCAGTTGGCTGAGCATCCGACTCTTGATCTCAGCTCAGTTCTTGATCTTGGGGTCATGAGTTTGAGCCCCATGTTGGGCTCCATGCTGGATGTGGAGCCTACTTTAAAAAACAACTTAGGTAATATCATGATTTAAGCTCCTGGTCACTATGAGTCTTCTTTTCATAAAATTATATATAAAGAACAAAAGGAAAGCAGTCATGTTTTCTCTTCTCCACCCTTCTTTCACTCCGCTTCCCAAACAAAGTATGGAATTTCATTCCATAAATCTCCCCTTATCACAACTTTAGAGGATCCTGCTCATAGATTGGGATGGATTTAGTGACCCTTTTAACTTCTGTGCAGTCTTGACTTTGCCATTAAAAATGTTCTAACCTTCATGGAGCACCAGCCTCTTTGGGCTTAGTAGAGCACCCTGTCATATGGGACCAAGACCCTACTTCTGCCATGAAACTCGAGGAAGTGCTGATGAAGAAATTTTCATTTTCTCTTAATGGGAGTCAGTATGGATTTCTCTCTGGTAATTCTGGAAAAGTAGTCTGCAAACTTTGATTGCCATAGTTCAACAGGAGCTGTAGGAGACAACCTCAGTTACAAGTGGGAACTTTGTAAATTTTTGGAGTGGTAAGTTTAGAGAACAAAACCAGGAGAAACACAGAAGTAAATGGCGGGGGGGGGGGTCCTCTATCTCTTCCAATGGAAGATGAGCTGTAGGTATGTCCCACAGGATCCTCCCACTGAATCCATCTCTAGCCATGTGAATTCTCCCTGAAGTCAACCCTGCTATAGGACAGTATCGAGAGCCCACATCTTGGGCATATGGCTTCCTTGCCTGTTTTCTCTTTTTGATACAGAACCCGCTCATCATCTTGGCTATAGATCTCCTATTTTTAAATGAGGACATTTTCATCATGGTGTCTCCCCTTGGGTTAAGACAGAAAATCAAAGCCCCTTCCTTCGACCAAACATTCCAGTGGCCCTGAAGGCATGAGTTTCCTCATGCCTAATAATCACTGGGGTGGAAGGAGTACAGAGGAGTCATCACAACCATTGCCCAGTCTCAAAGCACAACTGTGACAACTCTCAGATGGTTGGGGACCTTTTTACTTACAGAAATATGCTGTATAGAGGTTAAAATTCTTTTTAGTGCTTTATACTAGGATTAAACAGCTAATGTGTCCCAAAGTTCATTATTTTACCAAACTCCATTCTTCTCTGCTATGGTTGAAGTTTTAACCTTCAACCTATTTACTCTTGTTTTATCTTCAATATAAAAAGCTGATCTGCATTCCAGTTCAATATGGCAGGGAGAGACCAGGTGAGAACTCCTTGCTCTTTTCCCACCAAATAGTAAGGGGAGAAATGGAAAACTCACAGTTTTATTTAAAAAAAAAATAAGTAAATAAACAGGTGGGTGAGTGAGTAAATAAATAAATACAACTTTAAAACTGCAAAATCAGGCTCAGAAAAAAAAGGAAACTCCTTGAAAAATAAAACACAGAAGGAAAAATAAAGAGATAAACAGGGGCCAAAGCCATGTGGTCCACTGGCACCTGGGCCTGGATACAGATAGCCGGGCAAGAACTATGGACTCCAAGTGGCTTCTCATGTAAAGGTGAGGACTAGGACCACACTCCTCACATGTAAATAGGGGCTGACATAACTCTGCCCACCTGCAGCTGAGATCCCAGTCCAAGACCATTATCAGGGACTAACACTGTACAAGAAAACAGAGGTAGAAATTGACCATCCAAGCAAGAGGGAGCCCAAGCTGAGACACTAATACATGACCTGGATAAGAGCTAAGTGATCTACATGGCTTGGAACAAATTTCCCCCTAAGAAGGAAGGACATATGCAAGAGAGCCCCCCACTACACACAAAGACAATGAGCTTTTAAACAAAGATTTTAAAAAAGAAGGAGAAATTAACAACTAGAAAAACTGTCAAGAAACCAGTAAAAGTGAGAATGCACACCTGAAAAATATATAGACATGGAAACAATCTAAAATGGACTCTAAATAAATAATTCAATACCTTAAAGAAATAAAGAAAAGGTTTATAAAATAGAAATACAGAGATTTAAAAATGTATCAAAAAACATGGGGGGAAATACAGTTATTGAAAATAAAAGAAGAAACAGAACAAAACAGATGGCCTAAATAGGAGGTGTGAAAAAGCTTGAGAAAAAACTCATGAATTGGAGGACAGAACTAAAGTAATATATCATTATGGGGAGTGTACCAAGATGGAAAATACAAAGGAGGCATTTAGAGACACAGGATATAGGTGCCTGGGTGGCCATCAGCTAAGCATCTGATGCTTGGTTTCAGCTCAGGTCAGGAGATCAAGCCCCACATCAGGTTCATATTCAGCATGGAATCTGCTTAAGTTTCTCTCTCCCTCTCTCTATGCCCCTCCCTGCCATGCTCTCTCTCTCTCTCTTTCTAAAATAGATCTTTAAAAAAAGAGAGACACAGAGGATAAATTAAATGAGCTGCAAAAACATATACCAAAGGCAACTTTAAGAACGAAGAAAAAAGAGGGGTAAGATTTAGTTTTCAGAAAAATAATGAGTAAAACTGAAGAGAAATTAGTCCATTGGCTGAAAAAAATCATGTACTAAGCAGGCTAAATGAAAATAAATTACACATCTATTTACTTCATCATGTGCACCAAAGAAAAAGAGGAAAAGTTAAAAGCTAGAAGAAGGAGAAAACAAGATACCTACAAAGGAACTACCATCAAACAGTAGATTTCTTATCCGCAAATGGAGGAAGTCCACAGACTTATTTGTTAGTTTCTTCTAAGTGCTAAGGGCAAACAAGCATGTACCTATAATTTTATACCCAGCCAAATTATCACTCAAGGATGGGGGCAAAATAAAGACATTTTGCATACAAGGATTAGGAAACTTTGGTACCATTGCTCACAGAAAGAACTGGCAAAAGTTATAGTTAACAAGAAGGAAAATGAACTCACAAGGAAGTCACTTTCAAGAACAAGAAGGAGAAGAAAATGAATGGTTATTTCTATACTCCATAAAATGGGGTTTCTAAGTCTTACAACTTTCTCTTTTCTGCTATTTCTGATCTCAATTCCTTTAACACTTTTTTTTTTCACTCAAAGGAACTGCTGGCTTATAATTTCTCTTTTTCTCAATACTTGCTTCCTATTCTGTAGCTGGTATAGGTGATGGCTGTATTGCACTCTACACTCTTCCATTCTGTGCTTTGGGTCTGGGTCATGCCTCAACTTCCTCCACATGCAACAACAATGTCTACATAGTTTAGATAAATTCCTATGCCATTAGACCACTGTTGGAGATTTCCAGGGGGTAAAGAAGTGGAAAAAATCTCCAGATTGGCCTTTTAAACCAGAAATTTCTCTCCCACCTACCAAACCCTTCCTTTGTAATCCAGTTTAAGTAGAAGAAGCAAAGAAACACATATAACAATAGCCAGCCTCATTTGGGGATTTATTCCAGAAGCCAACTTTCAGTTAAATCTTGTGCCACATCAGCCTCTTACATCTGAAGCATATATTATCATTACCAACATTCAAAATGATAAACGTGTGACATGACATGATCTTTTGTCATCTGGGAAAGACTCCCCTGTGTTCATCAGAGTGTATATACTGAGGTAGGAAAGTATAGTTCACAAAGATAGTGACCAAAATGGTTTGGGGCTTCTTCATTAAATACCTCCATTCCTGTAACTGAAGTGTTAACTGAATTTTCACTGAACCACATTCCTAGCTCCATTCTTACCATTGCTGCCCGGACACTTTTGGTTACTCTCTTCGAAGTTCCGAAGGTTCCTTACTACTTAAAAAAAAAGCACCACCTATGCCCTAGACTAGTGGTTTTTCATGTTTTTGGGGTCATGTACGCCCCCTTTACAAATATCAATAAAACTATGGATTCTCTCTAAAGGAATTTACATGTATACATAGTTACACCAGAAAGAAAACAATTTTAAAGGTTCACTGACCCCATAAAGCCCACCCACAGACTCGTACTGCAGAACGTCCATCCTAGAGGGAAATAGGATCAGCTTATAGGACTATGAAGCTTCTAATGCCCAGAACCCGAGGCTGTCACTTAGTTTTCTCTAGGACTGCTGTCCAGCCCACAGGCATTCTCTTAATCATTCCATGCTTGTATGCCTCTGGTGTGGGAGCCAGGCCCCAGTCAGACGTGAACAAAGTGTCACTGAGGGAGCCCCTGCCTCAGAAAAACACCCTAGCTGCAAACCCTCAAAGTAGACATCCTAACAGCCTCGTGAAACAGTCTCCGCCCGCCTTCACCTTAGATTAGCTCTTAATAATGTGTACATAATAACTGTGCAGTCTGGAGGAGATGACTTTTTAGCGGGCAGGCAGCTTTATATTGTCATAAACCTCACTGGTTCAGCTCCTTTGATTTATGCAATCCCAGCACTAATTGCTTGAGACACGTGCCGCCATGCTACAACTCCCCTGGTGCCCACTGCCCATGGTATGAAGAGGCTGTTTATGGCACAAACTCTCTGGGCCATGATGCCCTTCCCCCAACTGACAGCCACCTTCAAATGATTAAAAGCCCAATGAAAACCTGTTACTGGGTACCCCGTAACTTATTAGAACCTAGAATGGGCCTCGCTTGGGCTATAAACAGTATTTAGGGGCCAGTGTGGGCTGCCTGAAAGTGTCCTATTGTTATTCCTGTCTGGAAGTTTCCCTTCTGGGGAATTAGGCAGATGGAGTGTGTTGGGGGGAAGAGGGAGGAAGGAAAGCCCCAGCTAGGAAAGAAAGAGGCGATCTGGTTTACCTGGGCAGCGCGGGCAGCACAGATGAGGAATATGCACGGGGGAAAGGCAATGGAGGCTTGGACATCTGACTCGGCTGCAGAGCACATTCCCATTCTGGAAGAAAAGGCAAACTATGAAAAAAAAAATTAAGTTCTTTCAGAAGTTACCTGCACCCTTGCCAGTTTGGGGAACAGTCATGCAGAGACTTACCCAGACAGTGAATGATGCATTCCCAACAAGCTGAAAGAAATCAGCATTTTCTTCCCTTTTCTCATCACTAGGACCTCTGCTGGGGTGGTTGATAGCTTACTGGCATATTTTTCTAAACCTGGGGTCACTCTTGCTCCAGTTTTCAAAGCCTCCCTCCAACTGTGGAAGGCCCTTCCTGGCCCACCTTTGTGGTGTTTCCACCATTTCTGGCTCCAGCCACACATCCACAGGAGCCTGGTCTAATTACATGATCACCTGCCCAAGGCCACAGAAGGGAAGAGATAATGAGCAATGGGTCCCCTGAGCTGCTAGCCACCCCTGGGCAAGGAGACATTGCTGGCACATGGGTCCTGGATTCCATATAACTCTGTCTTGGTCCAGCAGGCTGGGTGCCTTCTCTCCTCACTTCCTGTTTCTGTCGTAGGCTTTCTGAACACAAGCTTGGCTTTGGAATTGAGCTGATTACCTAGCATGCCTGGGTGGGATGACTGGGTCCCTGCCCAACTTACAATTAAAAGAATCCTAGCTCTGACAGCTCTCAACCATGGCTAGATCAAAGGAAAGCTTTGGAAATCAACGTTGCATTAGCATTTCCATGCATAATTCATTCCAAGCAAGAGTGACTTGTATCTATCATGCTTTTGTGGGGGAAGAGGGCGACAAAGAGGATGGGGAAAGAGAAGATGCTTAACAATGGAGCTGTCGACCTTGGGATCTTATTAACATTCTCATTGCCCCGCAGACAGCAAAGCTTAGCCCCCAAGGATTAGCTCTCCATTTCCAATGTGTTGGCTCAAGAATCTGACAAAACCATGTCATACCAGACAGCTAATCAGTCCCCAGATGCTCTATTTAATACCTGCCCTAGCCATTTAAAGATGCAGGCTTCTTTTATCCAAGGCTGAATAACCTTACCATAAACCTCTTTCTTTTCTCATGGACTTTCTAGAATATGTTTTCAGAGTTTTGCATTTGGAAACACCACAAAGCCTCCTTCTTTGTCACACTCCTCAGAGCCAAGTGGTATCATCTTGAAGTGAAATCACCAAGCATATGAGAAACCACTCCTTCTGGCTGAGGCCTACCCTGATGCCTCCTTAGTGCCTTAAACTGAATTCTGTTCTAGACTTAACAGATGAATAAAAATAGCTGTAATCATAGCACAGATGAAGCTGCGGACAGCAGTTAATATCTCTTTAAGGGTGGCTGTGACCAAGCACAGTTTTTGGTGATTGAAACGTATTAGTGAATTTAATCCTTACCACAATCCTATGAAATACATAGTATCATTATCCCATTTTAAAGAAAAAGAAGCTGAAGAGATCTCAGAGAATTTAGGTAACTTGTCCAGAGTAACATGGCTCCTAGGCAGCAGATCCAGGGTCAGAAACATGGTCTGCCTTGACTCCAGAGCCCAGTAGCCTTTTAACATTACTTCCTACTGCCTGAAGGTTAAGTTTCCACATGCTTCAAATTCGAAAAGTCCTATTTTTTACTTAACTGGCAAAAGAATCTGCATGCAAGTGACTGCTTCTGTACTACCTTGGGCACTCAGGAAGAGTTACAATTCTTCAACAAGGTCTCAAGTGAGAGGCTGGTCTTGAAGATTCTTTCCATATGCTGGGAGTTCTCTATTCTCAAGGCCTGGTACAAGCCTTCCTTACTCAATTGGTTCTCTACCAGGGGTTCATTTGTTCCCCAAGCAACTTTGGCCATGTCTTGGGACATTTTTGGTCATCACAACTGGGACAGGTGCTATTGGTTTCTAGAGGGCAGAGGCCAGGGGTGCTGCTAAAGATCCTACAATGTATGTGACAGTTCCCACAACAAGGAATAATCTGTTCCTGAATGTCAATAGAGCGAAGGCTGAAAAACCCTGGCCTAATACAAGATGGTAGAGGCTTTTTCAGAAAGATGGACCACAGCTGTGTTCCTAAATCAAGGCCATGGAAAGAAGATGAGAGCACTTCCTTTTGCCTATTGCAAAGATGACAATAAGTGTCCAAACACCCTTCTGACTGTCTAGTCAGGAGCCAAGGCCAAGTCAAGAGAATGCTAATGGTCACCAGGTACAAGCCAATGTTCTGCAGCCTCGATCCTAATTACTGCTACTGGCCCAGACAACATCAAATATGCTCTCCCAATGAACTGGCATATGATCTGTCCTAATCTCTTTTCTAAAGACAAGCCTTGAAAATGATCTTCAAAAATGATTTTGTCATATAACCCAGGCATTACATTGAGTTCTATTTCCCCTCTCACGCTATCAAACTATTATTCTATCTTCTCCCACCACAGCCCATATCTTTTGGCTAGAAGACCATAAATATCTGTCCATAGCAAATACCTAAAGATCCCACAAAAAATCCAGCCAATCGGCAACAAGAGGAAAAAGTCAGGAGACCTTTATTTATCCTTACGAGCTGCTTCTCCCTAACTTCTTTTAGGCTTTCACCACCCCTGATTCCTGGCCATCCAGACACTGGAAGGACCTCTTCATGCTAAGGAGCAAACTGGGTATCACACTGTACCTCTGAGCAGATGCAGTTGACACAGTAAACCAACCCATAAGGTTCCAGGTAAGGATGCCATCTCTCGCCCACTCTGTACTTCTTGTCTTGAAACACACAGTATGTCTCTGAATCTGTGAGGAAGGAGATGGAGAATATGCCTGTTAGACACCATGGACAAAGTCATAAAATCCAGAGGCAATCGCACTTTCCATCTGTTTTTGTGTTACGTCAAGAGCAGAGGCATAGAGAGTGTTTCCAGAACCCCTCCTATGGGCTCAGTGTTTCACATGCTGCTCTTATTAAATCCTACGATAATCTGGTACGGTTAGGCACCACTGTTAGTCTCATTTCACAGATGAGGGAAATCAAGTCACACAACCAGTAAGTAACTGACAGGAGATTCAAAACCCAGCTTTGCCCATGTGAAGCCAAGATCTGGGTTACTGCTCTGTTACAATGGTAAGATAAGAGGGCATGCTGTGTGTCCTTCTGGAAAAGGCTGTGCTCCCTTGCTGAGGAAAAGCAAGCTCAGGTCTGAAATGCTGATCTAACTTTCTCAGAGCAGCCCGGAGATGGTGTAGGAGTCATGAACTAAGCTTATTGTATTAAGTTCTTATAAATGGCTTTTGCCCATGCATGCTAATATCATCCAATCATGAAGCAAATGTTGGGGCACCCAACTCTTGGTCAGGCCCTCCACTGACTGCTGGGAATAGAATGGTGAGCTAAAAGACCCACAGTCTTTGCTCTCCTTCAACTTACAGATTTTTCTTACTTAAACTACTTTCAATTTACTCAAAAGCAATGCCTCCTGCCCCTTTGATAAGGAGCAAGGTTGATAGGCACAGCTTATCTTGTGCTAAAATTCCTTGAGCACACTATGTTACTTGCATGTCTTTACACGTCTCATTTCTCCATTAAAGTAAAAGTTCCTCAAAATCTCAGCTTATCACTCAGTTCAGCACACCGTGACCAATAAATGTAATCAATTAGCAAATGACTGGTCAATGAATTTCCAAACTATGTGATTTGCCTTCGAATCCCATCCGCATCTCACCTGCTTCCCATCACACAAGGTCTAAGCAAACTAAGACTCATCTTGTAGCAAACGAGTTCATTCTCTCCACTCTCCAGTGCACATTTCTCTGATGACCAAAATTTTAAAATAAAGAAAAGGCAGCTAAGTAAGAAACTGGGAGAAGATGTATTTTTAAAAGATTTTATTTATTTATCTGAGAGAGAGAGAATGAGAGTGGGAGGGGCAGAGGGAGAAGCAGACTCCCCACTAAGGAGGGAGCCTGATGTAGGGCTCGATCCCAGGACTCTGGGATCATGATCCCAGCCAAAGGCTGACACTTAACTGACTGAACCACCCAGGCGCCCCAAGGGAGAAGATATTTCCAACAAATAAAGAATTAATATTGGGAACACTTTCTCATCATTTAAATTAATAAGTAAAGGACCAACCAATCCAGCAGAAAAATGATCTATTCCTCCAGGACATGAATAACAATTTGGGAGAAGAAGAAATGGCAAGCAGGCAATAAACATGAAAAGATGTTCAACCTCACTAGTAATCAGAGATTCAGATTAAAACTGCATTAAGGTCATTGTCTCAAGTCACTTACTGCTTTAAAGACCCTCAATGATTTTTTTTTTCAGCTACCTACAAGATAAATTCCAATTTACTTTTCAAATCTTGATTTCCAACTTCTTCAGAATGATGAGCTGGGAGTCAGAAAATCTGGATTTGAATTCCTTTTTTTTTTTATTGTGTTATGTTAGTCACCATATAGTACATCATTAGTTTTTGACGTAGTGCTCCATGATTCATGGGTTGCATATAATACCCAGTGCTCCATGCAATCTGTGCTCTCCTTAATACCCACTACCAGGCTCACCCCATCCCCCACCACCCTCCCTTCTAAAACCCTTAGTTGGTTTCCCAGTGTCCATGGTCTCTCATGGTTCGTCTCCCACTCTGATGTCTCCCCCTTCATTTTTCCCTTCTCCTAATGTCCTCCATGTTATTCTTTATGTACCACAAATAAGTGAAACTCTAACCAGCTCTAGCTGTGTGACATTGGGCAAGTCATTGAAACTGTCAATCTTAAAAAATAAAATAAAATAAAAATAGGGGTGCAGAGTGGCTCAGTTTGTTAAGAAACCGACTCCTAATTTTGGCTCAGGTCATGATCTCAAGGTCATAGTATCAAGCCCCACATGGAGCTCTGCACTCAGCATGGAGTCTGCTTAAGATTCTCTCTCTCCTTCTCCCTCAGCCTTCCCCCCACTTCAAAAAACCATAATAAAAAAATTAAAACATAAAAAATAAAAATAAAAAAATAAACTGTCAATCTTAACTTTCAATTCCTATGAAATACAGATTATCTATTTCTCAAGGAGAGTTTGGAGGATTAAATTAAATTCTCCGTAAATTATAGAGTACTGCAAAGGGGAACCTAGGTGGTTCAATCATTAAGCATCTGCTTTCAGATTGGGTCATGGGATCGAGCCCCACATCAGGCTCCCTGCTCAGTGGAAAGCCTGTTTCTACCTCTCCCACTGTCCCTGCTTGTGTTCCCTCTCTCTGTGTGTCACTCTTTGTCAACTAACTAAATAAAATCTTTAAAAAAATAAAGTACTGTAAAATGTAGAGCATTATTTTGTATTAATTATTTTCTTTTTAGAAAAGAAATACATATGTAATGTAGAAAACTGGAAAACATTCACAAAGTTCCAAAAAGAACAAAATAAAAATATAAATGTATATATATATATATGAAAATCATTATACACAATTCCAGCAGGAGACAACCACTTGTAATGTACTGGTAACTTACAAATTGCCTGTGGGTTGAAGAAAAAAATCAAAAGGGAAATTAAAAAATAGTTTGATTTAATGAAAATAAAAACACAGCATATCAAAACCATTGGGATTCAGCTAAAGAAGTACATAAAAGGAAATTTTTATTACTAAAGTACCTATGTTAGAAAGGATGGAAAGTCTCAAACCAAGAAACTAGAAAATGTAGAGCAAAATGAACCAAAAGCAAACAGAAGAAAGTAATAATAAAGAAGTCAGTGAAATTGAAGATAGAAAATCAATGGAAAAAAATCAGTGAGACCAAATCTGTTTTCAATAAAAACCAATAAAATTGATTAACTTCTTACAAAAGTAGCAAGGATAAGAAGAGAGAAGATGCAAACTCCCAATATTAGAGACAACAGAGAGCATTTTAAAGAATAACAATAAAGGAATATTATGAATAACTTTATGCCACTTAAGTTAGCAACCTATATGAAACAGATGAATTCTTTGAATGACACAAATTAGCAAAGCTCAATATAGAAGATATAGATAACCTGAATATTCCTATCTACATTTATTTATTTGTTTGTTTGTTTGTTTGTTTGAGAGAGAGAGACCGCACAGAGGGAGGAGCAGAGAGAAAGAATCTAAAGCAGACTCCCTACTGAGTGCATAGCCCAAAATGAGGCTCGATCTCATGACCCGGAGATCATGACCTGAGCTGAAATCAAGGGTTAGAGGCTAAATGACTAAGCCATCCAGATGCCCCTTTTATATCTTTTAAATAACTTGAATTTGTAGTTAAAATTTGGTCACAAAGAAAACTCCAGAGCCAGATGGCTTCACTGGTGAATTCTATCAAATATTCTACCATACATTTCAGAAAAAAAAAAACAAGAGGAGGGATTACTTCCCGACTAAATCATTGATGTAGGCATGACACTGACATGAAAACAAGATAAAAGTTATTACAAAGACAAAAATAGTACTATAGACCAAAACCTCACCTGAATATAGATGCAAACATTCTCGATAAAATTCCAGTTAATTAAACCCAAATATATATATATATATATATATATATATATATATATATATATGATCTGTCCATGTTGATAAAAAAGTTGGGTATTCATCCTTTCTGATGGAGGCATAATACTCCATAGAATATATGGATCACATCTTCTTTATCCATTTGTCCATTGAAGGGCATCTTGGTTCTTTCCACAGTTTGGCAACCATAGCCATTGCTGCTATGAACATTGGGGTACAGATGGCCCTTCTTTTCACTACATCTGTATCTTTGGGGTCAATACCCAGTAGTACAATTGCAGGGTCATAGGGTAGCTCTATTTTAAATTTCTCAAGGACTCTCCCCACTGTTTTCCAAAGTGGCTGTGCCAACTTGCATTCCCACCAACAGTGTAAGAGGGTTCACTGTTGGGAACTGGGGAATATGGAAGGGGAGTTGAATCACGAGAGACTGTGGACTCTGAGGAACTAACTGAGGGTTTTGGAGGGCAGGGGAGTGGAAGGTTGGGTGAGCCTAGTGGTGGGTATTGCGGAGGGCACATACTGTATGGAGCACTGGGTGTGGTGCATAAACAATGAATTCTGGAACACTAAAAAGAAATTTAAAAAATTAAAAAAATTAAAAAGTATGATACTTTATGGGCAAGTGGGATTTATCCTGAAAGCTAAAGGTTAATTCAACATTCACAGTTCAGTCAACTGAACTCATATATCAACAAACTGGATAAGAAAAATCATATAATCATTACAAGAGATGCCAAAAAAGCATCTGACAAAATTCTACATCCATTTGTGACAGAAACTCTCAACAAAGCAGAAAAGGACCTTCCTTAACCTAATAAGGACATTTTTTTAAAAAAGCCCTACAGTTAGCACCATACTTCATGGAAAAAGACAATGCTTTCTCCCTAAGATCAGGAGTTATGGAAGGATATCTTCCACCACTTTGGAGATCCTACTCAGTGAAATTAGGTAAGAAATAGAAGGAAAAGGCATACATACTAGAGAATAAAACACAAAACTGTTATAGATGGTATGACTGTCTACAAAAAAAAAATCCCAAAGAACAGATTTAGAGCTACTATAAATAGTAACAGAATTTAAGCAAGATTACAGATTACAAGGCCAATATAAAAAAGTCTGTCACATTTATATATTCTATAAAGAACAATTACAAATTGAAATTTGAAAAAGTACCATTTGCAATAGCTCCCCCTAAACATAGAAATACCAAAGTATCTAATAAAATGTGTGCCAGGTCCCTAATCAGAAACCTACAAAACAATGATAAAAGAAACAAAAGAAGGCCTTAAAAAATGGAGAGGTATGCCTTGTTTGTGGACTGGAAGTCACAATATTGTGGAAATGTCAATTCCCCCCAAAGTGACATAGATTTAATGAAACCCCAAACCAAATATTATCAGGATATTTTTGTAAAAATTCGTACTCTCATTCAAAATTTATATGGAAAGGTAAAGTAGTAGAATAGCCAAAACAATTCTGACAAAGTAAGATTTGGGAGGATATATATGGTGTGATTTCATGACTTAACGTAAAATTATATTTTTCAAGGCAATATGTTTTTGGCAAATTTTAGACAAATATATCAATAGAATAAAATGATGAGTCAAAAAATAGACCCACACTTAACACAGTCAATTGATTTTCAACAAAGGTGCAAAGACCATTCAATGAAGAAACAATATTCTTTTCAACAAATGCTTCTGGAACATTTGGACAGTCATATACAAAACAAGAACTAAAATAAATCTGTAACTCAGACCATATACAAAAATTAATCCCGGATGGGTCATAGACTTCCATGTAAACTTTAATATCTTTAAACATCTAGAAGAATATGCTGAAGGCTATCTTGGTGTTATTGGGTTAGGCAAAGACTTCTGAGATATGACACCAAAACCATAATCCATAAAAGAAATTTAAAATAGGACCTCGTCAAAATTAAGAACTTCTGCCTTTAAAAGAGTGGTAAGGGATGCTTGGGTGGCTCAATCGGTTAAGCGTCTGACTTTGGCTCAGGTCATGACCTCAGGGTCATGGGATCCAGTGCCATGTAGGCTCCCTGCTCAGCAGGGAATCTGCTTGTCTTTTTCTCTCTGTCCCTCCCCCTGATTGTGCTCTCTCTCTCTCAAATAAAATCTTTTATGGGGCACCTGGGGGGCTCAGTGGGTTAAAGCCTCTGCCTTCGGCTCAGGTCATGATCCCAGGATCCTGGGATCAAGTCCGACATCCAGCTCTGCTCAGCAGGTTGCCTGCTTCCCTCTCTCTCACTGCATGCCTCTCTGCCTACTTGTGATCTGTCTCTCTGTCAAAAACAAATAAAATCTTTAAAAAAAAATCTTTTAAAAAACAGTGTAGAGAACAGAAAGTAAAGCCATGGGATGAGAGAAATTATTTACAAATAATATTTCTGATAAAAGACTTTTATCCAGAATACATAAAGAAATCTCAAAACTTGAAGATAAAGAAGAATCCAATTTTTACAAAATGGGAATATAATTTGAACAGACACTTTACCAAAGAAGATTTACAGGTATCAAACATATAATTAACCAGCAGAAAAACGCAAATTGAAACCATTTTCATGGTTTCATCATGAAGCCATCACAATGGCTAAACTCAAGAAAACCTAACCATAATAAGTGCTGGTGAGGATGTGAAGCAACTGGAATTCCCCTTTGGTGGAAACGCAAAAGAGTACAGCCATGCTGGAAACAAGTTGACAGTTTCTTATAAAGTTACGCAGAATACTTACTATACAGCCCAACAGTCCACTCCTAGGTGTTTTTCCCAAGTGAAATGAGAACCTACACGCAGTTCACGAGAACTCTGGCCCTTTCATCTGCTGATGCAGGTTTAATAAAGTTGTTGGTGAAATATTATTGATCAAATGTCATTACCCTGCATGTAAATTGTCCCCAAACCCTGCTAACATCTACATCAATAAAATGTTCATCATAACTGAATAAAAAAACATATTCACACAAAACCCCGTTCCTACATGTTTAGAATGGCTCTTTTCATGGTCCCCCAAACCTAAAACCACCTCAAATGTCCTCCAACTGATGAATTTATAAATATCCACACAATGGAATATTAGCAATAAAAAGAAATGAACATAGATGAATCTCAAAGGCATTATGCCAGACTCAAAGTCCCATATGGTATAATTCCACTTCTTTTCATTCTGGAAAAGGCAAAACTATAGGGACAGAAAAAAGATCCATAGTTACCAAGGACTAGGGTGGGGGAAGAATTTTAACTGCAAAGGGACACAGAGGACATCTGTTGGGTGATGCAGTCATTTTTCTATCTTGATTACAGTGGTGCTTACATGGCAGAATGCTTGTGTCAAAACTCACAAAACTGTACCCTACAGAAAGGGTGAGTTTTGTTGCATGTAAACTATACCTTAATAAAACAATTTAAAAAATAGAGAAAAGAAAAATCACATATAATTCCCCTACCAGAAGATAACCACTTTTTTTTAATTTTTTTATTTTTTATAAACATATATTTTTATCCCCAGGGGTACAGGTCTGTGAATCGCCAGGTTTACACACTTCACAGCACTCACCAAAGCACATACCCTCCCCAATATCCATAACCTCACCTCCCTTCTCCCAACCCCCCTCCCCCCAGCAACCCTCAGTTTGTTTCCAGAAAGGTCATGCCCATTTTTTTTCCTTTTTCAAATTAACAGACTTTGTTTCTTATAGCTGTTTGAGGTTTATCAAAACACTGAGCAGGAAGGAAGTACAGGGTTCCCATATATCCTCTCTTGACCCCACCCACAAATATCTTGTTATTGACATCTTCAGTTAACTGTGGTACATTTGTTACAATTAATGGACCGCTAGTGAGATATTAACATTAACTAAAGCACATCAACATGTACTTTGTTTTGCACCTTGTTATGTGTTATGACAAATGTATAATAATACATATCCACAAAGGAATAATTTCAGCACCCTAAATATCCCCTGTATTTTGCTTTCTCATCTCCTCCCTCTTCTGCCCCCCGTCCTGAAAAATCACCAATTCTTTTTTTTTTTTTTTTACTGTCTTTATAGTTTTGTCTTTTCAAGATGTCATATAGTTAGAATCATAGGGTGTGACGTCTCTTTAAACTTGCTTCTTTCACTTAGAACTATGCATTTAAAGTTCCTCCCTATCTTTTCATTCCTTGACAGCTCATTTATTCTGTCACTGACCAATATTCTGTTATATGAACGTACAGCTCATTTATCAATTCACCTATTGGAGGACATCTTGGTGACTTCCCATTATTGGAAATGGTGAATAAATCTGCTATAAATGCTTCTGTGCAAGTTTCATGTGGACATGTTTTCAACTCACTTAGATAACGCCTAGGAGTATGGCTGCTGGATCACATAGTATGGCAATGTTTAGCTTTGTAGGAAACTGCCCAATGGTCTCCCAACATGACTATACCATTTTACATTCCCACCAGCAGCAAAAGATAGTTCCTGTTGTTCCACACCTTCACCAGGATTTGGTGTCCTCTGTATGTCTGGGATCAGCCATTCTAATAGGTGGGTTGATTTAATTGGTAATTTCCTAATGACATACCATGTGGAGCATCTATTCACGCACTTATTTGCCACCTGTATGTCTTCTTTGGTGAGGTGTCTGGTTAACTCTTGGCCTATCTGTTAATTGCGTAGGTCATTTCCTTTTCTTTCTTGTGTGAGATTTAAAGAGTTCTTTGTATATTTTGGATACAAGTCCTCTATCAGATACGTGTTTTGCAAATATTTCCCCTCAGTCTGCGGCTTGTCATTTCAAGCCCTCAACAGTGTCTCTTGCAGAGCAGAAGTTTTTACTTCTAATGAAGTCCGATTTATCAATTTTTTCTTTCATGGAGTATGTTTTTTCTGTTGTATCTAAAAGCTCACTACCAAACCTGAGGTCACCTAGATTTTCTCCTATGTTATCTTTTAGAAGTTTTATACTTAATGTATTTTATATTTAGACCTTTGATCCATTTCAAGTTATTTTTGTGAAAGGTTTAAGGTCAGTGTCTACATTCCTTTTTTTTTTTTTTTTTTTGCATGTGGATGTCTTGTTGTCCTGACACAATTTGTTGAAAAGATTGTCCTTTTTCCAATGAAATGTCACTGCTCCTTTCATCAGAGATCGGTTTGCTATGCTTGTGTGGGTCTTTTTCTGGGCTCTCTATTATGTTCCATTGATCTATTTGTCTCTTCTTTCAACAACATGATGCTGTCATAATTATTGTAGATTTATAGCAAGTCTCAAATTTGGGTAGTGGCAGTCCTCCAACTTTATTGTTCTTCAGTGTTGTGTTAGAAATTCCGGGTCTTTTGCCTTTTCAAGGAAAATTTAGAGTCACTTTATTTCCACGGAGTAAGTTGCTGGGATTTTGATTGGTATTATACTGAATCTATGGATCAAGTTGGACATACTGGTATCTTGATAATATTGGGTCTTCTTATCCATGAGCATGGAATATCTTTCCATTTATTTGATTCCTTTCCTGAGAATTTTGAAGTTTTCCTTAGAGAGATCTTGTACACATTTTGCCAAATTTATACCTAAGTACTTTCATTTCTTGGTATTAATGTAAATGGCACTGTGTTTTTTAATTACAAATTCCAATTGTTCATTGTTGGTATAAAAGAAAGCAATTGATTTTTATATATTAACCTTGTGTCCTTCAACCTTGCTATAATCGCTTATTAATTTGGGGAGGGGTTTTTAAAATTGATTCTTTAGGACTTTTTACACAGGTAATCATGTCATCTGTAAACAAAGGTAGTTTTATTTCTTCCTTTCAAACATTTACACCCTTTGTTTCCATTTCCCATTTTAATGCATTAGCTATGACTGCAAGTACAATGTTTAATTAGAGTGGTCAAAGGAGACATCATTGCCTTGTTCCTGATCTTAGGGGGAAAACACCTAGTTTCTCTCCATTGAGTGTGGTGTTAACTATAGTTTTTTTTTGTAGATATTCTTTATGAAGTTGATGAAATTCCCCTCTATTCCTAGTTTGCTGGATGGTGGTGGATTTTGTCAAATGTTTCTATGCATCTAGTGCTATAATCATGTGATTTTTCTTCTTTAGCCTGTTGGTGTGATGGATTACATTAATTGATTTTTTAAAAATATTTTATTTATTCATTTGACAGACAGAGATCACAAGCAGGCAGAGAGGCAGGCAGAGGGAGAGAGAGAGGGAAGCAGGCTCCCCGGTGAGCAGAGAGCCCGATGCGGGGCTCAATCCCAGGACCCTGGGATCATGACCTGAGCCGAAGGCAGAGGCTTTAACCAACTGAGCCACCCAGGCGCCCCACATTAATTGATTTTTGAATGCTGGAACAGACTTGCATGCCTGGAATAAATTCTGCATCTTGTGGATTTTTCATACATTGTTGAATTTTACTTGCTAACATTTTGCAGAGGATTTTTGCATAAGAGATATTGATCTGTAGTTTTCCTTTCTTGTAACCTCTCTTCCTGGTTTTGATATCAGGGTAATGTTGGTTAGGTAGTATTCTTTCTGCTTCTATCTTCTTTTTTTTTTTAAGATTTTATTTATTTATTTGACAGAGAGAGATCACAAGCAGGCAGAGAGGGAGGCAGAGAGAGAGAGGGAAGCAGGCTCCTCGCTGAGCAGAGAGCCTGATGTGGGGCTCGATCCCAGGACCCTGAGATCATGACCTGAGCTGAAGGCAGAGGCTTTAACCCACTGAGCCACCCAGGCGCCCCTGCTTCTATCTTCTAAAACAGACTGACGAGTGTCAGTATTACTTCTTCCTTAAATGTTTGGTCAAGTTCCCCAGTTTATCATCTCGGCCTGGTACTTTCTGTTTTGGAAGATTATGAATTATTGATTCAATTTCTTTAATAGATATAAGCTATTCAGACTATTCCTCCTTTAGTGAGTTTCATTGAACTGTATCTTCTAAGGTATTGGTCCACCGTTTCTAAGTCATCAAATTTGCGGACACAAAGTTGTTCATTATATTCCTTTATTATCCTTTTGATATCAATGCATCAATAGTGATGATGGCCTTTCTTCCATTTCTGATGTAGTAGTTTGTCTCTTCTCCCTTTTTTCTTAATTAACCTGGTTAGAGGTTTGTTTTATGGGTCTCTTCAAAGAACCAGTTTTGGTGTCATTTATTTTTCTCTATTATTTCCCTGGTTTCACTTTCATTGATTTCTGCTTTAATTTTAAAAAATTTATTTTCTTTTGATTACTTTGGATTTGATTTGCTCCTATTTTTCTGATTTCCTTTTTTTAATATTATTTATTTGACAGAGAGAGAGAGGGAACACAAGCAGGGGGAGCAGTGAGGAAGAAGGAGAAGCAAGCTTTCTGCTGAGCAGGGAGCCAGATGCAGGGCTCCAACCCAGGGCCGTGGAATCATGACCTGAACCGAAAGCAGACCCTTAACCAACTGAGCCGCCCAGGTGCCCCTATTTTTCTAGTTTCTTTTTTTTTTTTTTTTAAGATTTTATTTATTTATTTGACAGATGGAGATCACAAGTAGGCAGAAAAGCAGGCAAAGAGAAAGGCGGAAGCAGGCTCTCTGCTGAGCAGAGAGCCCAATGTGGGGCTCGATCCCAGGACCCTGACATCATGACCAGAGCCGAAGGCAGAAGCTTTAACCCACTGAGCCACCCAGGCGCCCCTATTTTTCTAGTTTCTTAAGGTGAAAGTCAAATTATTGCCATTAGATCTTTCTTTTTCTAATATACTGATACTATACTATATATTTCCCCTAAGCACTGCTTTTGCTGCACCCTGTGAATTTTGATAAGTTCTATCTTGACTTTCATATAATTCAAAATATTTTAAAATTTCTCTTATTTCTTGGACTCATATGTTATTTTTTAAAGATTTTATTTATTTATCTACTTGAGAGAGAAAGAGTACACACGCAGAGAGGAGCAGAGGGTGAGGGAATGGCGGAGAGAGAATCTGAAGTAGACTGCTTTGAACACAGAGCCTGACACGGGGCTCAATCCCATGACCAGGAAATCATGACCTGGACCAAACCCAAGAGTCAGAAGCTCGACTGACTGAGCCACCCAGGCACCCTGATCCATGTGCTTTTTCAAACTGTATTATTTAATCTTTAAATATTTGGGGATTTTACAGCTATCTTTCTGTTATTGAATTCTAGTTTCATTCCAGTGTGAACTAAGAGGATATTTTGCATAATGTTTATTACTTTTAATTTTGTAAGGTGTGTTTTATGACCCATGAATGTGGTCCATCTTGGTAGATGGTTCATGTGAGCTTGAGAAGAATGTGTATTCTACTGTTGTTGGATAAAATATTCTATAGAAGTCAATGAGATTTGGTTGATGGATGGTGCTGTTCAGTTTAATTACATCCTTACTGATTTTCTGTCTTCAGGACCTGTTAATTATTAATAGAGAGGTATAAAAGTTCCAACTATAATAGTAGATTTGTCTGTTTCTCCTTGTAGCTCTAATAGTTTTTGCCTCACATACTTTGGGATACCCTGTTGGATGCATACACATGTTTCCTTGCTCTGAAAGTCTGCTTTGTCTGAAATTAATCTAGCTACTCCCACTTACTTTTGATTAGTGTCAGCATGCTATAACTTTCTCTGTCCCTTTACTTCTAATCTATATGGACTTTTGTATTCTTTTAAATGACTTTATTTATTTATTTATTTGACACAGAGAGACACACAGCGAGGGAGGGAACACAAACAGGGAGAGTGGGAGAGGGAAAAGCAGGTTTCCTGCCAAGCAGGAAGCCAGATGCGGGGTTTGATCCCAGGACACTGGGATCATGACCAAGCCAAAAGCAGATGCTTAATGACTGAGCCACCCAGGCACCCCTCTGTTATGGTGTTTCTGACTTCTCACATTTCCTTTTGTTCCTTTCTTAAGAGTTTCCATCTCCTGTTCCATCTAATTTTGAATATTATCCACTTTCCCTAGTAAAGTCCTAATCAGACTACTCACTGTTATTCCAAATTCCCAGTCCGATAATTCCAAAATATTTTCTATAACTGAATCTGGTTGATGCTTGATTTGTGTCTTCAGACTCTGTTTTTTTGCCTTTCAGCCTACCTTTTATTTTTTGTTGAATGTTGGACATGAGGCACTGGATAAAAGAAACTAAGGTAAATAAGCTTTTAGCATGAGGTTTTATGTTAACCTACCTGGAATTTAGGCTACTTGTACTCTTTGCCGTAGCTGTGATGTCAGAGCTAAAATTTGCTCTAATGTCCTTGTTTATTTCCCTGCCTATTGTTCTGGGCTTCCCTAGATTTAATAGTGTCTGAGGTGTGTAGTTTTCTCACCTGTAATCTCCTGTTATTACACAAGGGCCCTATCGATGTCGTAGTAAATCATGGCAGGGGTTGGAGGGAGAAGCATTCTATAAATCATGCGATTAGTTCTCAGTCTTTTAGTGAGTCTTTGCCTCTGAGCTGTGACCTTCAAACGTGCTAATTGCATCTGCTCTCCTCCACCTGTATAGATAAGACAAGAAGGCTAGTGGAGTTGGGTATTTCCCTTCTTTCCAGTTCATTAGACTCTGATAAAATGCAAATCAGGGAGGCTCTGGTAAAATCATCTTCCTTGAGGGGGGCCTTAATTTAGGAGAACAAAGAGCTTTGGGCTTATTTCAGGATACTTTCCCCCTCCTATGCCTGGAGCCGGAAGAAATTTCTCTCCAATCTTCATCCTGAGAACCTCATAAAACTCACACAAAAAAAGTTCTCTCTCAAGCTAGACATACTCCTTGTCCAGCAATACCCTTGTTCCTACCAGGACTCAGAAGTGGTGATTATATTCACCAAGCTTTCCAGATTTCAGAGCAAAGAATATAAGGCAGTTTGCCCTGTGACCTCAATTTTCTAACTGATTGAAGAGGAGTTGATCCTTCAGCTTTTTTGTGTGTGACAACGGGAGTGACACCTTCTAAGCTCTTTACATGTCAGACCAGAAACCAGAAACTCTTTCCAGTTTTTTTCTGTGCATTGTATGTATAAAAGTTTTATCACAAAATTAACAACATATAGGTCATATGTTTTATAAACTATATTCTAAACTTAACATATCATGGATGTTTTTGTGCCATTAAATATTCCCTTATACTCCATGCTTAGTGTCGTGATTCTAAACCAACGCTGTGGAACCATAATTCATTAACCAATCACCCATTTGGGGGGTATTAGGATTTTGCATTTCCTTTTCTTAAAACAAATTCCATGATAAATACCTGTTAAATAAATTTTTATATGCAACAGGGGTTATTTTCTTAATATAAATTCTTAGAAGTAGATTGATTAGTCAAAGGTTTTGAATGCATTCAAATTCTTGACCTGTACTGTCAAACAGCCTTCCAGAAAAGCTATACTAATTTACCTTCCCATTTGCAGTAGGTGAGAATGCCCAACACTGGATAATTCAATTGTATAAAACTTTGCCAATTTGGACACTCGGGATGCTTCCATAATGTGGCTACTGTAAGTAACTCTGAAATAAACTAATGGGTGCATGTATCCCTATGAATTAGTGTTGTTATACTATTTGGGTAAATACCCAGTAGTGTGATTACCAGATGGTAGGGTAGTTCTATTTTTAACTTTTTGAGGAATCTCCATATTGTTTTCCACAGTGGCTGCACGAGTTTGCATTCCCAACAACAACACATGAGGGTTCTTTTTTTCCACATCCTTGCCAAGAGTTGTTTCTTGTGTTTTTGATTTTTGCCATTCTGACAAGTATGAGGTGCCATTGTAGTTCTGATTTGTATTTTCCTGATGCCAAGTGATGCTGAGCATTATTTCATGTGTCTGTTGGCCATGTGGATGTCTTCTCTGGAGAAATGTCTGTTCATGTCTTCTGCCCACTTTTTAATTAAATTATTTGTTTTTCGGGTATTCAGTTGTATCAGTTCTTTATATATTTTGAAAACGAAACCTTTATCAGATATGTCATTTGCAAATGTCTTCCCCCATTCAGTAGGTTGTCTTTAGTTTTGCTGATTGTTTCCTTCACTGTGCAGAAGATTTTTATTTGGTGTAGGTCCAAGAATTTGGATTTATTTTCAGCCATAACGAAGAATGAAATTTTGCCATTTACAACAACATGTATGGAGCTAGAAAGTGTAATGCTAAGCAAAATAAGTCAATCAGAGAAAGACAATTACCATGTGATTTCACTAATACCTGAAATTTAAGAAACAAAACAATGAGAAAAGGGGGAAAAAAGAGAGAGTGAGTCACACCAAGAAACACTGTTACTATAGAGAAGAAACTGATGGTCACCAGAGGGGAATGGGTGAAATGGGCGAAGGGGATTAAACGTATCATGATGAGCACTGAGTAATGTACAGAATTGTTGAATCACTATATTACATACCTGAAACTAATACTGTACGTAACTATATTGGAATTATAAATAAAAATTTAATAAAAAAATAAAATAAAACTGCCAATTTGTTAGTGGAAAACAGAACCAGTCTTTTTCTTTATCAGGAAGGTTGAATATATATTCAATTTTAATAAGTATTTTTATTTCCCCACTTGTGATATTCCTATTTTTGATATCATTGTTGTATTAATCTATACTTCTAAGCTCAGAGTAGGTGCTCAAAATCATGTGTTAGCTGAAAGAATTCAGAAAATCAAAATTACTTTCCAGGCAGAACTTGTGTGCTTCTCAGCCAAGTCTTAGAAATACAATTTTCTTGGTATAGACACCAATTAAGACTCTTGATCCACAATAGTCTAGAAGGGAGTAGGAAATATTTTAAATATTTTAACAATCCCAGGATCTTTAACCAATAAGGAATGATCCTAAACTTCCCAAAACAAACATTTAAATGAGGCACCTTTTGTTACTTTCAAAAGGGGAGTGAGTGACTGTTTTTCTACAGTAACTTTATAATCTCACTCTCAAATACCTAGGTGATTTGCATTTCACATATATGACTTATCTAGACACTTCAGAAAGAATCTGGGTATATACTTAGAAGCAAATCCATGAAGGGGGCTATTCAAGTGTCATTATTAGGCTAACATAAATAATTCTACTCGTCTAAGTCTGCAGCCACTAAGACATAAATGTAGCTAAGCTAAAAGTTAGTTTGCTGATTTAAATCCACATTAAAAAAATGGAACCTTGTGTATTATGCATTTGACTACAGATTACTGTACTTGCTTGAATTAGCTCCCTCAGACTTTGACATTAAATCTACTTACTTAAAATATGAAGTTGGATGAGCTTTCACTATCAGCTCTGCCGTATGCATGGTCAGGTGATTTACTTCTTACCAGATTAAAAAAAAAATGTGATAAGTCCAAGATTAAGACCCCTGAAAGACTAAGGAACCACGAAAATAAGACAAGCTGTCAAAGTGTAGGTTTCAAATGCCTTTACATATTTTTTAAACTCACATCCAAATTACTAAAAGGTTTTAACTTGCAAGAAAAGAAACAATATACATTTATGCCACAAGGAGGGTATCATTTACATATTGATATTAAGGAAACTGCCCCCTCATTTCTGAAATAACTTTAAGGTAGGTTATTTCACAGGCACTATTATTAAATGGGTCTTTTCGATACAACTGAGCACCCCGTATTCATGAAATCCACACATCTACCAAAAATAACTTGTTTCAGTCAATAAATTCCATTTCCCCCAAAGTCAGTCTCTAAGAGTGTTGTTGGACAGCATATGAAAACTAAACAATCTGAATTTTCCTGCTCTAAATGTGGCTGAAAGTTTAACATAGCTGGTAAACGTAGAAAGCGACTAGGGCCTAAACAACAGCCAGAGGAGAATGGTCATAGCATTCGCAACAATAACAAAACAACCACTAGTATTTGCCAGGCTAGGTTCTAAGGTTTCACATACACGAATTTACTAAATGCCCACAACAGCCACATAAGGTAGGTTCTATTATTAGTCCCATTTTACAGATAAGGAATCTGAGGTAAAGGAAGATTTGGTACCACACCCAAGTTGATGTGACTGGTCAGGCTATAGAGCTGGGATTCAAACCTAAGTACCCTGACTTCAGACCCAAGGGCTGTAACCACTAGAGGATTCTAGCTTTTCCAGCTACACAGTTGCAAGGTACACGTCACCCACTTGAAGAAACTGGAAAAGAAAAGGCTTCCGCACATTCTTGCCTATTTCTCAAGTTACTCTTCCATAAGACCTTTGAAACAGCTTTGATCACCTTCAAAAGAATCAGGTGTTGTCCACAATAAAGTCAAGTCATAACCTAACAGACTGTATAAAATGGTACATCTGGGAAGCTTCGTTCTGCATTTTTTGTACCTATCACTATGATAAAGGCACAAAGTATAAAATAATATCTACCCTTGTTTTGTTTTTTAGCACATAAGAGTGAAATCACATGATGTTTGTCTTTCTCTGTCTGACTTATTTCACTTAGTATAATATCCTCTAATTCCATCCACGTTGTTGCAAATGGCAAGATCTCATTCCTTTTTATGGATGAGTAATATTCCACTGTGTATGCTTGTGCATGCAAGCGTGTGTGTGTGTGCGTGTGTGTGCGTGCGTGTGTGTATCCCACATCTTCTTTATCTATACATCTACACTTGGGTTGCTTCCATATCTTGACAATTGTAAATAATGCTGCAATAAACATAAGCATACATATATCTTTTTGAGTTAATGTTATCATTTTCTTTGGATAAATATCCAGTAGCGAAATTACTGAATCATAGGGTAATTCTATTTTTAATTTTTTGAGGAAAATTCATAATTTTTTTGACAGTGGTTATTAAATAAATATGTTATACAACAGAAACAAAACATTGTATGTTAATTATTCTTCAATAATTTTTAAATGGGGATGCCTGGGATGCTCAGTAGGTTAAACGTCTGCCTTCAGCTCAAGTCATGATCCCAGGGTCCTGAGATTGAGTCCTGAATCAGGCTCAGCAGGGAGCCTGCATCTCCCCCTGCCTGTCTCTCTCTCTCTCTATCTCTATCTCTCTCTTCCTCTCTGACAAACAGATAAATAAAAATCTTTATAATATAATTTTTAAAATGTGTTTACAAGACAAAAAAAAAAAAAATAGTACCCATGCTGTCAAGGGGTTTAAAATCTAATTGCGAAGCTAGATTAGCCAAGCTGGAAGTTCTTTTTCATTCTCTCTAAACTTAATAATACTCACACAGCATTTCTTCTATATTATGGTACCAGAGTCTGGCAAACTATGCTTCTTGATGAAAATCTTACTCAAACACTAACTTCTGATGCAAACTGCAAACATAATAGTGTATCATCATCTCAACAATATAGGATTTGGCCAATTATGCCCCAGATAGAAATCCACAAACCCCTGGAACTGGAGGCAGACATGGAATGGAACAGTAATGCCACTAGAGTTACTAAACAATTACTGACTCTAATTTTTTTCAAGCACATAACAAAAGTAAACACTATAAACCTTAAGACTCGTTTTACCATGGGAGTCTGGGATTAACACAATTACCACTGATGGCTCGATGAGTACACTGAACAATAATCAGTTTTAAGAAACTATGGCAAAGTCAATTTTAGCACATGCTTAGAAGTCTTAACTTTTACAAAGTTTTTGGCATTAACCCAAGGGAGAATTTAATGAGTTGCACAGCATAATCAACCACACCTAAAGCCCAGTATATCATCTTGGACAAGAAGCATATGTGAGCTGATTTTATTAAAACAACGATGACTCGCCAACTTTTAGAAGATATAGGCAAGAAAAAGTAAGCTTATCACTTGCCAGTAGCTGACAGATACCAGCTGGAGAATGCATGGCTTACCACTAACTAATGCTATCTGTGAGCAGAACTTGCTCCCAAAGTAACTGCAACTGACATTTGAGATGGACATTCAACCTGCATTGTCATAGCTAATTTTCAAATGGTGCATCTGGCCCTAATTAAAAGTGGCGATCCCTGCTACTTTAGGGGCCCCTGTTAACAAAAATAATGATAATTAAAAGTAAACAACGGGAGCACCTGGGTGACTCAGTCCTTAAGTGTCTGCCTTCAGCTCAGGTCAGGATCCCAGTGTCCTGGGATCGAGCCCCGAATCAGGCTCCCTGCTCAGAGGGAAACCTGCTTCTCCTTCTCCCACTCTCCCTGCATTTGTTCCCTCTCTTGTTGTGCCACTCTCTGTCAAATAAATAAATAAAATCTTTTAAAAAAGATAAAAGTAAAGTAAACAACAGAGATATGTGACTATGCCATTGATGTTTTGCCCAATCATTACCATCTAGCACCCAGGACTGGGTCAAAAGGTCAATAACTTAATCGTCAGTCTAAAAGCAAGAAAACATTCTTAGGAACTGTTTTTGATAAGAGCTATTACTGTAGACACATCATCCTGCAAGTATTACAATAATATTTATTTTATTATAACACATACAGTCAGTGAAAAGAGCAATGAATCTTTTCTGTTCATTATATGAGTGGACAAATCAAGTACACAAGTTCCTTTTTTTAATTATTTTTTAAAAGGCTACTTTAGACTATAATAAAGCAGAGGGGGAAAAAAAAAGCATAAATACTTCAGTCGTTTATCAAACTTGAAGCCAAGTGCAGAAAGGGCAAAACAAGATATAGTAGTTACACATGAAAAAGTGTCCTATTTCTCTGGCAATTGAAGTCTCTATCAGATTTCCTCCGGGCTTTAAGACTTCACTTCCAGGTTATGGAATCCAGGAAAAAGCCAAAGTCTCCATCTCGCATATTCAGCTTATTACTGTGCATCTGGGGTTAGTTACCTTATTCCTACTTAGATCATTTGCCCCAAATTAACTCAAATTCATATATATTGAGCAGCCTCTACCATCATGGCCTTTTCACTACCTGAGCCTTGGTGGCTATTTCAATTTTCTACTAGCAGGTGGGCAAACTCAATGAGAAGAAAAGAGTCCACATTTCAAAGCATTTTGACAGCGAGTAAGGCCACACCACTGACTCGGATAAGAACTGGAGAAATCTCAATTTATTGTGCTTTTCTAGCCCCCCACTAGCACAGGTAACTGGTAGTTGGTGGTATTCTCCTCAGTCTTTACTATGAGGCCACATGGAGATCCTGTCACAGAAAGGCTGCTTGGCTGGTAAGACCTGACCTGAGTATTTTTCTGGCTAAAATCATCTCTTGTCATCTGGCACAGGACTTTGGGTAAAAATCAAAGCTTTTGTTTGAACAAACAAGTTGTTCTTCCTATCAGCACCTCGGCAGCACAAGTCTCTGCTAAAGGAGTTTTGCTTTCCATTTGGTCAAGAGCTCAAGATGTGGGGCGCCTGGGTGGCTCAGTGGGTTAAGCCTCTGCCTTTGGCTCAGGTCATGATCTCAGAGTCCTGGGTTCAAGCCCCACACTGGGCTCTCTGCTCAGCGGGGAGCCTGTTTCCCCCTCTCTCTCTGCCTGCCTCTCTGCCTGCTTGTGATCTCTGTCTGTCAAATAAATAAATAAAATCTTTTAAAAAAAGAGCTCAAGATGTGCTCTTGAGCTTTTTTCACAGTGAGATCACCTTTGCATGCCCTGCGACAGATATATATATATATATATATAAAAAATCCAGCTTTCGCTTCAAACAACATGGGATCTATCACCATTGCAGGTGCATTTTTAAGAATCTATTGTGAACTGACATAATAAACTAAACTGGTTATGAGGCAGGGCTTCATTTTTGTGAAATAATGTATATGTATGATACTACATATTCATAGCCGAGCATGGGGAAAAAAAAAAAAAAAAGCACTAGGGAGCAAGAGCAGGAGGAAGGGCAGAGCTAGAGAGACAGAGACAGAGAGAGAGAGAAGCATGTCCCCGCTGAGCAGGGAGCCGGATGCGGGACTCAATCCCAGGACCCTGGGATCATGACCTGAGCGGAAGGCAGATGCTTAACCCACTGAGCCACCCAGGTGTCCCCATTTTCTTTATATTTTATGTGTCTTCTGAATGTTTAAATGAGCATCTATTTTATTTTATTATTATTTTTTGGAGGCACCTTAGCGTTTTATTTTGGCATCTATTTTAAAATCAGAAAAAAACCATGTTGATGTAAATTAGATTATACTGACGATCTAATCTACGTGTAGACCATTCGAAGTCAAAAGGAACTAGACCACACTGCCTTCACACTTACAGAAAGACTTTTATTGAGTTACACTTTATTACTTGCCCTCTTCTTTTACAGAGTCAATAAAGAAAGGCTATTCTTCTTTCTTCTCTGAAACCCAGGTTACAGATGGTATCCTTGTATGCCACCCAAATGTGCCTTATTCAAGCATCCCATGATCAATACTGACCAAATGGGCGGGAGGTAAGAATGATATCTGTAAACGAAACTGGAATTTTCTCTTGCCAGCCACTCCAGACTCCCTCTTTTTATTTTTTCAGAAGCACAAGCCAAATTCGGAGGGGGAATGCTGCAGTGCACCAAAGCAGGTATTCAAAACATCTCTGCTTTCTACTTTCTTCAGAGGTGCTCTATTTCATTTCATCTTTAAAAATGTTAGCTTGCGGGCGCCTGGGTGGCTCAGTGGGTTAAGCCGCTGCCTTCAGCTGAGGTCATGATCTGAGGTCCTGGGATCGAGTCCCGCATCGGGCTCTCTGCTCAGCAGGGAGCCTGCTTTCCTCTCTCTCTCTGCCTGCCTCTCTGACTACTTGTGATTTCTCTCTGTCAAATAAATAAATAAAATCTTAAAAAAAATATTAGCTTGCAGCTATTCTTTCATATATAGCCTGTACCTAATCTTTTTTTAGAAGAAGCCAGGCTATAAATCTTAAAGGAATAACACTCTTTTCAATGACCTTGGGACAGTGATAAAAGTCCAGGTGTGCTTCAAGGTCCCCAAGCCAGAACCTCATTTTCCCTCGTCCCACCTCCTCAGTGCCTACTCTGGCATCCTTTACTTTGCCGTCCAGTGAGCAAGAATTCTCAGCTTACATAGAGAGAATCCTTCATTCAGAGAGCATGAATGACTCAACCGATACCACATAGCAAGCAACAGAACTGACCAGAAACCAGGTCTCCTGCCTTAAAGCACAGTACTCTTTCCATTAGACTCTGAGGACATTCCAATCCTACTGAGAAGTCAGGGAAATCTAAGAAGCATGGACACAGAGGCACATATTTTTAACCTTCCTCACAAATTTCCTTTGGCTTAGCTTCTTCAGGTTCCTGAATAACGTTCATGCTAGTCCCTTTTAACTCCCCAGTAGTATACCGCCTCTCCTAGGAATTCTGGTTACAAAGTTCTTTATTCATTCACTTGGATCACCCCTTATGTGGTAAGTGGCTGCCCTAAGCAAAGGAATGGGCTTAGGGCCCATTCAAGAGCATGAACTTGCTTCCCTTAGAGAACTGCTAGAAGCAAACTAGTGTCATGAACAGAACACTGAATTTGAGGACCTGGGGTTTGGATCTAAGCTGACTCCAGAGCCTCCACTCCCAACCCCACATAAAAAAAAAAATCATTAAGATTGACTTTGTGGGGCACCTGGGTGGCTAGTGGGTTAAATGTCTGCTTTAGCTCAGGTCATGATCTCAGGGTCCTGGGATTGAGTCCTGTATCAGGTTCCCCATTCAGCAGAGAGCCTGCTTCTCCCTCTCCCTCTGCTTCTCTCCCCGCTCATACTCTCTCTCAAATAAATAAAATCTTTTTTAAAAAAGAAGAATGTACTTTACAAAACATAAAGGTGTCCAAAGTTGAGGTGTTCTCCCTTTCATCTACTTCCACCTACAAGAGCCTCTAAGACGTAAAGCAATCTATTCTTTTGCTTGCAATTCTTTCTGCCATCCAATAATCACCTCAAATGTCCAAGCAAGAAGCTAGAAGAGGAAAACTCAAGCCTGTCTGGTTTGTTTGCGTGACAGAAGCTCAGTGTAGGCTCCGTAACAGGTTTGTTTTCAGCCAGATACTGGAAGCTTTTCTCCTGAGAAAAAATAAGTGAAAAAATAAGATTCTAGTCTCCTGGAAGATCCAGCTAACACGTTGTCCAGCAGGAACAGATTCCACGAAATACACGGACAATCCCTCTCCCCAGAACCTTTTCCAGACCTGGCCCAGCCTGGTCCTTTGGAAATACATAACTGAATATTCCTCACAACTCACTTGTTCCACCTCACTTTAATCCATCATTCATTAACCACGTTAGAACTGCCAAAAGAGGCAAACTCTTCAGTGTGCCTGTCCCATATTTGCATGAATTATCATGCACTGAATGTTACGCTCCTTTGAACTTCAAAAGAGCTTCCTGGCCTCTTTGACTACAACTTCAACAACAAAGCATAATGGAGTTCCTGAAAGAATCCCCCTCCTCCCCAACCCCCCAGCCACCTCCGCTTCGGACTTCAAACCTTGTTGCTTCTGGACAGTAACAGACTTTTCTATAAGCCACACATGGCTCTGTCATCCATTGCAATGCGCCATCAGGACTCCCTAGGTTCCAGAAGCCCACTTGTCTCCTGGGAGAGCAACATAACTAACAGCTAACTGGCTACTAGCAAGTGGCAGCCCTTCCTTTCCTTGTGAAAACAGCCTTCTGCAAATATGGCCTTTTCTCCAGACCTCTGCATATACCACACCATCTGAGTGAGCCTCTTTGACCAAATGGCATGCCCACCTCCTTCTACCCTGACGCCCAAGACAGGAGAGCGAACAGACTGCAGTGTGTGCATTGATAGAGGAGCTTCTACTGAAATCAACCCATAAAGGGTCAAACCCTTGTGTAAAATGGCATCAGACAGCAAGGAGAGACATGACAGTGTATTACCTTTACACTTCTAGGTTTCCCGGAGTTTTCCCAGATTTTTATCCCCGTCATAAAAGTCATACTTGCCAAATGTGGAAACTCCAGAATAAACAAGCACAGAGATGAGCAAAAAGAAGTCATGAGCCTATCATCCACAGATTAAAAAAAAAAATTAGCTCCCCAATGAACACTATTCATGACTATAAATTTTAGATGGAATAGAGAACTCTGGGTAAAACCCCACATTATGGAAGCAGTAGAAAAAAATATTACAGAGTGAGCGGTAAGGACCTCCCTGGGAAGAAGAAATTTCGGAGCCATAAGGGAAATAAATAACTGATCTGACGACACCAACACTTAAAACCTCCCCATGGGCAAATCCATCTTAAAGTTTAAAGCAAAGCACAGATGGGAAAAATAGTATTTTAAATACAAAAGGTCACTAACAAGTTTCGATATAACAAAATGTTCATAAGTAAGTTCTTACCGACCACAAAGGCAAGCAACCTAACTGCAAAATGGGCCAGTCACTGAAGAAATTCAATTGGATCAAAACGAATTGCAAAGATATGCCAGTAGTAGGAAAATACCACAGCAAAGCTGTAGCATGATTTCCCCCCATTAAATGGGCCACAAGATACAAAGATTAATTATACTTTTAGTAAAGGAGGTTGAGAAGGACCCTCAGACAGTGGAAGTATAAATGGATGCAACACATTCTGGAGGATAATTTGACAGTGCTCACCAAGGTGAAAACCCAACATCCACTCTGACCAAATGATTCCTCAAAAATACTTGCCTAATTGCCCAAAAGGTATTCGTCAACACCTTATTTTTCATAGCAAAAACTGGAAACAACCTCAATATAAATAACTAGCGACCGGTTAATTAAGTCATGGCACACTTATACGACGGGAAGCTATACAGGCATGAGAAAGAATATGGCACAGTTATACAGCAGGTCTGTGACATGAAGGAGGCCCCAGACACACATCTGAATAAAAGTTATAGAAAATACATGTCGTACCCCATCTTCGTAAAAGAAAAAAAAAATACGTGTGTTTTTGGACACAGAGAAAAGAGTTTAGAAGATCACATAGCAAACTATTAGTAATGGCTACTGCCCCTGGGAAGGGGATGGGTAGCTGAGGGACGAACTTTCTTTATAAAGCCCAGATACTTTCAGATTGTTTTGGACCACGAGTATAATAAATTTTAAAATTTAAGAAAATTAAAAAGGACTTAATTAAGCATTTCATGGGGCTCTCAAACTTATGATATGCACTGTTTTTAAAGGTAGCATGAGAGTATGTTACATACATCGTTTATGTAACCAACCCCAAGTGGACGGGCATTTCTACTGCTTCTGACTTTTCCCTATTAGAGCTGCAGTATACATCTCCGTGCATACCTTGTATGTATGCATGTGTGTGTGTGCATCTGTATGTATCAAGGCAACATACAGAGGGCATATGCTTTGAGATTTCCCCTTGAGTGGAGATAACTTAGCACATGTCCTCAAGACAGTTAGCTTGGGCATGGCCACACAGAATGACCCTGAACCGCTCATTCGGAGAACAACCATACCCTTAGCCTCATCATCTGACTATATCCCAGAAACACTAGAAGAGAACTGGGGGGGTCTAGGCCATCTACTATATAATCATTTTGACACCAACAGAATATTAAAAGGGCTTGGGACAAATTCATGGGCAGGAAGGGCCTGTAAATATTTTTGAAGTCCTATTTTTCTTTGGTTTGTCAATTAAGCTCAAGATTGCGTGGACAGTAATCTTCCAGTCTTCATACCTATGGAAGACTTCCCAGAAGAGATGGTCTTCCAAGAGTTGCAAGCTTTCCCTTATCAAGCCATCAGTAACAGTTTCTTCCTAAGAGAGCAAGGATCTTGGGCCCAGCTGGGTTGTAACAGGAGCTGAGGATGAATGGACAACTTTCCTATCACAGCCACTCAAAGGAGAGTTTTCTGGCAGAAGGAGGTCATTTGAGGGAAACAGGAGAGAGAGAGAGAGAGAGAGAGAGACTGATTCAGAGTTTCTTTGCTGAAACCTGGGCCCTGTGAGACTTCTTCTCATGTCCCCATCAAGCTAGATATCACCACAGGTCACTTGTGCTCAGAAGCCTAATCAAAAGCACCCTTTCTCCCGGGAAGAAGACAGAGAGGACTATGAAAAGCACAGGGGGACAGAAACACACGTCATGGTGGAATGGATTTGGCACCGTTCTCCTGTCAGCAAGCCTCACGCCGGCTATAGTCGACTTCCGCTGATCAAGGAGATAAATGTTTCCGTGATGGGCTTCAGATGCTGCTGCAGCTCCTACCAAGAAGATTTTCACAGTTCCTCCTCATGAATAAGTTCAGTGGAGCAGAGAATGCCCTTCTTGGCCTGTCTCCATTTTGTGCTTCTTTTGATGCAGCCCAAGAGGGGAACCCGAGCAATGGCTTTTCCTTCCAATTGAGAGCAAGCGTGCATCCCAGAGAGGCCTACAAGCGGCCCCAAGAAGGTGAGGCTCGTACTTTCAGCAGAAAGCTCCTAACAAGAGCAGCGATGTCAACAGTTACACATCAATCTCCCAAACGTGGGTAATTATACCCCCTTCCTGTCACTCGGCTTTCTCCAATGTGTTAGCCCATCACACGGATCGCTGACTTTCTAGAAATATTCCCTGGCTTTGCGGGGACGTTCTTTCAATAAACAGCATCCAATTTGCTCATGGTCCCTGGAATCTCAATTTCCTCAAAGGATTTTTCATCTGAATCCAGTTCATGTGAAGGTTTTTTCCTTCTTCGTTTTGTGGCATAAGGGAATAGGCAGAGCCTGCCTTACTTTTTTTTCTTTTTTTTTTTTCTTTTCTGTGTTATTCTTTTTCATAAACTGAAAACCTCTGCTGAAGAGTCTGAAATTTGGGAAAAAATCCAGCTCATCTGTCAGATATTTCTAGAGTTACGTAAAATGGAATGAGATTTGTACAGTTTAGAACAGGAAAGGGAAAATAGGCTAATGTGTCATGTGTTCTAGGAGATGAAAACTATATGAAAATCAGAAAAACAACCCTAAATTTAGTTGGCCCGATGCAGAGCTCCCATTCTTTTATCAACTCACGCATAAGTCAGTAACATTCACTTTCTTCTCTTAGAACAATTGTATGGCCACATTTGGACTAAATCACAATCCCTACAGATTATAAGCACATTTGCAAAGAAATTACAAGAAAGTATCATGTTTTTTAATCTCAAGACACTTACGTTTTACTTGCTCTGTTTTGCTTCCTTCTAGGAAAAGAAAGAACAGCAACAAGGAGAAGATATATTTCACACCTCCCATTTTCCACTTCTTTCTCATCTTCGCCACTGCAAAAGGCCACTCAAAACTTTCAGGGCCTGGTGTATTGAAGCTGCTGAGAAGAAAGCAGAAAAAAAAAAAGACGTAGGTTCTCAGAAACTGATGGAGATCACCCATGCCTAAACTTTTGACTCACCAGGGGGGAAAAATGCTGGAGAATTTATGTTAAGTGTAGGCACTGTTTTCCTGTGTGAGAAAGAGCACTTGCCTCTCCTGTCTTGCAAAGATTGCGGTGGCGGGGGGGTGGGTGGGAATTCAAGCAGATGAGCATGCATTCCTATCCAATGCTAAGGCCAAAATCCTTATAGACATATCATAGGAAAATAAAAAATTTTGAAATCATCCTTTCTAACAGAATTAGAGTTGATTTCTCAAGAGATTTTTCTTCAGGAGAAAAGGGAAATGGGTTTGCAAAATGGGTCCTTTGACAACAAAGATAAAAATAATAGGCATGGGACCCAAACAATTTCTTTCTTTCTTTTTTAAAGATTTTACTTATTTATTTGACAGACAGAGATCACAAGGAGGCAGAGAGGCAGGCAGAGACAGAGGAGGAAGCAGGCTCCCCGCCGAGCAGAGAGCCTGATACGGGGCTCAATCCCAGGACCCTGAGATCATGACCTGAGCCAAAGGCGGAGGCTTTAACCCACTGAGCCACCCAGGCGCCCACAAACAATTTCTGAAATGCAAGTTAACTCATCTTAGCTTCAAGACTACTGCTACTATTAATCCTTCAGGGAGGAGGGGTAAATCAGTCAATGTTTCTCCTGCATCTTCTAAGAGATCTATAAAGATCTACAGTTCAGTTACTTTTGTTGGAAAACATGGATGTAGTTAGCAAATGGATACAATTAAACACCTTGACGGGTCAGACATATTGCTCTCACATGAAGTCCACTGCAAAACGGAAGGGACATTAGGCCAATTTATATAGACAATGTTTTCGCACTGCACCACCATGCAGAAGACCATCAAAGCAACTACAATTCTTTAAAGTGTGAGACTTGCATTTCTTGTCTAAGGAGTGGAAATCTTAAGCCGTTTGAGCCTTAGAACACAGAAGGTTTGCTATCGCTCAGGACCAGCTGCAGGTCATTTCCATAGACTTTAGAATTTGTAAAACCCATCCAGTGGATGGCTAGAAAACATTTAAATGTTCAAGACACTTCAAATTTCAATCTAGGGTTAACCCCAAATGGGAACTGAGCACATTGATGGTTTCTGAAGGGCCAACCTAAATATTGAGTATAAAGAGCTGCCAAAAAGGCAAGATGATCCTTCCTGCTCCTTAAACAAGGGCCAAATTTCGTAGGACACGTTCCTAGCCTCCTGAAAGCATCGTTCTGACATCTTGGTCCCCGCTGTAAGCTTGTGGTCCAGCTTTAATCGCTCAGCACGTCTCTGTCCTCTGAGAGCTACCAGGTCCCCCTGAAGCAAACCAACAGAGCTACTCACCCCAGCGAGGTTCTATCTGAGCCTACTTTAATAAGCTTATCCCCCAAGCCTTCGAGTGAGAAAGACTTTCTAACTGCTGAAATCCAATTTATCACAATCACATACGGATCTCAGGGGGTATTTTTTGAAACCACAGTTTTCGGGTCTCCCCATGCAAGAACCAACAGGGCTGTTTTTCTTGTACAATGGTTGGGCGATTCGGTGAACAGTAGCATTGCTTCATAACTCAAGCTGGCAAGAAAACGGCTCTCAGAATTTTTTTGCTTTTCTTGGGTCCCAACTGATGTTATGAGCAAATAGAAAAGTTGGTGACGAGAGAGCAATTAATCTCTTTTGGCGTTTCTGTCGTCTGCGTGGCCTCCCAGGCTGTGATGGAGAACATCAGAAAATGAATCGCTTTACAAATATTCACTTTTGATTTACAAGATCTGAAGTCCTGTCTTTGTATTCTGTGCAGAAATATAAACTGAGAAGAATTCCCTCCCCAGGACTCCTCCCCGTTCAATGTCGCCTGATCCCTGTAACTTTTTCTTTTGGGGGAGGGAGGTGGTTTCAAGGCATTTGTTCGGACGGCATCAAAAAACCTAAGCAAGCATTGCTCAGCAAACATGCCGACTCTTATACTTGCAAAGAGCCAAACTGTCCTTAATTTTTCAAATTATACTTTGACCCAGTTAACTGGAGTTATTTCTGCATTAACTCTCTGCTTCACTCGGGCTGTTGTGCTATTGAACTTGCACTGACTCTCTTACAGGTTACTTAGAAAAGTAGCCCACAGACATGTTTTGGGGGATCTAGCCCCCACCCAAGAAAGCAAGTAAGAACACAAAATCCTGCAACTAACACTGGGAGGGGGCCGGGGGGCCTTACAGAAGAACAAGAAACATGTCAGAACCTAAAGAAGTATATCCATTAAGGAACCTCTATGAAACAAGCATTCACAGAGTTCATTTGCAGCAAGCAAAGGGACTGAAGTCTCCTTGCCCGGCTGGAATCACAAGGTAATCTGGGCCATCAAGTGTCAGAAGTCCGGACCTTCTCAGAAGAGGTCTCCTGGGTAGAAGAGAACCAAAGAGACATTCCCAAAGGCTGGCTAAGGGATGAGCACAGCAGCCAGTTCTTCACTGCCCACAATGTCTCTTTAATCCTCCCAAGAGGCTTGACTGCCCTTGTAAACTCACATTTGCTGTCTTCTGTGGGTCAGCCCCGGGGGTAGTGATTCTCTCTGGGCCAAACAACAAGAAGACACTGGGGTCTCAGGCACACGCCCATCCACTGAGATCCACTCCTCACTCCACCACCCAACAAGAAAAGCTCCGTTCACTGGTGGTGGGTGGCTACTGAGAAAATGGCAGTTCTAGCCAGGGGTGTCTCTAATCAGAGTCAGTGCTTTCACTGCCGCTTATGAGTGACAAACAATGCCTTACATTTGGCTTACAAAACACCTTGCTAGCCATCATTTCGTTTTATTCCCCACAACTGCACCTTCAAAACGGGCACCCTGGAGCCCCGAGAACTCAACTGCCCATTCTCACAGTGGCAGGGCCAGCCGGGAGGGTCTGAAAGGCAGGCTTTCCAGGCCCTAAGCTCTGGCAGTACGGTGCTGCTTCCTGAGTCCAGCATCACAAGCTCTGACCCCAGTGGTCTGGGCCGGAAAAGGAGACAGATGTCCAGAGGGTAGAGGAGCCTCTTGCCTCGGCTACCCTGTTTCATTAACTTAGCACAGATTAATCACCCGCAGGTCCAGGGCACTTCAGCAAGCGAGAAAAAAAAGCCTCTCGGGACACAGGCAGTAACTAAGGGGACTGCAGAAGCTAGCCAAGTGGCCTCCCCCGGGCGCTAGAGCCTGGAGATAAGCAAGCCCAGCAGGGAGTGGCAAGTGGTGAGTTCAAATCCAAGGTCCCTAACCTGCCCGGGTAGGGCGCCTGGCAGCCCACCTCCAACCTGGCCCCTGGCAGCTGGACCCGAGAGCAGCGAGTTGGGGTGGCAGGTCTGGGGAGAGCGGGGCGCGGGGGGGGGCGTTCAGGGGCGGCTGGAGCCAACAGAAGACACCCCACCTGTGCAAAAGCTGGAAAGGAAGGTAGGGGGATCGGACATCGGGCACTGCTCACTGACCTGGCCACTGGCCCGCTCCGTCTTCCACGCGTGCACGCGCTCCAAGCTCCCCGGGGCGCTCCTCCGAGGTCTGGGGCTCGCAGGTTGTGGCGAGAGCTAGAGTGCGCGCGAGGGGGGAGGGAGGACTCAAAAGTGGGTGGGAGGAAAAACATCACCGCCCTCACACCACGAGGGAGCAGTGGCTCGCTAAGCTCCCGGGGGCAGAGCTTAGGCGCGGGCGCGGCGGCCCGGGGCCACCTGCCCGCCCGCTGCCCGCCGCCCGCCGTCCGCTCCCCACTTGGCCGGAGAGGCCAGCCGCCCGGCGCAGGCGGGAAGTCCGCGGGCACGCAGCAGCCGCCAGCCCGCAGCCCGGTCTCCGCCCCGGCACAGCGGCTTTCCTCCTGCTCTGCGGGCCCCAAAGTTAAGAAATCGGGAGAAAGTGTGAGGCTCAGCCGGCGACTTTCCCATCACGCAGCGCCCCCACTGCACCCCCCTCCTCTGGCTAAGCCGGCGTTGGGGTCTTAAAGGGACCGCACCTCTCCTCCAGCCCCTCCTCCCCCTCAGCGCTGGAATGCACCTAGGAGCTCCCCATCCCTCGGGCGGGAGCTGGAAACCCCGGCTACCCTCTGACCTCCCTGTCTGGAAGCCCGCAACCCTTTTCCTCCTGCGCAGGGCCCCTCTGAGTGCACCTGGTCCGGTCCTGAGCCGCTGCGCTGAACGCAGGAGGAGCTGGTCTCTA
Source organism: Mustela erminea (assembly GCF_009829155.1). NCBI lineage: Eukaryota > Metazoa > Chordata > Mammalia > Carnivora > Mustelidae > Mustela > Mustela erminea. The sequence goes on from NC_045635.1 coordinate 92,271,328, forward strand.
AAACTATGCCCCAGCAAGCTGCTTATCATTTCGGGGACGTTTCCCAAATCTACACCGGGGCTTGAAAAGTGGCAAAGTGTTGGTGTCCTTACACGCGGGGGGGTTGGGGGGAGGACATGGGTGTCTGTATGAAGGGAGAAGGGGTGATTTAGAAATCTGCTTCCTCCCTGTGCCCCCATGAAAAGGGCATTTACCTTTAAGGGTCTTGAAGAAAACTTGGAGTGCCCCACCACAGCCGACACTGTTCTAGCAGTCTCTGGGATTCTGAGTTGGACCAGGAACCCAGCCTTAAAATCACAATAGCACTGCGTCTAGTGCAAAGGTGTTTATTCGATGGACAGCAGTTACAAAGAATTCTCAGAATCCTCTAAGAGCCCCAAAGTGCTGCCTTGGCAGACATTACCCATTTATATTTTAAGCCCGTAAATTTGGAGGAGAGCTACAGGGATTTTTTTTTTTTAAAAAAAACATGGAACTGGACCATATTGATATTACTAACATCTATATATCTTTATGGCTTGCAGAGTACTTTTGTATACTTCATCATTACTTTTTAACCCCTTACTACCAACTTTGAACTATTTGTGGCCTCAAGTGTCAGAGTCAGTAGGGATCTTCTGAACCATGGAGCTCAACATCTTCATGTACAGAAGAGGAAATGGATAGGGTGGAGGGAAGTGATATGCCCAAGGTCATGCAGCTAGTAAATGACAGATTTGAGATTCCATGTCAGGTTTCCTGACTTTCAACCCACTACTGTCTGATTGTTAACCTCCAGCCTAGAGAAGAGGAAATGGATGCTCAGGGAAATTGTAGCTTGCCCCAAAATCATATATCAGGAAAGTAAAACCAGAAAAATTGTCCCTGGAAATTACCTCCTTTTTCTTTCTTCAGAAGTGTTAATATCATCCAACCAACCCCTGCATTTGCTGGAGATGTTTATTTCACTGTTAACAAAGGAAAAAGGGCCCTTTCTAAAGTGTTGCCTTCAGGGTCCAAAATGTCTAGCTCCATCCCGCTGTTTGGGTAGCCATACATTGCCACATGCATTCAATTTGTGCCATAGTATATTAGTTTGAACTTGCTGATTTGTTGCCTTATAACTGTTCTCATGCCATTTAATGTGCTGATGTTTTGTCTCAGGAGACTCTGAGTTCTTCTAGGCAAGGATTGGTTGTTCAATTTCCTTTGTATCTGTGTTCCCCAACTCCCATCATCAATGCCAACATGCCTAGAGAGTATATATTCAGGAAAATGGGTTTCAGGAACAACAAACATGGATCCTAACATGGAAAATCAGTAGACTCGCTGAAATTTATAACTTGTCTGTTTGGCTACAACTACTCACTCCCTGTGCTTGATGTAATATTCTGATTACAGTGTAATAAACCATCCCAAAACCGAGTGGCTTAAAAACTTAAAACAATTTTTTTAAAAAGCTTAAAACAACTTATTGTGATCAAATGGCTCTTTTCAACTCGGCAGTTTTTGCTCAGGATCTCTTCTATGCTTAGAAACTATATAAGAAAACTGCCAGAATTTTCTGAAAGGTTCTTCATTCGTGTAAATGCTGGTGGTCCTTGTATTAGTTGGTCTTGATTTCTGAATTGCAAACTCCAATTTGGGTGAGTCAAACCTAGACTTCCTATCAGGTCTTATTTAAACTAAACCAAGGATTATTTCCATGCCTTATTTTTTCCTATTAAATGGGGATTAGAGCACAGAGCATGTCATACTCCCTTCTTAAACTTTTTTATTTGAAGATAATTGTAGATTTACAATTTTAATTATTCGGAGGGATCCCAAATACCCTTCACCCCCCTCAATGGTAACATCACACATAGCTGTAGTACAATACCTAGACAACCCATCCACCTTATTCCAATTTTATCAGTTTTACACCACCCATTTGCCTGTGTGTATATTTCTATGAAATTTTATCATGTGCTGGTTCATGTGGCTAATGTCACAGTCATAATACTAAATAATGCCAGCACCATAAAGATTCCCAGTATTGCTCTTTTACTGTCCCTCCTAGTTTCTCTCCCCATCTACTCACGGGCAACCTCTAAGCTGTTCTCCATCTCTGTAATCTTGTATTTATGAGTATGAGAAATCCAGTTTCTCTGCATTCTTGTCAACATTATTGTTGCCATTATTTTTTAATTTTAGCCTTTCCAATAGGTATATAGAGATATCTCATTGTGATTGCGTTTCACATTGTCCTGATATCTAATAGTATCTCCCATTTTTTCATTTATTTATTTGACATTTATGTATCCTCTTCAGGGAATTGTCTTTTTGTTGCATTTTGGACATTTTTCATTGGAATGTTCTCTCACAGTTGAATTTTGAAAGTTCTTTATATATTCTAGATACTAGTTCTTTCTTGCATACATGATGTGAAACTATTTCCCGGTCTACAGTTACTCTTCTCATTCTCCTCCAGTGGGCTTTCATAGAAGAGGTTTTAATTTCAATGAGGTTCAATTTATTAATTTTTCTTTTTATGAAATCGTGTTTTGATGTGAAGTCTAAGAACTCTTTGCACAGCCCTACATCTCAAACAAAAATATTTTTCTTCTAAAAGTGTTATCGTTTTAAGTTTTACATTTTTTGAAAAAAGTTTATTCCTTTAATCTCTACTCTTAACGTAGGACTCGAACTCACAACCCCCAGATCAAGAGGTGCATGCCCTTCTGCCTGAGCCAGCCAGGTGCCCCTTAAGTTTTACATTTAAATCTACAATCTTTTTTGTGTTAATTTTTACACAGGTGTGAGACTTAGATCAAGGTTCACTCTTTTGCCTATGGATATCCAATTGCTCTAGCATGATTTGTTGAAAAAATATCTTCCTGCCATTGAATTACTTTTATACCTTAGTCGAACATCAGTTTGGCATATTGGTGTGGCTTTATTTCTGGTTTCTCTATTCTGTTCCATTGATCTATGCATCTGTGCTCCACCAACAACACATGGCCTTAATTATTGTAGTCACATAGAGGCTTTAATATCAACTAGAGTGGTTTCTTCCACTTTTTTCTTCTTTGTGAAGGCTGTTTTAGCTCTTCTGAGTCCTGTACTTTCCTGTATAATTTTAGAATAAGCTTATCTACGTCTATAAAAATGTGTTCATATTTGGATCAAAATTGCATTATATTCATAGATGAATTTGGTGAGAACTGACAACTTCCATGTGTTCCATCTTTCCAATCCATGGACACAGTATGTCTCTCCATTTCTTAGGTCTTCTTTGATTTCATCCATCATGCTTTGTAGTTTCGAGCATATAGACCCTATACATGTTTTGTTTGGTTCATACCTACCTATTTTATTTTCTTTGGAGCAATCAGAAATGTTATTGTGGTTTTTAAAAATTTCTTGATTGAAGTAGAGTTGACAGAAAATGTCACATGATTTTCAGGTGTATAACATAATGTTATTGTGTTTTGATTTTGGTTTCCAGCATTTGTTGCTAGTGTATGTTAATGCAATTGCCTGTCTCTTGTGTCACAGTACTGTGTATTGCAGAATTTGTACTCATTTGATTTTTTCTAGCTTTATTGAGATATAATTGACATATAACACTGTATAAGTTTAAGGTGGGCAAGAAGAGAATTTGATATATTTATGTATTGTGAAGTGATTATCATAATAATGTTAACACATCTGTCCGCTCACATAATTACAAATTTTTCTATGTGGTAAGAACATTCAAGAGCTACTTTCAAGTATATCATATGATATCATTAACTAGAGTCACCATGATGTACAATACACACTCAGAACTTGTTCATCTTATAACTGGAAGTTTGTACCCTTTAACCAACATCTACCCATTTCCCCCACCCCTCAGTCCCTGACAACCACCATTCTACTCTGTGTCTGAGTTTGGCTCTTTTTTTTTTTTTTCTAGATTCCACATAGAATTGAGATCATACAGCATTTGTCTTTCTCTCTCTGACTTATTTCACTTAGCATAATGCTCTCAAGGTCCATCCATGTTGTCACAAATGGCAAAAATGAATGTGAAAGTAGACATATTGAGAATGCTGAATACTGAACACTGTTTTGATAATACAAATTTCCACCTTTCAAATGCTTCTTGTTCCATTCGAACTTGGACAAGTCAAGTTTTGATTACCTTTCCAAACAGCGGTAAGACCCATAAAGATTGATGAGGAGTGTATTATGGTATAGGTTTGTGTCTTTATACAGAAAATCAGACTGACCTTGAGTTTGTATTAATCGGATACTTGATTCAATATTTAAAAGGGGACAAATCACTGTATAGACCTTTATAGGGCCCTGAAGCTATATTTTAATATGAACCTCTTTATTACTTGCCTATGTGCTTGTGTGTTACTTAATTTTTGTCTCTTTATTGTATTTTCTTCCTGCTTGTCATTTATAAAAAGTACAATAATACAGAATTTGTTGTCATTGGTGTGGTTCATCTGATATTTCCAGCTTTCCTCCTTTCAGGTTCATGGTCGAACTTTACCCCTCTTTCCTATTCTGGGTTGAGTGTGGTCATCTGATTTGCTTTGGCCATTGAAATCAACAAAAATGATGTGTCACTTCTGGGTAGAAACTTTAAGAACCAATCCATCATGTACCCCATTCCCTTCTTACCACCGCAGGAATCCTGAATACATATATTCAAATGAGGCCTGAATTTTTGAATGACTAAGATGAATATAGCCCACAGCAGACTCATTTTGGATATCCAAAGTGAGTAGTAAATGGAACTTTATGTTGGGTACCTGGGTGGCTCAGTCGGTTAACCATCTGCCTTTGGCTCAGGTTGTGATCTGAGGGTCATGGGATGGGGTCCTGCATCAGGATCCCTGCTCCTCGGGGAGCCCGCTTCTCCCTCTGCCTCTGCTACTCTCTCTCATGAATAAATAAATAAAAGTATTCTTTTTTTAAAACGGAACTTCGTGAATTAAGCTTCTGGGAGTTGAAGGTTACTTATTTTTTCAACATAATGTGGTCAATTCTGACTGATTTCACCAATAAAAACAATTCTGTTTCCTAGAACTTTATGAAAACCACAGAAGTGAGCAGAGAGAGTAGCTTATAGAATTTCAGAAACCAAGTTAATAGAAGCAGGTGGGTTTTTTTTTTTTTTTGGCTCAATGTATTCTTCCTAGTTAAGCTGTCATTTTCCATTTATGCTTATATCCCACAAAAAGAACCCGAGGTACTTTTTTAAAAATTTGTGCTTTGTACTGTATCTGACAGTGTTTTGATAGAAATGATTTTCCTTTTAAGTGATTTTAACATATTTGTGGAAATATTTTAAGTGAAACACTTCCAAGGAACACATAGGTTTATCATAAAGGCCATCAAAAAGGCAAGATTTGGCTTTTAGAATTGTGGAAAATATTTATTTTGAAACCCAAGGTAAGGGGCATATGGGTGGCTCAGTCAGTTAAGCATCTGCCTTCGGCTCAGGTCATGATCCTAGGGTCCTCGAATAGAGCCACAAGTTGGGCTCTTTGCTCAGCAGGGAGCCTGCTTCTCCCTCTCCCTGTCCTTCCTCCTGCTTATGCGCTCGCTCTCTCTCTCTCTCTCTCTCAAATAGATAAATAAAATCTTACAAATATAAAATAAAACCCAAGGTAACTTCATCTCAGTGTGCAGGATGATAGTAAATATCCAAAAAAATGAAAGGCGGTACATTGCTTCATCCAAAATTATAGGGTGCCCACAGTTACCAAAAGGACAGAGAATAACATACACCCACTTCTGATTGAAGATTTGTTTCATATCATTTAACTGCATTTTTGAGTAGTCTTAGAAAGGTGTGTAAAACTTGTTAATCAGACATGTCATTAAAACAAACTGGAGTTATAATGTGTCCAAGTGTTATATTGTGCATAGAAAAATGCAACCCAGAGGGATAGAAACTGCCTTTCTGGAAGCTCTATTGCTATGGAACCTTAGTCGCTTTCAACTGCCTTGGATGAGATAACTTACTGTAGGACCCCCCCCCCCCCATGTTCCCACAGTTCCCCAGAACAACCAGGAACATCCCAGGATATCTGTCTTTATTCTAAAGCAGGGTAGCAGAGCTATCCACTAGCATTTTCTCAGGAGAACAAACAGAAGTGACTATCTCATTTTCTTGACCACAGCATCTAGCCCTCCTCGGGGAGATGGCACAATGCACTCAATCAAGAACCAAAGCTTTAGAATCAAGGGTACCTGAATTTGAGTCCCACCAAGTCACATACCTTTTTGGAGTCTGCCTCCTTATGTGTCAAAAAGGGAGGCCAAGAACGTTGCCATGGAGAATCAGTGCCTGACACAATGCCTGACATACAGTAGGCACTCATCGCTTCCATCCTTCCTCTTCCCTTCCCACCCCCCATCCACTGAGTCCAAATATGAGAGTCAGTCCCCATTCACTAAAGTCCTTTCCTAGCTACTCAAGCTTCAGTTTGCCTGTCTTTAGAAGAGAGTGGGGATAAAAACTGGAAAAGAAAACCAATAATTAGCCCAAATTCCCACCCCATTCTAGGCAGGGAGTGAGTTGGAGAGTAGGGTGCCAACATGCCTTCCAGTGGAAGAGTTAAGAAGCTGATGCCAAAATGGAAGACACACTCTCCTCACACACAGGTGCATGAGCACCAGGCATTGTCATAAAACGTGCCAGCAAAATATCGTCAAATGTTAGATGCACATTTGGGCCTGACATCCTCTTCTCTAGCTTCATGGCACATGGACTAGAAAACAACACACAAGTCCAAGTGGAATCACAAAAAGCCATTGGATAGTCTCAGATCCGAAATTCCCTTGTTCTTTCAGTTCACGAGGAACACATGCTTGCTTTTCATTCAGTTAGGATACTGGCCACTCAGCATCAGAGCTCTAACCCACAGAATACGAGTAGGAAAAAGAGGGTCCAGGGAGCTAAAATGGCAAACTGCTGACCCCCAGGTGGAGGAGAGCCAGCCGGCAGGTTTTGCCTGGATTGAAGAGGGATTTTTAAAAAATTTTTTTCAATATCTGAATTGGCTCCAAATTACTTTTAATTTTCATCATTCGGAGATTTCACACAAAAACCTCTATTTATGTTCCTCTTGAAAAATTAGAACTGCTGGCAACATGGGGTTGACCTCCCTGCCCTCTAACATAGGCTGGAATTAGAGTATTGCCTGCTACTTTTACACAACATAGGTGCTCACCAATTTTCATGGTCCCCGTGGCTCCTATGTTCCTCTTGTTACCGGAAGGCCTGTCCTAGTCACTCAGATGACCTTTCTAGGCCCTCAAGGCACTTGGGTTTGAACCCCACTGTACACTGTACAGTGATAACTGGGTAACAACTGGCTCCCTGGGGAGGAAAAAAATCCTGATTTGTAGCAATTTCTGATTTCTGTTATGTAAATATCCCCAACATGGCCGATCTCAAACTACTGAAGTGTTGTCCTTGAGTGCGGAGTCAGTGAGAGAGATGTGCCCAATGGCTTCTCGCAAGCTTGTGAGAGCTGGCGCCAGAACACCACTGGCTGGGATCCACTCAGGAAAGCTTCAGTGGGTAAATGGGATGGTCAGGAGCTGAAGCCAGGAGCTCTTGTTCACAGGCTAAAAGTCAGAAATCAACCAGATTCAGATTCAACACCTGACAGGGGACCCATCATTAAGTCAACACTACTTCCTTGTTCCCTACCTCTTTTTAAAAATCACACAGGCCAGTTATGCAGGGTTTGGGCATGGGTGATCTGGGAGGGAGGTGTGGGATGATGAAGGGTTGACGCTAGCCTGATGAGGTCAGATGACAAAATACAGGCCCTCTTGACAGGACTGCTGAGTCCTTCCTGTCAACTGAATACTGGACTCCTTTTCTCTTTAGGGGAAGGAGCTGGAGGGAGGGGACCAGGGAAAGCAGTGAGCTGCCAGTTTAGAAGCCACATTGGGAGTGAAATGAAAATAGGCTGGGGAATTATATCCTGAAAGCTCTTCTCACCCTAGAAATGCAAGGCTGCTGACCTCACGTAGATATGCAGCTGACAAAGACCACAAGCAGGGACCTCATCCTCTCCCATTCCATACTGGAAAATGACTGAGTATGGATACAATAGTACCCTTGAAGATGAAAATTGCAAGGCGTCTTAGAGACAATTTAGTCCTAATCTGATTAATTTACAAAGGGAGAAACTGAGGCCCCGGACTTGGGGAGGTGGGAACGGGTTCTTGCGTAAGTGACTGTACTGGGTCTGGAAGCCAGGTTTTCTGCCAGCCAGTCTAGGGCTTTTCCTTCTACCCCATACTGTCTCTCAAGGAGTTAATAAGGAAAAGATTCAGTCCACCAACTGCTTGTATTTGCCAAACCAGCAACATGAATAATATTTTTTGACTGAATCAACTGTCTGTTTAGGCATCATGTAGACAGAGTCGAACACTCATCTCCGGTTTTCTCTGTGTTTAGATGATTTTAAAACCTAGCAAGGAATCTGCACATCCAGAGAGTTTTGCCAAGACAATCTGAAAATCTAAACAGCCACTCGCACTTTGGCCCTATACCCGAGTGTCCACACCTTTTCCCCCCTTTTCATATTGGAGACAATATGATGTTCTTGACATAAGAGGAGGAGCAGCAGAATCAGGCATGATCCTTAAACTGAGAACTAGGACTCTCAGCTCTAATTCTGTCTCTTCCTTCTGAGAGACGGTCCCAGCCTCCTGCCTCCTATGGGCCTCAGTTTTCCCATCTGTAAAATTCAAGAGCAGGACTCTCTGATCTCTCAGACTCCTTCAAATTCAAGCATTCCTTATCAGATAGTATTCCAGGTGCATATTCACTCAGCCTATTGGTCCCTTCCAACCTGTGTTTCTCTGGCTGCAGGACATTCTAGAACCCAAGTGTCCGAGACATCACTGAGACTCTGGAAGCTAGAAAGACTTGGTAGTTGGAGCAGTTAACTTACACAGGCAGCCCCAAATGTCTGTTCTCATTAGGGACCCCTCTTCTCACTGCTTTTGAATTTCCTCGGTAACCTCTCAGTCATAAAAGCCGCCTGTAATGGGGGAAACAATAATCTCCAAGAATCATATCTTTAAAAATAAAAAGCCGAAACCCAAATGAACCTTTTGCTAGATTATGGGCTCCAGTGCTTATTCCTCAAGGGACTCTTGTGAAATCAGAGACAAAACCTCAAGAACAATCAGACAAAGAGAAATGTCAAACTAAGGTTTGGGTTTATTTAATTTTATTGTTTTCAATTCCAGCATGAGTTGGGGGAGGGTTTAAAGAACACAGAGAAACCCACTCCCAGCTACAAAGTCCGAGTTCTCAACCATGTTTTTCTGTCACTTAGAGTTCAGCTTTCCCCAATATTAATGGAACTTTAACCAAACAAAAGTTTCTTTTATGCTTTCGGCCCCCACTCCCTGCTTGCTAAGTCCTGTGCAAACTTGCAGCAGTTTCCAAAGCACACGGCTGTGAAATTAGCAGGGCTGGACTAATGCCAGTACAAACCAATTTATTGGGGTCCTGAAATTAACTAAAACCTAGAAAGCTTGATTAATTATGGCACAGCACAGCAAGGAGCATTGGCGGGGGTGGCAGGCATCAGGCCAGAGCATACACTCGGCGACTCTGTCCTGCCCCTCAATTTGAGCTACATGCAAAAAGGTGTTCCTTCTGTGGACAGGGCTGTGTCCCCTCTTACTACTTCTCCGTCCATAACAAAAAAGCTATATTTTTTTAGTCCAGAAGGGAAAATGGTAGTTAGTGGGTCTTAGCTACCTATGTAATCAGCCGATCTCATAATAGTAGCTCTTGGGATTAATTTCATTTAATTTAATTATCATCTTCAGACAGCCCATTTGACAAGCTTGACTTTTTTTTTTTTTTTCCCTGAAACAGCACGGGCTAAATATGCCTTTGAAGAGTCATTTCAAGATCCAGTACTCCTGCAGTTTCTCTGAATGCCTCACCACGTAAGGTAAGAAGGAGAGTGACGACATGGCAAATCATTGGGGTTTAAAAAAGTGTTGGTGTCCATGGAGCAAGCTTCTTTCCCTTCAGTTCCTACTGCAAAAAATGCTAGATCCATCCTTCTCACAAAAAGGACGCCCCATCTCAAAAGTAGCAAGCACAATGTCTAAAGGCTCCTGTCTTGCTTGCCAGGTAAAGCCCTTGAAGGCCGAGGAAGGGGCGGCAAGGAACCTTCTCAGCCTTGGGAACAATGAATGCGTTGCTATCAACTGATCACTTGTCAGCAGATTGGGGTGTCACGCTTCTGCCCAGCTGTCTTGAAACCCTGGCGTAGGCACAGTTGTCTACGTGGGCTTCTAGAGGGCCAACTCTGGCTGGTACCCACCCCTCACCATCCCCAAACCCCTGGTGAGGCCCAGATCTAATGCCCTACCTGAGTACACCCAGGCTGACATTTCACAGTTGGCTCTGGTACAGGTGTACTGTTGTTGGAGGGTTGAAACCCTTCTTCGTCGCTGGGTAAACTGCTGCCATCCCACAAGTCCCCCAGAGTCCCTTGCAACCTCTACCACTCCTGGGACCCCAGGACTCTTCGAAGGGTTAAGAGCTAGAATCACAGAAGTCTTTCAGTGCCCAGCGCTTGTGAGCCTTCTGGCATCTTCTCCAATTGGTTATTTGCCTATGCTGGGCCAGAAACTGACCACTTTGGCTATCACCCGAAGTACATCACAAAAGGGTATCTCTGTTGTTGTTGGTGGTGGTGGTGGGAAGAAACTGAAGGAAAGAAAGCATCATATGATCTTCAGGAGTAAAGCAATAGTGTGTTTCACTTCTAAGGGGAGCCCTGAAGCCAGGAGCGCCACCATTGCTGCCAGCTTCCCGGGTAGAGAGTGAGGGAGCTGCTGTTGCTGCTGTTTTTCACCCTGAGCTTCCTTCAGGATGTTTTGGTTCCAAGGGACTGAGATCTTCCCAGGCTTTTGTATTCAAACCCAGATGGGGAAAGGAGGGTGACAGGACACAGAAGAGTGAAGTGAGCCTCAACACAATTCTGGCAAGTTGTAGAAGTCTGGGCAGTGGGGTGAAAGACCTCAGAAATTAACTTTGGGAGAACAGGCCATGGTCCTGGTACTGTCCTTAGATAGCTGTGTGCCCCCAGACAAGTTCCTTTACCTCTCTGGGTCTTGGCATCTTCACCGATACCATCAAAGGACTGAGGTACATGATCTCAGGGGTCCCTTCTCATTTTGGGATTCTGTGGACTTGTGATTCATTCTTAATAACTGGGCCACTATCGGGGCACCTGGGTGGCTCAGCCAGTTAAGCGTCTTCCTGTGGCTCAGGTCATGATCCTGGAAATCTGGGATCGAGCCTTGCTTTGGGTTCCCTGCTCAGTGGGGAGTCTGCTTCTTCCTCTTCTGCTGCCCCTCTTTCCTCTCCCTTCTCCCATCTCTCTCTCTCACTCACTCTTTCTCTCAAATAAATAAATAATATATTTTAAAAAATACTCAGACTGCTATTGTTTATTAGGTACTCATTGCATGTTGAGCATAATACCAAGCATGCTTACACATCTTTTATTTTGGCCTTAGAACTACTGTATGAGGCAGGCACTATTACTTTACTATTATCTCATCTTTTAAAAGTCAGGAAGCTCACACAGCTCATAACTCGAGACTCAGACCCATGTCTACCTGAATTTAAGGCCTGTGCTCTGAGCCCTTCACTGTCCCATCCAGTCGTGTGTCCGTGTGTTCACGATGGTAGGCTATGTGTCTACACATAGCTTGGTATAATCACGGCCTCTCTTCCTTTTCCCCATCCCCCCTGACAGTGAATCCCTTGGCTCCCCTCTCCCCAGATTCCTAACTCACCAGATCTGTGCCCACCATGTCTCATTCTACCCACCTCACCATCTTCATGTTGTTTCACAGGCAAATAAGTAAAATAGGCAGGGGGCCAAAAGTAATGCACAGACTCCTAAAATAATAAATAGAACCACCGTCCCTCTTTAGAGGTTGCTGTAGGAGAGGAAGGCTGTCTGATTGTATTCATGACCCTAGAAACTGTTCTCAAGCAGAGACAGCCAAGCCAATAATATTTAGAAAAATAACAGAAATGGACTGTATTTAGCCCTGTAGAGGAATCCTGCTGGTTATTCATGGTTAAATATTAACATCTCAGCTGTTTCTGGCCATCTGAGTGACAGGCTATAGATTTGGATAAATGAGCCTCTATGAACCCAATTTGGCTCTAAATGTTTTAGAAGAAAATAAGAGTTATCTTCACATTAACAGTTAGTGAAACCAGAGAATATTTGTTGCATCTAGTGCATTTGAAGTCCAAAGAAGCCCATAGGAAAGTTCAGTTATAGATGGTTGGAGCTGAAAAGATAGGTGTAGACATCATCTCTTTCCTTTGCATTATGGATGAGAAACCAGAGGCCAGAGAAGGAAAAACACACTTCCAAGGTCATGCATTGAACTACTGATAAGGTCAGAGCTTGACCTAAGCTCTAGCCACCACTCTTATTTTACATAAATGAAACTGAGGCCCAGAGATTTGCCAAAGTTCACACAGACAGTTATGGCACAAAGACCAGGCTAATCTATATGCTTTGCTGCCATATCTCATATTCTCAGGTTGCAATTGGGGTTGACTGGACACTGTATCCATGCAGGTGTTGCATATACTAGGCCACAAGCTCAGTTGTGTAAGAAATTTTCTTAAATCTTCCACAATGCAACCTAATGTCTGTGTCAAGTCTTCCTTCAAACCCTTGATAGACTATCAATCTTAGGCACTTCTGTTTTTCCCAGTCATTTTGGGTCCCTCCCCTTCCTCCAGAGCTGTATCTAAGTTCTGAGGTATTTCCAAAGTTTGTTCCAAATGGGTTTGGGGAGATGCGGGTGTGGGGTCGGTGGGTGAGATACCAAAATTTGCTCCCATGTGATGCCTTCTGCTTGGTCCTTGGCTGTAGATTCAAGTGGGTCACTGTTGCATTGTCCCTTCTTCCCTGCATGGGGCTCCTCCATGTCCTTCTCTCTCTTAACCTCCATGCTCCTTGAGCCCATGGATGACAACATTGGCCCCTCCAACCCTTTGGAGCTTCAGAAAATTCACTGGAGCTTCCTGAGACCCATCTGTAGTCATTCCTTCTGATCCGACATACCACTGGGCTGCGGGTAATTACTTCTGTGTCCTTCCCAAACTCACAAAATCAGTCTCCTCTAGGGTTTCCTAAACTAGTTGGGAAGCCCACAGTTTCTCCTGCTTCCAGAACTTGTCTTAGTGAAGTGTCAGATCCAGAACCTCCACTCAGGGCTCCTCACTGTCTCCCTGACTCCCCCATTTGGAAGAAATGGGTTCACCATAATCCTTGTTTCAAGATACACCCTCATCATTGGTCCACACACGAACCCCCTTTGATTTAACTAGTTATTTATCTTTAATAACTATGATAGACACTCAAAACGACCCATTCAAAGAATAATCTAGAAAGTTAGAAGCTTAACAGTAACCTACATCTAACCATGTGTTCCACCTCCATCCTACCCCTTCCTCCCCCTGCCCCTCCACCTGAAGTAACCATTATCCTGAGTCCCATGCTTATCACTCTCTTGCTTTCTTTTTATATCATTTTATTGCATCTATATATCTTACAAAAAGTCATTTTTAAAGTCATGGTTACTTTTAATTTTATTAAAGGTGTATCACATCTTTCAGGACTTCATTTTCTTCGCCTAGTATAATATTGCTAACTTCATCAACATTGTGTATGACTCTAGATCATTCATTTTGATGGCTGTACAATATTCTACCCTGTGAAGATATCACAATTTATTTATCCAGGCTCACAATAATGGGTACTTGAACTCTAAAAACCAACAACTAACTCTTTTCTTTCTTTCTCCCATTACTTACCTTGTGATGTCCCTCCTCTGAGGCAATGGATGCTGATTCTGAATGAATCTGCCTGAGTGGGGAAAGGGAAATGGAATAAAAGGAAATGCCTAGAAGGATATCACATGTTGGTTAATAAATCAAGAATTACACAGATACGAATTCAAAGGTTTTCTTTTTTAATTTTAAAATTTTATTTTTGTTTTTAAAGAGAGAGAAAGAGAAAGAGAGCATGTTTGTAAGGGGGTGGGGGTGGGGGAAGAGGAGGGGCAGAGGCAGAGGGAGAGAGAGAGAGAGAGAGAAAAGCCTGACATGGAGCTCAAGTATCACAACTCTGAATTCATGACCTGAGCCAAAATTGAGAGTTAGACAACCAACTGAGCCACCCAGGTGCCCTTCTTAGGCTTTTAATTGGTAAAACGTTAAGCATGACACTCCTTGGTCAACAGAAGCTCTCTGAGAAGGAGGGGAGTGTTGAGATGGCTCCCTGCAGCTAAGCCAGGTACAACTTGAATAGCCAAAGGAATGTTCAAAAGGAAAACCAAAGCCAGTGGCATCATGATTCCGGACTCCTAGCTTTATTACAAAGCTCTAATCATCAAGACAGTATGGTACTGGCACAAAAACAAGCATGTAGATCCATGGGACAGAATAGGGAACCAAGAAATGGACCCTCAACTCTATGATCAAGTAATCTTCTACGAAGCAGGAAAGAATATCCAATGGAAAAAAGACAGTCTTTTCAACAAATGGTGTTGGGAAAATTGGACAGCCACATACAGAAGAATGAAATGAGATGATTTCCTTACACTACACACAAAAATAAACTCAAAATGGACAAGAGACCTAAATATGAGACAAGAATCCATCAAAATCCTAGAAGAGAACATAGGCAGCAACCTCTATGACCTTGCCACAGCAACTTCTTGTTAGACATGTCTCCAGAGACAAAGGAAACAAAAGCAAAAATGAACTGCTGTGATTTCATCGAGATAAAAAGCTTTTGCACAACAAAGGAAACCATCAACAAAACCAAAAGGTAACCGTACAGAATGGGAGAAGATATTTGCAAATGTCTTATCAGATAAAGGGCTAGTATCCAATATCTATAAATAATTTATCAAACCCAATATCCCAAAAAACAAAAATCCAAGTAAAGAAGAGGGCAGAAGACATGAACAGACGTTTCTCAAAAGAAGACATCCAGATGGCCAAGAGACACATGAAAAAATGCTCAACGTCACTCAGCATCAGGAAAATACAAATCAAAACTACAATGAGATACCACCTCACGCCTGTCAGAATGCCTAAAATTAACAACATGGGGAGCAACAAATGTTGGCAAGGATGCAGAGAAAGGGGAATATTCTTACACTGTTGGTGGGAATGCAAACTGGTGCAGCTTCTCTGGAAAACAGTAAGGAGGTTCCTCAAAAAGTTAAAAATAGAACTATCCTACAACCCAGCAATTGCACTACTTGTTATTTACCCAGACCACTACTTCAAAGGGATATATGCACCCTGATATTTATATAAGCATTATTTACAATAGCCAAATTATGGAAATAGGCCAAGAGTCCATCGACTGAGATGTGGTGTATACACATACATACATATACACACACACACACACACACACACACATATGTATATACATATATGTATATGAGAAAGTGTGGTGTATATATATATACATATATATGTATGTGAAGATGTGGTGTGTATATATATATATATGATGAGAAGATGTGGTATATATACCACATCTTCTCAATCAATGGTCTCTCTCTCTCTCTCTATATATATATATATATATAGGGACAATGGAATATATATATACACACACACACATATAAAACTTAGCCATGAAAAAGGAATAAAATATTCCCATTTATATATATGCCATATATATAACTATATATATATAGCTATATATATATAACTCAGTCATGAAAAAGGTATGAAATATTGCCATTTGCAACAACATGGGTGGAGTTAGAGGCTATTATGCTAAGCAAAATAAGTCACTTAGAGAAGGCAAATACCATATGATTTTATTCCTATGTGGAATTTAAGAAATAAAACAAAGAGAGAGACAAACCAAGAAACAGACTCTTAACTCTAAAGAATAAACTGATGGTTACCAGAGGGGAGGTGGGTGAGAATATGGGGGAAATAGGTGATGGAGATTAAGAAGGGCACTTGTGATGAACACTGGGTGTCACATGGAAGTGTTGAATCTGTATATTTTATACCCAAAACTAATATTACACTATCTGTTAACTAACTGAAATTTAAATAAAAACTTAAAGAAAAGATGGGGGGAAAAGAGTGATAGAAATACATCCAAATATATCTGTAATTACAATAAATATAAATGCCTACAATTTCACTTAAAAAAAAAAAGAAGAAGAAGGGGCACCTGTGTGTCTCAGTCATTTGAGCAGCCGGCTCTTGATTTTGGCTCGGGTCATGATCTCAAGGTCCTGGGATCGAGCCCCCTATCAGGCTCCATGTTCAGTGGGGTGTCTGCTTGAAGATTCTTTCTTTTCTTTCTCTCTCTCCCTCTGCCCCCCTTCATGTGCTCTCTCTCTCTCTCTCTCTCTCTCTCTCAAATAAATAAATAAATCTTAGAAAAAGAGAGAGAGAGAGAGAGAGAACATTTCAAGGGACTTGTTTTGTAGGAACATTGTCTCTACAGTAAAAGCACAATATATCATTTTGGCCTCTTTTCTCCTCCTCTTTATCCTCATAGTTTTGCTCAAAAGACAGGATAAGTGGGGTGGAGAAAGTTTAAGAAAGAATGTGGTTCCTGGCTCAGCATGACCATTAGTATCCCTCTAGTCATGTTTTAGATTATCTCACCATTTCCTCAAGAACATGGGCTCTGCTAAAATTACAGCACCATTAGTGCCAGTGCAATCCCAATCTAGATTTCTTAACATATTTCCCTTTCTCTGTCACAATCCTGTACCTCATGATACTGACAAGTGCCACTTAGAGGCAGCATGCTGGAATTGAGGAATTTTACTGGAGATTCTGGGTGTGAGGGGCGTTGTTAAGAAGAAAGAAGGTGGTTTACATAGTTAAAAAAATTATTTAATGATGGGGTTTGCCTTGAGAATCTTCTCCCCTTTCAATCCATAAATTTATGACTTACGAACTTTGATTTAGGGAAAAGATCAGGCGGCGTGTTGGCAGGTGGGAGAGTATGTGATACTCACTGTTTATCTTCTTGAGTCAGTGGGCAGCTTTCTACTCCTTTAACTTCCAATGTCAATACAAAGCTTGTTCTTCAGACTGATGCCATGTGCTTACAGCACCAAGAAACATTTGCTGGCAGCTGGGTAGGTGTTTCAAAGAAGAAAGCAAGGTTGAAAGTTATTTTTGGATACTATGTTTTTTCCTTGATTCACCTCTTCCACTGCCTACCCACAAGGGAATTACATAAAGTAGAGGGGAATATAAAAATATGGTAATAATAATGGTAGACCATGTGTGTGTGTGTGTGTGTGTATCTCCAAGTGAAGGTTTATTTCAGTTACTGTACCTTGCAATTATATTCTAACACAGTTTTCATTTAGGAATAATTTCATATTTACAGAAAAGTTGCAAAAACTATATGGAGGGTTCTCCTATATCTTTCACCCAGTTACATCTCGTGTTAGCATCTCACATAACTATAGCACACTTTTCAAAATGAAGGATTAACACCTGGTACATTAGTATTAACAAAACTCTGGGCTTTATTCAGTTTTCACCAGTTTTTCTAACATCCTTTTTCCATCCCAAGCTTAACCCAGAATATAACACTGTATTTAGGGAATTATCCTTTAAATGGGGAGAACCAAACAAAATAGACATTTGAGAAAAGGCCCTTAATGCCTAAAGCAAATTCCTTATTAGATTTTGCAGTTGCATTATGAGTTTTGGAGGGAATGACAAGATGGAAGAGAAGGTGGTGGGAGTTTGAGATGACAAATACATTTCAACTTAAGGAGGCTTTTAGAAGATTCCAATAATTTTGGATGGTTTTGTCGGAAGAGCTTTTTCTTTTCATGAGGCTCACCATGATGGATGGCTTCAGGAAAATGTGTAAAGCAGTGAGGGCAGAAGGAAGCACTGTGATATCATGAAAGTTTCAGACCCTCAGTGAGAAATTTGGGTTCCAGCCTAAACACAGTCGTTTGTCAATTTATGTGACCTGAAATTCACTAACCAGTTCTCTCCCTCTGTTTTCTTATCACTAAAATGAAAACAGAGTTTTACTTAATCTCATTCATCTCAAGGACTTGTTTGGAGGAGCAAAGGAAATAATGTCCTTTGGGGGAAGAGTGGACGAGAAGCGACTCATGTGCAAGGTCCACTTACTCATAAAAATAAGAAGGTGATTGTGTGAAAATCAGAGTCAGCTGACTTTCCATCAAGACCCGTTCTCAAAGTTGAAGCTTAGTGTTCTTGGTTTTGTACAAAATGTTTCTAGCTTTCTACATGTTCTTTGTGTTTCAGTGACAAATTGATCCGGACCTACTGAGGCTCAGATGTTTCCATTTCTAAAAGCATGATATCAGATTTTTTAAAAAATGAAAAGAAAAAAGTGCGAATTGGGGCTTTGTCTAAATGTCACCCAAGGAACCTAGTGAGAAGTGAAAAATTAAACCAACCAGATGTTTCAACTGTGTAATCAAGCTGAGTTCTAAGTGATTTTTTCATTGCATTATCTAGATACCCTAGGAGCTGGGCATAACGAAGGCAGCTTCAGAAGCAATTTTATATCAATTTTTGCATTTGTGTACTGGTTGTATATTAACACAGTGAGCGGACACTAAGAATTCCCAGTGAAAATGAACTCCACCTACCCCTCTCCTATTCTCAACGTAATTTGATGTTATATAGATTTCAGTTTAATTTTAAAAATCACAATTATTAAAACCCATTTAATCTTTCTCTGTACTTTCTCAGTCTTATCTCTTTTCCTGAAACGTTCGAGATTTCATTCATTTTTCAGCTGCTTCAGAAGTGTAAATACAAAAGCTAACTATAAAGGATGGCTGGGTGGCTCAGTGGATTAAGTGTCTGCCTTCATCTCAGTTTATAATCCCAGGGTACTGGGATAGAATTCTGCATCAGGCTCATTGGGGAGCCTACTTCTCAGTCTGCCTGCCACTTCCCCTGCTTGCTCAGTTTCCACACACCCCCCCCCCCACTGACAAATAAATAATTTTTTTTTAAAAAGCTAACTATATGATCCTAATCACTCCCCTGCCCTCTGATGCTCTCAAATGGTGCATTTGGTGTCTTCGTTGTAGTTCTTAAGTGCAAAATAAAATAATCTGTGGATGGGCTCTAGGTACATGTTAAGAAGCAGATGAACCTGGTTCAGATTCGAAATCATTCAAGTATTAAATAAACATTTACGCAGCATCTAATATTTATTAGGCTTTAAAGTTCTTTAAAACCCAAACCAAAAATAATAACAAATAATAATTTAGAAAACCAAAATCAATGAGTGATGGTGATTGAAATAATGTTAATTATAATAATAATATGTGCCACACACATATCAAACTAAGCCCAATTTATCTCATATACTCATCATGACAACCTCAGGAGCAGGGTGCTGTTTTTTTATCCCCATTTTATGGATGAGAAAATTAAGTCTTAAAAGGGCTAAGTAATCACTGAGTCAAGGTCATATAATGATGAAGCTAAGATTTGAATCCAGATCATTGGTAAAATTTCTGCATTGTTCACTACTTCACATATAAACTTCAAGCACTTGGCTTTCACTGAATCAGTCAGCATACCTAGTTCCAGTTCAGACAGCTATTCATTCAACCTGGCATTGAACCTGGCAGTGAACTCCTAAGATCCTAATGGTTTTTGAACCTCCTTGAGTACTTAGTTTCTTCATGCTCGCAAAGCCTGTGTTTTGTGTGCGATTGGGGGCCGTTTTAATTAAGAAATCAATTTATTTCATAGTTGGGAGGCTCTTCAATTTGGGTTTTTTTTAGTTGGGTCTTTTTCTTAATTTAAGTTTTTTACTTTATTGGGGCAAGAACACTTAGCATGAGACCTGTCTTCTTAACAGATTTTTAAGTCTATAGTAGCAATACTGTTAAGTATAGGCACGATGTTGTACTGCAGATTTCTAGAACTTTCTCATCTTGTGTTACTGAAATATTATACCTATTGATTCCTTATCCTCTGCTTCTGTGAGTTTGACTATTTTAAATACCTCGTATATGTTGACTCAGGCAAAGCCTGCTTTGACCCATTTTGCAGATAAACTGAATACTTCAATGATGTGTCTCACTTGAGGTACATTTGTCTCTATAGGAAACTGAACCTCAGGAAAGTTAAGTGCTTGTCCAAAGACATACAACTTGTAAATACAGACTGTCACACTCTAGCACCCAGGCCTTTAACCGTTTTGATAACTGCCTTTATTCAAAATTGCAAGGAGATCCTAGGTTTGAGCTAGTTCATTCTGTAATAATCAAATGTTATCACTAAATAACTTAGCCTCTACTTTCGTTCATTCATCCTTTCCACAAGTATTTATTGGGCACCACCTACATGCCAAACATTGTCACAGGCTCTGCAGAACATCAGCTAACCAAAGAGAATGGAAGGGACAAAAATTGCCCTTACAGAGTACGCATTTTTGTGGGGGTTGGAGAGAAAGATAAGCAAAATATAGAATATGTTAGCTTGCAGTATAGACTATGTTAGACGAAACAGAGGGAGGTAGGGAGTATATATTATAAAGCTGGGAATGGACTTTGCAATTCTGGAATAGGGTGACCTCACTGAGAAGGAGACATTGGAAAGGACCAAGGAAGTAAACCATGTGGATATCTGGAAGAGAAGTGTTCCTAGCAGAAGGAACAACAATTTCAAAGGCCCTAAGGTGGAATGGTGCCAGGTGTGGTCGACAAACAGCATGGAGAGCAGGGTGGCTGGAGGGGATGGAATGGGAAAGAGACTGGTAAAGAGATGGGGTTAGAGAAGGAACAGGGCCAGATCACATAGGACTTTGAAGGTCATGGTTGGGTTAATGTTTAAAATACCTAACAGACAACAAGGGGTGCCCGGGTGGCTCAGTCCGTTAGACATCTGACACTTGATATCGGCTCAGGTCGTGATTTCTGGATCTAGCCCCGTGCGGAGTTCTGCACTTGCCATGCCACTTGCTTAAGAGTCTCTCTTCCTCTGCCCCTCCTGCACTTCACTCACACATGTGCATACTCTCTCTTTCATTATCTCTCTCTCTCAAAAAAAAGAGCACTCAAATGCCTCTTTAAATATAATATTATAAATATTAAGACCTGAATGTGATCCTTTAAGGACTGGATGTACATAGAAGAAGAGGTACTAGGACTGAGCCCTGGATACTCCAACATTTAGAGTACAGGAAGATGAGGACAAATTAGCAAAGAAGACTGAGAAGAAGTGGCTATAGAGATAATAGTCTGAAGAAGTGAATGTAGCATCTTAGAAGCAGAGTGAAGAAAGTATTTCAAGGAGTGAGTGATCAGCTGTGAAAACGTATGCTGATGGGTCCAATAGGTTGAAGACTTTGAACTGATCCTTGGACTACTCATGTGGATGTCACTCATGACCTTGATAAGAGCATCTTTGGAGAAGTGGTGGAAAACCAACACTTGATGAAAGTAGGTTCACAAGACAGTGTGAAGAAGGAAGTGGGGAACTTAGAGTATGGAGAATCCTTTTCAGGAGTGGAGTTGAGAAGGGTTTTCAGTTTAAAGATGGGGGTAGTAAGATGTTTTCATGTCATTGGGAAAGATCTAGTAGAGAGAAATTTCTTCATATCCCCATCCATCAGGTGTTTACTAACTTGTGACAAACATACCAACCCATGAGCAGTGGTTCTGAAGCTTTGTCACATGTTACAGTTACTTGGGGGAGCTTCTCTTTTTAAAATCTCAATGCCCAGATCAATTAAATCAGAATTTCTTTTTTTTTAAATAAACATACATTTTTATCCCCAGTGGTACAGGTCTGTGAATCGCCAGGTTTACACACTTCACAGCACTCACCATAGCACATAACCTCCCCAATGTCCATAACTCCACCCCCTCTCCCAAACCCCCTCCCCCCAGCAACCCTCAGTTTGTTTTGTGAGATTAAGAGTCACTTATGGTTTGTCTCCCTCCCAATCTCATCTTGTTTCATTGATTCTTCTCCTACCCTCTTAACCCCTCATGTTGCATCTCCACTTCCTCATATCAGGGAGATCATATGATAGTCGTCTTTCTCCGATTGACTTATTTTGCTTCGATCTGTGCGTGCGTGTGTGCGTACTTGTGTGTGTGTGTGTGTGTGTGTGCGTGTGTGTGTAAAATTATTATTATAATTATTGGCCAGGCCCCCTGTTTGATGATTCAAGGAGCACCAGAGAAGTCATTTGTCCCATCTAGCTTCTTTCCCACCTTTTAGATCCTTAGGGTTAAAGCCCTGTCCTGTTCATTTGCCAAGAGGGCAAAATACTATGCCATCATCATTAAATAACATCTTGGAGGAGATTTTCTAGACATTTGTCAGTGCCGTACAGGACCTGGAAGGGATGAGAAGGCACAGATCATTTTTGCTCTGGGAGAGAAATCTGCATTTCTCATTCCTTTGATTCTACATCATGATAATAGTTGTTCTTTTTGACTCGTAAGTGTCCTTTGCTTTTCACTTGTCATTGCAAGAATACAGCATATGCTGGAGGAGCAGCAGGCCTTCCCTCAGCTACAGTGCCTTCTCACAGTTCAGGGTTGGAGGTTGAAGCTTGAGGTCTCTGCCCTTTGCCCCTCGCCACTGGGAGTGTGGATGTACTAGTAGATACAGAGTCCCACAGTGTCCTCTGAAGAAGCCACATTCAAGACAGAGGCACCGAGTATCACCTGAGAGGTCTAAACCAGGCGCCGTGGAAGCAAGGAAGAAGGAGCCATTCATTCTGACAGGGATAATTCGTTCACATATTCATTCAATAAATGTTTACTGAACACTTATTAGGTGACAGGTACTGTTCTAGGCACTTGGAATACATCAATGAACAAAACGTGCCTTTGTAGAGCTTATCCCAATTGATGGAAGGCTGAAGATAAACAATAAACACCATTAGTGTGTTAAAGTAAATATTTCTCTTCCAATTTGCACCATCCCCCACATCTGTACTCTCTGCCAAGTGACTCTGTTATTTCTCCTACTAGGGACAGAGTATATTACTAGTTTATATGAGCCCATTAATGTTGATTTTGAGCACAAGACTTGCATTAGCCATTGGCATGTTGGTGGTGATGTGAACAGAGTTGAAATGTGCCTGTACTGTTGGCCTCACTTTCTTGTGCCCCTGCTGCAGGCTTGAGAAGGATATGGCCCCGGTCACCTCCTGATCCAAAGAAGATGAGAGGCAAATGGAGGAAAACCAGACCTGAATTGCAACTTGGAGCCAACCCACAGGCCACCCAGAGATACTGGAGAAGAAATATTTGGTAATGGTAATGGAGAAGAAATACTTGTTTTTCGAAGCCTTTGAGATTTGGGATAGTCCATTAACACAGAATTATTTTGTCAGTATTTGACTTATATCGTAAATTATATATTGTATCAGCATGAGCACACACTCACATACTATATATATTTGGAAAACATACACATATGGAAAAATACAGTAAAAGTGTAAGGGAAACCAGGGGTGCTCAAGTCGAGGAGTGACATGCCATATTAAATGGAATGATCAGTGTGACATGAGCAGAGTGAGGGATGGGGAAAGTACTATGCGGGCTAATGACTATGTTGAGACCATATCGTGCTGGGCCTTGCAGGCCACTGAAATGTCGTTGATAGCTGTTTCTCCAAGGAGCCCAATTTCCCACACAAAAATGTAATCTCACAATCATTCTCTGAGCACTAAAATTGTTTCTTGCTACTGGAGTCATTAGGGTGTCTTTGGTTTAAGTAAAATGCCCTATCAGGTTATGCTGACCATTCCAATTCATACTCAGGATGATGTAGGACTTTATTAACCTCTTTTTACCCTATATCTCTATCTCCCCTCTCCCACACTGGAAATACTTTCTCAAGGATAGCAGTGTTGAGATAGAGTATTAACTCATTTACCCATCTGCTTTATTCCACATTATGTTCAAAACTGAACTGTACAGATATTTTTGGCCTAGCAATTTCACATTTAGGTATTTATTCTTAGAGGAGTGGTCCTCTATGGTCATAAAGCAGCAACTAACAGGATATTCTTTGTGGTGTACTTTGTCAAAGAGGGAGAAGAGTAAGAAAATGTCCATCAGTAGGTAAATGGGCAAAAAATTTCTAGATGATGCCACAGTTATTTTATGAGCAGGGTAAAATTATACAAATTTATAGATATATTCAGGACATTAATAAAGGGGAAAAGTGACTTGTAGAATAATAATGATGGCTAGCATTTATTGAGGACTTGTTATGTGCTAGACATTATCCCAAGTTTTTCATACATATTAACTGATTATTACCATCATTTCAACCCTACCTCTGAGGTATGTAATATCATTATCCCCATATGACAGATGATAAAACTGAGGCAGAGAATGTTTAAGAAAATTCTCTAAGGACACATAGTAAGTGCTAAGATGGGGATTTGAATTAAGGCAGTTTGACTCTAGAACTTATCATTTTAATCTCCATATAATACCACCTATCTCATTACATAACTAAAGCCCTCCCAAATTTTGTATTAGTATATATGTACACGTATTTTATTTCAAAGACAATGATCTGGAAGGATGTGTTTCAAACTGATAATAGTGACTTATGCAGTAAGTTATATATCATATGATTATTGTGGGGCAGAGGAGTGAGATGATGTCGGCCAAGAGACACCTTAACTCATTTATGTGATTTGAAATATTAATAAGGAAAATAAAGAATATAGCTATGTGTTATTTCTGTAACTTAAAATATTTTCAAAAGAAGCTATTGATTTCTATTTCTGATAATGGCCAATATAGCACCTGCCATACCAACCCTCCTGCAGATAAAAATGTAAACTCTGGACAAAATTTGAAAAACAACTCCTTTAAGAGACAGAAAAGCAACAGAATGCAGGCAGGTTCTGGAGTGGAGTCCACCCTTAGTCAAAGAGAATGGCATACAGCAAGTTTCCTTTTTTTCACAATATTTTGGCCAAGGACAGGCCATTGTCCTTGACATGTGGAGGCAGCTAATGCTCTGATAGCAAACTGACAATTTTTCTGGATTGAATAACCATAGGATAGGATTTGGGGCAACCATGGCTGCTAGGGAGTGAAGGAAAACTCTGAGAAAGAAAATCAGCAAAGAGAAGAAGGTATGAATTCTGTCTATAAATTCTTCCCAAATCTTTGTTGACCAATGAAATTTGGAGGTGCAGAGTGGACTCCAAGAAGTTTAGCTAAGGATAAAACAATTGATCTGAGATCAAGCTGTCACCCAGGAATCAGAGATGGCAGTTTAAGTCCAACAAATTTAGCTGCCTAAAACAAAAATATCAACACTCCCCAGGGAAGTACAACACTACCCAGAGTTCCCACAATGTAATCTTCATGAAGTCCATGTTTCAGTCCAAAACTTATGTGATAGGGAAAGTATCAGGAAACGATGTCCCAGTCTATAAAGAACAAACATTTAATGAAGAGCAACTCTGACATGATTCGTGTTGGAATTAGCAGACAAGGGTTCTCTAAGCTGCTATTATAATTATATTGCTTACTATGTGCTACCTACTATGTAGGTAAATGTGCTCAATGAAGGAATATACCTAAAATGAATGTGAATATTGGGAAACTTTGCAGAGAAATAGAAACTATAGAAAGGAAACAGTTGAGGGGAACCTGGGTGGCTCAGTCAGTTGAGCGTCTCTCTCTCTCTATCTATCTTTCTCTCTCTTTTTTAAGATTTTATTTATTTGACAGAGAGAGCACAAGCTGGGGGAGGTGCAGAGGGAGAGGGAGAAGCAGCCTTCCAGCTAAGCAAGGAGCCCAATGTGGGGCTCAATATCTCAGGACCCTGGGATCATGACCTGAGCTGAAGGCAGACATTTAACTGACTGAACTACCCATGCGTCCCTAGGGTCTGACTCTTCATTTCCGCTAGGGTCATCATCTCGGAGTCATGAAATCAAGCCCCGCATCAGGCTCCGTGCTGGACATGGAGCCTGCTTAGGATTCTGTCTCCCCCTTTGCCCCTCTCCCCCAACTCACATGAGTTTGTTCTCTCTCTCACACACACAAAAATGAAACAAATGAAAATTTTCACACTGAAAAATATATCTGAAATTTTAAAAAATACCAAATGGACTTCATAGCAAAATGTTGATGACAAAATGAGGGAATAGACTTGAAGGGAAATCCATAGAATTGATCCAATCTGAAGAAAAAAGAAAAAATAGGGGGAAAAACCCCTAAGACTAATATGTATCCTCGAGGAACTGTGGGGCAATATCAAAAGTCTTAATTCATGTGCAACTGAAGTTCCAGAAGGAAAGGAGAAAGGAAGCGACTGAAGCAGAAGAAAAACTTTCTGAAGAAATAATGCCTGAAAATATTCCAATTTTGATGGAAGATACACATTTACAGATTCAGGAATCTCAGTGAATCTCAAGCAGGATAAATACAAAGAAAGCCACACTTAGGCAAATCACAGTCAAATTGATGAAAACCAAAAAAAGAAAAGAGAAAATGAAACATTATGCAGGGGAACAATGATTCAAATAATCTAGAAATGACCCAAATGTTGACATGAGTAGGGGAAAAAAAGGAAATGCCGAAAACAGTGGAGTAATATCTTTAAAGTGCTAAAAAGTAAAAAACAGGGACGGCTGGGTGGCTCAGTTGATTGGGCAGCTGCCTTTGGCTCAGGTCATGATCCCAGTGCCCTGGGATCGAGTCCCTTGCTCCGCAGGGAACCTGCTTCTCCCTCTGACTCTGCCTGCCACTCTGTCTGCCTGTGCTCGCGCTCACTCTCTCTCTCTCTCTCTCTGACAAATAAAAAAAAAGTAAAAAACAAACAACAAAACACCTCTTAACCTAGAATTCTGTATCAGAGAAATCCATCAAAAATGAAATTGAAATGAAAATGGCTTTACATAGAAAAAAAAAATAGGAGACTTTGTGTCCAGTAAATCTGTACAACAAAACATGAGAAAGGGAGTTACTTAGGCTGAAAGAAAATGATGCCAGATGAAAAGTGGAATCTTCAGGAACAGAAACTACCTGAAATGGCTACATATCCAGTAAATAGAAAAAAACTATTTTTCTCTGAATTTCTTTAAAATACATATAACCTTTTAAAGCAAAGATTATAACATTATCACATTGGATTTAAAGTGTACAGAGATATGAGGCACCTGAGTGGCTCAGTCATTTAAGGCTCTGACTCTCGATTTTGGCTCAGGTCATGATCTCAGGATTGTGCTATCGGGCCGCCACACAGGGCTCTGCCCTGTGTATGAGGCTTCCTTAGGAATCTCTCTCCCTCTCCCTCTGCCCCCCAACTCACATATGTGCACTCTCTCTCTCCCTAAAAATTTTTAAAAATAAATTGTACATAGATATAATGTCTCTGAGAGCTATAGCACACAGATAGGAAGGGTGGTAAATTGACTTAAACAGCTGAGAGAGTTCTATATTTTATGTGAGAAGGTAAGAGATGAACTCTAGGTAGATGAAGAAAAGTAAAGGGTATATATTGTAATCCCTTGAACAACCACGTAAGGTGTAACACAAGGAAAATATAACAACTAAAATGTCAATGGATAGATTTTTAGAATGGAATTTCAAAAATATTCTCCTCTGGCATTTGATAGAAATGTACAAGTTAATTCTAAAATTTATCTCAAAACAGAAAGAATATAGATATCTAAAGCAAGCTTGAAAAAAATGAAGTCAGAAAACATGCATTACTTGACTTCAGTGCTTACGGTAAAACCACCGTAATCTAGACCGTATGGTATTGACATAAGGATTGACACATAGAGCAATGGAAGAAAATGATAAAACCCAGAAATAGACCCACACTTATATGGTTTTTTTAAAAGATTTTTAAAAAGGTTTTGTCTATTTTTTTTTTTTGACAGAGAGAGACACAGCAAGAGAGGGAACACAAGCAGGGGGAGCGGGAGAGGGAGGACAGTCTCCCCATGAAGCAGGGAGCCCAATGCGGGAGCTTGATCCCAGGACCCTGGGATCATAACCCGAGCCAAAGGCAGATGCCCAATGACTGAACCACCCAAGAGCCCCTGGTCACTTGATTTTTGACAAAAGTGCCACACAATCCAATAGGGAAAATAGTCTTTTCAATAAATGATGCTATAAAACTGGATTATCTAAACAAGAAAAAAAAATGACCTTCATTCCTATCTCAAATCATACACAAAAATTAATTTAAGCAGGATCATATACCTAATTTAAAGCTTAAGCCATAAATCTTTTAGAAGAAAACACAAGATCATATGTCTATCACCTGGGGGTAGATGAAGGTTTCTTAGATAGGAGGGGGCAAGATGGCGGAGAAGTAGGAGACCTTGTTTCAACCACTCCCCTAAAGTGAGCTAATTATCTACAAGAACACTCTGAACAACAACAACAAAAAAGGATAGGACACAGAAAAGAATAATCATATAATAAAAATATTGATAGATTAGACCACCAAAATTAAAATCAGCTCTTTATCAAAAGACGCCATTAAGAAAATAAGTACATTAACCACATAATAGGAGAAAATACTCACAAAGCATATATCTAATAAAGGACTGGTATTCAGGATATATAGAGACAAATAATCTAATTAAAATGAACAAAATATCTCAGCAGAATTTTCACAAAATAAGATACATGAATGGCCAATAAATGCATGAATATGTACTCAAAATCATTAAGTCATTAGGGAATTGCAAAATAAATTCATAATGAAATACCACCACGCATTCAAAAGGATAGCTAAAATGAAACAGAATGACACCACCAAATATTAGCAAACATGTGGAACAACTGGAACTTGCATAGATTTTTGCTGGGAGTGTAAAATGGTATAACCACTTTGGAAAAAATATCTTGCAGTTATTTATAAAACAAAATATACAGCAACCCTAATACCTAAAAATTCTATTCCTTAGTATTCCCAAGAGAATGAGATATTCCCAAGAGAAATTAAATCATTTGTCCACATGAAAACTTGTATATGAATGCTCATAACATCTTTATTTATAATATCTCCAAATTGAAAACAGTTCATTTGTCCATTAATAAGTGAATGGTTAAAAAAAATAACCATGGATGGGGTTGGGAGGGAGACAAACCATAAGTGACTCTTAATCTCACAAAACAAACTGAGGGTTGCTGGGGGGAGGGGGTTGGGAGAAGGGGGGTGGGGTTATGGACATTGGGAAGGGTATGTGCTTTGGTGAGTGCTGTGAAGTGTGTAAACCTGGCGATTCACAGACCTGTACCCCTGGGGATAAAAATATATGTTTATAAAAAATAAAAAATTTGAAAGTGAAAAAAAAATAACCATGGGATAATCATACAATGGAACGTTATCTACTCAGCAATAGAAGGGAATGAATCACTAATACAACAACGTGGATAAATCTTAAAAATATTATGCTGAATGAAAGGATCTTTACATAAACAAGTATGAACTGTATGGTTCCATTTATAGAAATTTCTAGAACAGGCAAGATTAATCTATGGTAAGAAAAAAAAAAAAGAACAGTGGTTGCCTGAGGCAGGGCTTAGGGTAGGGACTGACTTAAAGGGACACGAGAAATTTTCTGAGGTGATGGTGGTGGTGTGTATGTGGAAAGGGGTTTGGGTTACATATGTTTATTAATTTTGCATAACTCACTGGTGTTTCTATCAAGATTTGTGCATCTCGTTTTATGTGACTTCAACCTCAAAAGAAAAACGTGCCATAAACAAATTCTGAACTCTAGCTCATGATAGGCATGATAAAGTATTCAGGGAAAAGTTTACTGTCTGCCATTTACTTTGCCATGTATCAAAATGATAAGATGATGAACGTGCATGGAGGGAAGGGGAGGTGAAGTGCATGGTAATGCCAAGTACAATAAAATGTAAACTGTAGAATCTAGGTATTTGGTTTCTGGGTGTTCACTATGAAATTCTTTCAAGTTTTCTGTATGTTTTAAAATACTGATAACAAAATGTTGGAAAACAAAAATGATGGTTGTTATGATCATCTAGAAATATATTTTTCTCCCCACATCTCTTCCTGTGTCCGATTTCCCCATTCTCACCCATATTTAGTATTTGACTTGCCCTCTCCAATTTTGTTCTCTGGGTTATAGTTTATCTCCTCACACTTCTTATGTACCGCCCCCCCCACCGATCCTCTAACTCCCATTTCCACCACAACTCCATTTCATACTGCCCTCTGATAAGGGATGCAGTTTGCTTGCCCATTAAACTTCTTTAATGGCCTTGTGCCAACTGATTGAACCTCCCATCTCAGGACCCAGAATACCTCTCTGACTCCCACTGAAAAGGATTAGCTTCTAGGCTCATCATTTAGAGAGATATAAGCTCACAGAACAGGGGGAATTACAGGTAGACACACAAAGGTATCCATCCGGGCTTGCACAGCTGAACATGGCCTTCTATGGAGTTTTTGTCTTACCTTCCCTTCAGATCAAATGTGATGACCTCAGTTTATTGCAAAGACAGTTTGCACAAAAAGTGGGGCCCAGGCAGCGTCATCAAGGCTTTCCCTGACAGCATAGGTTTGTTTGGAAAACAAAAGAAGTCCAGAGATCTTAGAAGAAGTCCAACTAGCTTGATCACTGGTACACATTCTAGTTAGTTTCTTGAGTAAAGATTGTGAACTAAGCTTGAAAGGAAATAGGTCTCCAAATCCTCCAGACCTGATGTCAGGACATCTAGCCCAGTGATTCTCACCCTTGACTGCACATTACCCAGGCACTGGTATTTTTCAAAGTCTCCCCAGATGATTCTAGTGTGTAGGCCCAGCAAGACAGATAATTAAATCAGGATCCACTGGCATAGCCATACCAGTTGGGATGATATTGAGGATGGTTTCAGTGACGTTGGTAAATACCATGAGACACAAGTGTCCTGGACACTTCCTCTTTTCCAGCCAGAATCCCCAGTTTCCCTACAGTCAGTAACTAAATGGTTAATGCCTGGCACAGCAGGAGTCCTCCAGAACCCTGCTTCAGCAGTTAGTCAGATTCCATTCTCATTAGTCAGTGCCCAGCACTGTACCCATTATTAAATATTTTGAATACCACTTCTGCAGCCAGCGTTGAAAGCCACTGATCTAGTCAATTCTGACAGGCCTCTGAGTATTTCATCTGTACCTCATCAAATAGCCAGTTTGATTACATTTCCATGTTTCTGTGCACATAACTAGGCTTGTGACCTTAAGCAAGTCATTTCCCGGCTCCAAATCCCTTCTGAAAAATTACACGGCTGAAATAGGTCCTTTTAAAGCATGCTTCCAACCCTGAATTGTGGGATACTGTGATTCTGTGAATCATGAATTAGGCAAAGCTTTAAAAAAATGCTCCAAGAGAAGGGAGAGCCAAATGGAACCAGCCTTTCATAAGCCGATCCAAACCAGCCAAAGAAACCCCCCCCCCAGTGTGTGTTAATTTATGTGGCTCTTCTTAGGAGGCACAAATCATTCGTGAAGCTATACTCCCACCCACCAAGTTATATGGGCTTCGAACCTGAAGCATAAAGATGAATTCTTCCTAACTGAGGCCAAATATGCCAATGGTACTAGAACTGCTTATGAAATTAGCCCCGTCCACTTTGAAAGGATGGCCTCACCATTTCCATTTACAGCTCCTTGCAGTAGTGATTTCCACAAAGACGTGACATACTGCAGGAAGACATTATCCACTTTACTTGTCCCATGTTTATTTGCCATTGGCTTCATTGAGTAACACTTGTTTGTGGATTAGAGGGGAGAAAGGAGTCAGTTGGTCTTTATTGGTCTCTCCAGACATTTAAACAGCTTCAAGCTGTCCTCTCCCAGTCTATGCCTCTTTTGGCCAAGTGTTCCTTTAGCTTTTTAGTCACAAAGCAATTCTCAGTTCCATGGCTGTTCAAGCACAGCTCGCTTTATCTGGATCTTTTCGATTTTCTCTTGATCTTTCCCAAGGCAAGTTTCCCAAATGGTAACTGGAACCTTGTTTACAATAGTCTCAAGTGAGATGGTAAGTTGGCAATTAGGTAGTTCATGCAGTCATTGTAGATGGCTGGAATATAGCCAAGATCACTTGTGTATGCTGACAAGTAGTCAGCATACTTCCTGAATCACTTCAATTTGCACAGCAGAGGTGTGCCTGATCTACACTCATGACTCTGAAATGTACCTTTCTAGAACAGGTCTTTTTGCCCCATGTCTTGGGCCAATATCTTTCAAAAGAGTAAGCTCAACTTCTGTTGTACTATGAAACTTCAGTGTAAAACTCCGAGCCTTCATCTCTGTGTGTCCCCCAATTACCCTATCCCAAAGCACACAATTGTCCTCCATGCCCCACTACTGAATTGTCCCATGTCCCTGAAGCCAGATACCAACAATCGAAGATAAGACTATTATAGGGGCACCTGGGTGGCTCAGTGGGTTGAGCCGCTGCCTTCAGCTCAGGTCATGATCTCACGTCCCAGGATCGAGTCCCGCATCGGGCTCTCTGCTCAGCAGGGAGCCTGCTTCCTCCTCTCTCTCTCTCTGCCTGCCTCTCTGCCTACTTGTGATCTCTCTCTGTCAAATAAATAAATAAAATCTTAAAAAAAAAAGACTATTATATAACAGTGCAAGGAGGTATATGATGTATTACCCAGTCAGGGCAGAGGGGACTGAATTAGAATGGAAGGAAGGATCTGGACCCATTTATCAACGAGAGGCCTGGTTGGGCTGGGCTGCTCCTTGGCAAATGCTTGTGAAGAGCTGACCAGATAGGTCTTTGGCCTCCCTGCCTTTGCTTCATTCTGGGACTAGATCCTCTTCTCCACATGAAACTCTCTCCCTCACGAATGTATCAGAAATTTCCAGTGTGCGCTGTACAAACACCACCTGTAACAGAGCCACCTGCCATACTGTTTAAAATGTGATTCCTGAGCCCTATCAAGGCAAAGGGAGACAGCCTAAAAATCAAAGAACTACTGCTCTTTATGTTGAGCAAATGACTTTGTTTACCTGAACTTTATTTCTTCAATTAACAAATGGGCAACTGCCTTCCTATTTTACAGGGCTGCTCAGAGAGCATTTCCACTTATATAATCCATCATTTTCAGTTTAGTGTATCTAAACATAGAGTCTTCCTTGTGTCTCTCACTTGCTTCCTTGTGTCTACTTTTCTGTGTACATCAGGGACACTACCATACTCTCCGGATCTCAGAATCAAACCTCAAAGTCCACAGCAAAGAATTAGGATGAATCCACTGTTTCTATTTTTGCTGTTCTTTATGGATGAATTTTTTTTTTTTCCAAGAGAAGGAAAGGGTGATAGGTTAAAGCTTGTTTTGTTATCATTGCATAGACATTATCACATCATCAACTTAAAAAAAGATTTTATTTATTTATTTGAAGGAGAGTGAGTGAGAAAGAGCGAACATGAGTGAAGGGAGAGTCAGAGGGAGAAGCAGACTCCCCACTGAGCAGGGACCCTCATGTAGGGCTTGATCCTACAACCCCCAAGACCACAACCTGAGACAAAGACAGACACTTAACAGATTGAACCACCTAGGTGCCCCAGAGCATCATCTTTTTAAAACACAATCTCCAAGCCCTTATCAGAAAGACACCCTTAGAAGGAAATTTGAAGGGTTCTGCAGAAATTTTTTTACAAGAATTAAACATCTTTGTAAGGTACCAGTTGTATGTCTCAAATAACTACTCTTCCTTTGGATCAGTTTCAACCTGACCCATGAAATGTCTCCTCCCATTTGGAGTCTCAGCAACCACTCAATATATAGCTGAAGCCTCTCTTGGTTGAAGTCAAAGTCCAAAAGTTCCCACCTTCATTACATAGCAATTTCCCTTCATTATTACTAATTGAAAGCTTGTATTTATGGGCATTATTTATTTGAGAGAGAGAGAGAGAGAGAAAGAGAGAGAGCACACAAGCAGGGGGAACAGCAGGCAGAGGCAGGGAGAGAAGCAGTCTCCCTGCTGAGCAGGGAACCCAGCTCGGGTCTTGGTCCCAGGACCCCAGGATCATGACCTGAACCAAAGGCAGACACTTTCCAGGTACCTCTGGAACTTCATATTTTTAAACCTATGAAGAATTGGTATGTGTATATGGGGGAGCAAGTTCGGGAACCGGGGTAGGGTAAGAAAGAAAGAAAGCCTGGAGGAAGAGTCAATACTTAAATAAGTTCAAAAATCAAGAGAAGGGGAAGAAAGAAGAATAAGAGGAAATAAGAGCAAAAAATAAGGAGAATAATAGGGTCTAGACACATAG
This sequence comes from Mustela erminea, assembly GCF_009829155.1. Taxonomy (NCBI): domain Eukaryota; kingdom Metazoa; phylum Chordata; class Mammalia; order Carnivora; family Mustelidae; genus Mustela; species Mustela erminea. The sequence goes on from NC_045635.1 coordinate 92,305,677, forward strand.
ATACACACACTAATGGACTTAGAAGCAAGATAGAAAAAGAAAGAACGATATAAGGAAAAATGAAGAAGGGAGATTGAAAGGCAGTGAAAAAGATGTAAATAAGAGCAGAAAGACAGTAAATACCATTAATTGAGGGCCTACCCTTTCCCTGCTTTATAGGATTATCTAATTTACTCCCCCTACCAGTCAACCCATGAGATGGACATTGACAGGCCCATATTCTACAAATAAAAAAGACGAGCTTCAGAGAACTTGAGAGACTTACATGAGGTCACACAGCTTGATAAACTGAAATTTGGCCCCAGATCTGATGACCCCAAAGGTTGAGAGCTTAACCAGTGGGTTCACTACCTCCCATAAAAAGCCATGAGAAGAACAAAGAAAAGAGATGGGGAAGGGAGCTGAAATCCTCACACCTGTCCAGGCCAAACGGGTAGTATATGTGGGGAGAAGAGGCTTCTGGGCTTTGTTAAAGGCAGTGCAACTCCGCTCCCATTGATTATTGTCTTGTAGAAATGAGAAAAAACTACCTTGTAGGCTAAGCAAAACCCAATCATGGGCTGGATTTGGCTCATGTGCCACCAGTTTCCAACCTCTGATTAAAAAGAGCAGATTGCAGACCAAAAAGGAAGAAGAGAGAGATAATGAATCAGTGAGCAAAAAAGAGAGGAAAAGAGAAAGCAGAAGAAAATGAGAAAGATTTAAAAAAGAAACAACCAGGAGCACCTGGCTGGCTCAGTGGGATAAGCTTCAGGCTCTTGGTTTGGGCTCAGGCCATGATTCTCAGGGTCATGGGAGGGAGATCCATAGCAGCTCCATACTCAGTGCAGAGTCAGCTTGAGATTTTCTATCTCCCTCTCCCTCTGCCCCTCCCCACCTCAAATAGATAGATAGATAGATAGATAAATAGATAGATAGATAGATAGATAGATAGATAATAACTTTAAAAAAAGGAAGCAACTAAAAAGTGAAGGATCAAACCAAAAGCAAAAAAAAAAAAAAAGAGGGTGATGAAGAGGACACTTTGGGAAGCCCAAGAAGTGCAGGGATAGCGCAAGTTTGGCAGAGAAAAGATAAGAACCTGGACCAGAACAAAGATGGGATGCAGGGAAGACACGAGAGAAGTATGAATGAGCACGCAGATGAGAGGGGAAGAAGGACATACAGAAGAGGTTAGAACCTGCCCAGACATCTTGGGGCAACCTGGGCCAGTTGGTGGCTAGGGAGAGGTGAGGGTGGTGGGAGACGGTCAAGCCATCCCATGGGTTAGGAGAGCTCTCTCCAACTGAGAGGTGGAGCTGTGCCCTCAGGAAGCAATTGTTCCCCCTCCCAGGACATAAGGGAGAGGCAGGGGTAGTAGCAGCAAAAGGTGAGGCCCCTCAGAAGGTGAGGGCCCTACAGAATATTCCACAGAATAGATGCTGTAGTCTCTAGTCTGGGTTCCACGTGTCTCCCACAGGATGCTTTATCAGGTCAAACAGTCACCAGACCTCAAAAGGTTAGAAAGGATTTCAAAGATAATTCCTGCATAAAACTCCATCATTAAATTTTATCCCCACGCCTCCCCAAATGATAGTTTTTAGTATCACCCAGGGGCTTCGCAGAGAGCCAGACTGACAGGAGCCATTTCTGGGGACTAGATTCTCCACATGTATGTTAAAATATGTATTTTAACAACTGAATGGGTTTCTCAGATTGTGATTTATCTTCAGTGTTTACACTGCACAAAATTGCACTTTAAACTACAACATTTGCACTAATTTGTTTCTATCTGTTCACAAAGAGCTATTGATGAAGGTACTTTTGGATTGAGGCAGAATTTCAGAAGCTTCACCATTAACTAATGTCACAGGATTTTTGATCAAGACCAGAGACTGCTGTGCCAATTAAAGGTTTGGCTGATGACCATCTATTGCTTCATTCTAATTTAAACTTTCCACTGCAAACAGCTATGCTCTACAATTTATTTCTGCTAATAATGAGGTGATTTCCAAGTTTATATAAAAAAATAATTCATAGTACAGTACAGGTAGTGGGCATGGGGATGAGCCAGAACTTCAAGATTGTGTGATGAATATCTTCTTTTTGTCACATCACTGCACACTGTACATCAAGAAGCTCACTAGATTATAAGTCTGGAAGTCTAAAATTGAAACCTTTTCTGAGTATGATGCCCCAGATTGAATATCGTCCATTTCTTGTCCCCCACCTCCATGCCTTTTGGAGGATTATTTACTTTTTTAATAGTGGACCCTTGGAAATAAATAGCTTCAAACAAATCTTGATCCATGGGATCATAGACACTAGAATGGGGTGATGGGCTTAGGGACCTTCAAAAGACATCACGGTATGGCTACGTAGTCTTGAGGCACATCCTAGCTCTTGCCCAAATCTAAATTACGAGGCCTGTGAGCATGACTGGCCCTTTTAGTGATCTTTCTTTAAAATTATGAAATGATTTAAAAATCTGAGCTTATAGATACAAAGAACTAATGAGTGGTTGTGAGGGACAGGAGGTCAGGGATAGGTGAAATGCATGAAGGGGGGTCCAAAGGTACAAATTTCCAGTTATAAAATACATATCTCATGGGAATGTAATGTACAACGTGGTGACTATAGCTATAATACTGTGTTGCATATTTGAGAGTTGCCAAGAGAGTAGATCTTAAAAGTTCTCCTTAGAAGAAAAAAACTTTTCTGAGGATATGTGGGTACGGACGTTAACTAGGTTCATTGTGGTGATCTTTTTACGTATACACAAATATTGGATCCTTAAATTGCATACCTAAAACTAATATAACACTTTTGTTAATTGTATCTCAATTTTAAAAATAAATACAAATTGGGAAAAAAACGATAAAATATTTCAAACATACTGTTATAAATGACAGCCCCATCTAACAGCTTGAAACAATCCTGATTTTATGCTTATGGAATCACTGGGTCAGAAATATTGGAAAGGCACCATGGGGAGAGCTGTCTCTGCTCCTTTGGTCACTCCACTGGGAAAACTTGAAGGTCGGGCGTGACTTGATACCCAAGGGTGGGACTCATCAGAAGTCTTGTTCACCCACATGCCACGTGCCTAGAGGAACTCAAAGACTAGAAATCCTATATGTGGCCTGTCCACACGACTGGTTTCCTCACTGTCCAGTTACTTTAGGGTGGTCAAAATTCTCACATGGTGGCTCAGAGCTCCAAGAGTGAGTGTCCCAGCAAGCACAGTGAAAACGGAAATCACCTTTCCTCATCTGGCCTCAGAATTCATAGTGTCACTCCTAAAACACCCTATGGGGGTACAAGTGAGCTTGCAAGATCCAGCAAGAATCCTAAAACTTGTATGGAACTGCAAAAAGATCTCAAAGAGCCAAAGCAATCTGGAGAAAGAACAGAGTTGGAGGTATCACACTTCCTGACTGTAAAGCATATTATGAAGCTATGGTAATCAAAACAGTTTGGTATTGGCACTAAAAACAGACACATAGACCAATAGAACAGAAGAGAGACTCCAAAAATAAACCCATACATATGTGGTTAATCTGTGACAAGGGCACCAAGAATACACAATAGAAAAAGGACAGTCTCTTCACTAAATCATATTGGGGAAGCTGGACAGCCACATGAAAAAGAATGAAATAGGACCTATATACCACTTGCAAAAATTAATTCAAAATGAGTTAGACGCTTTTAAATATAAGACTAAAAACACAAAATTCCCAGAAGAAAACTCTCTGACATTTGGATATGACACCAAAAGCAGAAGTAACAAAAGTAAAAATAGAGTATTGGACCCATGTCAAACTGAAAAGCTTCTGCCCAGCAAAGGAAACAAGCAATAGAACAAAGGGGAACTTATTGAATGAGAGATAGTATTTCCAAACCATATACCTGAAAAGAGAGAAATATCCAAAATACATAAAGAACTCATTCAAATCAACAGCCAAAATTCATCGGATTCAAAGGGAGGCAATGGACCTGAATAGATATTTTCCCAAAGAAGACATGCAGATAGCCAACAGGTACATGAAAAAAGGTTCAACACCACACATCAGGGAAATACAAATCACACCTGTCAGAGTGGCTATTAGCAAAAGAGACAAGAAATAACAAGAGTTGGTAAGAGTGTGGAGAAAAGGGAACTCTCGAGCCCTGTTGGAGGGAATATCAACTGGTGCAGCCACTAAAGAAAACAGTATGGAGGTTCCTCAAAAAATTAAAAATAGAACTACCTTCGTGCAGGGTGCCTGGGTGGCTCAGTCAGTTAAAGTGGCTTCCTTTGGTTCAGTTCATGAACCCAGGGTCCTGGGATCAAGCCATACGTGGGGCTCCCAGCTCAGCGGAGAACCTGCTTATCCCTCTCCCTCTGCCTTCCACTTTGCCTACTTGTGTTCTTTCTCTCTCTCTCTCTCTCTGTCAAATAAATAAATATAATCTTAAAAAAAAAAGACCTACTCCCATGAGGGCATTTCCACTTCTGGGTATATATCCAAAGGAAGCAAAATCAGTTTCTCAAAGAGATATCTGTACACCTATGTTTATTGCAAATTTATTCACAATAGCCAAAGAATGGAAACTGCCTAAGTGTCTGTTGTTAAAAGAATGCACAAAGAAAAATCTCTCTCTCCCATGACCCAGCAATGGCACGACTGGGTATTTACCCCAAAGATACAAACCTAGTGATCCAAAGGGGCACCTGCATCCCCATGTTTATAGCAGCAATGTCCACAATAGCCAAACTATGGAAAGACTCCAAATATCCATCGACAGATGAATGGATAAAGAAGATGTGTGTGTATGTGTATATATATGTATGTATGTGTTTGTGCATACATATTATGCAGCTATCAAAAATGAAATCTTGCCATTTGCAACGACGTGGATGGAACTAGAGGGTATCATGCTAAATGAAGTAAGTCAATCAGAGAAAGCCAAGTATCACTTGATTTCTCTGATAGGCAGAATTTAAGAAACAAGGCAGAGGGTCATAGGGGAAGAGAGGGAAAAAATGAAAAAAGATAAAACGAGAGAGGGAGACAAACCGTAAGAGACTCTTAATCTTAGGAAAAAACTGAGGGTTGCTGGAGGGGAGGGGGGTAGGAGGATGGGGTGGCGGGGGGATGGGCTTGGGGAAGGTATGTGTTGTGGTAGACAGTGGGTGTTTTGTAAGATAGATGACTCATAGACCTGTACCCCCAAAACAGATAATGTATTCTATGTTAATTTTTAAAATAATAATTAAAAAATAAGAAAGGATTTATAGCAAATATAAATAGATGTTCATGGGAAACACTTAAAATGCAAACCAGGAAATTGCAAACGCCCAACTATAGACTTTGTCTGTGTCAGCCAAACACTTGCCAATATTCAACAGTGGGTAAATGTCAGATTAACAAATTTTATTGTTAAAAAAAGAGTAGAGAGGGCACCTGAGTGGCTCAGTTGGTTGGGCAACTGCCTTTGGCTCAGGTCATGATCCTGGGGTCCTGAGATCAAGACCCACATCAGATTCCCTGCTCTGTGGAGAGCTTTCTTCTCCCTCTGCCTGCCACTCCCCCTGCTTGTGCTTGCTCTCCCTTTGTGTCAAATAAATAAATAAAATCTTTTTTAAAAAGAGTAGAAAGAAGAAAATGTACCTAAGGATTGGATTAAGAGTGCTATAAAAATAAACTTTCTTTTGATTAAAAAAAAACTCTCTCTCTCCCTCTCTCTGTCTCTCAATGGAATATTGTTTAGCCATGAAAAGGGAAATCCCAACATCTATGACAACATGGATGCAATTGGAGGACATTATGCTAAGTAAAATAAGCAGACAGAGAAAGATATATGGATTTGCTGAGAGAGGTGATCTTAAGTGTTCACACAACACACACACACACACACACAAATGGTAACTATGTGGGGTGATGGATGTGTTAATTTGATTGTGGTCATCATGTCACAATCCATCTGTAGATCAAATAATTACCTTTGTATGCTTGAGACATATACAATGTCATCGGTCAATTATACTTCTATAAAGCCAGTGGGGGGGGGATGAAATACCAACAATAAAAAATTCAGCCACAGGGGACAGAGACCCCACCTATGTATAGGAAAAGTGCCAATGATTGTGCGGCCAAGTTTTAAGACCACCACACATATAAAAATATAGGGAGTAATACAAAACACCCAAGTATCCCATGAACCAAAATGTATGCCCTGATATTCTTGCTAGGTTTATTTCAGATGATTTTTTTAAACCAATGAAATGTCCATTTTAAAGAAAGGAGACAGCATATTGAGTTGCCTGGTTCAGTATCTGCATGCTTCTTATCCAGAATTCTCCAGAAGAAGGAGGAGGAGGGAGAGGAAGAAGAGGAAGAGGAAGGGGGGAGAAGGAGGGAGAGAAGGAGGAGGAGGAGAATTATGACAGGTATCGTTTTTGGATCTTTTGCTAGGTGCCAGGCACTGTACTTTTATGTAGGTTCCTCTCAACAACCCCTTTAAGTGGATATTATCACTATCCTCAGTTAACAAATAAGCAGGGGGAGGGGGCGGAGCCTGAGGCTTAGAGAGGCAAGTTGCCCAAGAACACAAAGCTGAGGGTTCTAGTCAATTCTACAAATATTTATTGAGAACCTCCTGTATGTCAAGCCAGATATGGCACCTTGCCTTATTTATAAAATTTATAATCTGGAGGGAGTCAAGGCATAACAGTAAAGACTGTAGAAAATATTATGAGAGAAATAGAATAATGTCTTAGGGAAGCCAGGAGCACCAAGAATAGAGTCAATAAATTGAACCCAAGCAGCCTAGTTCTAGAACTTGCATGCTCAACCCTTGTACTATACACAGCCAAATTCTTTAGTTTGGCTTGCTCTTTGAGACCTAATAAAGTTAGGTCTGTGGCATGTAGCATCCTTGCCTCTAACCACTAGATAGATGTATCTCCTCCTTTTTGCCTTCATATAAATTACTTTTGCCAGCAGTCATGGCTTCATGCATATTTAGTTTGTTTTTTGTCTAGATTGTTTCCTGGTAGAACTCTCTTGGCAGTAAGCAGGCTTGTCACAGGGAGATTCTCTAAGGCAGACATGTTTAGACTATCTTTAATAAAATAAAGTGGCCTCCCCCCATAATTAACAAGGTTGAGTATCTACTTAAACCTTACAATTCCTCAAGCCCTGATTCATCCACTCCGTATTACAAAGGTACAAGGCTGCTTTTATCACTCCGTAAAATAATCACTGAACGATTTTCTTGGAAACTCTAAAAGCTGGGAGGGAAAATTAAGTGGTTTGGGCCATTTGGGGATATAATTAGATCTTCCAGCACCATTTGAATAGGTTATATTGCCTGAGGACTTAGGAGAAAAAAAAGGTTGATGTTTTCACCCAAGTTGAACTCATGCATGTGATACACATATTTGCAAGATTCCCCATTATTTGCTAGTCCAGGTTTGCACTTTGTCTTGCAATTTAATGTTATGCCGTTGACATGGTGGGTCTTAATGAAAACGTCACACTTTTTTTTTTATGTCTTTCGAAATAATGACACAGGAAATGAGTTAGGTTCCCCTATGTGGCAAGCAAATAAATTAGAACAAATCCAGCAAAGACTCTTTCTTTGCCTGCACCTGCTCTATGCCTAGTTTCCTGGGGGCTTAATGGAATTAAAAAAAAAAAAACCCAAAGGTCTCGACTTCTCAGATTGACCAATCTTATTGACTCAGAGTGGGTTTTTCTTTTTAAGCTTTGAAAATTTGAGATAGAATTCACATAGCATAAAATGTACCCAATTCAGTGGTTTTTAGTATATTCGCAGAGCTGTGCAACCATCCCCATTATATAATTCCAGAACAATTTCATCACCCCTCAAAGAAATCCTCACACCCAAATTCCATTCCCACCCACCTCACCCCCTGGCAACCACTAATCTACTTTGTCTCTAGAGATTTGCCTCTTCTGGACGTGTCACATAATGGGACCAGGAATATTTTGCCTCTTTTCCCCTTCACCCTTCTTCCTCTCTGACTCCCTGCAAAGTCAGTCTCCTGGAGTGCTAGAACAGCCATGTGGGATAATTGTAATTATATTATTATTTTAAAATTATTTTATAATAATTATTTAGCTAATATATAATTATATTTATATAACTTTATCTATTACATATAATATATAATAGTTTTATATAAAAATACAGCATGCAGATATACAATTCATAAAAGAATATAAAATACATAAAATAATATATGAAATAATATGCATCAAGAGGAGCTGTGCTCATAGCTTTACTAACATTAACTCTTTTTAGAGAGAGAGAGAGAGTAGGCAGAGGGGCAGAGGGAGAGAATCTCAGACAGACTCCACACTTGGCACGGAGCCTGACTTGGGGCTCGATCTCACCACCCCGGGATCATAACCTGAGCGGAAACAAGAGTCCATCACTTAACCCACCGAGCCAGCCAGGCATGCCTTACATTAACTCTTGATAAAATAACGGAAGAAGGTAGGTATTATTACTATCCTTCCCATTTTACAGAGGATCAACCGGAGGCATAGAAAGAATGAGGGACATTCACGCAGCTAGCCAATGCCAGAGCTGGGATCTGCATGGTGTTCTGTGCCAGGGGCAGGAGGTAGAGGGGGCAGGCAGGGTGCTGAAAGAGAAGATTGGGTTCCTGTCCTAGTGATCTGGGAAAAGAACAAGATCTGTCACACACAGGCACCTGCGCACGCGCGTTCGCCATATCCAAGCGACAGCGTCAGGCCGCGGTTTTCAAGCATCAGCATGCCTCAGAATCTCGGGGAGGTTTACCACAACACAAATCGGCTCCAGAATTTCCAGTTCAGTGGGTCCCAGATAGGGCCAGAGAAACGCTCTTTCTAGCAAGTTCACGGCGCCGGTGCTGATACTGCTGACCAGGAACCTCAGGGGGAGACTGCGTCTTCCAACACAGCTGTCACAGAGCGCATCTGCTGCTGGAGCTGCCGGAAGTACAGTGACTCACACTTAGGAAAAGTATGAGCCGTACGGTGATGTCTGTGTTGCAGGAGGAGCTGGTTTACCTGAAGGAGGTGGCGAAAGGGAGCCCATCAGGGAACCAGTAGCATTAAGTCTCTCCCCCGCTTACAACTTTGCAGTATTTGCCTGCCTTTGGCTCCAGGGCACCCAAGGTCCTTCACCTCCTGGCCCCTGTGGGCCTCTCCAGACTCACCGTCTGGACCTATCTGCTTCTTCACTTTACAATCCCACAATCTCCAGCGGCTCTGAGTTCCCAGTCTTCCACCTGCTTCAGCCCGGTGGCTGTCTCCCCTGCCTGAAAGGTCCCCACTCAAGTCCTCCTTGCTCCTGAGCCAGACTACCTGGATTCAAATCCCAGCTCTGCCATTTACTGACCAAGTGATCTTGGGCCAGTTGATGAGCTCTGTGCCTCAGTGTCCTCATCTGTGAAATGGGAATAATAATAGTCCCTTCTTCACAGGGCTGTTAGAAGGATTAAGTGAGGTGACATTTTGGGGGTTAAGTTTCTATTTTCATTCCAGTGTAGTTAACAGACAGTGTGATAGTAGTTTCAGGCCTATAATACAGTGGCTCAGGAGAGAAGGCAGCATATGAAGAAGCTCTTAGCACAGGGCTCAGTACTTGGGGAGGCTCGGTAAATGTTTGCGAGGGTCATTTTCTCTTGCCACCATGGGACTGTAAGAAGCAGAGAGATCGTTCCTTCTCCAGGTAAGATCAGGATGCCTTTATCTCTGGAAGTCATTGGGAGGACTCGATGGTTTATCTATCGGTTCCTGCTTGTGATTGATTCTCGCGTCCCTTGACTTGACCTTTCCCTACCCCTTGCACCTCCTTCTCTTACTATGCTCAACAGTTCACACCTAGTTTCCCAGCACTCACTACACTGTTAATAAGCTTTCTGCTCAGTCTGTTTCCTCTGCCGGAAACCCCCTCCCCTCCATTCTTTCCTGGACCATACCGGCCCATTCATCAAGACTCAGCTATTGCTGCCACCAGATCCAGGACTTCCCTGAGCCGCTGGATTGAAATGGGTGTCCTATCCTGTGCTCACCCCATCACAGTGCTTAGGATATTGTCATATAGGGTTTTGTCGTTGTTTTTATTTAGACATCAGTTTCCCCTTAGACCGTGCCTTTCTTTAGAGCCAAGCCTTTTTGGCTTCAGCATTGTACCCCTGGCACCTAGCATGACAGAGTATCGGCGCTTATTACAGAATATTGTCTCAACAACTATACAAACCCCATAGAGGACATCCAGCTGTACCCAAACAGGCTTAAGATTATCGTTAAAATGTCCACAAGTGGCCAAAGACAAGTTACCTTTCCTGAAAGTACAGCGTGGAAAACATCTGGGCATTCTTCCCGCGGCAGAGACAATGGTTAACTTGACCTATGATTCATGGGGGAGAAAAAAAAAATGGCATTAAACCGAACTGGCCTCTCTGACTACTCAAAACCTTGAGAAGGCTGCCACCTTGTGACCGGAATTTAGAAATGCTGGAGAATGCGACCCGCCACTATCCACCAAGACTGACCCCTACACAGAGCCAAGATAAATGGCCAGTTTCTAGGGCCAAGGCAGGTGTGTGATGTGCATTTTCACCCGATAGATCTTGTTAATTGGGAACAATCAAGATCTGGGTATCTCACTTGGTAGTCACATCAAGTCCTATGAATGTGGTTGGTTGCTGATGAAGCGAAGCGGGGAGTTTTCCAGGAGAGTCCAGATGGAAACTGTTTGGGTCTCCCGGCCACAATCAGTGTCAGATAACATACCTTATTTTTTCAAATGAAAGCACGGTTGCCAAAGAGCTGCTTTCAGGCCTTATGCAATCTGATTGGCTGCACAAAGCAGTGAAGGAATAAGACACCATTAAATTTGACTCAAGTAATTTGATTGGCTGTCATATGTGTTAAAGAAACATATCCAAATGTATGCATGAGAGTCTGCAGTCATCCTGGAGCTGTGTACACTTTTTCTATGAACCCTGAAATATTTTAAAAATATGTCGCCCTTAGAATCATCCTGAACCTGTTCTAAGAAATATTATAATCTACCACATATGTGTAGCCGAATGTGTACTGCATTTGGAGTCAAACAGATTTATGTTGGTATTGCTGTTCGCTTACTAGTTGTGTGACCTTGGGCAAATTTCTTAGCTTCTCTGTGCCTCACTGTCTTCATCTGCAAAGTACAAGTGAAATGATCCCCATCTCATTCTGTTTTTGTGAGTATTAAGGAAAGCATACATAATAATGAACCTAAAACCTCACGATTTACAGTTTGCAACTACTTGCATTTCTAACAAATAATTTCCGTGACTCCCTTACTACCCTGAAATGAAAAAGGAAACTCTTAGACAGTATAATGTACCCACCCTACACATAATTTTATATATCTGTCTATGTGTGTGTGCATGTGTGAATGTGTGTACGAGACAGAGAAAGGCCTAGCTGTAGTGCAAAGGAGAAATAAAAGTATTTATGATTAATCATGAGTCCATCTGTGGAGAGGTTGAGGCCATACCATGCTAGAAGACCTAAGGCAACAGGCCTGAACTTGCAGGAAACTCCAGGAAAACAAATGCTACAAATGCACACCCATACGGGGGCATTGATTTAATTACTACAGGCAGTGTTACTGTCGGCCACCGGGTCTTCAAAACTGTATAACAACTCTTGGAAGAGTTCTGAGCAAAACAGCATACAATTTTCCTTCCGTTTACATGGTGGTCACAGTCCTAGAAATTTCGTCCTCAAAATTTCAGCATATACTAAGACTAGGCCAAAAACAAACAAACAAACAAAACTTTGTGTCAATGTGCAAGGCAGAGTGAAGTTCTAGGCACAGATCACTACAGATTTTTTTTTTTTTACCTACATAAATAACTGTGTGGAGTGGGGCATTCAAAACTTGGGCAGAATACAGGGCATTCTTCACCGTCTAAGACCATTTAGCATATTGGGAAGGTCAAGCCTTCTACCCACTAAATGTCAGCAGAGTGCCCCTCTGTGGAAACCGATCCTTGCCTTATACACCACTTGCATTCTGGAAAAACTCTGATACAGACGCCAAGCTTCAAGGGCGAAACTGAGAGGCCTGATATACGTTACAGGGCTAGTCTGGAAGACAGTAATTTGGGGATGAAGGCTCAGCTGTGGGTAGGACGTGGAGAAGGGTCTTTAAACCCGCAGATTGAGAGTCAAGAGCCTGGATGAGCCCTGCAGGGATAAGGGCGCGGTGGGGCTCGAGGGGTCTGGGGAGGGGACAGCGGCACTGATGATTGGAGAAAGTCTGGGAGTCACTGCTGGGTGGGCGGCCAGGGCCAGAATCAGGGCCTAAGCCAAAATGAACCCTCTGGAAAGGCAGCAAAACAGGAAGCGTAAAGAGGTACAACAACCAGAATTGAAACCGCAGGGAGAACAAGGGAAGAGGGTCTGAGAACAGTTTGTCTTCCATCCAGCCGATTAAAAGCACGGACTTGGAGGCAGACAGTTCTGGGTCCAAATCCCGGCCCTGCTACTTACTGAGTGACTTGAGGATAATTCCTTCAACTCTCAGCGGCTCACATTCCCTCATCTCTAAAGTGAGCATACTGATCAGCGCCCGCTTCCTCACTCGCCTGGTGCGCGTGTCATGAATGCCAGCTGTTATTATCACCTTCCCCTGCCAACCTGCTCTTCCTCCTGTGCCCGAACCTCACCGAGTGGCCTCATCATCCACCTGCTCAGCCACCCAAGCCAGATGATTATCTTTGAAGAAGTCTGGAAATGGGCTCTGACTTCCTCTTCCTCACGCCTCAAAATCCCGCTGATTTTGCCTTAGAAATTTCTTTGGCATCTGCAACTTGTCCTCCATCCCCACTGCTGGGCTTTCTATTTCCATCCCTGATAAAGACCCCCCTTCACCTGTTTTTGGAGCCCATCTGGGGAACATGGCTATACCTGGGGAGGCAGGGACAACTAGTTCTGGGATTCTGCTCCAGTGAAGTCTTGGTGCCCTGGTGGTGATAGGTGGGACATTGATCCTGAATGGGTGGGAGGAAATGAAACACAGCAGAGAGGCCCCTGGGTGGCTCAGTCAGTTACACATGCGACTCTTGGTTTCAGCTTGGGGTCGGGATCTCAGGATCATGGGAATGGCCGGACGTCGGGCTCCGCAGTAGGCATGGAGTCCGCTTGGGATTCTATTCTAAACAGAGGAGACTATGGACTAAAACTTAAAAGAGAAGGCCAGGGAATAGTCAGAGGTATTGCATGACAGAGCAGGCTCGAGCAGTGACTAAGGCCATGGACTGCGGGGTCAGCCTTCCTGGGTCTAAATTCAGACTCCGCTTCTTGCCAGCTGTTTGACCTTGGGCAAGTGACTTTCTCTCTCAGTGCCTCAGTTCCCTCATCTCTAAACTGGAACTTAAAATAGTACCTATGTCAGAGTTGCTGTAAAGATTCCATAATTTATTATATGCCAATAGCTTAGAAGGGTGCTTGGCACATAGTCATTGTGAAAAGTATTTGTTAGAAGACAGAGAAATTTAAGAGAGAGTTAAGCCTGGACTGTGAACAAAGTATGGGCCCAGGATGGTATTTCTGATGGGTGACGGCGGCCCCACACGGGGCAACAGCAGCCAGCTGGCTTGGAGGCACCCTGTTAGAATAGGCTCAATGGCGCTCTTGCCACGACTCACCCCACCCCCACCCAACCAACTTCAGCCATCCTAAGGGCAGCCTTTTTCAAGTTAGTGTGACAGAAGGCTACAGCCCTCGGCAGTGCACCTTCCTTCCAAAGGAATTGCTTGCTCCCTGGGGCTTAGCAGCAGCAGGACAGCAAGTGCAGAGGACTAGAACAGTGCCCAGTGGAAAGCAGGAATTGCTGTATATCCTGAAGGGCCCTGGAGGGATCCTTTTCCAGATTAGTGGATTCCTTTCTCACCTGACTCCATGCCAATGATCCAGACAGGGAGAGAGAGGCCAAGGAACCCTCCGTTTCTAGAATGTTCATTTAGCAGTGTAAGCACCTCTGCAGCAGGTCTGGAAACAGCTGAACCACAGATGGGAGTACAGGAGTGATCACAGTGAAGCCCAGAGACAGAGGGTCTCATAGGATCTGGAGCAGCCGCTGTCTGAAAAGCTGAGATGTGGTGCAAACCGCAGGCCGTTATCAGACACAGAAACTGTCTGCAACATGTATAAAATGGCAGAGTTGGTTTTGGTCCTGCTCCTGAATTTGATCAGGGATGTACTTGATGTGGAAGTCCCACTTTGCACTGCCCTGAGTTCCCTAGGGGTTCATCCAAGATGTGGGGAAATACTGGAATTGTGAAGGGTTCCATATGGTAACGGAAGTGATATGGCAGAGTCCTGGCAGACCTAGAGTTCTCAATTTTACTTTCTACAGAGTACTGGGTCCCTGCTGGTGGGGTTAGGGGGACAGGTAGCTGGGTTGATGAAGCTTGGCCAGGACTTCATGCAGGAATGGTTGTAGAAGCAACTGCTGGCAAAATCCTGAGATGTACAGGCTGAAAGAGGCAAGGTGAAGCTGAGAGGTAAGGTTTGTGGGCAGCATTATATCTTCCCAGAACATTCCCATGGTGGACTCTTCTGTGTGCCTCAGGGGTTGTTCATGTTCCGAAACACCTTTTGGGGTCTGCTCATGTCGGGGTTGCCTTGAGCCATGTGCATTGGCTGGGGAAGGGTCCCCAGAGTTCTTCAAAGCCTCTTAGCCTACCAGGAGTCTGGAAGCTGTTACCACACTTCCTGGGTTTTGCCAGGGTCCAACACACTGTGACTGGAGGTGGGGTGGGGGAGATTGTGGTTCAGTTAGTGTCTAGAGCAGGATTTTTTTTTTTTATGTAGTTACCCTTTTATCAGAAAGCAGTTCTGGGCTTCTTGATGGGCAGACTGACTAAATACACATAAGAGGCACGGAGAATGTTTAACTTCAACGGCATTATCCAGAACTCTGCAATCAGGAAACCTAGAAATAAGTCCCTGGAAATTCAGCAAAATCACATACACTTCTGTTTTACTTTTATTTTCAGTTTCATGTGAAGGGGACACCTAGTCTTTTCAGTGTTCTCAGGCTTTTGAGGGTTCTAGTGGGGCCATGCCAACAGACACCCCAATCTCAGAATAGTGACCTTTACTGTGATGGGCTCCTTTGGAGTGGAGTCCCCTCCTGGCCACCAACTCGTACAATGGTGCCATCTGGTGGTGTATGCTTGTACTGTGGCGTTTTCAGCCCAAGCAGAGCTGTTCCAGCCTCCTGGGAGAGGAAGGGTGGGCTCCTGCAGCAAAGGTGAGGGCTGGCTTCATGATATGACAGCTTCTACCTACATTTCTGTTTTATCCTGCTTGTAGTTTAAGCATTCCAGAAACCCAGCCTTCCCAGCATAGGCCCCAAATGCAGACCATCCCTCCAGTTTCCTGGGCCAGAGCTAGAGAGAACTCCTAAGAGCTAGCATTCTTGACTCCGGGCCACATGGAGACCTTAGGAAGATGAATCAAACAAGCTAAGTAGGAATAATAGGAAGATCCATGAAGTGGACAGAACCCATTTTTAGAAGCACGTTTTTAAATGAATCAAACAAGCTAAGTAGGAATAAAAGGGAAACACATTATATTGAAGCACAGTTCTCAAAATATTAAAAGTGAATTTGTGGTAGAGCAATTTATGTGCTGCTTGATCACAGGTAAAATGACAAGATCTAGTGGCAGGTCTCATTACTGCCATCACTTCGTAGCAGCGACGAGCAGGAACATTACTTAGAGATGGGGGCGGCTGTTTCAATGTGATATGCAATGCAACCATCTGTGACTTCTACCAATGACAAAGTCAGAGGTACGCTTAGACCACTGTGGGCTGTTGCTTATGCTTCTAACTGGAGGAAACGGTACACTGAATGGAAAGAAACTGAAGTTAGAACTTAGTCAAGACAAGGATGTGCTTTTCTGCATCTGAGTTTCCATATCCTCTCTACAGATAACCCCATCGGTGGAGGCTGGGCTAGGGAGCCCTGCATTAGAGCACCTCTGGGCCAGTGGGGGCTGGAAATGGCCGCTCTGGCTAACCCCTCTGAGACAAGCTCTAGGGGAGAGCCGTCAGGACATGCCTAGAAGATCCTGAGAGGGAACTGACAGGCTGCTAGAACAGTGCCCCTTCTCTGCCTCCTGCTCCCCTGTGCTCAGGCTCTTGTACAAAGAGGAATTGCAGGGGTGGGGAGGGGGAGGAGGGGCCAGGAACAGTAGTAATTCTCAGGGTTTTCTTTTTTTCTGAGACCATTTCCTCTTCTCTCCAGAGGGTGGCGTAGAGGCAGGGCTGGAGATCCCTTGGCATTCGCACCCCGAGGCGTCATCACCCACAGAGGAGCAGCTCTGGCCAATCTGTGGCTGACTTAGCTGCCAGAATAAGCACCTGCCAAGAACAATCAGCCTTTTCTTGTCCCCAGACAGCAGGTGATGGCTCTGCGGAGCAGTCCTGAGTTGGAGACAACCTGTTGGAGACTCCCCACCCCTCAGAGTCTGGAGACCAAGGATGGCCCAGCCAGAAGAGGAAAAAGCAGCTGCAGTTGAGGTTTGGTCCTGCAGGATGAGAGGAATATGGGGCATTCTTCCTGAGACGTGCCAGACCACAAAACCTGGAGGGCCATCCAAGGCAGATTCCTTCAGAGAAGAATAAAGGTGGGATGCTGGAAAGATGCAGTCTCAAACCAAAGTTTAAGGTCCAGGGATTGCCCAAGAAGCCAATCAAGGGATCTGAACAGCCAGAGCATCACCCAGAGTCATTCTGTGTGAATTCAGCAGTATGAAACCTGAGGTTTTTAGACTCAATTAAGTGCTCCTCCTGTCCAAGAAAGACACACAGCAAGGTGTATGAGCATGCAGGTACCGAAGCCACACTGCCCAGCGTGTGTTCCAGCCCTGCTTCTTACCAACTGTGTGGTCTTGGGGAAGTTATTCAACCTCTCTGCTCCTCTCCTGCCTTATCTATAAAATGGGGATGAAAATAATACCCAACTTCCTAGGTTACTGTGAAAGTTAAAACTAGGCAAGGCAGGTAATGTGCCTGGGACAGTGCCTGGCAGACAGTATGAATTCAATACATATTATCTTTTATTATAATATCCTGCCAAAGGCAGGAGGGCTGTGTAGTTAAACATGTAGGCTCTGGCCTTCGAGAAAGTTAGGTCCTAGCGCTCCGCCATGCATTTTCTGTTCAATTTTAGGGAAACTTCTCATTCTCTCCGAGCCTCAGTTTCCTTATCTGTCCCAGGATCGTTGTGAGGATTACATGAGATACTAAGTATAAAATGACTGACATAAATGTAGGATTCTCTCAGTGTTAACTTGAAGTATTGATCTGTGGATTGCAAACAGGTAGATTTAAGAGTGGCCCCCAAAGTCAGTACTTGATTAAAAGAAATTGGAAGAAAACACAAAATATTATTGATAGTGGTGTCCTTTAGTGGGAATGACTAGGGATAAGGGGCAGAAGGTGAGAAAGATGTCCCTACAATGAATTTTGTGCTTTAATCTTCTTGTATATTTTTTATTACCCTGCGTGAATTACGAAGTTCAAGAAATACTAAAGGGTGTCAATAATTATGGACCATCTGTGATCACTTTATACCTTTTTATTAAGGGGGAAAGACCATGAATCAGGACCCATGACCAGAGAATTTGGTGCTGAGGACTGAGATGCAGCCCTCTTCAGAAGGCAGTGTGGTAGTGACCAGTCCTGAAGATATCTGGGTGCAAAGGAAGATGTGGGTAGTCTTTGTGTGGATGTGGACGATAACCACTGTTTTTGTGGCCGAGAAATGGCTTGGTCTATTATAATGTTCAAAGTAGTAAATTTCAAATGATGGGCTGTGGATCTGCTGTTGCAAAATCTAGAGGTCCTAGTTGAACCTCCCCAGGACCCTCAGGTTTGGAGTTTCTTTGGGTTTGGCCCAGGGACCTGTATTTATAACTAGCTCTCCAGATCTTTGTGAGGCAGAGTAACTTGTGAGATCCACTGATGTAAAAGTTAAGAGTGGAAGCTTTTATTTCAGACAGATCTGAGCTCAACCCCCAGTCCAGCTACTCCTTAGCTGTGTTGAAGCCTCTACCCCTAACTGGTGTCATTGCCAACTTG
This sequence comes from Mustela erminea, assembly GCF_009829155.1. NCBI lineage: Eukaryota > Metazoa > Chordata > Mammalia > Carnivora > Mustelidae > Mustela > Mustela erminea. Next base: position 92,323,812 of record NC_045635.1, read on the forward strand.
CTTCGTGGGTCCCAGGATCCCCTGTTACATATCCCCGGCCCAACAGCACAGGCTCAGTTGTATAGCTGCCTCTTACCCAGCTGCAGGTGGAAGAAAGTTCTCTTCTGTGTGTGTAACTGTTTCCCTCTCCCCCCTTACTGCACATGTACAGTAATCAGGTGGACAGCCATTTTTCCTCCTTTCCTCCCCAGGCCCCTGTCATGAAAGAGCTGCCAAACGTGGCTGCTATGTTTGAAATTTGCCCCTCTGACCAATCAGGGAGCTGATAATGTTTACTTGGTTATTGCTTTCTCCAGCTCATGCCCTTGTAGCAATCTCTACTCAAGTGTACACATACACTCAGGGGCACAAGCTTCTCTAGGTCTCAAGGTGTAGGGGACAGTATAAAGGGGGATAATAAGAGTGCTCAGTTAATGAGATTGTTGGGATTATTGCATGAGATCATGTATATACAATGCCTAGCACCGTTCCTAGCTACTGCAATTAGATTATGTGCAGGATCCCATTTCTTCTCTCTGGGCCTATCTCCACATTCCCAGTGCCATGAAAGGGAAGTTAGGGCCATGATCTCTGAGATTCTTCTTGGTTCCACCATTTTAGAATTCTCCATGAGGAACTGTCCCAAGAACAACTTTGAGTTAGCCTTAAGGAACTGCTGAGGCAGGCAACAGATGCTTTAGAGCGGAGTGTTGAAGAATGAGTAAGATTCAGCCTGCATATACTGCTGTCAGAGCAGCTCTTACTCAAGTGACCAAAAGTTGGCCCCCGTGCAAACCTTGCTTGCACTTTGCAGCTACTTAACTGCATTCTCTTCCCCATGATCCCAACCTACACAATGCCCCTGATTCCCAAAAGCAGTTCTCTCAAACATCCTTTCCAAGCAAGGCCTCACAAACAGATGCAGATATCCCTTTTACCTTTTCTGTCTCCTGGATGTGCCTTAACAAAGGACAGGTGAGAGCTGTTTTATCAGTTCAGCTAACTAGACAAGCCAATGGCTTCTAAACTGTAATTTGCCTAAGAGCCACCTGAGGGCTGGCTCAACTCATGGATTCTCAGGCTCCACCACAGAACTTACTCAACCAGTATCCAGGGGTAGGGTCTGCATACCAATACCAGGTATCACAAAGTGTGGTCAGTCCACAGAACACCTGCATCAGAATTACCTGAACTGCTTGCTTAAAATGAAGATTCCTAGATTGGGCCCCAGATTCTTGGGCTTAGGGATGGTTATGTGGTTGGACCAGAGCAGTGATTCTCAAAGTGTTTCCCCCACATTCCCCACAGCATTGTATCATCTGAGAACTTGTCAGAAATGCACAACCTTGGGCCTTAGCTCAAACCTACTGAATCAAGAACTCTAGGTGTGGAGCTTGATCACTTGGGCTTTTCCCAGCCTGATCATCAGCGCTCCATGTGATTCTGATTCAGATTCAAGTTTGAGAGTCCCTGTGCTAGGGCATCACCACCTCCTCATTCTATCCATGAAGTGCCACATCATTGTGATGTCGAGCTCTCACTGGTCACTGCTGGCCATAGAAGTCAGTTACTGCTGCCTCCTGATGAGATTCCAGCAGAGTTAGACGTATAACTTTTTCTGGGCTGCTTCTTCTCAGGAATTCTCTTATATCAGACTGGCCACTGTAGCAATGGGTGAATGAATCATGGATGAGCCAAGTCAGAGTGTGCAAGGATTATGTAGAGGGGTCTAGGCTTCAAACATTCTTGGAGACCTGGAGTCAGAGAAAGCCTCATCTTTACATTTTTTTAGAAAATTTATTTATTTATTTTAGGAGAGAGAGAAAGCACAAGCAGGAGGGGCAGAGGGAGAGGGAGAGAGAGAGAATCTCGTGCAGACTTCACACTTCACACAGAGCCTAATGTGTAGCTGAATCTCACAAACTTGAGTTTATGACCTGAGCTGAAACAAAGAGTTGGACCCTTAACCAACTGAGCCACCAGGCTCCCCTCTCATCTCTTCTTATAGAGGTCATCCATTTAAGCTGGGAAAATGGACAAGATCCCTGGTGATACTTAACACCCCCCCCTCCCCAAGAATCTTTCATGCCTTCGCTGGTTCGGGAGTCTTGCCATGTTATATCTGAGAATGCCATGTCCACCCTCAAGCACACATGGCTTAGTTCATCATCTGGGTTTTCAAATTGCACCTTAGATGATATTTCATAATTATTGGTTTTACATGCCACTTACACTTTCTATATGCCAAGAACTACACTATGGGCTTTACATAGATTATGTCATTAAAATTCTTACATCAGTCCTATAAGTCATGCAAGAAATTGAGGCTCAGAGAAACTTGCCCAAGGTGACACTGCTAACAAGTGGCAGCACTGAGATTTAAAACTAGGCTCATCTGACTCCAAAGCTCATGCTCTGAACCATTCATTCATTCACTCCATCATTCATTAATTTATTAATTCCCATATTTGTTATATCCCTTCATACTATGGTACAGAACAGACGCAGTCTGCTTCTTGGGTGGGCAGCAGTTAACATGATCAAAATAGATAAAAATCCCTCCTGTTTTGGAATTTTCACTCTAACACAGGAGATGGACAATCAGCTAGAAGAAGCGTATAGGATGTAAGATCATTTTAAGTGCCAAAGGGAAAATAATTAAGCAGAGCAGCCGTGATCTGATGTGTTTGTAGGTAAAAAGCAGGTGGCTAGGAAAGGTCTCATAGAGAAAGTGACATTTTAGCAATGGCCAGAAGGAAGTGGTGGAACAGCCCAGGAGCTTTCCTGCAAAAGCACCGCCCTAGGGGACAGCGAGTGCAAGAAAGCTGAGGTGTGGGGAGAGCTGCTAAGTTACAAGAGTAAGGATGTAGCCATTGTGACTGCGGCAGAGTGGATGCAAGGGACAGTGATAGCCGATGAAGTCAAGAGAAGTAACTGAGGGACCAGACCATATAGAGTTTCCAAGACTTTGTCTTTTACTCTGTGAGAGACTAAGAAATACCAATTGAATGCCATTATTTGAATTGCCCTGGCTGCTGTGCAAGGATAAACAGAGGGAGAGTATAGGTAGAAGGGGAGAAAACAATTAGGAAGCGATTGAAACAATTCAGGTGAAAGAGGATGGAGTTGGAAAGCAGCCTGGCACTTCCTCAAAAGACTAACCTCAGACTTACCACATGACCCAGCAATTCCACTCCTAGGTGGACACCCAAGAGAAATGAAAGTGTATGTTCACACAAAAACTTTTACCTGAATGCTTGTAACAGTGTAATTCACAACAGTCAAAAAGTGGAAACAACCCTGATGTCATCGACTGTTGAATGGATGCAATTTTTTTTTTTTCGGAGAGAGAGAGCAGGAGAGGTTGGGAGAGGGGCAAAGAGAGAAGGAGAGAGAATCTTAAGCTGACTGGCTCCATGCCCAGCACAGAGCCAAATGTGAGGCTTGATCTCATGACCGTGAGATCATGACCTGAGCCAAAATCAAGAGTTGGACACTTAACCAACAGAGCCGTCAGTTGTCCTTGACTGTTGAATGGATAAACAAAATGTGGTCTAGCTATATTAGAATATGGTGGAATATTACTCAGGCATGAAAAGAATTTAAGTACTAATTCATGGTGTATATGGCTGAATCTTGAAAATATTTTGCTAAAAAGAGAAGCCAATCACAAAAGACCACATAGTGTATGACTCTATATGAAAAGTTCAGAACAAGCAAATCCATAAACATGGAAAGTAGATTAGTGGTTGTTTAAGGCCATGGGAGGTGGGGGGATAGGCAAATAGGTGGGTGATAGCCAAAGGGTACAGGATTTCTTTTGGGGTTAATGAAAATGTTCTAAAATTGATGTTGGTTATGGTTAACTAATGACTGGACACATTAAAAAAAATTAAAATCTATACTTTTAGTGTGTGAATTGTTTAGTGTATGGATTGTATCTCAATAAAGCTGTTTTATAAATGGAAGATAATGGAGGTTTGGACCATGATGAAAATAGTAGAGGTGGTGAGAAATAATTTGACTGTGGATATACTTTGAGGGCAAAGTAGGCAGGGTTGGCTGATATGCTGGATGTGGGGTGAAAAAGAGCAGAATCAAAGGTAAGCCTAAGGTGGGTTTTTTTGCATGAGCAACTTGAAAGTTGCCATTAATCAATATGGGGAAGCATATGGGAGGATCAGATTTTTAGGGAGAGAGATTGAGTTCTATTTTGGACATATTAAGTTTGAGATGCTCTTTAGACATCCAAGTAAATAGTCAAGGAAGTGATTAGAAATGTGAATCTGGTGTTGACAAGAAAAGTCCAGGCTGCAGACATGAATTTGAGAGTCAATAGCACAGAGACAGAATTAGAAGCTACTTAGAGGGGTGCCTGGATAGCTCAGTTGGTTAGGCATCTGCCTTCCTCTTAAGTCATGATCCCAGGGTCCTGGGATAGAGCCCCATGTCATGTTCCCTGCTCCTTGAGGAAACTGCTTCTCCCTCTGCCACTCCCCAATTTGTGTGCTCTCTCTCTCTATGTCAAATATATAAATAAAATCTTAAAAAAGAAAAGAAGCTACTATAATGGATGATCTCACCAAAGTATGAGTGTAATGATGTCATCTTGTCTCCCATGTATTTGGGGCCTTCTGCCTACAGAACTGCCTACACCAGCATCTCATGGGAGAGCAGATCTTGGGAGTTTATCAGTATGTTCCTAAAGAAATCAATTGGTTATAGTCTCATGGATGAGACTTTGGACTGTAAGGTGTGGGTATGTCATTGGGACATTGCGTATTTCAAAGAAATCATCAAATAATGTAATTATCTCTAAGAAATTCCAAAAATTCTGTCTTTCATTCATTTTCTCCCTGATTGAGATGTGATCATGTGCTCCCCAGTGGGTTCAGGACTGTAAATACACAACCTTCTAAGTTGATTGGAAACTCTGGAGCTGAGCAAAAAGAGTTGTGATCTCATCACTGCTTTGATTTTCTAAGAATTTTAGCACACCCTGCTCTTTTTCATAAGAAGTATTAGGATTGGTGAGGGAAAGTAGAGAGTCTCATTCATAGATTTACTTTAATTATTCCAAAACCGTAGGTCGAGATGCTGTACTACCTTAGAAAGGATGGGTATAACACCTTATCTCCAGACAGAGGGAAGGGCTATGGGAGCTTTCTGCTGCTATTCCAAGGAGGTCGCTGGGTAACTGCATTTCTACCTGGCTAAGTAGACTCTGACCACCATGGGGGACTTGTGTGCACAGCCCACGGCAAAAAGCTGAAGGTCCACAAGCCTAGGATCTGTTAGTGACAATAACTTCTGGTTAGGAAAAGTCAATTAGCAAAAGCAGAGTGGTTGGATTAAGGATAGTTCTAGATGCTCAACATGTTCTCTAAACCATATGCTTCTTGAGGATAGGAACTGAGTCTTAGTCATTTTCGTATCTGTGAGCTTCCACTCTCAGCATGCTGGGGTGAACACAGCCTAGAGCATTTTAACCAAGTAAGCCAGAGCAAGGGTGTCAAGTAGAGCAGAAGACACTATCTTTCTCACCCTGAGACAGCCAGGAATATAAAGGGCCAAAACAGAGAATTAAAACCTATAGAATACAAAAGGTAAAACCAAGAAAATCAAGTACAGACTTCAGTCACAAGGGTAAGAATGGAACCAAAACCAAGAAATAGCATCCAAAGTCAAAATAGTACTGACCTAGCAAACTTGAGCCAACCATACTGTCCAATCCAAGCCTCCAGGACACCACCATCTGGGTCTGTCATATCTTCTCTCCACCTCTTAACCATCTGGGGAAGAATACCAGACTCAACAATAAATGTATAATATGGAAGAAAAAGCACAGAAACTCACCTGCCATTCCAACAATGCGTGAAAACTCCATAAGTTCTTCCACTGGAACCAAAACAGAGTCTGTATCTTTCATGAGTGGTTCATGAACAAGGTTGTAGGGATCACTGAGCATCTTTGCTTCACAAGAAAGGACCAAGAACCTTCCATTATTCAATGTATTTGTACCTGCACCTTGTACACTTGGTGCTGAAGAGGAACCAGATAAGTAAAGGCAAGTAGCACATTTTGATAAGGATTCTGATAAAGGATGCTGATATAGGGTGCTAAAGCATGGGATAGGACAGAACCAGAGGAAGGTCTGATCACTTCTTGGGGATGCCTGGATGCTTCACTGGGTCTTAAGCTAACTTTTGAAAAACAAGTAAGTGCCCTACAGACGGTGGGGGCAATATGAATAGAGGCACAACCGTATGGCCCTTGAGGGGAGCTATAAGGAGTTCAACATAGCCCGAGAGTCTAGAGATGGAGGTCAAATCACACAGCTTATAACCTTCCTTCCATTGCTATGCTGTGAAATCGATTTGGTGCATTATGAACAACATTTTATTAAATGATATGGACTGTAAGAGAATAGAAAACACAACACATTGCCCGTAGTTAAGGTTACAGGGGTTTTTTTGTGAAAAAAATTTAGGTTACTTATATCCATATTTATACAGGTGGATACTGGATTGTAGTGTAAAATGTATTCTGTACTGTGGGTCACAGTCAAAAATGTTGGAAAGCCACTGTCACAGTACAGCTTGTCAACCTTGCTAACATGTTTAGACATTTTCCGATAGGCCATGGCAAGCTGCTGAAGGATTTTAAGCAAGATAATGACATGATCCAATTTGTGTTTCATCAAAGGTTTAGCCACCTTATATCAAATTAGCCATGGAAAAGGTGTTAGAACCAAATTAAGTGCAGATTGACAGCTGATCTTTTCAAAATTAAATGTTCAAGCTCATTTAATCTATGTGTCATAAGGGAGACACTTCAAATTGTACACATTCATTTATTGGAAAAAACATTTTGGAGAGCTTAGCATGTGTCAGGCACTGGGCTAGGCCCTGAGGATACAATACAATGGTGAACAAAAATCGCCCCCTCCTTCCTGGAGCTCAACTTAGTGAAAGAAATAGTAAACCAACAAACCCAACTGAGTGGGAATAAGTGCCACAGGGAAGGTTACAGGGTGCTATGAGAGAGAAGAATGGAGAGGGGGTAGCAGGGAGAATAGTGATTTACTCTGTGGGTCAAGTTTAGGCTCTGAGGAGGTAATCTTTAATCTGAGTCATGGGGATCCTGGGTGGCTCAGTTGGTTAGGCATCTGGCTTTGGCTCAGCTCATGATCCTAGGGTCCTGGGATCAAGACCTGATCTCCTGGGCTCTCTGCTCAGTGGGGAGCCTGCTTCTCCCCCTCCTCCCTGCTCATGCTCTCTCTTGCTATCTCTGTTTCTGTCTCTGTCTTTCTCTCTCAAGTAAATAAATAAAACCTTAAAAAAATAAACTGAGTCACTAAGGATGAATAGGCATTAGAAGTGAAGTATTTGGGGGAAATGGCATCTTGGGAAAAAAAACAACAAGCTCAAAGACCTTGTTGTTGTTTTTACCTGGAGGAAAAAAGAAAAGAAAAACAAAACAAAATGAAACGAAAAGAAAAGAAAGAAGAAAAGGAAAGGAAAAAATGAGTATGGCCTGTCCAAGGACAGAAAGGAGACTACTGGGGTCAGAGTATGATGAGCAAAAGTAGGACCAGGGAAGGACAGCTTGTGCGACTTGAAGCAGGTAATAGGCAGAATAGTAGCTGGAAGAATTGGCTTGCATTTTAATACTTCCCAAGGTCTTTGGCATGGGTATCCTGGGAGCAGTTAAAGTGATTCATGTGTAAAGAACACCATTCAGTCTTTACAGATTTCTGCTCCAGGTGGAATGAGCCATCATTCCCTTGGAATTTGCCCGGTAGAAGGTTCTAAAGTGTCCCCAAAGATCCAGAGCTTCCCCCCTGCAAATTGTTAAGTCATGCCATCCACTGCCCAACTCTGAGGGCACTGTTTAGGTTCTTTGATTATTTCTGGGTGTCAATTTCTAAAGCTTTCCTTGAACCCAGAAACAATTGAATAGTAAACTCAGGCTTAACTCTCTTATGCTCCAGGATGCAGCAGTCTAAGAACACACCAACATCAGGTGGCCTTGGTGGTCAAACAGCTTTGACTCCAAAAGAAGCTCCTCAGAGAAATAAGCATGGGGGGGGAGGTCACTAAGTCCTTTTGAACAAGGTTGCTCTCACTGCAATATGTAATTATTTTACCTGCCTAGGGTCAGGTGATAACAAAAGTGGACAGGATAATAGGGGTGGATGCAAAAGGTCAGGATACAGATAGGGTCCTCTGTTCTTTGATGAGTCTGGTTAGCTAGGGAACCATGATGAACAAATAAAGATTGAACCTACTATCCAAGAAATCCCGTGGAATGAGTGTTGTCTTAGGTGAGTTGAAGTCCATAAAGGCTGACACATTTAACTCTGGCAATGTGGCCAAATAAATCTTGGCTAAGGCATTAGAATTCAGAGCTTCTAAATAAGTACCTGTCATGATTGGTCCAAAAGGAGGGAGAGTTGAGAATGTCATCCAACTAGACAATAACATTCTGCCCAGGTAGTGGTGTAGAATATTGGTTATTTATTGATGGAGAACAGCTGGGTATTACAAAGATCAAAAGGCATGGTTGTATACTAAGACCAGCTGGGAGATTCTTATAGGCTATCCCTTCCATGTTGACTTTCCTAACACAGATGAGATTATAGGCAACAATATTAGAATCAAGGCAGTCATGGAAGAGGCAGAGTTTTGAAGTATTTTTTTAAAGTTTCATCTAAATTCTAGTTAGTTAATACATAGTATAATATTGGTTTCAGGAATAGAATGCAGTGATTCATCACTTACATATAATACCCAGTGCTCATCGTAACAAGTGTCCTCCTTAATACCCATCACCCATTTAGTCCATCTCCCACTCACCTCCCTCCATCAACTATCAGTTTGTTCTCTATTGTTAAGAATTTCTTATGGTTTGTTTCCCTCTCTCTTTTTCTTCAAGAGACCATTGGATTTCTATACACTAACAAAGACAATGTAAAAAGGAAATTAAGAAAACAGTTATACTTACAATACCACCAGAAAGGACAAAATGCTTAGAAATAAATTTAACCATATAAGAGCAAGACTTGTACTGTCAAAAGTATAAGATATTGTGGGGCGCCTGGGTGGCTCAGTGGGTTAAGCCGCTGCCTTCGGCTCAGGTCATGATCTCAGAGTCCTGGGATCGAGCCCCGCATCGGGCTCTCTGCTCAGCGGGGGGCCTGCTTCCTCCTCTCTCTCTGCCTGCCTCTCTGCCTGCTTGTGATCTCTGTCAAATAAATAAATAAAATCTTTAAAAAAAAAAGTATAAGATATTGCTGAAAGAAATGAAAGATCTAAATAAATGAAAAGGCATAATGTATTTACGTATCGGAAGACAATATTGTTAAGATGTCAATACTCTCCAAAAGTGATATACAGACTCAATATCATCCCTGTCAAAATCCCAATAGTTTTTTTGTTTTTCAGAAATGGGAAAGCTGATCCTCCAATTCATATGAACTTCTAAGGGGCCCCAAATAGCCAAACAATCTTGAAAAAAAAAAAAAAAGAACAAAATAGGTGAGCACACACTTCTTTATTTGCAACTTACTGGAAAGCTACAGTAAATCAAACCAGTGTGGTACTGGCATGAGGAAGACATGTAAATCAATGGGATAGAATTGAGAATCCAAAGACAAATTCATACATCTATGGTCAATTGATTTTTCTGTATTGGTGCCACATCATACAATGGGGTAAGTGTAATCTTCAACAAATAGCACTGAGACAACTGAAGACCAAAGAATGTCATGTACGAAAGCATGAAGTGGGTCTTTATCTTATACTATATACAAACATCAATTCAAAATGGATCAAAGACCTAAATATAAGAGCTCAAACTATAAAACTCTTGAAGAGAACACAGGGATAAACACTCATGTCCTTGGGTTTGGTAATGTTTTCTGAGATTAGACACCAAAATCACAAGCAATGAAAAAAAAATAGATAAACTGGATTTCATCAAAATTAACACTTTTGTGCAAAAATCATGCTATCAACAGAATGAAAGAAGAGCTACAGAATGGGAGAGAGTATTTGTAAATTACATCTGACTAGAGTCTTTTATGCAGAATATAGAAAGAACTCTTACAACTCCCCCCTCCAAAAAAGCAACTCATTTAAAATAAAAACAGAGATGGGGATTAAGGAGGGCACTTATGGTGATGAGCACTAGGTGAGGTAGGGAAGAGTTGAATCACTTTATTGTACACTTGAAACTAATATTACACTGTGTGTTAACCAAATAGTATTTAAATATTTTTTTAAAAAAATGAAGAGACTCTCTAACACCAAAGAAATACAAACTATTATAAGAACATACTATGAGCAACTCTACGCCAATAAATTTGACAATCTGGAAGAAATGGATGCATTCCTAGAAACATATAAACTACCACAACTGAACCAGGAAGAAATAGAAAGCCTGAACAGACCCATAACCAGTAAGGAGATTGAAACAGTCATTAAAAATCTCCAAACAAACAAAAGCCCAGGGCCAGACGGCTTCCCGGGGGAATTCTACCAAACATTTAAAGAAGAACTAATTCCTATTCTCCTGAAACTGTTCCAAAAAATAGAAATGGAAGGAAAACTTCCAAACTCATTTTATGAGGCCAGCATCACCTTGATCCCAAAACCAGACAAGGATCCTATCAAAAAAGAGAGCTATAGACCAATATCCTTGATGAACACAGATGCGAAAATACTCAACAAAATACTAGCCAATAGGATTCAACAGTACATTAAAAGGATTATTCACCACGACCAAGTGGGATTTATTCCAGGGCTGCAAGGTTGGTTCAACATCCACAAATCAGTCAATGTGATACAACACATCAATAAAAGAAAGAACAAGAACCATATGATACTCTCAATAGATGCTGAAAAAGCATTTGACAAAGTACAGCATCCCTTCCTGATCAAAACTCTTCAAAGTGTAGGGATAGAGGGCACATACCTCAATATCATCAAAGCCATCTATGAAAAACCCACCGCAAATATCATTCTCAATGGAGAAAAACTGAAAGCTTTTCCGCTAAGGTCAGGAACACGGCAAGGATGTCCATTATCACCACTGCTATTCAACATAGTACTAGAGGTCCTAGCCTCAGCAATCAGACAACAAAAGGAAATTAAAGGCATCCAAATTGGCAAAGAAGAAGTCAAATTATCACTCTTTGCAGATGATATGATACTATATGTGGAAAACCCAAAAGACTCCACTCCAAAACTGCTAGAACTTATACAGGAATTCAGTAAAGTGTCAGGATATAAAATCAATGCACAGAAATCAGTTGCATTTCTCTACACCAACAGCAAGACAGAAGAAAGAGAAATTAAGGAGTCCATCCCATTTACAATTGCACCCAAAACCATAAGATACCTAGGAATAAACCTAACCAAAGAGGCACAGAATCTGTACTCAGAAAACTATAAAGTACTCATGAAAGAAATTGAGGAAGACACAAAGAAATGGAAAAATGTTCCATGCTCCTGGATTGGAAGAATAAATATTGTGAAAATGTCTATGCTACCTAAAGCAATCTACACATTTAATGCAATTCCTATCAAAGTACCATCCATCTTTTTCAAAGAAATGGAACAAATAATTCTAAAATTTATATGGAACCAGAAAAGACCTCGAATAGCCAAAGGGATATTGAAAAAGAAAGCCAACGTTGGTGGCATCACAATTCCGGACTTCCAGCTCTATTACAAAGCTGTCATCATCAAGACAGCATGGTACTGGCACAAAAACAGACACATAGATCAATGGAACAGAATAGAGAGCCCAGAAATAGACCCTCAACTCTACAGTCAACTAATCTTCGACAAAGCAGGAAAGAATGTCCAATGGAAAAAAGACAGCCTCTTCCATAAATGGTGCTGGGAAAATTGGACAGCCACATGCAGAAAAATGAAATTGGACCATTTCCTTACACCACATACAAAAATAGACTCAAAATGGATAAAGGACCTCAATGTGCGAAAGGAATCCATCAAAATCCTTGAGGAGAACACAGGCAGCAACGTCTTCGACCTCAGCCGCAGCAATATCTTCCTAGGAACAACGCCAAAGGCAAGGGAAGCAAGGGCAAAAATGAACTATTGGGATTTCATCAAGATCAAAAGCTTTTGCACAGCAAAGGAAACAGTTAACAAAATCAAAAGACAACTGACAGAATGGGAGAAGATATTTGCAAACGACATATCAGATAAAGGACTAGTGTCCAGAATCTATAAAGAACTTAGCAAACTCAACACCCAAAGAACAAATAATCCAATCAAGAAATGGGCAGAGGACATGAACAGACATTTCTGCAAAGAAGACATCCAGATGGCCAACAGACACATGAAAAAGTGCTCCATATCACTCGGCATCATGGAAATACAAATCAAAACCACAATGAGATATCACCTCACACCAGTCAGAATGGCTAAAATCAACAAGTCAGGAAATGACAGATGCTGGCGAGGATGCGGAGAAAGGGGAACCCTCCTACACTGTTGGTGGGAATGCAAGCTGGTGCAGCCACTCTGGAAAACAGCATGGAGGTTCCTCAAAATGTTGAAAATAGAACTGCCCTATGACCCAGCAATTGCACTATTGGGTATTTACCCTAAAGATACAAACATAGTGATCCAAAGGGGCACGTGCACCCGAATGTTTATAGCAGCAATGTCCACAATAGTAAAACTATGGAAAGAACCTAGATGTCCATCAACAGATGAATGGATCAAGAAGATGTGGTATATATACACAATGGAATACTATGCAGCCATCAAAAGAAATGAAATCTTGCCATTTGCGACAACATGGATGGAACTAGAGTGTATCATGCTTAGCGAAATAAGTCAAGCAGAGAAAGACAACTATCATATGATCTCCCTGATATGAGGAAGTGGTGATGCAACATGGGGGCTTAAGTGGGTAGGAGAAGAATAAATGAAACAAGATGGGATTGGGAGGGAGACAAACCATAAGTGACTCTTAATCTCACAAAACAAACTGAGGGTTGCTGGGGGGAGGGGGTTTGGGAGAAGGGGGTGGGATTATGGACACTGGGGAGGGTATGTGCTTTGGTGAGTGCTGTGAAGTGTGTAAACCTGGTGATTCACAGACCTGTACCCCTGGGGATAAAAACATATGTTTATAAAAAATAAAAAATTAAAAAAAAATGAAGAGACTCTTAACTCTAGGAAACAAATTGAGGGTTGATGGGGGTGAGTTGGGGGATGGGGTGCTGGGTGATGGGCATCAAGGGAGGGCACTTGAAGTAATGAGCACTGGTGTCATATGCAACTTATGAATCACAAAATTCCACCTCTGAAAGTAGTAATACATTATATGCTAATTTTAAAATGAAGTTCTTAAAACTAGAAAACAAAATAAAATAGAAGATGGACAAAGGATTTGGATCAACATTTCTCCAAAGATGTTAAACGAATGGCCAACAAACACATCAAAGGTTTTTCAACAGCAGTAGTTATTAGAGAAATGCAAATCACAACCATGATAAGATACTACTTCACACCCTCTAAGTGGCTATAATTTTATTTTTTAATTTTTTTAAAATATTTTATTTATTTATTTGAGAGACAGAGATCACAAGTAAGCAGAGACGCAGGTAGAGAGAGAGGAGGAAGCAGGCTCCCTGCTGAGCAGAGAGCCCGATGTGGGGCTTGATCCCAGGACCCCGAGATCATGACCTGAGCTGAAGGCAGAGGCTTAACCCACTGAGCCACCCAGGCACCCCGTGGCTATAATTTTAATAATAACGAACAGAAAACAAGAAGTATTGGTGAAGATGTTGAAAAAATTGAAATCCTCATTCATTGCTGGTGGGAATATAAAATAGCATAGCTGCTGCAGAAAACAGTTGGATGGCTCCTCAATAAATTAAATGTAGAATGACCATGACTCAGTAATTCTACTTTCAAAGGAATTGAAAATAGGTACCTTACAAATACTTGTCCACAATGGTCATAGTAACACTATCCACAATGGCCAAAAGGTGGAAGCAGCCCCAATGGTCATAGATAGATAAACAGATTGTGGTATATCCATACACTGCAATATTATTCAACTTTAAAAAGGAATGAAGTACTAATCCCTGCTGCGTGGCTGAATCTCTAAAACAGTGTGAAAGAAGGGAGTCACAAAAAGGGCACATTTTGTGATTCCATTTCTATGAAATATCTAGAATAAACAAATTAATATAAACAGAAAACAGTTTAGAGTTAGCCAAGAGCTAAGGGAGGAGGGAATGGGGAGTGATTGCTTAATGGGTGTAGAGGTTTTGTTTGGGGTGATGAAAAAGTTCTGGAACTAGGTAGTGATGATAGTTGCACATCATTATGAGTATACTTAAGGCCATTTTCAAATGGTTAATGGGGTAAAATTTTGGCACATTTTACCATAATAAAAATAGAAATAAAAAGGAAGGAGCACTGAGCCTTCATTTGTGAAGGTGGAGTGCTTTATGACTTCCCCAGTACATCACCATACTACTACCAACAATGGCAATAATGATGGTAGTAATAATACTAGCGATTGTTAAAATTAGACTAATACCTAGCATTTATTGAGGGTTTATTATGTACCAGAAACTATGCTAAGCTCTTTCCTGTGACTCATGTAATCCTCCCACCAACTCTGTTTCTACATTCACTTCACAGGCAAAGAGAAGGAATCAGAGGGTAAGTAATTTGCTGAAAGTGGTGACAAATGGAAGGTTTGAATCTGAATCCAGATCTGTCTGATTGCAGAGGCTTCACTCTCACTTCTAAATAGCAGGGCATTAAGCCAAATGACTGGTAGGACCCTAAGTGAGTTATATGAATTAGTTCATACGATTCTTGGAACAACATTATGACAGCAGTCTCTCATAATTATTATCCCTATTTTACAGAAGGAAATTGAGGCAGATTGTGTCACATAGCTAATGAGGAGCAGAGCCAAGATTCAAACTCTGGTCTAACTACCTCCAAACTTCTGTGCTGAACAATCAAGCAATATAGTACCTGTTGCCCACAATAAAGAAAGCCTAGATCTTTGGCTTAGAGGGGGATATGGATAGTTGATAGGCACCTGAGCTCCAGAGACAGGTCAGTGTTCATAGTAAAAATGCTTCTTGGGTTCTGCACCTAGGATGGACAGATGGGATAGAGCCAAGGAGAAGGGCTAACGATACAAAGGCAAGAATGTGGTGTTTCCAGAAAGTGGCTGAAAGTTGTGGGCTTCCAGCACTAAAACCCCAAAGGACCAAGGGGGAAAGGTAGACACTGGATAAAATATTGTTTTCACTGTTGATCCTGAAAAACATTTGAAAGCTACATCATCAAAGGCCTTGGAAGCTGTGTTAACTCATTTTGACATTCCCACATAAGAAATGGTGAGCTATTAATAGATATAAGCAGAGTGGTAGGTAATCCGATTTGTGTTTCATTAAAAGTTTTACCATATTTGATAAAAATTATACAAGAAAAATGTCTTTTGATGTGCTCCCCTACGTTCCTCCTTGATATGGCCATCTTGTGGTTCACAGGCTTGGCCATCAAGAGTTATTTGTCATTGTTATTCCCTTATAAGGTGGCTGGAGGAATAGGTCATTAATTTACAGCTAGTAGAAATGGAAGCCATGCTCTAGGTACATGCAGAAGACATGAAGAGACAAGCACAGACTCTCATCTCAGTGAGTGCTGGCAGAAGCCACACAAGGTCCCTGCTTCTGGTGGGGCAAATTCTGGTATCCTTGAATATGTGTGTGAGTGCCATCTTCTCTCTATGCCTAGGCAAGATGCTGGGACAAAAATGCTCGTCACCTATGTTTTTAAAAGGTGTAGTCTTTTGTAGCAAAATGGATGGAACTGGAAGAGATTATGCTGAGTGAAATAAGTCAAGCAGAGAGACTCAATTATCATATGGTTTCACTTATTTGTGGAGCATAACAAATATCATGGAGGATAAGGGGTGTTAGAGAGGAGAAGGGAGTTGGGGTAAATTGGAAGGGGAGGTGAATCACGAGAGACTATGGGCTCTGAAAAACAGTCTGAGGGGTTTGAAGTGGCGGGGGGGTAGGAGGTTGGGGTACCAGGTGGTGGGTATTATAGAGGGCACGGATTGCATGGAGCACTGGGTGTGGTGAAAAAATAATGAATACTGTTTTTCTGAAAATAAATAAATTGAAAAAATTAAAAAAAATGTGTAGTCTTCAGCTGGACTGGAAGTGGTAATATCTAGTGTTGCAAGGTAACTAACACAAATTATTCTGGATGAAAGCTGGAATTCAAGACACATAGGTAGCAAGAATAGGGGCAGAGACAAGAGGTTTGCAGAATTGGGAAGAAGGCAAGCCTGGAAGAATTTTTCTTCACTCATTCAGTAGCAGCTTTACATGCAGTGCATATGGCCTTGGGTAGAATCATGCTGGCTACATTTAGAGGGGACATGATATTAAGAGTCGCTGGGGTGTGCCTGACTCCCCTCCTCTGCTGCCGACCTCACTTGGCATGTGGCAGGGACAGAAGAGTTAAGAGTAGGGCTTCTGGAGTCAAATGAATTTGGTTGGCATCCTAGCTCTGTGTGTGTCTATCAGTATGATCTTGACAAGCCACTAAACTTTATTGAACTTTACATGTCTCATCTAGAAAATGACAATAATGATAGTATTTCAGAGCTTTTCAAGCATTAAGTAGAGAATGAACATAGGTTTAGCACAATGCCTGATACATAATAATAACTCCATAAATTTAACTCTTCCTCTCCCACTTTTGTTCTTCCCCATTGTGATTGTTGCATTGAATGGAGTCCAGGGGAAGTTACTTGAAATACTGTCCTAAGGAAATTCCAGATTAAAGCTATGGATAGAGTCCATAATCAAATTTCTAATCTACATGGGTCTAAACCAAGCTGGAGAGTGAAGGTATGAATTTGAGGGAGATCAAAATTGAATGAGCAAGAGATGTTATAGAGCCAGAGGAAGGGGTAGCATGTGGAGAGGAGGGAAAGCCTTAGAGTAATAACTATGTCAGAATGCAGGTGACTTCAGTGGATTTTCATCCAGGTCCCATGACCACTGAAATGGGGAAGCATTAAAACAGGTGACAACAGAGCAAACACTATTCCCTTCCAAATTCATTGACAAATGGTGAATTCTGGGATTTTCTTTGTCTTATGAAGACCTATTGCTGACCAAAAGTGAGAGGTAAATTCCCAAGGCAAGTCCTTTGGCTGTTACCCTCCCATCAGGGCAGGCATAGATCTAGCTTTACTATCAACATGAGCCTTCTACCAGTTCTATGACATACTCATCTTTTTCAGCCTAGGTCATCTGGGAGGACCACTCAAGTGCCGAATGGAAGATGAGATCTTAGTGGGTCAGGTGTAGCAGGGAACATGAGGGTCGATGTTCACCAAAGGGCTTCGAGTCAGAGAGATGCTAGTGTCAGAGACCTCCAGGGTTGGTGACAGAGATCTTAAACATTCCCAGGCAGCGATCCCTGAGCTTCTGTGGTGCATATGTGCCTAGAGGCAACCCAGATATTGTCTTCCATATCGAGTTTCCCATTAATTTTCCTCCACCCCGTGCCCAGCACCAGTAAGTCTATCTTTTGGATTGGTCTTTGGCTCACCAGAAGGTGCCTTAGGGGGTTTTCTGGGCATCCTGTAGCTCTCCTGGGGTGCAAACTGGCAGCAAGGATGTCCGTGATACTAAAAGTGGGAAAAAATAGTGAGGCGAAGGCTACAGTTGCTATGAAATGAGGTGTTTGCAAAGCAGGAGTACAGTGAGATGTTACAGGCAATTTCTGCCATGGCGGAGTAGGTGGTTTGGTCATGTGGCTGGTAGGCGGTATAGCAGCAGGGAAATTCTTCTAGCATTGGGCTGATTAAACTCTTTGACTCAGTCTGTAGGTGGATGGTACACAGATGGATGAAGCTGGGCCAGATGGCTGGGAAGTCCACAGAGGCAGGGGATCTTGTAAGATAAATAAGATGGTGATGGACACTGCCTACCTTTACATCTTCATTTTGAACCAGTCTTCCAATTCACCATACTTCAGTTTTTTCTTTCTGTTTCTGAAACTGAGGCACTTTCCTGTTATTAGGCCTTGGTATTTGCTCTTCCTTCTGCCTTCATGTCCCTTGAACAGGTTGGGGTTTTTTTTGTCTTTCCAGTCTTACCTTCTGGAATAAGTCTTTTCTGATTTCATTGTCTAGAGCTGACTCTTACCAATGACTTTGTTTCATATTATTTCATTAATTTTCTTGGTGGAATTTATCAACATCCACAGATTGGATTGATTGATTTAGCTATCTCTTTACTTGTTATTGTCTCCTCTTTCCCAGACTATTACACCTTGTGGTCAAGGACCTTATTGCTCCTTTTCAATACCATTTCCACAATATTCAGAATACTAGGCAATTAATACATATTTATTGAGCTAATAAATGAATGGATGCTATGGATGGAGTCAGGAGATAAACATGAAACTTTTTGTTAAGATACCTACTGCCATCACAAGGATGGCTTTTTAACTATGGAGAAAGGCCAGAATGGGAATGAATTTGAATGTGATGGTGTCCCATGAGCATACTGGTATCAGGAATGGAAGATACTTGTCTTAAGGTTGCCTGGACTTACCTATGACCTGGATACAGGTGTCAGAGTTCACAGTGTTCTGGAGAGGGTTCAGGATTTCCATAGACCCCATACTTGAGGATTGGGATGAGCCACAAACATCTGGACAGCTGGAATAGTGTCAGGAAGTAGGAACCACCAAAGGCCAAGTATGAGTGACTCTGAATCTCAGTGAGGTGCCATTCTACATAGTCAATTTTTTGTGACTCCTGCTAAACCGCTTCTGCTAGTTGTGGCTGGGTCTTGACAACAACAAAATTCCTTGTTACCTAAATCTCCTTGGGTGAAGTTGCCTTCCCATCTCATAGTACTCCAGATTCTAGGATCCCTTTAGGAATTCTGGCTACTTAGTATATAGCAGATGGCAGGCTCTAACCACTTGAGTAATGTGACACATGGCAGCTAGATTGTAAACCTTTAAGAGGCCTAAGCACAGAAATTTATATACTTTGCTTCTATAATTGAAAATACAAACAATGCTAAACTGTAAATAGGCATTAGAGAAGTGCAAAGTTATTTTTCTTGAGATGCTATTTTGGTGCTTTGTTTAGTATCAGAAGTTTTCCAAATATAGTCCTTAGTTTATTGGAACCTCTGCCTTGCTGGTATCCTAAGTTCATACCTCATGTGCCCAGAGGGTAAACCAGCAGTAAGAAGCCACTCTGTGTAAGTTGTTCTAGACTTTCACGATCTGAGTATTCTGTCACCAAACACTGAGACCCTTGAGGATGTGACAACATACTTCTTAAAGAGTTTTGATGGTTAGTAGATTTCTTTTGCAAGGACATTGATGATGTCCACAATGAGCCTCCTAGAGAATCAGACAGGGAAAATGGGCACTGGTACTGAGATTCTTCTGTGATAGAATGGTCCCCTATTGATACTGACAGAATCAGCTTCACTAGGGTATGTACGGTCTAGTTGGATAGCCCAGAACCTGTGCAGAGGTGAACAGAGCCTTTATGGCCATGACTATGATCAAAGATTAGAGGAACCCATTCCCCTTAGATAAAGGTCCACAATTAGCAATGTCAAGACAGAGAAATGGTAGATAAATGTTCAGAAGAACCGGGTAAACTTCAAACATTTATAAACAACCTTGACTGACCCAAGGGGATGCTATACCTGGAAGGTTCTGTACTGTTGGACTGAACATGTCTCTGGTGGGAGAGGGCAGTACTGCTGTAGATCAGAAAACAAGGATGAGTGGTGTCTTAGTAAATGTCTAATAACTAGCTTTCCTGAAGGAAAATCCCCAATTTGTTGTGTTTGCTCATTTTCATGTTGTAAGTATTCTGACTATGGCCAATTTTGAGTCATCGTGCTTCAAGCTACCAACATGGCATCAGTACATGTGGAGTTAGGAAGCAATATAATGCTATTATAATCTATTTCTACCATACCGATACACTAGCCATATACAATCTCCAGAGCACAGATGGTGGAAAATGTTGTGAAATAATTAGAAAGTGGTAAGTTTTGAGTATTTATTACCTTTGTGTTTAGGTATTTTAGCTGAAAGTTTGTATGATTCAGTTTTTAATGCTGACTATTCTCAGAGCCAATTTGGGACATTCCTAAAACTCCAACAGTGACTCTCATAAGCAAGTACAAGGCAGCTCTAGTACACGACTGGACCAGACCCTCTGGAAAACATACATACCTGCTTTCCCCAGCCTTTGGACACACATACTTCACAGTTGCCAATGAGTGATATGAGAGAGCAGCTGATTTTAGTGTGTGTTTGATGGGGAATATTGACAGCTATACTGGAAAATGCAGGTCACCTTTTAATGGGTTCTATCCTTGGGTATGCCAGATTTGAAATTCAAGGGTTGGGATTTGGGATCTGTACCCTTGAGATCATCTCAGAACTGTGTTCAGGAGGAAAAATCATTTCATACCAGCCCTAAGCCAGGAACTGAAACTCACTACCAGAACAGAATTGCATTGCCCAGAAAAGATCTTCCTGAATACAAGTGCCAAGCACTTGTTGGCTCTGTTGAGGGGTCAACCATCATGCTATAGCAGGAGACTTCTAACTTTATTGTGTTAGTAGGCAACTATTAGTTATATAGTGCTTAATGTAGTGGTTAACAGCATAACATCTAGAGATTGGTGGTCTGGGTCTGCCTTTTGATTCTACAAACTGCAGGCTTTGTGACCTCAAGGAAGTTACTTAACCTTCTTATGCCTCCAGTGTCTTCTTCATTTGTAAAATGGTGGTATAGTAGTACCCATTTTAGGGTTGACATGAGAATTAAATTAGTTAACATATGTAAAACACCTAGAATAGTGATTAGTACATAGTAAGTACTATGTGAGCATGTGTTATCATTTTTGTTATCTGCCAGTCAAGAGACAAATTACATAATATGTCCCACATTCCCAGCAAACCTAGAACAGAATGTCTTCCGTGCAAAATAGGACTACCACTCTCAATCACCAGTGATTTTGTACAGGAGTGGGAGTTTTGGCAACAAAGGCTCAGGGTTGGATACCGAAACTCCATAGTTCTGATGCTGGTTTGTCACTTGGCAGGGTTTCTATGTATACCACTGCCACAGCCCTCATCTGGAAAATGCAAATAGAAACCCCAAGAAGCCAGATGGATTCTAAAACTTGTCTTATACACTGCTTCTGGCAAGTTGAGCCCGAGGAATTATTGTAGTTCTGATCAGAGGGAAGTTCCTTATACCTAGACAGGCCAAAGGGATGGGATGCCCTTTGTCCCTTGGTATGATCATTTCAAATCAAAAAGCAGTTCCCTGAAGCAGCTACCTCAAAAATTGTAGGTTCATAAAAATGTATCTTTTCCAGACCATAAAACCAAATAAGATTTGGCAAAGTTAGGAAGGTAAGGTACAAGCAATGTTTTGCTGGTCATTGTGTAACTGGCCCTTTGGGGGAGGTAGGGCTCTGATTTGTAGTTTTTTTTTAATTTTCATGGTATAAATACACCTATTGTGGATAACTTAAAGACACAAATGTGACACCACTAAATGCAGAGCTGAAGAGATATGTGCACTCTATTGAATACCTGGTTCCACTCAATAATAATGTAGTCTGAAAATAGCCAAGTAGAAGAGAGATTCAGAGCTGGTGGTAAAACATAGACTTGTTCCCAAGTTCTAAGACACGGAACTACAGTATTATGGCCATGCAAGAAGTTTTATTTTTATTTTTATAAAAGATTGTATTTATTTATTTGCTAGAGAGAGGGAGAGCGGGATAGAGAAAGCAAAGTACAAGCAGGTGGAGTGGCAGGCAGAGTTGGGAAAAGCATGCTCCCCACTAAGCAAGGAGCCTGATGTGGGACTTGGTCCTAGAACCCTGGGATCATGACTTGAGCCAAAGGCAGATGCTTAACTGACTGAGCCACCCAGGCATTCCTGCAAGAAGCTTTTAAAGGACATAACAACAGAGTGGGCAATTACCTTTTCCACAACACATCCTGTTTTCTGCCTTGGGTCACTGGGCCAGTTGAGCAGCAACCCAGAAGAAAATGAGAATGGTAAAAATGTGAAGGGGAGCAGTGTAGAAATGCTATAAAGCTGACCATCTCTTTTAAGGGCTTCAGGTAGCCATCCTTCAGTTGGAGATACAGACAATGGGAAAGATCCTTTGGACTCAGAAACTGGACAATGTTCCTCTTGTTTTCACCATCCGCCCGCCAGAGGGGGAGCCTAGAAGTTCTGTTGGTTAGTTTATATATCCTTTAGATTCTGGCCAGCAACTGGAGTTACAGAAATGCTAAATTGAAAGAACTAAGTGCTCTGAAAGGGGATGTGCCTCTGGAAGATGTGCAGTGGCTTTCTCTATGTAAATCTCATGCCCACTAAGTTGGAAAACAAATGTGCTTGCTGTGTGTAGGAAATGTAGCACAGAGGGATGCCTCCAAGAGCTCATTTAAAGGATGCACTTGGCCGCAAGTCTGCAGATGATGACAGGTAGATGCAAATGTGGAGAGCTTTGAATAGCACCCCCAAGGCAGGAATCCAAACTTGGCTTTCTAATGAGAGATCGGGTGGATGTTAAGTCCTTTGGGACAGAAAGTTTTCTTCATAATTTTGGTAACAGTGCTTGGTACAGCTGGGATACTATACAAAGGCAGTGAGTAATACACCACTTGAATAATAGCATTCTTTGCTGTTAGAATTATTCCCCAGTCCCTGTTCAATAGTGAGGTCTCAAAAGAAACTGGCTCCTACAGCAAAGGAGTATTAATGACAACTCAAGATTGACTTGGACTGTGTGGTTAGCTGGATCAAGTCTTCATTCATAAATTTGCCCAGTCATGAAGGGAGGTGCCACTGCTCACAAGTCTACAAAATCAAAGCAGGGTGCAGAAATGTTAAAGAATTACGCCCAACCAATCCCATAGGCTAATACGGCTCCTCCAACTGTTTTACATTGTAGCCCATCTCCTGCCCACTCTTTTAGTAGGTATTGTGACTATAGTGAAAAGTTATTGATGGGCCAAAAAAAAGCTACCATGTTAAAGTCTGAATTCCCAAGAGGCTGAGAAACTTGAGTACATGTTCTATCCATTGGGCAGCCCAATGAGAACTTCCTAGAACTGAACCTTCTTTGTAAGCTATTTTAATTACTTAGGAACAAAAATTCACTTGGGTATGAGATTATTGAAAGTATTCTCCCTTTCATTCTAGACAGAGTTAGTAGATTATGATGCTGAAATTTAACAGATTAAGAGTATCTACATGTTTTTGGAGATACAGGAAGATAGTTAAAGAATAAGAGGACCTGAGGCTCATCTCATCGCACAAATACAACTAGATAATTGCCAAATCATCCTAAATACCCTAGAAAATGACATGAGGACTGGCAGAACAAATTACATTACTAAAGGTAGAGAAGAGACCACATTGAAGAAGGTAGGAAGTGAGGAATTGCAGTTTGGGAGAGAAACAGATTATGGCCACTGTGGGGAGGGAGCCATGGTCTCAGGGAAAGATGAGAGAAAGATTAGCACACAGGGGAGAAAATGGGGAAAATTAATCCCCATAATAATTGGCTTGGAAAGTGAGAAAGGCCACATTTTGTGAGTTCTTGCAACCAGCAAGGCTTAAAGCCTGGAGTTCTAAAGGTCAGTAGGCTTGGCTTGGGGTGAACCCAAAGGCATTGGGGCTGCTCTTGGAAAGAAGGCAAGCAAACAACCTACAGACATACAGCATGGAAATATGATCTGAAGAGCACCTAGGACACATAGTAAGGAGGTTAGCTTCTTCTCTTGGAGCATGTCCCAGAGAAGCACCATTCACAGAGAGATCCCTCTGGGAACAAAGGAACTGGCAGACACCATTTCCCTTCCCTGCCTTTAAGCATAAGCACAGGGCCACCTGCAGGAACCAGTGCAGCACAGACACACACTACCTAACCTGTTTACACCAAGTCCTGTCTCCCACCCCACTCCAGTGGAATTGGCCCTCCCAGTCATGCTTGCCTCAGTCCCAGCAGGGCAGGACTCCTCTCCAAGAAGACTGGCCCAAAGCCCTACCAACACCACATCTACTCTCCCAGGAGTTTTGCAAGGCACTGGTTCAGGTGGCAGTGGCAGTAAGTCTCATTTCAAAAGCAGACCAGAGCACACCTAGTTAAAATGTGCCACATTTGGGCCAGGGACTAAATACTGCCCACAAAAGGCAAAGAGAGCTTCTGCAGACAACTGTCCTGAAGGATAAAGCAGCGAAGACATAACAGCAGAGCATATGCAGCACATATTGGAGATACTTCCTGAAGCATCAGACCCTGGGGAACAGGGGATACTACACTGCAAGGAACTAGGAGTTCTTCTTTATAAGATAATTACCTTTAAGAAGAAGAGACATAGCCGACATTTTGAACACAGAAAAAAAGGCACAGAGCCTTAGACAAAATGAGAAGACAGAAATTCGTCCCAAATGAAAAAATAGGACTATAGCCAGATAACTAAGCAAAACAGATATAAGTACTATGCCTGACGAAGAATTTAAAGTATAAGAATACTCACTGAACTTGAGAAAAGAGTGGAAGACATGAGACCCCTAACACAGAGATAAGGAATAACATAGTAGAGATAAAGCAGTAAAAGAAGAAAATGACATCCATGCTTGATGGGATGAACAGCAGGATGGAAGAAGCAGAAGAACAAAAAAGTGACCTAGAAGAGCAAGTAATGGAAAGTAATCAAGCTGAACAAAAGATAGAAAAGAAAATTATGCAAAACAAGAATAGACTCAGGGAACTCACTGACTCCATCAAACATAACATTCATATTATAGGAGTCCCAGAAAAAGAAGAGAGGGAAAGGGGACAGAAAATTTATTTGAAGAAATAATAGCTAAAAACATTCCTTATCCAGAAAGGCTATCATTCAGAATAGAAGAGATAAAAACTTTTCCAGACAAATAAAAACTAAAAGAGTTTCATGACCACTAAACCAGTCCTGCAAGAAATATTAAAATAGACTCCTTGAGTGGAAAGGAGAAACCAAAATGACAGTATGAAAGTAGGAAACATAAAAGAAGGAAAAATTAATATTTCTGTAAAAAAATCAGTAAAAGAACACACAAAATAAAAAGATGTAAAGTATGAAAGCATTTACCCGAAATGGGGAGTTGAAAATAAAAGAATGGGTTCAAACCCAAATGACCATCAATTTAATATAGACTGCAATATGCAGAAGAGGTTATGTACAAAGCTAATGTTAACCACAAATCAAAAACCACTAATAAATATGCAAAAATACAAAGAAAGAAATTAAAATATATCACTAAAGAAAACCAGCAAACCACGAAAGAAAGAAAGACAAAAAAGGATCAGAGAAAATCTTGAGAAAACAACCACAAATAATAAAATGACAATGAATACATAGCTGTCAATAATTACTTTGAAAATAAATGGACTAAATGCTCCAATAAAAAGAAATATGGTGACAGAAGGAATTTTAAAAACTAGACCCATGTATATACTGCCTACTCATTTTCAACCTAAAGAAACTCATTTTTGACCTAAAGGCACCTGCAGATTGAAAGTGAGGGGATGGAAAAATACCTATCATGCAAACAGATGTCGAAAGAAAACGAGAGTAGAAATACTTTTATCTGACGAAATGGACTTCAAAACAAAGATTGTAACAAGAGACAAAGAACTCTATACAATAATAAAAGGGACAATTCAACAAGAAGATATAACAATTATAACTATTTTTGCACCCAAAATGGGAGGGCTAAATACATAAAACAGTAATAACTAACACAAAGGAATTAATACTACAAT
Organism: Mustela erminea; assembly: GCF_009829155.1. Classification (NCBI taxonomy): domain Eukaryota; kingdom Metazoa; phylum Chordata; class Mammalia; order Carnivora; family Mustelidae; genus Mustela; species Mustela erminea. The sequence goes on from NC_045635.1 coordinate 92,349,730, forward strand.
AATAGTGGGGGACTTTAACACCCCACTTACATCAATGAACAGATCATCTAAACAGAAAATCAACAAGGAAACAATGGCTTTGAACAACACACTGGAATAGATGGATTTAATAGATATATTTAGAACGTTTCATCCTAAAACAGCAGAGTGCACATTCTTCTCAAGTGCACACAGAACAGGCAATCACATATTAGCCCACAAAACTAGCCTGAACAAATTCAAGATCAAAGTCATACCATGCATCTTTTCTGACCACATTACCATGAAACTAGAAGTCAACCACAAGAAACAAATCCGGAAAGACCATGAACACATGGAGGTTAGATAACGTGCTACTAAACAATGAATGGGTCAAGCAGGAATAAAAAAGGAAAACTAAAAAGTACATGGACACAAATGAAGACAAAAACACAGTGATCCAAAACCTTTGGGATGCAGCAAAAGCAGTTCTAGGAGGTAAGTATATAACAATACAGGCCTACCTCATGAAACAAAAAACTCTCAAATAAACAACCTAGGTTTACACTTAAAGGAGCTAGAAAAATAACAACAAACAAAAACTACAATGAGCAGAAGAAAGAAAATGATGATTAAAGCAGAAATGAATGATATAGAAACTAAAAAAAAAATAGAACAGATCAATGAAATGAGGAGCTGGTTCTTTGAAAAAGAAAACACAATAAAATTGATAAACCTCTAGCAAGACTTATCAAGAAAAAAAGATAAAGGACTCAAATAAAATTACAAATGAGAGAGGAGAAAGAAAAACCAACACCGCAGAAACACAAATGATTACAAGAGAATTATGAAAAATGATATGCCAACACACTGGACAATGTAGAAGAAATGGATAAATTTCTATAAACATATAAACTACTAAAACTGAAACAGAAAGAAATAAAAAATTTGAACAGATCAGTAACCAGCAAAAATTTGAATGAGTAATCAAAAACTCCCAACAAACAAAAGTCCAACAGCAGACAGCTTCACAGACAAATTCCATCAAACATTTAAAGATGTTTATCTTTCCTATTCCTTTTTTTAAGTAAATACCTATTCTTCTCAAACTATTTCAAAAAATAGAAAAGGAAAGAAAACTTTCAAATTCATTCTATGAGGCGGTCATACCTTGATACCAAAACCAGATAAAGACACCACTAATAAAGAGAACTACAGGCCAGTATCCCTGATGAACTTAGATGCAAAACTCCTCAACAGAATACTAGCAAACTGAATTCAACAATACATTATGAAAAATCATTTACCATGATCAAGTGGGATTTACTCCTGGGTTACAAGGGTGATTCAATATTCACAAATCAGTCAATGTGATGCATCACATCAATAAGAAAGGATAAGAACCATATGATCCTTCCAATAGACGCAGGAAAAGCATTTGATGAAGTATAACATCCACTCATGATAAAAAAAAAATCCTCATCAAAGGGTGTTTAGAGGCAATATACCTCAACATGAAAAATGCCACCTAAGAAAAACCCACAGGTAACATCATCCTTAACTCTTTCAGGCAGAAGAAAAATGACAGCAGATGGAAATACAAATTCACACTAAAGAGCCCAAGATTGGTCGCCATATGTGCAAATAGAAAAAATGTTGAAAACTCCTTAAATTGTTTTAAAAGATAATCGACTATTTACACAATAATAGCAACATATTATGATAAAAAAACATGCTATGGGTTTATAACATATGTATAAGAAAAGTTCATGACAATAATAGCCTAAAAACAGAAATGGGAGAACCAGTAGTTTACTATTAGAAAGTTCTTATACTATATGCAAAGTGTATGTTAACTTCTAAAATTCAAATAAGAAGACAAATTGATTTAAAAAACAAGCAAAAGAGTGGAACAGAAACCAAGAAAAAAAATACAAATGAACATTAAGCATATGAAACAATGCTCAGTGTCATTTGTTATGAGACATAAAAATTAAATCCACACTGAGATAACACTTCACACCCAAAGAATGGTTATAATTTAAAAGACCAGTAATACTGTGTTGGTGAGACTATGGAGCAACCAGAACTCATTGCTGGTAGAAATGTAAATAGTATAACCATTTTGTGAAACAATCTGGCAGTTCCTTACAAAGTTAAACATACACTTACTGTTTGGTCCAGTAATCCTAAGTATTTATCCAAGAGGAGTAAAAAGATATGTCCACACAAAGACTTGTACATGAATGTCTATAGCAGCTTTATTTATAATAGCCAAAAACTGGAAATAGCTTTAATGTCCAACAACATGTGAATGGAAAAACAAACTGGTGCATCCATACAATAGAATGCTGCTCAGCAATAAGATACAATGTAATACTGATACATGCTACATGGATGATCTTCAAAAGTATTATGCTGAAAAAACAGAAAGCCACATATGTTTGATACCATTCATGTGAAACTCTAGAAAAGACACATATAATCTATTGTCTAGATAGTAGATTACTGATTGCCTAGGGATAACTGAAAATTGGCATGAAGGAACCTTTTAGGATGATGGAAATGTTTTGTGTTTTGGTTTTGGTGGTGGTTACCCAGATGTGTACATTGGTCAAAATATCAAACTGTATGTCTAAAACAGGCACATTTTATTATATTACTTATGTGACATATGTAATATATATGGTTATATTTCCTATATGAAAGTTATACCTCAGTAAAGTTGTCTCTGAAAAAAGGAACAAGCTGTTGCACAGCAATCACAGTTTCTACATCTACTACCTCTGAATACCTAGGCAGAACCATAGAACCATGGGCCAACCTCTAACATTCCAAGGAGTGTTACAAATCCTAAGCCATCGTGGGCACCTGGAGATATAATCAAGCTTGAGACACTGTTTGCTTCTCCTCCTGCTATAGCTGTACAACCACCCAAATTAATTTCTTTTTCTAGGGTTTCTTTTTAAAAATATTTATTTATTTATTTATTTATTTATTTATTTATTTGTTTATTTATTTGAGAGGGAGAGAGAGAGTGAGCGAGAGTGCAAGAGCAGGGGGAGGGAAAAGCAGACTCCTCTGTTGAGCAGGGAGCCAGAAGTGGGACTTGATTCCAGGACCCTGGGATCATGACCTGAGTCAAAGGCAGATGCTTAACCAACTGAACCACCCAGGCACCCCTTTTTCTAGGCTTCTTAATATCATGAAATTATTCGGCATTGTGCCATTCAGTCTTGATCATGGCTTGTGCACATTCACCCTATCTTCTATCTTTTTCATATATTCCTTGCTTATCAAGAATTCTCTTTCCATTCTTTATTCCTATAAATTTCCCCCACCAACACACACACACACACACACACACACACACACATATTCTCCCAACTAATACTGAGATCTGAAGATCGTAGACTCTTGTTGACCCTATGAGCTCTAACAGTGGGTCTGTTTTATTCAAATTTTACTCAAATTCTCCTTTACTGGGGGGTCAAATGGAGAAATAATATGTACCTGGTCCATTTTATAAGGTAGCTGTGATCAGGATTGGGTTGGGGTCTGCAGGGCCAAAGTATAAGAGAGTCTTTTTCTTAAGATTTTATTTATTTTTATTTTGAGAGAGAGAGGGAGAGAGAGTGCATAAGCGGGGGGGAGGGTCAGGGGAGAGGGAGAGGCAAACTCCGTGGTGAACAAGGAACCGGACTATGTGAGACTCCATCACAGGACCCTGGGATCATGACTTGAGCTGAAGGCAAACACTTAACTGACTGAGCCACCCAGGTGCCCTAAATGAAATCTTTTATAGCTAACCCAGTGTCCCAAGAACTAGAGGGACAGGTAAACCACCATTCACTAGGAAGAGTTGAAAGTTTAATGCCATAGAGACCAGGCCTGATGCTTAGCAGAAATCAAGACAGTGGTTCCAATAAAAGTTCAGAACTGGTAGAAGTAGAATTAAAATCAAGGACAACCATGAGAGACTATGGACTCTGAAAAACAATCTGAGGGTTTTGAAGGGACAGAGGGGTGGGAGGTCGGGGTACCAGGTGGTGGGTATTAGAGAGGGCACGGATTGCACGGAGCACTGGGTGTGGTGCAAAAATAATGAATACTGTTATGCTGAAAATAAAAAATAAATTTAAAAAAATCAAGGACAAGGTTTGAAGTGAATAATCAGGACTAAAGCATGATTTCTATGTCAACTAGTAGGGGTTTGTGATTTACTTTTAACTGAGGAAGTGGGACAGCAGTGTATGGATGGGTTAGGTTGGCTTAAAGGGCTGTGCAGAGGGAAGAAAAGAAACAAAGAGTGACCTGAAGTGTCAATGTACTGCCCTACCTTCCACCACATATACCCAAGGAAGCCCTAGCCCTTATTAGCAAAGGGGTTTGGTTATGGGGAAGGATTTGCACTGCTTCCTGCCTTTTAAATTCACCCATCCTGCTCACATTCCAGTCACCAACCAGACTAAAATGAAGGCCCAACACCAAGAAAAAAAAAATCAGTCATTATTGTTCCCAAACATCCACCCAATTATGTTTCAATTACTCTATCTTTGCTGTCATTTCAGCCTAATTTTGAAACCCTTTCTTTGTAAACCTCCTTCCAACCTAACTCTGCCTCTTTGGACTTGGTGTTTATGTATGTCAGCCACTTGGTGGGCACCCCAGTCAGCCTAGCCCCAGACTTTCCTGTGCTTGAGTCTATGTTGGGGTTGGGGTTGATTTCAAAAAGTGGGAATGCTAGTCCTAATAAAAAAGTCAAATCCAGTACCTGAGGGAGATTATCAAGCTCAGGTTTAAGGACATTGTGAGAGGTTCTAAATAAGAGACAAGACAAGGAGGTAGGAGTCGAGGAGATGTCGCACAGGTTCAGAAGTGAAGCATAGCACAGGTCATAGAGAAGTCCTTCAGGATGTGGGAGTGAAAACATCAGGGATGCATGATGTCATTATTTATTGAGTGTTAGTTTCATGATGTTACCCTCCAACTCATGCCCCACACTACCTTCAGAAATCTGTAATCACCATTCCGAGTATGCTCTGTAAAACATTTACCTATTGCTCCATTGCAAAATGTGACTCCATTGCACCATGTGCAAAGCTCTCTATGAACCCCCATGCTAGCCTTTCTCTTCATGTTTCTCAACTTTTTCTCTGTGCTCCAGGGATACTGACCTAACTCTTCGAAGTTCTCCCTAAGTGCTGTTTCTTCTCTATGTACTTTCACAGGTGCTAGTTTGCCTAGAATGATCCAGCCCCCTGTTTTCCTGAGATATTCTTACTCATTCTTCAATACTTGGCTGAAGTATCTGTGAGATTTTCTCTGCCTACTTCCCATGCAGAGTGAATTATATTATCCCTGGTGTCGTCATTCTTCGATGCTGCAGATAAGCAAGACTTTGGAGAAGACAGAATCTATAGGTCTTGGTGGTTGAGCGTGTGCTCGGGTTGGTAGAACAGTGGGAGATAAGGATGGTTTTAAGCAAGAATTCAGTCAAGTGGATGGTAGTGCCATTCACTTACCTAGGGAACAGAGAATGAGAAGCCAATGGCGTGGGGAAAGAGTTCAGTTTTGGACATACTGAATCTGAGGTGCCAAGGAGACATCCAAGTGTAGATGCCAAGTAGGCAGTTGAATATCCTGGTGTAGAACACAGGAGGAGAGAGATCTGGGGTAGAGAATATGAATTTGGGAGGCTTTAGCACATGGATACATGGGAGTAAGTGAAATTGTTCAGAAAGACTGTGTAGAGTGGGAAGAACAGAGGGCCGAAGACAGAGGCCCAAGGATTACTGACACTTAAGAGACAGAAGAAGAAAGTCTTAGAGGCAGGATCTATTAGGGGCTAGGGATAGGCCAAATGCAGTCTTTTTATGACTCAGATTTGGGCACTGCAACCAGCAATGTTTATGAGAAATGTTCTCTGTCATGTGTATAAACCTTAGGAAGCCTAGGCTCCACTTATATAAAGTACTTAGAGCGATCAAATTCAGAGAGACAGAAAGTAGATGTTGGTTGCCAGGGCCTGGGGAGAGGGAGGAGTGGGGAGTGAGGGTTTATGGGCACAGGGTTTCAATTTAGGAAGAGGGAGAGAGTTCTAGAGATTGGCTGTATAGCAGTGTGACTTACTTAACACTACTGAACTATGCACTTAAAAACGGTGATGATGGGGGCACCTGGATTGCTCAGTGGGTTGAGCCTCTGCCTTCGCTGGGGTCATGCTCTCAGGGTCCTGGGATCGAGCTCCACACTGGGCTCTCTGCTCAGCAGGGAGCCTGCTTCCCCCTCTCTCTGCCTGCCTCTCTGCCTAATTGTGATCTCTCTCTCTCTTTCTCTGTCAAATAAATAAAATCTTTTTTAAAAATGGTGATGATAGTATATTTAAATTATGTGCCTTTTGTCAATTTTTTTTTAAATCCCTAGGAAGGAAGAATCTTAACATAGATTAGAGGTGGAAAGCCTTAGGGTTTTCTTCTCTTTTCCTCAGTGGTACTTTAAACACCTAGTAATGCTCTATGGCTCTTTCTCACCTGGCAGCACTATGTACCCCCACCATCCTCTAGCACCTGGGTAACTCATTCAGTGTTTAATAGAATGCATTGTTTGACCATCCTTCTAGCTATTGACTACAGTGTAACTCTGAAATAAAATGGCCTTCCATTTCAGCTGATTAATATAGATTTCCTCAGTGTTTGCAAATGTAGTTCAAAATATGAACCTTGCCATTCTCAGGAGGATTCATTTCCCTGAGGTGTTCTCCCGTTTTATAGACAGCAGCCTGTGTTTCCTGCTACAGTGAACACAGGCAGAAGCAGTAGCCTTACATGGGCCATGGCAGGCAGAGGCATCTTTGGATATTAACAAAATGCCAATCACTCATACGTGGGCTCCAAAGAGAACAGCAAAGGACACTCAAATCCACTTGGTAAAAGTGGGGCCAGACCCTAGCCTCTGTGGTTTTCAGGCAGACCGTGACTTTAAATGGGTTGGGGGCTCCCCCACAAAATGGGGAGACTTAGATTAGGCAGCAAGGTGTTGTGTAATGGGTGCAATGGGTGGAATAGAAAGATATTTTTCTGCAGGATGCTCCTGAATGGGCCTGCAGCATCATTTCAGGGCAGAAACAATTCCAGGTTTTGTGTGGTCACCGCCACCCCATCCCCTCACCCATACACACACACATCCCTCCCACACACACACCCCACAGTCTTGTTTCTCTATGTGTTTGTTGACAGGTTCCTAGACACCCAGACCAGTGCTAGGGCTTGTGAGGAGTATAGAAATAGATCCCTGGTCGATCTTGCTCCCAATAGCCATAATATGTAGTTGGAGAGTAGTCCAGGCCCGATTTCAAAGTAATCCATTTTCTAGTTCTCAAATACAGGAAGTGTACTTGCAAGTCAAAAGGGGAAGAGCCCCATGTGAGCTGCTTTCTAACACCAGGGCTTCATTCTGACAGAACAAATATCAGCATGTCACCAAGTTGTTTTTGTTTTGTTTTGTTTTGTTTTCCACGTGAACCCATAGTGCACCTTCGTGCAAATGACAGAGAGGCTTCTTCTGGGTGGGCAAATTGCAGAAGAGCCCCTTTTCACTAGCCTGACAAGTATAGGACAGGCTTTCTGTTCCAACTAGCCCGCTGTTCCCACTTGACTGGGGGCATTTGGGGAATGCAAGAAATGCTCATCTATTTGTGGTGGCCCTGGCTAGCCAGTAGCCCAGAGTGCAGATGCTGGGACTTTCCCAGCCTTATTTTTAGCCATGGAAGCTCATCCAGAAAGAAGCTGAAGAATGTTAATTCTTTCCTCTGTGCCCAGGAGAGTACATTGTTAGCACCATATATGAAGAGTAGGACCAGACCCCCAGGAAGCATGGGGAAGAGAGCTCCCCGGGTTGACATGGTGGAGAAGGAGAGCTTCTAGTGATGTAGCTAGAATTTAGGGTCAGACTGGCCAGTGTTCAAATCCCACATTCAGTCCTTGCCCGCGATATAACCTTAAACCCCTTTACCATTCTCCCTCTACTGAGCCTCATTTTCTTCTGTAAAATGGGAATAGGATCTCCTAGGGTTGTTGTAGGGATTGAATCAGACCCACTCTAAGGTGCCCAGGGTACAGCGAGCGCTCAGTAGATGGGAGCAGTGTTAGCTGTTGTTCCTGCTCTGCAATTTCTTCTGACATTACACAATAAGGCACTGCTACTTTTGCAGTGACTGTTATATTTTCATCCCAGGGGACCCCGGGAACTGACAGGCAGAGGCTAGAAAGAAGTCTCCATGTCCTATCCTCAAACAGGACATGCTCTCACTTCAGTTAGCACGTGCCATATGGCAGGCGGTAGGGTGAGGAGGATTGGATTTGAGAAAAGTCTTTCTTCTTCTGGGCTGGGGTCTCCTCGCTTGGTAGGCATTTGCTCTAGCAAAGAAAGAGTGGCAAGCTGATTTCCAGATGTTCCCCTAGCTTGGGTATGAGTCACATGTCAGATCTCATTTCAGCAGTGCAGTCTGCTAACTCTGGAGAGTTGAGAATTTTTTTTCTCTTTCACTCTTCAAAAAGTATTTCTTGCTAAGAAACGAAAGCTCTGTATTTGTGTCAACAGGGCCAGCTTTCAGCAAAGCTGAGAGTTAGTTGAGAAGTGTGTCTTTGGCTGCTTTTCATTTTCTCTTTCCATTTCTCTCCTCTCTCCTAAATTCTGGGATCCCATGGTTTATTTCCACACGTCCTTAATCTTTGTTCACTTTTTAAAAAACCTATGGTGCAGGCTTACACATTTTTTTTAAGATTTTATTTTTTTTGAGCGGGAGGGGCAGAGACAGAGAATCTCAAGCAGACTGAGCACTGAACACAGTGCCAGATGTGGGGCTGGATCGCATGACCCCGGAGATCATGACTTTGGCCAAAACCAAGAGTCAGTCACTTAACAGACTGAGCCACCCAGGCACCCTCAGGAATACAAATTTTAAGGTGTGGCCCCTTTAAGACCTGTTTTCCCAGAGAACTTGGCAGCCAATGAGAGAGATCTGTGATAAGGATTCTGTGTGCCCACGGGTGCCCTCGGGTCTGGGAGGGAGGCCCCACAGATTACCCTGGGTCTTGCCCACTCTGCCAAAGCCATGTAGGACTTTGACTCCCAGAGCAAATTCAACTCTGGGCCTTCTAGCTTGTGATCCCTCTCCAGTCCTTGACTGTACCTCATTTTTTTCTTTTAAATCCAAGTGCCATGAGTCCAAAGAAACTAGAAGAGTGAAAGAAACCACCAGAGGTAAGGCCTGAAGGAATTAAGAAGAAGGACACTGTTAGGAGCTGTTTGTTAATTAGCATTTACTGAGAAATTACCAGGAATCAAAAAGTGCCCTTGGCACTTTCTCACTCCTCACCTTATTTAACACTCCCAGCACCCATAGGGAGGTGAGTCCTTTTGTCTTGATTTCACAAATGGGGAAATTGAGGCTAAGAGCAGCTATTCAGTGGCAAAGCCATTGTCTGAAGCTCAGCTCCATGGGCTGGGCTACCAGAGCAGGGAGTACCTGTGGCTCTGTCTCTCACAAAACGCCCTGCAGTCATGTAATTCATCCAAATTTCTTGAACAGCTACTCTGTCCAGCACTGTGCTAGGAACTAGGTCTACTACTTAAATGACTAGAGTTAGCCTAGAGTGACCTACCATCCCAGTTTAGTTTTACTCCAGATGTGGGACACTGGGTTCCAAAACTCTCAGCGCTAAACACTGGGCTCTCCCTTCAAATCACTTATGATAACATTCCTCCCTGGCTCTGGTTCAGTGACATCATGTTAATAACCTGACATTGTCCATGCTCAAAGTACTCATTTCACATACATCAGGAAACTCTAAATCAGGGCCTTCCCACCCCCACCTTCCCTTTCCCAGGAGAGCTCATTGTTAAGCATTTCTCCACACATTATTACTTACAGTCTGGTAGGAAATACTTCCAAGGAAATTCGCTAGTATCTATGCCTGATATAGTATCATATACATGGTATTAGCAAGAGCTAGTAGTGTTGAGATCTTCCATGTACCAGGCACTGTTCTGAGTGCTTTATTTTATTTTTAAAGCTTTTTTAAAAAAGATTTTTTTAATTTATTTAACAGAGAGAGAGAGAGAGCACAAACAGGGAGTGGCAGGCAAAGGAAGAAGCAGGCTCCCTGCTGAGCAAGGATCCCAATGCAGGACTTGATCCCAAGACCCTGAGATCATAATCCAGTCGAAGGCAGATGTTTAACCAACTGAGCCACCCAGGCATCCCCTGAGTGCTGTAAATATTAACATCTTTTTTTTTTTAAGATTTTATTTATTTGACAGACGGAGATCCAAGTAGGCAGAGAGGCAGGCAGAGAGAGAGGAGGAAGCTGGCTCCCCACTGAGCAGAGAACCCGATGTGGGGCTCAATCCCGGGAACCTGAGATCATGACCTGAGCTGAAGGCAGAGGCATTAACCCACTGAGCCACCCAAGTGCCCCAATATTAACATCTTTAATCCAATACTTACAACAACCCTATGCAGTAGGAGCTACTACTTTGCTAGATGAAGAAACATGTTCAGAGTGCTTATGTAAGTTGCCCAAAGTCACACAGCCAATAAAGTAACTAAGCTGGGACTCAGATACAAATGTGTCTGGTTCCAAATCTGTATGCCAGGTAGTCTGTAAAGATAGAAGATCCAAGGGTAGACAGAGTAGTGGTAGTTATGCCAGGTGGGCCCCTGAGACAGAGAAGCAATGAACCAGTTTTGTAAGATGGTGTTAGAACATACACACACATACACACACATACACATGTTACTTAAAACAGTGCATGGGACATACTAAGTGTTCTACCAAACCTTTGTGGTTAGTATTGGTGTTGTGTTGGGGTCCTATGAGGAAAGTGGATCAGAGTTGAAGTCCATGGTAACAGTGACACAAGATGTGTAGATCTCTCCCTCCTGGGCATAGTTGTTGCTATAAAGGGAATACTGAAGGCTGCTAGGCATAGTTGTTGCTGTAAAGGAATACTGATGGCTGCTGGTTTGGACATGATGCCAGAAGAAAGCCATATAGGTTGTGTTTGGGGCATTGAATGAGCTACTGAAATCTGCTGGAGTAGCCTTAAGGACCTGAAGTTGTGTCTCTCTGACTCAAAAATATTAAAATCCATTATAGATAAGACTTAAAGACAAGTCTTCCTTCACCTTAAGAGATCCAGGGGCATTCCTCAAAACTCTGACCTGCTGTTTCTGCCAGGTTGTCTCCAGTAACTACAGCGGGCCTAGAAAGCCTAGAAAGAAATGTCTTAGGCCAGAGGTATTGCTCCTCTGCTAATTCAGCTTCTCAGAGAATTACCCTTGGTTCTTGTCTTCCGCTGGCTGGAAAACCATATCCCACTTTCCCAACCACCATCTCACTCATGTCACTTGGAAAATCCATACCCTCTGCATTGACTCTGTGTTATGCTGTTTGTACCCTCTGGGGCCTAAGTCATCCGTCACCTGAACATGTGGGCCAAGAAGCATTTGGGAGCATGAAAGAAGAATAATTGCTGTCTTATGAATGTGACTGGGAGATCATCCCAGTATCCAAGGCTCATTCTCTGGCAAACACATAACCCTGAGATTCCAACACCCAGGACTCCTGAATGTCTATAGAAGCTAATTTGTGAGAGAGATGTGCCAAGCCTCCTAACGCCCACAAAAGCTTTGGTGATCCATGTGAGGAAGAAAAACAGGCAGCTACATTGTTGCCAGGATTCCTATGGCTATAAGATGCTTATTCTTCTGATCACTGATGTCTCAGAGCCCAAGGCTGCCCTCTGGGAGGCCTACATCTTTGACAGAGAGATTGAGAAATGGAGGCCACCTTTCTCCACGTGCCTTGACCAGTCTGAATGCACTACTTTGCTTTTGACCTGAGTGATGTCTGATCCATTATGTAAATAGATCGGTGCTAAACAGCATAGATTCCAGAGGTAGGCTGTGAATTCAGATTCTGGGCCCACCACCTGTGCATTCTTGGTCAGAACACATAAATTTTCTCCTCTTTTATATTGATGACTATAAAATGAACATAATTATAATAATGGCGTTGGGTTACTATGAGGAATAAATGTGATAATCCATGTAAACTCTGAATGTTGCCTGAGCATATAATAAACAGTAAATATTAGCTAGCATTATTTATTTTTACTTTTATTCTCTCACACAAGGGTCAGCAACCTTTTTCTTCTGTGAAGGGTCAGATAGTCAATACTTTAAGCTTTATGGGCCAAGAGAAAATTTAAGATATTATATAGATGCTTTTATAATAATAAAGGAAAAGAATTTCCATGAATTTTTACTGACCAAATTCTGAACATAATAATGATTGAGTATAATTTTTGAAAATACAGACCTACCAGTGAGAAATTGGAAATCTTTTTTGGAATGACATTTTACTTCATTGGGTTTCAAAGTTAACATAACATTTCCTACCATTAAATCAACTGCAAATATTTGTCTATAAAAGCCATCCTTAGCTTGTGGGCCAAATAAAAATGAGGAATGGCTTGATCTTGACCCACAAGACACAATTTGCTGACCCTTGATTTTGCATGACTTCTCCAGCAGGAGGTTTGTTATCTACCTGGAGGATATCCTAATTTATTCCCACGATCTGACCTGGAGGATATCCTAATTTATTCCCACGATCTGACCCACAATCTGACCCAGAACTTCAGGTCTGGGCAGTTCTGAGACATCTGAAGCAGTACCACCTCAGAGAAGACCTTGAAAAGTCCAGAAGTAACTTTTTTAAACCAAGGCCTGGCCACCCAAGTTGTCTACATGGTATCTAATGAAGTGCCATCTATACCAGATTGGGACCCCTCAGGTCAACCAAAGTGGTCAGTTGCTATCTGATGTTTCTGGAGTATCACTGCTGCCTTCTACCCCTTTTTACCACACTCACCTCCAGATCAGCCTTCTCAGGAGAGAAAGAGTTTATCTGGTTCTTATCAAGATCATAGTCTAGCAATTGGAGCTACTTGTCATTTCTGACCTCACCCTGACACACTAAGCCTAGATGGCCCTACACCATTGAAACCAATGTGATCAAAACCAACTATGGATACCTGTCTAACTTAAGAGGACCTTGGCTACATCACTGTTCTTTTCTATGCCTGCTTCTCCAGGAAAGAAACATCCCTGCCTGGGTTTCACCAACTTTGTGAAGATGTAAGGACCATTAGCCATCAAGGTACCTAAAAACACAGAGACTTTACTTTAAGGGTATCCAATACCCACAATAGATATTCATTTACTACAACAGGCTAGAGCAACTGAGACAGACCCAGCAGCTCAGCCTTCCAAGAGGAAGTGGGTTATCTTTTTTGAGTAGTTCATCTTCTCCATGGTGGATATAGTGGGCCCCATTTTGAACTGTTCCTATCTGTAGTTTTTATATATTAGGCAGCCAGGAAAGCTAGGAGGATACTCTCTATATGAGCTAAGTCAATGCCCTTTCTAGCTCCTTATGCTTATGCCATGGTCAAAGGCAGCCTATAAAACTTGTTTGTGTGAATGTTCCACAGCTCAGGGAATTCTTCCAGGCTCCTCCTTAACCCTCTGTTTAACAGCAATGACTAATATTCATTGAGAACTTATTGTGCACCAGGCACTATATATACTAAGCACTTTATAAAGATTAAAGTATTTCATTCTTGCAAACACTCTAAGACTCAACATGTTCTTTTCATCTCTATTGTCACAGATGAGGAAACTGTAGAACAGAAATATAAGTAATTCATTCAAGGCCATCAGCTAAGGAAATGGCTGAGTCAAAATATAAACCAGGTTTAATTAAGATGATCAAGGCCATTCACCTTGTTTATGGTGGAGTCAAATTGTAACCAAGTCCTCTCTAGCTCTTAAGTAATTCCCCCACTTTCCACTTGGTAGCCTGGATCACAGGTTCCTTTGCTCTACTCTGTTTATTTGGACTGACATCTAGATTTATTTGACTCTTCTTGTGGCTTTGGTTTCAATTTTTCCACAGAAAGGGGCATTTTTAATTGCTCAACTGTGTTCCATTCTCCCCAGGCTGCAGTTCAGCTCGGTTTTATCCCTGTGGACAATGCACTTTCCAGTGGCACTACATTCTAGTTTAAACGCAGTCCTCTAGAGTTCCATTTGCTTAGAAGGAGGGATCCAACATTACCTCAGAAAGAACCGGAGTAAGGCAGAAAGATGGAGGGAGCCTCACTCTGGTAGATTCTTTAACAGACCTTCTGGTTTATCAAGCCTAAAGCAGAATAATAAGTAACGTTAAACCTGTGCTCCAAATACTGGGATAAATGCTTTACACAAAGTGTTCCATTTAATACTCAGAAAAATTCTTTGAAGTCAGTACTATTATCACCATTTTAGTCATAAGGAAACTAATGCTTGAAGAGATAGAGGCTTGTCGAAGTTTGAAGAATTTGGTGTTGGATTCAGATCTCTTAGACATCAAGCCCTATATTACTATACTCTACAACTAACTAGCATGATCCAGACCAGGCTTCAGATGGATGCCTACTTATGGCAGCACCTGGGTGAGATTCAGGTCCTTGTAGTGACAGCCCCAAGAGGCAGAGAATATTGGAATCACCTACTGTATTAGAGTGGGTGACTGTATTTCTCAGATGGAGAGGCTCACACACAAGTATTTCTCTTATACTGTGACCCCACCCTGCTGGGAAGTGTGGTCTACTGAAGTCAAGACCTTGAACATGGTTTTTATTAGTGGCTCCCTCTCTGACACATCTTCAATGAGTCATCACTTATGATAGCTACTTCCAACACAAAGACTAGACTAGTAGATCCAAGAGAATTCTTCATCCACTTCAGATCTCCAAACACCTCCAAGATACCATTTTACAATAAACTATTTCTAGCATATTCTCTTTCATAACTCCACAAAGTCCTTATAGTGACAGATGTCCTGAAAAAAATATCATTCATTGCATACTCAGCACCAGTTCCATATCTACTCCAGCTATGACAATTTTATTTATTTATTTATTTGACAGACAGAGATCACAGGTAGGTAGAGAGGCAGGCAGAGAGAGAGGAAGGGAAGCAGGCTTCCCGCTGAGCAGAGAGCCAATGCGGGGCTTGATCCCAGGACTCCGGGATCATAACCCGAGCTGAAGGCAGAGGTTTTAACCCACTGAGCCACCCAGGTGCCCGCCCCCCCCCAGCTATAATAATTTTTTCAAAAGAATATTCTGGTTCGAAATTATCCAGCTATTTGGTCTCTGATTATTGCCTTCAATTGTCATCCCAGTATTGGAGGGCGCTGCTCAAGACCCTTCACATTAGTATATATTTGTCAACTGCCTACTGTTGGTAATATAGAGGTAAGATTAAGAATACCAACCAAATACTAACTAAAGGAGTACCTCCACTGTTTTACCTTTTTTTTTTAAACAAACTTAATTTGTGACTATTACACTGGTTTCCCTTACTATCCTTACTATACCTAAGTTTTCCCACAACTCATCACATTTATCCAGCTAGAAATACATATTTTTACAGTAGTTATTACTTCCAGCCTATTGTTTTCTATACTCCCCCCATGCCATGTGGACATAAGGAGCTGTAAGCTACCAGAATGCTGAAGGTCAGGACATGATGTATCCTGAAAAATTCTGGGTCCTTGAGGAAAGCATCAACATGGGAGACAAAGGCACACAGCCAAACACGACCTTATAAGAGGCTTTAAAGTAATGAACATTATCAATATTGTAAGTTTTTTACTCCAGCTACCCACTTTGTGTGAATCCACCCCATATGCCACCATTCTTTTATATAGCTAACCCATTGAGACTTCTCCCTGTATCAATGGCTAGGTCTTCATGTTCCAGGAAAGCGAAGTCAAGAACCAAGTTGGGTTGCACAGTGGGTGATAGGCAGCAGTGTCCAGTTACACCCTCCTATATACTTATGTATGAGTTGATCTTAAGGGTCATGGATGTACCAATTAGAAAAATTCATTGGTGGTGGTTCAGCTCATACTGATGAGTGTCTCTACTGATTCGTATGGATTGAGTGGGCATCTGGGTTCATTTGACTGGGATTTGGTCTACTACAATTTAAGGCCCCTGAGTTTATTCTACCCTCAATATAGTGGCAGAGTGCATTGGCTCCCCTTTGCAAGATGAACCACCAAATATATTTCTCAGATTAGTGAAGAGACCAGGTAGTTTCTGAATTTACAAGAGGCATTAACCTCACTCACCCATGTCTATAGGCATGCAGGAAACAAAGAAGGCATAAAAAGCAGCTTTCTGTGATTCCACCATGCTGGATCATTTGAGTGTCTTCATATATAGCAGAATTTGGATCCCAAAGTTGGTAGCATGGATCTCTATCAAGATAGGGCATGTGCCAACACAGTAACCAAAGCTTCCTCCTGGTAGCTGGTAGATAAGCATTTAGTCGTGAATAGATGCATAAGGAGAAAGTTGCCCTCTAAATACTGCTTGATGCCCTTCCCATAATGTGGAGGCTAGAAAGGAGAGTAGCCCAGGAAGTTAGTCTGGCAAGACAAGGATCAGAAACCAGAGATACTTCTTCCCAATGTCCCTGGTCATGGATCTTGAGAAAGGAAATAGCAAAATTATGTTCAAAGGAAAACTTTTATCTAAAAGGAGTGGTCATGCATGGGAGTCTTAGAAAAGCAGTAGAAGTCAAGGGGCAGTGCCAAATAGGGAGAACTATGAAAGGCAAGAGGAATACCATCAAGCAGGTCAGAGTGTACAAATCAAATACATGGTGTCTGAATGGATACCAAAGGTACCCAGGGACAGATGTTAGGATTACACCTGATCCAGATATTACTTGCACAAATGGAGCCAAATCCTTTATAGAAGCAAGAATGACTATCAAATTAAACATTCAAATGAATGAAATAAATAATTTTTAAAAGTGCACATACTCTCTAATTCAGCAATGTGACTTCAGAAATTTATCCTATTGATATACTTGCATAACAGCATCAATATGAAGATGTCCACTGCAGCATTAATTGTATTAGTAAAAAACTAGAAAGAACAGAATGTCTATCAATGCTGGATTGGCTAAATAAATTATGGTACATTAATACAAAGTAATATTATTCAACCACTAAAGAGAATAACAAATCGATTGAAAACCAAACCAAAAGTGACACAGATATTGCAATTAGCAAAGACATTAAAAACGGTTATTTCAACTGTAGATTGTATGTTCAAAGTGTTAGTTGGAGACATGGAAGATTTTTTTTTAATGACTTAAACAGAACTTCAGAGATGTAAAGCATAATATGTGAGATTAAAAATGTCCTAGATGGGATTTATAGCAGATTACATGTTATAGGAGAAAAGATTATTAAACTAAAAAATACAGCAATATAAACTATCTACAATGAAAAAAAAACATGGGGAAAAAGAATCAGTATAATGCAAGACACATCAGTGAGCCATGAGACAACTTCAGGCAGTCAAATCCATGAGTAATTGGAGTCCCCCAAAGGAGAGCAAAGAGACAACAGAAAAATCATTTGAGGAAACAATGGTTGAAAAATTTCCAACCTTGATGAACTGTATAAACCCATGGATTCGGGGTGCCTTGGGTGGCTCAGTCTGTTAACATCTGCCTTCAGCTCAGGTCATGATCTTGGAGTCCTGAGACTGAGACCTGTGTTGGGCTCCCTGCTCATTGGGGAGTCTGCTTCTCTCTCTCCCCATCCCCTACTCCTGTGGACTTTCTCTCTCTCTCGCTCTCTCTCCCCCCCAAATAAATAAACAAATAAATCTTTAAAAAAATAAAACCATGGATTCAAGTAGCTCAGAAAAATCACCCCCACAAAGAACATGAAGAAAACTATACCAAGCCACATGCTAATTAAAATGGTGCAAACCAGTGATAAAGAGAAAATCTTAAAAGTAGCCAGAGAATAAAGATCAGTAATGTACTGAGGAACAAAACCAAGGATGATAGTAGATTTCTCATTGGAAATAATACAGGTGAGGGGTGCCTAGGTGGCTCGGTTGGTTGAGCACCCAACTCTTGATCTCAGCTCAAGTTTTAATCTAACAGTCATAAGTTCAAGCCAGCCCCTACTTAAGAAAAAAAAAAAAGAGGAAATGGTACAATTGAGAAGAGAATTGAGCAGTATCTTTATTCTTAAAATTGTTTTAAGGATTTACTTACTTGTTTGAGAGAGAGAACGAGCATGAGTGGGAGAGGCAGAGGGAGAGAGAGATAGAGAATCTCAAGCAGACTCTGTGGAGTGCGGAGTCCAACTTGAGGCTTGATCCCATGGCCCTGAGATCAGAACCTGAGCCAAAACCAAGAGTAAGATGCTTAACTGACTGCACTGTCTAGTAATATCTCCTACTGAAGAAAAGAACTGAAAGAAAAGAACTGTCAACCTAAAGTTCTATATCAAAAGAATGTATCCTTTAAAAGGGATGTTGATATAAAAAGCCCTTTAAAACATATAGAATTTGAGGGGCACCTGGGTGGCTCAGTGGGTTAAAGCCTCTGCCTTCGGCTTGGATCATGATCCCGGGGTCCTGGGATTGAGCCTGCATTGGGCTTTCTGCTCAGCAGGGTGCCTGCTTCCTCCTCTCTCTGCCTGCCTCTCTGCCTACTTGTGATCTCTGTCTGTCAAATAAATAAAATCTTTTAAAAAAATACAGAAATTTGAAAGATTTTATCACCAGCAATCCACATTATAGCAAATGTTCGAGAATGTCTTTTAAGTAGAAGAAAATGACACCAGATGCAAATATGGATCTACAAAAAGCATGAGAGTACTGGAAATGATGAGTACCTGGGTAAATATATATGTTTTTTATATTATTTAAATCTCTTTAAAGGATAACTGATTCTTTAATTAAATATAGTAAAAACTAATTGTTGGGTTTATAAGAAAGCAAAAGTCAAATGTATGATAACAATAGCATAAAGGCTGGGAGGGAAGAAATAAAATGTTAGTGGTATAAATTCACTTGAGGGTAGACAGCATAACTTAAAAAATATTTTCTATAAGCTCTGAATCAATCTCTAAAATAACAAAACAAAAGCTATACCTAAAAAGCCAACAAAGGAGATAAACTATGGTAACTAAAAATGTATAATGAGTTCAGAACAAGGTTGAAAAAGAGGAAAAGTGGAACAAAGAACAGAAGAGACAATTAGAACACAAATAATCTCTATTAAAACCAACTGGATCAATAATCATATTAGAAGTAAATGGTTTAATCTTACAAACTAAAAGACAGAGATTGTCAGACTGAACTTAAAAAAGGCAAGATGCAGTTATATGCCGTGTTCAACATACACACTTTAAATATAAAAATGCAAATAGGTTAAAAGTAAAACGGTGAAATAAAGCATACTATCATACTATGCTAACTCTAGACAAAGGAAAGCTGACACAGCTGTGTTAACATTAAACAAAATGAATTTCAAAGTGAAGAATACTATTATCAGTGATACAGAAGGTCATTTCATAATGATAAAGGGGTTAATTCTTCAAGAGGACATGACAGTCCTTAATATATGAAACAAAAAGTGATAGAACTATAAGGAGAAATAGGAAAATCTATAAACACTGTTGAAGAGTTCAATATTCTCTCAATAATTAATAGAAAAAGTAGACTGAAAATCAGCAAAGACATAAGGGACTGGAGCAACACTATCAATGAACTTGACTTGATTGACATACATAGAGCAGTCCACTCAACAACAGCAGATGACACATTTTTCTCAAGTGCAGATGGAACATTTATTAAGATAGATCATATTCTTGAACATAAAACAAGTCTCAATAAATTTTAAAAGAATCAAATGACACAATATATATTCCCTGAGCACAATGGAATTAAATTAAAATTTAATAAGAAGGGCATTTGAGAAAATTTCACATGTATTTACAAACTGAACAAAACACTCCTAAATAACCCATGAGTCAAAGACATCAAAAGGGAAATTTAAAAATATTTTGAACTGAGTGAAAATAAAAACACAACATATCAGAATTTGTGGTTTGTAGCTGGAAGTGTGTTAGAAAGATCTCAAATCAATGACCTCAGTTTCCACTAAACAAACAAACAAACAAACAAACCTGGTTTCACTTATTCGTGGAGTCTAACAAATAGCATGGAGGACAAGGGGAGATGGAGAGGAGAAGAGAGTTGGGGGAAATTGGAAGGGGAGGTGAACCATGAGAGACTATGGACTCTGAAAAGCAATCTGAGGGTTTTGAAGGGGTGGGGGATGGGAGGTTGGGGGAACCAGGTGGTGGGTATTAGAGAGGGCACATATTGCATGGAGCACTGGGTGTGGTGCAAAAACAATGAATATTGTTACACTGAAAATAAATTTAAAAAATTTAAAAAAAAACTGGAAAAATAAAAGCAAATTAATTAGAAACAAAGTAATCATGAAGATTAAACTGTAAATCAGTAACACAGGAAAGAGGAAAAAGACAGCAAAAAACAATAAAACAAAAGGTGGTCCTCTGTAAAAATCAAAGAAATTAATAAATCTCTAGCCAAACTTTTCAGGAAAAAAGGACACAAATTGCTAATATCAAAAATGAGAAAGGGCATAGAAATACAGACTCTGCCAATGTTAAAAATGCAATAAGGGATTATTATGAATAACTTTGTGCTGATAAACTTTACAACTTAGATGAAATGGATAAGCTTCTTAAAACACACAAACTAGCGTTACTTGCCTAGCTCAGTCCATGGAGAGTATGATCTCGGGGTTGTGACTTCAAGCTCCATGTTGGGTATAGAGATTACTTTTAAAAATCTTTTTAAAAAGACACAAACTATCAAAGCTCCCTCAAGAAGACACAATCTGATTGGTCATTCACCTATTAAAAAAATCAAATTTGTAGTTAAAAGCCTTCTCATAAATATATTTCCAGACCCAGATGCCTTCGCTTCAACTATATATTTAAGGAAGAAATAATACCAAATCCACTATAAATTTTCTTCAAGAAAATTGAAGAGGAAGTACTGTTTCTCAAATCATCATTCTGTAAGTATTACAGTGATACTGAAACCAGAAAAAAGATGTTTTTAAAAAGACCCACTACCAATCACTATTCTTCATTAATATAGACAGAAAAATGTCTTTAAAAAGTTTTCAAATCATGGGGGCTTAAGTGGGTAGAAGAAGAATCAATGAAACAAGATGGAATTGGGAGGGAGACAAACCATAAGTGACTCTTAATCTCACAAAACAAACTGAGGGTTGTTGGGGGGAGGGGGGTTCGGAGAAGGGGGTGGGATTATGGACATTGGGGAGGGTGTGTGCTTTGGTGAGTGCTGTGAAGTGTGAGGTGAGGTCTGTGATTCACAGACCTGTACCCCTGGGGATAAAAATATATGTTTATAAAAAAAAATAAAAAATTTAAAAAAAAAGTTTGCAAATCAAATCCAACATTATATTAGCAGTATAAACGTCATTGCCAAGTGGGATTTAATCCAAGAATGCAGGGTTGGTTTAACATTTTAAAAATAAATGTAATTTGCCATATTAATAAACTAAGGGAGAAAGCCACACAATCATCTCAATAAATGAAAAAAAAAAAGCACTTGACAAAATCCAACAACCATTCCTGATGTTTTAAAAAAAATTTCCAATAAAACCAGGAATAAAAGTGAACTTCCTCAACCTGAAAAAGTGCATCTAAAAAGTCTACATACAACATCACATGTAATGATGAAAGGCAATGTTTTTTCCATGAGATCAGGAATGAGGAAAGGATGTCCGTTTTCACCACTTCTATTCAACATTGTACTGGTGCTCTGGATAGGGCAGATAGTGAAAAAAAGATATATAAGATATCTAGATTGGAAAATGATATGATTATCTGTTTAGAAAATTCAATAAAATCTACAAAAATCTATTATGCTGAGTGAAATAAGTCAAGCAGAGAGAGTCAATTATCCTATGGTTTCACTTATTTGTGGAGCATAACAAATAGCATGGAGGACATGGAGAGATAGAGAGGAGAAGGGAGTTGGGGGAAATTGGAAGGGGAAGTGAACCATGAGACACTATGGACTCTGAAAAACAATCTGAGGGTTTTGAAGTGGTGGAGGGTGGGAGGTTGGGGTACCAGGTGGTGGGTATTAGAGAGGGCACAGATTGCATGGAGCACTGGGTGTGGTGCAAAAACAATGAATACTGTTATGCTGAAAATTAAAATATATTTATAAAAAATAAAAAATTAATTAAAAAAAATAAAAAAAAGAAAACATTGTAAAAATCTATTAGAACTTAACACACTTTGCGATGTTGCTAGGTAGAGAATCAATATAAAGAAATCAAGTAAATCAATCAGTAATTAAAAATTCAAAGATATATATCTACAATAGAACAAAAATATGAAATGCCTAGAGATGAAGCTGATAAAAGTCATGAAAGAACTGTACAACCATAAACTACAAATCACTGTGGAGAGAAAATAAAGATTATTAACTAAATGAAGAAATATAACTTCTTCATTGATTTGAAGTCTTAAGTTTGTTAAGATGTCAAGTCTTCCTAAGCGGATTTATAGGTTAAATGCAATTCCAATCAAAATTCCAGCAGAGTTTTTGTTTGGTAGAAATCGACAGGCTGATTCTAAAGTTGATACAGAAGTCTAAAGGACTGAATATAGGAAAAATAACTTTGAAAAATGAAAAAGTTGAGGGGTTAACCCTAAATGATTCCAAGACTTATTATTAAACTATATTAATCCAAACAATGTGGTATTGGAATAAAGAAAGATAGAGCAATGTAACAGAATGAGTCCAGATCTAGAGCCCACATTTTTATAGGTAGCTAATATATATATATATATATATATATATACACATATACATATGTATGTATATGTATTATTATACCTATATATATGTAGGCAGCTAATATATATATATTATTATTATACCTAATAATAGATAATAAATAAAATAACAGATATATATAAAAAATAAATAGATATGTAAATATATGTACATATATATGTATATATACATATATATACACATATATATACCTATATATGTACATATATTTACATATCTATTTATTTTTTATATATATAATATATATTATTATTATTATACCTATATATATATATTAGCTACCTACATATATAGGATAAATACATATACATACGTATATATACCTATATATAGGTATAATAATAATATATATATATTAGCTACCTATATATATAGGTATAAATACATATATATACGTATATATACATATATATGTACATATATTTATATATCTATTTTATTATATACATATATATATGTGTATATATAGATATATATTTTTTTTTACAAAGGTGGAAAGGCCATTCCAGGGACAAAGGGTAGTCTTTTCAACCGAGGGTACTGAAATAATAGGATATTACTTGCAAAACATGAAGTTCAAACCATATACAAAAATTAAGAGTGTATCACAAACCTAAATGTAAAATCTAAACATATAAGCTTTATAAAAGAAGACATAAGAGAAAATCTTTGTGATCTTGGGTTAGGCGAAGAGTTTCTGGATACAGCACCAAAGACATGATCCCAAATAGAACAGATTAGTAAATTAATCTTCATCAAAATTTAAGACTTCTGCTTTTCAAAAAACAGTCTTTTCTAAGAAGATTTTATTTTTTTAAAGTAGTCTCTACACCCAACATGAGGCTTGAACCTACAACCCCAAGATGAAGTCACATGCTCCACCAACTGAGCCAGCGAGGCCCCCCTCAAAATAACATTCTTGAGAGAATGGGAAAAAAATCTTAGCAAATCATATATCTAAGAAATAACTTGTGTCCAGGATACATAGAGAACTCGCAAGTCAAGGATAAGAAACCATCACTCATTTCCAAAATGGACAATGGGTGAGGAGAAATTTATATTCTTATAAACTGCTTATTCATATGTAATTTGATATTACCCATTTGGAGGCCAATTTGGCAGAACTGAAAGAAATTTTTAATGTACTTCACTCTTCAATACAGCAAGTCTTTTAGAAGTACTGTATTTTTCCTAGAAAAAATTACTTTCTGTGTGCACAAATAGGCATGTGCACAGATGTTACTGAAACCTTATTTAAAATAGCAAAAAATTGGACATAATCTAAGTGTCCAGCAAAGAAGGCTGGTGAATACACCATGATTCATCCATCATCCTCATTACGCTGAGCTGTAATTCAGCAATTAAGTGAATGAGGTAGAGCTATGGGTCCTGACATGAAAAGAATTTGAGTGCCATTGGTAGATAAAGAAAGCAAGTTACAGAACGAATGCACGATGTTATTCTAAAATAAAATAAAAACCATATATTTGTATCTGTACCCATATGGATGAAATCTCATTTAAAGGATCTGAGATGATAACTATTAGAGGTCCTACAAAAAGGAGGGAAAGGGACATTTACATTATATGCTTTTTATAACAGCTTTATTGAGATATAGTTCACATAAAGTACAGCTTTATTGAGATATAGTTCACATAAAGTACAGTTCACACATGTCAGTGTGCAATTCAATGGTTTTTAGTATATTCACCACCGATTTCAGAATATTATCATCACCTCAAGAAGAAACTCTGTTAGCAGTCACTCCCTATTTCCAGTCTCTATGGGCTTGGCTATTTGAAACATTCCATATGAATAGAATTATATAATATGTGGTCCTTCATTACCAGCTTCTTTCACTTAGCCTAATGTCTTCATGTCTTATCTATGAATCAGTATGTAATTTACTTATATTGCTAAATAATATTCCATTGTATAGATATACCACTTTTTATTCATTCATCACTTGATTGGCATTTGGGTTATATTCCCTTTTTAGCTATCATGAATAATGCTGCCATAAATATTTAGATACACATTTGTGTGCATCTGCTATGTATATTTTAACTTTTCTAATTTTTTTACAATGAAAATATATCCATATATTATTTGCCAAAAAATCAAACATGCAATAAAGTGTGCCTTACACATACTATTATATGCAACTCTATGAGGGTGGGACTGTTGTTGTCTGCATTTTACAGATGAGGAAACCAGGCTTAGGAAAGTTAAGTGCCTCATCCAAGATCACAGCTTAGGAGATAGCTCAGGAGATAGGATAAAGGAGAGAGCTTAGATTCAAACAACTGCTTTCAAGCTCCAAAACCCAGTCTCTTAATCATCACACTGGACTGCCAATTGTGATGGCCTTCTGGTAAGGGTATTCCCTGTAACCAAGATAGTATTAGGATTACAAAACAGGGAGAAGGTTTATGATCAATCAAATAATGGTTTCAGGAGTGGGTTGGAGGGTTGGTAATGGGTAAATTAGTCTGTTGGACCTTCCAGATCAATTTTTGATCAGAGTGCAAGGGCTCCAGGGGCTGGATCATGGGCTGCCATTGTGGCAGATGTGGGGCCTCCATAAGTCCCTGTACTCAAGGTTTATATAGACTACTGTGGAAGAGTCAATACTTCTACCAGGTTATATTTTCAGCCTATAGTTATCCTCTATTTCCCTTGCATTAGAATATTCCAGCCCTTTGCCAGGGTTCCTGACTAGAGGCATCTGCGTGTGTCTGTTTCACTTGTCTCAATCAGGTGCAGTCGACTAATGACAGTAAAGCTCCCAAGTCAGAGGATTTCTTATGGTGGGGCCTTGGCTGCTCCCATACGTATGTGATTGGGCATCTACTCAATGGGACACCATGTATGTGAAAATTCTACCTTTTCTAGAACAACGACATTTCACCTGAAAAACTGAGCTTTTAGCTTCACTTCAACAGCATTATGATGCACAGTGTGTGCTATATCATTACAGGTGCAGAGACACCCCCCAGCCCCCACCTTAAAGGTACTCCTGATTACCAGCAGTTGTTATCCCTACAACATGTAGTTAACTTCAACCCGGGCCATTTTCCCAAAGAGGGAGGCATACGGGTGAAAGTTCCTGGGCTGTGGTCTTCTTGTCATAGGATCACTTCTACCTCATTATTGGAGGCGTCAGTTCAAATTACATAAAACCAGTTGGCTTAGGTTAGGCCAGGATCAAGACAAAAATGTTTTTTAAAACTGCTTTATTGGGATGCCTGGGTGGTTCATTCCGTTAAGCATCTGTGTTCAGCTCAGAACATGATCCCAGGGTCCTTTGATCAAGTCCCGCATAAGGCTCCTTGTTCAGTGGGGAATCTTCATCTCGCTCTGCCTGCTTCTCCTTCTGCCTGCTGCTCCCTTTGCTTGTGTCCCGCCTCTCTCTGGCAGACAAATAAATAAAATCTTTAAAAAACTGTTTTATTGAGGTATGAGTGCCACAAAATATATGCACAAACTTCAAATAATTACCATTTATTTCTATTTTTTCTAATCCTTTTTTTTTCTTGTTTCATTGCACAGGTTGGAACCTTCAGTATAATGATGAACAGAAGTTATTCTAGGGGGCATCATTCTCTTGTTTCTGATCTTAAAGGGAATACTTAAAGAAAATACTTTAAGGATATAATGTCTGCTGTAGTTATTGGTAGAGATGCCCTTCATCAAGTATAGGAAGATCCCTTCCTATACTAATTTACCCATTCCCAGTTAACGGAGGGACTGCTTTTTTTTTTTTTTTTTAAGATTTGATTTATTTATTTGACAGACAGAGATCACAAGTAGGCAGAGAGGCAGGTGGGGAGCAGGGTTGTGGGGGGAGGGGAAGCAGGCTCCTTGCTGAGCAGAGATCTTGATGTCTTCTATTATGTTGAGATGATGTCCTTCTTTTTTCCAGCTTTACTGAAGTATAATCGGAAGTAAATTGTATGTATTTAAGGTATAAAATATTGTGTTTTGATATATGTGTACTTTGTGAAATTATTACCTCTCTCTCTCTCTATATATATATATATACATATGTATGTATGTATTTGTCCTTTTACCATTAGTCTTTCTAATTAGTCTTACCATTAGTCTTTCATTAGTCTTCATTAAAATATATATGAAGGTATTCTCTTATAGAAAGTATATAACTGGAGTTTGTTCTTTTATTCATTCTGACAATCCTTGAAATCTTAACTGAGGACTTTTGTCCATTTATATTTAGAGTGATTACTGATAATATTTGGATCTATCCCTACCATCTTATTATGCGCTTTTTCTTTGTCTCTTTTACTGTTACATTTTCCTCTGTCTCTCTTTATAAAAGATTTTTATTTGTTTATTTGTCAGAGAAAGGGAGAGAGCACAAGCAGGGGGAGTGGCAGGCAGAGGAAGAAGTAGGCTCCCTACTGAGCAAGGGGCCTCATGTGAGACTCAGTCCCAGGATGCTGGGATCATGACCTGAGCCAAAGGCAGATGCTTAGCTGACTGAGCCACCCAAGTGACCCCTCTCCTCTCTCTTTTCTTGAGTTCTTTTGGGTTAAACTTTTTAAAATTTCATTTTTCTCTCTGCTGATTTGAAAGTTATATATTTCATGTATATACTTTTGTTAATTATTCTTGCTACTTTAACTTGCATGCTGCAAAAAGTCTTAAATTAATCCTTTTCCATTTCTTTAATAACTTAACTTTCAAAGGGACTACATTACCCATATTCACCATGTATTGCCTTCAGCATCAATATCTGAAAGCCATGGATTATGTAGCACTATCCCCACAAGCCTTCAGTCTTTCTCAGTTTTGCAAGGAAACGTGTGTTAAAAAATTACTACCTGATTTTGTAGATCAAGAAATTGGGCCCTGAAACAACAACAACAAAAAAGTCCATAGAAATAACTCATCTATCTAATCAGGAGGAAAACCAGTCCTCCTATTTTTCCAGTTATGAAATTCAGAAGATTGCTTGGGAAAACTTTTTTCCACATGTAATTGTTCAAAATTTTGATATGCATTGCCACCTGGCCCTCCAAAGAACTTATACTAATATACATACAGCAGTAATTGAAATCCATGATCAATTAAATACTTAGTTCCTTCCAGTTCTTAGAGGACAGGGACCACACCTTTTTTTACACTTGTATTATAGGAAATGTTAAACCTTTATGAAAATAGAGAGACTAGTTTATAAATCTTGTGGAAACTTCATAGGCAGGAAGCATGGCAATAAATCAGAGAAAAGCAAGATTAAATAGGGTTAGGTTTTATGTTCTATTTTTATAGGGTCAGATTATTTTAAATCCTTTCTGTATTTTGGGATTATAGTAAAGCCTTAATAAACAGGGCCCCAACAAACTGGAAACCTTCACTGACCAGATTATTTCTTGGTACTCTACTTTGAGTAGAGGCTCATTATAATATGCTCATAAGAAAGGTTTATTCTAAAAACACAAGATTCATGGAATGATTGCTGAACAACAAATGAGTCAAAGAATAAATCAAGTGGTAAATTAGAAAGTATCTTGAGACAAATGAAAAGGAAAACACAATGTAACAATGTATTAGATGTAGTGAAACAATATTAAGAGGAAAGTTTTAGTGATGAGTGACTACAATAAAAAAGATGAATTCAAATAAACAATCTAACTTTATACTTCAAAGAACTAAAAATAGAAGACAAACCAAGCCTGAAATTAACAGAGGGAAGGAAATAATAAATATCTGAGCAGATATAAACAAAATGGAGAGTATAAGAACAGTAGAAAAAATAAATGAAACTAAGAGTTGTTTTTTGAGAAGATAAACAAAATTGACGAATTTTAGCTAAACTAAGAACAAAACAGAACTCAAATAAAGTAGGAAATGAAAAACAAGGCATTACAACTGATACAACAAAATTTAAAAGGATCACAATAGAGCACTGTGAGCATTTTTATATGTCAACAAATTGGATAACATAGAAAAAACAACTAAATTCCTAGAAACATACACCTTACCAAGGCTGATTCATGAAAAGATAGAAAATCTGAACAGACTGCTAACTAGTAAAGAGATTGAATCAGTAACTGAAAACCTCACAACGACAACCGAAAAGCCCAGGACAAGTTGGTTTTACAGATGAATTCTATGAAAGATTTAAAGAAAAATTAATGCCAATCCTTCTCCAAGTCTGTCAAAAAATTTAAGAGGAGGAATCACTTCCAAATTCATGTTATAAAGCCAGCATTTCCCTGGTACCAAAGCTAGACAAAGATACTACAAGAAAAGAAAACTACAGGCCAATATCCCTGATGAGCATAGATGCAAAAACCCTCAACAAAATACTAGCCCACTGAATTCAACAACACATTAAAAGGATCATATACCATGATAAATTGGGATTTATTCCTGAGATACCAGGTTGATTCAACACATACAAATCAATTCATGCTATATATCATATTTAAAAATTGATGAATGGATAGGAAGATGTGGTATATATACACACAATGGAATATTACTCAGCCATCAAAAGAATGAAAATTGTCATTTACAATGACATGGATAGAGCTAGAGAGTATTATACTAAGTGAAATAAGTCAGTCAGAGAAAGACAAATACCATATGATTTCACTCATATGTGGAATTTAAGAAACGTAGCAGATAAACACAGGTGGGAAAAAAAGAGAGAGACAAACTATAAAACAGACTCTTAACTGTAGAACAAACTGCGGGCTGCTGGAGGGGAGGTGGGTGGGTAGGGGGATGGGTTAAATGGGTGATGAGTATTAAGAAGGGCACCTGTTGTGATGAGCACCAGGTGTTGTATGTAGGTGATGAATCACTAAATCCTATGCTTGAAACTAATATTACACTATATGTTAGCTAACTGGAATTTAAATAAAAAATTGGAAGAAAAAAAATTAAAAGAATGAAAGATAAAAATCCCATGATCATCTCAATCGATACAGAAAAAACACATTTAACAAAATTTAACAAAATTCAAAATCCTTTCATGATTAAAAAATCTCCTCACAAACTAGGACTAAATGGGTATGAAATTTCAGTTATGCAGGAGGAATAAGTTCTGGCCATCTAATATATAGTATGGTGAGTATAGTTAATAATTCTTGACATTTGTTAAGAGAGTAGATCTTAAGTGTTCTCATCACACAGAAACAAAAAAATAACTGTGTGTGGTGATAGACTTATTTTAAGTAACCTCTCTACCCAACATGGGGTGGGGCTTGAACTCATCACCCCAAGATCAAGAGTCACATGCTGTACTGACTGACACAGTAGGCATCCTAATTGATGTTTTAATTAGCTTTATTGTGGTAATAATTTCACAAAGTATACATATATCAAAACATAATATTTTATACCTTAAATAGACAAAATTTACTTCCGATTATACTTCAGTAAAGCTGGAAAAAAAGAGGGACATCATCTCAACATAATAGAAGACATATATGAAAAGTCCATAGCTGACATCATACTCAGTGGTAAAAAATGGAAGGCTTTTCTTCTAAGATCAGGAACAAGGCAAATATGCCCACTCTCACCACTTTTATTCAACATAATACAGGTAAGCCTAGTCAGAGAAATTAGGCAAGAAAAAAAAAAGGCTTCTGAATTGGAAGGGAGGAAGCAAAATTTTTTCTGTTTGCAGATGATATGATTTTGTATTTAGAAAACCCTAAGGATTCCTCCCAAACTGTCAGAACTAATAAACAAATTCCATAAAACTGAAGTATACGTAATCAATATATGGAGATTGGTTGCATTTCAACACCTAACAATTCCAAAAGGAATTTAAGGGAAAAAAAACATGTACAGTAACAACGAAAAGAATAAAAGCATTAGTAATAAACTTAACCCAAGAAGTCGAAGATATATACATTGAAAGCTACAAGCCATTAAAGAAAGAAATTTAAAAAGACATAAATAAATGGAAAGACATCCCGTGTTTATGAATTAGGAGACTCAATATTGTTAAAATGTCCATATACCCAAAGTGATCTACAGATTCAAATCCCAATGGTATTTTTTACAGAACTAGAAAAAACAATCCAAAAATTCATATGGAATCACAAAGGCCTAGAACAAAAGCTGGAGGCATCACACTTTCTAACTTCAAACTATATTACAAAACTACAGTAATTAAAACAGTATAGCACTGGCATGAAGAGAGACATAGAGATCAATGGAACAGAACAGAGAGTCCAGAAATAAACTCATGAATGTATGGTGAACTGATCTTCAACAAGGGTGTCTAGAATACACAATGAGGAAAGAACAGTCTCTTCAACAAATGGCATTGGTAAAATTGGATATCCAGTGCAAAAGAAATTGGATCCTTATCATGCTTCATGCCTAAAAATCAGCTCAGAATGGATTAAAGACTTAAACATAAGGCCTGAAACTAGGTAACTCTTAGAATGAAAACATGGAGGAAGAGCTTCAGGATGTTGGTCTTGGCAATTATTTCTTGTATATAATACCAAAAACAGAGGCAACAAAAACAGATAGATGGGACTGAATCAAACTAAGAAGCTTCTGCACAGGAAACAATAGAGTGAAAAGGCAACTTAGAGAATAGGAGGAAATATTTCTGAATTCTGTATCTGATAAGGGGTTAATATCCAAAATACGTAAGGAACTCCTACAACTCAAGAGCAAATAACAACAACAACAACACCTAATTTTATAAAATGGGCAAAGGACCTGAGTAGACATTTCACCAAAGACGACATGCAAATGGCCAACAAGTAAATAAAAAGATGCTCAAAGTCACTAATCATCAGAGAAATGCAGATCAAAACCACAATGAACTATCACCTGATACCTGTTGGGATGGCTATTACCAAGCCAAAATGAAAATGAAAACCATACCAAACCAAACCAAAAGATAAAAAGTGTTGATGAGAATGTGGAGAAACTGGAACCCTTGTACACTGTTGGTGGGAGTATAAATTGTACCACTGCTCTGGGAACCAATATGGCATTTCCTTAAAAATGTACAGTAATCCTGCTTCTGGGTGTTTATCAGAAAGAATTGAAATCACGATCTTGAAGAAATTCTTGTGCTCCCATGTCCATTGCAGTATCATTCACTTTAACCAAAATGTGGAAACAACCTAAATGTCCATTAATGGATGGATGAACTATACATACAGTAGACTATTTTTTTTAAGATTTTATTTATTTATTTGAGAGAGAGAGAGAGCACAAGCAGGGGGAGGAGCAGGCAGAGCAAGAGGGAGAAGCAGACTCCCCACTGAGCAAGGACCCTGATGCAGAGCTTGATCCCAGGGCTTTGGGATCATGACCCGAGCCGAAGGCAGCTGCTTAACCGACTGAACCACCCAGTCACCCCCATAAAGTGGACTATTATTCACCCTTAAAAATAAAGGAAATCCTGCCATATGGGATGTAGATGAATTTGGGGGGACATTACTCAAAGTGAAATAAGCCAGTCACAGAAGGACAAATACCACATGATTTCACTTACATAAGGTATCTAAAATGGCCAAACTCATAGAAGCAGTGAAATAGAGTGGTGGTTGCTGGGGACTGGGTGCTATTCAGTGGATATAAAGTTTCAGTTATCAGGATGACTCAATTCCAGATATCCTCTTTACAACATTGTGCCTCTAGTTAACAACACTGTATGGTACACTTAAAAATGTGTCAAGAGGGTATATCTCCCATTAAAGGTTCTTACCACAATAGGAAAGAAAAAGCTTCAGGGAGCAACCTGGAACTGTCCACCCCCTAGACTAGTCTTATACCTCTAATTCTTCAAATTAAATTCAATTAGCCAGCATATACTAGATACATCATTAGTTTCAGAAGCAGTGTTCAATGATTCATCAGTTGCATCATACTTTGAATTTCATTTTCAGTTTTAGGTGCTTGGCATCACACAGATCATTCCGCATATTTGTCTTGTGTGACGTGGTTATCAGGGACAAAATAATCTGTGGAGAGAGAACTGAATAATTTGAGGGAGCCCAAGGTATTTTTACTCCCCAGAATGCCTAAACTTCTATATAGCAACAGTGACCCATTTCACTGGCCTTAGCGTTGTCTCCGCCCACTAATCTTCCTTTGGCTAAGAGAAGCACACAAAGGCACTTTCTTGTAAACGAGGAGGTCAGGTCACTTTTTCCCCAGTTGGGAAAGGCAGGGATTTTGATGTCCGGTTATTAGAAGTGCAAAGGAAAGCGTGCAACACCTGTCTAATTCACAGAGATGGTATGGTAGGGATCCTGTTATTGGGAAGTGCTTTGTAAATTCCAAAGTACTCTACAAGCATAAACCATGGGCAAGACGAAGGGAAAGCCTTAGAAAGGGACCAGCAGGAAGACTTTCAGCAGAGTTCTAAGCAAGGATTTCAAAAAGGATTGAACCATGTAGAAAAGTTGTGCTTCTCATAATTGGTTTCCCCTTATCTTAGCGTTAGGGGTCCAAATCCAAATGGAGTCTCCAGCTGGGTCTATGATGATCTTCAACTGTATGACCTCCAGGAAACCAGTCTTGTTTCTCATTGAAACTGAATATCCCAGTCCTAGAGGGGGACTGGCATGAGAATTAAATGACCCTTGACACCAGGGAAGCTAGGGACCTGGATGATGCTGCCTAGGTAAGCAGACTAAAAAGTACAGAACTGATTGGGATGTCACCGTGGTTACAAGTGCAGAGATGTTGCACTGGAATGAGACACAGGGGGAAGGGTGGAATGGAGGTGGATCTTGTATGAAGAAGTTATGGGCACCTCAAACTCATGAAAGTCAATCCCAAGTTAGAACCGAAAATTGCCTTCTGGGTAATGGAAACAGCCGGCCCAGCACAGCGTGAGTGCTTGCTCAACACAATGTGACATGGATAAGGACTGTCCTCGGTCTCCTGGTCGCTATCTGTTACTCTCTTT
This sequence comes from Mustela erminea, assembly GCF_009829155.1. Classification (NCBI taxonomy): domain Eukaryota; kingdom Metazoa; phylum Chordata; class Mammalia; order Carnivora; family Mustelidae; genus Mustela; species Mustela erminea. The sequence continues at coordinate 92,383,490 of NC_045635.1, forward strand.
GGCCCTAGGCTTGCCAGAGACGCTTGCGGACGCAAGCCACCAGTACCCAGAAAGAAGACTGAAAAAGGAGGTGCGGGCGTTGACGGCAGGCCCTGAGCCCTGGTATGAACCCCTTCTCCCCGCCCTTGCTCCTTCACCCCCCACCCCCATCGCTGGGTCGGCACAATCAGGCTTGGGAGTGTGAAAGGGTTTCACTTCCGCCTGGCTGCAGGAACCACAAGTTCCAGACTAGGTCGGAATTGGAATAATCACAGTCAAAACCACCCAGATGCTCTCACACACCCAGCCGCGCGCGCATCCCGGGGCCGCGGGGCGCACGTGAGCCCACGCCCCGCGCGCCCGGCCCTGCCTCCCGCTGGAGCATCCTAGGCAGCGGCCGCAGACGCAGCCGCCGCCGCCTCCTCCTCCTCCTCCTCCTCCTCCTCCTCCTCCTCCTCCTCCTCGTCCTAGTCCTCCTCGCGCCGCCGCCGCCACCGTCTCCTCTCCCCTCTCCTCCTCCTTCCTCCCCCGGTTCCTGGTTCCTGCTCCTCCTCCCGTCCTCGGCAGCGAAGGGCAGAACCCTGAGCAGCGGCTGCCTGCGCTCGGGCCGCCGAGAGCCTGGAACAGGTCTGTTCGGGGGGCGCTTTGTTGCGGGCAGTTGGAGCACCCCTGGCTCCCAGAGTCGCCGGGAGGGCGCGCGGCGGGAGCGGGGATCGACGATTTCTCCGCGTTGGTTTTTTTTCTATGAATAGACGGGGTGCGATGGGACGGGAGGGCAGCTCCGTCCCTTGGCCAGTTCGCCGTCCCTCCGACTTCGGGGCGAGGGAGCCCCGAAGCTGCATGGGCTCCCGCCCCCCCCACGTCCGTCCCTCAAGCTCTCTTTCTGTGCACCCCCACTCCCCGCATCACTTCCCAGAGCTGAGCTTTCTCTTGTTCTGGGAGCTCGTGGATGGGGGCGGGGAGAGATGGATGGAGCCGATCCAGCTGGGCACCTGGGTGCATGGGGCTTTGTTACATACAACAAAAACCAGTCCGCACCAGCTTCCAGTTCCAGGCTAGGCTGCAGTCTGCCAGCGGTGTGGGGTGTGGGCCGGGCACACTGGGGAAGTGAGAGAATGCGAGGGGGCACTCCCTGTGTGTGTGACTGGACACACAGGAATGCGGTGGCATGTGTGTGTGTGGGGGGGGGGGATGGTGCGGGTTTTGTGTGGGATGCAGTTGAGTATGAGTTGGAGTGTGAGGTGTAGTGTGTTTGTGTGTGTGTGTGTGTCTGCGCCATGGGGCTGGGTTACTCCTGGCATTACATGTCCTTGGGTATCATCCCATGCCAAGCCAGATTGCAGTAACACGCAGGCAGATCAGGTCCAACCTGTTCTGCCCACATTGGAAGGATAATGATGGTTTCAGGGTGATGGAAATCCCCCCAGCTTGGGGCTGTTGCTTAGGACATTCTGCTTGTGGAATTTCTAGCCAGATTGACCAAGTCCTACTGGACATCATTATTGTTCCCCCAAAGATGCCCAACTTTCTTAGCAGGTTTCCCTCTGTCAGCCAATGAGGATCCAAAGCTCTTACAGTAATCCCTGCAGTGCCTCCCCCAGAACCCCTTTAATTAGTGGATGCTCATGTCGTCTTTACTGCAGTGATGTTACTTTTGAGTTAGGATGTAGCTGTATGTTTGGAGAAAAGTGAATATACTGGGCGCACCTATGAATTAGTAGTGAATTTGGGTTAGAGGGTTTATTTTTTTCTCCTGGAACTGTAAGATGTGAATTAGTATTGTCTTTTTTTTTTTTTTTTAAATCAAAGAAAGAAGAAATCAACAAACATGAACAAAACTGCTAGGCCTTCTCTTGTATGTTTTATCTGAAGTTTTAAGAAAGCATTATTTGTCTGGGGCCAAAAATGTACAGTTAAGGGTAGTGATTGTTCAGTCAAACAACCGACATTTATTAAACACCGGCTATGTGCCAGTGGTAATGCTAGGTATTGGAAGTATAAAAATGAATAAATGAATAAAACATCATTTCAGCTCTCAGGGAGTACACCGTCAGGAAGGCAAGGTAGAAGTGTGTAAGCAGATGATTACGGTAGAGTATGACAAGAGATAGGCCGGATACTGTGAGAGCACAGAGGAGGGGTGCCTGGCTGGGAGTGGGAAGTGTGATCAGGAGAGGATCCAGGGCACCTGGGTGGCTCAGTCAGCTAGGCGTCCAACTCTTGATTTCGGCTCAGGTCATGATCTCAGGGTCAGGCTCCACACTCAGCAGGGAGACTGCTTGAGATTCTCTCTCTCCCTCTGCCCGTCCCCCCAACTTCCGGGTGCCTGTGCACATTCTCTCTTTCTCAATAAAATCTTTTTTTTTAAAGATTTTATTTATTTATTTGACAGAGAGAGGTCACAGGTAGACAGAGAGGCAGGCAGAGAGAGAGAGAGGGAAGCAGGCTCCCTGCTGAGCAGAGAGCCCGATGCGGGACTCGATCCCAGGACCCCGAGATCATGACCTGAGCCGAAGGCAGCGGCTTAACCCACTGAGCCACCCAGGCGCCCCTCAATTAAATCTTTTAAGAAAGAAAGAAAAACAGTTAGATAGGGAGGCTGGCTTCATGGGGGATGTAACATTTGAGTGAGTCTTGAAGAATTATTTCACGAGGTGGTCAAGTTGAAGTACGGGCATCTACAAAGGTAGAGGGGTCATGGTTAAGCAAGACTGCTGGGAGTCCTCCGAAGTATTACTATCACAAACTCAGAATGTGTCTCCGTGGAGTGGGATGGTGATTAATGGTGAATCCAAAAGAAGTCAGTATTGCAGATTGATAAGGATCAGCATACCTCCCCATCTTAAGAAAGGTCCAGCTCATTGAAAAATATTAGTGTTTTGCTTTAAGCAAATCTTTTATGGGTAAGTACGTATTTACAAGGCAAATGACCTAGATGGACAGTATTCACATCACAGAATGTGTTGCTTTACAAAAGGCTTCATGATCAAATCATTTTAAATAACAGTGCCCCTCTGACCTTTACAGTGAAGATTTTTACCCCAAAGCCATTTACACAGAATCTTTTATGTAGCCAGTGGGTAGATAAGGAGAGATACACTGCACTGCATTTACTTTGTGCACAAAAAGTTACCAGTGTCAGTGTGGGTACCTTTTCTCATGGTTTGGGTGTTTGAGAAACACTGACTACTGAAAGCATGGAAATAGTAGCAATAAATATGAAATCCATTATCTGTTCTCTTTTCATTTGGATTATATGTAAAATGCAAATTAACCAGGACAGGGTCTTCAGGGACTTTTACATTTTAGATACTCTTAGTGGTGTCACTGGTAATTAATAATAGCCCAGGATTTCCGTCCTGAATGTTAGGTGTATAGTCAGGAACGACTGTGTGAGGACTGACTTTAACACGCCCGTAGTTAGTCGAGAATAGGGGCCCGTTCTGAGTCTCCTGTTTTGTTGTGTTGGGGTCGATGACACGGGCTGATAAATGGCACTGGAAGCGAGCCTAAAAGATTAATGATTTCTGCTGGAAGTACCTGGTGGGCATACAATCACAGCAGTTAAGCGTGTGGGCTCTGAGGGCTTGGACCAGCATCCTGAGAATCTCGTCCCTGAAATGAAGACCAAAAATAGCCCTGGGTTCTGTTTGAAAGGAATGCAAGCAGAAACAGTTGAGTTTGAATTGACTACCCCCTCGCCGCATCCCCCTCCCCGCACCTAGCCTGGCCAATGCTCCGAGGCAGAGGAGATGACTGCCTGGGGTCCTTTGGGTGCACCAAGGTCCTTTGCTCATTGGCTGTCAGGAGCAGCAAGTATCAGGCAGCATCTCTAAGGTACATTCCCCCACAGCTCGGGCTGGAAGGGAGAGGACGTGTCTGCTGTGTCTGTGCTCAGGTAAGTCTAGTGGCTGGACCACGGGCTTGCCAGTGTGGAAGCTGAAGAAGCCTAGCTCCACCGGATGTCAGTAGGTGTTACACACTCATATCCAGACACAGATTTTTGTGGTCAAGTTAAATTTGGGAAATTCTTGCTTAAACAAAAACAGGTTTGTTTACTTCAGGGCTCCTTAAAAGCCATCCCCAGGCTCTTGTATATTGTGAGTCGCCAGGAGAAGAGAATCTGCAGCCTTTCCTAGATGTGTCTGCCCACAGAACCCAGTGTTCTGACAGGCATTTGGCTGGACTGCTGTTGAGAAGAATATTCGCTGGGCGATGCCAGGCAAGGGCCTTTCCCACAGAGTTCGGAGGCTGTCCATATCTTACTAGGTAAACTTGGACGCCTTGCTTCGCCCTCTAGGCCTTCCTTCCCCCATGCGTCAAATGAGGCTGATCATAATCATTGCTCTCACCGTCTGTGATGGTGTGATGACAACCGAGATAATATCTGTGCAAGTATTTTGAGCTCTTTAGAAGAACGGCTCTATATAAACTCGAGGTTATTATGAAAGGGAAGTGCAGAATTAAGGCAATTACCCTGATAATTCAGGCCCAAAGCCTGTTTTTCTGCTGCACTGTCGGGCAGACTGCCTCAATTCTCTGCTCGGCTTTGACTGCAAAGACCTATCCTCATTCAACCTTGGGTGACTCAGTTCTTTGCGCTTACTTTCTTTCACTTCCTGAATATTCCAGCATGGCCTCTCATTTCCTGGGCCGGGGTATCATCAGCACGGCCTTAAAAAAAAATCCCATCAATTTGAACACACCCTGCTGACCAGAGAACCCTGGAGGTGGAAATTAAGTTGAGTTGGAAAGTTGCTTTTATCCTTCAGACTCATTCCCCTGCAGAAGTAGTTCCGGAGGGCCACCTTGGACGCAGACACTGTTGGGTTCATGTTCAGTGGCCCCTGTGCCCGGACCGTGTGGTCAATAGGAAGGTGTGGCCAGCTTTAAGGAAATTTAAAGGCAGAAGAAAAAGCCCTCGTGTGACTATTGACCCTCTCCGATTCCCTTGGCTCTTCATTAATGCCCTCAACCTCTCTTCTTTTAAGCTGCCTTGAAGCAAGAGTGCCTTTCTTGAGAATTAAGAGCTAATAACCATTGCCAGCCATGTCGGGGGTAGAGACCGACAGGGAGACCTTAGAGTTGCCCATTCCACTGTGCACCTTACACACAACTGGCCACTCTCCGAATGAAAACAACGAGCTTCAGTGGCAGTAGGAAAGGTTTAGGTTAGCCATGAGAGGGGACACTGTGACTTTAAGCCTGCACTACTGGACAGCGAGAGCAAAGTCCTCCACTTTTCTGGAGAGTTTGGCAGAAATACCTGTCCAGTAGGGGAGGTTCATAATGGTAGCACTGCAAATGCTTTTCCAAGTTCATGTGGTGCAAAGCTTCTGTTTTGGACAAGCAAAATGCTAGAGAAGTGCAGTGAGTTCTCTAGGCGCCCACAGCTATCACGTGACAGAAGAGAAGTCATTCTAGAGCCTAAACTCAGATCTGCTCCCTCCTAATTCTCTTTCTACTCACTAGACCCAGCCGTCATCTTGTGTACTTCAGGGGAGTGCGGGTTGGCTCATTCAGTGGGACTTGAAGGTCACCTCCAGGTCTGAGTTGTGTGGGCTCTCGTGTGGCCACTTTAGTGGAAAGACGGTTTTCTAGTGGAGCCCGAAAAGGCCATGCATGTTCCCCTGTCTCTTTCCGTTCCTTTTGAGTGTCCGCTTGTCTGATTCATCCAGTCAAGCGGCCAGATGGAAACCTCGGGACCGGGTATTCTGGGTCGATGTTCAGTGGAAGATTCAATTACCAAGTCCTTCTTCCTTGGTGATGATTCACTTTTTTTGTGGACCCATGACCTCCTTGAAAGTTTGATGAAGGCCACTGATGAACTCCCCCATAAAAGGGCATGGAATTTGAGGGTGGTATAGGTGCAGGACTCCCACTCTGCCAGCTGTTCGTGTTGGTACACAGCCTAGGGTCACCTGTAGATGCTCCCTAAATACAAAAGATTCCCAGAGTTGGACTTGTCAGCCTTAACTGGGGGTGGCGGTGGTTGTGTGGTGGGGATTGGAAATACTGGGGTGAGCCTTGTGCTGAATAGACTGGGGGAGGGAATGGATTCAGTTCCTGAGGTAAAAACAGAAGAAGAACTGAAGTGAATGAGCATGTCTTCTTCTCCCAAGATTATGGAAAACCTGTGAGACAAAGGAGGCAGGGCAGGAAGAATGGCGGGAGATGTGAAAGCATGGGAGAGGGTGTCCATTTCACCCTAATAGCATGAAAGGAAACTCTCTTAAAATGTTGGGGGAACCCCTTTCACTTCTTTCTGGTGTTTTGTAATTTCTAAGTAGCAAAAGCCCTTAGCTTGGATATTAGAAATTATCTTAGATGCAGTAACACCATGTATTTGAAGAAGAGATTTTTAGAGGCTGGGAGATTGTGGGGGAGTGGCACAGCTTGTCTTATTTCTTGTTTCAAAAAAGCTCTTTCATGATTAAAATAATACACGCTTGGAGTGCCTGGGTGGCTCAGTTGGTTAAGTGTCTGCTTTCGGCTCAGGTCATGAACCCAGGGTCCTGGCATCGAGTTGCACATCAGGCTCCCTGCTCAGCGGGGAGTCTGCTTCTCCTCTACCTCTGCCTGCCACTCTTCCTACTTGTGCTCTCTCTCTCTTTCTATCAAATAAATAAATAAAATCTTAAAAAAATAAAATAATACACGCTTATGCCTGTAAAAATAGAAGTCTGGAGTGGATAGAATGTTCTGGGCCTCTCCGCCACCTGATCCCTACCCTCTTCACCATTTGGCATTTATCATCTGTGCATGTTTTTATGAATATTCCTACATGTATTCCTGTGCATGAAATAACAAAGGATGTGACCAGCATTCTGAATACTGTTCTCCAACATGCTTTTCATGGACCTCTTTGTCTAGATGTCTTTTCCTGCTAGTATGCCTAGAGCTGTCTCATTCTTTTTAAGAGCTGCATAGTACTCTAATTTCTGTGGTTGGGACATAATGTCTTTAATACAACATTCTTTTGTGAATTTTTATATTATTTCTAATTTTTAAAAAGAATTACTAAATATTGGAGCAGGCGACTTCCTTTTACTTGCACCCCTGCATACTCTTGCAAGGGTTTTTGTAGAATAAATGCCCAGTTGTGAAACCGGTGGTTCAAAGACTTCGGTCAGCACATCCTTGATTTTAATAGAGCCCTGCCCAAATTGCCTTCTAGGAAGATTATAGCCACTTATCTTCCCACCAACAACGGCCATGTCTCTAGCTCGGCTCTTCCTCACCAATTTCAGATACTCTGGGCTTTAGAATCTTTGACAATGTGGTAGCTAAAAATAATCCCCATTTTCTTTGCTTTTGGGGGAGTACCAGAGAGGTCGAATACCTTTTGGTGTGTGTATTGGCCTATTTTTCTATTCATCTCAGTAACTGCAATCTCTTTGCATATTTCTGACATCAGTTAACACTTACCTCTGTCACAAGTAGTTTAAGAGGTTTGTTGTTTACTTTTTCTCTTAGATTTTAAAGTGTCTTTCAATTGTACAGAAGTGTTTCAAACTTGAAAAGTCCCAATTGACCCTCTGTTCTTTTATGAGCACTCAATCAAGGCCACAGTGAATGTCCTTGGACTGTATCATATGCATTGGGCTCATTATTTCCTTAAGATAAATTCCAAGGACTGGCTTTGTTCAGGTAATTTTTTCCCCTAGATCTTGCCAAATTGTTCTCTGAAGTGTTCTTTTTTTCTTTTTTTCCTTCTTTTTCTTTTCTTTCTTTCTTTCTTTTTTTTTTTTTTTTTACCAATTTACATTCCAACCACAGAATATAAAAGTATACTTTACTCCTCCTTCCCATAATTAAGATTTCGGCTCTTAAATCAAGTATTAGGGAGGAATTCCTATTTGGCACCAGAAAGGCTTGGAGCAGAAATCCCTAACTGCACATGAAACATATGTAATACATGGTTCACCTTCAATTATTTAAGCAAACAGGCTTTTTAATTCATTTCCAACTAGAACTGTGTCGAACGCATTTTCCTGACATCAAGCCCCTCCAAATTTGCTGTGAAATGAATGGCCATTTAGGGTCATTTCTGTTGGCAGCAGCTGCGGCAGCGGACAATGGCAAATTGACTTCAGAGATCTACCTTGTAAGACACTTGGGAAAAAAGCTACTGCCGCATCTTCACCAACCTCTGAGGTCAGCTAGATTGGTTCCAGAATTTTCCAGAGGCTGAGTGCTGAGTAGGAGTCAGCTTCTATCCAACTTGACTTCCTGCAAAGAGGACAAGTTTGAGGCCCTCCCATGAGAAGTTATTCTCACAGAAATAAACAGTGATGTCACCCTCTGCAAAGGGAATAGTGGCAAACGGGGACAGGTGTAGTTTCTCCCCTCACTCCGCCAACGCTTACTTCATCTTCTGCCTCTCCTTTCTGTCCAGGTCCACATATGGCCCTGGGGAATTTGGTGTCTGCTCTAGGCCACCAATAGGTCTGAGGATTAGGAGAAGATAGAAGTCACGGGGGTTGGTTGTGTGGTTTGAGAACTCTCTTTTGTCTCCTTGGGGGGTGGCAGAGCAGCGTGAGGCCCACAAACGGATGGTGACGATGGTTACCCATTTTACAGATGGTGAAGACTCAGCTGGAGAGAAGTCAGTGCTCTCAGAGTTGGACGTTGCTAGGAAAGGCTCCTGACCTACCAGCACTGCTTGCTAGCTAAAAATCTGGCACCTGATCTCCTCTAGGGATGGACCTCAGTGCCTTTGAGGTGCTGTTTTCCAATCAGATAGATTTAAGAACACCCTTTGTACTTACCCGTTGTTCCCTTTACCTAGCGTGGCACACACACAGCCTGTCACTGGGATGCTTTTGAGTTGTCAGAAGATGGGGGGGTTATGGTACCCAAAGGAATCATTTAGATTATTTGAACTATTGACATTTATGATTTGTGGTTTCCCACTTACCTCAAAATCTTGGTATTTGGCAAATGGCTCTAGGTCCTATCTAATATTTGTTGGGCTTTTTTTCTTTCTTTTAAAGGTTTGGAATAGCGTAAGGAGAATTCACCAGGGAACTGATGACCAGATAATATAATTGTTCATCTTTGCAGCCTTGAAAAAGAAATACTTTTCGTTGTTAAGCTCACGAGTGTCCCATCTTAAAGCCAGGGTATCTCTTCTTCAGTGCTGAATAATTTAAAACTGAAGCATTGTAGCCACAAATATGGTCTCTCCACATAAATCTTGTGTCCTGTTTCTCCTTATGGATGATCATAAGGGGAAAGGCCAGGTTTTCTTTTCTTTTTAAAACCATGTTTGATGCTTTTAGTAGAATTTGGAATCATCGTGTTTTGTTTTTACTAAATTATTCCCCAAAGGTAGCATTGCTTTTGAACTCTGATTAGAACCAGGAAGGAAACCCTTCTGCGTACTTAAACTGGAAAGGAAAATTCTTGCTGAGAGGCAAAGGTAGTTGATAAATGGAGCATACAGTGAAGGCAGAGGTAGAAGACCCAGGTTCTGATTCTGGTTTTGGTACGGATTAGCTGCATGACCTTGAACAAGGGCTTAAATGTCTCTGGGAATCTGGTTCCTCACATATAAAATGAGGACCTAGGAATTACAGATCTATTTTGCAGTGCCTTTCATTTAAATAAAGCAAGCTCATGTCCAAAGTCGGAGCGTGCTTTTGTGACACAGTCACTTGGGGCACATTCAAAGCTAGAGTCCCGACCTCAAAGCCCCTGAATCTGCAACTCCAAGAGGGGACCCAGCAAGTCTTATGTCTTAACCAGCTTCTTAGGTGATTCAGAGAAGGCAGGAACACCCTCCTGTGGTATATTTCAGGAGGTGAGAACCCTTGGGGTTTCTGGCCTGAGGAAATGAAAGCCTTTTCCCAAAGTGAGAAAGTCCCGGCCTCCCAGTAGCTCTGGCTTACAAACCCAAGACACCAGGGGTGCCTGGCTGGCTCTGTTGGTAGAGCATGTAACTCTTGGTTTCGGAGTTGTGAGTTCGAGCCCCACGTTGGGTATAGAGATTACTTAAAAATTTTTAAAAATCTTTAAAAAAAAAGAAAGAAAGAAAGAAAGAAAGAAACCTGTGACAGAAGACTGCATTCAAGGAGGTTGGTTTTTGACCTAGTTCCCTGGGGCTGGTATCTGCCTAGGTAAGCGGAGAGCAGAATGTTGTTTTGAATAAGAGCAGGCCTGGATGAACAGACTGACCAGCTCTTCAGTAATGAGCATATTTCAGGCCCTTTGGCACAAAATCTTCAGTAGCAGCATTTCTGAGAAAGGACAAAGTGGTTTCCAGAGCTCAGACCCTTTCTGTCCAAGATCTCCCCCAAATCCCTTTTGACGGTTCTACCCCTCCTGTGACTTTTTAAAACTTTAATTTCTCTTGCCTTCCTCAAACTCCCAGCGTGTCAGTGGGTTCCCTCGTCTCATGGGATTTCAACACCCCAGCTTTTTAGGCCCTAACCTCACCCCAGCTTCCACCGCACCCCTCAGCCCCCCCTCTGTCATAGCACTGATTGTATTTCTTCCAACCCAAAGCACGGCCTCAGTGCCCTCCTGTTCACTAAATGCCCACAGGAAAGGAGTCAGCATCAACGTCCACCCATTTACCCAACTTACATTCTTTTTTTTTTTTTAAAGATTATTTATTTATTTATTTGACAGAGAGAGATCACAAGTAGGCAGAGAGGCAGGCAGAGAGAGAGAGAGGAGGAAGCAGGCTCCCTGCTGAGCAGAGAGCCCGATGCGGGACTCGATCCCAGGACCCTGAGATCATGACCCGAGCTGAAGGCAGCGGCTTAACCCACTGAGCCTAACCCAGCTTACATTCTTGTGGCTCACCCTTCAGCCCTTCATTTCATTGCAGGGGAAATTGGAGCCAGAGACATGCCTCTCCAACGCAAACTTTCAGAGACAGCAAGACTTCCTTTTATATATAGCTACCATTTATTGAGCCGTGTGCCAGGCCCTGCGCTGCTCTCATGGTGGCACGAGTTGTCGAATCTATGCCCTCGCACAACTCTGTCGAGGGTAGGGACTAACCATCTACTCATCTTTCAGAGGAGGAAACTGAGTCCCAGAGCCGCTAAGTGACTTGCACACCAAGTTCATTCGGCTGGTGAGTGGCGCAGCGGGTCTGGCTGCCTGGTCCTGGGGCCTGAATGGTTAAATGGAGTATTCAGCTATGAACCATTCCCCCGCGGTAATAAGGCAGTTATGCCAAAGGCAAGTGTGTGCAGCAAGAGATTTTCTTGGCTGTGAAGACTCAGCCCCAAAGACTTTGAATAACTTCAGATACCAGGGAAGAGAGGCGAGTTCATTTTAAGGGCAGAGTGATGTGGCCAGGGTCATGTATCATTGGAAGGCTGGGGCCAGGAAACAGGCTTTGCTGTTGACACATTGGCAGCTTATTTTTTAAAGATCTTATTCATTTATTTGAAGGAGAGGGAGAGTGAGAGAGAGGAGGAGCAAGCAGGAGCTGGGGGGTGGGGGGGCAGAGGCAGAGGAAGAAGCAGGCTTCCCCCTGAGCAGGGAGCGAAATGTGGGACTCTATCTCGGGACTCTGGGATCATGACCTGAGCCCAAGTCAGAAGCATTATAACTGACTTAGCTACCCAGGTGCCCTAACAGCTTATTATTATTATCATCACTATTATTAGGTGTACACATAGCCCTGTGGAGAGGGGTGGGTCCTGGCCCAGGCACTTTGGACAAGTGGCTGACCCTCTCTAAACTTCAGTCTCTTAAGCTGTATAATGGAGATAAAAGAGTAGGTACTTATTAAGGTCTCCCCTCCACACATTCAGGAATAAACAAGAAAATTCTCACAAATTTCTCAGCACAGTGCCTGGTACATAGAAGTGCTCGAAAGGTATCCTTACTGTCAGCCGGTTGCCAACTTCAGTGATCCTTGTGGGCCCTTTGGTCCCTGGTTTCTCAGTGTCTGGCCATCCTTGGGCCTCGCTTCTGGCCCAGCAGAGGTTGCTCATGCCCATGCGGTACACATTGTTTGGGACAAGCAGGGACAGGGCCTTTTTGTGTGGGGACGTCCTGATGCTGACAGGGCTTGCTGAAACAGTACCCCCAAAGTACCCGTGGGCCTCCTGGACAGCTTCTGATTCCCAGGCCCTGAAATGGCTCACAGAGTAACAAAAATGTTGATGAGGCGGACCCTGTGGTTCATAAAGTAACAAAAATAGGGAGGAGGCCTGCTGGGCAATGTCCTCAGGAGCAGGGAGAACACGGGGTTCTGCTGCTTGCCCCCCCTCGCCTCCCGTGGCAGCCCCAGCCAGCATGTATTTCCTTCTGGCATTCCTCCAAGGCAACAGGCCGGAGAGCCTGCGCCTCTCCTCCCCAAGTAATACATCAGGTACGGCAACCAGATGCTGCCATAGTGACAGTTCCTACCTGATCAATGGAGCTGGGAATTGGGCCCTGGTGACAGGGCCTGCCTTGAGGGGGGCCACCTCCCAGGGCATCACCTGCCTCAACCTGGTGACCAAGCAACGTGTTCCCACCCCCCGCCCCGCCCCACCGCGCTGGCTGTGTACTAGTCTCTGAGCTTTTCTCTCTAAATGAATCCCCACCTCTGGGGCCCCGGAGTGACCATTTCAGGTATGCACCGCCTTCAGCAGATTCCCCAATGTCTGTGCCTTAGCTCAGCCCTTGCTATTCCTTCCCTGAACTATTGAGTATTATTGCCACTGCCATCGTGCTATTAATAACAGCAGGAATAGCTCACACTTACTGGGTGCTGATTATGTGCCAGGCATTTCCATGTGTTATCTCATTTAATAGCAACAACAATCCCGTGGGGGCATAGGTACTATTATTAGTCTCACTTCACAGAGGAGGAATCATAACATCTAGCATTCAGTGAGTGCTTACTGTGCGCTGGGCACTAAGCTAAGGACCTGCCATGTGGTAACCTTTTTAATCCTTGTGATAACCTTTTGAGGCCAGCCCCATTATTGCTACTAGATGTCTGTGTGGCCTTGAGTAGGAAGGGTCTAGATGGGAAGTGAGACCCCTACAGAATATTTGGAAAGGTTTGGATGACCTAGGAGGACGCAGAATAATCGGAAGGGTTTGCATGACCCAGGAGGACCCAAAGGTTTGCATGTCCATTGACGACAAGTCCTTCCTCATCATCCCTTTCCTTGCTCATTCCCAGTCCTGCAGGGCCCTTGGCCGTGGCTGGAGATGGGGGGAGGATGGCCCACACCACCTCTGCCCACTCTGGGCTGTTTTGGGGGACCCATGGGACCAGATTAGGGTAGGGGAATGGTGGAAAGTACCAAATCAAGCTCCTGCTGCTTAGCCTGGATTTTCAGACTTCTTACTATATGACTACAAAGGATTCTAACATGCATTTCCAATAGTATTGCTTTCACACAGACCCCACACTCTACTCATACCTGCCCCATCCCCAGAACATATTTTGTGCATGAATACTCATTTCCAGGGCTTTGCTCCGGGTATTGTCTTGCTGGTTCTTCTCCAGAAAGCCTGCTCAGACCACCTCACTTCCTTATGCATTTATTCTTTCATCCTTTTGAACAAGGACACATACTGAGCATCTATTTTTTAAAAATATTTATTTATTTATTTTAGAGAGAGAGAGAGAGAGAGACGGAGTACAGGGCAGAGGGGCAAAGGGAGAGGGAGAGAGAATCCCAAGCAGAGTGCACAGAGTACAGAGCCTGAGGTGGGGCTTGATCTCATGACCCTGAGATCACAACCTGAGCAGAAACCAAGAACCAGATGCTTAACTGACTCAGCCACCCAGGGGTCCCTTGTGCCTCTATTACATATCAGATGTTGTGCTAGGCACTTAGAACGTGGTTTTAAGCAAAATAGACCTATGCCCTGCCCTCACAAAACTCACAGTCTAAAGGAGGAGATGGACATTACACAAAAACCCAGGCACCTATAATCAATTGCAGTGAGGGCCATGCAGGGGAACAACAGTGCAGCAGGAGAGACCATAATGAGAGAGACTTAATTTAGATGGGTGGGGAATCACGAAAGGCCTTTCTGGGGCAAGTGACATCCAAGCTGAGATCCAAAAGATGGATAAATATTAACAAAGTGTTCTGTGCAGAGGAAAACAGCTTGCGTGGACACCCTGAGGTGGAGTCTCACCATCTTCAAGCGACTCCAAGAGCCCAGTGAGCTGGGGAGAAAGTGGTACTCAGTGAGGTCGGAGGCCAGGCTGGGTCTGGCAGGCCATGGGAACGAGTTTTGTCCCTATGCGGAGCGCAGGAGGTAGTCACTGACATGTTTAAGTGAGGGATCAAAGTAATCTAATTTATACTTTTAAAATAGCACTCTGACTGCTACACAAAATTGGACCGGAGAGTGGCAATAAGAAACACATGGGGTGGCGGGGGGCGGGGGAGTGAGCTAGGAGGTCAGGAGAGGACACCAGGCAAAGAGATTGCTGGTGGCCTGGGCTAGGCGGGTAGCAGTGGCCATAGAGAATAGCAAACGGATTTGGGATCCATTTCACAGCCAGAGCCAAAGGACTTGCAAAGGCACTGGGTTTGGGTGGGGGAGGGGCTAAGGGATGGGAGCCATCTAGGAAGACTTCCCTGTGTCTGGCTTGAGCGAGATGTCTGGCAGCACTGCCGAGGGGCATGGGGGGTATCTTTTGAAGCAGGTTCCTATATCAGCCCTTCCGCGCCACGCGTTCATCTCTAATGCACTTTCAGCATGGATCCTGTACTTCTTTGTTTTGGTGATAGTTAACAAGAGAGTGTGTTTATTGTCTCCCTAGGTAGGCTTTAAACTCTTTGACGACACTGGCTATGTCTTACTTATGTCTGTATTCCCCAAAGCATCCAAGCCATGATGTATTGAAGACTGATGGATGGAACAATTAAGGGAAGGAACTCCTGCTTTTAACTTTACTCTTCTCGCTAAGGCTTCAGACGTGACTCTGGATTAAGCTCTTTAAAAAAAAAAAAAAATGGCATACTCTCGGAGAGACAGGGGCTTTGATATAGACTTGGAGCCACATTCGACCATGAATCACCTTTAGAGAAATTGCTGCCGTGTTCTCAGGATACGCTGTGCACCCCAACCTTGGTCCCTGGAGCATCCTTTAGCAGTGCGGGGAAAGGCTCTGTGTTCACAGAACGGCTTCATGGGTGTGTGGAGGCTAGCTCAGGATGGGCAAAGGGGAAGATGAGAAGTGGCCTCACAGCCTCAGTTGTTCAGGCAGGTGTGAGCTTTTGTGGCTTTTTACATGTGGCATCTGAAAACACAGACTGGGGATGCCTGGGTGGCTCAGTCAGTGAAGCGTCTGCCTTCAACTCAGGTCCTGTAGCCCCCACAATGGGCTTCCTGCTCAGCGGGGAGTCTGCTTCTCCCTCTGCGCCCCCCCTTCCCCGCTCATGCTCGCACTATCTCTTTCTCTCTCTCAAAAAAATAAATAAAATCTTCAAAAAAAAATGAAAACTCAGATTCTGGATAACATGTTATAGAACCTTAGATTCAGTCACAAAACAGACAAAATATAGCTAGTGACCATGTCCAAATGAGATAAAACTAAAGGGAGGTGTCCCTACAGCCATTTTGGGGGGATTCTTTCAGTTCCACAGAGAGCTGTCCGATCCTGCAGTGCTGAGGTAGGAGCCTCAGACTCTGAATTTTTACAAGCATCCCGGGAAACGCTGATGCAGGTGATGGAGGTGACCCACGATCACACTTCAAGACGTCCTGGCTTCAGAGATCAGCCCTGGAACAAAATCAGATGCAACTTGCTCCTTGAGTACTACCCAGCCCAGCCCTGCTCCCTTCTCAGGGGAAAGTCCAGAATCATTCTCAGGTACCCAGGGAACTTCACATACAGTTGTAGACACGTAGGGATGCTCAGATGAATCACTAAAAAAGAGATGTGACAGTCCTCACTAGCAGAGTGGAAGGGCAAGTGCAAGGAGAGTCCATAACCTTCCAGCAGCGCTTGGGAGCTGACAGACACTAGAGGGCCATTTTATGAAAGGCCTCAAGGAGGCGCTGTGTGATGACTTAGTCTGCAGAGGTGGCACCTTGCCCAGTGCCCTTTAACTTCTGAGGTTGCTTTTAAAAGAGGAACTGAGTTGGGATGTACCAGTTCCTTCCATAAGTGTGGATACTAACCCTTTATTGGATATGTCACTTGCAAATATCTTCTCCCATTCAGTGGGTTGCCTTTTAGTTTTGTTGGTTGTTTCTTTCGCTGCCCAGAAGCTTTTTGTTTTGATGAAGTCCCAATAGTTTCTCTTTGCTTTTGTTTCCCTGGCCTTAGGAGACAGGAAAAATGTTGCTACGGTCGATGTCAGAGACATGACTGTCTGTGTGCGCTTCTGGGGTTTTGATTGTTTCTGGTCTCACATTTAGATCTTTAATCCATTTCGAGTTTATTTTGTGTGTGGTGTAAGGAAGTTGTCCAGTTTCATTCTTTTGCATGTAGCTGTCCAGGTTTCCCAATACCATGTGTTGAAGACGCTTTCTTTTGCCCATTGTATATTCATTCCTCCTTATTGACCATACAATCGTGGTTTCATTTCTGAGTTTTCTGTTCTGTTCTATTAATCTGTGTGTCTGTTTTTATGCCAGTATGATGCTGTTTTGATCAGTGCAGCTCTGAAATGTAACTGGAAGCCCGGAACAGTGACCCCTCCAGTTTTGCTTTTCTTTCTCGGGATTGCTTTGGCTATTTGGGGTCAGCTGGGCTTTACCCCATCCTCTAGCACCCAGCCAGGGGTGTAGAAGGGGGATGGGTATGGATTTCGCATCTCAGTGGAATTAAGGGTACCAAACGGTTCCCTGTCTCCAGGTTCACCTTGTAAGGGACCCGATCCTGGTCTAGCCAGCCCAGTTGCCTTCTTAACCAAACTTTGCTCTGCATCCACCCCCAGGAATCTGGACAGCTCTCTTCCAGGAATCTGTTCAGGGAGTTAATTCTAAGCAGCTCCATCATTACTGCTCACCACTCCCCCTGCCCTCTATGTCTCCTGCGGAGACCTAAGACTGACCTGGTCGGCAGTGGCAGAACACGTAGAGTGTACAGCAATGCACCTTAGCGGTCCACTTCACTTCCTGTTCACTTCCAAGGCCACCAAGAGAAACCTGCAGTCAATAATCACATCTCCACCCCCTTAGGCCCAGTTATACCTTCTGAATCCCCCAAATCTGGACCCAACCTGTGCTGGCAACCAGTACTTCCCCATCCAGTTTTGACTCTAGGACAGCTTGACCCCAGTGGAGTCCTTCCAGAGGGGTTCTACTCAGACTTTTGAGATATCTTCATTCTTCTTCATGCCTCTCCATTCAGGCCATCCTTGGCCACCACCCAAGATGGGGAAGCACCTTCCATCTCCCGCCACGTTCCATCCCTATACATGTTTCTGCATTGTCATCACACCCGGTCTTATCTCTCAGGCTTTTCTTCCGTGTCCTTTGAGGCCCACATCGCCTTCAACAATCTCCCCTGGCTCTTCCCTTCTTGCAGCGTCATCTGCCTCAGCACTTTGCAGTGCCGGCCACATGGTGGCATCCACTGGGGAGCTTTATAACAAGTGCTAAAGCCTGGACCCTGTCCCCGGAGATTCTGATTCAACCAGCCTGAACGTCTTTCTTTTGAAGATTTAGTTATTTATTTTAGAGAGACAGAGAGAGTGAGCAAGTGCATGTGAGTGTGCGGAGTTGGAGGAACAGAGAGAGAGGGAAAGGGAAAGAGAGAGATAATCTCAAGGTGACTCCGTGCTGAGTATGGAGCCCAACATGGGGCTCAATTCCACGACCCTGAGATCATGACCTGAGCCTAAACCAAGAGTTGGAAGCTTAAATAACTGAGCCACCCAGGGGCCCCTGGCCTGACCTTAAGAGCTGGGACAGGCAATGCTAATGTTTAGCCAGATTTAGGAACCGCTGACACCTGCTGCTTGTCTTAACAGACACACGATTTCTCAAGCAACTTTATCAAATGCTCGTTCTCCCAGGGTTCACATGCCACAGAGCTGACGACTGATGGCCACCTTCTTCTATTCTTTGGCACTATTTTTAGGCCTTTTGTGTCCATACTAAGAAAAGAAAAAGGAAAAGAAAAGAAAAACACAACATGTAACAAAATGAAATAAAAACTAAATTTACTGTTAAAAAAAAAAGATTGTGGGGCATCTGGGAGGCTGAGTCGGTTAAGTGTCTGCCTTCAACTCAGGTCCTGATCTCAGGGACATGGCATCGAGACCTGCATCGGGCTTCCTGCTCAGCGGGGTGTCTGCTTCTCCCTCTCCCTCTGCCCCTTCTCCCACTCACGTGCTTTCTCTTTCTCAAATGAATAAACTTTTAAAAAAGTGATTGCTGTAAAAATGAAATTAAATGAAACTAAGTAAAATTAAATAAATGGGGGCGTCTGGGTGGCTCAGTGGGTTAAGCCGCTGCCTTCGGCTCAGGTCATGATCTCAGGGTCCTGGGATTGAGTCCCGCATCGGGCTCTCTGCTCAGCAGGGAGCCTGCTTCCTCCTCTCTCTCTGCCTGTCTCTCTGCCTGCTTGTGATCTCTCTCTGTCAAATAAATAAATAAAAAATCTTTAAAAAAAATTAAATAAATGATTCTTGAGGCATATGTATCACCCACTTTTCCTTTCATCAGCTCCTGTCCTCCTCATTCACCCACACTTTCCCTGGATTTCTTTTTTATTTTTTTTAAAGATTTTATTTATTCATTTGACAGTGAGAGATCACAAGTAGGCAGAGAGGCAGGCAGAGAGAGAGGAAGGGAAATGGACTCCCCACCGAGCAGAGAGCCCGGAGCCCGATGTGGGGCTCGATCCCAGGACCCTGACATCATGACCTGAGCCGAAGGCAGCGGCTCAACCCACCGAGCCACCCAGGCGCCCCTCCCTGGATCTCTTATACCTGGTTTACCGTCTTCCTCTCCAGCCTGAGTCCTGCTCTTCTTGTGGGTGACTTTAGTGCCTCTATGTACAATCCATTCTATATCCTGGACTCAATCATTCTCTTGACAAAGAGTTATGGAGTGCTCACTGTGTGCCAGACACAGTTTTAGGTGTGGTGCGGGAGGTATAGCAATGAAGAAATGGACAGACATCCCTGCCCTCAAAGAAGGTTATGCTCAAGAGGACAGGGTTGGGAGAGATGATCGATCAAATAGTAAACAAGTAATAATATAATAGGATGTCAAATGCTGTTTGGAAGAAATTTAATCAGGGGTCAAGGTAGGGAAAGCTAGGAGAAAGGAATTAAGTTTACTTATGAGAGAAGGAATTTCAACAAGGATAGCCCTCATTGAGCAGATGGATTTGAGCAAAGACCTGGAGAAAGAGAGGGAGCCACCATGTAAATATCTCATGGGAGAGTATTACAGATAGAGATAACAGCAAGTGCAAATGTCCTGGGGCAGGCATGTGCCTGGTGGGAAGGAAGGTAGTATGGCTGTAGCTGAGTTACGGGAGAGGTGTGGATGAGGTCAGGGAGGCATGACTTCACCAGGTCTTATTGGGCCTGGTGGGAAATTGTAAGGAGTCCCGCTCCTACGTAACTGAATGAAATGGTGACCCACTAGAGGGGAGGGTCTGTCTAGAGTACAGAATTGAGTCTGACTTCTATTTGAATTTTCCTTGGTCTTGCTTATCTTCATTCACCTTCATCTCTGCCCCAGTTTTGTTCCCTGTCCCTATTGCTAACCCCTTTATTTTGTCACTGCCTCAAACTGCTTCACCTCCGAAACTGTAAACTCGGGTATTGGGATAACAAGAGCTTGTGCAACCCGCTCCTTCATTCTACTTATACTTTCTCTTTCTCCCTCCTCTAAATCTCTCATTTCTTGACTCCGTTGAGGCCTTTCATCGATATCAGTCCTTCCGGTTTCTCTTCCTTCCCTCTCTCTCCTAAACTCCTTGCCTGGTTCTTCTTCTACAACAGTAGCTCAGCAAAGCCCAAACTATAGACAGTCCAGGGGATCCGAGTCCTGGCTGCACATTAGAATCACCTGGGACACTTTAAAATCTGTAGGTGATTGATTTCGTTGGTATAGGATGGGGCCCACATCATGTAGATATTCTTAAAGCCCCTTCAATAATTCTAATGAGAAACCAGATAGAGACCTCCTGGATGCACATGCATCTGCCTCTTCCCTTTCTGGAATCTGCTCCCCACTCCCCTTGCCCTCTACCTCTCCTGTGGAGACCTAAAGCTGAGAATCTGGAATCTTTCTGGAATCTTAGTTGCTCCCTTTACACTGTTTGGAAATCTTACCAGGTGACCTTAGTGAGCTACGTCTCATACGCCTCTCAGGGCTTAAACCAAACTTCATCACCCTCCCCCGCCTCCAACCCCAATTCTGTCCCTGTCTCTTTTAGAATATGGCTTCATTTTCTATTCTCTTGAGAAAATAGAGATGCCCGGGGCCTCATCCTTCTGCCTGCTGCCTCAGACCTCGATGTCTGCGCGTCCATTTTCATACTCATCTCTCCTTTGCCTCTTCCAAAACTTTCCTCTATTTGCGGCTCTTCAGATTCTTACTTTATCATTGGCTCCCTTCAAAATGCCTGCAGCCCCTTTTATCTTTAAAAACCTTCTCTTCACAGGTGCCTGGGTGGATCAGTCCTTGGGCGTCTGCCTTCAGCTCAGGTCATGATCCTGAGTCCTGGGATCGAGCCCTACATCAGGCTCCCTGCTCAGCGAGAAGCCTGCTTCTCTTTCTCCCATTGGCCATGCTTGTGTTTAAACAGAGGTCAAGGTAGGGAAGGCTAGGAGAAAGGAATTAAGTTTACATAACTTAATGGAGAAGGAATTTCAACAAGGATAGCCCTGTCTCTTTCAGTCAAATAAATAAATAAAATAAAAATAAGAATAAGAATAAAATAAAAACCTTTTCAGGGCACCTGGATGCCTCAGTCGATTAAGCGTCTGCCTTCAGCTCAGGTCAGACTATGCCTCGGGACCAAACTCCTTGATTTAACTAGGACTCTTGGGCTTTGTGTCTGCTTATCATCCTGGGTGTCTGAGGACATTTTCCACTGGAATGAAAATTCTGAAACCGGATAAAAAATTTGAATACCATTGACCTCTGTCTTCACAACAAACGCCAATAAGGTCACTGTTTATCAGGAATAGAAGAGCATTTCTTATATCAAGAGGGGGAAAGCTTCAGAGAGCTTGTGTTTAGGAACTATGTCCCCTCCAGATGGGTACATTTCGTTGCCAGGGCCCAGACTGAGGGCCCTCACAATCTGATGTGCATTTCTGGGAGCATTCTAAGGCCCATTTTTCCTTTGTGGTTGCTTGTCCCTGTCATAGACATGAAGATCGAAGAACTTTGCCTAAAGAACACCCATGGCCTTGATGACAGCATCATCCCGGGTTAGCCTTAAATACCAAGCTATCTACTGTCTGTGACTTGCATTACTTTCTCTATTTGAAATATCTCTGATATCCTTCCAAGTGATTTAAGATTCTTCTTGAGAGTGGCAGAACAGTCCACTGAATCAAAGATTGTTACATATTCTGGTCCATTTCTTGGAACTGGGAGGACCTTATAAGGCCCCGACCAGCCCGTAGGCTTTTCATCTGCATTCAGGAAAGGGGTCAATGCACGCTTTCACTTATGAAAACCAAACTTTGGCAATGACCGATCTGGTGGTTCTGAGTCCCAGGCTGGTCTTAATTTGTCCAGTTTAGAGGAATGTTCATGGGTGAGTCATCTGTAGCCATCTATGCCCTGGCTTGACCTGGGTCTCTAGTATCATCTCTCCCTACACAAACACTCCTGTCAAAAGTACTATTAAGTAAAAGCACTGAACTGGGAATTGGGTGTTAATGTTTACTGCGTGTGACCTTGGGCAAGTCACTGAAGGATCCTCATCTGAATAAGGAGGGTGTTGGACCAGATCTCCAGGGTCCCCTTCAGCTCTGCTACTCTGAGTCATCGATGTGGAGAGATCACAGGGGTGAAAATGCTGTGAAAAGTTCACAGTGTTATATGGATGTGGGGTGCTAGTAATTAAACCCACTGCTTTCAGTTCTCATAGCAGCAGAAGGAAGAGAGGGCACCTGGGTGGCTCAGTCAGTTAGGTGTCTGCCTTTGGCTCAGGTCATGGTCTCAGGGTCCTGGGATTGGGCTCCCTGCTTAGAGGGATTCTGCTTTTCCCTCTCCCTTGCCCCTTCCCCTTCTCATGTGCTCTCTCTCTCTCTCTCAAATAAATAAAATCTTTTAAAAAAGGAGAAATACAGGGACCTTCCTGATTCCAGTACAACTGGGCATGTCAACACCTGAGTCATCTGAATTGGCAGAATAGTGTTGTTTACCAGGGAGCAAAATAATAAGCTATTATTTCTTGAGACGCGACCATATGCCAGCAGCCTGCTAGTAACTTCCATTAACATTCATTATTCAGCTTCATAGTAGACCTATCATTATCATTATTTTCGCCCTTTTACAGATGGGGAAACTGAGACTCAGGGAGGTTAAGGGACTTGGTTGAGGTCATATAGCTAGGGATTGAGAGAAGCTAACATTTGAGCTGTGAGTTTCTGATTCAACAGCGTGAGCTCGCTCTAGTATGTGAAAATTTGAGACTCAGGGCCCTGTTTTGTAACCCAGTACTTCTCCAACTTTAATGTGCAGATGAATGACCAGATTTTGCTAAAATCAGATTGCTGATTCCTAGGTCTGGTGTCGGGCTTGAGCTTTTGTATTTCTTTTCTTTTCAATTTTATTTACTCATTTTAGAGAGAGCGTGAGCACGGAGGGAGAGGCAGAGGGAGAAGCAGACTCCCACTGAGCAGGGAGCCCTGAAGCGAGGCTCTATCTCGGGACCCCCGATCATGACCTGAGTCCAAAGCAGCCACTTAACCAACTGAGCCACCCAGGAGCCCCCTAGCTTCTGCAGTTCTAACAGGCTCCCAGATGCTAAGGTAGCAAGTCCATGGACCCTATACTTTAGGCAGCAAGAGGGCAAGGGGTTCAGGGCCTTTCTATAGGAATCCCCTGGTCTACATTTGCCCCTGGAGCAGGGCCACATGGGCTGTGCCCCGCACAACTCCAAGGGACACCATTTGCTTTATATTCTCTGTGTAGCCTGCTTCCTGGGAGTTGTGTTCTGTGGGCCCCCACCCCCCCCCCGCTCCTCCCCACCCCAGAGTGAGAACTTGGTAAATAGCGAGTCGATCCACACACTCCTCTTCCACTTGGGCCAAGTCTGAAGAAAAGAGAGTGCCCTTTCTCCCACGAATGAAAAATTGATCGATGCTGTTGAGAAAAGAAATGCAAAGCCCGTCTGCTACAATGAGGGTGGCCCATTTGGTGTTCAAGGCAAGATAGGGAGGGGGTTGAAAACGAAGCTGGCTGGCTGGCTGGCTGGCTGGCTGGCTGGCTGGCTGGCGTGGCCAGCTCCATTCTTATGCTAACAAAGCCCTGATTCCAGGCTGCAGCTGCTGCCCGGGCAGAGGCTCAGGCCATTCAGAGCAGCTTGCTTTCCGAGTGCCAGACCCCCAGAACAGGTGCGGCCCCGCTCGTTATTTTGGACAGCCCTCCCCCTCCAGACAGGGAGCTGATTATCACTGCGAATCAGGGCTTACTGCTCATTTACCAGCTTCTCCTGAACAAAGGGGCCGGCCTCGAGACAGCTGTCTCTTCTGGCCAGAGTGAGGCCAGGACTTGCCCTGTAGGCCATGGGGACCTGGGGAGGTGAGATTGAAATGGAAATGGAACAGGAAAATCAGATCCAGGTAGCAGTTCTTTTGAGATGAGTCAAAATGTCTGAGAGTCAGAGAGCTGGGGGCTTAAGCCCCCAGTCCCCAGGTGGGAGATCAGAAGCTATTGAGATATCCCCCAAACTCCCCTCCTCTGGTTGGGGGACTGCTGCTGTGAGCCCCCTGTCTGAGGTCTGCTGCAGTGGCCAAGGGCCCGGGAAGGCAAGCGGTCTATCAGGGGACCCCTTCCTCCTCTTTTCAGCCTCAGCACCAGGCTTTGGGATCTGCCTTTGGCTGGGGTAATGATCTCGGGGTCCTGGGATCGAGCCCCACATCTGGCTCCCTGCCCAGTGGGGATTCCGCTTCTCTCTCTCTCTCTATGTATGTGTGTGTGTGTGTGTGTGTGTCTTAAATAAAGAAATAAAATCTAAAAAAAAAAAAGAAAGAAAGAAAGAAAAAGGAAGCCCTGCTCCTCTGTGAGGCAGCCTGATATCCAGTCACCACTTGCTTTCTCTAAGATATGGTCGCCTCTCATAGAAGAATAACAATACCTCCATGGGAGGGGTGTGTGTGTGTGTGTGAGTGGCTATCATGAGGATTAAGTATTCATAATGCTCGCTAACATTGAAACGCACCTGCTGTGGATGAGGCAGTCTTCTCAGCCCTTCACAGGCTGGAATTTGTGAAATCCTCAACACAACCCTACCTGATCGGTACTCTCATCCCCATTTTATAGATGTGGGACCCAAGGAGCCAAAGGGATAAGGCACTTGCCCAAGGGCACTTAGCTCAGAAGTAGCAGAGCTGAGAATCGAGCCCTCCCGAGGCCACCTCTTAAGCCCTGTGCTTTATTTCCCTGCAAACTCCTGTTAGTGGAGTGGCGAGCACAGTGCTGGGCACATGGAAGCCCTTGGTAAGTGAGGGCGGTTATGGTTCACTAATCTGATGTAGCCTCACTGTTTGAACAAATGGCTAAATCTACGACACCTAAGAAAAAAAAGGGATATATTTTTCTAATATGGAGAGTGGGTTTCCACAGCTGAAGTCTCCAGAATGGAAAGAAGGGTGGTTTTGGTTGGTCCCAGGACTCCAGCTCCACTCACTGGCACACAAAGGAGGGTAGGACAATTCCTTTTGCCATTTGGCTCAACAGCCCAGTTTTAATTCCCAAAGGAGCTATGCCTCTCTACCCGCCAAACCTCCTCCTCTTCAGTCTACACCTTCCCGAGGCCCATTGCTTGCCTCTTACACATCTATCCCTGTCAATTTGGTCAAAAAAATTTGTCAAAAAGAGAGAAGGAGAGTAGGAGGGAAAGAGAGAAGGAAGAAGGGAAAGTGATACACAGAAAGAGAGGGAAAGAGAAAGAGAAATCAAAGAGAGACTCTCTTTTAAAAAATGAGGAGAAAAAAAAATAAGACCAGCAGGCCAATTGAAATCAAATTTTCATCAGCTGTTTTATAAGATTTAGTGACAAGGAAACATGTACATTACATAAGATTAAGTGAGAAAAGCAGTGTGATGAAATCTACCAAGGGTGACACCATTTTGGAGTGTGTGTGCCAGTATATAAATCGAGAAAAAAGACCGCAAGGAAACACACCACAATGTTAAATGGTAATTATCTGTAGGTGGTCAATTGCAGTTTGTTTCCTTAAAAATGTTTTTTTTTTGGCAATTTCATCAGAATTCTAAAATATGAATAACTTTTGTAATTAAGTCAAGTTCTAAGAAACAGAACAAAGTAGGTACAGGATCTGCCTGCGTGGTCTGTGTCTGGGGTGGTACTTGCTCCCTAGAATGCCCAGTCCTAGACAGAAGCAAGTGTCCTGTGCGTGCCCCGCACTCCCTCTGGACAAAGCAAAGTGAGTCTACTCAACAGGGTCTCAGAGCTTTGAGGTGGATGCTCAGTTCTCAGCCAGCTATGGGAAGGTCTGACCTTCCTACTCATAAAGGTAGGTAGAAGCGGAGAGCCCTGCCCTCTGATGTGCCCACTTAGGACCCCCTGTGTTCTTGACCGTGGATAAAGAAACTCATAGTACAGTTAACATCCCAAAGACTTGCCCTATGGGGCAAAACCTGGAACAGGACTGGGGGATAAAAGCAGACAGATCAGGGACTAATGAGTAAGAGTGGTCAGAGGTGATAATGGAAGGGTAGAGACCTAGTGTTCTTCCCTAAGCCGAAAGGTTCTTATGCTTGCTTATGCTCTTTGAGGGCTTGGCTATGTTGGAATTGGGTTTAAAAAAAAGTTCAGGCAGGCATAGGGTTGGGGACAAACTCAAATACCTGAGGGCTAGGCTGGTGTCATAAATGACCACAGGGACCTGGGTCAGGGGGACTGTGATGGCTGGAGAGAGCAATTGCCAAGTAAAAAAGCAGCAGGAAACTTGGGAATAGGGGTCCCAGGTTTCCATGTCTTACTCAGGACTTGGAAAGAGAAGCTAGAAATCCAGATATTCACATAAAATCTCTCAACTCTTTTTTTTTTTTAATGCCATGACACCACAGGGCAAATTAATTATGAAAGCCACAGCTTTTTAGATTGCTTATTTTTAGATCATTACAGATTCCCAGGAAGTGGTAAAAATGTTATGGAAGGGATAAAGGATAAAGGATAAAACGTATCGTTCACCGAGTTTTCCACAATGGTTCCATCTTACTGAACCATTGTACAACATCAAACCAGGAAGCAGACATTGACATAATGTGTGGGAGCAGCTCTGTGTCAGTTTATCACATGTGTGGGTTTCCATATCCAACACCACACTCAGATGCAGAAATACTCATTACTGCAGAGATCTTACTCCTGCTACCCCAGAACGGTCACACTGATGTTCCTCTCCCCACCATCCCTAACCCCTGGCAACTACTAACCTATTCTCCATTTCTATAATTTTATCGTTTCAAATATGTTATATAAATGAAGTAATATAACATGCAAACTTTCGATATTTGCTTTTTTAAATCAGAATAATGCCCTAGAGACCCATCCAAGTTACTGCATATATTAAAAATGCTTCTTATTTATTTTTTTATTTACTTACTTATCTGTTTGTTTGTTTGTTTATAAGTAGGCTTAACACCCAGCATGAAGCCCAGTGTGGAGCTTGAACTCACACCCTGAGATCAAGACCTGAGCTGAGATCGAGAGTCAGATGCTTAACTGACTGAGCCATCCAGGTGCCCCAGTAATACTTTCTTTTGGAGGGGTACCTTGGTGGCTCAGTTGGTCATGATCCTGGAGTCCCGGGATCGAGTCCCACATCAGGTTTTCTGCTCGGTGGGGAGTCTGCTTCTCCCTGTGACCTTTCTCCTCTCATGTTCTCTCTCTCTCTCTCAAATAAATAAATAAAATCTTAAAAAAATATTTTCTTTTTAATGCTGAGTAGTATTTCGAGGTATGGACAGACCAGAGATTAAGCATTTACCTATCGAGGGATAGGTCTGTTGCTTCCCGTTTGGGGTATTACAAATAAAGTTGCTGTGAACAATTGTGTACAGGACTTTATGTGGATGGATGTTTTCATCTGTAAGATAAATGTCCAGGGGGTTGATTGCTGGGTCGTAAGATGAGTGTATGGTTAGCTTTATGAAAAATGGCCAAAAGGTTTTCTAGAGTGGCTGAACCATTTTACATTCTCATGAGCAATGTATGAGCAATCATTTCTCTTCATCCTTGCCAACATCTAGTGTTATCATTAAGTTTTTACTTTAGCCAATCTCACAGGTATGTAGTGATATATTGTAGTTTTAATTTACATTTTCCTAAGAGCTAATGATGTTGAACACTGAACACACTTTTTCCTGTGCTTATTTGATATCTCCATATCCTCTTCAATGAAATACTTATTCATGCTTTGTGACCATTTTCTAATTGAACTAAGTCTTTTACTACTGAATATTGAGAGTTCTTTATATATTCTAGATACTAGCTCTTTGACAGGTTCATATTTTGCAAATGTTTTCTCTCACTATTTAACTTGTCTTTTCATCCTTTTAACAGAATCTTTAATGGAGCAACGTTTTCATTTTTTGTGAAGTCCAATTTGTTAATTTTTTTTTTCTATGAATTGTGCTTCTGGTGTCATGCCTAAGAGCTCTTCACCAAAGGTCCCTAAGATTATCTCCTGTATGTTTTCTTCCAGAAGTCTTCTATAAGCTATACATAGTTTATAAAACTATACCTATGTATAGTTCTACATTTGAATCTATGATCTATTTTGAGTTAATTTTTGCATAAAGCGTGAGGTTAGGTCAAAGTTCTATGAATGTCACGTGACTCCATTATCATTTGTTGAAAAGGCTGTCTTTCTTTAACTGCTTTTGTACCTCTGTCAAAAATCAGTTGAGTATGATTGTGGGAGTCCATTTCTGGGTTATCTGTCCTGTTCCATTAATCTCTGTATCTACTCTCTACCAATATTATGCTGTCTTGCTTACTGTAGTTACATATAGCAAGGTTTAACATTAGGTAAAGCAATTACTCTCACTTCATTCTTTTTCAGAATTGTTTAACTATTCTAAGTCATTTATCTTTCCAAATAAATTGTAGAATAAGACTGCCTAAATCCACAGAGGTCTTTCTGGGGGCTTTGATAGGAATTGCATTAAACAGTTTAGGGAGAATTAACATTTTTACTTACATTAAATTTCCTAATCTATAAGCACAGTATGTCTACACATTTATTTGGAACTTTGATTTTTTAAGTTTTCAGCATACAAGTCCTGTACAAGTTTTGTTAGATTTAAACCTGAGTAATTCATTTTTTTAAAAAAAGATTTATTTATTTTTAGAGAGAGACAGAGAGAGTGTACACGCACCAGTGGGGGGAGGGGCAGAGGGAGGAGGAAACGACTCAAGCAGCCAAGGTGGGAGCCTGATGCAGGGCTCCATTCGATAACCCCGAGACCATGACCGGAGCAGAAACCAAGAGTAGGATGTTCAATTGACTGAGACACTCAGGCGCCCCTAAGTACTTCATTTTTTTGAGTGATTATAAATGGTATTGTAGTCTTAACTTCAGTTTTCACATATTCATTGCTAGTATATAAAAACACAATTGTTATTTTGTGTAATGATATTGTATCCCATGACCTTTCTAAAGTCCATTATTAAATCAAAGAGAATTTTTTATAGGTTCTTTAATATTTTCTTTTTTTTGAAAGATTTTATTTATTAGAGAGAGAGTGAGCATAAGCAGGAGGAATGCAGAGGGGGAGAGAGAAGCAGGCTCCCCATTGAGCGGGGCTCCATCCAATGACCCTGAGATCATAACCTGAGCCAAAGCCATACACTTAAATGACTGGGCCACCCAGGGACCCAGTTCTCTGATATTTTCTATGTAAATGATCATGTAATCAGAAATAGAGAGAGATTTTTTTTTTCTTTGCTCATTTGTAAGCCTTTTATTTCCTTTCTTGCCTTATTGCGCTGGGTAGTTCTTTGTTGAATAGTAGCAATGAGAATAGAAATCCTTGCCTTGTTCCCAATCTTAAGGGAAAAACATTTAGTCTTTCATCATTAAGTATGATGTTAGCTATAAGCTTTATCTTTTTATCAGCTTTATTGAGATAAAATTCACATGCCATCCAATTCAACCACTTAGACTCTACAGTTCATTGACTTTTAGTATATTCACAGAATTTTGAATTCATTACTACAATATTTAAATATTTTATTTATTTATTTGAGACAGAGCAGAAGATGTGGGAGAGGCAGAAAGACAGGGAGAGGGAGAAGGAGACTCCTTGCTGAGTGGGGAACAACGCTGGGCTCAATCTCAGGATCCTGAGATCATGACCTGAGCGGAAGACAGACGCTTAACTGACTGAGCCACCCAAGTGCCCCACAATCAATTTTAGAATATTTTCATTACCCCAAAAGAAACCATATGCCCCCTAGCTGTCACTGCCCAACCTCCTATCTCTCCCAGCCCTAGGCAACCCCAAGTCTTCATTCTGTCACTAGATTTGCCTGTTCAGGACATTTCATATAAATGGAATCATACCACTTGTGGTCTTTTTTTTGACACGGTTTCTTTCACTTAGCATAATGTTTTCAAGGTTCACCCATTGTTGTAGCATGTATTCATACTTCTGTCTCTTTTTATTGCTAAATTATATGCCATTACGCACATGCCGTGTTTTGTTTATCTGTTCATCAGTTGATGGACATTTAGGTTGTTTTCACTTCTTCACTGTCATAGTCATAGTTGTCTTTTTATTATTGGGTAAGTGTTCTTTATATATTACAGATACAAGTCTCTTATCAGATATATGAGTATATGAATTGCAAATGTTTTCTTCCATATGGTGGATTGCCTTTTCACTTTCTTGGTGGTGTCCTGTGAAGTACTAAAGTTTTTAATTTTAATAATGTTCAGTTTATTTGGTTTTATTTTCTTTTGTTGCTTGTATTTTTAGTGTCATTGCTAAGAAACCATTGCTTTATCCAAGGTCACTAAGATTCACACCTATGTTATCTTTTAAGTTATATAGTTTTAGTTTTACGTTTATGTCTTTGACCCATTTGAGTTAATATTTTATATGGTGTGAGGTAGGAGTCTGACTTCATTCTTTTACATGCAGGCACACAGTTGTCTCAGCACCATTTTTGAAAAGACTAATCTTTCCCTATTGAAACTTCTTGACACACTTGTCAAAAATCAATTAACCATCAATGTGAGGGTTTATTTCTGGTCTCTTGATTCTGTTCCATTGTCTATATGTATGTATTTATGGCAGTACTATACCTATCTTGATTACCACAGCTTTGTAGTAGGGTTTGAAATTGGGAAGCATTTGTCCTCTACATTTGTTGTCCTTTTTCAAAATTGTTTGGCTCTTGGAGGACCCTGGCATTTCCATATGAAGTTTAGTATTATCAAGTCAATTTTTATAAAAGAAGCAACTGGGATTTTGATTAGATTGTGTTGAGTCGATAGATCGAATTTTTGGATTATTGCCAAGTTCACAATATCAAGGCTTCCAATCCATGAACATGAGATGTCTTTTCATTTATTTAGGTTAAGTCCAATTTATTTGTTCCATTTACTTATGTCTTTAATTTCTTACAACAATGTTTTGTATTTTTCAGACCATAAGTTTTGTATTTCTTTTTTTTTTAAGATTTTATTTATTTATTTGACACAGAGAGACCACCAGTAGGCAGAGGGGCAGGCGGAGATATAGAGAGAGGAGGAAGCAGGCCCCCCGCCAAGCAGGGAGCCTGATGTGGAGCTCTATCCCAGGACCCTGGGATCATGACCTGAGCTGAAGGCAGAGGCTTTAACCCACTGAACTACCCAGGCGCCCCAGTTTTATATTGCTTTTGTTAAATTGAATCCTAAATACTTTATTGGTTTTGGCACTATTATAAATGGAATAGATTTCTTGATTTTTTTTTTTGATTTGCTTATTGCTACTGCGTGGAAATAAAATTGATATTTTGTACATTGATCTTGTGTTTTGCAACCTTGCAGAACTTGTTCTTTAGTTCTAATTTTTTTGTAGATTTCTTAGAATTTTCTAGATGTAGGTCATGTCATCTGTGATTAGATATAGTTTTATTTCTTCTTTTCCACTTGGGATGACATTTTAAAAACATTTCTTGCTTGATTGCCTTGACTATGACCTACAGTACAATGTTGAATAGAAAGAGCAAAAGTGGACATCTTTATCTTGCTCCTGATCTTGGGGGAAAGATTTTAGTCTTTCATTGTTAAGTATGATGTTAGCTGTTGCTCATTAATAGATGTTCTTTACTAGGTTGAGGAAGTTCCTTTCTATTTATAGTTTGTTGAGTGTTTTGATGATGGGGTATTAAATTTTGTCATATGCTTCTTTCTGTGTCTTTTGAGATGAACATGAGTCTTTGTACCTTACTCTCTTGAAGTAGTATATTACAGTAATTGATTTTTGGATGTTAAGCCAATTCTGTGCTCTTGGAATAAATCTCAATTGGTCATGGTTTATAATCCTTTTTAGATATTCCTTGGTTCAATTTGCTAGTTGTGAGAGTCCTATTTGTTTATTTTTTGTTTTTGTAGATGTTCTTTGTCAACTTGGGTAAATTCCCCACTATTCCCAGTTTTCTGAGACATCTTTTTTTAATCATGAAAGGGTGTTGAATATTATCAAGTGTGTTCCTGCATCAGTGTTATAATCATATCATTTTTCTCATGTAGCCCATGCTAAGTTGATTTTCAGTGTAGCCTGTTGAATTTTCATTTTCATTCTGTTCTGTAGGTCAGAAGTTCTGGTACACTTAATAAAGTTTTCTGTTTAAGGTGTCCCCTTATCTAGAGGTCGTGAGAATGAGTTTACTTCCACGCTCATTCAGGTTTTTGGCAGAAATCACCTTCTCAGGGGTATATTCTGAAATCTCTATTTCCTAGGTGGTTGACACCCAGTGTTCGCTCTCTGCTCTTATAGGCCACCTACAACATTGTTATGTGGCCCCTCCATCTTCAGAGTCAGTGGGCACATCAGATTCTCATGTTTCAAATCTTTCTAACTTCCTCTTCTGCTTACTAGCCAGAGAAAACTCTGTTGTTAAAGGACTCATGTGATTAGATTAGGACCACCCAGGGGTTCCTGGGTGGCTCAGCCAGTTAGGTGTTCCACTCTAGGTTTTGGCTAAGGTCGTGATCTCAGAGGTCTTGGGATTGTGCGATCAAACCTTCTGGCAGGTTCCATGCTCAGTGGGGAGTCTGTCTGAAGATTCTCTCCTTCTGCCCTTTTCCCTGCTCCCTCACTCACTTGTGTGGCACGTGCACTCTCTCTGTAAAATAAATAAATCTTTAAAGAAAAAGATTAGGCTCGCCCAGATAATTTCCCTTTTGCCATATAATGTAATACAATTATTGGAGTGATTACTTATCATATTGTTGAGTTCCTCCAACACTCAGAGGGGAGGGGATTATACAAAAGCCAGGATCATTGGAGGTCATATTCCAGAATTTTGCCAACCACAGTCATTAAGTTTAAAAAAGTGAGCTAATTTAAAGAAAAATATTGAGTAAATGGTATGGCCAAAATTTTGAGGAGTGCCTGGAAACTGTGTGGGATGTGGTAGAGTAGTTCATTTTTAGGTGTCTTCCATATTCTGTGATTCTGTAGCTAAGAAGTCATGGAATAGTCTGCTTGTCTGTCTGCTATGAGGTAAAGCATATAAAGTCAGAAGCCACTGTATTCCTCAAAAACATCAAGGACATGAAAGACAAGAAAGACTAAGGAACTGTTTCCAATTAAAATAGACTAAAGAGGGGCACCTGGGTGGCTCAGTCCGTTAAGCATCTGCCTTTGGCTCAGGTCATGATCCCAGGGTCTTGGGTTTGAGTCCCATGTCTGGCTCCCTGCTCAGTGGGGAGTCTGCTTCTCCCTCTCCTTCTGTCTGCTGCTCCTCCTGCTTGTGATCTCCCTCTCTCTCTCTCTCTGTGTCAATAAATAAAATCTTTTTAAAAAGAGAGGGACTAAAGAAACATGATAACTAAACTCAAGGATTAATCTATGTTTGAGTCCTATGCCAGATAAATTTGTTGTTGTCATTCTAAAGGATGTTAATTGGGATATTGGTGAAATTTGAAAGAAGCTTTTGATTAGAGAGTAGTGTTATATCAATATTAACTTCCTGGTTTTGAGAACTCTACTATAGCTTATGTAAGAGAATGCCCTTGATTTTTAGGAAATATACACTGAGTTATCTGGGGATAAGGATATTTAGCTTACCCTCAAAGGATTCAGAAAAAGAAAAAAAAACTAATAGTGTGTGTA
Source organism: Mustela erminea (assembly GCF_009829155.1). Taxonomy (NCBI): domain Eukaryota; kingdom Metazoa; phylum Chordata; class Mammalia; order Carnivora; family Mustelidae; genus Mustela; species Mustela erminea. Next base: position 92,416,916 of record NC_045635.1, read on the forward strand.
TATGTAGCTAGGAACAAAAAAAAAGATGAAGTAAATATAAAATAACATTTTGGAAATGTGAGTGAAGGGCATATGTACATTCTTTGTCCTATATTCGTATGTTTTAAATTAACAGCTTCACATAAGAATCACAATCCTGGTGGACACATTGATTTCAGCCTGGTGAGTCCCTGATTCAGGCTTACTGTGCCTGGACTTCTGAGCAGTGGGACTTGTGAGATAGTAAATGTCTGTGTGTGTATATGTGTGTGTGTGTTTAAAGTGAGCTAAAAGGTGTGTAAGAAACATCTGAAATGGAAGAAAGGAGAGAAAAATCACCACAATTTGGTGCCTTACTGGATAGGTGTGGCCAGAGAGAGAAGAATTGGGGATGGTTCTAAAGGTAGGAGCCTGAAAATTGGGATAATGTGGTCAGAAAAGGCAAATCTAGAGGGAGAGCTGGTTGGGAGGGGGGGAAATAAAAGTGCTAGGTGTGTTAAGTTTGAGTGAAGAGGGCCCATGAGTAGAAAGAAGAATAGTGAGTGGAGAGGAGCTGGCTAAGTATTGAAGCTGGCGAAAGAGGTCAAGGCTGGAGCCAGACTCTGGGGAGTCATCACAATGGTGTTGGAGATATTTGGAGCACCTGCTACACCACTACCAGGTGGTGATGAGCACTTGCTCTGCGATCAGGTCTGGATTTGAGATCCTGGTTTTGCTCATTTCTAGCTGTGTGACCTTAAACAGGTCCCTGAATGTCTACAGAGCTTAGTTTTTTAAAGCTATGAAGTGGGGATGCTCATCACACCTGCCTTGCTTCAAGGATTGGACGAGATCAGCCATATAAAGCACTTAGCTGAGCACACAGAGCTGAAGAACTTAGAGCTGTGGTTGTTATTGATTGCTATTTCCTTTCATGTGCTCAGCTGGATGAGGCCCCACGCACTTCGGATTACCACATTTTGCTGGCCAGAATGAGGCAAGGCTAACGGGTGTCTTTTGCACCATGATGGAGTGCAGGCCCATCACCAGTCCCTGGAAGGGGAGGACTTCTTTCCTCTTCTGCCAACATGGACAGATTTAAGAAGAAGGCGCAAGGAAGTGTGAGTCAGGGCTGGGACTGTTGGAGCAAGGGCAGGCCCCAAAGGCCTGCCTGGAGATCACCAGGAGTGATTTTTTCCTCCTTAGCCTCCCCTGGGCCAGCCCAAGAAAGGGATATTTGGGGGAGAGGGATGGGACGATCAAGTTTGAAAGGTGGGCACGGTGTGCAGGGAGGCAGTTTATACTTATAAAAAGTTGAGGGTGCCTAGACTGCCTGGTATGTATCTAGGGAAAAAGTGGGTTCTACAGGAGGAACATGCTGACCCAGGAAATGAGGAGACTTGACTTCACCCACTGGCATTAATTCCCCCTACAGAAGATACAGCCCTGGGTGCTACACTTTTAGCTTAATTCCCATCTTCCTCGCTGCCCCAGTGGCATTAATCAATCTATTGTTTTCTGCTGCTAGATGTAAATGCAATCAACGAGATCACAATGACCTTAAGATTTCCTGATTCATTCCTACCCCCCACATCCCCAGGCAGCATTTCTTACTTTAATTTCTCAGTGTTTGGCTCATTTTCTCCACTCACTTGGCCTTGCTCCATGCTCCAAGGACCTTTTTCCTGCACTGGGGAGAGGATTTGGTCAAATGGCAGGGGTCTGGGCTGCCTGGTGGTGGCAGATGGAGACTCCCTGGCCTTGAATGAAGGCATGCTCCCCAAAGAGGAAAGTTTTGGGGTTTTGATAAAAATCGGTCTCAGAAAGGAATATTTGGAAATGGTGTGTGTCTGTGTGTGTGTGTGTGTGTGTGAGAGAGAGAGAGAAAGAGAAAGAAAGAGAGAGAGAGAAAGAGAGAAAGAGAGGTTCAGATTGAGATTCAACGAGAGGTATTACAATCCTGTAAATAAACGAAGAATCTTGAAAAATTGGTAGGAACAAATTGAAATCATTATTTCATCCCAGGTCAAAGGAGACAGAGAGAGAAACAACCTCCTGAGGCAAAGATAAGTATCAGCAATTGCGGATTTTCCAGAGGGCTCTTGTGCTTTGAGATCCTCAGTGGGAAGGAACTTAAAGATACAGAGACTGATAGATCTGGCACTTAGAGGGACAGCTGGAGTTGATGCAAACTCCTCTTCCCTGTCAGTTCCACCTAGTTAAGGCAATACCACTCACCTGCTTGCTTCAGTCAGGCCTCTAGTCATTATCCTGAGTTCCCCTCATTCGCTCACAGGTCACCTCCTAGCCATAAGCAAATCCTGTGGATCCACCTTCAAAATACATCCTGATTTTGCCGACTTCCTGCCAATTCCTCAGCTGTTACTTGGTGTGAGCCACCATCCTGTCTGTCTTGGACCAAGGTAACAGCCTCCTAGTTGGTCTCCTTGAGCCGAATTTTTGCTGCCAGGGCTGCCACGTATGGATGTTCAAGTTGTATACTACACAAGGGCACCATAGCTATGGATGTGCCATTTTTTATCACAGACATGTACCAACTTACATAAGACAGTATGCAGATGGGTGCACACATTCATGTCTTCTTGGCTCTAAGTCTGAGAGCAGAGGAAGAGAGCCTACTCCTACAAAAACCTGTATCGGTGCGCAGCGTCTTGTAGAGACTCTGGAGAATGCAAGTTTTTAACTCAAGGAAGAGGCATCTTTCTGTAATGCACACAAACACACTGTATCAGAAAGTGGCAGCCCTGGCCCCCAACAACCTCAACTCCATACAGCAGTCAGCAAGAACCTTAACAAACATTCAGTGTATTGATTCTTTGCTGGAAGCCTTTCATTTATTTCCCAATGTTCTTAGGAGGAAGACAAGCCTCCTTACCTGGCCCACACATCTCGAACGATCTGGCCCCCACCTTCCTCAGCAACCTCATGTCTATACCACCGTCTCTCATGTCCCGCTCCCCACCCCAGCCACACTGACCTTCTGTCCCTGGAACACTCAACCTCATTCCTGTCTCCTTCACTGTATTTTTTTTTTCTGTCTATTCAGAATTCCCATCCCCTGCTAGAGCATTAGCTCTATTAAGCAGGAACTTTGTCTTGTTCACTATTGTATTTTCATCACTTAGCGCAGTGCCTGCGGTGTAAAAGGTAGTCAGCAAATATTTGCTGACTGAATAAATAGACGAACAGGGCAATGGGAAAGTTCAACCCTCCTGAAGGGCGCTAAGGGCTCTAAGATGAACCTCAGCTCAGCCTCATCTTTCTGCTTTCTGAGATCGTCTGGTGGATTCAGATGGCCAGAAAATGCAGACTGCTGCCCATCAGAAAGTTGCAAGACCGGTTTGGCAAGGAGGAATGGTAGTGAGCCTGGCCGGCAGTTATTGAGATACTAGCATGGGGTGGTCACTGCTCTTGGCACTTCCTTGATTAATCTCCCCAGGAACCTTATGAGGTATAGTCTCCTACGGTTCCCGTTCCACGATGAGCAAACCGAGACCCAGGAGAGTCAGTAACTTGATTTAAACTCAGGCAGTTTGACAAGAATCTCTCTGCCATACTGTGGAAGAGTGAGAATATTCATTTCCTCCTGGCTTCTTTTTTGTCAATGCCTGGGAGCATTTTCCCCTTTCCCCTGCGCACTCTCCTGGTCTTGAACCCAGCCCTGGGAAAGCAGGTAGGAGAGGGACGCCAGTCACTTCACCCAGCAGCTTCAAGAGCGGATCTAGTTAGCGGGCCCCATGGGCAGGAGCCACTTTGGTGATTGACAATATGAATTAAAAAGCTGAGATATTTTGTACTTTCTTGTTATTGAAATCTACAAAACCATTAAATCCTCAGCCAGCCTCATGGAACTAGAAGGGGTTGCAGTCACAAAGCAAATTTAACACCTCTTCCCATTTTTCTGACATACAGAGGAGCGCTTCCAGCGAGGTGAGAATGGCATTAGCTTGAAGCTCCTTGGGGCCAAAACCTCCAGGGTTACAGGGCTAGATTGCGTGCACCGCCTTCACGCCAGAAGAGAAATTGACTGGGGGCCGGGAAGGCAACTGAAGAGGTGGGCTTTGCAGCCCAGACCACAGGAACAGTAAATGAGAAATAAGCAGAAAAGGCAAAAGGCTCCGGCTCCGCTCTCCGCTCCTCCTCCTTCTTCTCCTCCACAATGTGGAAAACAAACAAACAAACAAACAAACCACAATGTGGAGTTAGTTTGCCTCTTCAGGCTCAGAGCCTGAAGCACAACGTTGTGGGCTTTACTTGGGGCTTTCCCTACCTTATCATATCAGAATCCTAGGACCGAAGAAAGACCTAACAGAACATTTTGTTCAACCCGTTCACTTTCTGGACAGAGAAGAGAGAGTATCTTCTGGCCGAGAGAAGAGTATCTTGCTTTTATTTTCACCAAGCCGCCACCGGTGTGTGTGTGTGTGTGGGAGGGGGCGGGTGTACGTTTGCCTCAGGAGCTGTTAAGAGGAGAGACAGAATGACCTTCACTGTCAAGGGGGAAAGGGTGAAGAAAAATGTTAGAATTGATACAGTGTTTGATAAATAGCCAGTCATCTGTCACATAAATATATACACATTGCAAACAACACCCCTCTCTGTGGCAGAAACAGAGGGGTTGTTCTCAAGAGAGGGAGGGCCTCAGCTGAGGAGGCTAAATGAGGGTCATTCATCCCTCCAGCCCCTTTCTGCCATGGCCAAGACTAGCCCAGTTCACCACCTAGGCTTTCTGTGGGCGCTCAACATTTTGCTGGGCAGATACTTTCAAAAACGGCTTCGCTAGTGGCTGGTGACATGTAACCTCTGTGGGAGGGATAGGGCTTTTTTCTTTCATCATGGAATCCATTATTTTTCTTTCAAACACAGTGCATAGCTTTTTACAAATTGCATGGCAAAAATAGAAATGCAGCACGTGGAGGAGGTTTGGGGCAACTTTCCCCTCAGGTAGTGTGTATCCAGAACGCGCTCCTTTCAGAACTGGGTTGTAATCCTGTAGGGAGGGAGGCAGAAAACCAGCCCTCTCTTCCTCTCCTTCCTTAAAGGAAGGTAGACTTGAAACAGAGCGGTGCTGGAAGCTCTGGAGAAAGCCAGATTAAGTGCAGCAGTAGCCCCTGCCCAACAGAGTTAGAGTACTGCAGCCTGGCTTGAATCTGCTGTGAGACCGGGGGTCTGTCACTTACCCTCTTTGGGTCTCTGGTTTTTCATCTGCCTCTCCTGCCTCACAGGATACCCAGAAGGTATAAATGTGGAAAAAACAGACACATTTTTTTTTTTTTTGGAAAAAGTTAAAACTCCGTATGAATGCAAAGTATTATTGTTGGGTTTTGTCTGCTCTTTGCCTCTGGTGGTTGGACCATCTTGGTGTATGACTTGGAATTTGAATTGGTAAAGAAGACTCCGAGAGAGGTCCAAGGTGCCAGGAATTACAGAGGAGAGAGGGTGGGAAGAGTCTGGAAGCATAGGAACAGACCCCTCACCCTCAGGAAATCACCCCCTCACCCTTCCTTAATCATCTCTGCCTATATGTCTTGCAACAGCTTAATGGACTTCTCTGAGCCTGTTTTCTCATCACTAAAGCAGGATGGTTATGAAGATAATAAGCCATATAAGACATGGAAAGCTCTGTTGCCGGCAACTCTAGTGTGAAATAGACTTTTGATAATTATTATTATTGTTAGTGATGTTACTTACTTCTGGGCATTGAGAATCTGAATTCCTTAATGCCAGGGCATGGCTAGTCCTTGGTAAAATATATATATTTCTGAGCCTCCTCCCCAAGGAATTCTGATTCCATGGGTTTGGAATGGAGCCCAAGAATATGTATTTAACAAGGACTTCAAAGGATTCTGATGTGAGGCCAGGTTTGGGAACCAAGGGTCTCGAGCAGTGTTTTTTCAAGCTGCCAATTATTACCTACTCCTTGGGAAATCAATTTAGTGGGTAGTGACCTGCACTGAAAAAACAGAAAAGGAATGGAATAGGGAAAAAAAACAGTGTGCTTTTCACACAGTAAGGGTAAATAAGTATTGCTTCATGAAATGCTGGCTGTATGCTTATATATATATATATATAAAATTCAGTAAGGTACTCTGTATGCATGGCAAATGTATTTCTTACAGTAAGTCATTGTGAAAAAATATTTGAAATACAACAGAGAACACTATCTTCCATTTGGAGACACAGATGTCCAGAGAAATAATCTCTCAGGTCCCAGCCCAGACAAGAAGAAATGACCAGCAAGAGAATGGAGTAGGATCCATTTCTCTTCTCTCCCCATCTGTCCTCTGCTATGCTTGGGTCGACAGAATTGGCTTGTTCTCTAATTAGAGTGAGTTTTCTTACCGTGTAATGAACCTGGCCTGAGATGAAGGGCAAGCGAGGGTGTTGCTACAGGTATCAGGCTAATTGTGTTGACCCCATTAGACAGTTGGTCTTGGTAAGTGAACGCCTTGTAAACTCATTTCGTTCTTCTCCTTCTCCCAGACTTTCTTCTTGAGGATTTTATTTATTTATATGAGAGGAAGGGGAGGGGTGGAGGGAGAGAATCACAAGCAGACTCCCCACTTGCACGGGGTGGGGCCCCACAGGGGGTTCGATCTCACAACCCTGAGATCATGTCCTGAGCTGAATTCAAGGGTCTGACTCTCAACTGACTGAACTACCCAGATGCCCCTCCTTGTCCCAGACTTCGGTATTCATATTCACTTTTGAAACACTTTTGTTGCCCTTTGTGAAATCACATAATAAACGTAAAACTGTTCCATTGCACGTCAACCCATGTCAGTGTCTTTTGACTCTCCACTTGGTATGCGGAGGATATTAGCACTCCTAAACCTTCCTGGGCTTCATTCCCAAGGAATTCTGATTTCATGGGTTTAGAATGGAGCTTAAGAATATGTATTTAGGGGTGCCTGGGTGGCTCAGTGGGTTAAAACCTCTGCCTTCAGCTCAGGTCACGATCCCAGCATCCTGGGATGGAGCCCCGCATCAGGCTCTCTGCTCAGTGGGGAGCCTGCTTCCCCCCACCCCTCTGCCTGACTCTCTGCCTACTTGTGATCTCTGTCAAATAAATAAATAAAATCTTTAAAAAAAATATGTACTTAAAAAAGGACTCCAAGGGATTCTTTTTTTTTTTTTTTAAGATTTTGTTTATTTATTTATTTGACAGACAGAGATCACAAGTAGGCAGAGAGGCAGGCAGAGAGAGAGGAGGAAGCAGGCTCCCTGCTGAGCAGAGAGCCCGATGTGGGGCTCGATCCCAGGACTCTGGGATCATGACCTGAGCTGAAGGCAGAGGCTTTAACCCACTGAGCCACCCAGGTGCCCCACTCCAAGGGATTCTGATGTGAGGTCAGGTTTGGGAACGAAGGGTCTCAAGCAGTATTTTTTCAAGCTGCCAATTATTACCTACTGCTTGGAAAGCTAATTTAGTGGGTAGTGACCTGCATTGAAACCCTGAAAAGGAATGGCTGTGCCCCATCCAAAGGGAGCAGCCACTCCGGGGCTTCAGTCCACTGTGGTCCTGTGGGGATGAGGTCACCTCGTCAGAAAGACCTTCTCAGACCACCTCTGTAAACTGTAGGCCTTGATCTGCCTACCCCACCACTTCAGAACCCCACCCCCCATCTTTATGTTGCCCCATGGTGCTTATCACAACCTAATACACAATATTGTAAATAATAAACATAAAGAGAAAAATAACTCCTTATCTCCAGATCCTTTTTTTAGAAAGAGTTGGAAGTCAAATTTTATGTGAAGCTTTCCAAATTTGAAATGTGGCTAGATTTTCTGATTTTTCTGGAAAGCCCGGGATTCTAAACATTTATGTAAAACCTTTGGCGTTATAAACGTCTTGGTCACAAGATCAAAAAGAAAAAAAAAAAAATCCAACGCTATTTAGGCCAAAGAGAATACGTCTGTGGCCCAGATTTGGTCTGCAGATCACAGGTTTGGGGCATCTGTCATAGATCTACAGACCGTTGGGCAATGTGAACTCTTGAAAATGGATGTTTTTCTATTGAGGAAGTGCAGCCTGGGGTCAAGTACTTGCCACAAGGTCACAGGCTAGCCTGTAGCAGAACTGGACCTTGAACCCGGCTCTCTGGCCTCCCAGTGCTCTCTCAGAGCCACCAGGCTGCCTACGAGGCTCGTCTCTCTTCTACTGGGGTAGAGCTCTTCTGCCACACATGGAAGACAGCATTCAGTTCAGTCCCCCTGCCCTCCTTACAAAGAACCTAACAGAGTCATCAGCACCCATCTGATAAGCCCCAGGCACTTCTCACCACAGAGTGTATGCATTTACCTGCCTTCCCCATCTCAACCATGGATATTGCCTCTTGGTGTTCTTTATTGCTTTTGCTCCAGTGATAGAATCAAGATGAGGTCTTTATAGGAGTGTTATTAGCATTGTTCCCAGCCAGCGGATGCCCTCAGGTAGAGTGGATGTGGGCTGGTGCAAAGCATCTGGGGCTCAGAGTTCCCAGGGTGGGGCTCCACGGCCCTGAGACAACTTACTTAACCTTTCCCGCCCTCAATTTCCTTCACTGTAAAACAGAGAAATGCAATGTGCCTTTCTTACCTCCCAGAGCGGCTGTGAGGTAAAACGAAGATAATACATACAAGCACCCTTCGAAAAGAGAAGATTTGGGACTCCTGGGTGGCTCAGATGGTTAGGCGTCTGCCTTTGACTCGGGTCATGATCCCAGGGTCCTGGGATCGAGCCCTGCATCGGGCTCCCTGCTTGTTGGGGAGTCTGCTTCTGGCCCCGACAACAGTTCCCACCTCAGAGGCCTATTCTGAGCCTGTGGATAGTGATATGTTTTATTTTTTTAATTTATTTTTAAGATTTTATTTATTTATTAGAGAGAGAACGAGAGAACATGAGCAAGGGAGAGGGACAGAGGGAGAGGGAGAAACAGACTCCCTGCTGAGCAGGGACACCCCCCACCCCCGCCCACAAGTGGGGCTTGATCTCAGGATCCCGGGATCATGAACTGAGCTGAAGGCAGACACCTAACGACTGAGCCACCCAGGCACCCCAGGTTGTGGTATGTTTTCATATGGTGAGTGCTAAAGACGTGTTAGTTGCCATTATCATCGTCTGTTTCCATCTTACAGTGAAGTCAGGTTGTTTGGGAATCTGCCTGAGAGTAGTCACGTTACCTTTGGCAAGTCAGAACACCTACTGTTTCTCAGTTTCCTGGTCTTCCATGAGGGATTAGTACTAGGGCTGCCTTGGGGATTAAATGAATGAATGTAAGTCCAGTGCTTATCCCAATGCCTGGCACAGAGTAAGCCCACGTTGGATGTCAGCCACTCCAGCTCCTAAAGCTATGTAATTGCCAATGTAGTATGGCCACAGACAGAAACTCCAGAAACATAAGATCATGAGGACACCCCAAGTCTTACTACTAAGATACCAGTCCTTGTTATTACTTTGAGATTCAGGTCTTAAATCGGAAACTTCTCCTGTCGAGAAAACCAAGACTGAAGAAAATGGCGGGGATCTGGGAATGCAGCGATCATTGCGTGAAACCTTCACTGAGTGTCTCTTCGGGGCTGGCCAGTGCTCCATGGGCAGGGTTTCAACCACACCAGGTTTCAACACACACCACACCACACCACACCAACCACACCAACCACGCCAACCACACCAAGCAGGATCCCTGCATTTAAACAACACATTGGCCCATGGAAGGAGACAGAAGAGCAAAATAAAAGTATAAAATAGTATGTTGCATGATGTAAAGTACTATGGGAAATAAAACCCTTAAGATGGGGTGGTAAGGGGACGCCTAGGGGGCTCAGTTGTTAAGCATCTGCCTTCGGCTTGGGTCATGGTCCCAGGGTCCTGGGATCGAGCCCCACATCGAGCTCCCTGCTCAGCAAGGAGTCGGCTTCTCCCTCTCCCTCTGCTTCTCCCCACTGCTTGTGCTTGCTCTTTCTCTTTCAAATAAAAAATCTGCAGGAAAAAAACAAAGCTGGGGTGATAAAGAGTTCTGAAATGGGGAGGGGTGGTGAGGGAGGGAAGCGTGCAAGGCCTATAGGTGATCTTCGAGTCCACCCCCAAAGGAAGTGAGGGCGCGGGCCATGCGCATCTGTCAGGGAAGAGCTGCCCAGGCAGACAAAACAGCAAGAGCCAAGTCCCTGAGTTAGGATCATGCTTGGCATTTAAGAAACAGCCGGGAAGCCCTGTGGCAAGAGTGCAGTGAACAAGGGGAAGGGTAATAGGATAGGAGGTCAGAGAGCTCGCAGCTTGCCTGTGTAGGGCTTTGTAGGCCTTTGCGATGACTGCCATTTGCAGGGAGAGAGATGGAAAGGCATTGGAGGATCTTGTCCAGGGAGAGGCGTTTCTTAATCTGACTTCTGCCAGCCATTTGTCCCTCCCCTCAGCAGCGGGTTTTGCCTCCACAGGCCTTGGACAGTACTAAACAAGAGGTGGCAGTCCCAGCTGTCCCTGCAGAGTTGTCTTTACCACTGTGTAGACTGCAGAGAGAAGGCTCTTTGGTCCAGAGGGGAACACGGGGTGGAGGTGATGGCACAGAGAGTAGGATAAAGCAGTGGGATCTCTCAGCGCGTGAAGGGACCCAGTTCCTGTGGTCACAGTTCCTGGGACACAGTTCCTGTGATTCTGCCCTTGGGCATCTGTTCCCCCAGCCTTGAATTCCCTGCACCGCCCCCACCAGCCTGTTCTGCCTCCTGCAGGACCCCGTCAAGGTCAGAAAGCCTCCTGATGCGTTTATGGAAAGTCTGCCTTCTCACCACCACGAGGTGGCAGTAGTCTGAGTTCTGTCACCTGAGTGTTCCAGAATCTGTGCATACTTCCCATAGAAAAACACTTTGGAGATGCGAAGGCAGTCCCGGAATCCTATATATTCCCTGACATTTCTCTTTTTTGGGCCCCGTATGTCTGGTCCTTTCAAGAGCCACTCCTGTTCTGGGATGGTTTCCAATCCCTTCGTCACTCTTGTGACCCTCCTCTGGAGGTGGTCCACTCTCTCAGTGACCCTCTTGAAATGTAGTGTCGGGAACTGAAAAGGAGGCTTCGGGAGGGAACAGCAGAGATCACAGGGCAACATTAATATTCAGGAATCTAGAAACTCGGATGAATACGACCTAAACTTGTGCTCTGTTTTTAACTACTAAATAATTAAGCTATCGTAAACTAACTGTTGGCTTGAATTATGCTGTGGGCCAACTCAAACCCCTCGATCTTTTTGGAATTGCTTGTTTTTATGTGAGCTGCTGCCAAGCCATGCTTCCCTTACTCTGGCTTTGCAGGAAGGACTTTCAGAATTTTAATTGAGAAGCTTTGCTTTACCTTACATGTTTTATTTATTTATTTATTTATTTATTTATTTATTTTCATTTTAGCTTGGCATTTCAGCCCATCTGAACTCGTTTTGAATCCCAGCTTTGTTCTTCAACGTATTTGATATCCCTGCCAGTTTTGGGTTGTCTTCAGACTTGGTAAGAGTATTTTCTGTGTCATCAAAGTTATAAACAAGTGTGGAAAAGCCTCATGGCCTTTTGAAACTTTTCTGTTGGTTGTCACCTATGCTTTGGGTAAAATTCTTTCAATTTTCCATCCATTTGACTTGTGTTATAATCTGGTTAATATGGTCCCGTCTTGTCTCAGTCCATTCATGAGAAAGATCTGAGAAATGATTTCAGATGCACTGCTGAATCCAAGATATGTTGTGGTTACAAAAGGCAGGGTGGATAAGGGATGATCTAAGACTGCACACTTTGGTTTGTAAAATGGAAACTGTTACTTTTTTTTTCACAAATATGAAAGTAGTATTGGCTTGTTGTACAGTCCAACGGCACACCAAGGTGTATGAATTAGACAGTGTGAGTCCCTCTGTAATTCTTTGTGCCAACACCCTACCGGATAACTGTGGTTAACGATTTTGTGCGACAGAAACAGAGATCTGTGATTTAAATGAGATCATACTATAGAGAATGTTGCATGACCTGCTTTTTTCACTTACAATCTTTTGGAAACATCTTTCCCTGTCAGAACATATAGTTTGACTTCATCCTTTTTAATGACAACCTAGTGTTCTTTTCTGGAGATGTTTCCTAATTTACCTCATCAATCCCGTATTGATGGACATTTACATTGTTGGCAGATTTTTGCCGTGTTGCCCGTTATAAGCCTGTTAAAAGGACCGAGGCACCCCAAGATCAGCTTTCTTTGCTGGCTTGAGATGTTGCATTGGGTGCTGTTTTCTGGGTCCTCACGATTCCCCATCTTTTTCGGATCTTGTGAATGTTGTAAATTCCATGGGATACTTTCTACTAAAGAGAGAAGAACTAGAGTGGGTTTCCAACTCCCTACTCATCCTGGTTTGTGTTTGAAAATCTATACCTTGTCCTCCCTTGGAGTGGAGTTAAACCTGTTGGAGCTCCCGGGGGCCTCGAGAGGACCGAGACACCTCAAGATCAAACCCTGAGTGACAGGCTTGATAGGAGGCTCCTCCCCTGACTGGCACAGGTGAGGTCGCTAAGAGCCAAAAACGGAAGAACTGCCTTGTCATTGAGCCATTATTCCCCATCACACACAAGCTCTGGCCAGTAGGACCATTTACTAAGCCTCAGTAGGCCCCTCCTTTCTCACCTTCACACCTGTCCTCCTCCATGGGGGGCGGGTCTCCTTCCCTGCACATGTGCACCTCTTAGAACAAGATAGGACCAGCCTCTTCTGAACTACTAGAACACTTTCTGAACTTGGGCTAGACAGCAAAGATGCATTTCAATATCAAAGCTGTACCTGCCCAGCTCTGTGATCATGGATATGTCACTTACCCTTGTTGGGCCTAGTTCTCCTCACCTAGAGAATGAAGATATTCCTGTGGAAGAGATTTCGGAGCACCAAACCCAGTGCCTGGCCAATAGGAAGCACTTCCTGTTAGCTGCTGTCATCTGTCATCATCATCATCACCATTATAGATGACCATATGGCTGACTCTGCAGGGTCGTGGAGATGAGCTGAGAATGTACATAAACCATCCAAAGCGATGTTCAGCATTAATTGAGGACTAAATAACTGAGGGCACTTATCAAATATATTTATATCAAGTACCTCTTGGATACTTAGCTCATTATGCCTTATGTTATTTCTATTTGTGTTCATGTCTTGATCCCTTCTTCTAATTTCTAAGTTCCCTCAAGAGGAGAGTTCTTTCTCTCTCTCTTTCTCTGTCTTCCTCTCTTCCCCTCTGCCTAGGAAGCAGAAAAGACCCAGTGCTGGGGACTAGGGGGGCTCTTGAACATTTAGAGGAGTCAATGTTGCCCTCACTTTTTCTAAGCCCCTTGATCATAGTATTGTTTTCTAGTTTGAAAAGATTTCCCCCAGGGGCGCCTGGGTGGCTCAGTGGGTTAAGCCGCTGCCTTCGGCTCGGGTCATGATCTCAGGGTCCTGGGATCGGGTCCCGCATTGGGCTCTCTGCTCTGCAGGGAGCCTGTTTCCTCCTCTCCCTCTCTCTGCCTGCCTGTCTGCCTGCTTGTGATCTCTGTCTGTCAAATAAATAAATAAAATCTTTTTAAAAAAAAAAAAAAGAAAAGATTTCCCCCATTAACTGATCAATGGGACCTTTTCCCTAGGGCATGCCACAGCATACATGTTCCAACCACTGAGCCACTGATCACAGTATCTTAGCTTTGGAAAGTTTTCCAGAAAACAGTGGCCTGGTGTGTACATTCATTTGAGCAAACTGGGCTTGTGTACCACTCCCAGGCTTCTGCTGTCTGCACAGAAAAGGATATTGGACATGAGCTTAGTTCAGGCCACCACCAAGTTCCCCTTAGACTACCTCAATGTAGTCTTCTAGTGGTTTTCTTACTTTCACCCATGCTGTCCATGTAGCAGCAAGAGAGGTCTCTAGAAAGTAATGAAGTGAGATTACATCATTCCCCTCCTCAAGACCCTTCAGTGGCTCCCGTTTCATGTAGCATCAGGTCCAGCCGTCTTCCTGTGGTCCGCAAGGCCCTGTGTAATCTGGCCCCCTGCATATCTCCAAACTCATCTTGTTGCACTCTTCCCCTTGCCCACTCTGCACCACCCACATTGGTCTTCTGGTGTGAGAACGTGCCAGGCTCATTCCTGCTATGGTGCCTTTGTTCTCATTCTGTCTTCCCCCAGGAATTGGATCCCATCCATGCCCCAGCTTCCCCGGGCTTCCTCTTGCCTTTCAGGTTTCCACTTAGATGATACCATCTCAGAATGGGATCATTCACCTAGGCCTTCCCCGCACACCCTATCTCAAGTAGCTTCTCATTGGTTCACGTGCCATGCCCCCTTGTTAATCTCAAACTCTTTGGTTCTCAGCCCTCACTTCACCTTAAGAATTACCCAGAGAATGTTAAAAAAAAATGACCAGGCTCCTTCTAGACCAAGGAAATCAGAATCTCTGGGGACAAGGCCTAGGTCATCTGTATTTTTAAATGTTCCCCTAGTAATTGTAATGTGTGGGCAAGGTTGGCAGGCTCTGTTCTAATCTATGGGCTTGTTGATTCTCTTCCTGGTACTTATCACCAGATGTAATTCTTTTCACTCATTCATTTAATAAGTATTTATTGAGCTCCTACCATGTGCCTGGCTCTACTTGAAACACAGGGATTAAAATTGTGAACACAAAAAACCACAAATTCTAACCTTTTATGAAACTTCCATTCTAGTGGGAAAGGCAAACAATAAATAAGATCAGCAACTATACATATTTATACAGCTTGATATATATATGTAGGAAATTCTGTGTGTGTGTATATGTGTGTGTATAGTATTATGGATTGAATGTGTCTCCCCCCATACCAAATTCATATTTTTCAACCCTACCCTCCAATGTGATGATATTTGAAAATGGGCCTTTGAGAGGTAGCTAGGGTTAGATGAGCTCATGAGGATAGGACCCTGGTCTGATGAGATTAGTGCTCTTATAGGAAGAGAGACCACAGAGCTTACTCTCTCCCCCATTCCACCTCCCTGCCACACACACACACACACACACACACACACAAACTTACAGTTCGTGTGAGCACACAGCAAGATGACAACTACCTACAAGACAAGACAGGAGACCTTAGAATGAAATCTACCTTGCCAGAACCTTGAACTTGGACTTTCTGACCTCCAGAACTATAAGAAATAAATTTCTGTCTCCCAGTCTATGGTATTGTGTTATGGCAGCCTGAGCAGATTAAGATGTATGTTATGTTAGACTATGATAAGTGCTAAGGAGAAAAAAAAAAACATAAAATGGAGATACAATTGGGGGGGGGCAGGAGAGAGAGAAAAGGTTGTGATAGAGTGGACTGGAATGGTGAATCTGGAGTAAAGATTTGAAAGAAGTGAGAGATCCAGATCTGCAGGTATCTGAATATAAAGCATTTAAGGCACAGAAGAGGAAGTACGGGGGTGCCTGGGTGGCTCAGTGGGTTAAGCCTCTGCCTTCGGCTCAGGTCATAGTCTCAGGGCCCTGGGATCGAGCCCCACATCGGGCTCTCTGCTCAGCAGGGAGCCTGCTTCCCCCTCTCCCTCTGCCTGCCTCTCTGTCTACTTGTGATCTCTCTCTGTCAAATACATAAATAAAATCTTAAAAAAAAAGAAGAAGAAGAAGAAGAGGAAGTGCCAAGGCCCTGGGGCTGGATTATACCTGGTGTCTTTGAGGAACAGTGAGCGTGGCAGCTTGGCTGGAGAGTTGTGAACAAGGGGCACAGAATGGTAGGAGATACATTCAGAGAAGTAACTCTATTACTCTATTACTACTCCCTCTAGGGAGCAGATAATGTGGAGCCTTAAAGGTTATTGTAAGCGCTTTGGCTTTTACTCTGAGTGAGAAGGGTTATCACTGAGGATTTTCTAGCAGAGGGTAGAATAATCTGACTGAGATTTTAAGAGGTTCACTCTACGTGCCATAGAGAACTCAAAGGGGGAAATGGTGGCAGGAACAAAACCAGCTAGGACGTCACCGCAGTGATCTAAGTGAGAGGCGATGGTGGCTTGGAGAAGGATGGTAGAAACAGCAGAACACAAGAGAAATGGTCCAAATCTGGATGTACTTTGTGGGTTAGGATATACAGAATTTGCTGACAGAGTGTGTTTTGGGCGGAAGACACAGCACACAGTCAAGGAGGACTGAGCATCCAGAAGAATGGGGTGCCATTACACTGAGATGGGCAGGACAGTGGGAAGAATCGGTTTCAGGAGGAGATGTCAAGGGCTTAGTTTTGAACTTGGTAAGTGTGAAATGCCCATTAGCCCTTCTTCAGCTGGGGATGTCAAGTAGAGAGGTAGATATACAATCCTGGAGTATATAGGAGAGGTCTGGCCTGGAGATAGAACTTTGGAAGCCATAAAATTAGATGAAATCTCCTAGATGGTAAGCTCAGGTAGAAAAGAGCAGAAGCCCAGGGACTGAGACCTAAAACACTCCAGAGATTAGAGGTTGAGTTACAGAGCAATAGCAAAGGGGACTGAGCAGAAATAGCCAGAGCAGATGGAAGAAAACCAATAGAAAGTGGTTTCCTTGGAGCCAAGAGAAGAAACTGATTTAAGGAAGAGTGAGTGGTCACTTTATGTCAGGCATAGCCAAGAAGCTCGAGTAAGATGAGGATGGAGAGCTAACCACTGGATTTTGGAACATGTATGTCACTGGGTGATCTTGGTCAGAATAGTGATGAAAGTGAGTTCAAGAGGGAAAAGGAGAGAATTGGGAGACAATGGGTATAAACAATTGCCCCGACATTTTAGTACTAAAAGGAGGACAGAGATGAGGCAGAAGCAATATCGCCTTGAGAGAAGGTTTTATTAATTTGGGGGATGGGAGAAATCATATTCTAATGAGAATGACCCATGTTCTTGATTTAGGAGGTGAGCGGTTGAGGGCAGGGACTTGGTGTGGGACATTCCCCTCACCTCCCACAGTGCCCAGCACAGAGTAGGCATTTGCCAAGTATTGTTGAGTCAGTGCCTGATCAAATGATTGCAGACGGCTGTGGGAGTAAATAAATATCAGAGTTGAGTGGCAGGTGAATGGAGGAGCACCCTGCCTTCAGCTCCCCTCATTCCCGCCCCACTCCTGGTGCACCAAGCTCACCACAGGGCCAGACTCGCTCTGCCAAGAGGGCATGCCATGTCCCTGTAGTCATGTGTTCTAGGGAGAGGACAGGCTTTGGAGCTGTGAGAACAATGTGTGGCCAGACGAGACCACAGAGCTCAGGAGGGTTAGGGCACATTGTGTCATGCCTGTTCCCCAGGCGTGGTCTGTCAGGAGCATTTATAGTCTCTTGGAGCTCAGCCCAAGGAGCAGCAAAACCAGAGTCTGGGCAGGAGAAGCCCCTGCCTGTGCAGTGCCCAGTGGCCTTGGCACCTTGCTCATTCCAGTCCCTGGGTGGCGCAACCCACATAGTGTCGGGTGACATTTCAGCCCAGTGCGGCTTCCCCCTGGGGCCAGTGACTCTGCTGTTGTCAGGAAGAGACGGCATGGCCCAGTCCTGCGTGAACACACAGGAGGTACTTGGCAGCTTTTGGATGAAGGAAGCCCTGGGGACTCTGGGAATTGACACAAAGGGTGAAGAGAGAATGCTTCCTTTCCATACCTCCCTTGCCACCATGCTTTATGCCCAGGCTCAGCTCGGTGAGGGTGGCCGGTGGCAGGTGCATGTCCTAGACTTGAAGGAAGACACAGAGAAACCCCTGTAGTGAATTGGCAGCAACCCCAAGCAGACCTTTTCCATCTCCTCACCTGGCGCTCAGAGATGACACCACTGAGTTCAGTCTTACAAGTCCAAAAAGTTGACTTCAAACAGCATTGACCTCATACCTGATCTGGGCCACATCCTGTGTGTTTTCTCAAAGTTGCAACTATACTAAATATTACAATTCCTCCTCCTCTTCCTCCTTCTCCTCCTGATTGCAGCTAACACAGACCGAGCGCCAACTCTGGGCCAGGTACTGAGCTAAGCACTTTGTATACCATGTCAGTCATAGTTCTCACCGCAGCCAGGTGAGGTGAATACTACTCCCGTTGCTAGTGAACAGGAGAGATTCAAGCCACGTGGGGGAAGAGTTGAGACTCAAGTCTGATTCCGTGTGACTGCAGAATCACATTCTTCATGGGTCTCTATGACAGCACCTCTCTGAGAAACATAGATAATCTCATGCTGTGGCTTCAAAGCCTCCAGAGGCTTCCCATCACGTGGAGAATTTAATCCAGCTTTTTTTCCTAGGCCACCAGGGCCTGGCAGTATCCAGCCTTTGCCTGCCTCTTTGGCCGTGTTTCATTCTCTTCTCTCCTTGCCCCTGTGAGACCTATGGAGAAGCCTCTTGATCTGTAGCAGTGCTCTGTTCTCAGTACATCTGGTAGGCTTACTTGGGTGTTTACTCTTGCTTCCAGGGGTATTTCCCTTGGAAAACACCACCCACTGTCCAAACAACCATCCCAGAAGCCCTGTATCAAAAGGTGGGAGCTGCCTCATGATTGTCAGCACACCCGTTGTTCGAGGGGTTGGGTTAGCTTAGGGCTGCCGGTGTCATTTGTACTGTAAGATCGTAGAAGCTTGACTGCGCCCCAGACCCTGTCTGGTATCAAGAAGCATGTGATGCTCAGAGGTGAACTAAAGCCCAAATTCTCGTTCTGTGACTGCTGGCATTTGAGGAGCCAGTGCCGTATGGCTCAGAGAGGACGGGAGCAGCTATAGACCAGGACACATATGAATCACTGCTCTGTGGAGCTCTCTCACTCGCTAGCTGGGAGACCTTAGATAAATCTTTCTAATTCTCTACGCCTTGATTTCCTTATCAGTCAATGAAAGTAATAGTCTCTGCCCCTAAGGGATTGCTTTGAGTATCTTGAGATGATTTATTGGATAGTGTTCTGGAAGGTACAGAAATTTGCATAATGCCTAGTAAGTGCTTAATATATTCCGGATACTGCCCCAAGCTCCTCACGTGTATTCTCTCTGCATCAATCCTCAGACAAGACCCAAGCATGTTACTGTTAATAGTATCTCCACTTTACAGATGAGAAAATTGAGGCCCAGAGAGGTTAAGGGATTTTTTCATTGTTGCCCGGTGGCAAAGTGGCAGAGCCAGATTGTGAATGCGAGCAGTCTGGCTTCAGAGCCCGTGGCCTGAGCCCCTGACTTACGTATGTAAGGTAATGGGTTTTACTGGGGCTATGTCCTAGTCTGTTCCCGCTCCTATAACAGAACACCAGAGACTGGGAGTGCTTAGAAACAACAGAAATGTATGTTTTGCCACTGTGGAGGTTGGGAAGGTCCAAGACCAAGGTGCTGATAGACTCAGTGTCGGATTAGAACTTCTCCCTGGTTTGTAGATGGTCATCTTCTCACTATAGCATCACATGGCAAGAGGGGGCAAAGAAATTCTGTGGAGTCTCTCCTCTAAGCGGATGACCCCAGTCTCATGAACTGATCACCTCCCAAAGGTGTCACATCTAAATGCCATCTCGCTGGGGAACAGTTTTCAAAATAGGAATTTGGTGTGGATACAGATGTTCCGTCTCTAGCAGGAAGGGAGGGTAGTATTTTTTTCAAGTAAAAAAGTATTGCTACTATTTTGTGCAAGTCTTATACCATTTTGCCTCCACTGGGCTATAAGCTACTTGGGTTCCTTTGCATGTTACTGTTTAGTTTTGGGGTAGCAGACTCTCAATTGTGATACCTTCCTCCTCCTTGAAGCCACCAGAGTTTCCCACATAGGTAATAGTCCACAAAACGTAATCTTCCCATGTCCAGAAAAGAGTGTGAATGCCTGGTGGTCTGGTCCCTTTGTGTCTTCTCAAATATTGAACACCTCCAATGTGTTCGGCCCTGTTCTAGTCAACTGGTGATCCCACAGTGCACGTGTGCGCGCGCATGTGCACACACACACACACACACACACACACACACCCCAGCCTCCACAACATTGCTTCTGCTGTATTTTTGCCCTACCACACAGTCTTAATCTCACCATGCGATAATAGCAGACAAACTTCGGTTAAAGGAAACGATCACTTAATTGGCCTGGAGTTGTCAAATTGTCAAGGTTATGGAAGACAAAGCCCGAGGAGCTATTGTAGATTAGAGGAAGCTAAGGAGACGTGGAAACAAATATAGTCTGCGCTCCTGAATTGGATTGTGGCATAGCAGAAGGACACTAGTGAGGAAATGGGGGACATTTGAAAAAGCTTTGCGCATTATTTAATAATGTTATATCACTATTAATTTCCTGGCTTTGATACTTTTACCATTATTTTTTTTGAAAGATTTTATTTATTTAATTTGAGAGAGAGAGAGAGAGAGCGCACAGGAGGGTCAGAGGGAGAGAATCCCCAAGCAAACTCTGTGCTGAGCATGGAGCCCAACATGGAGCTTGATCTCACAACCCTGAGATCATGGTCTGGGCTGAAAGCAAGAATCAGACACTCCACCGACTGAGCCAGCCAGACACCCCCAAAGTTTTCTCACTATTATGTAAGCTGTTAATATGAGGGGAAGTCGGGTAAAGGGGATAGAGAGACTCTGGGTTGGGTTTACAATTTTCCTTTAAGGTCTAAAAGTGTTTTAGGCCATTTGAAAGCAAGTTGGCAGGCACAGAAATGATAAATGCCAGAAGGATAGATGTAGGACACTGACAGTCTCTGCTACACTTCCTGCATCTCAGGGTCCTCCTCTGTCATTTAGGCCTAATAGTTATGTATTATTCCTGATTCTCCTTATTAAAGAATTCGCAGGGGAGCCTGCTTTTGAAGTATTAGAGAAATGTAAGCTCTAAACATTCCATTTTGTGATAGAAGCTACAAAGAAATGAAAAGATCATCACTTCATCCTCCAGAAAGAAAAATTATTTAACAAAATTATTTAAAAATGAAAAGTTAAAAATATCCCTCCCTTCCTTGGGTTTACCTTTAGGGAAGGAAAGGGGGAGAGAGGGAGAGAGAGAGACAAAAAGGGATGGGAGATAATAAACAAGGCAATCAGTTAATTTTATCATGTATTAGAAGGCAGGGAGTTCTGTGAAGAGAAAGAAAGCAGGAAAAGGCCGGGAGGAGGAGACAGGCAGCTTTAAAATGGTCATTTGAAGAAAAGACTTTAAAGAAGCAAGAGCTCCAAGGAGTGCTTCAGTCAGAGGGAGTGGCCAGTGCAAAGGCCCTAAGGCCTGACCGGTTTTAAGGAACAGTAGGAAAGCCGGTGGAGCTAGAGCAGAGTGCGCAAGGTCAGTGTGCTTCCTTCTGGGGTCTGTAAAGATAACAGAAAGAAAGTGGCCACAGGGCAAAAGTCAGGGGAGTTAAAAAAATAGACATCAAATAGAGGTTTCCAGCAGAGTCACAGAGGATAGAAACCTGAAGGGAAGGGAAGAGCAAGGAAGGGCAATTGCAGGCATCTAGAAATTTCTGGTGAGGAACCAAATTATTAGTAATCCCCATAATAAGGCTCTGAGTCTCCCGTGCTTCACTCCTCTCCAATCACGGAACTCTAATTAATGCTGAGTGTGGCAGTCATACCACAGCCTGAGACATCTTTACGATGTCATCTTAATGAGAGGGATAATTGGTAGCGGAGAGGGGTGGGCTGATTTTTCTTGGAGTAACAAGTGGGACTGAGGAAAAATCCAGAACCTCGTTCTGGTTTGGTGTATGTTTATTATTGAATGTCCCCGAGTCATTCCGTTCACGTCATTTGGATGTTTGGATATGCACTGAGCAGAACACAGGCAGGGATGGTGCGTGGGAAGCAGGCCCCTGGTCTGATGTGTGCCTGCAGAAGACAGGCCAATACCAGAGGGGTTTCCTGGAGACTCCTCAGCTTGTAGCCCTGGCCAGGCTGCTTCCAACTGTGCAGAAGCAGAAATGCACACAGGGAAGGCCAGCCTGAATGCCAGGGGAGGCTGGTAGACAGTGCTCATGTTTGGGCAACATTTCAAGCCAGCAGGAGGTCTGCACATGTGTGTTGGCCTGTCCTTTCAGTGTTACAAAAACTGGACGAGAAGACGTAGTGGATAGGATCCTACAAAGTGCAAGACATTGCATACATGTAAGGTGTTACTAGTATTGTTGTGTACCACAGGGGTGGGGGGGTGCTGGGTATAAAGAAATGAGACCTATGGCGATAGTGTTTGTTCACTGGTTCCCTTCTAGTCTAGTGTTATAGAAGGATAGTCACCTTCCTTTTAGAATCAATACTTACCATTTGGAGCACTTAGGACATGCCAGGCACTCTGGTATGTTCCTTGGGCATATTCTTTCTTTCAGTCCTCACCACAAGCCCATGAAGTAAGTACTGCTGTTTCATTTAAAAGTTGGCTAAAGGAGGCTCAGAGATGTTAACTTACACAACTTACACAAGGCTGCACAGTAAGTGGGGAGAGCCACTTCTGTGCAGGAGACCCACACTGGGATTCTGGATCCTTCTCTCTGCCTTCAAGTGCCTTTTAAATTCAAGGTACACATGCTCCAATGTGGCAGGTTTGGGTTTCCAAGAGGGAGGGCATCAACTTCATTCTTTAGGTTCTACACACAAGGGTGGCTGTAGAAGGAGAACCTCACACAAGTGGATCACTCCAGCTTGGAGTGTTGCTGGGCAGGAGTGGGCCTTGGTTGTTTGAAGAGGCCCTGTGGCAGTATCTACCTTCCCAGCTTGAAAGACTGGGCCAGGGACAAGAGACAGACCAACACTGAATTCTAAAAATACCCAGGGTAGCTGTCACCAGCTTCACCTTGCTATGCTGAGACTCGCCAAAGGTCACACAGCTCATTAGAGCCTGGCGGCTGCTGTGGAACCCTGACCTTTAGGCTTCCAGTTCAGAGCTTCCCCCCACCCTCTAGCCCACCCCCACTGGCCCCCCAGATTCCTCGGGCAGCTCTCAGAGAGTGGAGCCGCTGTCTGGATAGTGGCTCTTTATGTGGCCCTGGGACCTGCAGCTCCAGCCTCACTGTGCACCTGTTAGAAGTGCCAATTCTCAGGTCTTACCCTGGATGTCCTGGGGCCAGGGCCCAGTAAGGTGCACCTTATCATGCCCTCTTGGTGATCCCAGTGCACTTGCAAGTTCGAAAACCACTGGTCTAGACAGAAAGGCAAACCAAGTGCTACAGACATCGATATGCATTCAGAGCATCAGCTGGTAAATCACCGAGGGTCGTCTTCATAGAAAGCGAATAAGATAAGGCCCACAGCTCCCAAGCCACACCTGCAAAGCAGTGTCACTTTGCAACACATATGACAGTGTCAGATGGACACAGACCAGGAGGGCGAGTGTAACCAGCTCTAGTTCACCTGCACATGCTTCCGAGTTTTGCCAACTTAGCAGTTCTGGAGTCCTGCTAGCTTCTCCGCTCGCTGCTATGGAGGGTTTGTCCCTGCCCTTTGGGGACCCACCATACAGGTTCATAGAACCTCTGAGCTTGCAGGGAGCTCAGAGATGACCAACCGCTTCCCCCACCTCTGCCACCTCCCTGGCGATACACCTGACTGGCACTCTTTTGGCTTCTGCATTACAGGGCCACAATAATAGTGAGTTTCGTTTCCTGGAAGAGAGGGCAGAGGTGAGTAGGAGGAGGACACGCATACAAGTAACTACAATAATAAAATGGAATATAAGCACTAGAACCCATGCCATGAGAACCCTGAGCTGGAAGGAATGAATTTCAGCACTGGGAAGTCAGGGAAGGCTTTATGGAGGAGGTGCTATTTGAGCTGGACAAGATCCCAGCAAGCAGTGTCAGTGGAGAGGAAAGAGGCCTGTGGCCACATTGCCATGAACAGAGGCACAAAAACGCCAGACACGTTCCACGAAATATACTTAGACAGGCCTAGTGAAGGGGACATACTTCTTGCCAACTGCTTGACCCTGACCTTGGGCAAGTTACATCTCTCCGCCTCTATTTCTTCTCCCTACTTGGAAAATAAAAGTAATCTGTGTTGTCGAGTTATGGGAAGGAGTAAATAAGATAATGATATGAAGTAGCTAGCACAATGGCTGGTTCGTAGCAAGAACTCCAAAGCATCAGGGACTACCTTGCTGAATATACAGAATATAAACAGAATAGCAAATGAGATGGTTTGCCTGGAGAACTGGGTGTAAGCCTGGGATTGGTGGAGCTAATCTTCGGGATCAGGTTGTGGCAAGGGCTTTGAATGCCAAGTGAAGGATTTGGGGCTTTTATTCTGAAGGCAGGGGATCTGTGTGTTTGGAGGATTAAATTAGAGCAGGGTGATGGGGAGAGGGGAGTCAGAGGGCTGTCGATGCTGGAAGAACCAGGTTCAGAGCGGAGATATTTGAATTAGTAAATGTCTGAATTCCTCTACTACATATAAACCTGAGTTAGGGTTGATGGAGCCTGAAATGTGCAAATGTGTGTGTGAGTATATATGTATTTGTTTTAAACTGCACCAGTGTATGGGGAGCTGGGTGGTGTGGTCAGTTAAGCATCCCACTCTTGGTTTTGGCTTGGGTTGTGATCTCAGGGTTGTGGGATTGAGCCCTGAGTCAGGCTCTAAGCTCAGCTCTCTCCCTTACCCTCTACCCCTTCTGCTTGTGCATGTTCTTGTGCGCTTTCTCTCTCTCAGAAAAATAAATAACTCTTTCAAAAAATGTGCAAAATGTGTATCTGTACATATATTGAATATATGTCTAAAGTAACTAGAAAGTGAAAAGTGATGGCTGGAGAGAATATTAGCCAATTTAAAAAATAATTTTAATGTGAAAGACAATCTCTTTGTTAGCTTGAGTTAAGCTATGTGAAACATCATATTCGATGAAAACATTTCCCAAAGCTGGCCTTTTCATGAGAAAACTTGAGATCTGTGCAATTCACACATACTTGATAAATTTAAGCACATTCTGTCTTACTGGCAGGGACAGAAATCTGCAATAAGACACAGAGTCCTCTGATGACAGATGATTAGAAGCCTCAATGGCAGTTCCCACAGTGTCCAAATTTAAGGACTTTTCTAACAGCTGTCCAGGGATACAAGTACCTTCCACTTGGGCCTTGGTGATAACAGGAGTCTTCTTTAGCTCCCAATCAAGATGAACACACTTCAGAACGTTGTTGAGTCCCAGGCCAGAGGGAATGATCTCATTTGGCACATTACTGAGTGCCTGCAAAGAGGAAAGTCACTAACCGCTCACAAATATTTTGCCATTGACTAACTGCAAAGATGCATCTGTTAAAGCAATCCATTGGAGCAGGCTCGTTCCCTCAAATATTAAAGAATATCGATACCAGCTAAAAGGAGTCAATTTGTCAGGCATTTACAAAGCAGCTTTGAAGCCAAATGATCCCCTTCCTGGCTTCACCTTTCTTCCAGAATAGATGCACCAACACATCCAAGTGTGGACTCAGCCTCCTCTGTTGGAGCCTTCTCAGATAAAGCTTTCTTGGGCTGCGGGGAACAGATGTTTGGGCGGGAGGTGGTGCAGGACCGCCAGGTGCCACGCCTGTTCTGTACTGGGGAAACAGTTTTGCACTAAGCCCGGCAAGATATCATGAACTGTTGCTCAGTTGCCTAGCAGACCTGCCGGGCTTTCCCCTTGGTCTGCTACCCGATGCTAACAGAAACAGATCCACGGAAGCAGTTAAACTGACCAGTTGGACTGACCCAGATTCTTTGAGGAAATGCAAAAGCCTGCAGGCTCGTGGGATTAGCTTCGCTTTTGCTCCACATCTGCACATTACCTTCTTGTCCATGGCAGCCCCAGCTTGCTACAGCTGCTCACCTTGGCAGCCGGCTTTCTGAGCCAAGAGAATTTGAGAACAGTCTGGTTAGGAGAAAGCAGTCAGCCTGCCTGAGAGAAACTTAGTGGCCAGACCAACGGAGAGATGTGGCCTTCACCTTCATTGCTCTTCCTCACCATCCGCCCAGGCTCCTCTCCTCTGCAGTCTCAGGGGCTGTAGCCCACTTGTCAGATGAAGCTGTGTGGAGAACACGGCACAGTGTGTATACCATTCGAGGTTTAGTTTTTTTCCTAAAGAGAAAGGGGCTGTGCTGAGCAGCTGTAGGAGACATAGGAGGCTGGAAAAAGGAATGTTTTGTTTCCATTCAAGAGGTGGCGTTGGAAAGCAGTGGGGAAAGGCGCAGGCAAACTGTATGGGCGATTAGTGATGTCAGAACCAGATTAAAGGAGACGCTGGGGCTCACTGCACAGCAAGGGTTCCTACCCCTATGACACACGAGGCTTACAGAGAAAGCCTAGAGCATGTGGGTCCTCAGCCCTCAGAGTGTATATACACAGCCCTCACCCTCAGAGGGTCTGGCGTAATTGGTGTTAAGACCCCAGCACTGGTACTTTTTAAAAGCTCTCCAGATGGGAAACAACATTGCCATAAAGGACATCATTGAGCCAATCGGCCGCATTGGAATATGGGCTGTTTATTGGAGAGTATTGTATCAGTGTTAAAATTTCTCAACTTGATAACTGTACTACGATTAGGTAAGAGACAGTCCTTGTTCTTAGGAAATGCACACCTAAGTTTTTAGAGGTGAAGGGCATGGTGCCTGCAACTTACTCAAATGAATTAGGAATAAAAAAAAGAAAACTCACAAGGAAATGTAAGGAGGAAGGCATACTACAAATATGGCAAATGCTAACATTTGGTGAATCTGGGTGAGGGCTCACCCTGCTAACAAGAGTTCTTTGTACTATTCTTGGAGCTCTTCTGTTAGTTTCAGAGTATTTCTGAATAAAAAATTATAAAACAACAACAACAACAAAACATAACCCATAAAGCCCAGCTCCCCAGATGAAATAATGTACAACCAGATTTGGAAACCCCTGGATTCAGAAAAACAGAGGTAACGGGGACCTATGACAGGTGACAATAAAGGCTTTTCTGAGCCACTGTCCCTGGTTCACTGGCCACCGTTGGTGTGGCAAAGCTTGAGGACTGAATTAACCAGGCATAAATCTGTCAGTCCATTGGCAACTGTTTTGGAACCCCATAGCTGGAGCTCCATGCTGCGGAGAAATTTTCCAGGTGAGCATGCAAAGGACCATGGATTGGCAACCCATCATCCATCTGGACCTCTTGATCATGGCAATTCCCTGTCAGCCCCGTGTTCTGGTCTTTGT
Organism: Mustela erminea; assembly: GCF_009829155.1. Taxonomy (NCBI): domain Eukaryota; kingdom Metazoa; phylum Chordata; class Mammalia; order Carnivora; family Mustelidae; genus Mustela; species Mustela erminea. The sequence continues at coordinate 92,443,974 of NC_045635.1, forward strand.
GAGAGTCACTCTGATCTGTAGAACACAAGAAGCAAAAACAAAGGCTTGTGGCAAAGGGAATGGGGAAGTTTGAGGCCGTCTCTTCAAAAGCCAGCCCCTGATACAGGTCAGGGGAGAAGTTCAGCCCCTCCCGGCTGGTGGCATCTGGCTCCGGAGCTAAGGCTTTCACAGAGGACAATGTAATTCTGACGTAGTGTCAAGGTACAGGCTGCTGGTTGTGACAAGCTTTGAGTTTGTTGCTTCTGCTGCGAGAGGAGCCCAAATGTCTCTCCCCTGATGGGAGCAGATGGAGGACAGCCCCTGCCTCCATCAGAATTTTCTAGACCTCACCTCCCTCCCTTCCCGGTGTTAGCTCCTTTCCCCTCTGCCTGCATGCTATGGTAGTGTTTTTTCCAGACGTTGAATTAAAGGCTAGCTTGTTATTTGTAACCCTTATTTGTGTCTAAATCAAGGCCAGCTGACATAGATGCCCAGCAAGAGGGAATAGGGCTTTCCCAAGCACCCAGCCCCACAGGAAACTCTGGAAGACAAATGAGAATTCTAGGCACTGAAATTGGTCAGACCTGGGCTGGATCATAGTTGTGCCCCTGAATGGCTGTGTGAGCACAGGCAAGCTACTTAACATCTCTGAGTTTTAGGTTCCTCAGCTGTAAGATGGGGCCAATATTCGTATGAAATTCGGAGGGGTGTGAGCATTAAAGGAGACAGAGAGCTTCGCAGATGTGCAATAGGTAGAAGATAGCCATTCATTCATTGAATATAATGAATATTGAGTTTCTTCTATGTATAGTCGAAGAGCAGTTCAAATCCAGTCTGGCCCTACGTGCTGTTTGTTCCAAACCTTGGACAAGTAACTTCGTTTGACCTCTCTGGGTCTCTTGACTTCCCTTGCTCCTCAGTGAAGCTGGTTTAAATTAGTTACTTGAAGGATTGCTGTAAGGAAGAAATAAGGACAAGGCATAACACACATTGAGCACATAGAAAGTGCTCGGCCAAAGTGAATTATTGTAATTGCTGGGGTTACTATCACTATCAGCTCTTCTTGGAGCGCCTTCCTTTTTTTTTTTTTTTTAAGATTTTATTTATTTATTTGAGAGAGAGAGAGAGAGGGTGAAAGAGAGCACGAGAGGGGAGAAGTTCAGAGGGAGAAGCAGACTCCCCATGGAGCTGGGAGCCCAATGTGGGACTCAATCCCGGGACTCTGAGATTATGACCAAGCCGAAGGCAGCCGCTTAACCAACTGAGCCACCCAGGCACCCCCTCGGAGCGCCTTCTTATTATGAGTTACTTCACTTACCAGCCGCTCTTAACACGGTCCTTTGCAGACCTTCCCCAATCTGCATTATCATGGCCGCAAGGGCAGAGGCTATATCCTTTCTACTGCTCTGGTGTCTCCATGGCACCTGGTGGAGAGGAGGTGTTTCATGCATGAAACAGAGCACATTCTGCAAGCAAGCACAGCCATCGGCTGGCTTTACTGCCTGGGTTTGAGTTTCAGCAGGTCCGTTTTTCTTGCTCACCGAGTAACTTCGTAGCAACTCCTGGAATGGCTTGAGCCTCCATTCTCTCATCTGTAATATGGGTGGGATAGTAATTCCTACCTCTGGGGTTCGCTGTGGGGATGAAATCCCCCATCTAGTAGGAACCTAATAAGGACTAGGGGTTATTACTCTCATTATTGTCCGAGAAATTTCCTGTGGCCAAGGATCACAGGAACTATTCTAAGAAATCTCTCTCGCACACACGTCCACTCATTACACACATATACATATATACATATACACTGTGTATATGTCACACATATACACTGTGACCACCACCGAGAGAAGACAGGTTATAAGGGAGACACACATAAACATTCATTGCTTATGAGAAGCTCTGTGAACCCCAGGCCACGACCAGTGTTTGTAGTACATTCTGTAACTGTGGTGCTGTGTGCCCCTGAGTTCTTTTTTATAACGAGGTATAATTCATATAACATATACTTACCCATTTTGAAGTGAACCACTCAGTGACATTTAGTATCTTCATGATGTTCTGCTACCATAAGATCAAGCTGCTCTTCATTCATTGCTCTTCGTTCCAGTTGCTCCCTCGTTCTCTGCCCCTCTGCTCTGTAGAGCAGTGGGGCAAGTGTCTCTGACTGGGATATATATTTAGGGAGAGTGGATGTGTTGGCCCACTGGGAAGATGCCAGACCCAAAGGGTGGCACTGGTGGGGTGTGGGTCGGGGCTGGCGAAGCCACTTTTTGCCACAGCTGAAAGCAAGCAAAAGCCCAGTGGCAACTGCGCATTGTTGCTTTGCCTTCTGATGGCCCCAGGGGCACCAGACAACATGAAAGGGATTATGACCAATTATGGCCTCTAAGGACCGCACTCCCTTTCGTTACCACGTTTTCCATCTTTGGGCTCTTTGCCCTCATGAATAAATTTGCTCTGTATCAAAGCATCTATTACAGAATAACCTTGGCAGGCTCCACTCCCTCACAAAGATCTACTTTGTACTTGTACTTGGGAGCAAGAGCCACATCATCAGTAGTTTCAAAGAAGAGAATAGTTTATAGGTATTGAATTCTTCCTGCACACCAAGCACTGTTTTATCTCATCAAAGAGTTCTTACAGTGTCTCTGGGAGGTAGACATTGTTGTTACGTACTTTTTGTAGGTGAATAAACTGAGGCCCAGGGCGGTCAGTGACTTGGCCAAGACCACATAGTGTGTCAGTAACAAAAGCCACATTCTACCTCACTAAGTAATATTGTGTCCCCATCAGTCTCAGTGTGAATGTTAATTAGTTGGTTGAATGGAAAATTGTAATGTATAGCAACTGCATACTTTTGCTTCCTTCATTCTTTTTTTTAATATATTTTTTTAATTTTTTATTTTTTATAAACATATATTTTTATCCCCAGGGGTACAGGTCTGTGAATCACCAGGTTTACACACTTCACAGCACTCACCAAAGCCCATACCCTCCCCAATGTCCATAACCCCACACCCCTTCTCCCAACCCCCCTCCCCCCAGCAACCCTCAGTTTGTTTTGTGAGATTAAGAGTCACTTATGGTTTGGCTCCCTCCCAATCCCATCTTGTTTCATTGATTCTTCTCCTACCCACTTAAGCCCCCATATTGCATCACCACTTCCTCATATCAGGGAGATCATATGATAGTTGTCTTTCTCTGCATATCACTCGGCATCAGGGAAATACAACTCAAAACCACAATGAGATATCACCTCACACCAGTCAGAATGGCTAAAATCAACAAGTCGGGAAATGACAGATGCTGGCGAGGATGTGGAGAAAGGGGAACCCTCCTACACTGTTGGTGGGAATGCAAGCTGGTGCAGCCACTCTGGAAAACAGCATGGAGGTTCCTCAGAATGTTGAAAATAGAACTGCCCTATGACCCAGCAATTGCACTACTGGGTATTTACCCTAAAGATACAAACGTAGTGATCCAAAGGGGCACGTGCACCCGAATGTTTATAGCAGCAATGTCCACAATAGCCAAACTATGGAAAGAACCTAGATGTCCATCAACAGATGAATGGATCAAGAAGATGTGGTATATATACACAATGGAATACTATGCAGCCATCAAAAGAAATGAAATCTTGCCATTTGCGACAACATGGATGGAACTAGAGCGTATCATGCTTAGCGAAATAAGTCATGCTTCCTTCATTCTTTATCTGGATTTTAGTCATGGCTCATGAAGTGCTTAGCTTTATGATTTTGGACAAGTCATCTAACCCCTCTGAAACTATACTGTGGGCAGCTTTCTTGTCTTATCTCCCTCCGGTTCATGGGTATAAGGTAATCATACAGAGATATTTCTGCAAAATGTAAACTTCCATACCAATGTCAAGAATTGATATCATGCAGAATGGCTTCATGGGCATGATAACCATGGGAAGTGGCAAGTTCCTCTGGCTAACTCAGATCTTGGACAAGCCATTCTCGTGTCTGTTCTTCATGGCTGTGAGAGTATTCAAGTACCAGCCACCTTACCTGAACTCCATCTCTGTGTCTTTCGAGTACAGTTGGAGTAGCACTGGGGGAATCCTCTGCCTTTGCTCCATCAAGGGATTAAGGATTCCCAAGGACTGCTTTCTCCCAAGGAGAAGTCTGTAGCCTCTTCCATATTTTCACAACCTTCCTATCACAGAGGCTGCGGTGCAGATTAGCTTGAGACAATAGGTCTGAAAATGCCTGGCACAGTGCCAGGCTGTGCCTGCCTCTTAAGTAGATGCTCCGAAGATGGTGATGACTTTTTGGGATTTTGGGGTTGTTATTCTGCAGGTGGGGTGGGGACAGAATGAAAAAGGGGAGTGCAATCACAGCAGGAGGCAGGTGTTTAGGCAGCTGGGACTCCTCCGCCATGGGGCTTGCCAATTTCCCAATTCCTTAACATGAAGGCATGATTTTGAAACATGGCTGCCTCATATTCATCCAAGAGTCTGACTTCCCAAGAAAGTTACTTGCATGTCCCAGAAATGTTGGGAGGGACAAGGAGAGAAAGCCTAGTTCAAGGCCTTCTGATTCCATCCCCCTTAACCTCTTAGCAGTCTGGCATTCCAAAAGCTGAGTGGCAAAGCAGGCAAACACCTCTGAGCAAGAAATGACCTTTTTAATCTCGCAATGGAGACATGAAGGACAGGGGGACCAGAAAAGCCAGGGAAGCGGTGGAAGGGAACAGTCTTTGAGGTCCCATACGAAGTTTTCAAAACTTGACGTAGTCATAGTTTATAAACATTGTGCATGCTCAGTGCCATCGGTGAAATAGTGGACAGCCATACAAAGGAGAGTGAGAAGCATGCTCCTCTATCTTCTCTCCCTGCAGAGTAGGCAGAAGTAGTAGCCTAGGTCTGAATCCTCCCACAGCCTTCCTGTGCACATGCAAATATGAGCAGGCGCGGAACACATCAGTTGGGGATTGTGCTGTCTGTCCTCCAATGGTATCGTGAGATACATGTTTCTCTGCAGTTTGGCCTTTGCTCTTAAGTGCACATCACAAAGCTCACAGCACATCAGTAGTAATAGATCTGGTTCATTTCTTCCAGGTGGCTGCGTGATAGTCCCTAACATGAATACACCAGGATTTACTCAGCCGTTCACCTATGGATAAGTCCTCAGATGGCATAGAACTTTGTGGTCATTACCCTGAAATAGGACAGCATCCTCATTAATCGGTGCATATTTATCAGTGTGGAGGGGGAAGATTGCTGGGTCACAGGATTTTAATTTACCTATAGGGAGATTGCTGGGCTCATATTCATAAATAGCATTCTGATTCTCTTGTTTTATTATCGAAAAGTGAATTGTTCATCTGTTAAGCAGATTTCCTTTGCTTTCTCAATAGTTAAAGTCTTGCCACATAGTAAAGGGTATGAATTCGAAGAGATTTGTAAAGAGTAGTCATCTGATCCCAGGCCAGGGTGGTTTTGTTTTAGAAAGCTCCTGCAAGGCCCATACCATTTTCAAGGCATATAAGGTCTGTATCAAAATACTTTGGCATGTATCTGATACTTGATGCTGTTTGAAGCAGTTTATTTAATCCCAGCCTTCTAGCAGCCTTTGTATGGCAGGAACCACTATCCTCATCTGTCAACAGAGAGAATTAGGTCTGGAGAAGTAAATGACTTGTTTAAAGTCACACAGATAATTGGCAGCAGGGTTAAGCCTTGAATTTGGGAATCCCCGTCCAGTGTTCACTGCCCTTGGGGATGAGGGGAGTATAGCATTTCTCATTAGGCCTCTGCTTGAGTCTTATTTAGCACAGCACAATTTCTCTTTTACCTTAGGCATACAGATCTGTGCTTCTTCCCATGGCTGATTTAACACTGATTGAGCACTAGTAATGTGCTAGGTGCTCTCGAGACCCTTGAATTAAATCCAGTTGCTGCCCTATAGCTCCCAATCTCAATTTGTTGGATCCCAATCTAAAATACTTATTGCTCCGCTCAGACAGTACAGTCTTATGAGAACATTTCTCTCCTCTAAGCTTGTTTCTTGTCATTTTTCCTTAGGACCCCCAAGGGAATTTCTTGTTGTCAGATAGGAATATCTGGTAACTGGTCTTTGAGTAGTCCTGAAAAATAGCTCCATATTTTGCCCAGCTTGCTCTCTTAAAGATGAATGTGTCGGTTTGTGTTTTCTTCCAGAATAACAAATAGAGGCCAGTTTTCTCTTCTGAGGAATCAGAAGAGCAGCTCACCATCCCAACATGGAGTGGTTTGAGGCACATTGGATTGGTCTCTCTGGCCCCACAATTTTCCTTATCAACTGAAATTCCCTTTTCAGAGATGTGACCCCTTGAATCTTTCTTGACCTTCACATCCTGTCAGTTATGCTATGTCGACCATGCTCTGTGTATGTTTTTTGAAATGTTTTGAACATCTATTCTTCTTTTAACCATTCCCACTGCCATTTCTTGGAGAAGTCCTTTTTACAGTCCATTTGTTTATTTGTTCTTTGTTTTCCAGGTAGCAGTGGGATGCTTTTTCAAGCAAAATATTAGGTATTAAAAAACCCCAAAATGAAAAACAGATAGTACTAGACATGCTTTTAAAAATGTAGATGTGCTTCTAGGGTGCCTGGGTAGTGCAGTCTGTCAAGTGTTCGTCTCTTGATTTTTGGCTCAGGTCATGATATCAGGGTCCTGGGATTGAGTCTTATGTCAGGCACAGTGGAGAGTCTGCTCTATCTCTCTCCCTCTGCCTCTGCACCATGCTCACACACATGTTCTTTCTCTAAAATAAATAAGTAAATGAATATTTTAAAAAATATAGATACGCTTCAGTTGAAGTGAGGAGGGAGGACCCAGAGCCTCCCTTCTTTCAAGGGCCTCGGGATGCACAGCATGAAGACCACTGGTCTACTTATAAGGTTCAGACCCCTGGCGTTGGCACTCAAGACTGCACTAACATGACCCTGACTTGCCTTTCCCATCAGACTTCCAGCTCCTCCCCAAAGGAAACCTCTCCTCCAGCAGTTTGATTTGCTCTATATCTTGCCTACGACTAGGCAGTCCCTGCTCTTTACCTTTTGTGCACGTTATACCACCATGCCTGAAATGCCCACTGCTGTTCTCTTCCTGTCTAGATTGCATTCACCCTTTGAACACCCACTCTAGTCCTGTTTACTTCATGAAACCTTCCTGGGCTACCTTGTTTCACAGAGACTTGCTTCCTGGGGCTTAGATGACTTGATCTTCCAAACAAAAAAGTGGAGACAGACGTCGTTCAGCTAAAGAAGCCATATGGTGTGACCATTAAATGTGGGACCAAAGTTCCCTGATCTTGTGTCCTGGCTCTGCTACTTGTTAGCAGTATGATTATAGTTAACATGCCTCTAGTACCTCATCTGTAAAATGAGAACAGTAATAGTACTCATCTCAGAGGGTCATATAAGGATTAAATTGTCTTAAGCTCCTAGCACAGTGTTTGGCCCTTGATAACTATTAGTCAGTAAGCCGATAAATATTAGCCTCATAGGCAAGCCCAGACATGAGGTGATGAAGGTCTGAGCTAAGGAAGAGGCAGTGGGGTAGCTACTGAGGGTAGAACTGTTGGGAGGACTAAAGGTAGGGAATCATACACAGAATAAGATAGATGAGTACATACACCAGTGGAAGGGGAAACCAGTTGCTCCATCACCAGGTAGGGAAGGAGCCCTGTGAGGTGGTTTCCCCCAAGGCTCCAATCATGAAGGCTCAATTCTCACTGGGTTCAGTAATCACATTTAGCAACTACAAGTACCTTAGCAAAATTCTTTTTGCAGTTACCTAGGAGGTAACAGATAGCCATTAGGGATTGGGCCATAAGACATAATGTGTTGGAGGGGTGAATGAGGCCCTTTTAGGAAGAGGAACATCTCTGGAACCAGGTGGGGGCATTGTGCCAGGCAGAGCATAAAATATCTATAAATATTAGCTGGTATCATTAAGAGAATATTGGCAGCTTGGGGCAGGGAGAAGGAATGCCATGATAACTTAAAGGAGGCATGGAAAAGCCAAAAACTATCAAAGTTTCCCTACTTAAAAGTGTGTTTACAGACCTGTACCTCTGAAGCAAATAATACATTGTGTGTAAATAATACATTGTGTGTTAATACATTGTGTGTGTTTTAAAAAGTGTGTGTGCACACACGTGCCTGTGTGTGTGTGTGTGTGTGTGTTCACACATGCATGTGCATATGCTAGTGTACAAAGGGAGAGGTCACAAGATCCAGATTGGTTTTGTTGGGAGATAATTAGCTCTATGAGTTCTTTCAATGAATAAACATTATTACAGAGAGAAAGGAAGGTCACAGATATTACTATTCAATGAACTCTTTTGGGGCAAAAGGCCATTACTCATTTTGCGTGCACATTGTCAGTTCTTGTTCAATAGTAGTTGTTTCATGTATAGTTAGGGAAGGAAAGAAGGATGGGAGAATTATGATGATAAAAGCATCTGCCCCAGGAACTCTTAGAGATAAATAGGAGTTTATGACTTCTTACTTTTATTCTGAAATTGGTGTTTCTTTTGGGAAGCATGGTATTGAATAGTGAAAATTCAACAAAGATAGTGGTCCTTGATTTGGGCTGGAAATGAATAGGAGTTTGGCATGGGAAAGAGTAGAGGCTAGACCTAGATTTATTTTTACCTCCTAAGAGTGAGATGAGGGTGGTGTATGGCTCCAATCCATTCATTTTATGTACCATCTAATGAGATCCAAGTCTGCTCTTCTGACTAAAGACAAGACAAGAATAAGAGCTAAAAGCCAATTCAGGCATATAAAACCAATAAATATTTATTAAACACCTACTTTGAGCAAAATAAGCAAATGTTGAGTACCTACTCTGTGTAAACACAGCAGAAGATATAAATGGTTCCTTACCCTAGGGAGCTTACAATCTAGGTGAGAACTCCAGGCTAATATACCTAAAGCTATAATGAATAATGCAAGTCAGATTAAAATTCAGTCCAGCAAACACTTGTTAAGCACTTGCTATGTGCCAGGCATTGTAGATTCAACAATTAATAATAAGTAGAAACATGTGATGTCAGCAAGATAATGGACTAGGAAGCTCCAGACCTCATGGAAATGTCAAATAAGCGCCTAAGAACTAACTAAAATAACTTTATAGGAATTCAGAAATCAGTCAGAGATCAATAGCAACCAAGCAAAGGCCCAATCAAGAAAAAAAAGCTACAGTCAAAATTGTAGGAAATTTCATGACATGGAAATGTGGTGGTAGGAAATTTCATTTTACTCACCCTTGCCACATCCCCCACCTACCCCCCAGTGAAGTGCAGCATGGTCAGGAGGAATCAGCCCAATTCCCAGGTCACTCCCTTGTGACAGTAGGAGCAGAGTAGAACTGTTTACAATGTCCTAGCATGCCTGTAGGCTACCCAAGGAGCTGATTCCCGTCTCACCTGACTCAGAGTTCAGATGGGACATTGCAGCATAGTTTGGATCACAGGATGGCTTCTATCCTGGAGGCAATAATAATTGCTGTGAAAATTGAAGAAGCACTGCAGACCTGTGAATGTCTAGGAACAAGAGATTATGGGCAGAGAAATATAGTGAATATCTAAGGGCCCAAGAAGAAGCAGAGATGAGATTCCTTGAGAAATTAAGACATTTAAAAGCACCCAGAAGAAATAAAAAAATAAAGCCATACACATACACAAGCCCAGACAGTATGCATGCCCAGAATAAACCTGAAAAGAACCTAAAAGCCTTCTTCACCTTGGACTGATTCCAAGACTCAGGGAGCTGCTACTTAGTGAAGGTCTTCCATGTTAGTCTTCAGAGACTGGACAAGGTGGTTGCATTTTCAAATGCTCAATTTTTTTTCCTTCCATTTTTTAAATGAATTTATTTATTTATTTATTTTGAGAGAGAGACAGCATGAGCATGAGCAGTGGGAAGGAGGCAGAGGGAGGGGGGAAGCAGAATCCCCACTTAGCAGAGACCCGATGCAGGGCTCGATCCAAAGACCCCAAGATCATGCCCCATGCTGAAGGCAGATACTTAACTGACCGAGCCATTGACATGCCCCTCAATGGCCCAGCTTTCAAACAAAGTTCACAAATAATACAAAACAAAGGAAACATTGGCCTGTTAAAAGGAGCAAAATAAATGTCTAGAAACTATCCCTGAATAAATGCACACACACTGGGCTTCCTAGACAAAAAATTTAAAACAGCTATCTTAAATGTGCTTAAAGAGCTAAAGGAAAAACAAAGAAATAGAAGAAATAAAGTGTTAGGGACTGAATTGTGTCCCCTCTCTTGCATTCATATATTGAAATCCTAATCCCCAATGTGATAATATTCAGAGATGTAGCATTTGGGTGACAATTAGGTTTATGAAATCATGTGTGTGGGCCTCACACTGGGATTAGTGCCTTCATAAGAAAAGACACCAGAGGCTTGTTTATGCTTTCTCTCTCCATCTCTCTGCCATGTATGTACACAGCAAGAAGGCAGGTCACAGAGATAGTTCTTATCAGAACCCAACCTTCCTGGCACCATAATCTCAAACTTGCAACCTCCAGAGGTGTGAGAAAATAAATTTCTACTCTTTAAGGCACTAATTTTATGGCATTTAATTAAGGCAACATGAACAGACTTAAACATCAGTAAAACAATATATGAACAACATGAGAATAACAACAAAGACATAGCAATTATGAAAAAGAACCAAAAAGAAATTCTGAAGCTGAAAAATGAAATAAATGAATTGAAAAATTCAAAGGCAGATTCAAATAGGCAGATGAAAGAATCAGCAAACTCAAAGATTATTTTGTGTTATTTGAAAAGTCTGAGGAGGCACCTGGCTGGCTCAGTCAGTAGAGCATATCACTCTTGATCTCAGGGTCATGAACTTGAGCCCCACACTGGGCACAGAGATTACTAAAAAAAAAAGAAAATAATAATAATAGTAAATAAATAAAAGGAAAAGAAAAAAAAAGTCTGAGGAGGACAAAGGAAAAAAAAGAATGAATAAAAGTCATCAAAGTCTAAAAGACTTATTGGGCTACCAAAAACAGACCAGTATGTACATTATGGGCATCCTTGAAGGAGAAGAGAGAATGAAAGGGACAGAGAAATTATTTGAAGAAATAATGGCTAAGAAGTTTCCCAAATTTGATGAAGGGCATAGATATACAAATCCAAGAGTCCAAATAAACTCCAAGTAGGATAAACCCCAAAAGACCCATATGGAGGTACATTATATTCAAACAGCAAAAAGAGAATGATAAAGAGATTCTTGAAAGTAGCAAGAGAAAAGTGACATAATATATAAGGGATTTCCCATTAGACTATCAGCAGATTTCTCAGCAGAAATATCATAGGCCAGAAGATCAAGGGATGGTATATTTAATGTGCTGAAAGAAAAATAAACTCTCAGCTGAGATTTCTATATCCAGCAAAACTGTCCTTCAAAAATGGGGAACATATTATGACATGCCCAAGACAAACAAAAGCTGAGGGAATTTATTCTCACTAGCCCTGACCTAAAAGAACTGTTAAAGGAAGTCTTTTAAGTTGAAATGAAAGAATGCTAGACAGCAGTTTGAAGCCATAGAAAAATAGAAAGATCTCCAGTAAAAGTAAACACATGGACAAGTAAAAAAAAAAAAAAAAAAATTATTGCTGTAATTTTGATTTGTAGCTCCACTCTATATTTTCTAAAGGATTTATTATTTTATTTATTTTTCCTTAAAGAGGGAGGGGTGGGAGAAGGGGCAGGGAGAGAATCCCAAGCAGACTCCATGCTCAGCAAAGAGAGCCTGATGTGGGGCTCAACTTCACAAACCTGAGATCATGACCTGAGAGCTGAAATCAAGAGATAGACACTTAACTGACTGAGCCACCCAGGCACCCTGGGGAAGAGCTGAGTTTTAGGGCAAGGTTTGTTTTTTTTCAAATTCTCCCTAAAAACTCCTTCTCTTTTCTCCACATCTATCAAAAGACCATAGCAGAATTCCCACCTTCATGTTGAGGAGAAAATCTCTCTACCCCCTCCCCTAATCCTTACCAGTGTTCACTAAGAAGAAACCTTGTGTAGAAGAGTGACAGGAATAATATATGAGAATTACTGAGAATCTGCAGTGAGACTGAAGAGCAAGACTGACAAGATCCAGGAAGCTTTTTAAGAGAGGGGTTGCTTATTTCAACTAAACAGTTGATAAAATTAGATTTCCAGGGCACCTGGGTGACTCAGTTGGTTAAGCAACTGCTTTCGGTTCAAGTCATGATCCTGGAGTCCCAGGATTGAGTCCCGTATCAGCCTCCTTGCTTGGTGGGGAGTCTGCTTTTTCCTCTGGCCCTCCCCGCTCTTTTGCCCTCTTTCTACCATTCTTTCTCAAATAAATAAATAAAATCTTAAAAAAATATTAGATTTCCATACTCCCCATCAGAATTTTACATGACGCTCAGTTTAAGAGCTAGATTCACTGTAGAATTCATTTGCCTTTAAGATTCTAAGAAGATTAAACTTCCTGGCTGCCTCTGTTGGCTAAATAAATAGATGGACAGGTGGATGAATGAAGGGATATTGGACATGTGGATAGATCTTGGATGAATGGATGGATAGATGTTGGAAATAGAGCTGAAGAGATGTTGGATGGATGGATAGATGGATGAGAACTGGACTGAGACAGGACAAAATCTTAAGTTGATCTGCTTCTTTCCTGATTGTTTCTGAAGTTCAGGTAGACCTGCCTCAAGACATAAAACACTTCCTGGTCATTTGCCACTCTTCATTAGGTTTTAAAAGCGCCCAACAGTGGTGCAAATGCTGCATCTTAACTTATTTTCAATTTGAATGACATTAATTCTTACTGTGAATGTTTAAGCTAAATTACAAGTCATTTTGTGGTCAGCAGAACTCTCCATTGTCCTGTAATTTGGGTGACTGGTAAAAAACTAACTCCATAGAATCCATCTTCACCTTTGCCCCAAATAGATTGCAAAATGAACTAGTGATATGGTCAAAGAAACTGTTTGAAACGGCTCATCCATTGGAAATAAGACATTTCACTTATTAGCATACATGTGCAACCTATACAAATTGATACCTACTGTGAGACAAATATAGCAAAAGCTCCAATATTTTGGGAGCTCCCAGTCCAGTGGGAGAGATAAATATGTGTAACAGGAAACTGCAATACAGTCAGTGAGTACTAGATTCAAGTAGGTAGAAAGGGCTGGAGGAGCCTAGAATGGGTAATGAACTTTTCTAAGTCAGAGAAGGCTCCTATTAGGAGGGAAGTACTAGGAATCCCTGGAGGCCAATCCAAGAGTATGAAGCTTCCTCCTGTAAGTATAGAGAGGGAAAACAATGAAAGGTTTCACTCAGTAGAGAACAAATTAGCACAATATATTTTAACCTTTTCCCATTGACGCTGGTCCATCATCTTGCTCAGTTACTGTTGTGGCTATTAATATCTATGACTGAAGCACTTCTGATTCCCAAACATTTGGTGAACCAAATCAGAAGTGGGGTCAACTTTTCCTTTGTTGTTGTTTTTTTTCCTTGCTGTCATTTCTTTTTCCTCTAGTGCAACAGCTGTCATTCTCAGCCTCCTTTGACTTTTCAGCAGTGGTGAAAACATTCTCTTATTTAGGGGTTGCTAACACAACCTCATTTTCAGCTTCAGTGTTCTCTTTCTCTCTCTCCTTCTCTTCTTCCCTCTATCCCCCTCCCCCAAAAGAAGTGATGTGTGGTTAGAATAATTCAGGGGTCCGTGAACTTGGATTATTTTCATTAATCTCTAACTGAAAGTTAACTTTTTCTGCAATTACGTTAGTTTTGAGACTGGCAGCAAAACCTCATTCAGTGTGTTAATGAAGAAGCACATATATGACATAACCCATATAGAGTTATATGAGTATATGAGTATATATACATATATGTATATATGAGTATATGTACACATATATGAGTATATATACATTTTTAAAGAGTATTATAGTAATATATTTATAATATATTTCAATATTGTTGGTTTCCTTGGTAATCCTATGTGTTTAATTTTACACATTTAAAAACATTGTTTCTTGGAGGGATCCATAGGTTTCATCAGACTGCCATGGGAGTCTGTGGCCCAAAAATGATAAATTGGCCCAACATTGGATTTGCTGTAATTGATTATTCTAAAAAGTAAGGAGTAACACATTTCTTTTTGGCCACCATGTTGGTGTCTTTTATCCAGAAACTTGCCTGGGTTTGTAAATGTTTGAATCAGTGCTCTTGAAGACCATTAAAACTGGGTTGCATTTGTGTAACTAGAGGCAAAAAAGGAACATTATGTGAGCAACTGTGGTTTTCAGCCAAGCCTGATTTTTTTTTTTTTTTAGGATGCCAGACCTCTGGGTACAAGATAATCCATTTATTGCTTGACTTGTAGCCAATGCTCTTGTTATTGTGGGAACAGTCAGAAATTGAGATTTGGGTGGCTGACCATATTTCATTTAACCATTCTTCTTCCTGGATGCCTTTGTGAACACTGTACTCAGGTAGATCAAGTGAAGATAGTGAAAAACAAACACAGGACTCCCCAGTGCTGAGCCCAGGCTAGGCAGGTATTCACAGATGCGTGTTAGAAAAGAAGGAGGCATGGAGGACATGTATATTTCACGGGGTGGGGTGGGGGTATGGACTTTTGCTCCAGTTCCCTTTCTCCTGATTACCAAACCGAGGGAGAAGGGAGGGAGATTGGCTCAACTGTCAAGGAAATGAAGTGGTTTGGTTCAGCTCCCTGACAGCTCAGGCCCTAATGAGGTAGATACTTAATGAGCCAGATCTTCTTCCTTATCCTCTTCTTAAAGGGCTCTTCATGGCCTCATTGTCAGTTTCTGTCTTCTGTGCTCATGTACTTGTCTTCTTTTCCCTCTTTACTAATGGGCAAGAAGGTGCACTGATGCATACACACGTCAGTGAATGACTCACCCTGAGAATCTGAGACTTGCTATACATATGTACATAGTCCCATTGTGACTTTGTTTATTATCACCAGATTTAAGTATGTTGACCCTGAAATATCCCAAATCTGCGTAGGGAGAGCTTGGTGGAACTCTTATTCACAGCCTCCCTCTGCACACATATCCACAGTCTTCATGGCCACCGTCCTTGACACATGCATGTCACACAGACTCTGAAGAGTCCAATCTTTATACACATCCCCTTCTTCTTGGGAGAGGTGGTACTTGGTCCAGCATGCGTGTCTGTGGGGAGTGTACATTCACAAATGTGCTATAGCCCTTCTTTCCCTCCTTCTCTCCCTATAACTATGGACACTAACACACACACAGGCATTCATGACACACAGGCCCTTACCTTGCAGGCACTGCTGGCGATCTGTAAGGACCCTCATTGACCTGCAGTTACCTTTCTGTTTCTACTGACATTATGAAAAGTAATTCATCCTGGTTTGTCTCAAATATTTTAGAGACCCCTGAGCCGGCAGAGGAAGACGTTGGGTGGATCCCCTTGGTAAGACTTTTCCCAGCACATGGGACTGCAACTCCCTTGGCTAAGCTATCTAGCTAAGTAGTTCCAGGACATGCTGGGATGTCTGCCACCCACGCCTTTTGAGGAAGATTCCCCGACACCAAATTAGCCATTTGAAAATTGAGCGTAAGTGATTCCCATTTGGCTAATTGCTTTTAGGGAGTCTGTCAAAACCCCTCACTAACTCCAGCCTACACTCAGTTAGAAATTCCAAAATAGCACTGTGGTTGGGGCAGTGGCTGGGGAAGCAGCTACCGTTGTGAGGATGGAGACAGCTTGGTGTGGTAGCTTGGGTTCTGTGGGAACCCCTAAGGGGGGGAATTATGGGGCTTCCCGAGCTGACAGTGAAGAGAACCTGACCTGATGTTGCCAACCACTTGGTTTGAACATGAGCTGGGCACTGAGAAATTCAGGACTCGGTGTCCAGTGGAGAAGGAGAAGCCCTAGATTACCGTGTACCACCTTAGACCATGGCGATCAGAACTTACGGGCAGAGGAAACACTGAAGCAGGCCAAGAGGTAGGACTCAGATTCACAGCTCTACTCTGGATTTCCAAAGCTTGCCTAGAACTTTTTTTCTCAGCCCTCTCAAGGTCTGTGCCATGGATTTGTTTGGCTGTGAATAAGCAGAAGTTGGATGAAGCTGCTAGCTGGAATCATATTGTATTAATTACCTATTACAGTGTAGCAAATCACCTCAAAACTTTGTGGCTTCACATGACACACATGTATCATCTCCAAGTTTCTGTGGGTCAGGAACCCAGGTGTAATTTAGCAGGGTCCCTAACAAGGCTATAGACAAGGTGTCAGTCAGGGGTGTAGTCAAGTCACAGCTCAACAAGGAAAGGGTCCACTTTTAAGCTCACTCACGTGGTTGTTAGGAGGATTCAGTTCCTTGCGGGTTGTTTTACTGAGGGCCTCAGCTCTTTTCCAGCTTCTGGCCAGAGGTTGCCATAGTTCCCTGCTGTGTGACTTCTTTGGTGTGGCAGTTTACTTCACCAACATGTCCAAGTCAAAAAGGCAATGGAGAGAGAGCACTGGCAAGATGTATTAAGTCTTTGGTAACCTAATCACTGAAGTGACATCCCATCACTTTTGCCATATTCTGTCCCTTAGAAGCAAATCCCTAGGTTCAGTGGCACCTGGGTGGCTCAGTTAAGTTTCTGCCTTTGGTTCAAGTCATGATCCCGGGGTCTTGGGATTGAGCCCCGCATTGGGCTTCCCTGCTCAGCAGGGAGTCTGCTTCTCCCTTTCCCTCTGCACCTTCCCCGGCTTGTGCTCTCTCTCTTACCTGTGCTCTCTATCCCAAATAAATACATAAAATCTTAAAAAAAAAAAAAGGCAGAAGCAAGTCACCAAGTCCAGCCCATGCTGCATTTGTTAGGGATACTAAGGAGCATCAGGATCCATGTCTGCGGCTGTTGAACATAGTATAATGGAAAGAGCATGTTACTGGGAGCCTAGAATTTTGTCTTCTAATTTTGGCTCTGCTGTTAGCTAGCTGTGGAAACTTGAGGAATTTTCCTTTCTCTTTCCTTACCATAGGATGGGTTCTAAAAATACCTGCTATAATGATGAAACAAAGTGAAAAGTATAAAAATACTCTGAAGAAGTGTTAGTAATTATACCGTATTTGGCAGGGGTTGGGGGTGTCCATTTTCCTGTATCCATTCAGGAGAATGTAGTGTAATGTTTAAGTCATGGGCTCTGGAGCTGGAAATTTTGGTTCAGTCTGGGCTGTGACATTAACTAGGTGGCCTTGGTCTACTTATTGAATCGCTCTAAGCATCATTTTGCCAATCTGTAAAACGGGAATGATGATAATACTTACCTCACAGAGTCATAAGGAATAGGTAAAATAATATTTATAGAACATTTAGCAGAGAGAAAGAGAAAGAGAGACAGTGCGTGCAAGCACACACACAAAAGAAAGCCTTTAAGAAGATGGAGAGAAAGCAGAAAGGCCAGAGGAGATTTTTTGAAAATGATCCTGTGAGCAATTGGAGGTCACCTTCCATAAGCCAGATGCTTCATTGATCACATTGTCATATCTCCACTATCCCCTTTCCAACAATGTATAAAATCCAATTTTTACATAAGCTTCTTTGGCTGATCTTTTGGACAACCACTTGTTATGCCATGGATCTCTCAGTTTCAGTTCTTTGGCCATTTCCTAGGTTAAGGTGAATAGATTAGAGTGGGGCCAACGTGTGGGCTTACTATCACCAGTGATTTACTTCTTTTCTGTGGATGACCTATATGAGGTGCTGCACTCTTTTGAAATTGACCTTGAGGGGCTCCTGGGTGGCTCAGTCGGTAAGGGTCTGACTCTTGGTTTCGTCTCAGATCATGATCTCGGGGTCATGAGACTGAGCCCCACGCCAGGCTCTGTGCTGAGCATGAAGCCTGCTTGAGATTCTTTCTCTCTCCTGCTCCTTCTGCCCCTCCCCAGCTTGTGCACACACACTCTCTCTCTTTAAAAAAAAAGAAAGAAAGAAAGAAAGAAATTGACTTTGACAGCTATGCCGGGACTTAGAGTGTAGTAGAAAGAACTCCAGACTACCGGAGCAGAGACCTAGTTCTAATTTCTCCTCTGTTGCTAACTAATCATCTGACTTAGGCAAGGCTGTCCTTCTCTAAGCATTACTCACTCACCTTTTCATTGGCAGTAGTGGTATCTGCCTTGCCAACCACATAGCCTTGTTGAGAGGCTCAACTGAGATATAAGGAAACCATCCTGACACACAGAGTGCTATGCTAATGTCGGGAATTGTGGTCAACAAGGGGCAGGGATTTCCACCTCTCATTTCAGCTTCTGCACTCAGCAGGGAATTGTCTAAATCTCTAAGCCTCAGGTTATTCACCATTAAATAGCCACTCTGATGCCCAGAGGGCCTTACAAGCTGTTGGCTGAATTTTCTCAAGCTATCTATTGTTCTTTACTGTGGATAGCTGATGCTGTGCTGGGGACTAAACAGTGCCTGGCATGCAAGTGGGGCGGAGATGGTGTGGTGTGCCAGCAGGCGGAGGTTGTGGTCACAGCTGTGAGACATTATTAGCTAGATGTTTTCAGGCTTTCCTAGAAAGACAGGGAAAAAATGGAAAGAAAATGCTTTAAAAATAGAATTTTCAATGCAGTGCAACTCTAAGACATTATGTTTTAGCCTCCCTCATTTATTATTACTCTTACTCTCCATTGGGCACAGTACTAAGCTCTTTCCGTGCAGCCTGTCATTCTGTCTTTACTTCAGGCCTTTGAGGGAAGTATTAAATAGTTGATGAACCAAAGTCCCAAGAGAGGCTTAAGTAGCTTTCTCACGATCAACGAGGTGAACGAAGCCAACAGCTTGGAACTGGCAGAGCCTCAGTCTCAAGTCATCTTGAGAGGTGAATGAAACCAGTTCTGAGTCACAGGTCAGGAGATTGAAACAGAGTTAAGTAACTCCCCAAAGCCAAATAGCCATCAATGGTCAGTGGAAGAACTAATGCCAGAGCCCATGCTTTCTCTCGGCACAACATAAAACATGGGGCTTGTGCTCCCACTGTATCACCGTCTGCATGAGTTCAGTGATCTCTAGGCAGCCATTCCTTGAACACTTACTGCAGGACACTTGCTGAAGGAGGTGGCCGTAGACATTGACCACAGTCAAATTTGGTTGAGACACCAAGAGTTAAGCAAGGCTAAGCTTGACTGTCCAAATCTGTGCTGAGTGTGTTTTGAATAGGTAGGTGGGCCTCTAAGCCATAGCAGCTTCCTCCCATACACCTAAAGCAAACCGTTAGATGGTAAGATCTACACATGTTGTAGGCTTATGATACTTATTATCAAATTTCTTTTTTTAAATTTTTTTAAAATTTTTTTAAAGATTTTATTTATATATTTGACAGAGAGAGATCACAAGTAGGCAGAGAGGCAGGCAGAGAGAGAGAGAGGAGGAAGCAGGCTCCCTGCTGAGCAGAGAGCCCGATGTGGGACTCGATCCCAGGACCCTGAGATCATGACCTGAGCCGAAGGCAGCGGCTTAACCCACTGAGCCACCCAGGTGCCCCCCTTATTATCAAATTTCTTTCCAGAAAGCTTGTCCAGCTCTTACCAGCCGTGTATGGGTGTCCATAGGACACTTTTACCAACACTGAGTCCTCTGCTAAAAAAAAATAGAACAAAATTCGTGTTTATTTGATGAGCAAAATTTGTATCTGACTGTTGCTTCATCCTTACGCATTTTGTTGGTAGGCGAGATTGATCCTTTTCGTGAATTTACTGGTCATTTATAGATTCTCCTTCGAAAAGTGTATCTTTTACCCATTTAACCGTTATAGTCTTAGTATTTTCTTAACCAATGTGCACGCTTTTTATATATGCAAGCTTTCAACCCCCTGTGATATTTGTCGTGACTGTTTTTCTTTCTTTTTTTTTTTTTTTCATCTTGTTTATTCCTTGCAAGTGTTTTTGAAAATGAGAGGATTTCCACTTAGGGTTTGGGTTGCTGTGGATGGCTTTTAAAATCTTCCCACATCCCTTGTTTATTAAAAGACTGGTCTTTCCTTGGTATTGTGGCTTTTACCACTCAAGGAAAAGCAGGTATTTCAGTTCTGGGCAGAAGTAAAGTGGATATTGTCTTCCTGTTCATCACTGAGGCTCAGCATAACTCTGGCCAGAAACATCAAGTAGCAGACAGTATAAGTCTGCTGTATTCCTAATATAGTGCTTGGCACATAGTAGGTGCTGAGAAACAAACAGTAGTAATATTAATGACTCTCCTGCTGAGAATTATGCATTACATGGTTATAGCCAATTTTTTATTACCCAAGTTAGGAGGCTGACTACCTTCTTTCTTTTTTTTTTTTTTCTTTCAAACTCTTCTTTACTATTTTAAAAAATTACCTGATTATATCAGAAATGGTATATCTATAGGTATTCATAGGTCTTATGCCTTAATAATCTCCCTTTCAACAAGGGGTTTACAAGGTGTCCCAGGTTTCTTGTGACTATTCTGTAGAGACCTTTAAGACAGTGATTAAGAGTCTAGATTCTGGTGACAGAAAGATCTGATTTCAAATCCAAGTTCTGCAGCTTACTAGTTGTTTGGCAGCTGGCAAATTATTGGACCCTTCCCCCTTGCTTCCACTTCTATTTCTGGAAAAAAAAAGATGACAGTTGTACCTATCTCACAGGGTAGAGGTGGTTTTCAGGATTAAGTGACATAATATATGCATAGTATGAGGCACAGAATAGGTAAGCACTTGTTGGATGATAGCTATGATTATATCAACGATAATAATATATGTGTTGGGGGCAGGAGGCAAGGATCAAAGTAGCCTTAGGGACAGTAACACAAAGGACATTGACATGCAATCTAAACACAGAATCAAGTTCAAACTTTTTGACTTTGGAGGAATTCCTTTCCTTCTGTGGGTCTGGTTCTCTGATGGTCAAGTAGCCTGCCATCCTCTGCCTGCTTGGGCTGGAGTACTAGCCCCATCATTGGTAGAGCAGTGGCCCCAGCAATCTAACCTGCTTTGTACTCAAGCATATTAAGAGGTCTTTCTGAGGTTGAATATGTGGGGCTCCAGAAAGAGTAAGTCCTGGGACCAATGTGGTGCAAATCACAAAAAGGTAAATGGGTTTCAGCCCAATAAAAGATCTTCCCATAGTATAGTGGTTAAGCACCTACAGCCAGAAGCCACATTGCCTGGGTAAGAGTCCTGACTCTGCCATATTCTAGCTGCATGACTTTGAATATTTTAGCCTCTCTGACACTCAGCCTCCTCCCCTGAAACACGGAAATAATAATAGCACCTACATCATAGGGTTGTTCTAAAGACAAAATCGTTTAATACTTGTGATTTGCTTAGATCAGTATCTGAGATATCTGAAGCACAATATAAGTGCTTATTAAGTAAACAAAACTGATAAAATTGAGACCTCATTAAGAATTAGAGGAAATGGGGGCTCTAGGTGGCTGAGTCAGTTAAGCATCTGACTGTTCGTTTCTGCTCAGGTTGTGATCTCAGGGTCGTGAGATAAAGCCCTGCATTGGACTCCTCACTCAGCACAGAGTCTGCTTGGGATTCTCTCTCTCTTCGCCTCTCTATACACCACCCCCCCTTGTGCTTGTGCTCGCTCGCTCTCTCTCTCTCTCTGAAATAAATAAATAAATAAATAAAAATAGAATTAGAAGAAATGCTTTGATGGTTAGCAACTTTCCTGTCACTTCCAGGATGCCAATAGAGGCAGGTGGTATTAAATATATTGAAACACCAGGAGAAGACTGGACATGGTGGACTTGACCATCAGTTTCTGATCAGAAGTTCTGTGACTTGCCTCCTGGGTCACCCAGCTAGGGGCCAGGAAAACCTGGGATTAACTCAGGTGAGGCCAGAATTTAGGAGAGTTTTCTTCCTGTTACACCTGTCATTCTCTTTTAAGCTTGTGTTTCCTTGGATGATATTCTTAAATCACTCCAAAAAACTCAGCAGCAGGAAGGGCAGACTCAACCAGCCATCCTTCCCATGCTCGCAGAGCAACTGCTACTCTGAAAGCTGGTTTTACTTTCAGTCACCTGGTAAGATCATGGACAGCTGTGATCGACAAGAGGATTTTGGTGAAACTGTTTCATTTAAGGGGCTGGATGTCCCTTGACGATTTACAGTCTTCTCCTTTGTAAGTTTCCTGCTGCTATTCAATGAGAGAACTCCTCGCGTCATAAAACTGATGCCCAGTTAGCTTGTCAGTTTTATATCTGACCTAGCTGTATCTGCATCTGCCATTTGACTTTAGCCTCTTATTTGGGCAGGAAATAGCATCCATTCATCCACCTTCCACCAGCTGCCACTCACTAAAGCCCAGAAGAGGTACGCTTCCAGTAGATGTTTGCTCAGCAGATGCTGGAGCTCCTCAGCTCAGCACACCAGGCTCATGCTTTCATAGACCACGTAGGCCAAGGGCCATGGGAGAGCTGGGGCAGAGAAGATTTCTCACTTGGAGAACCAGGTTAGATTGCAGCCCACATAGATGTGGCTTCTGCATGATTGGAGGTTGAGTGTCAGTCTCCCCAGCCCTGACCTGGGCCTTAACACAAATGGGAAGGCAAGGCAAGGTATGAGGACATAGGTGAATGAATTTCCCTAAAGTAGCCAAAGCAGCTAAGCCCAAGGTGGGGAGCACTGCGGGTTAAAAAGGGGTCCTGGGAGGCTCATAATTGCTAGGGTTTTGGCTGAGGCAAACCTGCAGACCCTGAGAATCCAGGGGACCATCCTGCATGTTACAGTAGGGCCAGGCCCCCAAGAGTTCTTAACCACTCCAGGAAAAGGGGTGTAGGAAAAATTGTCTTCAAGACGCCACCAGAGTGGTGGAGAGTGGAGGTTTGCCTGCACTAGATACCTCAGCCTAGGTCCAAAGAGAAGGCTACTCAGCCCCAGCAAATGGCAGGATGACCTCAGAATCTGAGTGGTCTGGGTCCGTGTCCCTGCTTCGCCAAGTTCCATCAGATGAGTCACTTAACCTCTCCAACCCTCATTTTCCTCTTCTTGGAAATAGAAATGATAAAAGTCCCTAATTATTCTGAGAATCACATAAGATAGAATGTAGGTAAAGCACTTAGCACTCATCTGGGCAAAAACTAATTGCCTAGTGAATGTTAACTATTATAATCATCATTGCTGTCATTTCAGATCAATTACCAGAAGCAAATAGTTATAACTATTTAAAACATACACACACACACACACCCCAGACACATGAACAAATGCTCAACATCACTTGGCATCGGGGAAATATATCCATACGCTTTTTAAAAAAAGATTTCATTTATTTATTTGAGAAAGAGAGAGAGAGCAAGAGAGAGAGCACGAGTGAGGGAAGAGGCAGAGGGAGGGGGAGTGGCAGGCAGAGGAAGAAGCAGACTCCCCACTGAGCAGGGAGCCTGATGTGGCACTCCATCCCAGGACCTTGTGATCATGACCTGAGCTGAAGGCAGACACATAAGCGACTAAGCCACCCAGGCACCCCTTCCATACACTTTTCAGTGCATACTATATTACACAATAAAACCATTATTAAAAAGAGAAAAAAGAAAATTGGTGTGGCAGGGTGATTAGGAATATACACATCCCGGCTCACCCTCCCAGTTCTATGACCTATTTCCTCTGAGTGTCTGGAAAAGTCATTTAGCCCCGTGAGGCTCATAGGACCAAACTTGGAGGGTATTGTGCGAATTAAATGAGGAAACTCCTCTAAAGTGCTTAGGGTAGTGCCCTGCACAGAATAAACAAGAATTTATTTCTGGTTATTATCCTTATGGATGTCTTCCCCTCTGCAACTCTCAGCCCTGTTGTGTTCCATGCGATTCTAGTAGCTTTTATTCCCGTCATTCCAAGCTGTACCATAGGCAAGTCTGGAGTGTCACCAGTGATCTCCCAAGATGGGTGGATGGGATTGAGACAGTATGGCCCTGGGGTATAAACCGGTGGTAGTGAAAAGAGGTGAGGCGTATTGGGAGCCCAGCCTAGGACCTAAAGACACTGTGGCTTTAAAAGGTAATTGTCTTGGGGCACCTGGGTTGCTCAGTTCATTAAGCTCTTGATTTCAGCTCAGATCAAGATCTCAAGGTCATGAGATCAAGCCCCTTGTCTGGTTCCATACTCAGTGGGGTGCCTGCTTGCAATACCCTCTCTTTCTCCCTCTGCCCCTCCCTCTGCTCCCGTTCTTCATCTTGCTCTTAAAATAGATAAAACCTTAGAAGAACAAAATGTAATTGTTTTCCAGGGGCCCCATGGCTGAGTCAGTTCCCTGCTGGAGCCTGTACCATGACATGGCCTCTTCCTTCCAGCCCCCCCACCCCACCCCTCCAGCCAGTCCTACACATACACTCATGGCTGACGCATTTGCCACTTTCTTCAAACATGTCCAAAAAGCTTCCCAGAGTAGGAAGCCTCACGGCTGCAGAGCATTCCGTAAAAAAGATGAAGCAATGGTTTCTATGGCAACACTTTGGCACTTATTAGTGTTTGCGTAGGCACTGAGGCAAGAGCAAGGGTCCAGACGGGCCCTTGCTGGGAAGGGATGAGGAGCAGAGGGGCCTGGAGTGTACAGAGTTGTTCTCACTTTGTCCTATTGGGTGGTAGCCCTCAGGGTCAGTGCTGGGGGAATGTTTGGGGCACAGTGTGGCCAGACACTCTCAGAGAGACTTTGAACTCTCCTCTGGAAGCCCCAGAACCACTCACCTCGCCCCATACCGCATGTCTTTGCCACTAGGTCCAGCTTCCCCAAATAGCCCTTCCTGTGCCACTCCTCTGCTGCCCAAAACCTTTGCTGCTTTTCCCCTTGCATGATCTATAGATCAACTCAAAATCATGGTATTGGTGACCTGCACCTTTCTCTTTGCAGAAGCTCTGGCTGCTCCTTTCACCCTACCCTCTGTTCCGTCTGTTTCAACAAGACTGTTCAATCTCATCCTACCTCCAGTTCCTGTTATACTGAGAGTGTGTCTACTCCCTGCCTCTCTCCCATACAGTTGCTTCTCCTTGCTCAGAGTTCCTGACCCCCTTACCCATTCATCGAGGAATTTCCTTTCCTTCAAGACCCATCTCATGCCTCAGTTTCTTCAAGAAACATTCTCTGACCACCCCAACTCAATGGACTCTCTTTCTTTGAACTCCAGTTGCATTACTGCACAGACCCATCCCTCACTGAAACACTTAAACACATCGGCCTTTTCAAGTGTTACCACTGCTTAGATGCCTCCATCCAACTGGACTGTAAGCTCCTCCCTGAAAGGGGATTTTTTAAAAAAGGTTTTATTTATTTATTTGGGAGAGAAAAAGAGAGGGCATGAACAGGGGAGAGGGGCAGAGAGAGGGAGAGGGAGAAGCAGACTCCCTGCTGAGCAGGGAGCCCAATGCGGGACTCGATCCCAGGACCCTTAGATCATGACCTGAGCTGGAGGCAGATGTTTAACCTACTGAGCCATCCAGGTGCTCCTGAAAGGGAATTTAAAAAAGAGTCTCTGTTTTCCCCACAGCACCTAGGGTAGTACCCTGCTCGTGGTTAAGGAATTAATTAGATAATATATACAAAGGGCTTAGCCCAGTTCCCGGTCTAGAATCAGTGCTGATGAGACTTGCGGTCTTAGTAAAATACGCCTCAAAGAGTTCCTGATGGATGCCCTGGTGCCTGAGTCACCACTTCTGCTCAACACATCCTGAGTTGCTTCTGTCACCCATGGGGCATCTTTTGAGCCTTAGGCTTGGAGTTTTCATGAGCCATTACATTGGAAGAGCTCTGTGAGTGGCCCTTGGCCTTATCCTCACCTTTGGCTGTTGCCCACTTAACCACTAGAGCTCTTGGGACCAGCTGCGTAATTTGCAGGGCTGAGTGTAAAATCGAAATATGAGGCTGCTGTCTTAAAAATCAAGAATTTCAAGGCAGTGAGAGCAGAGCTGCACCATGCAGGCACCCCTATGAAGCCAGCCCCGCTAGTCATCCCTAGTCCTTTGTGCTGCTCCCCATGTCCCTGGAATAAGAGAAAAGGAAATCCACACGTTGCCAGTCTATAGCAAATGGTTCTAGAGTCATGTACTGAAAGCCAGTTCTCCAAAAATGAATTTATTCAATGTTAAATTACTGAATGGCCACGTGTCCAAACGAGCAAATTATGATATTGATGGTAGTTTTAATTTTGTCCCACCTTACCCCTCCCCCTGCCCAGACCCTGCCCAGACCCCTGACTGTACCTGGGTCCATGCTCTCCAGCATTGTTCTCCCCTGGGTCTCAGGAAACTGGACCAAAGAAGAAAGGCTGCATCTATTTTTTGTGGTTCTGATTTGTTTTGAATCAGTCATGGTTTCTATTGAAGCTCACAGTGAACAGCCACTCTGCCACCCCACATCCCACTCACAGAACATTCAAGAAGAAAAGCTCAAAGTAAAGGATGCTTCAGTGTTTACTGTGAATAAGGTTTCCAAATAAAGAGAATCTCTTCCATTCATTAAACATCGTGGACTTTTCCCTAGCGCTTGGGTGTACCCTATCCATTGTGACTACCTACCAACTTAGTCTGTGCTTTCTACTTGTCCTTCTGTCTCTTTTCTCCTTTCTTCTAGTCTATTTTGGCATTAATTTTATTTTTTATCACTTTATCCCTCCCTCTACTTGTTTGGAAGATAACCACTCCTTTTTTTTTTTTTTTTTAAGACTGTATTTATTTAGAGAGAGTGGGGAGAGGGGTATAGAGAGAAGGAGAGAGGAGAATCCCCAGCAGACTCTGGGCTTAGCAGAGAGCCCAACATGGGGTTCAACCTCACAACTCTGAGATAACCACCTGAGCCAAGATCAATATTCAGACAATTGACCTACTGAGCCACCCAAGCACCCCTGGAAGTTCAACACTCTTTATATTCGTTTAGTCGTTACCTGAAGTTTAGAGCGTGCCTCTTTAATGTGTCATAGTTTTTTTAAATTATATTTTTATGCTGTTCATGGATAACATCGGAACCTTAGAACAGTCTGACATTTCTTTAAAGGTAGAATCATTTTACAGTCTGTCTCTGATATGTCCAATATCTGAAGTCTCTGTAGGTCCATTTGCTTTATTTTCTAGCAGCTTTGTGGACATGGTACCTTATTTCTGTATGTATCTGGTCATCTTCCTGTGCCAGTCATTGTACTTGAAAAATTATTTGGAGGAATCATTAGAGGTCCAAGATAATGTTCTCTTTCTTAGGAGAGGGAATCTGTGTTTGCTTTGGCCAGGATCTTGGGGTGCTGCTCATCTGCAACCATTTAATCTTGAGACTTGAGCCTTCCTGGACAATAATGAACTCAGGCTACAAGTCCACATGGGTCCTATATGGTTCACCCTTATCCTGCAAGTAGAATTATTTGGAGCCCTCAATTTCTTTGGGGGAGAGTTTCCTACCAGATTCCTCACTGTCTGTGTGCTTTCATTTCTGCTCCCCTTGAAGGTTTGTTTCTCTGGGCTTTCAACAGGAAAGTTACAATTTTCAGGCCCTGGAAAATACCCTTAGGGCAAAAGAAGATTCCTCTCTTCCTAGTCATATTTCTAGGTTCCCATTATCATTTGAGTTATGTCCTAGAATACTCACTACCTTGTTAATTATTTATCGGCTTGAAGAAGATTTCCAACAACATAATCCGTACAGAGATTTTGGGTCATTTCAACACTTACAAGAAACTAAAGTGTATGGCATGCAATTCTGTCGTCATGCTTTGAAATTGACAGGTAGACTGGAAGGCTAAAGCTACATATACTTTGTGGGTGAGGAAACTTCTTGAATTTGCTTGCCTAGAGCCACACAGTATATTAATGACATAGCTCCAAGGAGAACCTGGGTTTCTACCAGATATCACATTGCTGTCTCACTATCACATTACCGAACAATGGAGGAGTGTTATTCCCCGCGACATGCTACCCCCTACTCTTGATAAATGCCAGGAGGATGGCCCATGGTGGTGTCTGCTTTTCCTTCAGTGGCTACCGCCACCCACCCCCCGCCCCCGAAGCATTCCCCAAGGGCGAGATGTGCTTTCTTCATTTAGTCTTTGGCCACCCTGCTTCGTATAGGGAGCCCTAGAAAAAGGGTTGGCAACTCTTCCGAAGCCATGATGTCAAGGTTCCTGGACCTTTCCTTTCCCTCTTGTCCAAGTACCCTGGTCACACCATGATTGTTGCCTTAGAAATAGGGAGACCGGGGTCAGAGCGGGGCCTGATCATTGGCAGATACTTGGGTGCCTTCTTGGTTACTATGGTGGCCTGACTCTGGTCGACCGTCCCCTCTCACACTGTAGTCACAGTCCCTCAGGTGCATCTCTGGAGAATCTACGTATCAGAATTCTGAAGTGTATTTACACATGTGTGTTAATTTCTCCATCTGTGCCGTCATCTGTGACTAGCAGAAGTTGATCTTGGAATGTGTTTAAGCAGGTTAGTGGAACAAAAACACCCGGAAAGCCTGCCATTCTGGCATTGCCCACCTAAGCTGGATCATTGAAATTATGCCTTTTGTGGGCCGGTGGGGGGAGGGGTGCTTGCAGAGGAGACTCGAATGGAAATGGAAGATTCAGGCCGTGGTCTATGACACGAAATCTCTCAGTGGTCACAGCCTTTGCAAGGGAAGGCCAGTGTATAGACACCTCAGTCCCAGACCTGCCCGGACCTTTCCTCCTCTCCTCCCCTCCCCAGTGAAATTGACTTCCATCTCAGAACTCAGGTGCCATTTGTTCTTCTTCCCAAGGATCCTCAGCAGATGCTACAGGTAAAGTCAGGCACAGGTGTCTGGAAAGGGGCCAACAAGGGCAAGCAATGGGAAAAAATGCCCAAAACCTATAAAGCTTTCCAGTATGCTCTGGGCAGATACTGCCAGTTTGCCAGGATTATGTTATATTTTTATTTCCAAATGTTATATTTTCTGACATTTTGAGCACAGTATTGTTATTGATATTTGAGAAGAACTGTGGATGATTTAGCATATGGTTATGGATTTCTCTTTCATTTAAATAAGAGATTTCACTAAACTTGCTATCTGCCCAAGTGTGATGTGATTGCACTGAATGCCTGATGTTTTCCCAGGATAATGAGAAGGAAGATAATTGGAAAGTTGAGAAAGGAAGGTAATTGGAAAGCAGGATTCACTAAACAGAAGTTGAATCTCTTCTGTTAAATGGGCGCCGTGTGTCCCACCAACAGTCATGTCAAGTCACACACCTTCAGCTCTGGAGGCTCTGTTGGAATGATCAGTGTTAATTTTCCTCTAGGAAGTGAAGGTCTTATGATTCTAGACAATGGCCTCCATGGCCGATTTTACTCCATCCCAGCTACTGTTTCCATGAGCCAGACCTGGGCTAGTCTGATGGGCTGGGAGTTGGGGAGGAGGGTGAGTCTCCTATAACATGTGGCACTGTGATACTGGTCTAGGGCTCTAGTAGGCAGAGACTTTTCATCACTGGTCACCTCCATTTGAGCCAACTTTCGGGCTTTTGTTTCTGCCATGGCTGGACCATGAAACTGCAGTAACCTAGCCTTCTTATCTCCTGATCTTCGTTTCCCTCTGTAACTTTATGTCCTGCTTCTAACCAGGGCCACCCTGGCTGACTTGCTCAATCTCAGGCCAGAAGAGAGCCTTAAGAAACAGAGCTGTATGGGAGCAGAGACAGAGGAAGGCAGGGAGGGAATTGTCCTTTCCTAAGGGCTTACTATGTGCTGGGCACCATTTGGAGTGCTTCATATACATGCATCACATTCAGAACTTGTCGTCCACAAAAGGAAGGGTCGAAATGGCTCAGTCCTAAAGGGTGGGAGGCCCACTTGTCTTCCCTACAACAGATGGGGTGGTACTGTGTTGGGGAGGGATTACTCTAGGAGGAGTAAAGAGCTTTGTGGTCAGGCAAGCACATGACTTTAAATGAGCCACTTCTCTTCACTGGGCTTCAGTTTACTCCTCTGTAAAATGGCCTCATAGTCTTTGCTCAGCTTTATCACACACGACTCTTATGGGGGCACAGTATTAGAGATTAGAGGGTTTAGAAAGGTATCCAATGTTGTGGGGCACCTGGGTGACTCAGTCTGTTAGGCATCTGCCTTTGGCTCAGGTTATGATCTTAGGGTCCTAGGATCAAGCCCTATATCTAGCTCCCTGCTCAGTGGGGAGCCTGATTCTTCCACCCCCTGCTTATGCTCTCTCTCGTGATCTCTCTCTCTCTCTCTCAAATAAAATTTTTTAAAAAGACAGGTATGCAATATTGTATAAAATCATGTGCCCCATACAGAGCCAGAATCCCGATGGGGTAGGGGATTCCAAATCTCAGCCCAGCAACCTGCCATCAGGGTGGCTTGGGAAAGTAGCTTAACCTCTACGTGCCTTAGTTTCCACATCTGTAAATGAAGATATAGATAGTAGTTCTTCATTGAGGTTTTGTAAAAGAAGATGAGATAATATATAAAAAACATTGAGAGTAGTTCTAACATGCAGTAAGTGCTATGTAGTACTATTTATTATTACAAATAGGAGATACTATAAGTTATCCTGTTTCCCTGTCTTTCCCATGTGCACTCTCCCAGTGTTAATAACCCTTAAAGCGACAGGACTTGGCTAATGTTGCAATCCCAGATATACCATATGTAGTTATCAATGTGCTAGGCCGTAATGCATAACCATGCCCTAGAACATAAATGTGCTGCAGCAGCTGGCTATAAGGGGGTGGAAGATCAATATTCCCTAGTGAATGAGAGGCAGGCCACTTTAAAACTGACAGTCCTGGGGGTGAATGTCAAAAAGGATTCCCTTACATAAATTCAAAGTTCAGGGGTACCTTGGTGGCTCAGTCGGTTAAGAGTCTGCCTTCGGCTCAGCTCATGATCCTTTGGTCCTGAGATCAAGCCTCACATGGGGTTCCTTGCTCAGCGAGGAGTCTACTTCTCCCTCTCTTTTTGCCCCTCCTCCTGGCTTTCATTACTCTGAAGCATTTAGTGAGCACCTACCTTGTGCCATTTGGGAGATACAAAGGGGATTGAGGTCTGGTCTCTGATTTCAGAGAGGTGATGGTTTAGTGGTAGAGAGAAGACACACCCTCCTACTCAACATGTTGCAAGACAGGACAGTGTTAATTACAAGGTGAAAGGAGAAGGTACCCGTACCCTTTATAAGCTGAAATTATCTAAATGCTCGTGGTTGCAGTTTTTTGTACAGGTTGAAGAATTGCAAAGTGCCATAGGCACCAAGGATCATTTCTTGCTGGGGCATTGGAGAAGGCACGGAAGCATGAGGCTTCCAACAGGCGGAACTGAAGGCAAAGCATACCAGCAAAGCCTTGGAGAGGAGAGCACACAGATTATGAAGGCACCAGTGAGTAGCTGGTGTTGGTTTGCATGTAGGATATGTACATAGGTTTGCTGAGGGATAGCCAAGCTGAAAAGTGTGATTGGGGCTAGGCTGAGATGCCATTCTAGAAAGTTCGGTTTGTATAGCAGGCAGTGGAGAGCCATAGGGAGTTTTGGAACAGAGTAATTGCATCATCAGATTGCCCTTTTGGAAGGCACTCAGACAGTGGGGCACAGGAAATGCCACCCCCTCTGGCCACTTCAAGGACATCTGTCTTGCCATGGTCTCTCTGTCATGCATCATCTATCTTTCTCTCTCTACGGATATGTAATGAGATCCTGCTGCTTTCCTAAAGAAAGAAAGAGAGAACGAAAAAGAAAAGAAAAGAAAATTAAACAAATGAAAACCTCCTCTAACTCCAAACTCCCTTCCAGCCTCCCTCCCATATTTCTCTACTGCCCTGATAGCAGAACTAGGAAAAAAAAAATAGACATCTATACTCTTGTTTCCACTTCCTCACTTACACTCTTCTCAACATCTCAGCTTGCTCTAGACAGCTTTCTCTCCCCCAATATGTGATGGTCACTCCTGTCAAGGTCACTAATGACCTCCACAGAGTCACAGCCAATAGTCATGTCTCTGTCCTCTTTCTACAATGCTATCTTCTCTTGCTTTTCACAACTCTACACTCTCAAGTTTTCCTCAGATCTCTCCACCCATCCCTTGCCAGGCACCCTGGCTGACCATTTCTTCTCTACCTGTGCCCCACACATCAACTCTAGGCCCTCTGTATCAATAGTCTCTCATAAAAGGACCTCACCCAGTTTCATGGTTTTAAAAATTCTCTACATGATGGAGCACCTTGGTGACTCAGTTGGTTGTCTGTCTTTGGCTCAGGTCATGATCCCAGGGTCCTGGGATCGAATCTCTCATCAGGCTCCCTCCTCAGCAGGGAGCCTGCTTCTTCTTCTGCCACTCCCCTTGCTTGTACTCACTCTCTCTGACAAATAAATAAATAAAATATTTTAAAAATTCTCTACATGCTGATGAGGCTCGCATTTATATAGTTAGCTCTCACCTCTCCATTGAGTTTTGGATCCGTATATCCTAACATCTATTTATATCTCCACTTAGAGGTCCACTAGCATCTCAGAATCTTGTCATGGCCCCGAAAACTTCTTGATCCCTGCCCTTCTCACCCTCACCATGAAATTGTTCCCACCTCATGCTTCCCCATCCGAGTAAGTGGTACCATTTGTCCAAGACCAAAACCAAAGCCTCATTCTTGATCTTACGTTCTGTCCCCCAACATGTCCTGTTCGTGTATTTATCAACAAATATTACTGGTTTCACCTTCAAAGCATATTTTAAAAATCTATCCATTCTGTCCCCACTGTTCTCATCCGGGTCTAAACCATCATCATTTCTTGCCTAGGCAATGATAATAGTTTCCTAACTAGTCTTCCCACTTGCACTTTTGCTCCTCTGTGTTATTATATATCATTATTATATAATTATTAGTTATAGGGTCTATAATGAATTCTCCACAGAGTCTCCAGAGAGAAGTTTTTAAAAAATGTAACTAAGATCACGTCACTCACCAGCTTGAAACCACGAAATATCTTCCCCTTGTGTTTACAATAAAATCCAAACTCCCAACTGCAGCTTACGAGGACCCTAGAGGCTCTGGCCCCTGCATGTTTCTTGAGCCTCATCTTGTGCCAAACGCCCGCTTGCTCACTGTATTACAGGCTGGCTGTCTTTTCTGTATTATAGTACAGAACAAGAAACAAGCCAGTTAGAACCTTCAGCTCAGGTCATGATCCTGGGGTCCTGGGATCAAGCCCTGCATTGGGCTCCCTAGTCAGTGGGATCCTGCTTCTCCCTCTGTCTGCTTCTCCCCCTGCTCATGTTCTCTCTCTCTCTCTCTCAAATAAATAAATAAATAAGATTAAAAAAAAAAACACAAAATCTCTGCACAAGCTCTTCTCTCTTCTTAGGATGATGTTCCCCTGATTCTTAGCATGCAATGGGCTGCTTCATGTCACTTAGGTCTCCAGCAGGTGACCTCCTCAGAAAGGCCCGTCTGGACCACCTAAAATAGCCTCCCTTCCTTGCTACCACTTGGTAATACATTAGGATGTTTCCTTTTCTTTCTTTCTTTTAAAAAAAAAGATTTAATTTATTTGAGAAAGAGAGAGAACACAGCAGTGGAAGGGGCAGAGAGAGAGGGAGAAGCAGGCTCCCTGCTGAGTGCAGAGCCTGATTCGAGGCTCCATCCCAGGAACCTGGGATCATAACCTGAGCTGAAGGCAGACACTTAACTGACTGAGCCACCCAGGAGCCCTTATTTTCTTCAGAGTATTTGTCTTTATCAAGATAATTTGTTAAAGGCTTAGTAAGTGTCAAAGGTCATTCTTGAAGCATTGGCTGCTCCCTACCACCCAACCTGAAGGTAAGTTCCATGAGGGCAGGAAGATTTTCTGGCCTGTTTGCTGCTGTATCCCATATGCCTGGAACAGTATCTGGCATGTAGTAGACACACAATAAATATGTATCGAGCAAATGTTGAGTAAGTTAAGTGGCAGTACTATGGACATTGCAGTAATATGGACAACATGTTATAAAACCTTTAATTAAAGTGGGGGCAGTAAGAAGCAAAGTGGAGGAAAAAAAAATCGATACTGGACCAAACCCACCCAGATTTCACCAAAGGGTATTTAATACTGGAAACACCAAAAAGACTCTTCCTGGGTCACGGTTTCTATTACAGAGTAGCAAAACTGGAACCACAAATCAATTAAGTGATAAGTCATATCCACCCATTAATCGAAGAGAGATAGAGAGAGAGAAATAAAGTACCAGATTAGTAGAAATTGCTATCTGGAAATTATAAGAGGGGACAAGAGAGATAAATGATGCTTCATGATTTCTTTCCATTAAAACAAAGTCGAGAGTTTGGGAAAATTGCTGGTGGGCAGAAAAAGAGGATGACAGGTTCAGTTTACAGCAGGCTGATTTTTACTCCTCCCCTGAGGTATCTGGCAGAGCCTCTCAATGTGGGTCTAGAATTCTGCAGCAACGACTTGGGAAGAGATAGAAATTGAGGGTATCTCCGGCACAGAGATGGAGAGTCTAAAGTCATGGGAGCAGGGGTCCTTGAGGAGTCCAAAGCAACTGAAAGGTAAAGGAAATTCTTATTTCAAGGGATCTGTTTATCACATCTCATAGCTCTCAGGAAGTACAAGCAGAATGTGTGGATTATAGTAATCTCCAATTTTCCCCAGCCTTTTCCCCGGACCCCCCACCACTGCCGTCCACCCCCTCCTTTGAACAGTTCTGTGAATTCTTTCCCAGGCAGGGGGCCCCAGACGTGGGCTCCGGGATGTCAGCTTCTTAGCATATGCTCCTCACTATTCACAGGGAAAGACAGCGGGATTAGCAATGGAGAATATCTTGGAATGACGGAGATCGGTTGGGGAAAAGGCCTGGCTGTAAATTCACTGGCACTATTTTGTTGTGCCCATACAAATGCACCTTCTGTTCTCTTCCACACCACAAACAACGCAGTCAGTGGTCCGGGCATCAACAATCTCACCCAGTCACATAAAGTTTTTTTATATCTAATGTCATCAGTTGAAGCACTGTCCTAATTTTTATACACTGCCAGTGCGTGGCTTGGCAAGAGGACAGAGGTCATCTGAGTAGCAGGACTGGGATAAGGTCCTCAGGTCTCTAGGCCTAGCCTCTCAGTTCAGAAGGAGCTGTGGGTGATAGTCTCAGTCTGTGACCTTATCCTCTCCCTTTGCCACTAAGAAAGGTCTCATCCTCCATGCTGGGCTGCCTCTTGAGCCCCTGGTGGGCTCGTACAGAGAGGATATAACAGGGTTCCTAATAAGGACATGACAATGAGGGTTTTCTTTTGTTGAAGGGCCTATTTGTCCTGTGTCTGTGTCTAGATGGCACAAGGCAAACCTGTGGCCAGTGTGTGGTGGGGGAGGTTAGTAGGAGAGGAGAATACTCTAAAACACAGACTCACAGGACAAGGCAGCAGGCGAGCCAAGCCTCTCAGCTGCTACAGAAACTAAACCTAGAACTTCATTCTGGGCCTTGGGCTCTGAGCTTAAGCAGAAAGAGAGGTGAGTTTTCTTCTATTGCAACACCAGATATTGTGAATTTGGATTCCAGAAAAAAATTCTACTCGCATTGGGGGAAAAAAAAAAAAAAGAATGCTCCCTGGAAGAAGTGACAGTGTATGACTTCTTTGCCTCTATGTCCACAGGGCCCAGAAGAGTACCTGGCGCATAGTAGATGCACAATAAACATTTGTTGACTATGTGAGTAGAGGCAAGAAAGATTTGAATGTGAATCCCCAGTCTTAGAATTTTATTGACAAACTCAGCTTGCCCAGTGGAAAAACCTCCCTAGCTTTCAGTGGAAGAATTTAATTTGTGTAACATTCTAGGCAATAAGCCGAAAGCCCATAGAGATTGCTTTTAAAAAATGGTCTTGTGCCCATTTCCTCCTTTTCGTGTTTCTCTCTAGACCTAATGTTCCATATTGACCATTTTCAGATTTTTTTTTCTCTTGGGCTAATAATCGGTGTAAGCTCCCATTTTTCCTCCCCCTGTCACTGGTTTGGGGCCAAAATCTGAGGATCTGGCCACTTGGATTTCCATTTTCATGCTGATTTCTGTTCTGAATGACATCAGTGAGGTCATTATGGAAAATGCATGTGTCCGTGTGCACCCGCATGCATATGTGTAAGCAAATTTTCAGTGCTTGGAAGAAGGAAAAGAACTAAGAAGGACAATGAAGGCTGACGATTCACACCCTCTCAGCCTGTCACTAGATCCATTAGAAGCACTAGACAGGAAGATACCTCATTAGGTACCAAGTCTCAAATAGATCCTAAGGTAAAGATCTCACAGTTTAAGGTAGTGATTGACCTTCCAAAATCACATGGATGGTTACTCCACTAACTCTTGGTGGTTCCAAGGTCATGGTGCACAGTAGGGGACTGGGAAGCATGGATGCCAAGCAGGCCCATGGCTGTAAAAAAGTATGTCAACCTGTCTGAGAGGAGAGTGTTGGGGGCAGGAAGTACCATCTATTCCACTCCCCTGGCCCAGGCTGAGCCAAGTTCTTCATGCTAATTCAGAAACTGGAGCCCCATCCTCTCAACCCTCCTCCCAGTTCCTCCCACCATCTCCAGAAATGGCTGGGGGAGTGAAATCCACACTGTCAGGTTCCTTATTAGAGACTAGGCAAGACCTGAAGGAGTGGGCAAGTGTCAGAGGTCATGAACAATCTCTCTAGGTCAGCAACACTGGAGAACGAGTTACTCAAGGAAACAAAATACTGGAACATGAACCAGAAGACCCCCCCAGGAAATCGTTCACTTAGCCTGGTAGTGTAAAATTTTTCTCTATTTTGTCTTACAGAGAATTTAAAGTCATGGTCAACAATTTCTGTTTTCAGTCCTTCTACTATGTGGTGTTACTAAGAACAGAAGCTAACATTTATTGTTAGTTATTGTTTATTGTGTGCCCAACAGTGCTTTAATCCGCCAAAGCACATTATCTCACAACTTTATTTCATCGTCAGTGATTCCCACGAAATTGGGTACTATTAATGCTATGACCAGTTTTTTAGATGATGAAGCTGGGGCTTTGAGTGGTGAATAAGTTTTCCTGGGTCAATAGCTACTGAGTCATAGAGGCAGGATTGGAAACAAGGCTCTCTAACTTCAGAGCCAAATATGTTAACCAACACATTATCAAAGATGTGTTCCTTCCTTTGACCCTTTAACAATATGTGATAATTTTGTAAAGTCTTAAGTGGCAATAGAAGTGGATGATTGACGATTTTTTTAAAAGATTCATTTATTTATTTACTTGAGAGAGAGAAAGGAGGGGCAGGTAGAGAGAGAGAGAGAGAGAGAGAGAAAATCCTGAGCAGACTCACCACTGAGCATGGAGCCCAATGCGGGGTTCAATCTCACAACCCTGAGATCATGACCTGAGCTGAAATTAAGAGTCAGATGCTCAGCCAACTGAGCCACTCAGGAGCCCAGTACATGGATGATTTTGTAAATGGAAATGATTTCTTAATTTCATTTTCAGATTTTCTATCCCTAATGTGTAAAAATAGAATTTTTATGTTGTCCTCATATTCTGCAACTTTGCTGAACTCATTTATTTTTTCTGATAGTCTTTTTAGTGGATTCCCTAAGATTTTCTGATTGTAAGGGCATGTAATCTTTAAATAGGGGTGGATTTACTTCTTTCTTTTCAATCTAGACACCATTTATTTCTTTTTCTGGACTAATTGCCTTGGCTAGAACCTCCAATACAATGTTGAATAGGAATATGGAGAGTTAACATTCATGTCTTGTGATCCTAGGGAGAAACTTCTAGTCTTTCATTATTGTGATGTTAGCTGTAGGTATTTCATAGATGCCCTTTATCAGGTTGGGCAAGTTTCCTTTTATCTCTAGTTTGTTGAGTGTTTTCATCATGAAGGAATTTTGAGTTTTATCAAATGTTTTTTCTGTATCTATTGAGATGATCATGTGGGATATTCTTTGTTCTATTAATATTGTGTATTACACAATATTGATTTTCATATGTTGAACAACTCTTGCATTTTGGGGACAAATCCCATAGGTCATGGTGTATAATATTTTTCATATGCTTTTAGC
The DNA here is from genome assembly GCF_009829155.1 of Mustela erminea. Lineage (NCBI taxonomy): Eukaryota > Metazoa > Chordata > Mammalia > Carnivora > Mustelidae > Mustela > Mustela erminea. The sequence goes on from NC_045635.1 coordinate 92,482,033, forward strand.
TCTGCTTCCCTACTACATTGTTGAGATTTTTACATCTATATTTGTAAAGGGTGTTGGTCTGTTGTTTTCTTATGATGTCTTTATCTGGTTTAAGGGTGACACTGGTCCCATAGAAAAGATTAGGAAGTGTTCTCTCCTTTCTTAATTTTGGAAGAGTTTATGAAGTGTCAGAGTTATTTCTTCTTTTAACATTTTGTAGAATTCACCAGTGAAATCTTCTTGTTCTGAGCTTTTCTTTGTAGAAAGTTTTTGATTACTCACTCAATCTCTTTATACAGGTCTATTCAGGATTTTAAATTTCTTTTTTATAGTCAGTTTGGTCATTTGTGCAACACTTTACATTTTGTTATGGCTCTTTAAAATTTTTATTCTAGAACTGTGTTCCCTTCTTTTTTCCCTATGACCTTGATTTTTAAAGACACCCAGTTTGTTGTCTTGTCTCTATAGTCTATATGTGTGTGATTGTTTTTATCATGGTGTCATTTAACATGTTCTTCTTTCCTTTGTCTTTCTTCCCACCTGGAAGTTACATCTGATGGTCCAGTTATACATTTTTGTGCCAACATTCAATGTTGTAAAAAATTTACATTTTGACAGTCTGATGGATAATCATGGGATCTCATTAATTACTAAGAAAATTGGATATATTTTCAGATGCAATGGCCACTTGGGCTTACTATTCCGAAGTATTTCTTATTCTTTGCCCATTTTGCTATTGTGTTGATTATCTTTGTCTTGTTGATTTGTAGGTATTTATTACATATTCTAGATGATCATATATTTTTTTTAATTTAGGTCTTTAATTCATCTGAAATTTATTTTTTTTCAAATGATGTATTTTAGAGAAGTATGCTATCTATTTAACTTGATAACTAGTTGTCCAGATGCAGTTTGTCACAGTCAGGCTTTTCATTGAGATGCCACTTTAATCATAATCTAAGTTCCCATCTATACATGAATCAGTTTATTGATTTTTTTTGTTGTACTGATTTATTTTTATCCAGTGCTATGCAAATACATTTTTAATTACTCAGATGTATCATATGCGTTGATATCTCTTAGGGCCAGTATCTTGTCTATGTCTTTTAAAACTTATTTTGGCTAGGGCCACCTGGATAACTCAGTCAATGGTACGTGTGACCCTTGATTTCAGGGTTGTGAGTTTGTGCCCCATACTGGCTACAGAAATTACTTAAAAATAAAATCTTAAAAAGATAAAAAGAAGAAAAAAAAACCATCTTGGCTATTCTTGCATATTCACTTTATTTTTAAATTTGAGACTCAGCTTGTCAAATCTTATTAAATATCTTTTGGGATTTAGATTGTCATTGTGTTGCTTTTATAAGATTACTTTTGTAAGAATTTGGATCCTCAGCCTCGTGTCTTACATCTAAAAGCAGGTCCTTTTTTAGGTTGTTCAGTAAAGTTGCATAGTTTTCTCCATTAAAATTTTGATCATTTGGGGGGTCAGATTTATTCCTACTTATATCTGTCTTTTTAACTATTACAAATGAGATTTTTTTCTATTATGTTTTCTAATTGGTTACTGCTGATATACAGAAAACTATTAATTTGAGCCTGTGAACCATATACCCCATCAATTTAAAAAGTGCTATGAGCTCTAAATAGTTTACTTTTTACTTTGTTTTTAAACCTGTTTTCTCTTTATCTCCATTTTGACACCAGGATATCTAGTACCATATGGAATAGTGGTTGCTAGTGATCATGATTTTCTTCTTTAGCATTTCAATGAAAATGCTTCTCAACTTCCTCCAGTAAAGCATGCTTGCTGTAGGTTTTTAGTAGATGAGTTCCTAATTTACTAGAATATCTGTTAAATCATAAACATATAATTTACTGAGTGTAGTTCCATGCTTGAGACCAAATTCCCCGTCAGTAGAAAAGAGCTAAGTAGGCAGCATGGACTTCTCAGGACTATAGAACATTGGCTTGGGTTGAACTGAACTCTGGGCAGATGGACCCTGCATGTTGAAGCTAGCCATCTGTAGAATCTCCTAGAAATGAAAAAAAATCCAGAAGGAAGGCTCTGTACATACCATGCAACCTCAGGCTCGTGAGGAAACAGGATCTTGCCTGGCACAAGAGAAGCAAAAGAGACTGGCCCAGCAGATCAGAGTTTCTATTTAGAGCTCATAGCACTTTTTAAATTGATGGGGTATATGGTTCACAGGCTCAAATTAATAGTTTTCTGTATATCAGCAGTAACCAATTAGAAAACATAATAGAAAAAAATCTCATTTGTAATAGATAAAAAGACAGATATAAGTAGGAATAAATCTGACCCCCCAAATGATCAAAATTTTAATGAGAAAACTATGCAACTTTACTGAACAACCTAAAAAAGGACCTGCTTTTAGATGTAAGACACGAGGCTGAGGATCCAAATTCTTACAAAAGTAATCTTATAAAAGCAACACAATGACAAGCCCAGCAGATCAGAGTTTCTTCTCAGATACTGTTGCCTGCCTGCCTTAGTTACCAAGCCAATTGGGAACAGAAGAGAATGGGGAACTGCGATTTGTTACACCATCAGAGTATAGAGCCCTTGGGTCTGGAAATTATCTTGGCTTTTGTTTTTGTTTTTATTTTTGTTTGTTTGCTACTGCCTTGGGAGAGAAAGGCTGCTATTACCTTGAAGACTGTCATTGTGTTACTGCGGCAGCCACCCCTTTGCGCTAACTGACTTCGTTCTTTCCCTGCTGTATTATTTGCAGTGCCGTATGACAGCTTCAGCTCCTGCTACCTGGGGGGATAAAAAAAAGCCAACAACAACAAGAGCAAAACTCAGGCTTCTTACCCTAGCTTAGAAGGACTGGCGGCTGAAGTCAAATGCCTAACAGGTGCTTTCCTCAAAAGAACATCTCTCCCTCACACTTTTGGGAAATACCTGGAAAGTACAATGGAATGAAGTATTCTTCAGTCAGGTCATGGGCAAGTGGGAGGAGCTAGGTGTCCACAGACGTGGATTCTAATATTAGCCCCTTTACTCATTTGCTCTATGAGCTGGCACAGATCATTTAATTTCTTTCTGCCTCAGTTTCCTGTCTGCCAAAGGAAGATTAAAAATAGTATCTATCTCAAAGAGCCTTGTGATGATTAGAGATAGGTATAAGATGCTTAGTGCAGAATCTGGCAATATTCAGTGTTCTGAATGCTGTCTGTAGGAAGGAAGTACTGAATGGTATAGTGAAAAGCCTCAGAGTGAAAGGGGAGAGACACTGTCTTATTCCACACTCGTCTGTCTCCAGTGACTTGCAAGCAGTCACTCACTAAATTATTTGAACCTAACTAAAGAGAACCAAGATTCCCCCAAAGAGGCTTTCAGGAGCCCCCGCTTGTAGACTCGCTATTTCTTCATGGGAAGTGTGAACCCATGAAACTGGGCATTCATTGCAACAGCAGTGACTCCTTAGACCTGAACAGAGGCTCTAAAGCCCTCAACACTGCTCAAGATTCCTTGGGACCACCTTGATGTCATCCCTGAATAACACGATTTGCTCTTGTCTCCCAGGGGTTTTGTTAGCAAGGTGAAGAGCACAATTCCAGGACTGCTCAAGGCTCTGGATCCCTCCCACGTACCCTGAACCATGCTTGTCTGTTTACTGCTCTTAACATCAGAGTGCCTTGGTTGTTTAAAGGGAAAACCAGATGGTGTGTCTAATTTGGGCTCTGACATGCTCCTGCTTTGGCTAAGCCATTCCCCTACTCGGTATGAACAATTTCGTACTTGTGGAAAGAGGATGACACTGTGAGTCAGACCTCTTCCACTGCGACTTGTGAGGAAGAGGATTGGACAGATTTTGAAACAACAACAATAATAACAACAGTAGTAGTAATGCTACCATTTAATGAGTACATAGTCTGTCAGGGAGAACGCTGCTGAGTACTCTGCATGGCTTGGCCTATTCAGTCCTTACAAGAACCCTACAAAGCAGGTACTATTGTTTATTTTTGTGACATAAAAGCAAATGGAGGTGGCTTAGTCAGTTAAGTGCCTGCCTTTGGCTTAAGTCTAATCCCAGGGTCCTGGGATCCAGTCCCTCATCAGGCTCCCTACACAGCTGGGAGCCAGCTTCTCCCTCTGCCTCCTGCTCCCCTTGCTTGTGTGTGCTCTCTATCTGACAAATAAACAAAATCTTTAAAAAAAAAGAGGAGGCCCAAAGAGGTTATTAAATAACTTGCTCAGGAACTCCTAACTAGTGTTTTATTATTTCTGTTGCTATTTCTATTGTAAATGAGGTATTTTTCTCTCAAATACCCTAATAATTATTTCTAATGTATAAGAAAGCTACTAATTTTATTAAGCTGATATTTTATCTAACCACCCTGCTGGACTTCCATATGGGTCCTGATATTTTATCAGTTAACTATCTCAGATTTCTATATAGCTGTATTGTTTGCAAATAATAAATAGCAAATTTGTCTTTGGCTCTCTAATACTTATTCTCTTATTTATTTTTCTTCATTTATTGTATGGGTTAGGACATGAGAGTGTTGAATAGTAAAGAGGAATAGTGGCCATCCTTGTCTTATTTCTCATCTTAATGTTTTCTCAGTAAGTACTACCAATAATAACTAAGGTTTATTGAGTACTTAATATTGCCCAGCACTCTGTTAAGTGTCTTTATATATCTTATGTTATTTAATCCTCATACCAATACTATGAGGGAGGTGCTATTATTGCCCTCATTTTTGTGGATGAGGACAATGAAGCTCAGAGAGTTTAAATAATTTGCCCAAGAGCATACACAGTATATATGGTGGAACAAAGATCCAAACCTGAACGGTCTGACTCCCTATCTTCTTGTGCTCATAGCCAAGATTATACCCTGGCAGTTTTTTTTAAAGGTTTGTTGAGGAAGTTCTATTCCTTGCATGCTATGGGTTTTTGTCATGAGTGGGTATTATCAATTTTGTCAGATTTTTTTTTCTGCATCTGTTAAGATGATTGTTTAGTTTGTCTCTTTTAATCTATCTTTGTAGTGAATTACATGAATAATTGGCTAATGTTGACCTATCCTTACATTCCTGGCATAAACCCTACTTGGGCGGAGTGTGTCATTTTAATAAGCTGCTAAGTTCCATTTGTCTTAAGATTTTTATATTTATATCCACAAGTGATATTAGTCAATTTTTTTTTCCTTTCCAGTCCTGTCTGTCTGATCTGTGGGAGCAGCTCATTTTTTCCCATACTATGGAACCATTTGTACAAAATGGGATTTGCTGGTGAATAAAGACTCGGAAGGACTGGGGCACCTGGGTAGCTCAGTTGATTAAGCATCTGTCTTTGGCTCAGATCATGATCTCAGGGTCTTGGGATACAGCCCAGAAAGGGTCAGGCTCCCTACTCAGCAGGGAATCTGTTTCTCCCTCTGCCCCTCCCCCCACTGTGTACTTTCTGTCTCTTGAATAAATAAACAAAATCTTTTTTAAAAAGCCTTGGAAAGATAAAATTTCTTATCCTTTCAATCCATTCTATGTTATTTGTCTATGACTTTCTACTTCTTATTGGGTATATTTTACTAATTTGTCTTTTCCTAGAAATTTTCTCATTGAAAATTATTAGTTTGAAATGTTACATAGTATTGTTTTTTTTTTCTTCAGTATTATATTTTTAGTATTGCCTTGGTACCTGTATTCATGATCCTGTTTGGCTTCCTGGTGGTATTTATTTATGCCCTCTAACTTTTTTCTTCTTAGTACTTATTGAATGAAGGTTAGACTTTTAAAAAGTTTGTTTTCTAAATTTATTTGTTTTCCATTTTATCAGTTTCTGATTTTATCTTCCACTTCTTCTGAAGTTGATAGCTTAATTTATTGATTTTTCATTTGGTTTTATTTTCTAATATGTGAATTTAAGGCCCTATGTTTTTCTCTATTATCTTGACTGCATCTGACAGACTTTGATTGCTCTCATTATCATTCAGTCCTAAAGCATTTATAATATCAATTTAAATTTCTCTTTTATTCAAGGCTTATTTAGAAGTGTGTTTGTTTTTTATTTATAGGTGTGCACTGTGTTGGGTTTCTTTGATGGGAGTGGGCCGGTTGATTATTTTTTTATTGTGGATTTTTAATTGCTTTTGAGTCCCGCATGGCTGGATTTCGAGTCTGTATTCTCAATCAATACAAGCAGTAATTGTCTGTCCCAGTGTGTGTCTCTGCCTGTTTCTCAATCTGGAGGCAGTGTGATATTGGCTATTTTATATTCAGTACCACCTAGGAGTGAGCACTTGGGTATGTGAGAAATGAGGCTGGATGTCAGCTCCAAAAAATCAGTTGATCCACAGAGAGAAGGGCAGGAAAGCTAAAGCTTTCTCTTCAGGGTTGGAGAGTAGGGATTTGCCTTATGAGCTCTCTTTGCCAGGCAGAATAGACTTTGTCATATTAACTCAACCAAGTCTGGTGGTTTGTAGCTATGTTGAAAAAAGTCCTGCCTGGCTGATTATGGTTATGAGCACATCCCATAGGTCATGTGGGATTGAGGAAGTAGAATCTTCAAAGCCCTGTCCTAAGAAACAATCCATCTGTCCACAGAGGCTAGTACTCCTCATTAGTTTTTGTTCTACTCAACATCACTGCCTTCCTTGCTCTTCAAACCCATGGTGTTCAGAGCAAAGGGGATAATTTGTATGTTCCTCGTAACCTGTGGTGTTTCTTTGCTTATATTTATAACTCATGGGTGGTTGTCTTATCTCCCCACTTACCTTCTAAGCTTCTTGAGGGCAAGGACCACACCTTACCTCTCTCCACAGTAGTTCCTCAAGTACTTCTACAGAGCTCAGCAAAACACACGTCAGTAAATGTTTGTTAGAAGAATAAATGGAATGGGTGGATACAGAGCTTAGAGTCTTAGCAAAATCTTTTTGTGCATCTTTTTCCTACTTAACAGTCTGCATGGGTGTCTCATCTCTTTCTGTACCTTATCTACAGGAACACAGTCTCATTGCCTCGCGACACTGGTCTGTATATCATCTCTCTGGACAGGAGCCTCCTTCAGACTGCATGCACGGTCTTTCCCTCCTCCCACAGCTACTGTCCATCCCCCACTGCTGCCTGATCCATACATCCTGAGAATGGTGGCTTTTAATTTGTTTTCCAGACAAATAGGGCCGATTCCTCCCCACTAGAGCCCAACACAGTGTGTTTTGTCTTCTTTCCCGCATCCATTGTTTTTCATGTCCCCACTTCCTTGATGACCCTTAATTGGGCTCTTCTACAGACCCAGTGCAACTGTCTTTCCCCCACCTTCTGTATCATTATTGATATTGTACGATAAAATGGGACCTGACACTGTATTCTGCTCATCTCCCTGCCGGGTACCCCTATGCAGTGCACTAGATTATCTATTAGCTCTCTTTTTCTGATCAATTTTCTACTCATGCAAGCCATTACAAAATGATGTGGCATTCTGTGAGCACCAGGTAACCCTGAAACAAAGGAACAAATTGGCTGAGATGCCAGGGGAGTTGCACCCACCCAGAGCTCTGAGAGCTCTTGTGATTGTGAGACCCCCTATCTTTTTCGTTGCTGAATGTCATCACCTACGTGGACAAAGCAGGTTAGTCTTGAACCGGGTGTGCTTCCGAGGGAGGGGACCAGTACTCCGTGACTTCAAAATGGTTCCTATCAACATGTCTAGGTCAGGGCATACCTCCAATGGAGACATCTTGCCATTTTGAGGCTGAGCTCTGTTTGTTCGCTGCAGAAAAATTTTCACGATTCTGTCACTGCTGAGAAATCTTTGTAATGCAGGTTAAGCTGGGAGGCAGGACAAGAATGTTCTAATCAAATGTTCAGGCTTTTGTGTACTTAGAGTCATCACTGTGTCTCACAAATGGCTCTTTTGAATGAATCACAGAGCTTAGAGCCAGAACAGCCCCCGCAGCTATCTGATGGAGGGACACATGGAACTTCCTACAGCTTGGATGCTAGTATGATGCCCATTTTATAGGTGAGGGAATGAGGCCCACAGAAAACATCAGTCTGTAATCCCAGGAGCATCTGAAGACATTAGATGTAACCCTGCCACAGTCTGCACTTTGCCTACTTTGTGATCTTCTGTCTTGGTCACTGCTTTGATCTGAAGATGCTCTCCAAAGAGTCTGACCATGTTGTTACATGCTGGACACCTAGTGGGGAAAATTTTCACTCCCAACTCACGTAATTGAGGGCAAATCTGACCACTCTCATTTGCCTGTAGAGAATCCTTGTATCCTTTAATGCAGTGATGCTCTCCCTCGGCTCCTGAGCCATATGTGATTTGTTCATGTGCAGCTTGCCATTTGGGCAAACTTTTCGTGTCTGTATTAGAATATTCTTTCCAGTGATCCTTCCTAGGGTGCATGTGGTTATCAGGTGACTGTCAGAGTTAATGAGTGACTGTGTATTAGGCTCCAGAATCCACATAAGTGGCCGACTTAAGGGACAGCCCATTGCATTTATACCATTTAGCTCCATGTTAAAGTGTTTTAGGGAGTTCTCATAAACACCATTGAGAAAAATAGTTCACTGAGGTCATGTTGGTCTTTGGAGATCGATAGAACTGGATTCTAAGCCTGGTGACTACCTAACTAGCTTCTAGTAATGTGTTATTATAAGCTTTCTGCACCTTAATTTCTTTATCTTTAATGGGATAATGGATAATCATAGTACCTGTCTCACAAGTTTGCTGTGAGGATTGAGATCATCTACATCAAGAATTTCACCCACACAAGGCCTGCCAAGATGTGAAGACTTAATACAAAGCTATTGTTGTTACCACCATCACCATCATCATCGTCACCGTCTCTAACTACACTTGAGAGATGTCATAAGATTATTCAATAAAAGGATACAAATTATGCAGCAGAATTTCTCATTCCTCATAGAGTCCCCAAAATAGCAACTCTGACGATTATGGTTATTAAGGTGCTGGGAGCATACCATGAAACTGTCACATGGCTAGAGATGGCTTTTTTGGTCATACTGTTAGTTTACCTTGAGCAAATAACATCATTCAAAAAAAATTTTTTAGATGCACATTCACATGTCCCTGCCAGAGAACAGAGTGGTAAAGGCTGGGGAATCCTTTGGAAATGGATCCTGTTTCTGAGTTTTCCTCCCTTAACCCTCTCTAAAAACAGTACCAAACGTATCTCAGAAAATAATTTCTTTTGTGAGTAGAATCGTGACAAGTGATATGACAAAAGTGACTAACGGATACACAAATTTTGCAAGGCAGAATTTTGACATGTGCTCTGATTACTCGTTCTCAACCTTTCTTTGATTTCAGCATCCACCCACATACCATACCTCCTACATAAACACACAGCCAGACTTGTGTACTGGAAATTGCAAGGGGGGTAAGAGTCAGAAAGACCTTGATTCTACTCCAGAGTCAGAAAGACCTTGATTCTACTGAAGGCTTCACCACTTGCCAGTTCTGTTTCTGTGACCTTTGCCAGGTCTTCCAGTATCAGTTTCCTGATTTAAGTTTTCTGATCTAAGTTTCCTGACCTCTTGTCCAAAAGCTTTGAGACCACGTAAGTTTCATAATTCAGTACTTTTTTCTTTTAAAAAATACAGTACGATGCATAGTGATACCTTCAGTGGAGTCTGAAACAGAACCCATTAATCAACCACATCAATATTTCTGCTGTGAGATAGCAAATGGATATTTTCATTGAGAGAGCATCACAGGGTTTGTCACCATGTAAGTTTCAGTAGACAGGGGAACCTGGGTGGCTCAGTTGGTTGAGCATCCAACTCTTGATCTTGGCTCAGGTCTTAGGGTCCTGGGATTGAGCCCCGTGTGGGGCTCCCCACTTAGCAGGGAGTCTGCTTGTCTTCCTTTCCCTCTGTCTATCCCCCCAACTCACATTCTCTCTCTGTCTCTCAGTCTGTCTCTCTAATAAATAAGTAAAACAGTTAAGTTTCAGTAGACAACTTATAAAAATACTGGTTTTCAGAGCTTTCTAGAATCTGCAACTTATTTGATAATGGACTGAAAAATTGTACTTGTACCCGACCCCATGAGATTACTGTAAGGGTTATGTGACATACAGTCCATGTAAGATGGGGTCCTCTGGACCCAAATTGAGTTTCAGACATATCCTTGTGTGTGAAGATACCTATATGCCTGTTTGCTGGAGATGCTCCATGGAAAGGAAGAGGTACTATGAGGAGGGCTGTATCAGAAACCCAGGGCTGTAGGGGAGGGGGAACAATCTGATAGGACATGAGGGTGGTTGTTCTCGAAGCACAAGAACCAAATTGGAAAATCTGAACCAGTGTGGTGGGGGCTCTAAGTGGGGGGAGGGTTGCTGCAGGAAGAAGCTGAAGCTGCTCTTATTCCACGGGGCATCCCTGAGCCACAAGGTAGAAGCAGTGTGGCTTCAGTGGACACAGTGACAAGGTGTGGTAGAGAACAGGAAGGGGACATTCCCACCCTTCTGGGTAGACCCATGGGTTGCTTCAGCTGAAGCTTCCTACAGGGAGAGCAGCACCATTTAGGCCCTTTGGGGATTTGCAGAGGGGCTTCCATGGATGGTCTTTCACTGGAAGTAGAAGCTCCCCCAAGAAAAGGGACTCTAGCACATAGTCTATGCCTAAGAAACATTTGTTAAGTTATTGTGTTGGCAGTTGACATGCACGAGGAGAGAGGGAGTAGAAGAACATCATGAAAGGAATGTTCTTGAAGATTCTCAGAAATAACCAAGGAGACATTCGGAGGAACTGAGGCCCTCGGTGGAGCAGGTGGGGACACAAGTCAGTGACATGTGGGTTTGTAAAGAGTCTGTGATTTCACTTTTAGTCAAGGTCAGTTATGGCCTCGAACCCCCACCACATTGAGACCTACCATTTTACAAATGCTCAAAATGTTTTAGGGAGCATTATGGGCATTATGTAACTAGACACCAAGTGGCTTTTGGAAAGTTTCACATTATAAAGAAGACCTTCAAGGCAGGATGAAGGTGGAGGAACGGGGTTGTTTCTGGCAGGTTCTTTTTGGGAATTTGCTACTCCATTGGCCCTTGTGCTACTAGTTTAGTGATTGGTTGGAGAGGGGGGGAAGGAAAAGAGAAAAGATTTTTTGTTGTTCTCCACTGTACAGAGAAGAGACCAGTTTTACCTGAGTTATTATACTTAAGGTGAATTCATTTACGCCCATGTGCTGGCTAAATGTAGGGAAATGCAAGTTGAATGTATCTTGAATATACAGCATTTTTTGTGACGTATGGTAGACATTTAGTAGTGATTTTTAAATGGATGATAATTCCATCTAATCCCTCTCTGTCTCTGATCCCTGACTCTGAGCTTCTTGAGGACTGAGAATGGAGGTACAGTTCTCTCTGTGTTTCTTTGATGTCTAGCATGATTCCTGACACATACTATTTGTTAATTAAAAAAAAAAAAGAAAGTTGTCCACTGAATGAATGAAACACATTGATAATAGGACACAGATACACAAATCAATGCTACAGAAATAATTAAAAGAAATTATTTTCTCCAGGGTGCCTGCGTGGCTCACTCAGTTAAACATCCAGCCTTTACCTCAGATCTTGATGTCAGGCTCATGAGTTCAAGCCCCATGTTGGGCTCCACGCCCAGTGTGATTAAAAAAAAGGAAATTATTTTCTCCCAAACTGGTTTAATCAGACATCAACACTCATAATTTGCTTAACAAACAGTTCTTCAGTAGGAAATGCAAAGGATCATTTTATTTTATCCTAGGGCTGGAGTATCATGAAACTGAATTGGCTGGAACCAAATGAATGGGGTTGTCCCATTTTTCTTGTCATGCCTTTTGACATCGCTTTCTTATAAATCAGAAGGCAGCACAGAGAAGATAAACCAAGCCTTTCCTTTATACGATTTGGTATATCATGGCTGCTGGCTTCAGTGAGCTCACATTTCCTATCTAGTCCTTCACCTCATCCTGGTTGCTGGCTCTTTTTATGAGGCCTTTGTGACTTGCCGCTTGCCTAAATTAGTGTATATATTTGTCTGCAAATGGACTTTTTAAAAAAGGCTCCACTCTTGTAGGCTTGAATCATTATTCGCTCCATATCCTCTCTCACTTGTTACAAGGCTCGTTTTTGGTTTCTTTCTCTTTTCCCTGACTTATTCACATGAATCCTTTGTTCTCCCTGACCTCTTAAGTGGAGCCTTTCCTTCTTCCTTTGCCACCCTCACTATAGTCTAAACATTTGAACTGATGAATTATATTCCTGTTTGTGTCCTTCCTCCTTTTATTTCATCCAGCCGACGCTTGACCTTTTCGATCAGTGGCTGCACCGAAGACTTCATCTCTGAATTTTTCATTCTGGAAGGTGCAGCACTACGTTCTTGAGGGTGAGTGAGGGAGGGATTCCCCATCCCGGCAGTATGCATTCCGACCCTGTGCTTTCCCTACTATACGCATCAACTCTATTTTTTTTTTTTTGCTTTACTTTTAATTTTTTAAAATTTTTGTCTTTTCAATTGAAGAATAATTGACATACAATATTGTATCAGTTCCAGATGTAGAACATAGTGATTCAGTACTATATTCATTATGAAATTGTCACTACAGTAAGTCTAGTTATCACCTATTACCATACAAAGCTGTTACAGTATTATTGGCTGTATTCCCCATGCTGTACATTACATTTCTGTGTTTTATTTATTTATAGCTAGAAGATGGCTCCTCTTAATCCCCTTCAACTATTTCATCCATCCTTCCACTGCCCCCACCACTGACAGCCATCAGCTTTTTTCTCTGAATTAGAGTCCTTTTCTGTTTTGTATTATTTGTTTTGTTTTTTAGATTCCACATATAAGTGTAGTCACACAGTATTCATCTTTCTCTGTCGGACTTATTTCACTTGTCATGATACCCTCTAGGTCCATCTGTGTTATCACAAAGGGCAAGATCTCATTCCTTTTTAATGGTTGAGTAATATTCCTGTGCGTGTGTGTCTGTGTGAGACAGGGAGAGAGAGATATATCTTCTTTATAGATCTATCAATGGACATTTAGGCTGCTTCTGTATCTTGACTGTTGTAAATAATGCTGTAATGAACATAGGGGCACATATGTCTTTTTGAATTGGTGTTTTTATTTTCTTTGGTTAAATACCTAGAAGTGGAATTGCTGGATCATATGGTAGTTCTATTTTTAATTTTTTTGAGAAACTTCCATACTGTTTTCCATGCAGGCTGCACCAATTTACATTCCCACCAACAGTGCACCAGTGCTTTGCCAGTACTTGTTATTTTTTGTCTTTTTGATACTAGCTATTCTGACAGGTGTGAGGTGATATCTTATTTGTGGTTTTGATTTGCATTTCCCTGATGATGAGGTGTTAAGCATGTTTTTGTGGGCCTGATGGCCATCTGGATGTCTTCTTTGGAAAGATGTCTACTTAGGTCCTCTGCCCATTTTTTTAATTGGATTGTTTTCAGTACTGAGTTGTGTGAACTTATATATTTTAGATGTTAACCCCTTATCAGATGTAAGATTTGCAAACATCTCCCATTCAGTAGGTTGCCTTTGTGTTTTGTTAATGGTTTCCTTCTCTCTGCAAAAGCTTTTTAGTTTGATGTAGTCCCATTTATTTTTTCTTGTGTTCTCCTTGCCTTGTGGAGACCTATGTTAAAGAGCTAACTGCCTATGTTCTTTTTAGGAATTTTATAGTTTCAGCTCTTACCACTCTTTTCTGTACACAGCATGTCTTTCACTTGATTCATAAATACTGCACGCCTCCTGATGCCTTGCAGAGTGCTAGGCACTGGATACATAGCAGTGAACATGACCTTATCACCTAGCATTGAGCTTATTTATTTATTTCACTGATGGACATTCAACTCTTCAACCCATTACATGGATAAAGGCAACTTCAAAATCATGTTTTATCTTTTTGATTGCAGACGTACCTAGTTTGATCAATCCCATGCTACAAATCAATTTGAATTTCTTAAGGTAAAGCATTCAACAGCCCTCTGGTGTGCTGGAGAACTGATTGGTTGGTCCCTTCTGTCCAATTGTCCATGAAATGTTCATAAGGGGCTAGAGGGATACTGCCTAATGCTTGTCCAATATTTCCTGCACATGCATTTCTATTGCTTCTTGGATTATCCATCTTTGTGAGCATCCAGAGGGCAGGAACTAGACCTGCTTGATTTGACTGGTAGAGAAACTAGCTCAGTCACTCTGTTGCATATAAAATAATGGGTGCAAGAGTTTACTGATTTACTTGATTTAATTCGTTTTCTTTTTCCATACTTTCTTTTTTTTTCTAATTTTGTATTAAATTCTATTAGCCATCATATAGTATAGCATTAGTTTCAGATGTTTTTCTGTACTTTCTAAAAGAAGTAATAACTGTGAAATGAAATGAAATGAAATAAAACTAATCACATGCGGCATGTATTTAACCCCAATGGTAAGGTAAGGTGGCTTCTAAACATGGCTGTTTCCCTTCTGTCTTCAGTCTTTCTGGAATTAAATATTCTCCCTTCACCTCAAGCTATGGGTCAGATATCATTTTCTCCTCCAGGTTGCTTCCTTGGGGCCTGCCTCCCATGCTATGATGTGGATGGCTGGTACCCATGTTTTCTAGTTGGGCAGAGGAAATGGTAAGCCCTGGTGACTAGCTTGAGGATGGTTCATGCTCAGGGTAGCTTCAAACTACGTTGTCCAGCAACTCATTTATATATATATATATATTTTAATTTATTTACCTATGCGGGGGGGAAGGGCAGAGGGAGAGAGAATCCCCAAGCCAATTCCCCTCACTGAGCGGGAAGCTCAACTGGGGGCTCGATCCCAGGACCCTGACATCATGTTTGGAGCCAAATTCGAAAATCAGCCACTTAACTGTCTGAGCCATGCAGGAGCCTCCCCACCCCCTGCTGAGTTACTGAGCTTCTAAGTCTTTCTAAAATTTGTTTGTCTTTCTGATTCAGAAACGTTGAAACGATCTCTTTGCTAACTCACGGGGATGTGGGAGGTTTTATTTTGGCTTTTGCGCCTTTTTTTTTTGTGTGTTTTGGCATAGTAAATTATTCGAAAAACTACTACTCCTTTCTCTAGGAGGTTTGCATATGACCCATTGGGTAAATGGCCTGGTCTGTTTCTTGGAGACAGTGTAGAAGTAGCTTTGGGCTCACAGTTCATCCAGAAGGGGCCAGAGAGAACCTTTCTAGAGGAAAACATATTTGATTAGTAGTAGTAGTAATACTAGTGGTGATAGCACAAGCAGGTTTTCCGAAAGTTGGAGAAAACATCCAACTTATCTTCAAATGCTGAATTATCTTTAAATGTCATTTTTAAAACAAGAAAGTATGATTGTTTAAAAATGAAAAACAAAGCAGTGCATTGTAGCCAAACAAAATCCCAGAACAGGAAATTGTTTTTCAATTTAACCAGTCCGTTTTAGTCTAGGTTATCCTAGATAACCTAGGCTAAATGAGGATAAAGTAGCCATGACATTGCTCCCCAACTCCCTGTCACCCCCAGCCTTCTAAATCAACGTGCATATAATGCATGGCAGCCAAGAAAGATACTCTGAGGCGGAGACTGGACTTGACTCCTTAACGTGGTCCAATTACATTTAACCAGAGTTGAGTGTCAACACCACTACAAGGCATTTTACATTTCTGTTTAAGGAAAAGCCTTGTGGTTTTTTTGTTTTGTTTTTTTCTCTTAAGCTTCTTGGAGTTCATGGAAAGTCTTGTTTACATGTATATGAATGTATAATTGTCTCATGGATCATTGTCATAAACTGTAGAGAGAAGACTCAGATGTCAGCATGCGCGTGCCTGTGTATGGGGGTGCTGAAAAGTGGAATATAATTTTAAAAAACCGTTACTTGAGGCTGCTGTTTTTGAGATTCTAGATCATTTAGGTCTTATTAAAAATGTAAGGAGTCTGAAAGCTGCAGGGTATAACCGGAACAGGAAACTTTCACCGTCGACCCCCTTCACCAGGGAAATCCAAATACTTACTGGGAGTGGTGGGGTGCAGCGGGAGAAGAGCCATGAATCCTTAGCTCCTCACTCTCCTGATAGTTAGCTTTGATAAATGTCTGAAAATTTCAACTGGAGTGTAGAGAGAATGCTGCTCTTTCTACTTCTCTCTGGTAAGAACAGAATTGGCGGGGGGGGGGGGGGGGGGGGCGTTTGCTTTAAATTACAGAAAAGCCAGGATGAGCATTCTTTCTGGCCTGATGTGGGTGGGGAATATTAAAAAGGGTCAATGACGATCCCAAGATTAGTGGGAATGTACACCTCCCTCCCATTTACAGAGATGCACCACATCTTTCAAGAGAGCCAGCAAATTACCATGGGAATCTGCCCCCAACAGGCAGTGCTCAAGTAGGAGTCAGAGACTTCGTGAGCATGAGCGGGGTTTTGTGGGGGCCCTCCCGCACCATAGTGAACACAGTTAAGCCTCACTAATTCCCTGAATGGGGGAAAGGCCAATCTTGATTTGTAAGAAGCTTGAATTTAAAAATATGCTTAAAGAAATGCTATGTTATTATTTCCAAAGACCTGCAGTCACACTTCTGGCTGGGGTCTGTGCTCTGAGCCGCTGAGACTCTTAAGGCCTTGAACAAACAGATAAGGACTATAATTAGCATATTGGTCATTTGAATGCAAAGAGCAGTTAGAGTGGCCTTAAAATTGCGTGTTCACACATTCCCCTAGCAGGCTGTCACTTTCATATGTTTATAGTATTAATTTGCCTAGCAACCTGCCTGCATTCCTTTTTGGCAGTAAATTTTACCCCAGCACGTCAGAATCTGTTCAATTTTCCATATTAGCAGCTGGAATGAATAATGAGGGGAGGGGCTCAGGGGTGGTGGTGAGCTCCTTGTAAAACTCAACATGACCATATTTTAAACTTCTATTTAACTAGAAGTTAATTTTAAAACTCATCAGTGAATTTATTTCTGTTATTTACTGAGGAGGGGATGTATTCGCTAGGATGATTCAAAAGGGGAAGAGGGGTGGGGTGGGGGCTCCTGGGTGGCTCAATCCGTAGGGCAGTCAGCTCTTGGTTTTGGCTCAGGTCATGATCTCAGGGTTCTGCTATCAAGCCCCCTGTCGGGCTCCCTGCTCAGTGGGGAGTCCGCTTGAGGATTCTCTTTCTCCCTCTCCCTCTACCTCTCTGCCCCTCAAGCACAAACACCCTCTCTCTCTCTCAAATAAATAAAGAAAATCTTCAAAAACAGGAAGACAGGCAGGCTGTTTTGGAATATTCCACCCCCATAAGTGACCTGATCCAGTGAACACCAGGGAACATTGAATGTAACGAGTTCCTGGATGATAAGAAAATAAGGATTGATTATGAGGCTCAACAGGTGCTTAATTAAATGGAACAAAAGCACATTGTGATCTGCATCTATTAAACACGTCTGTGATGGTCAGCCAGTCTTGCGTGCACGTATTAACTGTTCTCAAATTCACACTTGAGACCAGTTAATTCCAAGTGTGACCGAGTTATGTTTAGAAAGGGGGAAAAAGGAGAGAGATGAATACAGCTGCAGTTTTACCCAAATGCCCAAAGTCATCTTCATTTTGCTATGCTTGTGGAAGAAAAAAGCTATGTTCTTGTACAAGTTGAACAAATCATATGGCCCATGGGGTGGGGATTGCAGGAAAAAACCGGGTGAAGCCTCGGTTTCCCGATTTTACTTTGCACAAACCCGAGGAGAAAAAAAATAATCTTTAAGTAATGAATTTCCTAATCTAGTTCCCAAATTTTGCTGCACATTACAATCTGGAGGAGTCTAAAACCTGAAGAGATTTTTTTGAAAGATTTATTTGTTTAAGGGGGTGGGTAGGCAGAGGAAGAAGGAGTCTCCAGCAGATTCCCCACTGTGTGTGGAGCTCAATGCAGGACTCAATCTTAGAACCCTGAGATCATGACTTGAGCTGAAATCAAGAGTCGGACACTTAACGGACTGAGCCACCCTGGCGCCCCAACCTGAGGAGATTCTTTAACTCATGCCCAGATTCAAACCATACAATGAAATCAGGATGTCTATGGGTGGGGGGGGGCGAGTCACCTGCCTTTTATAAAATCACAAGGTGATTTGTTAGCGTAGCAATTGGGAACAGCACTGCCTTAAGTCTTTCCTGCTTCATAGGCATTTAACCTAATCTTCCCAATTACCCTAAGAAGGAGGTATTATTAGATCCCCGTCTCACAGATGAGAAAACTGAGGTCCAGAGAGGTTAAATAAATTGCCCAAGTTCCCAAAGCTGTTAAACAGCGACTCTGGGATTTGAATACCAGCAGTTTAATTTCAGAGTCTGCATGTAGAACTCCCACACAGTACTGTCTCTCAGGGCTTTTGTCCCCGTATCTGGCACTGTTCCAATAAATCCGATCAAGTAATCCAACATCAAGTCAGTGAGAATATATTTGGCATCTACTATGTAAATCACAGTTGCAGACACACTGTGTGATTCTCCATAGATCAAGGAAACATGGCTAAACCCAGATAATTAAAAGGGTTTTCCAGATACCTGTAGGCTGGTTGTCAATTATATCAAAGCTTAACCAGCCAAAGATAACCAGAGACAAAACTGTAGTTGGACAGAGTCAAATTCATTGACCTGATGCGTCAAGGAAGTACATTCCAGAGAAACCATAGGATGCTGCTCTTGAAAAAGAGGGAAGAGGACCATTTTTTGTAACATGTGAGTTCCCACTGAAGGATTCTGAGGAGTGTCTAAAGAAGCAGGGGTAAGCTCTGGGTTGATGGCAGTTCCAGGGATGATATCATCCTTGAAGGGGATATCGACCAGGAATTGTGGACTATCTTGAAGTGGGGGTGTCTGGCATTTGGGTATTCCCCAGGATACATGAAGAAGCAAAGCAGGTCTAGGGCATCCCCGGGAAAAGAGCAGTGGGCTCTCAGAGGAAGTAAGCGTTGTCCTGGCATTTTGCAACTGCTGTGTGACCTTGGGAGAAAGTGTCTTCTGCTCACTTTGCAGCTGGCTTTGTCAGTCGGCTCTCTGAGCCTGATTAATCACAGGGCTGCTAATTCTCAGTCCAAGCTGATTTTCTCTCCTTCAGTCCTGGGCCAGTTTTGACTCTTTCAGGTTTTGGCCTTTTTCAGCAGGGATGGGCATAAGGGAAAAAATATATATTGGTGCTCAGATCAACTATGAATAGTTTTGCTCATTTTCAGCTGTGTTGGTAAGTTCTTTAATGGAAGAGTATACATAAAAGTGGTGAATTCTGAATAAAGCCTGTAGTTCAGTTAGCGTCTTACGATAATGTCAATTTCTAGGGTTGTGATGATGTACTGTAGCTGTGAAAAGTAAGTAATACAGTATATCAAAATATTGGGGGAAACTGGAGGAAGATACCTAGGGATTCTCTATACTATTTCTGTAGCTTCTTGTGAGCCTGGAACTATTTTTGAAAAAAAAAAATACAGAAGATGTTCGGTGGGAGAACAGGTTTGTGTTGATGATCTAAGTAAAACTTTTTAAAAGCAGTCTGACTTTACCTATGCTCTTCCCCCAATAATCCAAAATTAATTGTACCAATGTTCTATTATGTATTGCTGGATTTAAATCCACTGGATTTGAGTACATCAGCCACTGGTGTTATCAATCAATATCCGTGTCTACCAGGTACAGATCCCCGTTTGTTTGGGACCAGTTTGTGCATCCACAAGATGCCTTTTGAGTAGAGTCTGGAAAGTATGCATTGATATCACCGAGTAGGCTGCCCATATGAGTGAAATCATATGGTATTTGTCTCTCTCTGGCTGACTTATTTCACTTAGCATAATACTCTAGCTCCATTCATGTTATAAATGGCAAGATTTCATTCTTTTTTTGTGGCTGAGTAATATTCCATCACATGCATATGTATGTGTGTATATATGTATATATACATAATATGTACATGATATATACATATATATGATACATAATATATATGGTATATAATATATATTATATATATCATATCTTTATTATCTATCTGTGGATGGACACTTGGACGGCTTCTCTATTTTGGCTGTTGTAAACAATGCTGCAATAAACATAGATGTGTTGAATCATTACATTGTACATGGGTAACTAATTTAACAAGTGTATGTTAATTACACTTGAATTAAATCACCAGGTAGGGAAAGGAAGGAGAAAGTTGTGCTAGGCAAAGGGAAGAGCAAGAAGAAAGGCAGAGAGATAGAAAAGTCAAGGAATATCAGGGAAATCACAGTTTGATGAGGCTGATGGTTGGGGTATATTGGAGGACTGATAGAAGAACAACCTGGAAAGATGGGATGGAGCTGGAATGTGACAGTCTGTGTCTGATTTTCCTCTCTGTGAAACTAAGGACTTTGGACTTCACTTGTAGTACTTGCTATATCTGCCCTGTGGCCTAGTTGCTTGGGTATGTATCTTTTCTCCCCAACTAGATTCCAAGTTCCTTAGGGAGGTAAGCCAAGTTTGGTTCATCTGTATAGCATCTGTAGCATCTAGCTTTGCATTTTGCACCTAGTAGGTGCTCATAAAATTATCCTAAGAAGGAATAACATATCACGGAGATGTAATTGATAGTCACTCTCAATGACATCTGGAGCTCCGAAGTAACATTGGGTGAGGTGTCTACCCATGGGGCAGTGAATGTAGCCCACAGAAAACCACACAGCCCATGTCCCTCAGGCTCTCTGTGTCTGGTTTTGATGATCAGTATGGCAATGCCCTGTCATCTTTGACACATGTCCCCCATTGCTCCTGGACTGGACCATGATGGTCTCCTTTGAAAAGAGGTAATGTGTCTTGCCCTAATCGATTTAGCATTCCACTCACACTTTCCTCTGTTTAGCTTTGCTGGGGGGCTGCAGAGATGCCTTATCTTTCCACCACCTGTTCTTCCGTTTTCTGAATTACAGCGAATACAGTGGCTCTGACGGGACCTGAAGATGGTAGGTAAGGAACTCTTCGACAAGGAGAATTTCTCCAAGCCTTGGTTGACCTATGTTATGGAAGGGGATCTCCACCATGCTTGTTGGTGATTTTTCCCCCCTTTCACTTCCTGAAGGAAATGTTGCATTGCTCACCACCTTGGATGGCCGGGAGTGGGGACAGGGGCACTTCTGTTCCTGACAACCTCATTATGTGGTTATCAGGAACAGACACTGCCCAGGTTGTCACGACAACCAGCAATGATTCAAAGCTTCTGTGAAAGGTCTGTATCTCTGGCAAATAATCAGCCTTTAGCACTCAGCAGATGCTGAGTTGAGAAGCCAATCACAGGTGCGCTGGGAAAGCATGACATCATAGTCCAGCCGGTCCAAAAAATTAAGATTTGGTTTTCCGTTTTTCCCCTTGGTTCTTTTCCCCTAGATTTTTGTCCTCCACTTTCTCCTTCTTTCTCACTCTCTTTTTTTTTTTCCCCCTGGTGAAACAAGGAGATCTGGGAAACCAACTTTCCAAATTCACTTTATTCTCTAGTTTGACTTAGGCTCAGGCTGTGTGCAGTGATCTGGAGAGTGAGGGGAAGGAATGTGTAATGTGATTCACTTAGGAGCAAAATCAAACAGAGCATCAGCTCAATTAAATAATGTGGTTTGTTATGTAGGACCATGGTGGAAGTGGGGCTAATTAAAACCAAGTCAGAGGAGAGGAACTTCCTAATTCTCCTATTAATTCATCCAGAGCCACCTCCATTTAATTGTTTTCTCCCTTTCCTTTGCTAACTCCCTGGTGGAAGGGAGGAGGGCAGAGGCTGTGTATTCCTGAAAGCTTGTAGGTTCTGCAGGGCAGGTCCCTAATGGGTGCTCATTAGAGTGAAAGAAGGTGAGAAGAGATGTGTATGACCCCCACCCCATTCCCAAGGTCCGGCAATACAGGGAACATATGCAAATGGAGACTCATCAAGTCAGTTAAGGAGGTGTGTAGCTCTGAAGTCTGTTAAATCCACTGTTGTTCCATTAGCCTATTCGCATCCATACAAGAGTCTAGGGAGATAGCAAGTCAAGTTTCACAGAGGAGAAAATCCAAAGTCCAGGGAAATTTGAGTCTGGCTCAGGATTTCCTGACCAGAAGCTGGACTGGAATCTGGGTCTCCTCCTTCCTTGGCCAGAACTCTGAAGCCCGGAGAGTTGATTTCCTGGCCATGGGCTTCCCTCTTCCCTCAGCCTCTGGGTTTTAAGGGAACTAGGATGAGCCTTTTGGCACTAACAGCCTCCCCACCACTCCTACAGAAAAGCTGGAGCCCCTAATTGTGGGAGTTGGGGGCCAAGAAGGAAGGGGGCACAGTTGGATCTGACCGCAGTGCTGACCACAAGGTGCAATAAGCGGACCCCAGTGAATGAGGGGTGGGCGCAGTGCTCTCAGCTAACTAACGCCTTTTGCACTAGCTGCCCAGCTGGGTTCTTTTGTATTCAGAGCAGGAGGGGGAGTTTTTTGTTTTTGTTTTTGTTTTATTTTAAGTGCAGCTGCTTTAGCAAAAGCTGTGAAGACAGGAGTCCACCATGGGGAATGATTTCTGGCTGTAGAACTTGAGACAGGGATGGGAAGGGAGCCCTGATATCCAGGCGGCTTTTACCCAATGGGTTGTACATGTCTGCCTTCCGTGCCTGCCCAGGTATGGCTCAGCGCAGTCTGGCCTCGCGTTCAGACCTCTTTTAGGAGAGCAGTGTATTTGTTCTGTTTGCTTGTTTTGTTTTTGTTTCTGTCTCCATCCAAAGAAAGCTCTGTTTTCACTTGTGAGGGTTCTTACACGTTCGGTATGTTTATTACAAAAACATGTACAGACGATGCGGAAGTATATAAAGAAAACAGTTAATGACCACTATCAAGCACACATACCCGCATGTCTTCCCTTCCTTTTGAATTCCCAGAGTTACCCTGTTAGCAGTTTTGTGTGTATGATTCCGGCTGAAAGACACACACAGACACAAACACATGTGCACGTGTGCGCACATTTTTAAACAAGAATAGCATAGTAGTACACGGGTTGTTCTGCAACTTTTTTCATTCAAGAATGTGTCAAGACGTGTTTCTATTTCAGTACATAAGAATCCACTTGATTCTTTTTAGTTGGCCTCTAATATTCTTTTTTAAAGATTTTATTTATTTATTTGAGAGAGAGTGCGAGAAGGAGAGAGTACGGAGGGAGAGGGAGAAGCAGCTCCCTGCTGAGCAGGGAGACAGGGGACTAGATCCTAGGACCCTGAGATCATGACCTGAGCCAAAGGCAGACGCTTAACCGACTGAGCCACCCAGGCATCCCTGGTGTCTAATATTCTAAAATATGCATATAGTCTATTTTATTTACCAGTTCCCTTATCAAGGGACATTTAGGTCAGCTTTTATATAATGAGGGGTTCTTTTCCTGTATAAGAGTCAACAAGAAACACACTTGAATATGTGTTGGTGTGTTTTTAGGAGTGTTTCCATAATCAAATTCCTTGAGTTGAAATAGCTTGGTCAAGTGGAACACGTACTTCAAATTTCCTAGGTATTCCCAGCTTGTCCTCCAAAAAGGCACTGCCAGTTTTCACTCCCATCCATGGTACATGAGTGCGAGCAATGCTCTTTTTTTCTGGGATTTGACTGGAAGCCTTTTTTTTTTTTTTTTTACTTCTGTTGCTCTAAGTCCCATCCCAGAGCCTGTCACTTCCCCTGTGAATCTAGGGGCTGGTAGGTTTGGTGAGAGCCCGAAGAGCAATACAACAAACACAAAACAAGAAAGAACACCACAACTGAAGGTAGAAGACCTGACTTCTAGGACCATCTCTCTGAGACATTGGACAAGCCACTTTAAACCTCTGGGTGTCCATTGACTCATCTGTGAAATGCAGTTCATAATTGCCACAATACACGTTGTGGTTGTTGTGAGGATCAAATGGGGAGGTGTGAAAGTGGTTTGTAACCCGAGAAGCAAGATACATGTGCCAAGTGGTTATTCCTGTAGTGTGGTTATTATACCCTTAAATCAATGAGCTCAGAGAAGGAAACGGGGAAGTGGGAGTTGAGTGGGAAAAATTACACAGATGAAATCTTTAAGACATTCTCAGCTTCCCTGAAAGTTCTCAAGCAGTCGTCCTGTATTCTTGGTGAACAAACCATGTTGGTAGTAAAGATTGCTTTATGGTATCAAGAAGAATTGGGGCATCTGGGGGGCTCAGTTTGTTAAGCGTCTAACTGGGTTTCAGGTCAGGTCATGATCTCATGGGTCCCGAGATAGAGCCCTCTAGTCCAGTTCTGTGCTCAGTGAGAGTCTGCTTGAAGATTCTTTCGCTCGGCCCCTTCCCCCACTCTTGTGGGCTTGCACATCCCCCTCCCCAGAATAAATAAATGAATCTTAAAAAAAAAAAAAAGAAGAAGGATATAGGTCATTGCCCTTTCATGGGAACACCGATGCTTTAATTTTTCAGGCACCTAATAGGATTTTGGCCCCATGCTACTTTCTATAATAACCAGTGAGAGAAGAAACACACCCATGAAATGCTTAAATAACCATGTGCAGTGACTGCATAAAGAGCTCCGAGTTATAGCTGAGGTATAGGGAAGGATTAGAGTGAAATCAAATACCTTTTAATTACAATTTAAATCAATAGCCCAGAAGAACAAGTGAAATCATTAGCCAGAAAAAAATCCAGTTTTCTTTATTTCTTAAAAAATAAGAATGTTCTTATTCTTTAAAATAACCCCAAATAAGTGCATTTTACAAATCAGAGATGTAACATTAAGTATATGTTCATTCATTTAGGTCAGTGATTTTTAGATTACTTTTACCATGAAGCAAAAACAAAAAAAATCAATGTGATGAGCTACTTTCTTTAACCCCCAAGTTAATTAAAAAGATATCTGTAAAATCATTGAAAGCAGAACCCTCGTGATCTCAACCTATTCATCAGGGATTTGAGGAGGAGGGTGAAGAGTGTTTTTGCATTAGGAAGACAACCACCAAGCACACACACACAAAACTATTTAAAATGCCTGATTTAGGGGTGCCTGGGTGGCTCGGTGGGTTAAGGCCTCTGCCTTCGGCTCAGGTCATGATCCCACGGTCCTGGGATCGAGCCCCGCATCGGGCTCTCTGCTCAGCAGGGAGCCTGCTTCCTCCTCTCTCTCTGCCTGCCTCTCTGCATACTTGTGATCTCTGTCTGTCCAATAAATAAATAAATAATTCTTTAAAAAAAAATAAAATGCCTGATTTAAAAAAAAAAAACACCAACCCAGTATACTTTTTTTTTTCTCAAGCGAATATGTATTTTAACAGAGCCAATAATACCATGTATTATATTGGAAAAAAACATGGGCATTGGACTCAGATCTAGGTACAAACTCCATCTCTGGGACTTACTACAGTGTTCACATAATAGTCATGTATGCATAAATATATCTTTTAATTAAGGAAAATTTTTTTAAAAATGCAAAGTGATCCTTTAAAAAATCTGAAGTATGTAGTTTACTTAGTCTTTGACTCTTTCCTGCCTTATCCTAGGTTGGAAAGGTCTTCGTTGTTCTTTTTTCAACTTCCAGCATGATCATAATTTTAAATGAGTTACTCCAAAGAGGTATCCCATTCTCTCATATTCTCCATATGTTGTCTCTGTGACTCTAGAGGACTGTTGTGTGACTTTTCCTAAAAGGAACTTAGCAAATATGTATTAGTTCACTCTCTGTCCTAAAACTTGTTTTGCTACCATTATGGAGAAATGATGGCCAGATGTTATGGGGTGTTGAATAAATTGGAGAAAAGTGTACTGTGGAGGGTCATAACCCATTTTGATTATTGAAGTATGTCAGGATATATTTGTCTTCATAAAAATAAGTTTGAAAGTGGAGAGGGACAAATCACCCATAAATTTTTACCTGACCGTGATAATTTAATGTTCTCTTCTAATTATATCTGTGGGTGTATTTTACATCACTGTAATTCAAAGGTACTCAGTACTTTGCATTCTTTGTCATTTTTTATGACAGTTTACTGTCTCCTTGCTGGGATTTACCGTAATTTATATAATCTAGACAAATCCTTGGGCGGGGGGGTATGGATTTCGAAGTAGCAAGGGATGATTTTTGGAGTTATATTTTAATTTTTGCACATGGGGGAAAATTTGAACTTTTTCTTAAAGGTGAGAGGCCACGGAAGGTTTTAGGGAGAGCCACATTTTAATGAAATTAAATATATCTATATATCTATGTATCTAAACTAATTGAAGTAATTGATTGATTGATTGATTGAATGAATAATGCTCCGTGTTTTGAAATGTGTGTTTCACGGACAGAGAGTTTCCCTATCTAGCTTGTCATCTCTGAATGCCACTGCCATATCTGCCGGAGTCTACAGCGTAGTCCAGAGACTCCATCAGCATAACCTGTTGGCCTGACAGGTGGTGTCCCAAATCCAAACCATTTCCCCCAGTAAAGAGTGAGGGTGTAGCTGGACGGATTTCCTCCCCTGGAAATTTATCTGAAATTCCAGTCTGCCCAAGGGAGGCCAGTTAATGAAGATCCATGAAATGCCCCCGCCTCTCCAGGTGCGCCTCTCTCTTGTTGGCCCCACCTCTGTCTAGACAACCCTGACAGTGTAGAAGTTTCCATCTCCTTTTCCTTTCCCTCTCTCTGTTCCCTCCCCTTCAGTTTTTTCCCCCCTCCCAGGCGCTTCCTGCCTGGAAACAAAAGATTGGTCCCCAGCAGCCCACTCAGGGCGATTTTAGTTTTCTGCTCACCCTCTGATTGGCCCGCGTGCGGTGCAGAGCCCGGGTGACGTCATAGCCGACAGGAGCTAGGGAGCGGTTGCCGAGCGGGGCTCTGCCGCGGGCGGGCAGCTGTCGGCAGCGCACTGTCTGGGGGCTCGCGCGGGGGGCTGCGGCTTTTCCCGGCCCGGAGCAGGTGTGCGAGGCCGGGAGGAGAGCCGGGGAGAGCGGGCCGGGCCCGGGGCTGCGGCTGCGGCTGCGGCCCCCCCCAGCCCCGCCAGCCTGAGCGCTCGGAGGTAGAGAGGAAAGGTCTGGACAGGGTGGCTGGACCAGTGGCAGGTAAATCCCGCGACTCACGGCGCCCGGCTCGCTCAGGGAAGGGTGTGGCGCTGCTGGGCAGATTTTCTGCCTTTCTGGGCCTACCGCCCCCACCCGCTCCTGTTCTCTCGGCGCCCCAGCTTCGGGTCCCCTCCGTGGCGCCCCTGGAGCCAGGAGACCCGGCGCGCAGTTCTCCGGCTCGCGCTGGGCGGACGCGGACGAGTGGGTGTGTCAGGGCCACTCTCGGAGGGCCTGGACCCCGGTGCACTGGGGCAAGCCCTAGGCTCGCCAACTGGGGCCTGGGCCGCTGGAGGCCAAAGCCGCCCCCAAAGCAACGTCAGCCCGTTAGTCCTACAGTATCTTCCCGCCCCCTCCCCCAGCCACAGAAGCGACGGCAGTTCCCCCCGCCCCCCGCCAAAAAAAAAAAAAAACCCACCAAGGGGAGGAGGTGTGGCCGTGGCTGGGACAAGTCCGGGGTAACAGAAAAAGTGACGATTTTCTTCTATGGGGCGCCCTTTTATTTTTCCTTACCCTCCTCCCCTTATTTGGTCGGGGGAGGGTAATGACAGGACTACTCATTTCTTGTCATGTGGAGGTTGGCATGATGCAGTACTATCCCTAAAAAGCCTGGGGCGCCTCTGTTGGCCTTTGTCTTGGTCGGGGAGAGAGGGCAGGGGTCACTAGGGGTCATTAGGTCCATGGCCCCCCTACCCTCTCCTCAGCACACAGAGGGCCTTTCCCTCAGTTTGTGAACTGGCTCTGGCGAGATGACTGCCACACTTTGGGGTGGATTGAACATTTTAGATTCTTGCTCTGGCAGGCTTTCCTTCCCTGGGTGGTGGTTGAGGGTCGGGGTGTGAGGGCGCTGCCAGCAGGGAGAGAGCCAAAGGCCCCACTTGATTTTTTGGTCCCACCTTCCAGAATCCAGTGGCAGACTCTGGACTTGAGGGTTCTAGGCTGTGGTCTGTAGAAGCAGAGGAGAGAAGGGTGAGTGGCTTGGCTTGGGGAAGCATGAAAGGGGGTGGTTGCAGTGTTATTTTTTTTAAATGGCTTTCAGCAGGGAAGCCTTTAGCCATGTTAGTCTTGCTCCCCCCATGGTTTTGCAGACTCAAATCCAGGCCAACTGTATGACTGTCTGAGGTGTTGGAACAGAAGGAAGTCCATTCCCGTTGGTGACAACACTGTGGCCCTGTTCTGGGATGACCGAGGTATAAAGGTCAGTGTGGTTTTCACTGGGCCATTTGCAAAATTGTAATTGGGTAGGTCTGTGATTTGGTACTTGAGGCCCCTAACCAGGGGCACCTTTGGGTAAAGGGGCTTAATCTGATAATGGATGACTAAGAGGCCAGGGCTTGGAGGGAGAGTCGTATCAGCCTCCGTTTCTGGATACAAATGTCATACTTCCCTCCTCCGTGAAAAAGGCAAAATGAGAAGAGATGGGCATGAATGCTGGGTAAAAGCCAGCAGCTGAGAATCTTGAGGCCAGAGGGACCTTGCAGTGTCAAAGAGTGGACTCTCCAAGCCTCCAGGCAGGCAAGTGGGCCTTGTAGGAGAGACTGAACAGGAAACGGAAGGGTCATTTGTAATACAGATGCAGGAAAAGGGGCCACAACACCCCAAAGGCTCCGACCACTGCTGCAGGTTACAGGTTGTCTGCTTAGAGGCCGAACTAGCATACTGAGCAAACAAGCATGCTGAGGTCTTTGGGGGAGAAGGTGGTAGACGTGACAAGCAAGAAAAATGAGGAATAACTGGGGGGGGGGGTGAAATGAGGGGTGCCGCCCCCATCAGAGACTCTGCTTTTGTGAGGTCAGAGACGAAGCTACTGTGAAGTCAAAGAGGGTGGCCAAGGCAAAAGAAATCAGGGCTAGAAGTCTAGACGCAGGTAAGCTCAGATGGAGCAGGTAGGAGCAAAGCCATAGAGAGATAGAACAAGAAGAAAGCAATGGTCTTAACCAGGAGCCCTAAGGCCCTGATTTTCCTGATGAGATGGAGAAATGGTGGTTGTCCAGGCACGTATGGCTCAGCCCAGACTTAGGGAAACAATTTCTTGATATTTAGGGACTCAATAGCATTTCCATCCACGTAACCTGCCTTCAGGAGCTAGTAGCTTTGGTCATAGGAAGGAGAAGAAATTCCATGAACAGCAGACTCCACAATGGCTCTTTCCTCCTGGGTAAGGAGAAGGAAGAGGGGGGTGGGCAGGGTCCCAAAGGGGATTGCAGGGGGAGCTTCATATCCCCCCAAGATAGGTAGGTTGACTGTTTTCTACAACGGGAGGGCCAGGGCCGGGTCTGGGATCCCTGCTGCAGGCACGGGTGTCTGCCTGAGCTCCAAAAATGCCCTTTTTCCCCAGGGCCCATGGGACTCTGGGTAGGCGAGGAATGGTGAAAACCCCTGTCCTAGAATGTAAGTGCAGCTGTTAAGGCTTCTGGGGCTCACTGTTGTCCCCCAAGCTCCTCACCTGCCAGAGGCTGGGCGGTTCCCTCTGCAAGGCCTTGGGGCGGACTTCCCTGCCAACTCCGCACTCTGCAGCTTCTCCAGCAGGGGGCAGGAAAGGGTGTGCAGCAGTGGGCAGGGCCAGAGTCCTCCATTTCCAGTGTGAAACTGGAACCTTGGATCAAGTCATAGCCATATGTTTAAAATCTGATTTAGGGGTACCAGAGAACCAAAGGAACCCCTGGAGTCTGGTGGTCTGTTTCCATTCCCTCCTGAAATGTGTCGCTTCCTCCTGTGCCCCAGGACCTTGGAAGGCATTTGTGTTTACATACAGCTCAATGATTACCCTGGTCACTAATACACACAGCCTCACCCAGAGTTTAATTGGAAATGTTAATCAGTACAACGGATCCATGTCTGATTTGCACATTCGGTCAATTATCGATTATCGACCGACTAATTGCAGGTTGGGGCAATCTGTGCTACACCCATGGGACATGGTGAGGGCAAAATGGCATAGCTATCCGCTGGGTTTGTGGGTGGGAAGCAAAATGGGGGAGGTGGACCTGGAAGACTGGAAAGAGAGGAACAGTTCACTGGTGGGGAATGGGGACCATTCCTAAGGTGTGGTC
This sequence comes from Mustela erminea, assembly GCF_009829155.1. NCBI lineage: Eukaryota > Metazoa > Chordata > Mammalia > Carnivora > Mustelidae > Mustela > Mustela erminea. Next base: position 92,512,096 of record NC_045635.1, read on the forward strand.
ACAGCAGAGCCTGGGCAGGTGATCACTGAGACCTACTAAGAACAGGACCATCTTGGAGCAGACACAGCAGGGAGGAAGGGCAGGGTTTTGTCCTGAGCTGGGAAGATGCTGGATTTGGAGAGGGAAGGTGATTTAGAGACTAGAGGACACGGAGCTGGGGTGGAACCAACCCTGGAAGCCAGAAGTGGGGTGTTGTGGTCTGCTTCTGCCCCTCTCCGAGCCTTAGTCTCCTTGTCTTTTGAATGATGGGATTGGATGAGGTGGTTTCTGACATGATCAGGACATTTTAGGAAGTGGGTCTATTTGTTCTTGGTCATGAAGCAGATCTACCATAGGACAACATCCCCCGCCCCCGCGCCCCCCCCCCCCCGCCAAATTTACCCTTTTAAATCACACTTTTTGGTATGCCCTTCGATTTGGGGGAAAACAGTACAAAACAAACCCCCAGCCACTACATACATTTCATCTCTTTGAGCAGCATTGTTTTTATTTTTATTTCATGTGAATGGGAAACAGGAGGGAGAAGAGAAGCCCAAGTGGAGAATCTGCTAGAGACCCTAAAACCAAGCTCCTGAGAAGCTCTTTGGGGATTTTATACAAATCTTACGCAGTTGGGTGGAGGCTGATAGGCAGTCGTGGCGCCAACTCCCTAACTCAGCCTCAGAACTGAAGGGCCTGGGATGAGGGTCAAGGGAGGCCTGCTTAGGGTGTCTATCCTTCTCCTTTCTCCCTCCTCTCTGTCTGAGCCAGGTGGACTTTTTGGAATTCTGCACCCTCAAGACGCTACCCCTAACTGCCGGCACAATTGCGCCCTCTAGTGACCACAGCGGGGACACCTTTGGCAGAACTGCATCCCATGGCCCAGCTCCCTTTGCCAGTGCTAATCCCTTGTGCAGCTGTTAACTCCCTTGGAGAAGGGCTCCAGTGCTTCCAGGTGGCCTGAAGGAGAAACTGAGGCAGCTGCAACTCCCTGCAGGCCCTTCTTCTATATGGATGGGACTGGGGGTTGAGCAAGAGTGCCATCTCCCTAGCGCTTAGTTTCCTCCTTTGGGCCTGAAAAAGTTTCCAGAACTCCTTTCCCTGTTGTCTTTAGTGCTGGGCTGGGCACCTGCCATGGGAAGATCCTGTGGTAGAGAGAATGGTTGGCCACAGCTTCCCCCCAACCCACGTCCACACACAAGCCCCCCCTCCCCGCCGCCAACAACAAAGTGGTCACCTAGTCCCCAGACAGAGGTACTGGCAGGAAGCCAGAATGCAGCAAAGCTAGGGTGCTGGTAGGCAGAAAATGGGTACAGTGAACCCTACCCGCAGCCTCCAGGAAGAGGCTAAGCCCCAGGTGCAGACACAGGACAATATAAATACACAACAGGACACAGACACAGAATATGGCAGAGCCACGTGATACAGAGTAAGGATTAGATAAGTGTCACACACATCCAAGGCATGGACCACGCAGGGCAGATGGGCAGCACATACACAGTGCAGTATACACACTGTATCCATACACTTGCTATAAACAGGACTGCACCCCCTGACGTGATACAGACGTGACACCCACAAAATAGCATAGATAAAACAAGGCATACATCTGACCAAGTACAGGTACCCAGATACCAAGGGGGTACAAGAAGCAGCACAGATACACCCCCTCAGTGTGTACTCGCACACGGAATACATCTCCACACTCCCAATACCCACCCCCCCCCCGCCCCGGACAGGAGAGGGGAGTGTGCCCTCCAGGTGGAATGCTGTGTCCTGCCAGGCTCCGCGCACTGGTTCCAGCGGTGCAACTGGTGTATTTGAAGCGGGCTGCTGTGCAGTTCATCAGAGGCTGAAGCAAGGTGGAGTTAGGCCTGTGGAAAGCTCTCAATCTCACACAGGAACCCAGAGGTGCTCAGTTGGTCCAGGCTGGGGCCTCTACTGCCCCCCACCCCGATCTCACCCTCTAGCACTCTTCCTCACCCCCATGGGTGCTTGCTGCCATCCCCCACCCGGGGCTCAGGGGACTTTTTGTGGCCGTCCTTGAGCCCCCTTCCAGCCTTGCCCCTCTCTGGAGCTTTGGCAGCCATCACTCGCCGACCCCCACCCCGCTCCCTTGAAGGATGAGCTCACACAGCCAGGGAGGGAGTGGGTGCACACCACTTAGTGGCCCAGTGGGTGGGATCTGGAAAGGCAGCTGGGAGTGTGTGAGTGGGAAGCACTCAGGGAATGCCAGGGCCCCTGAGGGACGCACGGGCGGCTGGGCCCTGGAATCTCACCAGGAGCAAGTGGCAGACCTGGGGTATGGCTTGATCTTCTTGTTCACCAAGGGGAAGTTGGGAATCCTGGGGCTTTTCATGGCTCCCCAAGGGTTCAGTTTTACTAGCTCCACCTTTAGCTACCCCTGCATCTGTGTCTTTGGATTCGGACTTGGTGCATTCCAGCATCTGCTGACATGTGCTAGCCTGGGTCCTTTGCTTTGATGGGATTTCCCATATAGGTGCTGCTTTTCTTAGAGGACAGACACGTGGAGCAAAGGTGGGGGCAGGGTAGGAAGGATTGCAGAGGGAGTATCCGTCACCTTGAGAGGCTCAAGCAATTGTGGGGCAAGGTGGAAAAGAGAGGGGTTAAAGATCTTGCCTCCACGGTTGGACATGGGAACCTCAGGGGGGAAGATAGGGTAAAGAGTCACCCTGAAAAACCCCAAGATATATTCTCCCTAAGAAATCTGAGAAAGACTGTCGAGGACCTCCCTGTAGTGGAGATTGGGGTGGGGGAAGCAAGAAGGAGGTTCCAGTTAGGATCAGAGGCTGAGGCCTTCAGCGCTGCGAGATGATAGCAAATTAGGGACCCTCCGAGTGCTTCCCCCCACCCCCCAGTGAAGGAGGTTGCTGAGAAGGGAAGTAGGTGGGGACCTGTAAGTGACATAGAAAGCATGGCTAGGTCTTCAGGAAGCTTAGGTGTCTCCAGAGCCAACGTGCATTTGCCATGATCGCTGTGCTGGACCACCACCTGCAAATATGTGGCTCCTTCCCATCTGTTCCATGCGATCTAGTTGTCCTGACTCTTGTCCAGGGTGGCTGAGCAGGTCTTCTCCATGAGCTAGCAGGCAGAGCCAGAGTGAGTGGCAAGGTGACAGCAGTTCTCGACCTGAAACTCCCAGTTCAGCACCCTTTCTGGACTCTGACCCCACAAAGCCCTTTTTATGTTTCTCCCCTCCGATTCTCTGCCTCCTCGAGCGATTTTCTGAAATCCACCATAGCACGTGTATGTGATGTTTGGGGGGGGTTGGCTGAGGGAGTAGTAGCGGGTATAGCAAGAGGTTCCTGCGCCCCCACGATGCTTCTCTTGGCAGGTTACCCCCAAGAAAGAGCAGCTGAGTCCTTGCATCTTGTGGCAACTGGTGTGCCCAACACTGAGTTTGTGGGAGCTGAAGGCAGCCTGGCCCCTTCTCATGGGCAGTGCCTACCTGTGCTGAGGTCCTGCAGCCGTGGCAATAAGAGGTGAGTAATGGGTTCCAGGACAGGGAGTCAGGGATCTCCAAATCCAGGTGAAGGCCACCTTTCCACCAGAGCTCTCAGTATTAAAGGCCCTGGCTGGGCCTTATGAGCCAGGCCTCAGAGCACAACCCCTTCTTTCTGGTCTCTCAGTTTGCTCCATCTCTAATACGGGGATGATAGCTATGACCTACATCATGGTGTGAGTAGGACAAGCAACCAAACGGTCATGGCGAAAAACTTTGCAGTTGTCAGGCTCCATGTAAGAACTTCCATGTAACCACTTACATGCTTCCCTTCAAGCTGGCATTTCCTTTCCTCATGCTTTCTGGATGTCAAAGTGGCATTTCAGCCACATGTCACTGACTGACCAACCAGTTCCTGAAATTTCTCCTCCTCTACGACCTTCATTTGACCTTCTTATTCAAGACTTATCACCACCCCATCTATTCTAGTTTCCGGGCCCCAAGGGCTGAAACCTTCCAGAACCTTCCCTCTACCTTCTCAACCAAACAGGGAGCACTCCCCCCCAAAACAGGTCCAACAACACTTGAGCCCATAGTATACGGCATAGCCCTTGCTTCTCTTCAGCCTTTGATCATTCTTGCACGATTTCTAGAGTATTCATCTTGGCAGGTAAACTAGACCATAAATTAGGGGTAGGGACCCGATTTCACAAGTCTCCATCTCTCTCCCAAGTGCCCCAAATTCCCTCTCTTCCTCTCCACTTCTTTCAGGTTCCTTGGCCATGTCCTTCTTTCCCTTCAGGCAGCCAGTAGGGCTTCTGCTGTCAGCTACCCGTCTAGCCTTCTGTTGCCATATGCTGCTGTCCAGCTACCTCTTTGTATCTTACATGCCTCCCTCTCTTTGTCTGCACTTCTATTTGTCAGTTATCCTGGCACCTCTCCTAACATCCAAGTCAAAAGCAAGCAACCAATCAAACTTTTAAAAAAGCAAGAACAACAACAAACAAACAAACAACAAAAAACCCCACAACAGAAACAAAGAGAAAACAAACAAGGAATACACAGTGTAGTTCCTCTTCCCACGGAGCTCGCCCTGGGTCTGATGGGACAAAGGGAAAGTGCCGCTCAGCGGCAGGTGTTTCAGTGGTGTCTCTTGGTGAAGGGAGAGCTCCAGAGGTTCGGCTGGATCTTGAGGGTGTGAAATTACAGCCCTGCTGATACTGATGTATTCAGCATCCTAGAGATGCTGCGGTAGGGTATCTTCTACAGACCTTGAGTGACAGACGGTAGCTAGAACTCACTCAAGTCAGAAGTGAGCCCAGGGGTCTCTCCTGGGTGTTCTGTGACAGTTCCAATAATAACGTGTATTTATTGTCTACGGTTGCCAGCACTGGGGTGGGCATTTTTCTTGCACAAGACTTTGATCCCACAGTAACTCTGCAAGGTAGGTATCTTATTCCTACTAGTTACTGCTTTTGTTTCTGATTATAAAAGGGAGACTAGCTCGAGGTAGGTACTACAATCATGGTTTTGCCCACCAGGAGACCAGGGTTGAGAGGGGCTGTGTAATGTGCTGTATATAACTGGACACGTGCTGTGGCTTTGGGAGGAAAGAGGCTTCCTCGAGAGTTTCTCAGCATCCCAAATACTTCAGTGCTCTCTCTCTCTCTCACTCACTCACACACACACACACACACACACACACACACACACTCGGGAGCACACTTGTGTACTCTCGGACCTTCACATAATCCTTATCCTTCCTTGGCTCACACTTTTCCCACTGGACACATTCATGGTGACAGTCACATCCACCCCCTCATCCTCCACGTATTTACAGACATGCTGCATAAGGGCCCACACTCACACGGCCGAACACTGCCTTGTACATTTTTGTGTTCATGCGCTTGTAGTGGCACACGCTCCACACTTGCCATACGGCCCCTCATGTTCTTACCCACTCACAACTTTACCTCTTCTTACATGCTCACACACTCACAGTCCACCTTCTAACCTATATCCACACTGACGGTAGAATCACATTTGACCCTCTAATTCCTCTGTGCTCACACACAGTCTACACGCAGACCCACACCAATTTTCCCTTGTCCGCTGCTTATATAACCACAATTACCCTCGATTTTATACATTCTAACACATTTGCACGGTCACGGTTTCCTGCTCACCGTAAAACAGTGACACAGCTCGTAACTCCTCGCAGGGACACACGCACATGCATGCACGTTCCCACCATAAATACACTCTCCCCCGTTTCAGCTGCTATACCATCTTACAGTCTTACCCTCAGTATTACATGCTCTGGGGCTACTACTTGGCACGGACACAACCTCGCCACCTCCGTCACATTCACACAAAATCATGCTTCCACATGGAAACACACTCATTTTGACACCCATTCACATTTGCTCACCTTCATGCTGAGACTTGATCATCAGATAGAGGCACACACACTTCCACTTTCTCTGACACACATCACCCTGCCCTCATACTCAGAGTCATCGCAAAGATGCATTCACACTGACACACACCAACACATCCATCCGCTCGCTCGCATTCAGTACTCACGCTAATTCACGTCAACATACAGTCACACTTACGGCACACCCCTGCCTCGATACTGATGTTTTCACATTTTCACGGTCTTCCATACTCTCATGTTCACAGCCATGCACACTGAATTCTACATCACACTCTGTCACGCGCATGTGCTTTCACGTGTACACCCTCTCCCACGACCATTTCCGTATCATACACATTCACACCAGCAAGTTCCCCACAAGATCACATTCTTGCCCGCTCTCACTCTCGTCCTTTCATACTGGCATGCCCTCACACCGCCACACACATTCTCTCCAGTACACACGTGGGGACCTGCACAGTCAGTGACCTGCATTTACGCTGGCACACCCGCTGCAACGCACACAATCTACATGGTTGCCCTCAATTCCTGTAAATGTGTTTGTGCACTCACACACGGACTGCTGGTGTCGCCGTGGATGGCCACGCAGACTCACACTCACTCAGATTCTCAGTCCCCCTACAGCATTTCCCCTGAGGTGGATATACTTGCTCACATTGGCCCACATATCCACACAGTCACTGAAGCATAAATGCATTGCCTCTAGCTCAGCGAACTCGCCTGAATGGTCACGGGCTCTTCTGGGGACTCTCACATGGATGCATTGATGCTGACACCTACTCACATGGACATGGACTTATACCCCCTCCCTGGAATGATCTCACTCACCCACATCTGCAACTCACACGTGGTTTACAGTGACCCCACCCTCAGGCACACGCCCCACATCCCCAAACATACACATGGCCCTATATGGATGTTGCCACAGCCACGTACTTTTTCACTGACACACACACCATCACACACCCCACATGAGGAGTTCATAGTCACAGTTGTCACTTTTTTTTTATCCTCCCCCACTCCTTGTAACTAGTGCTCTCCTCACCCCTGCTGGAAGGTTTTTCAGCCACCTGTGGCTGATGAAAAAGTGTTGGTCTCAGCCAGGTCACCCATGGGACCAGATATTTCCAGAGCAGAAAGGAGTGCAATTTATGTCTAGGATTAAAAAGAGAAAGCTCAATCCCACAGATCAACTCTTACGTCCTTTTGCCATAATTTTATTTTACATAAGTCATCCCTAATAGATCTTAGCTGGTCTACCCAAAAGGGGTTGGGGTTCAGATGGTTTATTTTCTGGAAGTTTATGGCCTAACTTGCCACTTCCTTTCTCTCCCAAGGGTTGGGGGGCAAGGTAATGCGTGTTTCTTTATGCACGCACACTGGTTCCCTAGGCAAAAGTGTAGGTCTCTGATTTTATGTTTCTGATCTGGAATTCTCTACTGTTTCTGGTAGGCACCTCTAGCCTAGCAAGGTCTACTCTTCCCCTGTTAGCCTTGGAACATGGTATTCAAGTTTCTGTATGTGCACACATAGACCCCACTGGAATTTCAACAGCTGCTACTGACAAGTTAACAGAGGAAATTTCTCAGTAGGCGTGGATAAAGGCAAGCTGAAAAAACTTCCTTGTGTTCCAGACAGACTGTAGATTTCCCTGCAAGAGGGTAAAAAGAAGTGCAAATCCCAGGAATGAACCAACCAGTAAATCGGGGGGCATGGTGCCAGAATCCTGTGCCATCCCAATTCCTGACGAGAGATTTAGAAACATGAAAGCACCTTGTAGGGGCCTCCTTAATCTGTGGCTTCCCCTACTGGAATCTTTCTGGAGGAAAGATGAGGGCAAACTAGGCCCAAGCTGCCCTTTGATAATGGACTCTAGCACATGGGGAAAAGCCTGTACTCTGAAATACCACACATTACCCTCTACACCTGCGATTAGACTGAGGCCTTCTTGGAAAGCAGAGACCACATCATCTAACTTATTTTGGATTCCCATGGTCTAGTGTGATGCCAGGTCCAGAGCAGCTACTTGTGAAACTCCAGTAAGAAACTGAAAGACGTGGGTGGACAGCAATGTGTCAGGACAGATCCAATGCCATTACTCAGTGACATTACTCAGTGTAGATTGAGGATGTCCTAGGGACCCTATCAAGTGCTAGACCCAGAAAGAGATTCAGATGGAGGAAAGAAACATACCCTGCCCTTGAGGTACCATCATTCCAATGGAAAAGATAATCACACCATGCAACAGTACCACAAGTTAACAGTCTTGAAGCTTGGGATTGGGGCATTCTTTATCAGCCAGTGGTCTTCAGGCTCCCAAGGCCTTGAGAGCTCATGGGTGGTTGGGAACAGCAGCCAGGATGTGGGGTAGTCATTTCCCAAAGCAAACCTCTTTGTAGACCTCTTGCCTCATCCCAAGATGTGCCATCTTTCCAGAAGATGGTGTAGCAGAGCCCTTTGTCAACTGTGCCTAAGGTAGAGGAAGGAAAGTGAGCTATAGACATCAATGGAAATTTTATACTGAGTTAAAATTTAGCCACCACCTCCTCCAAGAGATGGCTTTAGAGAAATAGCCTGGCAAATTTACATTTGACCATTTCTGTGGATATGCTGAGAGTCACCAAAAACAATTTATGTAATTTTACAGGACTGGGTAAATTTTGGGAAGGAAAAAAAATGCACCTGCCTGAATTCACTTGGATGCCTTGTGAAGTACTAAGTGAACCAACCCATCCCCATGCATTTATATGGTATCTTAGACTTTCCAAAACAGTTAATAACCCATTCATCCATTACAATAGAGAAATTAGGAACACCAGCTCTAGAGTCCAAAGACAGGCACTTGAATCCCAGTTTGGCTGCTTCCTAGCTGCAGAACCTGGTTTGAGTCAATTACTCATCCCTCTTAAAGCTCAATTTCCTCATCTGTAAAATGGGAGGGTTGCTAATATCTTCTCCCTCACTGAGTTGTAATGAGGATGGAATGAGCCAGTGTACATAAGCATGTAGCCCACTGTCCAGCCAACAGTATGTGCTCAACAAATGATAGACCTTCTTACCCTTACCACAGCCCTCTGAGGTGGGTGCCTTCAGAGGGACAGAACCCGAAGACAGCGGAGAAAGAAGATGGTTCTTTGCAGCCAACAAGCTGATTTTCACAGGATTGGTTGCCTGCTTTCTTTACGTTTCTGCTTACCATAAGCTAGGAGGCAGTGTTCAACCCCACCTAAGAAGCTGAGGGAAGAACAGAACTTACCTATGGAGAGTTGCCACCATTCCTGGGTCCTTCTGGAACATGCTTCTCTGGACATTGAAACAGTGTTTCTTGTTCATGTACCTGTCTCTTCTAGTCCTAGAACGTTTCCCTTGAAAGCAGGAAGTCCCCAGTGATGTCACCTTTATTTGCTGGTGTAGAACCTTCGTAGAGGAGAACAGGAGAGGCAGACTCCCTATCCTGGGGGAGACGGAAGTTTGGTATCTAACTATAGACACACCTCTGCCCTTGATTCTAATGTTGAAATGTCTGTTTTGAGGGCAGAGGGTTTGCCCATTTCCTGGCTTTGGTCCTAAGTGGCACAGTGGAGAAACAGTTCACTGTGAAGCCCTCAGGACATCCGTTTTCATGCAAAGGCTATGAGTAACTGAGAACACATTATGTCCCATGGAACTGTTGTGTGGCTGAGGAGGCAGATATCAAAGCATGGGCTTTGGAGCCCCACAGACATAGGGTTATAGTCTTACTCTTCCACTCTATGTTCTTAGCTGGTGATTTGATGTCTCTGGAGGTCCATTTCATCTGTAAAGTTGAAATAATAATATCTAATATAGTTACACAAGTGGCATGAACTTGGGCAGGAGTAAGTAACATGAGATCCTGATGCTGGTGATTTTGTTTATGGCTCGTGAAAGCTAGGGTCATAATCATAAGCATCTTCTCTGGGTAGAATATCTAGAATTGCCTCCACATATTTCCCACCTTTGGATTCTTTGGTTCTCACAACCTCTTGGCAATGTAGTCCCCTTTCATACATAAGGAAACAGGTTCAAAAGTCACAGATGTATCCAAGGTCATGAATCTCATTAGCAGCAGTACTAGACTGAGGTGGGACCCAGCCACACTGAACATTTGTGTCTTGGCTTGGCAATGCCTTTCGGGACTACATTGAACAAATAAGAGCTGTTTGAACTGAGCATAATCCTTCTTGTGGAAAAAGAAAATTGAATACTAGCCACGATTCATTTGCTAGCCCCACCCTATTGTATTTTTCTTTGTATCCTGTGCAATGTCTGATACAGTGCTGGAGTGCAACAAATACGATCTCCTAAGAGTGCTTTGCAACAAGGCTGAGTGATAAGTGGCCACCGTGGTATTCTTTACCAAAAGGAAGGTCTTTCTCCAGGCATGCTATGTGGTTTTGTTCAGGCTGCTCAAGCAACACCAGATGCCCAAGAGTGTGGAATTCCTTAAAGCATTCTGAAGCACATCCACAGACCGCTGGTGCCACATGGCTGTTTTTCTTGACATGAAAGTGACATGACATCAACCTTAGTCAACTCTAGCGAAAGGATGGAAGGACACAAAGTGGAGCGTTTTTTACCTCTGTGTGGCTTTTTCTTTCTCTTGTGTGTATGTCTGTAGGCGCCTGCCTCATACCCATACTCAAAGTGAAGTACTCCTCTCTTTGTTTCCAAGACATCTAGCAAGTTCCTCCACTTCTTTAACCACATTCCTCAGGGGTCTCTGGTTCTTTTTCCTCTTCTAGCCCCTAGATGTTGGTGTTCCCCAGCAGCCTTTTCTTCTCTCTTACTCTGTACACTTACCTGGGCAATTGTGTGCCTCCTCCCACGCTGATGGTCTTCCGGTTCATATCTACAGTGCACATGTCCATCTCTCTTGAACCATTTCATGATGCCAGATCCACATGTTAGAGCAGCTGTTACATTTGTATTTATTGTCTCTAATCTCGGTGTCTCTGTTGAGAGGGCTAGATAGCTGAAAAGAGATTTTTTCCCCCGCCACCTGTGAACTGATGTTTCCTCCTGCTTTTTATGACTTGCAATGTGGTTTTCTACCTCTCAAAGTCAAGATGCTTAGATATTTATTGTGCCTCCCATCAGATAGTCCTAGTTTAATTTTTGCAGAGATATATACCATGTCCCTGTGCGTATGCTCTTTTCTTTGTATTTTGGCTTTTATAAAAGTGACCCATTCGAGGTCCCTTTGTGGGTACTAACTAGTCTTTGTAGAATTTTTATGTTACTAGAGTCTATATAAAAGTTGAAAGGTATTTTCCCTAAAAGTCATAAATACTGTTAAATTGGCTAAAATCATTAGAACAATTTGTCCTTATTGTTCTTATGGGAATACAGTGATTATTGGTGCTTTAATGACTGCTGACATGAGAGGCTTCCAACATAATCTATAGTTTTTCCTCCCACCATTCTAAGCTAGTCATTTACTCTTGTTTGAAAAGACCCCGAGAAACAGATAAAACCCAAACAAAACTGAAACTGAGACACAGTTCTATTTGGAATCCCCAACAGAAACTAAAGGTTAAACCAGGGACCTAATACATATAGCACAGCGACTATAGTTAATCATATCATATTGTGTACTTGAAATTTGCTGAGTGAAGATCCTGCATGTTCTCACCATACCAAAAAAAAAAAAAAAAGTAACTGTGTAAGGTGCTGGCTGTATCACTTAAGTTGAATTGTAACCACTTCACGGTGTATACATATCTCAGAACTTCACATGGTATACCTTAAGCATATACAATTCTTATTTGTTAATTATACCCCAGGAAAGCTGGAAAAAACCCAAAGACTTAAAAAAAAAAAGAATTTGGCCTCCCACATTGTTTTGGGCCTTTTGGGATAGAACTGTATTTCTTTCTTTTTTTTTAAGATTTTATTTATTTGTTTGACAGAGAAAGAGATAGCAAGAACAGGGAACACCAGCACGGAGAGTGGGAAAGGGAGAAGCAGGCTCCTTTTTTTTTCCCACATTAACATTCTTAGTTTATTAATCCTCTCATGAAAAATCTGCACAATCACGACAGATAAAGCCACTGCAGCATCTTTACTCCTTCTGTTGTCCAATCTCCAGCTCACTTCTTTTTGCCAGCACCAACATTGGCTTTCGCAGTCCCCCTGACTTTCTTCATTCTGTTCTTGTGTTCTTTTTGCTGTTTTCTTGAGGTCTTTTTCTTCTCATACAGACCATGTCTTGCAAGTCTGTGTTTGGGCTCATTTTTTTTTTTGCATAATCCAAGGAATCATAAATCATGCCAAAGCCAGTTGTCTTGCCGCCACCAAAATGGGTTCTGAATCCAAATACAAATATGACATCTGGTGTGGTCTTGTACATTTTGGCTAGTTTTTTCCGAATTTCTGTCTTAGGTACTATTGCCTTTCCAGGATGAAGGGCATCAATAACTGTTTGTTTGCGCTGAAGTAGTCAGTTGGTCATGAACTTCCTGGTCCGGATAGTTATTGTGTCGTTCATGATGGCAGCCGAACTTCAAGCAGCCGAGAGGAAAAGAGCGAGAAGCAGGTTTCTTGCAAAGCAGGGAGCCTGACTTGGGGCTCGATCCCAGGACCCTGGAATCATGTCCTGAGCCGAAGGCAGATGCTTAACAACTGAGCCACCCAGGCACCCCTAGAACTATATTTCCATTCATGATCCTTGGACCAGTTAATCCCACCAGGCCTAACATCCCTGCTATCTTTGGCCAGTGCCCAAAACAGAGACCCCTCTTGAAATATCCTTCCTGCTGTCTTTCCAATCCCCTGGTGCCTGTGCTTGCCTTTCTCTCCCGGCTCACCTGTTCAGTACTGTTTCTTCCAAATTATTTCCATGTTGTTACCTAGAATATTGCACTAATATTCCACCCTATGGTGGAAAAATTAACTGAGTCTTCAGCATTGGACATCTGCCACCTTCTCACCCAAGTAAATATTCTGAAGTTCATAGTTAGTCATGCCATCCCATGGCTTGAGGCCTCTTCACCTAGACAGGAAGAGGCCAAACCCCAGAAAAAGGGCATACAAGACCCGTCTTCATTTGGTCTCTACTGGTGTTATTTTTTCTATCCCTCTTCTTTACTGTGGTACAGCCAAGTTACCGGTAGCTCCTCTAGTACACTACATTATTTCTAATCTCCGGGCCCTACCTAACACATCACGTTCCTTGTGCCAAGACATATCCTCGCCATGGTGTGGTTAGTTGTTCTGCTGAATTCAGCTCAAGTGTACTTCCTTTGCAAAGGAAAGGACTCTGACTCTGAAAAGGACCCTGACTCTGACCTTCAGTAGCAACCTGCTGCCATCCTTGTACTCACTACAAGCATGGCCAACATCTGTGGCCATCACTGATTACACTTTAATTCTCTTCAAGGGCAGACTGTACCTTATTCACGGCTTGCCTAGAACCTAGGGAACTCCTACTCATCCTTCAATACCCTGCTCCAGTGCTGTGTCCTCTCACCCCTCTCGGGACATATCATCCTCCCTGCTGTGTCCCTCCAAAGCTTCCTATGCTGAGGGTCTCATTGTACTACATTTCCTACTGTGTATGTCTGTCATCCTCACTAGACTGTGAGCTCTTTGAAGATAGGGACTGCCCTTCATCTCTCTTTGTATGCCCTCTGTACCTGACCCAGCACCTGAGGCCTCTGGGTGTTGGTAGCATGGGAATGAAAGGCAAGTCAATGATGTTCTTTGGAACAATGTGCAGTACTCCTCTTATGTAGAGATGGGTGTATGGTTATTGGCCCTGATTTCTCATCAAGTAAGAGGGCAGTCAGAGAGTCTTACCCTCTTGTGAACTGTTGCAATCCCTCTTTTTTTTTTTTTTAGCACCCTTCATTCCACAATGCACATGCCCTGACTTGTTTTGTAGTTGTAGTTGTACTTTTATCTGTATTTTATCTGTATTTTTATGCAGCCAGAGATGAAACCCACTTCTCAAATCTATAATCTCCTTTCCAGTGCCTAGTATGTCACCTGGCACATAAGCTCAAGTCAGTATTTGTTGTTTTGAGTGTGTGGATGCAGGCACAGATGGGTTACTTAAGAGGCATATTTTTAGAGTTACTGTCGGACACCTCAGAGGGCAGTATATTTCTGTATCAGTCTCAGAATTCTTTGAACCAAGAGTCAACCAAAAATCAACAAGAAGAACCCATGCAGTTGGTTTCTTTCTCTAGAAAAAGCAAAGTCAGTCTGAAGGAAGATCTTCTCTTGTCCTCTCTTTACACAGCAGTATAACTTGCAACCTCTCATTCTCTATCAGGGCAGAAGAGGATAGGGTATGCCGAGGCAACCGTCAAAAGGCCAGAAGCAGCTGGTGGTTGGCTTACGTGACCATAGGGGCAGGCAGCGTATTGGGCTCAGTCTTAAAGCAGAAAGAGCACTCTGAGATGGACATTGTCTGATGCAGAGTTATAACCCAGAGTTAGATAATTTATTATGAACACCGGCTTTCCTCTCCTTGTTCCTACCCAAGTTTTTGTCGGGCTATGTGCCAGGCCACGGTCCAGGCTCCATGGGAGGAATTTAGAACCTGCCGATGGATCCCCACTCAGGCCTGCTGACTCCAGCTCCTGGCACCAAACCCTGCTTCTGTTTTATCTGCAGTTCCCCTGCGGGGCACCAAGTCTTCCCTTGAGGTGAGGTCCAGGCACTGTGATCTCAACCCAGGGGATTCCCAGGGCTACAGAAAGTCTTACAGGGCTGTCTTTCTGTCCTGTGTGTGTGTGTGTGTGTGTGTGTGTGTGTGAGAGAGAGAGAGAGAGAGAGAGAGAGAGAGAGAAAGAAAGAGAGAGAAAGAGTGCTGGGGAAGCAAAGCTGACACTGTGTGCTGGAGGGCAGATCCGCCCCCCGCAAGAACCAGTGGTGAGCCATGTCTTCTGTAAGTGGACAGTGGCAGCTCTCCCCAGTCAGTGGAGTAAGGTGTAGCAAGGGGAACAGACCACCTGGTAGCTCCAACACCTTGCAAATGAAGAACTTGTGTAAGCTGGGAAAACCAGCACACTCCGTTGTGAGGTCATTCATCAGATCAGGTTTTTGGATTCTCAGAGGATTTCTCTGAGTGGGGTATGATCTTTTCATTGACCCTGGGCCAGTTTGATGAAGACCAAAACTTTGTCTTTGGTTGGGGGTGGAGAGCGAGGATTCCAGCCACCGAAGCTCTGGCCAACTGAATCATAATCTCCTACCATCTGTGAAGTGGGATAGATGGAAAGTAGGTGTTGTCACACCCCATTCTTCCTTTAGTATTGGAGGGAAGCATTTTTTTTAAGTAGGTAGTATTTCCTCTTCTTTAACCATAGTCCCCAAATAAGTTGTTGAGATACACGCACAGCTCTCTTGAAATGTGAGCACAGAAACTTAGGTCAAGGGCAGAAGCTTGAAAAGGAGTGGCTGCATTTTATGCCAGCTCATCTTCTTTGACCTCCAGTTCTGACAAGATGCCATTCATTCATTTGTTCATTCATTTGGATGAAATACGAGCTTTGCAAATCCACCCAAATTCCTGCTTTAGAAATGCTTCAGAAATCATAGGAAGGTCTCCGTCGACCCCATGCATCTCCCCTCTTCCAACTGCAGCTGCCACCTACTTGCAGAAAACTGATTTGGGGACAGAGTAACTGAGAACAGAGCAAGAACCTAGGACGATGAGCTGCAGGACACGGGTCGGAAAACAACATCCAGGCATCTGTTTGGTGTACCAAAAACCTTAGCAAATTCGGGAATTGAATTTTTAGACCTGAATTTGAGGAAATTTGTGGTTTTTTTCACTGGAGTGGGTCAGGGAAGGGTGTAATTATCACCCATGCATAGTAACAGAGAGCAGCTAAAACCCCAGAGACTCCAGATGTTGGCTTACCATATCCTGTTCACTGGGGCTGTCCGTCTGCATCTAATTTTTCCCATCTGAATGCCTCCAAGGACACCACAGTCTGTTTTGAGAATTAGGAAATGTTTTATTGCTAATCTTTGCTTCCCTTTTCCTTTTCCCACACATTTCTTTGAGGTATCTGAGTATTCACCTTGGGGGGTGGTGGTGGTGGTGGTGGTGGTGGCTGTTTTATTGCTTAAGAAATCATCTACCTCTGTTCTTTACACATCTTATTTTCTCTTCTCAGAAGCCTCAGTGTTGGAAATGTAAAAGCTGAAACCCGTAATAATGCATCAGTTTGCAAATATAAATACACATCAGATGATCATTAGCATTTTCTTGGCATTAGCTCACGGCAGCATACACAATGAATATTAAATGTGTGGTGCTGCATACATTTAGAAGCTTGAGAAGTTCCAATAAGGACTATTGGTTCTACATAATACATGCAGTATATGAGGTCTGGATGCCGGGGTCTACCTATTGATTTCCTCATTTGCAGCCTGTCTTTGAAATTTGCAACTATAATAGGTTGGCTTATTGGATTTAATTAATGTCAAGTTCCTGCCGCAAACAATGGAAGTCACTCATTAAAGACGTTAGCAGAGAACAGAACTACGGCAGAACTGACCTCATTTGCCTGTGTGGATGAGAGCGAACACGAATGTATTCTGTGTGACCGTGGCTGTATGTATGTCAGTAGCGAGCTATCATCCACAGGATCTAAGATTGAAACCAGGCGGCTGTAAAAAGAGCCAGTACCTCCCTTGCTTGTCCGGCTGCTTCTGCAAATCCACCTAACAAGGAGCTCAGTTCTTCCTGATCAAATGATCTTAGAAATGGCTTCCCTCCATTACACACTGTAATGGTATCTCCCAGGCAAGGCTCTCTGAAACAGCACACCCCTGTCTCTGATAGCAGAGTCCCCTCGGTGAGTGCCCCAGAACAGACAGGCTCCAAAACAAGGCCGTCTAAGAATTAGTTCTCCTGGCCAACGCAACCTGTTGGAGTCCTGTCAGTTAATCACCTAGCCTTGGGTCTTTGGATGAGAACAACAGGTGATACCAGTAAGTACCAGCCCCCAGTGGGTTGAAATGAGAAAACTAGAACTGTCTTAGGAGTATGTGGAGATTATAGGAGTGTATATACGAGGAGTATGCGTGTGGGGCTGGTTTCCTTGGGTGCACATTGCGTGGGTGTCCTGGAAGGGAAACTGAGGAGCATCTGAGATTCTCATCTCCCCTCTCACACTTTGTGACCCTGGGTAAGTCAGCCTCGGTGCTCTATAAATTCCTCATGGTGGAGACAGGGCTGCTACTCCCTTCTTCATATGGTGGTGTTTAGCTCAAATGAGGGTGGAAGCTCTTGGGATGTTACAAATTTGTGGAATAAACAAAAAAATGAGGTCTTGCTCATCAGCTGGTAGCTGACTTCTATGCCGTGCCCACTGGCTTGGCAGTTAGACTATGGCCGGTTTTTCCAAACATGGCTTCTTGGCTCAGATCTGCTTTGAGTAGGCATACAGGCTTTTGCAACATGGTGAAAAACGTACTCAGAGCGGCGATAAATGCACAGAACGTATAGAATTCTGTTCACTACTTCATGTGTGTATTTAATGCCGGCTGGGAACGAGGCACCGTATGAGGCAGTGTGAAAGCATACAGTTAAGACTGAGGAGGGGTCCTTACCTTCAAGGAGCTTATGATACAGCGGGAGGCATGGTATGTATAAGAACTATGTGTGGTATGAGACGAGGTGACAGATCTGCTGAGCTGGGCCCATCTGGCTGCCTGTCATTAGCTGTCCCTCATCCACCTAGCTTGGGAATGCGAGGAGTGCAGGTTTCGAGCTGCTGGGAGACTCGGACCTGACTCATTCTCTCTGTCAAATGAGGTGAATGTTCTTTCCCTCCTCTTTAGCATCTTAGCATACTATGGGACTTCCTTTCCAACAAGCCGCTAGATATCTTCGGATGCGGGGTTGCTGTTGAAATGCAAAGCAATGTCTTCCCAATTATAATATGCTGTTCCCTTTGGAATGACTCGGTGGTTCTTTGGGGGGGTTTTTGGCAATTGAAAACAGTCCCCTCCATCTTCTTGCATTGTCAGTCATAAGCTGGTTGTTTCAGTTGCCAATAATGTGTCCAGGGTGAGTGGGTTTTGTATCAGCGCAGGACACATGGAAGGTCAGTGAGCCATCTTGAAAATGGGTGGAGCCAAGGAAGGAGCCAGCAGGTAGCTCTTGGATCCTTTTTTCCCTACCACCAAAGTGTAATTCAGTGTGTCCATTGTTCTCTTCGTCCTCAAATACTAAGAACAGCCCAGCACTGACAACATTGTCTCAGGAGACACTTTGGCTGATTTTACATCTATATTTACATAACACTTCCAAGTCTGGAGGCTGTCATTAAAAGCTCAATTATTCCGTGATCTATAGAGCTAGCTCTTGTTAATCAAGGTCTCCCAATTTCTAGAAATTTGAAAGACTCTTCTGTGTTGTTACATGTTTTAACATAGAGCTCTGTGACTTGTTTACTCTATTTTTGAGATCCTAAATTCCATCTCCTTTCATAGGTGCTCTTGTCAGTTTGGCTGTCATTTGATAAGCTCAAGGTGTCTTGCAACCCTATTCTTTGTGTAGTATCTCAGAAACATTAGGAAGTTCCCCCTGGAAGTTCCCCCCCCAGGCTACATCGCCTTTCTGTGTTACATGCTCTAGTTCAGTAGGAAGAGGGTGTTAAGCAATATTGGTGTGCTCTGCCTCTAGCTTTTTTTTTTTTTTTAATCATGGCTGTGCATCTGCTGGCCTGGGCTTTTGTTTTTGAAAGGAGGCCAGTATTAGTTTGTTTCTCGTTGGGGAAATATGCAAATAAACAATTATTTTGATTTTGAAAGCAGACAGAATGATACAGACATGTGGGTTGTCTCTGATGGCACGAGGTCTGATTAAAACATTTCTTTCAGTTGCTTGTGACTTAATAGGAGGCCTTGAAAATCATAGGGCCAGTGTTTCTGGACTCTCACCCTTCACACACCTGTAGCAAATGGGCACGATGGGCATTTTTATTGTATCCAATTCAACACTGATGCCGTAGTATGAATTTTTACCATGCTAGCTGGAGTACAAGGGCCCATTTCTCTGTCCTCTTGACTCCTGCAACATGTAAGTTGGTGGCTTTCTCTTAATCTACTGAGCACTCACTGAGTGTCTGGTGTGGCACTGTGCTGGGTGAGCTCATTTTTGAGGAATGAGCGAATAATGACAGTTGTGTATAATGCCTAATCATTTCATTGAAAGCTGCCATAGATCTGGATTAAAGTTTTCCTCTAAAATGCTTTGCACTAAATCTTTGTGTTAAAACGCAAGTCAGGGGTGTGAGGGTGGCTCAGTCAGTGAAATGGCTGCCTTCAACTCAGGTCTTGATCCCAGGGTCCTGGGATCAGGCCCCACATCAGACTCCTTGCTCAGTGGGGAGTCTGCTTCTCTCTCTTCCTTTGCCTCTCCCCCATTCTCCTACTTGCTCCCTCTCTCTCTCTCTCTCTCTGCTCTCATGCTCTCTGTCTCTCAAATAAATAAATAAAACCTTTTAAAAATTAAGAAAAAATAAAACACAAGTCAGTGAAAAGCTGTGTGGGGGGGTGTCTGTGTATGCATGTTTGTGTATGTGCCTGTGTGTGCGTGCCTGCCCTCACACTTGGGGGTGGGCTTGGATGGAGTGTGGAATAGAGAGAAAAAAAAAGCTAAGGAGGAAGGGGAAGAGAGAAGTAAGAGTTTCTAGTACTCTGAAGAAAGGGATGCCCAGCCTCCTTGGTTATCCTGAAACAAGAGGCTCATTTCTTATTGCTGATAAATTTCACTTCAGCATCAGTAAGCTACATGAAGTCCCAAGGGCCAGATCAAAAATATACACCATCCGGAGGAGCCGCTTGCATTCTCTCTGAAAATCCCAGTAGCCAAATAGTAAATCAAGTTATGAGCAGATATAAACTGTTGCTGGTTGTCCATTAAAGTTAGCTCCTTCTCCACGATGCGAAGGGCCAAGTTCTAAAAGTGAAATGAATGGGCTGGGGCTAAATCCAGTGTGCCACTTGCTTGCCAGTTTCTGTTCTGTTGCAGAAGTGAACAACAACAGTTAAACTTTAAAGATAAACAGTTTTTTGATTGGGTTCCTAGAGAATAATGGCACTTTTGTACAATTCTTGAAATAGAGCCTACAGCCACCCCAAACAAAATAGTCTCTTTCAAGATCTTGGAAATAATGACATCATAGGCAGATTGAACCAGCAATCCATTAATAGTATCCTTTGTAGAAAGCTGTCTCAGGGGAGGGACCTGGTTTAGTAAATTGGCATTGTTTACAAACATAAAATAATCGAATCCCCCGTTCTTCTACATTTCTGGAATAATCAGAGACACTTTCCACTTGGGAAACAAACATATTAACAGCTGAGCTCCCTCACAGGCTCATACCCTTCTTCCATCGGTCTTCTGAAAGCTTGCTTTGAAGCACTTGCTTTGAAGGTGAGTTAGAGATAACAAGAGCCTCCTACACTATCCTTTTGTCACCAAATCAGAATTCTCTGGAATAATTAGGAGATGAAGGTTAGTTGTGCCTGGGAGTGGGAAATAAGGAACTGAAGTAATATCAAGACAACTCAAGCAAAACCAAATCAGAAATGTCTAGGTAAAACTGAACGATGGTTTGCTCCAGGCTTGCCATTTTTAGTGTTTAACTAGACAAGGATTTCTCAGGTTCTTTTCTATCCCCGTGAGAGGTGGATTCCAGTTCCTCTTACAATCCCTGGATGAGTTGAATAGAGCTAAAGCAATTCCAGTTTGCTGGGCAATAGAAAGGTGTGGATATAAGCTGGGTCCCTCACAGATGCCTGTGTTACAGACCACAGCAAGCATGTAGTGGGCAAGTTTTTGATCTGTGATTTCAAGTGTAACATAGGGGAGTATAGTTAGGGTTTTCTGCCCCTCTTTTTTCCCAGCCAAAAACATACCTGGTCAAATGAGGTCAGAATAATCAGGCAGCTTGAAAAGAAGCAGGGCACCTACCTGTTGAGTCACTAGCCAGAGAGTAATTCGGAACAAAAAACACCAGTCCGTTAGCCACACCTAATTGATCAAGAACAAAGGAGCCTAGTATTTTGAATGACGTAGGTGTACTAGAACTCTGACTGGCCCAGACTCTTGCTTACCTTATTATGTAAGGCCAGCTTCATATATCATATTTCAGAGGCCATGCCTGTTTCTCCAACTTTTATCATCTTAAGTTATGTAATAGATTATCAGAAAATATGTATTATCCCTTCTCTCTGTGATTTCTGATTTCTATTTAAATCCTTAGATGTTTGGGGTTTTTTTTGGGGGGGGTGTCATTGTTTTTTTGCAATGGCTTTCAAATTTCATTATTTTTACCAAGCTATATTTTGTGTATCTGAGCTTTATGTAATAATCACCCCATACTCAAGCATTATTTTTATACCCCCAAAAGTAAAACAAACAAAAACACAAAAAAGAGTGCTTTCTGTGGCAAATTCTCACTGACTAAATGAAAACTGGGAACCTGTCCACTACAGAGTATGGCTGCTGGTAAAGTCAGTGTTCAACTTGCTTTTCTTCTGGAGAAACAGTGAATTTAGAAGAACCACATTTAAAATGCAAGAGGGAATGCAGATGCATTAGCAAGAGTTCCACATATTAATCAAAATATTTAATAGAGTATATCCTTAAAATCATAGCTTTTCACTTTATCTTGTGCTATGGTTTCACCTATATAGGAAAAAGCAGGGTTAATCAGGTTGTCATTGGTGATCAAGCTTTTATTACGGAGTGTTTCCCCTTGCATGATTACTGAAGAAACTACAGAATGGGTCTTAAATTCGTTAAGATAATGCAAGATGTGACACTTTGGCAAAGGAAAAGAAAAAAGATCTCTTGCCCAGATTAAGATCAAGCCAGTCATTGTTCGTTGGCAGTCACCTGTGCAGATGGAGAAACTATTAATTGGTACTCACCTGTTCTTGAATACTTAAATAAGAGAAAATTTAGGACATGGTAAAATTTTAAAAATCTTCCACATCACGTGACATCAGAGTTCATGACTGTGAATAATAAACACATGTACCCACTAAAGGGATAAAAATAATTATGAAAGATTCTTTCTCATTACGACAGGTGACGAGGAGACCCTGGTCGTTGCTGTACTTGTTTGTTTATAGTAAATGTTGTTGGAATAAAGTGATCTGCTAAGTCATTTTTTGATAGCTCTTATACTCCTAAAGTAGCTCCAGTTAATACTTGAATTTACACAGATTCTGTTGCACTGGGATTTGACTTATCTTGCATTCAACCAGGAGATGCACTTGGAAGATACTCTAAAGGCATGACTTGAGATGGCAAGCCTCCACTGGGGTCCTAGCAGAGGGACTTGAATTAGAATAGGAAAACAGTTGCAAACAGGAACACTTCCTCGGGGAGTCCATGCTTTTCCAGGTCACTTTACCTTCCAGTGGGATGAAACCTGAACACATTCAGCCCTTAGCACAAGATACTAACAAGTAATAAATTAAGAGCAGGTAAGTTGCCAAAACCCCAACTGGTTCTTTCAACCCTGTTACTCAGGCCAATGCCCTCATTCCCCATTTCAGGACATAAAACATGACAAGGTTGAAAGTATAATGTCTCCTCAGGAACTGGTCCTCTCCTTGGAGCTAGCTCCTCTTTTCTTGTGGTGGTATCTGGCTCAGCTTTATCTCCTACCTGCTACCTGAAGATGAGGCATTGTTTCCCCATCAGTACACCCAAAGTCAGCTAACACTGTCAGGCCTACTAGATTGTGCCCCAGTTATTTCTCAAAGAATAGTAGAGTGTGTTTTGTACATCAGGTACACACAGGTAAGAATCTGATGCCAGCGGCATCCCAGTGTCAAAGCAGCTAACACATCCTTATTTGGGGCCATTAACAATCAACAACCAAACTCGTGTGAACCCCAGACTTTGAAGAGGTTGTGCTTCCTGAATGTCACCAAAATAAGAGTAGAATTTTTTTTTAAAGATTTATTTATTTATTTGACAGAGAGAGATCACAAGCAGGCAGAGAGGCAGGTAGAGAGAGAGAGAAGGAAGCAGGCTCCCGGCTGAGCAGAGAGCCCGATGTGGGGCTCGATCCCAGGACCCTGGGATCATGACCTGAGCCAAAGGCAGCGGCTTAACCCACTGAGCCACCCAGGCACCCCCAGAGTAGAATTTTTAAAGAAGATCATAAATTGTTCATTAAAAGACTGTGAGTGGACAGCAGAAAATAGGAAGGGATTTGATAGGTTTGTGTGTAGGTACTGAAGAGCCATTAATTATTATCTTCATCTTCTTTGGAAAATCGTGTCATTTGTCTTTAGGGAGGCAGCTCCCTCCCCTTTAGAGAAGAACTTCCCCAAAAGGTCATCACAAAACCTAAGACCACGCGAGACCAGTGCTCTTGTGTCTAAGATGGCGGAATCCCCATTTTACTGGATAATTTTTTTAAGGCTGCTTCTTTCTCAATTCCTGTTCTCTCCTCCTGTTCTGTAGGAGCTGTGCAATCAATTGTCACTGAAAATGTCTGACAGTCTGGATAATGAAGAGAAACCCCCAGCTCCCCCGCTGAGGATGAACAGTAACAACCGAGATTCTTCAGCACTCAACCACAGCTCCAAACCACTTCCCATGGCCCCGGAAGAGAAGAATAAGAAAGCCAGGCTTCGCTCTATCTTCCCAGGAGGAGGGGATAAAAGTAAAGTATCAGTGGCCGGGCATTGTAAAGGGGCTAGTGTTTTTTTTTCTTTCATTGTCACTTTCTTTCTTGGGTAGTCCTTTCTGGAGCATTGGCTGTGTGGGGCCTGCCTGCCTGACCTTTCCGTCTACACCTTCAGAGGTTGCGTTTTGTCAGAGGATAACATGTGATTGACTTAACTGTGGGTTTACAGAAAATACACTTAGGCCGTGTTTGCATCTCACGTAAAATTGAATTCATGGTGTTCAAACAAGGGAAGTCATAACAGCACTGTCTTGAATATATGAATAGTGACTTTCTTTCCGTTAACTTAGAGGGGAGTTTTAATTCCTTTCCAACTGTAAGTTGTCCTTTTTGGAAATTTGAGTGTAGGTGGATTTAATTCTATATACTTTTCTGACAACGGTGAAAATTCTGAATTGTGTATGCGGGAGGCAGCCCGAGTTGTCACATGATTGTCTCTCTGGCTCTGTCATGAGGTGGGAAGACACTTCTGAGTCCTTTGTTCCCTCTCTCATTCCTCCACCATCAGCCCCATTTGCACGAGCATCACAACAATGTATTGACATTTATCCATGTGCTGTTCATAAAACCATTTGTGATACTGAGGGGCTAGAGAATCTCTGGTAAATAGGGGTCAGGTTGCATTAATAAGCATAAACTGAAATATCGCTTCTAAAAGTGTGACTATTGAGCTGGAAAAGGGTGAAGCAAGCACCACAGCAAACTGCCAAAAAGGAAAAAAAGGGGGTATCTTTAGAAAAGGGACACATGCCATCCACTCCTTTGAGTTAAAACAAATAGCTTCGCAAGTCACTTACATGGTGTGAATGAGTCTCACAATTCATACTGTAAGGAAAGCCAACACTCTTAGTAGGACCAGGATTGCCTCTTGGTATGCCACTGTCACTGAAAAGGAGCTTTATTTCG
Source organism: Mustela erminea (assembly GCF_009829155.1). Classification (NCBI taxonomy): domain Eukaryota; kingdom Metazoa; phylum Chordata; class Mammalia; order Carnivora; family Mustelidae; genus Mustela; species Mustela erminea. The sequence goes on from NC_045635.1 coordinate 92,536,589, forward strand.
GGTGACCCATATGGAAAGGAGGATAGAAATGTCAAACCCCTGTGTGTGAAGACAAGCAAAAGGACAATGAAGCACTTTCCGCACAAAGGGTCTGCAAACACGCACAAGGAATGGCCAAAGGTGTGTTTTAAGATACCGAAGTGGGTTCCAGGGGGAAAAAAAAACTGCCCAGAGCAAAGGATGGTTTGAGAAATTTATGGTGTGCTATGCCTAGGAGACCAAGTCCTCAGCGAGCGTGGTGCAGAAGAAAGAACCATGAGACCCTGCCGCTCCTGTGTTGCATCTGCCACAAGTGCAGGAAGCGACTGAAGCAGGGGACTGTGTGCCTGCCCGAATCTTCATGGTTGAGACTGCCATGCTTTGGAAGCCTTTGAATAATACCACTTGTCCTTTTGAAGAAAAAAGAGCCAACCAGTACCTACACGAGCTCAGCAAAAACAGAGAGGCTGACATTTCTGTTTTGTGCCAACACCTGGCAGTGACCTCATGGTGAAACCATTGCTGCCTGACACAAACCTATGTCCAAATCTTCTCAGGGTTGGGGGAGGGGGGAGCCAAGCCAAGTTTCTGGTGTACTGGCACACAAAGAGAAAAGCCTGGATAACTCCTTCTCTCCTTAAGGAATGGTTTGAACAGTGCTTTCTTGTGGAAATTCAGAACTGAAAAAAAAAAAAGAAAAGAAAAATCTTGAATTCAGAGCCTGCTGATTCTTCCCAGTCCTTCTGGTATCTCAGCTGCATTTGCCAGTGTATCCCCTTCATGTTAAGGTTATCTTTATAACGAGTTGCTTGTCTCAGATCCTTGAGCCCTTAGATCAGTGATCCAGCCATTCAAGAAGACTTAGGCCAAACTAATGCATTCATTTGTTGTTCAGAATCTCACAAAGCCTCCTCTGTCTGAAGATCTTAATGCATGGGGTTCTGACACTATCACTAATGTTGTCTTCTTAATAAAAGAAACAGTAGATAATTTAACAGAGCCTTTCAGTAATACAAGCTGACAAAAAAAAAAAAATCTGGCTAGAGATGGTGACATAACTTTCAACAATCTGTTCCGAACAGAGTCTTTAGCTAAGAAGAACCTATAGATGAGGCGGAACATTTGGTCCAAGAGCACTCATTGGCTGAAACTGAACCTGTTGATGCCGCTAGAGGATGACTCTCAGGAAGCTTCCGGTACCCCAGGGGTGATTATCATAAGTGATGATGAAGATATTTGGGAAGCTGTGGGACTGGAGACAAACACAATTAGAAGCAACAGGTGCAGAGTCTTCAGAACATGATTAAACCCTCTCCAAGAAAGTAATAGAAATTGATACATCTATACATCAAATCGTAACCTGTTCAAAGATTGAGTGGTTTAGAAGAACTCTGCAAGGACGTGCTGTGATGCCTTCAAGATATCACTTTGGAGAGAAAGCATCTTCCATAGAACCTCAGTCATCAAGGAGAACCATTTAATATCGTTACTGGACAGCTGATAAGCTGCCTTCAGACCAAGTGTGAATGATTTCATTGAATTCTCTATAAAGAGGTGCTAAGAGTCTTATTACACTATGATATTAGGAAAAAACCACCCACAGATGAGCCTAAATCATGAAGGAGGACCACTTAAGTATGCATAATAGACACTTGGTAGGCCACTTTTAGACAAAGCTTGAACAATTCAATTTGAACTCTGTCCAGAAGTGCTAAAGTATCTTCAGGAAAGACTTGAGGAGACAGCATCTTCAGAAGAGTGAGTCATGAAGTTTTACCACTTTAAGCCACTTGCTTGTATAGGGCAAAAATCACAAGCAAGTTTTTCCAATTTCAGGATTGGATTCCAATGATTTGGGAGAATATGAAAACCCATGATTTGAGCTAACAGTGCACCCCTGTTCATCATTTCACTGTCACCCCCATTTGTCCCTCTGCCATAATGAGCACAACATCCTCATCACCTCTGGAAATCCTCTTAAGATCTAAATGGAAATGCTGTAGAGCCTATCATTTTTACAAATTTAAGCTATATAAACTCTCATTATTCTCTTTAGGTAATGTGCTGTTACTGTTTTGTTTCACTGTGCAAAAAATTATCCATGAAAGCTTTCAAGAGTTCGCATGTGACCTCACTTTCCCTGCCCCCTCCACTTTTTGGGAAACCTCCTAAAATCATACTTTCCTCACCTAAACTCTACTACCTTGAGGGTTGCAGGGGAAGTTGACCCTCAGAGGTAAGGAGGGGTCGCTGTTTCCCTGTTTTCTGCCTTTTGGTGACTCCTTGGGTTATAGCATGATCAGTTGCAAATGAATGGGAAGAGTACTGGATTTGGGCTCTGAAGAACCTGGACTGGAGTTCAGCTCAGCCACTGATTATGGTGAATTTGGGCCAGTCACCGAGTTTCAACACCTGTTAAATGCAGGGAGTGATACCCGGGCTACCTCCTTCTGGTAGCCAAATGCAATTCTAAGTATTAGAGAGCTGTTAAAATTAAAAAGTGCTACAATATGGTGAGATGGTATTATATTTGTATCATTCTGGACCTTAAAAACAAAACAACAAAACAATCAGATTTTTTAGAACTCTTGTTTCTTTCTTTCTTTCTTTCCTTTTTTTTTTTGAAGTACTTTTGTGTCTAACTAGAACTTACATGTTGATTATAGAAAACTTTAAAGAAAATGAAAATTGCCCATAATTTTACAAGCTAAAAATAACCACTGGGTTGGTACTTTTCCTCCTCATCCTCTTTCTTCATATCATATGGAACTTGTTTATCAATATATAAAAAGATGGAAACTAAGGACAAACAGAAAAAATAAAAGTAGCCCGTATTCACAAATCTCAGAAATGATAACATTTTAGAAGATTTCTCTCCAGATTTTTTGTGGTGTTATTATATATGGATATGGATATAGATATAGATATAGATTATATAGCTATAGATATAGGTTATATATATAAAATTCTCATATACAGCTTTTTTACATAATTAAAATCCTAATAGTGCAGTTTTATTTTTTCATTTTTTACTTAACATGTACTTAAAAGTTTTATCACAGATATTTTCCTACATTTTTAATAAGTTTTCCTAAATACCATTTTTAATGGTGTGTAATATTTCACCATACAGTGGCATCGTGGTTTATTTGACCAGTTATTTTGTTGGATATTTGGGGTCCTTCTCAAATTTTTGTTATAAATATCATTATATTGTCTATCTCTTGAGTTAAATGAAAGCAGAGATTTTTGCTCATTGAAGAAGTCTTTTTAATAGCTACATTCCATTGACCAAATGGAGTTCAAGAGATAAGGAAGAAACAAAATAAAAAGCAGCAGCTGTAGTTTCCAGATTAAGGATCTATCTTTGTTAGAGACTGTTTCAGGAGCTGGAGCTTGGCATTAGAACGAATTAAGAGAGACATTTTCCCACCATGATACTTTATCATAGAAAAGTTTTCAAGATGTAGAGCAGGAAAAGGACATCCTGAACAAGTGCTTTGATTTGATTTTACGGTCCCCGAGAAAGGTGAGACCGATCCGGTTTCTCGGCTGCTAAAGAGCTTGGAGCCCAATGTGTGGCCCATGCAGAGCACTCATAATGGGACCGCACGGTATGTATGCACTTTGTATTGGCTTTCTTCCAGGCGCCATTTTATGTTTCTGTCTCTGTACTGGATTTTTTTTCCCTTTTACTTTTCTTACCTACTTTGAATTTATGCTATCATACTGTATTTTGTGTCTTCTTGTAAGCCGCCTTATACCCATTTGGGAACAAGGAGGGGACTAAGTACATGGATGAATGAATCTGAGAAACTACATCGATAAATAAACCAGTAGGGCAAATGCAATGAAGCAAATGAATCAGCCAGGACCCTGCAGACGGCATAGGGCCTCTAAAAATAATCAATGTTAAGGATGTGAAGCTTGGAGGAACATGTGGGAGAGAAGCAGGTGAGGCTGCATTTGGAGGTGACATGTTCTGTGTGACGTCTGTGTCTTCTGATGCGCGCTTTATGTGTCCCGTGTCATGTGCCACACTGGAGCATTAGGCGGGTTTCAGAGGACATGCGATGCTGTATCAAGAGCTGTATCTTTAGAGAGCACGATTTATGTGCCTTTTGTTCGCGGGGGACCCAGAGAGATTTGGGAGCTGATGAGCTTGGGATTGAAGTGAAGGCCCCTCTCCCTGGAGGAGTACGAGGGGATAGGTAGATAGAAGTCAACTCAAGACGAACAAGAGGTTATCTACCATTTACTCACTAATTCCCAGGTGCCCAAATGTGCCAGGAACTTTATATGTATTGAGTCTTTTCATCCTCACAACTACTCTGTATTATCCCCTTTTTGCAGATGAGGTCATTTAAGTTCAAAGCATTTACGTAGGCAGCCTAGAATCACATAGCAGCCAATGGAAGGTCTCTCTGACTCCTGGCCCTGTGAGTGTTCTGCTTCATCACACTACCTTGCAACAGGCCAAAGGGAATACGTGGTAAACTCTAGTTTGCTCCTTGCCTCCAGAAGCCAGCGGTGGCTCCCATTTTCCCTTAAGATGGTGGTGTACTTTGAAGCATATTTGAATTTCAGGAGAGGGAGCCATTTTTTCATCACCACTCTAAAGGGAAGTAAAAAATTTTTTCTTTTTTTTTTCTTAAGAAATGACGGTGAGAAAAAATTTTGAAAATAGAGATGTGCTAACATTGGATTTGGGCATTCTGTGGGTTCGATTCTCATTTGGTGTGTGTACTTGGCAGGCTTAAATATTGCTTACTTGAAAAAGTCGAGGCTGTGCATGAGGGTGTTCATATATGTGAAAAAGTTCTTCAAGCGCCATATAGTTTTGTTATTATATTGCATATATATAGTTGTTTTGATTCCTGGCATGTGCTCTTTTCTCTATACACTATACAGGAAGGCTTTGCTGTGCGACAATAATATTAAAGAAGACTCACTGATCCTTTATGGTCGTGTTAATCAAATGTTCTGGTCAATGCACTTTATTAACTTTCATCTAATTAATGCACAATAAAAAATACTTAGAGTGATAACTAGACTGAACAGTATGCAGTCTTTCTTTGGTGATGCTAAAGACCCTTTGGGATCTTGCAGTAGCCCAAGGTTGTTATCATTGCACTAGAAATGATTGGGAGTCAAAATTAATTATCAGACAGCCAGATGTCAGAGACAGCTAAATCCTGAATGGTTTTTACATTCTTCTTGGTTCTTCAAATGTAAACCATACAGCTCAGCAGAGCGCTCTTTGGAGATAAAAGATCTTAGCCATTGGGAAGCCTCAAGGATGTGGCATTTTGCCTGTCCTCCAAGGTCAGTGCCATGCCCCAGAAGTAGAACTACCTTGCCCTGTGGTTGAAATGGGAAGAAGGTGGGATAGTGATTTCCTCTTGTCTGCTAGGGCCTTCATTTCTATGTCAAGGCCAATAAAGAGGGAAATTGGGTGCCAATATGGTGGCCCGCTAAAATGAGCAGATGGTCAAATTCAAGAGAAGTATGGAATTCTGGATTGGGAGATGTATACATGAAATGGAAGATGCAACAGGGAGATCTAAATCAAGAGAGGAAACAGTGTGTGGGGGGAGCTTAGGGGGTAGTGATGATACTGGGGATGAATGAAAGGCAGAAGACAGTTGTTTCAAACATGAAAGTGAAGTGTTGCAAGCAGAGGAAAATGGACACTAGCTAGGGAATATGCAGTTGCTTTCCGTCTAAAGCAAATTAGGTCTTCTTTTTTCTGTCTTTCAAACTCATGCCTTATATAATTATCCTTTGAACAGGAGTATCTGGCTTAGGACATTGCTTCATTGCCTTGTTTTGTTTTCTTTTGTTTTCAAACATTTTCCAATAAAATTGTTGCATGTGTGGACTAGGTGTAAATGAGAGCAGAACCAGTGTATGTTTCCTGGCAGGAGATGGCTAAGAGTCCTCATGATTTGCCAGAATGATTGTTGTTGCTGAGTATTTTTGAAGATGATACCCCTGCAGGTGAGGGCTATCTGTGCATGAGTGGAGATCACTAGAAGGAATCACGTGGGACCATCATTTCCTTTCCTCCAGCATCCCCGTGGAACACCAAACATACACATTGGGCCTGGAGCTGCTCTTGCAGAATGAAGTACCACTGTTGAGTTTTTATCTGCACATTAAAGGCTGCTAACTTTTGGAGACTACATATGGTTTTCCATAGCCCCTGAAGACCTGGCAGGAAGACATGGGCTTACTCTTTCACCAGAGGGGATGAACTAAGCATGAAGAAATTCCAGATATGCTGATTAGGGACTATGAATTACTGAGAGCGAAATTTTCTAGGTTCTTCTGTTGGGGGGCTCATGGCTTTCACAGGTTCTACCTGAAGGAGGACAATGAACCTTCCACCCTGGGCCTTCCCAACTAAATACTTAGGGATTTGCTAACATAATAAAAGATTATAAGAGCAGAGAGTGTTTAAAACAGCCCATTCTAATCCTCTTTCTCAGTAATATTTTCATAGACATCACTCATAGGATGGGAAGTGCTGAGTAAAAAAGTAGCAGATTAGATCTCCAGCAAAGAGAGTCACCTGTTGCTGAGTATATTGCTAATGAAATGATGTATTTGGGATGGCAGAGATAACGGTGTTCAAGGTGGTTTCATTCCAGTTGCCTCCTTCAGATCTCTTATAGCGGAAGCAAGGATTAGCCCCCATTTCGTAGAGGAAGGCAAAAGGTTAGGGACTCAGAAGTTAAGTCCACAAAGTTGTCCCACTGCGGGTTACAAAGCAAGGCAAACCTGGACTTTAGATCCTCCCTGACTTGTAGTCCAGTGGTGGCTGAATATCCCACTGCTTGTCATAAAATGGTAGCCATCTAACTTGTTTTGCAAATAGGGTTTTAGCCCATAGCATATGCAAAAATGGAATTTTTACAGCAGCAAGTGACACCCAGGTGAATCTTACCCCCTTTCTCAGGCTGCAGTGACAACAGGGCCTTACCTTTGTCTTTACAAGTGACTCCTAAAAGTCTGACTGGCTAGCAAAAAGCAATAGCCTTGGTAAAAAAAAAAAAAATTGTTAATTATTAATTATTTCTCCCTGATTCCAATGTGATTCTGGAGGCTTTTAAATCTTTTTTTTTTTCTGTTCAAAAATTACTCATGCTTTTGCAGTTAAACTATGAAAGAACCATAGGAAAATAGAACATGACAGTCGCCTCTCATTCCTTCTCTCAGATTCACTTATAATCCAGTATTTAAGGATTTGGGTCTTTTTCCTCATTAAATAAATACCAATTTCCTTTTCTGCTTGGAATCTGTATATATTTTGCCCAAGATGTTAGGTTGAAGCCAAAAATACATCTGTGACGTAGAACCTGTTTTTAAATATTTTACCCACCTTGCACTGTCAATTTCTTTAAATACTTAGCACCAAAAATCAAATCTATTTTTGTGTCTTACTTTCCTGTGTAGTCACCATGTAGTACCTTCAAGTATTTCCAGTGGGAAAAATAAATTTGAAGACCTGCAAATGATGTTCTTTCTATGCTACCCCCCCCCCAAAATAGAGGAAAACTAGAGAATTATTCCCTCCCCTGTGTAAGGGAAAATTCACACTTCATGAAATGAATAAGAAATTCTCACGGATCCCTGCTCATCCTGTCCCCCTAAACCATATTTGTTTACAGAGCAGAAGCATCAGAGATGAGAACCATCTTTGTAGAAATCAGTCCCTCTGGCTCTCTTCTCTCTTTGACACCACTTGCAAGGCTGCTGTTGCCATAGGAGGACATATAACCCAGAACTGCTCGGGAACACCACTTCTTACCCAAGTATAAGGCTTCAGAACATTTCCCTCGGGGGGAGGGGGTGATTATATGGCACAGTGTACTCTGTGACCCACACATCAAAGGTTGGAGCAGAACATTAGGTAGTGGAGTTGTTTTGTTTTGTTTTTGAATTAAAAAAAAGAAAACCAAAACAGAACAACTCCAGTACGTAATGTACTTTACTGGTAGTTATGTAGACACGAAGCCATTTTAATTCTTAAAGGCCACAAGGGCAACATTCTGTAAATGATCTTTGTGAGGCATTGACTCACAGCCTCTTAGTGAATGGGAGAAATGAATGAACCACAGGAAACACCTATCACCCAGCTAAAGAGTGACCAAGTCACTGAGGATAATCTCTTAGGAGAAGTAGAAGTTGTTGCCTACAGGAGGTAGATGGCCCTTTAAAAATCCTTCCATTTCTTCCTAACGTGGCTTTCACAGAGTGAAGCTGGGAATATTGAGATGAGAAACAGGCATTCTGGTATGACAGATCTCTAACTTAGCTATCCCCTCTGCTCCTGCTGGAAATGTTTTTTACATCTGCATAAACTGTTTGGCTTTCAGGAACACGAATCATTTGAGTACAGATTGCACCTGAGCAGGGAGAAGGGAGGTGGGTTTCTAGTGTCAAGCTGAGGGTTGCAGGGTGCAGGTCCCTCCTGGGAGAGCTCCAACCCTAGCAACTTCAGTACAAGCCTCCTTGCAACATATCTTGATAGGCCTCCTATATCTCAAAGGATTTCAGGGAACATCACAGGACAGAGATGTGTAAGTAGAAAGCTAGGCTGCATGCTAACTTGAAGCCCAGATCGAGCTTGCTATCTGTCTCAGTTTAAAAATGAGATGGACCAGAAGTGGATGTGAATAGAGGCTTCCCTGGAGCACTGTTTATAGTTTCCTGATATACTTCGCTCAGAAAAGATTTGTATCTGCTCTTTATGTGCCTAGCTCCATGCTGAGTGTTATGGGGCATAATACACAGAAGACAGGGTTCCCTGTCCCCTCCTATAGATTTGTAACTTTCAGTCTGGTTGCAGAGTTCACACACACACACACACACACACACACACACACACACACACACACAGTTTATAGGAAATGCCTAGTAGGTGATCTTAGAGGCAACAGATAAACAGATGCACATCCCCCCTGTATATTTTTCTTCTCAGCTGGTGTGAAGTAATCTACCATTTGGAAGCCCGCCCCCACCATGCCTTGTGTATCTTGCTAGCAGCAGATAGCTCCCTGTGTTGTCTTCCCAGAAAGTACCTTCTCTATTATATCATCCACCTGCTCAAAAACCTTTTCTAGCACATTCTTTATTACCATCTCCAATTTCATCTTCCTTCTTACTTTCCAAGGCTATACCCTGTCTCTTTACCTGTGTGTCATCCCACTCCCTCATCAATATGCTGTATACGTTCCTACTTACAAGCTTTGCTTCTCCTGTTTTTGTTCTACTTAGGGTGCCTTACCCTTTCCTGCCTGTCGATTTTTTTTTAAGATTTTATTTATTTGAGAGAGAGAGAGAGAGAGAGAATATGAGCGGGGGCAGAGGAGAGGGAGAAGCAGACTCCACATTGAGCAGGGAGCCCGATGCAATGTGGGGCTCCATCCCAGGACCCTGAGATCATGACCTGTGCCTAGCCATTTTTAAAGACCATCTCTCAAGTCCTACCTCTCCTGGTGAGCTCTCACCACAACCTTCTGTCCCCTTTTCATATACTACGTCATTTACACTCTGTTCTTTTCAACCTACCACCTGACTGTCTTTGGTCTGGTAGTATTGATCACTATTTTTCATTTGCTAAGTGTGCTTCCCCAGTCAGATTGCAAGTCTAGAATATTACTTCAGTTCCTAATGAGCGACCTAGCACAGTCTGTCACTACACTGATCCACAAGGCTGTGTACACTGTCAAAGGAAAGAAAAGTGGGACAGTAGCAAGACAGAACTGTTCCTTTTAGAGCCACAGTTGTGAAATGCTTTCTGCTTGGAACTAGCCAGCCTGAGTGTGTGTGTGTGTGTGTGTTTCTTTGGAAAAATTATTTCTGCTTTCTACATCATATTTTGCTTTTAGCTTTCTCTATTAACTTGGCTTTAAATGTCACTTATTTTTCCTATGCCCCATGCCATAACCTCATGCTTTCAAAGAAATGATTATTTTTCTGTGCCTTTAGGCTCCGTTTATGTAGGAAAACATTTTCCTATGTCTGTTCACGGCCATTCCCTTTCTTCTCCTACATGCTCTATTTTCAAGGAGCTAAAAAGTGCTCTACAATAGAATTCTGGATGTAACCATATGACATTATCCAATGAGAAAGCCCAACAAAACTTCCAGGAACTATAGGGGAAGATGAGTGGAATTCCTACAATGAGGAAGATCCAGGTGACCATTTTCTAGAATGCTTTCAGAAGGCAAGCATAGCATCATCATCCAGGAATTCCATGTGGGGGAGAATTGGTCACTTTGCTGTACCTTGTACCCTGTCCAACTCTGTTGCCAATATATGCTTTTGGCCCCAGAGTGGTACCTGGCAAGAGGTATGTCTGAATGACTTTGGACTCATCCCTGCCATTGAAGAAGAACAGCCCCACTGCTGCCACCAACATCTTCAACTGTAACAAGTACTTTAAAACATACCCTCCCACCTCACAGCCTTTATAGGGAACCTGAATCCTAGTCTCCTCACCCATGAACACATAAAGGTACATAGGCATGACTTGTCTCCATCTTATAAGGTCTCATTTCATGTAATGAAGGTCATTCATCCATTCATTCATTTATTCATGTGCTTATTCATCAAGTATTTATTGAATCGGTTACTGTGTTAGATAGATTTGGGGATACAGAGGTAGCTAAGTCCCAGTTCCTGCCTTTAAGGAACTGAAGGCCTAGTGAGGGACACGGACAAGTCAGTCATCAATTAGAGTTTACTGTGGTAAGTGTGGTACAGAACTGGGCACTGAGGAGAGGCAACTATTCAAGACCGAGGGGAAGTTAGGAAAGTCTTCCTGGACGAAGTGAACACTGAACTGAGGTGAGTCTTAAAAAAGAGAGCTAGTCATGTCAGGGATGGGTGGCATTCCAGATAGAAGGAGCAGCATTGTGAAGGCTGTAGGCATGACACATTATTAGCTGGAGTTCTATGAATACAACTATAAGTAGTTCCGAATAGCTAGTGCATAGAGCATGAGTTAGTGAGGGGGGTGGGAGATGGAGCCATGGAAGTAATTGGGGAGAGGACCCTGGAGGGCTTATATATGCCAAACTGAGGGCTTTGAATTTGATTTTGAAGGCATTGGGGAAGCAATGATGCAGAACATTATCAGATTTGTGTTTCAGAATATCACTCCAGCCACAGGAGAAGAGTAAACTATGGGAGCGGGGGCCGGGGGGGGGGGGCAAGAGGAAGGAGACAAATGGAGTTATGTGGCTGAGAAATGACAGTGGCCTGGCCTAACGGCCAGTATCAGAACAGAAGAGGACAACACAGAGGGAATATTTATGAGAAAGCATTAGCAGAGCTAGGCAACTAAGAGGATGAGGAGAAGAGAAGGGTGAGGTAGGGAACATGGGATGATTTGTCATTTCTTGTTTTATGTGGGAGAAGGCAGTGGAAAATTCATTTACTTTTGAAAATATCAAAATAGAGGTGTTCAGAATGCAACTCCATGGGGTCAGGGTAGAGCAGAGAGGTCAGACTTGACATCCATATGGTAAACCACTAATGTAGCTGGGAAGAGGAACCATACAAGTAGGTGAGGTGGCCAAAGGGAGAGGTGTATTGCTAAGAAGAGATGAGGACCTAAGACAGCTCCTGGGAAATACTGTTTAAAGAGTCAATAGAAGACCCAGAAATTCAGCAACAGGCCCTAGGAAAGGACTGCATGAAAGAAGGCAGGAAGGATTTCATTTCATGAAGTTCAGGGTCAGCAATATCAGTTTAGACTGAAAGGTCAACAGTTTTAAGGACTGAAAGTGGGCATTTTCAAGTAGGAGATTCATTCAGGACCTCAGGGACTCATTGCACTGGTTTGAGAAGTGAAGGTTGAGGAAGTCTGGGTTGCCTTTTCAAGAAGTTTAAGCTCCAGAAGGAAAGGTGAAGCTATAGCAGGGAGAGAAATATGTGAGGTGTCAGAGGGTTTTAATTTTTAAGGATGAAAGGGATCTCAGCAGGTCTCACAAGCAAGACAGGAAGTGTCAGTAAGAAAGGAGAGATTGAAGATACAAGAAGAAATAGACAAAATAGTTGGTGGTGTGAGAGCCCTGGAGAAGTCAAAGGGACTGGTATCTGGAGCATCAGTGGAGAGAGAAACCTCAGGCAGAGGGGGTGCGGACACTGCTTCCGGTGAGACATGAGATATTACTGATGGAGAAAAATGCCACTGGAGTGGGACAGAAAGCCAAGTCAAAGGAGTTCCAAACTGATGGCCTCCATTTTTCTCAGTGAAGTGAAGGAATTTCGTATGCAGAAAGTCAAGGAGGAGAGGGGGAAGCAGAAGCTTGTGCAAAAGTGGGAAAGTTCTTGAATATTCAGTAAAAGAAGTGGGAAAGGAAGTTGGCAACAAGCAAGAAGAATATTGTCAAGCACACTGATGACCCAACTATGGTCTCTGACTTTCATAGTATGAGCCAATCTACGTAGCTGTGTGATTTTTTTTTCCCTCTAATAGCTTGTCAGCCTCAGTCTAGAATTGGAGGTTCCATGGTGGCATTCTGTTAGAGTAGATTTTTGCAGGAGAATGGCAAGAGTAAGTCAGAGAGTGGCATTGCTTCCAGACCAGTGGTTTAAGAGTAATTTAAATGATGCACCAAAGAGTCTAGGCTATAAGGAAGCTGGAAACTTGGCAAGAATGGAGGGATCCAGGGACTAGTATTTTTGTTGAGACCAAAGAACAATTAAAAAAAAAAGATTAAGGGATGGAAAGAGAGCTAGCATTTTGGGAGGCTGGGATAATGGGGTTTAATATTTCAAAGAAATGATCATTCTGGATAATGAAAAGGCCTGTGGTACCTGTCATCCTCCACTCTGCACATGATCTGTGGAGCTTAGAAAATCATTTGTCCAGGTCTCACCCCCACACATCCTGCTATAGTAACTTCTGGGTGGGCCCTGGGCATTGGTCTTTTATAGAACTCTACAGATTATTCTAATGAGTGGCCCTGGTTGACAACCACTAAGTTACTGGTGGCCATAGGAGCAGATTGAACTAGAAGGGAGCTGAAATTGGTTAGTGTTGAGGGAGGTCAAGGAGTTAAAAGGAAAGAGTGTGGAAAAGATGTCCATTTATACATATCACATTTCACAGAGTGATGGCAGCACTGAGGGTAGGAAGGAAGACCAGGAGCCTGAGTCCTCAGTGGATAAGGCGACTTGGCCAAGAGCACTGAATGGCAGTAACCTCAAAGAAGGGGCTTTTGTAGGCAAGTGCAGAAGTACTGATCTCAGATCAACAGCTTTGAAATAAAAGGGGAAAAGCCGCCCTGCCTCATTCCTCCACACCTAAGAACTTGGGGTGAGGAAGAATGAGCAGTGTCCATCAGGATTATCTGAGGAAGTGATACCCCCTTTAGAGAGTAGAATTGGAAGTTCTTCTCCACCCCAGTTGCTTAATGGAGAAAGCTGAAGAGCTTTACAAATTAAAGGTGCTGGGCTCTGCCCCAGACTAACTGAATCTGAATCTGTCGGGGTGAGGTTCGGACACCTCCCTCTCTCTAAATTTTCCCAATGAGAGTGATGCACAGTGCAGTTTGAAACCTGAGGCAAGAAGTGAAGAGAGCATTTAATGAAGAGGTTGAAGGTTTAGGGAATTGGTAATGGAATAAGCTGTAGGTACTGGGGAAAATACAGGACATTGATTGGGGTAGGGCATAGAGGAGATGATGGATGACTAGGAGGCTTTTCTTTCTTTAACATGTAAGTGAGATGGAGAAAGGTGTCAAAATGAGTGACTCTCTGGAGGTTCACTGGCCCCTGGAGTTATAGCCAGAATTCTTGCACACCCAGAGGGTCCCAAGGCCAAACACTTTGTAGATTGTAGTCTAGTTGGCAACCTGTGGCCTTAGTTCTATGTTCCAGTAGGGTATGGATGATACACTTAGAAAGTGGTACTCATTTGGGCTTCTGCTCTCTGCAGACATCATCCCGGAGCTTATCAGGCTGAGTCTTACCGGGCCAAGATTCAGGTTAGACTGCATCTTAACGTAAATAACCAATACTCAGTAGAATTTTCTGGAGGGATATACAGACAGACAATTTAGTGTAAAAGAAATGAGACAAAAAATTCTCATCTAAGCACAGTCAATCATATTTACTGAAGACTAGGACTCAAAAATGTTGTTTTTTTTTAAGTGATACTGAATAATAAATGGTGTAGCTGTTAAGAACGTGGGCTCTGTAGATATGGTTGGGACCTAGGTTCAAATTCTGGATCTGACACCTGCTAGCTCTATAATCCTGGGTATGTGGTTGAAACTTACACGCACTTTCCTCATCTACAGAACAATAATACAATACTAATAAGGTTTACCTAATGAGATTGTGATGGAAATTAAATGAGATGACCCTGGAAGCACTTTTTGCACATGGTGACTGTTCCCTAAATTAAAATCATTAAGTGTGCAGACATAAGCCAGGTGCTAAGGGATGTGAGAATGAATAAGATATAGTCTTTTCTGTCAAGTATCTCCAATTTTATCTAGAGAGACAGGTATATAAAGAAGAAATAACAATCCAGTATTGATCCATGCCAAGATCTGAGTACACACTGGACAGTTCTATGGAAGCCTGAAGAGAAGGGCATTTAACTTCATCTGCAAAGGGAAGACAGAACAAGACTTCCCAAAGAAGAGGAAGCCCAAGAGTGAGTGAGTCTTCAAGAATAAGGACTAATGGGAGTTATCCATTCAAAGTGTGGGGTGAGGGATCTTGGTAAGATAGAAGAGTTGCCAGGACTTAGCCTATCATGAAAGTCTTGGCAGTAAGAGAAAAATCTAGCCATTTAGGGAGCATGATGTGGGTATGGGACAGTGGGGGTTATGGCAAGAGTAGACCAGAGAGAGGTAAGCTTGGGGCAGATTGTGCAGGCCCCTGGGTAGCATGTTAATGAGCATGAACTTCTACCATATGGGCAATGGGTGGCATTTAAGGATCTTAATGACAGGGATGTGGTCAGATTTGTGTTCATTATAAAGTAATGAAGAGCAGGAGGCAAGATTGGAGGCAATAAGACCAGGTGAGAAATATCGGTACCTTAGGTTAAGGTGATGGTTTGTGGGGAAGAAAGGAAGAACATAGATTCAAGATGAGTGTGGGAGATACACTAGAATTTGGTGACCAGATTAACTATGAAGCGAGTAACACTTCTTTAGAGTTCCTCACTGGCTTGGGACTCTTCCAAGGCGCTAGGAGGGACCCTGGAAGTCTTTGTAGTGTGTTTTTCCTTAAAGGGAGCATTCCTCTTGAATTATGTAAACCATTTGTTCACACAATACCCAGATCATCCCTAGCCAACCACGGATCAGGAAGTTACCCAGTATGGGTTAGTTTCTGGCAATCAAAGAAGCTGCCAAATTTATGGCTTGGGAAGTTGGGCCAGTGCTGAATTACCCAGTAACAAGAGTAAGCAAGGGCTGCAGGCCCCACAAATCAGGGGCCCCCAAACCCTGGCCACATTTTTAGTCTGTATCTGTAGTTTTTAGAAAGACTTCAACACCATAGGAGTAGCAGAATTTTTTTGGACTTTTTAAACTTTTTATGCTTTACTATTGTTTTTATTTGAATTACATATTGGAGTGGGGTTTCATAATCTTTTCATAGCTCAGGGCCTCCCAAAAGAGTTGGTGTCTAAAGCCTGAATCCTTTCTTTTTTTTTTTTTTTAAGCCTGAATCCTTTCTGATCTGAGTGGTTAGTGGTATCATTTCACTGAGAGAACATGGACTTGGAGGAAGAGCAAGTTTGGGATTCCTGCCTTTGTTAGGCTTAGCCCTGAGTGAAGGGAAGGGCATGATCAGGCTGGTGAGGGACTGGCAACTGGGTAGCCTTCTAGAGAGACGCCACAAGGCCAATTCAGATACCTCAGCCCAAGTGAGGTGGTCAGGGCTAAGTCAGTAGTCCTCAAACATTCGGCCAATACTAACGGAAAGTAAGGAGAGACTGCTAGCAAGAGAGGTCATGAATGCAAGTTGATACAGTGATTGGAGACATAGATTGAGCTATGGGTTCTCAACCTAGAGTCAGGGGAGTTTTAAACCTTTGAAATTATATGCAAAATTGTTTAGATGTCTACAGTGTAATTATGGGCAGAAGTTCCACAGCCTTCTTCAGATTTTCAGAGCAGTCTTTGACCCCGAGAGAGTCACCTGTCACTAGGAGTAGATTAACTATGAAGTGAATAACACTTCTTTAGAGTTCCTCACTGGCTTGGGACTCTTCCAAGGCGCTAGGAGGGACCCTGGAAGTCTTTGTAGTGTGTTTTTCCTTAAAGGGAGCATTCCTCTTGAATTATGTAAACCATTTGTTCACACAATACCCAGATCATCCCTAGCCAACCACGGATCAGGAAGTTACCCAGTATGGGTTAGTTTCTGGCATCAGATACCATCCAAGAGGGACGAGTGCAAAGAAAGGACTGTTAAAGGCCAAAGACTGCATTAGAAAAGGCAGAAGGGGAAGCAGTGCCAATCATATAAAGAATGGTCACCCATGGAGGAGGAGAATCAGACCACACTGTGAAGGAAGTAAAAAGAGAGATAGTCAGCTACACCCAACATGTATGGGAGAGCAGGGAAGAGGAAAAACAAGGACACAATCAGAGGAGTGGCTAGGATAATGGCCTGGTGGCCAAGCAAGTATGAGTGGTAGCTATGGGACCAAAACACACAGCAGAAGTAGGTACCCACATAAAAAGGTCTAAGCTTCATATTCAATAAAGCAGACTTGCTGTAAACACAGCATCCAAGCTGAAGTCAAGTTGAATGGCACATATGTACTTTTCAAAATGAGTCCTAATGTGTTCTGTGGCCAGACAAAGGCTTTGAGTGACCCTTGTTTCCCCACCCCCCACCCCCACCTCCAATCTTTCGTCCCTAATCCTGTATCTTAATCTTCTTACTCCTTGAATGTCTGTATTTCTGCACCATCTCTCTGTCCTCTGGCTGGAGATAGGGAGTAGTGAGAGAGGGTAGAAAGAGAAAAGAAACAATGAGAATGACATTTGAACGTGAAAGGTTTTGAATTGAAAATTTATCCTGGGTAACCCATAAAACCAGTAATCCGTATGTGGTTAATTGAATGTTGTCTAAAATTCAGGCCAAGGAAACATCTATTTGAACCAGAGTGTTCTAAGTTGGCCACCCTGGCAATTCTGAGGTTGACTGGTTTCAATTGGGCAAATCATGCTGACTTTCCCATTATTAGGAGGGTGAGTATTTTTATTATCTTTTGAGTGTAAAATGCACCCCAATCAGAGATCCGTGCTCTGATATGCTTATGTGGCTATTATGGAACCTACCTAATGCCATTTTACATTTCCAGGGCAACTTCCTTATGGAATCTATTCTAAGATAAACTAATTTCATTACAGTTCCCAACTTAATTTCTCCAGTGATAATATCTTTAAAGGTTTTGACATATTAACTGTGGACGTGTTTCTTCATAGTTGTGTCACTATGAAAAATCCGCTACTTGAGGACAATGATTTTGAATAGCTAATATGACAAAAAAAAATTAGGAATATGGAGAAATAGCTACAAACTGGAATGACTGAGCCAAGGCATTGATTTGAGGTTACTAAGAACTAAGTAAAATTAATTCAGTAAAAAGCAGCCATTTATATTTTCTTACTAGCAAAGTTCTGGGGAGTAAATGATTACAAACATTTTTAATGATAAAGATGTGTAACATTAATGGTTTGCAGTAGTGTTCTCACTGAAAGAAGACAAAGAGTATATTAAAATATGCTTCATAATGTAAACATAAATAAGTTCTATTTCGCTATGGTTAACATGGAAACAATTCATTTATGCTTTTATAGACAGCTTTAGCACTTTTGTGTTCTTTTTTTTTTTCTAATAGTAAGACTTAGCTTGACCTGATCATAATGAATTGCTTCTTTAGTAAGTCCTATTCAATCCAACAAAGCCAGTTGACCACAATATACCTAGATATCTGTTGGTTACATTTTTAGGCTGGTAAAGGACATAAATCAATGGGACTGCAAGTTTTGTTGGAACTGGATTTGGGGAATTTGTAAATCATCTGGATGTAATACTTTTTGTCAAACTCTCAGCTACTTCTGCAGATGAAATTATAATTTCTGGAACTAAATCCTATTACGCTTGTGTTGGATTCAGTTGTCTTTCAGCTTTGTAGTTGTTTTTGATTAACCTAATTGTACAACTTAGAGATGACAAAACTATGTCCCCAATAAATACCTGTTAACATTTTGCCTTTAGCCAATAAGAAGAAGGAGAAAGAACGCCCAGAGATCTCTCTTCCTTCAGACTTTGAACATACGATTCATGTGGGGTTTGACGCTGTCACCGGGGAGTTCACTGTAAGTAAGCTCCTTATTGTTTTGCAAGCCATGAAAAAATTCCTTTGTGAAAATAGGTTTCAAGAAAGCCTGCCCGTGTCCCAGAATGTCAGGCTTGATGCTTTGGATGATTTCAAGGAAGATGGACTATACCGAGCCAATCCCCATTGGAACTAGAGAGTGGCAAGAGTATTGGGAAAAATTATTTTATCCATCGTAAAAATGTCTAATCGCAGTTAATCTTCAATGTGATTGGAAATGTGAATTTTCTATGGCACAGGAGACGTAGTCCTGGTAGAGACTCTTTTGAGTCTGTTCTTTATTGTTTGAAGTGAATCAGAGAATCAGCTGATTTAACTTGGCCAGGGAAGACAGTCCATCTGAATAATTCAGGCTTGACATTAGAACCTGGATTACTCAGATAAGCTAACCACACTAACCAAAAATCTCTGTACAACTGACCTGGTCTTCCTTTTGATTTCAAGAACATGGCTTATTTTTAGGCTTATTAACAGGTATATTTCAAAGGCCTTCAAAACAACAAACCCCATGTTTCAGGAAGAATATTTATGAATATATCTTGTGTGCTTTAGTGGTTATGTGCTTTAAATATATGCTATCCACAATAAATACCAATACAAATTCTCCAGAAAGACCAGAGCTATAGACTCAGCCTTTCTTTGGATATTTGTAGTGTTCAAATAACACAAGATCTGTCATTTTGTACTTTTTTTTTCTCCAAGATCTGGCATCTTTGTTTTTAGATGAATGAAGGAAAAGATGTGGCTAGAAATATGTCCCCAGGAAGATCAACTACCTTTTTCTGTACTAGTAAGGAGCTCAATAAAAATGTACATTCTGAGATAATGAGTACTTTTGAATGCATTCAGAAAAAAAGTCTTTTATGATATCATCACCACTGAATCTTGGGTTCTAAAACCAATAATTTTAGAGGTTAAATAATCAAATTTTCTGTTTCGTAACTTGATGGTTAATAAGTAAACTTATATGACTGAGTGAACCAAAAAGAGGTGGGGGACAAATTAACTGGATTTGGAGAAGCAAACCATGTCTCTGAATTGACAGCCAAATTGCCCCCCCCTTTTTTTCCAATTCTGGAAGTACACAATATGAAAATAAAATCAAAATGGAGTAAACATCTTGGCCTTGCAAAGTGACATGAGCTGATTATTTCTGTACTCTCAATACAAAGTAGAAGAGAACGTAAAGAAATACCGATGTTGCTAAAGTTGAGACACTGGTAGGATTTAACCAATTTCATCCCTGGAGTCAGAGACATTATTCAAATGGCCTTGACTGCTGTCACCATACCATTTCCACTGTCACCACCCCCCAAAAACAATCATAATGATTTTTGTAATCTAAACAAAAATACTACAACTTTTTTGACATTTGAAATAGTCAAAGCACTTCAACTTTATAAATGTGGTCTAATAACTGTTCCCTCTTTTTATTTTAAGAATGTTATGCTTCCAGTTTTGACCTGTTTTGTTTTCTGTGTGCTTTTCTTCTGCATTAACTTTTCTTATGTTTTATTGCTCTCATGCCATGTTTTTTTTTTTCCTTCGTTTTTATGGTCTGACGTGAATGCTTTCTCCTCCACTATTCTCATGTGACATTCTGGTTCCTTTCTAATTTGATTTTTAAATTTTTTCTGCACTTTCCAACTTGCTTGACATCTTATGATACCATCTATCTTGAGCTCTTTCTTTGTTCTTTTGGGGTTCTGAATGGAAATGAAAAAAAGTGAATCACCATCATTTGGCTGACTGCATTATCACTTGGCCATCGGTTAGAACCCAAAGAACCCACCAGAGAGGGCTGGGGGTGGGATATACGACAGGCACTCTTTTCAATTTTGGCCAACAGATTGATACAACTGAACCCAATCAAACCAACACCTGCCCCCCCACCACCTCCCCAGCACCCAGTTTAAAATAAAACATCTTTTTGGATGCAAGCAGTTGTTGGAAATCCTTTGAAGATATGGACAGTCAATGGGCTAAATTTGGAAATCTGATGCATTTATTGTCCTCTTGTGGTCTTTTGAAACTATTTGTCCACACATTGTATTTAAAGACACCAAATTCTGTCCTTTTTAATTCTTTTCACCTATGGTTTACATTTACCAACTTTAAAAACTGCCCAATGATAATAAGCTTTTAAAATCATTTTGGTGGTAGCATTTAAAATTGGGACGTGTTTGCCACAGTATCACTAATGTATTGCGTGTGTGCTTGCGTATGTGCACAGGCACGTGTGGTGGGGGGCATATTGCCAAATTTGATTATTGTTGTTGCTTAGGTTGAATTTTGAGCAATTTGTTGAACTGTCTTGTTCAGTTGTCTTCCAAGGGTCTGTCATCATGAATGCTTGGATGCTGATTTGGTGTGCCCCTTGCTGATTGTCCTATGGCTAGTTGGTCCATATAACCTTTACACCTGGTTATACGCTGGGACCTTGAGATTCAAATTCGGTTGGGAGGTGAGATTTGGGTTATTAAACTATGAAAAGTCCTTACCCTTTATATTGCCATTTTTGTCCCAAATACTTCAGAACTCCCCCTTCCAGACCTCTAGACCTGTGACGGTCGCTTCCAGTGAATCAGAGGGAAAAATGGTATGAGTGATATACATGATCATTTCTTATAAGATAAATGCTTGGCCTGTTGTATCATGCTGCCATTTTCCTGGGCTACACCAGACAATCCCCAGCTTGTTGTACATCTGGTTGTTTTTGTACACGTGGTCAGGCATTGAAATGTGCTCCTGCTTCTGATGCTCATACTTCTAGGTCTCCATTAGCTGTCTTAACTTTTGGGATTTGTTCCTCAATCTGGAGTAATGAGATGGCTTTCTGATGATGTGCCTTTGAGGCATACATTCAAATTTAAGTGTAAGGTCTCATTGATCGACTAGTTTATCTCAACTTCTCAAAGAAACAAGAAATGATGTCAGCAGGGTAGTCATGGGGTAAGTATAGTTGTCTGAAGGATCTTCTGCAATTGACAGCATGTTTCCCTGCTGTCTAGTGATCACGAGACATTGATTTATCACAAAAGTTTGGAAGTGCCATCAGAATGTATTATAACTGAGAATATTCTGATAATTACGGTAATGGTCATGCCAGTGATGTCTGCCCTAGTGGTTATGTGCAATGCATACCTGGTTTTGTAACACTTAATAACTCCTTTGGCCATGACAGTATTAACCAAATGCTATTAATTGCACTTAGAATCAGAACTGGGATCATGCATGGGCTCCTGAATTCAAATATGTGGCTTAAGGCTTTAGCATCGAATTGCGTGATTAATGCATGTCAAAGTGTCGTTTCACTGTGCTTGGAGTAACCCCAAATTCCAGGAATCAAAGACCTGTATCCCAAATCAAACCAGTTGGGTCGAAGCATGTTTCTGTAGCTTTGGAGACAATCTCTTAATTTAGACAAAGTCATTACCTTATATCTGAACTCATTTTGTGGGAAGCCAGGACTTCAGAACTGTAGCACTAAAATGGAAATTGTTCATATATGCTTTGAAATGAAATGGTTTCCCTTTTTCCCCTGGTCTAAAGAAACTCAAAGGTAGAGTCTGACTGTGTGGGAAATCCTTAATCTAGTTTTCCCTAAACCAGTCATGACTTTCTCACTGCATCTTGCAGAAGAATCGCATCAATGAGAATGCAGTGAAATTTAGCATCCCTGTGTCACCATCCTGTCCATTTTAGCCACACAGACACTTCCACTGTGAAACTGGAAATTGTTCCCCAGAATTGGGAACTGAAATTTGTAAGTTCATCACATGGCCATTGGCTACCTGTGATCACCCAGTCGTAAACACAGACTTACAAATTATCGCCAAAGCTTTTCATGATGCCATCCTTCTTCCCTCCAAAGTCATGTTTCTGCCTTCTGGTAATTTCTCCAGTCCTTTAACTGTAATTCTTACTATTGTGTATTTATGGAGGAAACACCTGGCCCCAAGTGGAATTATGCGTCCCAACTTGAGAACGTTGTCTTTTTTCTCCCCCTCTGTTTCCTGCAATCTGTTGCCCTAACCTGTCCTGCCCCTGATGGAGTTAAGACCTCTCGATTTTCATAACCGCCCCATTTGAGAAGGGATGACCCACCCCCATTCAGACCCATTGGTTTCATCTCCTCCCACCTTCTAAGTTGTCCCACATTCTGTTTTAACTTTCTTTTCTTTCTTTATTTACGTCCATTACAGCCAGATCTCTATGGCTCACAGATGTGCCCAGGGAAGCTCCCAGAGGTGCGTCACAGGCCCAAAAGAAGCTTGCATCAAAGTGCTTCTTTGAGATGTCATAGCACTGCGCAGCAGGTTCATGTGTGTGCAGTAGAGTTGTTGCTTGGCTTATCTCACTTTTTCGTTGTCATTCCCAAACTCTGGAGGCCCACGTCACACATTGTTTTGCCGAGACTTCGGAGGGCAAGGCCACGCAAATTGTGTCTAGATGCACTCCAGGAACAGTGTGTCTGTCTCTCACTCCAAGTTGCCCTTGGAGGCTGGACAATTACAAAATGGGGGCATCCGTAGGCTGAACATGTAGGAAAGAAGGCTCAACGCTCAACGCGAAGCTAATCTTTCAGCGTAATTGGTGCAATTGTCCCAGGTTCGAGTTCCAAACGCTCCCTCCTCTCTGCTCTAAATCCTTTAGAGTATTGCCAATTCTCACAAGGCTTTGCCACGGGTGTCACAGTCCCCAGGTTCTATGTGGCCAATGAGCAAAGTGGGGAGGAGGGGATGGAGGGAGGTGAGGAGAAACTATTTAGCACCTCCTGGCTGTTGCTCCTCCTCTATTCTATTTTTGCCTCCCCTCAATCTCCCTCTGTATTAAAGCCCTAGAGCACCCACCCCCCAAAATTACATTTTGTAATCGCAAAGCGGAAACTGCCCGAGGGTGAGGCTTTTCTTCCATTCGGAAAGATCTTCCGATTACTACATGCCCAGAAAGAGCTTATGTGATTCTAGTCATATAAAATCCATTGATCTGCACTATACTATACTGTGCACAAATTTAGAGAAGTCTTGCTATGTCTGCCCTGAGTCGCCAGAAAAAATAAGCTAAGCCGTAAACATCATTTCATGGATGAGCAGAATTAATATGGAGGTGATTTTCATGCGCTTTTTTTTTTCTATCACAGTCATACTCCCACCCACCCTTTTTAAGTTGGATCCTAGTTTTACCTATGTGTTTTAATTAGAGAAGAGAATGATTGCATTATTAAGTTACTAACTTTAAATCTAGAGTGTCACTCCAGTTTCCCAAGTGTAATCCTACAGGTAGCATGGGCTTCTTGGTGAAGAACTTTACTGGAACATGAAAATGCAGCTGCTGAATGTTCTGAGCTGCCATTCTTTCCCTCTGGTTGTCCACAGGGAATCCCTGAGCAGTGGGCACGGTTACTCCAAACCTCCAACATAACAAAACTGGAACAGAAGAAGAACCCACAAGCCGTCCTGGATGTTCTCAAATTCTACGATTCCAAAGAAACGGTCAACAACCAGAAATACATGAGCTTTACATCGGGAGGTAAGAGGATTCCAAGGTATCAAAGAGAGAAGAAGGAATTCTCATCTCAGAGCCTCAGGATTAGACCAGAATGTCTGTAGGGCATCTGAAGTCAGTTTCTAGTACCTTCTCCAAATGACTTCAGTGACAGTAAATGGAAAGATAGGCTGGAAGGTAAAGTTGATGTGAGGCAGTTTATGACTTGGCTATTTTTAGAACTCGAGTAGGGGGAATTAATTGCTCAGTGAAGCAGCAGTTGTCACTTTGAATCAGCAATCACAAGTGTTTGGTCTCTGCACTGGCATGAAGAAGACATTTCCTTAGTCACGTAGGATCAGGCCTTGTGATGTGTCCATGAGATAAGAGGCATATGGGTCCAACCATGGTCTCCTAAAGTTTATTTTTTCCCTCCAATTCATTGAATTGGACCCTGATGATACAGCATTCATTTTGTGGTTGCCAGGTTATTTTAATCTAACTTCAAAATCAGGCTTAAAGAAAGAAATCACATCTGGCTATTTATAAGAAATTGAAATGGTCATGTTCCTGCCAAATCTTGACTTCATTTGCTAGCACATAGACTGAGCCTTTGTTTGAAACTTTAAGGTTCACATTTGCACTATAAGCAACTGAAAAATATATGCCAAACAATATTTTTGTTTTGAGAAAGTTAATCCAGGGTGCCTCTCTAGAAAAGCTTATTATTTAACATCTATAAAAAGAAGAGAATCCTATCATTAGTGGTCCAGCTGTAAAGAGCCCCTACCTCTTGGCAATGGTTTTAACATAGGCCAGGCTTAAAATATCTTCAGGGATGGTGCAAGGGGACACTTGGAAGGGGAGGAGTGTCTCCTTTGGTCATAACACATGTCAAAGCCCAAACTTAAGGCATGTAGTAATTCACAAGCTCCATGGGACGTTTTTAACTGAGAAGATAGCTTAACTGCTATTCTCCAGGGCAGAACACTGAAAAGGAAAAAAGGCCAGCAAGGAGAGGTTTTATGATATTTAGTCTTCCACATACATGATAGGCCTCAGAGATCCTAGTGACACATCAAACAGTGCTTAATTAATGTGAGGAAGTCTAGAACTGTCCTCCAGGTTCGCTAGGGAACCACAGGCTACCAGAACGAAAAATGCTTATTCTAGTATTTGTCTGAGCTGAGTGAAACTCACCAGACATTCTGAGATGCTCTAGAGTTGAGACCAAGGACTGGGATGAGAGGAGGTGGGGGTGGGGGAGGAGAAAGAGAAAAGAAGGCAGGCAGGGTGGAAGGGAGGGCGGAAGAGAAGGGAGGGAGGAAATAGGGGAGAAATTCTGGATATAGATGCATAGATTCATACCTCAGGAGTAGGTAATCTCCAGGCACCTGGGTGGCTCAGTTGGTTAAGCATCCAGCTCTTGACTTCAGCTCAGGTCACCATCTCAGGGTCCTGGGATCGAGCCCTGCATTGAACTCTGTGCTCAGTAGGGACTCTGCTTGAGGCTTCTCTCTCCCTTTCCCTCTGCCCCTCCCCTTGTTTGCACACATGTTTGCACTCTCTTTCTCTCGCTCTCAAATAAATAAAATCTTTTTTTAAAGAAAGTAGTATATAATATCGATAGTCGTCTATATAGATGAGATTCACCAGAGGCCCGTACTAAGGTCTATAAAATGACATGTGAGGGGGCAGTGGTGTGAGCTATTTTCAGAACAACAAAGTCATTTGTCATAGTATCTGTGCAATAGCGAACTGGAGAATTTCCTTCTGGTCAAAGGCATGCAGGTTAATTTTTTATTAACTCTGGTCTCTAAGGGAGGCAGGCCTCATGAAATAAAGGTGACTTCCTTATCTTTACTTTTCAGATAAAAGCGCACATGGATACATAGCAGCCCATCCCTCGGTAAGTGAAAACTTGAAAATGTCAATTTTCAGTGTTTCTGACAGTCCAACAGAATACCATCACACAGATTCAGTTTAGATATCTCTTCTCTTTTTAAATAGTCTTTTAAAGGTATAATTTAGATCTATAAAATTCACCCATTTTTAAGTGTACAGTTTGGTGAGTTTAGGTAAATGTGTATACCAGCCCTACCATTGCCTTAATCCAGTTTTAGAATATTTCCATCACCTCCTAAGATCCCTTATGCCTGCTTATGGTTATTCCTCATCCCATTCCCACCTTAGCCCCAGGCAGTCACTGGTCTGGTATTATGGATTTGTCTTTCTGGACATTTCATGAACACAGAATCATATAGTATATGACCACTGGTGAATGGCTTAAGGCTCAGCATAATGCTCTTACAGTTCATCCTAGTCACATGTTCTCAGTAGTTTGTTCCTTTTTATTGCCAAGTAGTCTTCCATAGTATGGCTGTACCACTGTTTGTTTCACAGTTTACCCACTGAAGTCTCTCTGGAGCCTTGCCAGGCTTTGTCTGTTGTAGATAAAGCTACTATGAACATGCATGTATAAATCTTTATGTAGACAGATGTTTCTATTTCTCTTATGCAAACAATCTTGAAAATAATAATCGTCATGACAGTGACTTCTCTTGACTCAGCACTTACAATGTGCCAGGCACTGGGAGGATAACATTTTGCATTCACTTAGCCTTTCTTGACAACCAGATTAGGTAGGTCTTACCATTGTCTGCATTTTACAGATGAGGTTCAGAGACATGAAATAACTCAACTGAGGTCATACTGCTATACCTCTGGACATCACCTGTTCCAATAAACTGTGATGTGGTGGGGGAGGTGACTTTGCCCAAGCTCACATAGATAGTCTTAGAGAAGTGACTAGAAAATAAGTAACCTAGTTCAAAGTGCTTAGAAGTGATAGAACAGCAGCAAGAATACCCATAGGCATTAGACAGAAAATTATCTTAGACAAGGCTTACCTTTACATGGTTTTATTTTGAAATAAATAACATTAGTGAGTTTCCTAACTGTTGCTTCAAAGAGTACTGGATGATCAACCTTTTATAGAGGACAGATTCTGGCCTGCTTCATGTCACCCTGGGCAATAAGGGTGATAGCAATAAATCAATAGTGATAATGAGTAAAGACTATGAAATAGTGTGGCAATTAAAAATAGAATTGCCATGTGATCCAGCAAGCCCACTACTGGGTTGATTCCCAAAAGAATTGACAGCAGGTTTTCACACAGATTTTTTATATGTATACCCATGTTCATAGTGGCATTATTCACAATATATGAAAGGTGGGAGCAACCCATTTGCCCATCAACAGATGAATGGATTAATAAAGGTGATATATCCATGCCATAGAATATTATTCAGCCTTAAAAAGGAAGGACAATCTGGGGTGCCTGGGTGGCTCAGTCCGTTGGGTGTCCAACTTTTGATATTGGCTAAGGTCTTGATCTTGTCTCAGGTGTTGAGCTCAGTGTCATAAGTTCAAACCTCATTTTGCACTCTCTGCTGAGAATGGAGCCTCCTTAAAAAAAAAAAAAAGGACATTCTGACACATTGAACATGCTACCACATGAATGAACCTTGAGGACATTATGCCAAGTGAAATAATCCAGTCATGAAAAGACAAATGCTATATGGTTCTACTCAGGAGATACAGGGTACTCTGTATACTGAGTTTGATTTTTGCAAGATGAAAAGTGTTCTGGAGATTGCTTGCACAACAATGTGAATATACTTAGCACTACTAAACTGTACATTTAAAAATGGCTAAGATGGTAAATTTTATGTCATGTATATTTTACCACAATTAAACATAAAAAGAAAAGAAAAGATGAAGTCTCTGGACATTAGGTGTTTAGTCTTATTGTATGAATACTGAATGTGATATGATAATGCATATAAAATATTTAGTATACTACCTAGCGCATACTATATGTTTATTAAATATAAGCTAAAGCAAAAATGCCAGTCTTCCTTGATCAAACTTACCTTTCCTCCCTTGATTTACTTAATATCATTATTATATAATAAATATGACCTGGGTATTCTGGCAAAGAAATAGTTGGTATTTTTTTTTTTAGGTAGGTAGGTCAGTTATTCTAAATGCTAACCTATTAGGATGGTTAGTAGAATGGTTTTTATTTTTGTCAATGGTTTATATCTCCTGAATTACTGTCCCTTTCTTTTGAGCTTGCTTCTACTGGTTTTGCTTGTGGAATTCAAACTACATCTACATAATGATCAAAATATTCCACCAAATCAGAAAAAAAATGATGTTCTCACTGTTTGGAGATCAAACAACTGGATATTTACTTTTTTCACATATATTTATCAAGTGCCCTCTTACAAGCACTAGGAAATCTGGAGCTTATTCTGGTAAGGGAAGAGAAGTATGCATGTCAAGAAACAAAATACAATATGGACCATGTTACATGCCATAAAATATGTCCATTTGCTATGAGAACTCAGAGAAAAGAGATTATTTTCAGCTGGGTAGGAAAAAGGAAGTAGGCCGTTGTCTCAAAGGGCTTAAAGCTCTGTAGGTACTTGGTACATATTTGTTGAATGTTGAGTTGGAAAATGCTTCATAAAAAAGGCTGCATTTGAGCTAGATTGTGAAGGTCTGGTGGGATTGGATCTGTAAAGATGGGGAAAGACATTCTAAACATAAGAAAGGGAACAGTAATGAGGAGAGCATGGGGACAAAATGGTGTGGTTTTGAATGAAGAAAGTTGCAAGAAAAAGAATCATAGGAATTAAGCCTTGAATATTAAGTTGGAGCCAAATCATTGGGACCCTTAAAATGGTATTCCAAGAAACCTGGCCTATTTGCAACAATGTGGATGGAGCTAGAGTGTGTGATGCTAAGTGAAGTCAGTCAGTCAAAGAAAGACAAACATATGATGTCACTCATATGTGGAATTTAAGAAACAGAAGAGATGAATGTATAGGAAGGGGGCAGGGAAAGGATGAGAGGGAAACCAACCATGAGAGACTCTTAATGGTAGAAAACAAACTGAGGGTTGATGGAGGGAGGCAGGGAGGGGGATGGGCTATAGGGGTGACGGGTAGTAAGGAGGGCACTTGTCATGATGAACACTGGGTGTTGTAAGTGATGAAGCACTAAATTCTACTCCAGAAACCAATATTGCACTGTATGTTCACTACATAAACCTTAAATTAAAAAGGACGGAAGGGAGGGAGGGAGGGAGAAATCTGGCCTTTTCCAGTATACATTGGGAAGTTTTTGGAGTTTTTTGGAACAGGAGAATCAGGCAATGAAAGCTTACGCTTTGGGAACGGTTACCTGACAGCAAACATCCAGAGTGAATTAAGGGCGGAAGGTGAGGCTGGATGAAGGGGAGGTCAGTTGGAGGAGTCCCGTAAGCATCCAGGCCATAGGTAACAAGGGCCTAATGGAGATGGTGGTAGCAGAAATGGAGATGAGGTTCAAATGTTAAGGTTATTAATTGGATGTTGGAGGAAAGGTCAAGGTCAAAGGTGATTATAGGCTTCAAATGATACATGGGTGGGCAGAAGGGTGAAGATGCCATCTTTGGGGAGTTACAAATTTCCATAAGCACATGCTGAGTTTCCTATTGGATAGTTTGGAGTCTGAAGAGCTGGTAGGACTCCCAGGTGGAGATACTAATTAAACCAAGTAACTGAGGCTGGGTTTCTATTGATTGAATGAGCTGGATTAGACCCTTAAGTTTAGGTTGGATCCCTTCAATGGAACTCAGTTCCTTAGGAATGGGGAATTGAGAGCACCCTGTGCTCTCCTTATAATTCCAGGGGGAGATTGCCTTGATGGTCCTTAGGCTTTCTTGCATTAGAAACACTCCCAAGTAGACCTGACTACTCTTTAAGATCTGATTTAATGGAATTGGACAATCCCTTATCGACAGAGCCTAAACTGATCACCAGTTTTGGCATCCTCTAATAGCCTGGGTGGGAATTTCCATGGAAGAAGTGTTGTAGTCACTAAATATTTTAAACGATTGACTATCCCATTAATATTGAATTCAGCAGTCCCTCCCTTAGTCCTGTGACATCTGCTTTACTATTCACTTATGGTAGCTTCTTTGATGTGAGTGTATTAAATGCTAAATAGTGTTCAGGGACCTACTCTTCAGTTTAAGACTACTTTAAAATCTTATATTTGTATTGGACTATTGAGAGGAAATAAATGCGTTTAGAATCCTGGACTAGTATCTTGAGTGGAATAGCAACAATACTGCAACGATGTCATGATTTGTGCCCAGAGAAATACTGTGACTGTGTCATGATTTGTCCCGAGAATGTCATGCCTGATTTGTTCAGTTGACACAGACTGAGCTTTCAATTCAAAGTACTGGTTTATTTTATTCATCTAGATTAGTGGTCCCTGTACTTCAGTGTGTATCAGATCTGCCTTGAGAAGGTGCAAGTCAAAATGGAATGGAACCCTGAAATCCGCATGTTAAGCAAGCACCAGAAATGGCCCATAGACCACACTTAGTGTGATCTGGAGTCTCCAAAGTCTCTACTTCTAATTCCTTTGACCTTTAACAAGGAAGCTCAAAGAAAGAAGAATTTCCTAAGGCAGTTCCTCTATCTGAGGTATTGTCTAGAGCAGGGTTTATAGCTTAGAGTCCATAGGGATTGGCTTCATAAGATCTCTGTGAATTTATATTGAATGGAATAGAATAGAAGAGAATAAAATAGAATTTATATGGAAAAGTGCATACCTACCTGTATCCTTCTGGAGAGATCGGCCAAATGCTTCAGAGTTCTAAAAGCCTTCAGGACCCTGCTTATGTCAATAATCACCTCCCTTGCCCCACCATGGGCACAAGAATAGTATCACAAATTTTCAGTAAGACAAAAACATTCTTTACTCACTGGTTTAATTCCAGCTAGTTAACATACAGTGTAATTAATATGAATTTCAAGTGTACAATGTGGTTTCCACACTTCCCTAAGACACCTGGCTCTCATCACAGCAAGTGCCCTTTTGAATCCCCATCCCCTATTTCACCCAACACCCCACACACCTCCCCTCCAGTTATCATCTGAAGAGAAACCAGAATATCTATCGACATTCTTTTTCAAGTATTTTTTTTTTTATTATTTGACAGAGACACCGTGAGAGACGGAACACAGGGGGATTGAGATAGGGAAAAGTAGGCTTCCTGCAGAATAGGAAGCCTGATGTGGGGCTTGATCCCAGGACCCTGGGATCATGACCTGAGCCAAAGGCAGACATTCAATGGCTGAACCACCCAGGCACCCCTCTTTTTCAAGTTTAGACAGACATAGTTACTCTTAGCCTAGAAGGGAGAGCGTACCAACATTATACCTGTGATCTGCAAAAACATTACTAGCAAAACCTGTTAGTAAGCCAAGCTGTTTATTAAACTCTAGCAGCAAGAAAGAGCCCTCCCTTTATAGAGTTTTGCAGTGTATTAAAAAGGGGATGTCAGGAAAGAACATTTATAGGGTTTTAGAGCATGGCTATATGATTTTATTTTATTTCATTTTAAGATTTTATTTATTTATTAGAGAGTGAGAGTACACACATGAGAGAGGGAGGCAGAGAGAGAGAGGAAGAAGCAGACTGTGATAAAAAGGGAGCCTGACCTAGGACTCAGTACCCAGACCCTGGGATCATGACCTGCGCTAAAGGCAGACACTAAACTGACTAAGCCACCTAAGTAGCCTTGATTTTATTTTTAAACATTTATTTATTTGTTTGAGGGGGAGAGGGGCAGAGGGAGAGAGAGAGAGAGGCAGACTTCCTGATGGGCCCCATGTGGGGCTCAGTCTCAGTTCCCTGAGATCATGACCGGAGCATAAATCCAGAGCCTGACGCTTAACCCACTGAGCCACCCAGGCACCTCATGGCTGTGTGATTTTAAAGCAGGTCTTACAAGGCAAGGTACAGGTTAGGATTGTGCAGTGTTTGTGATTAAATAGCTTTAGGTTGGTGAAGTGAGAGTCTTCAAAAGAGTCTTGGTGAACAAGCTGTTATTCTTACTAAGTAAAATGCTTCGGTTGGTTCAGTCTTATCTTCCAAGAATAAGCATTTCTTGAAGTAAGAAACTGCTAGTTTTGCTTGTTCTCATAGTTTTTAACATAAGAACAGGAAAATATGCTCTCACCTGATGCTGTTTAACACAGGGAAAAGAAAGTAGGCCCAGCCCCAGTATTCTTTACACAGGGATGGGTAAGTATGCCTGGTCCTATTCTTACTTAACGTGGGGCCAGGAAATTATGTTGATTTCAGTCCTCAGGACCAACACCTGGTGTTCTAGCTATGTTCTGGGTCAGCTCATGTTCCCTGGCCCATCTGTCATGCAAAACATAATGTCCCCTGGGGCGCTTGCATTGCTCAGTTGGTTAAGTGTCTGCCTTTAGCTCAGGTCATGATCCTGGGATCCTGGATCAAGCCCCACATTGGGTTCTTTGCTCAGGGGAAGGCTGCTTCTCCCTCTCTGCCTGCCGCTCCCCCTGCTTGTGCATGCTCTCTCTCTCTCTCTCTCTCTGTATGTCAAGTAAATAAATAAAATCTAAAAACAAACAAACAAAAACAATGTCCCCTGAAAGCCACACATTCTATCCAACCAACCAGCCAACATAATAGTATAGTGTCTGGTCCCGCAGATAAACAGAAACATTGGTCTTCTTCCTCCCCCACATACCTTCAGAAGGTGAAAAACTTTAGGTTTCCTAACAGCCCTTTTTCTGTCCTCAGAGATGGGGAGTGTCCCCCATATGAAACAGGAATAGTGAGGTTAAGTAATGAATGTTAAGAAACAGTGACATTTTGCAGACAGCTCTTCTTTAGTTAAACAGTCACCATTGAGATGTACATGGTTACCTCTTGGTCAGTAGTACTGCTTAGTCTTTGTACCAGTCTGAGAAATCTAGACCTAGGCCCATTTTATTTGGCAAAGGGCATTTTTAGATCCTTGTAGGCTGTATATACATTCTCATTTATGGAGAGACTACATGGTGTGTTATATCAAATATATTAAAGGGCACCTCTGCCCCATATAATTTTTTTTGCTGTAAACTCTTTAAAGTGATATTTTTAAAATATTGATTTTGAAATTATGTGATTACAAGTAACATTGAATTTTTGGTTAGGTATCATTTATTGGAAGTCATTATGACTACTCAGCAGTGGTTTCTAAAGACAATCTAATCTACAGTTTGGTTTTTAATGCAGTGAAATGTCTGTAACTACTAAATTGAAGTCACTACGTGAAGTTGACATATATACTTCATAGACAAGTCATTAGACATTACTTACTTTAGATTTTAAAAGTTTTTTGTTACATTTTGGAGGCAATGACTTATTTCTGACTTTAGATATTTTCGTAGGCTTATGGAACGCTTACTGTTCCTAACCATAGTTCATATTGCCTGATAGATTAGATAGCTTCATTTGCCATATAACAAGTAGTCCGTTTATATGCAGTTCTACCCTTCTGCCAGTGAACAATGATTGGGTGCATTCTTGATCCCAGCTGGCGTAAGGTAGAGCAGAACTTTCTGAAACAAAATAATCTCAAAGCAAACACCGATAAACTAGAAACAATTTCTAAGTTTCCCCACTGAAGTGCCTTGAAGAATTAGTCTTTTACAAGAAGAAACTGATTTTTTTTTTCTGGCAATTTAATGTTATTAACACATGTCACTTTCCACACAGCTATAGTACAACATAATAGCTTAGGTCTTTTGGACAAATTAGGACTAAATTACAGGTGTATAAATAAGAAAACCAATATCAACTAAGCATATAAATTTCAGTCTATGAGCCACTCATTATGTGTATCAGGGCAAGCAGATATTCTTTCAAATACTTTCTTATAAATTCTAAGTTGTCTTCCTTTGCACAGTAGATAAATCTTGCCATCTCTGATCAGATATATGATTGAATCTTATAGCTCTACCATCAATTTATACATGATTGTAGAAGACCTGAGTTGAATTTCAACCATAGTTGAAATTTACAGTCTATTATTAGGCTCTCTGCATTTAACTTAGGAGTTTTGTCCTCAAGAAATGAAAATTATTTTTTAGGACTAGTTTGAGCCAGTATACCCAAAGGCATCAACCAAAAACCAATACATACACACACACCAAAAAATAAAAAACCATCCATAGTAATGCTTTCCAATAGAAATGAATGTCATAAAAGCCATATACGTAACTTTAAATTTTCTAGTAACCACATAGAAAAAAAAAAGAAATAGATGAAATTTTTAATGACATTTTACTTAGCCAAATGTATTCAAAATATTATCATTTCAGCATATACACAAAATAAAAGGAAATGTCTTTCACCAAGGAACTATTTTACAGTTTTTTTCATGTAATATATTCAACATGCAATATATATGTTACACTTACAACACACCTCAATTCAGACTAGTCACATTGGAATTGTTCATTAGCCATGGACAACACAGACCTCTATCATCATTCAGTGATTTTTAAACTTGAGCCTGAACCAGAATCACCTGGAAGGCTTGTCATAAGACACTATTAGGCCCCACTCCCAGAGTTATGATTCATTAGTGTGAGTAGAGCCCAAGAATTTGCATTTCTAACAAGTTCCTGGTGATGATGCTGGCCTGGGGACCACAATTTGAGAACCATGGTCAAGGTGCTTTCAAAATTCAGCTTTGGAACCATTTTTACCCCTGCATTGATATGAATGATGAAGAACCGATCCTAGATACGATGATAGTTGTTTTTGGTGGTGGTATTGCAGTTTTTAACATTGCAAAGCACCATTTATACCTGTTGGTTAAGACTGAATAATTATTTATGTTGATGAATATTCCTTAGATCTTCATGTCTGTTATTTTCTGAGTGCTTCTTTCCAGGAGGCTGAACAGGGAAGCAACATTTATGGGCTTGCTTGTACTTAGTGAGTATTTGCAGAGCTGTATTAATACCATATCCATATGCATGCTCTGATCTTTAGGCACAAAACAGCCCTTTTCTGGTCGACAAACTATCAATCAACAAATTGACAATCGGCCCAGTACAAATTCAAGGCTTTAATAACATTTTTTAAATATATTATTCATTGATTTCCAAAACATTGAACTCTCAAATACTAAATGAATAGCTCACTGTTTCTGAGCTCAGTGGAAAATAAGAAAGATTTTTTTTAAAAAAATGTCATGATGTTTAAAACCATGACCTGAATTTACCTCGGAATGTGGGCAGTCCTGGTCACCAAATTGTAGAGGCTCTGCTAATTTGTAAAAGGTGCAGTTTTTTTTTTTTTCATATCCCTATGTGATCCAATATTCCATTTCCCTTTTCTCATTTCTGAGAAAAACAATGGGGTGTTAATACCTGGTCTCTAAACTTTGTTTTTGTCATAAGAGTACAAAAACAGCATCAGAGCCTCCTTTGGCTCCTCCAGTGTCTGAAGAAGAAGATGAAGAAGAGGAAGAAGAAGAAGACGACAACGAGCCCCCACCAGTTATCGCACCGAGACCCGAGCATACAAAATCAGTAAGTCACGAATGACTGTTTCTAAATGACTCAAAAGATGTCCTCTGGAACAACTGTAGAGTCAGAATCTAGTCCATCCACGCCTACCTATTGAGTATCTACTGTGTTCCCTGAACTAGAATATCAGGTACAACCTTGGTTGAGGTTGCTCTTTGGGGATACAAGATGGTACGTGACAATTAGAGAATGATACCAAACAACATGCAAATAAGTGCTAAGTTATAAGATTGCTACCGAAGTTAAATTACAGAAGGAAATCCATGTGAATCAAGTAGGAAGAACTGCCTAAGCAGGGGCACCAAGGTCAGAATTAGCACAGCATATATGGGGAACCTCAGAAGGTGGGATCCTGAGAGCTTTCAAGAACAGTATATTTGAAGCAACTTAAAGCTCTTGCTTAATAATTAATTAATCACTTTACTTTAAAAACTCACCAGGGGTCGGGGTTGGGGCATGGAGGTGGAATGAATAGTCAAGGCACAGAGGATTCTTGGGGAAATAACAAAACTCCATTGCCATCGTGGCGGATACACATCATTATACATTTGTCCAAACCTATAGAATGTATATCCTAAGAGAGAACTGTATGTAAACCATGGACTTTGGGTGATTATGACACATCAGTGTAGGTTCATCAGTTGTCACGAATGTCCTACACTGGGCAGGGGGTGTTGGCAATGGGGGAGGCTATGATGTGTGGGCACAGAGGGCAGTTGGGAAATCTGTACCTTCCTTTCAACTTGACTGTGAACCAAAAGCTGCTTTAAAATTTTGTGTTAATGAAAAAAAATAAAACCTCATTGCCATGACAACATCTTGACTTCATAATCCTTTTCCTGGCCTACTGTTTTCATCATAGAATTGTTTTCTTATCTTTAAGATCTACACTCGTTCTGTGCTGGAATCCATTGCTTCACCAGCAGCACCAAATAAAGAGGTCACACCACCTTCTGCTGAGAATGCCAACTCCAGTACTTTGTACAGAAACACGGATCGGCAAAGGAAAAAATCTAAGATGACAGACGAGGAGATCCTAGAGAAGCTAAGTGAGTTTGGGGAGTATTTTGTTTTGATTTCTTTTGTTTTCTGCCATCATTTCTTCATGGGATGGTCTCTTGTAAAACATTTAAAGTGGGTACTGATCTTTTCAAAGTTTGGGCCTCCTTGCATGAACTCCAGACTGCCTGAAGTCAAAAGATGTAAAAGTTTGAACTTGCTCTGTATTCCAAATCACTCCTTCCCCCATGCTCCAAATTTGACAGAAACTAAATATTTTCACTTGATAAAATCAATTAAGGTGAAAACTTGACATGATGAATTAAACAGTGTTTTACTTTAAAATGATGCTCCCGAAAAGAATAAAATAATCTGATGACATATCTTTTGATCATCCCCCGAGGTCTCCCAAATGATCCATCACAATAGATAAGGCAAGCTCAGGGCTCAATGCAGTCAATCAAAACCAGCAGCCATAGTAATATAGTCTTTTCCCTTAACTTAGGAGCATTTCTATGTGGAAAAGGGGAACAGGGCCAGCAAATGCTCCCAAACTCCCTCCCCTGGGGTCATGATTGTGTACACACTTGTGCATACACACTCACTCCAGTTTCACGAAACAATCCTCTTTCAGTTAGCTTTCTGGATGGAGGAGATTTAAGAAAAAGACATTGTCTGCTGAGAAGAGCCAAAGGTCTGTGAAGCACAGTCATTAAACTCATGATACAGAAGCATCTAACACATTTCTGGTTATCTACAATCAGTGCCCTCCGTCTTACTAACTCCTCTTCATCCTTCGAACCCCAACTCAAATGGGAGAGGACTGTGTCTCCTTTCCCTGAATGTCCAGCTCTTTAAAAAAAGGTGCTTGGTACATAAAGGTATTTAACAGACGTTTTTTGAGTGAATGAATGAAAGAGTGAGCAAAAAAACATGTACCTTGACTGAGTCCCTGCTTGTCTTTTCTATGTAAGAAGCTTTGGAGGAAACCATAGAAAAACAATTTCCTGCCATCAGGAAACTTACAATTTTATTTGGATAATAAGATTCAATAATGTAATACAATTAGAGAAAAGGAAGCTGTCTGGTTTCATGCAAATTTCCATCTCACCTCAGGAAAGGAAGAGAGTGTTTCCCACTGGATACCTCAGGGAAACTGCATAAGTGCTTGTGGGGCCATCTTGCCCCTCCAGGAAATACTTGGCAATATCCAGAGACATGTTTATAGTCACAGCACAGGGAAGGCTACTGGCCTGTAGTGGATAGAGACTAGGTATGTTTCGAAAATCTCTACGTTGCTAAAGACATGCTGCTCCTTTCCCTTCTGTGACAAAGAATTATTCAGCCCCGAATGTCAGTAGTGTTGAGGTTGAGACATTCTGAGCTAGATGTATTTGGAAAGGCAAAGGTTGGCAGTGAGCGTTTGGAACCGGAATCACTGGGACTTCAGCCATCTGACTTTACATGATTAAATATGCCTCTGGTGCTAATACCTACTATTTGCTCTAATAACAGTAGTAATAATTTGCATCTATTGAGATTTCTCAGTGCTGGCCACTTTACATACATGGTAAGGTTTAATTTTCATAATATCTTGGGGTAGATTTAAATATCCTCATTTTATAGATCGCTGAAATTAAGCCTCAAAAAAATAAAGAGACCAGGTTACCAAACTAAAATGAGTGGTGGAACCCGAGTTTGAACTCAACTCTGTTTGCCTTCAAAGGTTACACTAGTTCTATTAACCCACTTTGCTTCTGCATATCCCAACTCTCTATATATAGAAGAGGGAAGGTAAAAGAAAGACTTTTCTGAATAATTCCTATTCAATTATTCAGACAGTTACCTCAAATCTTTTCTTTATTTTATACATGTAGACATGACCCTGTGAGATTTTATTAGATTTTTAAAATCTGACAGCTTTGCTTTCATTAAAAAAAAGACTATGATGGGTCTTTGTTTCAGATCTTAATTGATTTATGAGAATGCAGATGTATTTTTAGGTTTCTTATACTTACTGACAGAGAGACGAGCATTCTTCTCTTGTGCCAAAATGTGGCTTTCCTTGAAGACTGTAATGGTGCCTGAACCATGGTCACTCTCATTGCTTGTGTATTCTGCCCTGCCCTGAGCAACATGATGAAGAGGAGTAAGCTGCCTTTGACTACATTTATAAATGAAGGATTGGGTGTTTTCTTCTCAACTTGAAACTGCTCGGGCTTTGGGAGACTCACTTTCTCTCTGGTCTGTAGGCCACCTGTAACTGCCAATCTGACTTCATGCTTCCAGATCTTGGCAGGGAGAACCTACAGAGAAATGGTAGAATGCTTTTCATGAAGCGGTCCAGGCTGAGCTATACTGCAAAGTCTGCAAAGTGGGTCTTTCCTACTTCTGCTGCATCTGCACCCCCTATGTGCCTTCTCTCTCTGCCACAGCCTCACTCTATAAGTTCAGATGATTTATTTCACACCTCTGAGCATCAGAGATAAGAATCATAATGGCATTTGAGCATTCTGTCTATAGGATGGATTTTTTTTAAAAAGATTTTATTTATTTATTTATTTGACACACAGAAAGAAAGAGGGAAACAAGAGGCAGAAGGAGAAGCAGGCTCAGGGAAACTGACACAGGGCTCAATCCCAGGACCCTGGGATTATGACCTGAGAAGAAGGCAGATGCTTAATGACTGAGCCACCTAGATACCCCTATAGGATGGATTTTATGTAACTCAACCTGTGACTAAGAAGACAAGTATTGGAGTCAGAAATGACAAGCCCCTTTCTTGTGCTCCTCTGGGCAAGTGATTTAACTTTCCTTGACCTCTTTTTCCTCATCTAAAAAGAAAAATATGGAGATATCAATAGTACCAATGTCATGGCATAATAATAATAATTAAATGAGAATCAGGCATATAAAAACCACAGCCACAGTCCCTCGTACACAGTAGGTGCTCAGTAAATGGTAATTACCATTTTATTACATGAATGTAAAGCCTTAGTAAGATCGTACACTAGACCGGGCTTTGGAATGAATCATAAGGGAGTCTGAGTCATAGGCCCAGACTAGCTGTGTGTCCTTAGGCCAGTCAGTCAACTCCTCTGAATTTCAGTTTCTTCATTGGAAAAATGGAAGTAGTACTAGTACCAATGTGATAGGGATTTGGTGAGGACTAAACAAGGTAAAGTATGTAAGACACCTAACACAATAAATAGTAGTACACATTTAATCATATTATTTTTGTCAAATGAGAGCCACCATATTTTGCAACATAAAAAAGTAGGGGTCGCCCAGTGGGACAGAATGTTTGAAACCAGCAATGAGCTAAGATGCATGGTCCTTATACAGAAGTGATTGAGAGAATCAAGGCCCCCTTTGGAGCTTAGGGAAGGAGTCAATGAGCCTGTGCTAAGAGGCAAAGGAGAGGAGGCTGGGAGCCAGAGAGGTCGAGGAAGAGCCTATAGCCCATACCAGAGCAGATCCCACCAAAAGCATGGGGAAGGAGGGAGGGCAGCCATCTTTGGGCTCAGGGATCCAATTACTGTGAGGTGGGCAGCCCAGACCACAGAGCCGCCAGACTATTCCTCTTCTACACAGTTGCTGATTGTGGGGGCCAGACTATGGGATCATTAATAGCTGAAATAAACAGATCATCTTTCAGTTTTACACAGACAGATAGCCTGGGTCTGGCTTGTTCATTGTGGTCTGTCTGAATCTGTTGGAAAATAAAGAAACCCCTACATTTTAGAGAAAATTTCCAAAAGGCACTGTCAGCAAAATGGTACAAGGCAGGAAATTTATTTTGGGCCCCACCATCACCTCTTCTTGTCCCTCCCCTTCTCCAGTGTTCCCCACTCAAAACTCTTCTAATTTCCCCCTCAGATGGACTAATATTAATTTAGAGAATTATTTTTGCTTTTTTCTCAGGAATCCAAACCTCCTCAGTATGCTAAAGGAATAATCTTTTCAATGGTCAGAGTTCAACTTAGCTTAATATGTAGGAAAATACCCTGGTAAGATTTTCTGTCACTGAAACCACACCATGAACCCTACTTTCAAATACTACTATTTAGTCATTTCTTAAGTCCTCATACTTTCAAATTAATAGTTGGCTTCTTATTTAAGAAATTGCCCTGGTAGGAAAATTGTTTTGGTGCGGCTTTTTTTTTTTTTTATCCTTTTGATTTTGAGTTGCTCATTTTTGTCACTGTTTTCCCCTGTCGTGTCACAGTGGGGTTTTTCTTCCCTTTCCTTAGCGTAATTTATAAAAACCGATTACAGTGGCTCTGATGAAAGAGGTCACTTGAAAAGCTTGTTTTGTGATTGGGAATCATAAACAAGACCTCCTGTGCACTTGCCTCACATCAGTAGATGGCAGCACACACTCTCCTGTGAAGGGTAGTGGGTGTGGAGACGCCATTTTATTTGAACAGCAGTTCAATCCAGAGGCAGGAGCTCATCAAAATGGCTGTCTTTTGGAAATCCTCATGAAAGGATTTATTTCCAGTTGTTTTTTTTTAAAACTCTGCATTCCAAGGAAATAAAGGTTGAGTAATTTACTACCATAAAACCTCATTAACTGAACCCTGCCAATTGAAATTGGTCATAATTCAGAAAGTGGCTTGGGCTGAAGCTTATTTGCTTTTGTTCAGTCTATGGAAAAGAGTTTGCTCAGCAACTTAATAGTATAACTTTCTTAGAAGACTATAAACTCCTTAATAAAATGATGGTTTCAAGTGACTTTCAAATTGTCATTTCATTACAAAAAAAAAAAAAGAAAGAAAGAAAGAAAGAAAAGACAAAAAGAAGCAAGTCCAGGCCTTTATCCATTAACAGCTGACTTGAATAAGGATAGTTCTCAGTGATGTAGAAATCTGTAAGACGATTTGAAAGGTGAAGTGGCAATTCAGAAATTGTTAAATTAAGGTGACATTCTGTAGATGTAACTCAAGTAAAATACATTCTCCAACCCCTTTCTTAAAATATGGGGCATTCACAAAAGGAAATGCCTAATTGCATTTGAGTTCAATGCAACAGACAGTAATTGAGTAACTAATGTATTTCTCACACAACATTGTTTGGGGAGGTGCTAAGGATACACAAATGAGTGAGATCTGACTCTTGTCCTTTAGACATAGTTTATAAGGGGATGTCAAATATATAAAGATGGATACATGGTGTATTAAGTATAGAGAAGTACTGTAAGTGAAAAGGCAAGAGAGACAGAAAGAGAGAGAGGAGATACAGTAGAATAAAGGGGAATTACTAATTTTATTTGAAAAAAAATCAGGGAAGTCTTCCTAGAAGAAGCGCCATTGAAGCTAAACTGAAGCATGAATAGGAGCTTGAAAATTTAAGAAGGACATTCCAGGCAGGAGAATAGCAAGTTTAGATGGTATGAAGGCATATGCCCAGGAATGCTAACTTATTCAATGTCACTTAATTATATCATTGGTGGTCGGTAGAAGGATTAGAGTCTTAAGAAAGGAAGCTTACCTGTCAAGCAAGAGCTCACCATTACCTGCAGTTTGTTATGGTCAAAGCAATGAGGCCTGAGTGGGGAAGTGGTGGAAAAGAGATGGAGAATGAAGCAAAAGTCAGATATGAAGGGCCTTGTGCTCCCTGCCAAGGAGTTTGAAATTTACCCTGTAGGCATCAGGGGAAGCTTTGAGGACTTCTGAACCAGGGAATCACATGATTGCATTTGCACTTAGAGCGCCCTGCCAGATTGAAGTGTGGAGCCCAGATTGGAGTGTGATGAGGCTAGCAGTTGGGAGTCCAGTGAGGAGGCTGTTAGAATAGCCCAGACAAAAACAATGAGGGCCCAACTAGAACAGTAGGAATGAGGAAGGGACAGATTGACAAGGTCTCTGGGAGGTAAACAGATGCAGGCTCAGAACTTGGAGGACAGC
Source organism: Mustela erminea (assembly GCF_009829155.1). NCBI lineage: Eukaryota > Metazoa > Chordata > Mammalia > Carnivora > Mustelidae > Mustela > Mustela erminea. The sequence goes on from NC_045635.1 coordinate 92,578,825, forward strand.
CGCATGGAGGTAGTGAATGATAGGAATGAGCCAGATCGGACTCCCAGATTTGTGATTTGGGCTACTGAGTGGATAGACAGTAGTTCAGTGGACTGAGATTGGAAATGCAAGAGAAAAAGCATTATAACAACTCACATATCATGTATGTCTTATTTAACTTCACTGAAACATGGACTTGTGTTATGAAAAAACAAACCACCACCCCCACCACCAACAAATCTAACAGCTTGATAAACAGTCCAGGACTGAAACATTTATTTTTATTTCAAGGTATACCATCTACTGGTAGGTCTGAACACTAGGTATTGTTTATAGCACACAGTTTAGCACTCAAATATATACTTTCTTGTCCTCATTCATTTGGTCAATAAATATCTGTTCAGTGACAGCCATTGTTCTAGACACTGAAGTTATGGAGAAGAAAAGACAAGGTTTTTGCCCTCAAGAAGAAACATGAGAACCTTATTAGAGGGATCAGAGAAGAATTAAAAAATTAGGATGACGAGATAATGTTTAAGTAATAAATAGGAATTTGTGGGTTAGATAGAAAAGGAAAAGGGGGAGCATCTGCAAAGACCTAAACCTTCGATAGTGATAGCATTACTAGGATTTAAAGTAGGAGGGATGGAGAGTAGAGGAATTATATGAGATTAGTCTTGTTAGGTAGGCATTGGTTGGTGCTAGACAGTAAAGAGCATTCTATGCCAGACTAAGAAATTTGGACTTGATTATGTAGCAAGGAGGAAATTTTGAGGCATTGTAAGGAAGAGTGAAATCATTCTGAAGAAGGGCAACTGTACATATCAGCTTACCCAGGAAAGTCTTGGTTTGTGAACTGTATGGTGACCCTATTCCTAAAGCATTGTGGAAGATAAAGAAGGTTGAGTGTTGAGGTAGCTAAGGACTAGTGCAATTGTTTGGAAAAGAGGTGTTAAGGGCCTGAACAATGGCACTGGCCTTGGGCATGAAGAGGAGGGAATGAATAAGAGAAGACATTAGGAGATAGAATGTAGAGACCTTCTCTTAAATAGTTCATGCTGTAAATCTTATCCTATTGACACTACACTTCTTTGGAATAGAGCCATGATAGTTAGATATAAGTCAAAGGTAATGGTACCAATATGCTTGCTTTAAAAAAAAAGGAGGGGGGTGTGCAGAGACATCCAGATAAATGATTCTGTTCAAGGTAATCCACTTGAGAACCTAAACCTGTATTCCCATGATGCTGTTATGGCCCAGAATTTTTCTGCATTCATTCAAGCCCTGCATTGAAGGGCCAATGGCACTTCTTTTAGATTTGTTTTGAGCGGTAGTGGTGTATTCATCCTCTGAGTACTGAATTTGGTATTGTGAAATAAAAAAACCCCAATATTTGTTTCCCATAGCCAAACATGATAAATTTAATGTTTTTCTTGCATGGTTATAAACCACCTTATTCTCCAATGTTTAGAACAGTCTATAGAAACACAAAGTAGATTGGTGGTTGCCTATGGGGAGGGATGGATGAACAGTGACTGCGAACAGGTACACGGTTTCTTTCTGGGATGATCAAAACCTCCTAAAATGAGATTATGGTGAAATTAAATAAATTTTCGTAACTCAAAAAAGTTATGAAAATCCATTGAATTGTACACTTAATTTTTTTCCTTTAAAAAAAAATACTGGGCACTGCTTTTGCTACATCCCACGTAATTTGATAGATTGTATTTAATTTTCATTTAGTTCAAAGTATTTTTAAATTTCTCTTGAGGTATCTTCTTTCACGCATGTCTTAGTTAAATATCTTGGGATTTTCCCGTTGTCTTTCTGCTATTGATTTTTAGTTTGTATCCATTATGATTAGAAAAGGCATTGTGTACGATTTCAACCTCGTAAAATTTGCTAAGGCTTGCTTTGCTGCCTAACATGTGCTCTGTCCTGGAGAATGTTCCATGTCCACTTGAAAGAAATGTGTATTCCTCAGTTGCTGAGTGAGGAGTTCCATCAATGTATTAGCTCTAATGGATCCGTAGTGTTGTTTGTGTCCTCCATTTCCTTGCCAATCTTCTCTAAGGTTGTTCAATCCATTATTGAAAGCAAGCTATTAATTAAAGTCTCCCACCATTATTGTGTTGCTGTCAATAGCTCCCTTCACTCTTGTCAGTGTTCGCTTCATACATTTGGGAGCACCGATGAATTGCACCCTTTAAATGAGTGAGCTTTTATGGTATGGAAGTCATATTCCAGTAAAGTTATTACTAAAAAGTGGAGTGCAGGGAGGGTTCTGGGTTTGGGGGTGTAGGATTTCAGAAAGCATGAGTCTCGTTGCTTTATGAGTCAACTTTGTTCTTTATTAGACCCCATCACTCTTAGCGCAGTACTGGGTACATAGTCATGGCTCAAGAGATATTTGTCCAGCAGAACTGAATATAGTGTAGCACTCAATTTCTCTCCAATTCAGAGAAGATAGTGATTTTATCAAATAGTTCGTGCAAGTTCTTAGATGTTTGTATCTCCTGATCTACAGTATCCTTTTATGCGAACTTTTTATAAATGTTGAGTTTTGTTCAGTCCTTTTTGTTTCTCAAACATCATCAATTTTGAATATAAAATAGCACAGGTTATTACTACTATTTTAATTAATATATTACTGTTTGTTACTTTAACTTAAAACATATTATTAGCCATAAAAATTATAGAAAATACATGAAAATACTGCTCTGATGTTTTGTTTGTCATTGACTGTGGCATTGTAATTTTTAGTATTAAATAAAGGGAAATCAACCACCCAATTTAAATCTTCTCTCTCTCTCTCTCTCTCTTTCTTCCTCTCCCCCCACCCCCATACTCAGGAAGCATTGTGAGTGTTGGTGACCCAAAGAAAAAATACACAAGATTTGAAAAAATAGGTCAAGGGTAAGTGATTGTTATTTAAAATATCAAAAGATAAGCACCAGAGATATACATTCATATTCAATAGCAAACCTGGGTTATTTCAAGTTCTGCATTCTCAATATTGGTCTTTCTAGTTGACAGACTGACTGTTAATTAATATAGCAAGACATCTTGCTGGAATCTGCATTAATGTCGGGCTGAGAGCTATTTGTTTTTGGACATTTGAATCTCATAGAGTTAGAAGATCCAAACTGATTTCTCTGGAAAAGCAGTAGAGTTATAGAAACCTCTGACTCACATGAAAACTCCTTTTATCCCTGTCCCCCTTACATCTGTATAGATATTGGGCTTCCAATCCTGTTTCATTGTGAAACTGTACAGTGACAGAGTGGAGGCAGAAGAACTCCTTAACCTAATAGTCCAGAGGGGGGCAGAGTTGACTCTTCAAGTAAGGAGGAAAGAGATTAACAATCCCTAAAGGAGATGGAGTACAGAATTTTCACTTAGCATGTTTATTAAGAATAAAGATCCCCAGGCCTGGTTGTCAGAGATTTGATTCAGAAGTCTGGAGTGGGGACTTAGGAATCTGAACTTTGGGAAAGATCCTCAGAAATCCTGATCCTCACCTAGAAAAGAGAACCACAGGACCAGATCAATCACTAGAGCTAAAGATGGGGGTCATCTGTTCTCTAAGTCAACTGTAATTAGGTATGTTTCTCAGATCTTAGTGTGAAACTGAGTGGGCTACAATGTTTGAAACAGGGAAATGTTTTGTTTAAAGTCAAATGAAGTGTTCTTAAGAGGTATCCTTAAATGGGGAAGGAGACAAGATATTTAGATGCGTCAACTACTATATGCCAGGAACCAAGATGGCACCCCAGAGGTCTCCTGGCTGAAAAGAAAAGGATACAGCTAATGTGCCTACAGAATTATGCTAGCCTTTCAGCCAGTGAAGTTCTATTTTCAGATAAGGGAATGGACAGTTTCTTCTTCAGGTAATTCACTGCTTTTCCTTGGATTCTTAGGTTCAGAAAATTGTATGTTGTACATAAGCTTGACAATTTTTCATGATTTTTATTTTTTATTTATTTTCCCACTTTAGCTTCTGTACTAAAGTTTCTTTTGAAATTGCCAACTTATCTCAGAAAATAAGGGAAAGCATTCATTAGATATTTTGGCTAGGGCGTAAGAGTCTTGTGGCACTTGTGGGGGAACATGCTGGTTTCTTTCTTATGATAAGAAAACCAGAAGAGGGAGGCAGAAACTCAGGCAGAAACAGATGGCCAAGTTTCTTCTTCCAGTGGAAACCATAATGCTGTTGCATTTGAAATTTTTAGGGGTTAAAATATTTGTGCTTTTTATTTTGCTTTGTCATTTGATATCACTGGTATTCTTACTTGCTCATGGAGGAAAAAAGAAGAGTTTTATAGTCTCTGGTGACCACTGTCACCTAACCAGTCAAATAGTATTTCTGCCAATTGCTCTAGACCGCTGTTATCTAAACAGAACTTTCTGTGATGATGGAGATGTTCTCTATTTGTGCTGTCCCATACAATAGCCAGTAGTACAGGTGGCAGTGGAGCACTTGAAACATGTCTGATGCAAATGGGAAACTATATGTATTTAAATTAATTTATTTGTTTATCCCACATATTGAGTGCCAACTGTGTGCCAGATACTTCTCTAAGGGCTGGAGAGACAGGTAGGTAATAGGTAATGATGTGGGCCTGCAAAGAACTTAAATTCTATAGTAGTAAATGCTTGATAGAGGGGTTCATTCATTAGCATACAGGGAACACACTGAGACAAGTCTCCCTCACCTGAGTGCAGGGCAGGGCTGGCTTTTGTAGCCATTATTTCCCACCTAGAATTTTCCTTCTTAACTTCTCGTGAACTGGTTGTTTTACTTAAGTAAGGAAGCCATACCTTCTCCAGTCCGTATACACACACACACTTCAACTTGCTTTCTTTATGCCTAAAAGGTAAACACCTCAAGGCCAGTTAAAACACAGTATTCAGCAGGGAGCTTAGAAAGCAAAAATTGCCTTTTAGATTTTGCTGTAATCTGGTTGGGTTTTGGTGGAGCTAATAATTGGAATGGATACACAATCCACAGAAAAGCTGCATTTCAGATCATTGCCATCCAGTATGGTAACCATCTGACCATTGAGCACTTGAAGTGTGGCTAGTCCAAATTGAGATATGCTACAAGTCTAAAATGTCCACTGATTTCAAAAACTTAGGAGGAAAAAATGATATAAAATATCTCAATAAATTATATATTGGTTACATGTTGAAGTGGTATTTTACATGCATACAATGTAGTAATTTGTATTTACATACCCATAGTGTGTTATCAAAATTAATTTTATCTTTTAATCTTTTTAGATTATAGCTCCCCCCCCCCAAATTTAAAACAGGCTCTCCTTCTATTTCTAAAGGGCAGGGCTGCTTTAGTTGTAGGTCTAAATGGGAGTTATTTGTTTATTTTTTTCAAAAAAGTAGGTTTGTTTCAGGAGTTGGTTTTTTGGGGAGTGGGAAGTGAAAGATGTTACAATTTTGTTTTGATTGTTCTTTCCCACTAAGACCCAACTGAGCCAAAAATAGCATTGAATTTAAAAAAGAAAAAAAGTAAGAAATGGTTTCAAATATCTCCCAGATACCAGGTAATGAAGCAAGGCTGATTTCTCCAAGGACAAAGATTAGGCCGCCAAGCAACTTTGCATACCAAAGAGATTTCCCCTCCTGGTTATTTATGCCTCTGACGTCTGAAGGTGCAAAAGGAAAGTTCTGTATTTCTCCATAATTCTGTAAAACCTTTATAATCTAAATTGAAAAGTCAAAGCAGAAATCCTGCCTGCCACTGTGGAAAGGTCTGTTTTAAATTCCCGGCTAGTTCATCATTTCAAAGAATGTTGAAACCAGTATATAGTTCACTCATATGCCCAGTTCAGCTTTTAAATAAGTCCTTAGAGGGTAGGAAGTCAGTCTATCTTATTCCTCCCTTTGTCTCCCTTGGTATCTGGCACAGGGCTTTAGTGCTTAGTAGCCCCCCACTCAAAGGAAACAATTTTGCACAATTTCGGTCAACAGCAAGAGTTTACATGGTCAAGGTCAAAGACCTACGGAGCTTCTCCTGCCTGCTTCTCCCATTTTCTGGATCTGTTTTTGCCTCAGTAAATATTTGTGAAACAAACAAGAAAATGTTTGTCTTTCTAGCTCTCCTTCTTCTGTCTCTCTTTTTGTGTGTATATACTTGTCTGTTTTGCACTTTCTGTTCTATTTCCCTATCTCTTTCTCTTTCTTGATGTGTCTTCATCTCTTTGTTCTCATAATAACTTGATCTGATGCCTTATCTCTTGGGCACTTGTGGTTGCTACGCGGCTGTCTTTTTCATTTGTGCTGGCTTCGTCTTGTACTGCCCCTTTTCGCACATACACTCAACCCAAATGGTAGTAATATAAAATCAAGATGTACTTCTAAAGAGCTTTTAAGATATAATCTAGTAACTGAAATCTACTTATTTACTGTGATTTTAGCTTGTATTTAATTTACTAATTTTGGTTTTATGTTTTTGTAGATTTTTGCTCTCTGTTCTTAATTTCTAAAGTCAGTGAGCAAAATATTGATTTATTTCTCTGTAGACCAAAAAATGAAAACCACTTAACTTAATTTTCCTTTTACTTAAATTGCTCTCAATGGATTTTTCCATGAATTAGTGGCCTAAGTTAGACAAACTCGTCTCTGCTCTCAGTGTATAGAGTTTGTATTTTCTTTTCATTAAGTCTGGGTGTTTTTTATTGTTTTGCTTTACCTATTATGATGGTGAAATTCAAGCCAGTGTCTGTAATCATTTGGTGCTAGGAATAATCAGTCCCTGTATTCCATTTTCAGCTTCAGGGAGCACAGCCCCTTACTCTTAGGAGCCCAATTTGAGAAGAACCTCTCCATTAATCACCCTCATCTACTTGGAAAACTAAAATTTTCCAGTATGGGTTTCTGCCATCCCAGCATTCAGGCCCAGGGCCAGAGAATTGGCCTCCATCTTCCATAAATCAAGTTCAGAATTGCATGTCTAATCATTTGAGGCCATCGCTGAGAGTGAAGGCTAAAAATGACATTATTTCACCAGATTTCTGTGAAACGGCTTCTATACTTGGCCACCGAATTTAGATATTTTGAGCAGATGTATGTAAAATTTAAAAAAAAGGAAAGGAAGAAAGAAAAAAGGCCTGGCATCCTCTAAATTATCATTAACAACATGCGTTTGTCAGAAATTATCTGGCAACGCCTGGAATTCTTGCAGAATTCTCACAGAAGCAGTAGCCGTGTGATTACAGAGGGCTGAGTTCACTGACGTCAGCAGCTGGCCTCACTGATTTCTCATTAATATATGTGAATTCATTTTTAAAGCCTTTTCTTACATAAGAATGCACTGGAAAACAGACCCCTTTTCTCTTTCGCTTTCATGTTTGCTCTCACTTCAACATTGTAATAGACAAGTATTTTTGAGGATGCAACTCAGAGATGGTTTGGATCCTGTTTAATGAATGACTTACTTAATTTGGCGAAGTTTCCCTGAGTGCATGCTTCGTTTAATGCACCTAAAACAGCTTCGTCATTAAGAACCAGGTTCTGCTTGTTTTTCAGAGTCCATAGTCTCTCATGGTTCACCTCCCCTTCCAATTTCCCCCAGCTCCCTTCTCCTCTCTAACTTCCCATGAAAAACAATCTGAGGGGTTTGAAGGGGCGGGGGTGGGAGGTTGGGGTACCAGGTGGTGGGTATTATAGAGGGCATGGATTGCATGGAGCACTGGGTGTGGTGCAAAAATAATGAATACTGTTATGCTGAAAATAAATAAAAAATAAATTAAAAAAAAAAAAAAGAACCAGGTTCTGAGAGTCACAATGACCTCTAGGCTCACAGTCTTTCAGAACATCCGACAGGGAGAGAAGGAAAGTTGTATCAAGAAATAAACCAGGGCTGGGACACCTGGGTGGCTCAGTGGGTTAAAGCCTCTACCTTTGGCTCCGGTCTGATTTCAGGTCTGATCTCTGCTCAGCAGGGAGCCTGCTTCCCCCTCTCTATCTCTGCCTGCCTCTCTGCCTACTTGTGATCTCTCTCTCTCTCTGTCAAATAAATAAATAAATAAAATCTTTTAAAAAATCTTTAAAGAGGGCTCTTGTGATGAGCACTGGGTATTGTGTGTGTAGGTGATGAATTACTGAATTCTACTCCAGAAACCATTATTGCACCCCATGTTAACTAACAAAATTTTAAGTGCTTAGCACAACATGGCACATAGTGAAGGGCTCAGTAATAGGTATCATTAGAGATGAAAGACACCTACAGTTGTTATTCTGTTGAGCAGAATAGGGCAGGTAGCATGACATAATTACAAGAGCCACGGGGATGGAAAGGGAGGAGGGGCAGATCATTTAGAGCCAGGGAGAAGGTAAAATGAAGGATCCTTAGAGAAGGGTGCGTTTGAATCATGACTTGAGAAAGTGTAGGATTTAACATGTGGGGATTATGGGCAGTTTTGCTGGAAGGAAACCAAAGGAACACTGGATTAAGACTCTAGTTTGTATCTGCTTTGGTATCCCTAGGGCCCACAACTGTGTCTGGCATAAAGGAAATCCTTAACAACTATCTGATGAATGAATATCAGAAAGACCAGAAGATGATGGCAGGGTCCTGGTATCAAGCCCTGCATCAGGCTCCCTGCTTAGCAGAGAGTCTGCTTCTCCCTCTCCCTCTGCCTACCACTCTGCTTGCTTGCTTGTGCTCTCTGTCTCTATCTCTCTGTCAAATAAATGAATAAATATAATCTTTAAAAGACAGAGAGAGAGAGAGAGAGAGAAAGAAAGAAACAGAGAATGACCAGAAGAGTGAAATCAGGGGTAAGAGTGAAATCAGTCTCATGGACAAACCTCCAGTTTAGCAGGGGACGTAACAGGAAATAATGCTAAAAAAGATCTGTTGGGACTGTGTCATGAAACATAGTGAGAGATACAAGCTGCACTGTAATTTTTATTTGTATGATTTTTTTCTAAGTAGGTAATATTTGGGCATGGTGTAACCAGGAGGTTTACAGGAGTAGAAAGTGAAAAGCAAATGTCCCTCCAAGCCTTGTGCCTTAGTCTCCTTGTTATCTTGTACAAAGGAAAGCTCCAGAAAGGATATGTTATGGGATTCTTACATTAAGCTTCCATGGGTTCTCTGTGCATGCAGGCACACATGCACACACATGCGGCATATGTGTGAATATGAGGTCACACAATGATGTAATTTTTAAAACAGGTGTTTTACTTATCTGAATATGTAAACTGTTGGATACACAAATGGTGAATATCTATTTCTGATATTTAACTTGTTAATCACTCTTATTTATATATATAAAGCCACATTATATAATGTGTGCATTGGGAGAAATTTTTCTACTCTCATATTTCATGAGGAGCATAATTCAAAATCTTCCTATGTATCTTAATATCACTGTTTTTGTAATCATTAGAGCCCCCTTTTGAAACAGCCAGTAGTTATCCAAGTAGACCATTTGAATTTCATCTAACATCTTTTCAAAAATATTCAAAATATATATGGATATAATATGTGGATTCAAAAATATATATAAATATTTTTGAATCCACATATTATATCCATATATATTTTGAATATTTTTGAGCTCACATATTATTCTATCCCTGGATATTTTATTTCTGGTTGCAATTACACATTCTTATAATATTAAGATGATTGCTTTCTGAATCTATTTTATAAGTGTATATTTATATCTTCACAATATAACTCCTCTATCACTTTTTTAAAATTCTGTTACAAATTTTCAAAACGTACACAAGAGTAGAGAGAATGGTACAGAATTGTGTTATTCTTATCACCCTGGTTCAACATTGATCAATATTTTAATATTATTACAATACCATAATAACACCTACAAAATTCAACAGTGACTTGATATTATCTATTATCAGAGTTCCCCAGTTGTCTAAAAAAATGCATTATAGTTGATCCCTTCAAATCAGCATCCAAAGAAGATCCACATATGGCATTGGGTCATGTCTATTAAATCTCTCCACTCTAAAGCAGTCCCCCTTCTTTTTCCACTACCATTGACTTACTGAAGAAACTAGTCATTGTCTTGTAGAATGTACCACTTTCTGGATTTGCCTGTTAATTTCATTCAATGTCAATGTAAGTTGCATCTCTATTCCCTGTATTTCCTTTAAATGGAAAAAGTTGGTTCTAAAGGCTTAATAAGATTCAGGTGCAACTTTTGGCAAGATGTCTTCATATGAGTATTTCATATTACATCAGAAGGCACTGCTTGTCCCATTGTGTAGTGCTGAGTAGGTTGATCAGTAGCTTCAATGGGGACTCCTCCCTGTCCCCTTCAATGCAAAGTTCCTCATCAGTCTTTCATCTAATGTTTCATCCATTGATGACTATATTGCCCAAATCAATAATTAAATTAGGGACTAGTAAATAGTGATTTTCTAAAACTTATCTTTTCTAAAAATTACCTCCCACACTTTATTAACTACAATGCTTTTGCTGAAAAGAACTTTACCTCTCATCTTCTTAAGGTCTTTGGTTACCCTGAAATATAGTTTATACAGGCAAATCAAGATAAATGCTTAAGTTGATAATTGCCAATTTCATTGTTAGGAGTTAACACCCAACTTACTTCCAAAATAGTCCAAAGAAGGGTGTTTTGAGTTTATTCCAAGTGGGGGGATGAGGCATTCTCTTTTATTAAAAAAAAAAAAAACTTGTTATAGGTCACAGGTCTTTGTATTTTGAGTAGGTTTCAATCAGCTGTATTCGCTGTTGTATTTGATAGTCGTACTATCATATCTTGGGCTAACAGGTGCCCTTTTCACTGCATTAATTTCAAAAGTGACCTTTAAAAAGCTTGTTTATGACATCTAACACTTGCAGTTCTGATCATACCTGCAGAAGTAATTTATTTACATCCTATCCAATCCTGACAGATAGTCTCTATGAGCATAAAATCTGGCATTGACTAAGAATACTTCATCCTAATGTGTCTTTCCCATACAGTACTCCATGGATAAAAATAAATGAATATGGAGAATTACCATAGTGCATTTATAAGGATTTGAATATAAGGCAATTCCCCTTTTTCCTGAGAGAGAAATTGGCGGGGGTCAGGTGGGGAGGAGTAATACCTTACCTTGTCTATTTGGGCACATATATTGTATATGTACCTGCTATTTGGGCAATTGTACCATCTCTGGGTATGTGTGTATTTGTGTGTGTCTGTGTGTCTGTGTCATAACTCTACTTTTAAGATGAGTGGTAACATACTATAAATCTCCTATTTTGTTATTTGCCTGTGTCTAAGAGATGATTCTATATCAGTACCTCTTTCTTTTAACAGATGAAGTGTTTTTTGTTTGTTTGTTTGGATGGATCATAATGTATTTAATCAGGCCCACACTAATACACATTTAGTTTCTTTCCAATATTTTGCTCGCATGAACAGGGCTTCAGTTGAGATCTTCATGAACAAACGACTTCATACATATGCAAATTGATCATTAGGTTAAACTGCTGAAAGCGGAATTGTTACGTGAAAGTATTTGGGCATTTTTAATGTCCAAGTTGCCCTCCATAGAGTTTGTTCCACTTGACATTGTCTGCTAACAGTGCATGAGAATGCCTATTTGCCCACACCCTCATGGAAACAGCCATCTTCATTTATTTGGGATTCTATGATTATACTAAAAAGTCATCACCATGCTGATTTTCAGAAGGGAAAATGTTTGAGGAGGAGTGAAGATAGCGGAGAAGTAGCAGGCTGAGGCTACATCAGGTAGCAGGAGATCAGCTAGATAGCTTATCTAAACATTGCAAACACCTACAAATCCAACGGGAGATCAAAGAGAAGAACAGCAATTCTAGAAACAGAAGGGAAAATGTTTTAAAAAAGAACCCTGAGCCCTGAGCCCTAACAAGAAATTATATGGTAAACAAAAGGCTCTCCTGAAGGATCTCTTGGTCAACATAGTCCATGGGTGTGTTATGCCCAAGTATCTTGGTTGTATGTCGCATTTCTTCATAGTTTAGACCAACTGTATGGCTAAATTTGTCAGAAATAACAAGTGGGAGCATTTCTTGAAATCTTTTTCCTCCTGCACTTAAAGATAACATGTTTGGCCAAAGGCATTTTGTCTACCATCTGGATCTTTGCCAATCATATAATTCTATGGAATGAGGATATGATCAATCCATCCATAATTGTGGACAAACATTTTTTGCAAACCTTCAGTCCCTGTCCTCTAAATTAGTTTTAGTTTTCAGGCTTGAGAAATTTAATCTATCCTGTTAGGTGTTTTTCAGAATTCTCTTGGCTACTCAGTGGGGAGCCCTCTTCTTATGGCAAGATGAAGTTCCCATATTGAAGATGAATAGTTTTGAAACTGGTTAAAGGGCTCAATGAATAACAGCTTGTTTAGAGAACCCGATAAAGCAGTGTACAGCATGGAACTCAGGGAGAAGTGCTGAGAATAAAACCTCTGACTCGTTTCTCTTTGTTCAAGAAACTATGGGCAAGAGCAGAAGTGGTGTCTAGTGTGCTCATAGCGGTGATGCTTCGAGTGGGACCACCCACCCCAAAAGTATATGCTTCCTTATCAGATCTTATTTTGGGCCATATAAGGTAGAGCACTCCTACAAGGCACTAATATAATCATCAGGAGCCGGCTTTTCTGTTTTCTGACTCAGTTAAGCTTGCTCACGTGGCCAAGAGTAGTCTATGTTCTACTTAATGCTCTTAAATGCACTGTGCTGTGTACCGTCCCTTGCGAAGAAAGATGGTGCCATTCAATCAACCACCATTAGCAGAGTTTGCATTTTGTTTTTTCAAGCCATATTAATGACCTTGTATTAAGCTGCCTGCCCTCCACCCCGCCCATTGCCTGTCTCTTGAAACCAGTGGCACACACTGTGAAACAGCTGCTTCGACTTCGTGTTGGAGTGAGTTGTTGAGTTATCTGGCCTTTCCAGGGATTAAGGCCTATAACCATGGCCTCATTATCAAGGGACTCTAACCCACTGAGCTCCCTGGCCCCACACCCATAACATGTTACAGTTCTCTTTAAAATCAGAGGACCCTGGACACCCTGGGGCAAATCATGCCCTAGCTAAAGAACAGAAAATCCTGTGTTCCGATTTATCATCCCAGTAATTAAAGACAGTACCACATCCTGGTACTTTGAGAACGTGCTTTTTACATAATATTATTATTTGTTTTAATTTAGTGATACATTTTTTAAGAGGCTGATTACACAAGAAGGAAACCCTGGGGCTCTCTCTGAAAGGTTACTGCTTGCAGAGGACACTGTCCATCACCTTTCCTGAAGCCCAGAGGGCATAGGCCCCCACAAGGTGAATAGAGGCATGGTAGTATTGGATGATATGATATCCAGGAAACTTTATGTCAGGTGCATTAATATAGCAAGATAAGGGCCTACAAGTAGTAACCATATCTTAAATACTCAGCAGAACATAAAGTCCAGTCCTAAGAACTAGTCTACTCTTGGCCATGTGAGCAAGCTTAACTGAGTCAGAAAACAGAAGATCCAGCTCCTGACGGTCAAAGGAGTCAACCGGACCATGTCCAGGGACAAAGTAAATGCCTTACCAAGGGGCAAGTGGACTAAGTTAAGCAGGAAATGAGAGGCCAGAGCAGTATTTCAGGGAGGAACTTTATAGTGCAATAGATACAAACGTGGGCATCTGGAAGTGCCACACTTGCACTTAGCATTGATGTAAAAAATGATAAAGGTCTGTAATGGAACATGACATGGTTAAGTGCATGGGCTGTGGAGTCAGACTCATGCAGTTTCGAGTTCAGCTGCTGACAAACTGTGTATCCTTGGGCAGGTTAATTTCCCACATCCCGCTTCCAGTGTCTTCATTTGTCAAATTGTATGGGGTATAGGGTGACCAGCAAGTGAGCTCACCCATTTAGAGAGGGTGGATGGGAAGGAAGTCATGTCCATAAATAAGACAGCCTCTTCTAGCAGCAGCAGAAGAAGAAAGAGTAGATCTAAAACACAGCCATCCTCAATGTGGATTAAATCCCTGACTGTGACCTCATCAGCACCAGAGATGCTTAGAAAACCTTAAATGTGAATATTGCCCCATCCCTTCTGACTTCCTCACACTTATTACCACGAGGCTCTCCTTTGGACCTCATAGAGCCCTCTGGTCCTCTCGTCCACTTCTCTTTTCTCTCAGCCTGTGAGCTTCCTCCTCGCCTCACTTGCCTGCTTTCTTTCCCTCCTATAATCTACTTCGATGCTGAAATCATAGTGATTTATAGAAAGTGTAAGTTTTACTGCATTGCTGCCTTGGCAACTACTCATTATCATGGCTTGACATTGGCTTTTAGCAGGAAATATCAAAACCTGATGAAGATTGCTGATAATTAAATGGGCTTGTCTTGGGAGGAAAAGGGAGAAATAGTGAATTATTTGTTTCTTTCTAGACCCTTTAGGCTAGAAGCCAGTGTTTCCATTTGAGTATTAAGTGCTTGGCCAGGTCAAGAAGAAATTGTTGATAAAGCATCTAATGTGATGCCAAGAACCCAGCAGTACTCATCATGCTGTAATTGACGATGAGGCCCAACAGTTGAGCAATCTCTTGGTTTAATATTCTTGAACCGTAGCATAGGTCCACTGAAATATCTCTTGCTCAAAATTAAGAGGCTTTGTTACTTACTAGCTGTGTGAACTTGGGGCACATTCCTCCTCTTCTCTTGGCTTCAGATGTCTCATCTGTAATGAGATTAAACTGGATGATCTCTGTTTTTCCTGGAGTCCCGATAAGGCATTTCTTTATACCATCAGAGTGACTGAGGTCTGGAATAAACAAAATCCCCATTGTAAACAAGTGTTCTTCCCTACAGCAATTTAGCTTAAATAGAACTGGAATGGAGAGATAATAGAGATCAATATAATTAAGTGGCATAAAAATCAAATCAACAACGTTGACCATTTTAACACACCAGCCCAATCTACTAGAGAATTGGGAGTTTTAACTTTCACAGTTTTGAGTTTGATTCCTGCCATCCTTATGTTTTAAAGTGCTGCATGATACTGATTTTTTTTAATTAAAGTGATTAATTTTGTCAAGATTGTCATTAAGATCCTTTGACATATCCCAGGCAGTCACAGGGCCCAGTTTTGGGGGAATCAATGTGACATGTTGTTGGCTCAAAGATCATTTCTTTAGAAGTAGACACCACTGTGTTTCACTTATTACAAGGAGAGGGTTTCCCAGCTTCACCACCAAGGATCTTTTCAATTATTTGTCTTTATGAATTCTGGGTTATGAATAATTACAACTATTAAGCTATATTTATTAAATAATAGCTTATTTCTCAAACTCAGTGAAGCAAAGAGTGTTTAACCACTACTCAGAGCTTCTGATCAGTGAGCTATGCCATGTAATCAAAAGTCGGTATCATTCTGGCTAAAAAGAAATGTATGTGGTATTTTAATTAGATCTGCCTTAGGTAAATGTAAAACTTCTGTTAAGAATTTAGAAATCAAGTATCTTGGAAACTTCTAGATGCTTAAAAGAGATTCCTGGTAAGCCACAGACTACAGTTTGGGAGCTTAGTGCATATATTAGGGAACAGTCAACCCAATAATACTTACGGTTATATAAGTTATTATTAAGGGTAACTGTTCCCTAATATATGCATTAACCTCTCAAATTATAGTCTGTGGATGATGATGATGATGGTTGTTATTGCTAATGTGTATTGGCGATGTGTATACCAGACCTGGCTTTAACCACTGTATGCATTTAATCCTTTATTCCTGAGCCACAGAGAGGTAAAATTACTTACCCAG
This sequence comes from Mustela erminea, assembly GCF_009829155.1. Lineage (NCBI taxonomy): Eukaryota > Metazoa > Chordata > Mammalia > Carnivora > Mustelidae > Mustela > Mustela erminea. The sequence goes on from NC_045635.1 coordinate 92,594,611, forward strand.
GGTCACACATCTAGGAACTCATTGTATTTGAACCCTGGAAGGTTTGAGAAGTTGGGGGTGAGGACTACTGTTCATATAACCTATTAGTGGGCAAAGAATGCTTTGGTAAATGAATAAGAGAAGGGCAGGCATTGACAGTTATCTTAAATTGTTAGAATATGAGAAGGAGTCAGAGCTGTGGTGTGGAGAAACATTTGAGGTGCAAAGATAGAGTTGGAGACAGTGTGCTCTGCAGGTTAGTCCCCAAGTTTTTGCATTTGAGCTGAGGATTGTGTGAAGGCTAGAAGTTGGACCAACCAATAGGTTATTGGTCAGAGTGGTGAATTCCAAGTGCCTAACCTGTTTGGTTGGGGTGGGGGGTGTAGGAAGTGGAGTAGAGGATGATATCACCATTTTAAGGCTGGGAATAAGAGTTGAAGAAGGGGGAAATGGCTCCCACTAGACAGTTACATATATATGATAAGGCAGGGGAAGGGAGAGTGAGGAGAAAAGCTAATTTTTGAGTTAATAACTGATGTTCTACTAGAATTTCAGGGCCTTTAAACCTTTGTGGAGTAGGGATTTGTGGCAATTCTATACCACAGAATGTCACAAAACCCAGGATATTGGGATTCCAGGGTTAGGACTCGAGCAGTTCAAGACAATGAAATGCTGAGGGATGTTGGGGGCCTTAAACCCAAGGATTTGAAAGGTTAATCTCTGGAGATGGTAACACTAATCCCCTTTGCACTCCAAGTCGATCACAATTTTAGCCCCTGGAACAGTGGAAATGGGATTGGTGGTTGGGGATGGTGGTGGGGGGAGTGATTAAGGGGGAGGCCACCGAAGCAGGAGTTTGGGGCCTACCTCTCTAGCTTTAACTAGAACAGCTGCCATTTTATATGGAGGGTTTTTATATACGGTCTTTTTCAATAAAGGCATTCCAAACTGAAAGAAAAGAAAAAAGAAAAACCACTAGGGGAAAGAAGAGGATGTGGAACCTCTAAAAGGTGACCCCTTTGGCTTTTGGCATTTTTGAAGAGAGGGACAGACACTATCAAGGATGTTTGACTGGGAGATTGGGAAGGACCAACTAACACCTTGTAAATTAGGCATTCTCTACCAAGAAACCAGTAACAGCAACAGCAACAAATGATAATAGCATTTCCCATGTCGATTCTCAGCTCAGATCTGGGCCCAAGGCTAAATGCTACATAGACAGTGCCATTTGATTCTCTGGGGTCCCATGAGGTAGATGCTATTATCTCATTTTGCAGATACTGTCTCTTTTTCAGCAGCTGGCGGAAATGTATGAGTAGCCTCCATATATAAGAATACACCAAGTTAAAGCAGTTAAGAATCTAATTCTGCAGAGTTAGACAGTTGCAGCTGAAGCACACGTGGGGTCCAGTTATCTGTTCCTTTGAGCCCAGGAGATCCTGAGTACAAAAGGACCAATCAGGAATGTCTGAGAGCTTATTCCAAGCAGGAAGTGTGTTATGTTGATTTAAGTAGAAGATGACACATTTCCTTCACAGAAAGGAAAGGTTTTATTGCAATCGCATGTTTGCTTGAAAAGACTTTTATTAATTTGTTTGTTCAGCAAATACTTAATGAGCCCCAACCACGTGCTCTGAGCCCCGAATCTCAAACGTACAAAATTGGGAAGCTGATTTAACATAAGCTTCAACCCTGAGGAATTTCTGAAACTTGCAAGCCCTGCTTTAGGAGGCACCTATGGAGTGAGGGTGATTTTTTTTAGTCTAGTTCCAATGGATATATAAATACCTATCCAGAACAAATAAAGCAGTGGAATTTGTAGCTTGTACATCATGGACTTAAAGAACCTTAGAAATCGCGGTGCCTGACTGGCTCAGTTGGTGGAGCATGGGACTTTTGATCTCAGCTTGATCTCAAGCCCCATGTTGGGTGTGGAGCTTATGGAAAAAGTCTTATTTTTTTTTTATTAAAAAATAACGAACCTTAGAAATAAAGTGGCCCATGTGCTGTATTTTGCTGGTCAGAGAGTCAGACATACTTAGATTGTAAACTGTTTACCCTAAGGCAGGTCACTTAATCTCTCTGAGTCTCAGTTTCTTCATAGGTAATGTGGGGGTAGTAGCGGTTGCCTTATAGAAATATGGTAAGGATTACATAAGGTGATTTATATGAAGTTCTCAGTGCAGTGTCTAACACACTCAATATATTTTACTGTTATTGTGATCACTATTTTCCGAGTCGAGGGAACTGAAACCCAGAGAGGGGAAGTGACTAGCCCAAGATCACACAACTTGTTGATGTTAGGACAAATATTAGAACTCAGATCTCTTTTAATAGTCAAATACTCCTCATACCGCCCCACTCATTTTGTTCCTTTGGAGCAGGTAATGTAAACCTCCTAGGCTTGTTAGAAATATTTTGCTTCATCCAAGTAGGAGGGAGAAGCATGGCAAAGAAATGGCTGACGTAAGAAAAGAATTCAAGGGGCTCCTGATTAGTTCAGTCAATTAAGCATTCAACTCTTGATTTCAGATCAGGTCACTATCTCAGGGTCATGGGATCGAGCCCCATGTCAGGCTCTGTGCTCAGTGCGGAGTCTGCTTGAGGTTCTCTCTCTCTCTCCCTCTGCCCACCCCCCAAATAAATACGCAAATAAATCATTAAACAAACAAAAGAAAGAAAAGAATTCCTGGACCCAGATAAAAAAGTAGCAAGAGATAAATGAAGAGCAAAGGAGAAGCAATAGAAGTTGTTTCTAGAAATTTTAGAAGGCAGCTATGCTCACCACTATACCACCAACCCTGCACATTGTTTCTAGAAATTTTGAGTAGCAATATTGGAGCATTATAATGTCTGGTGAATCATAAGGACTCTTCTACATCCTTATACCTTTATTTACCACAAACAGCTCAATGGAATTGACGAGACCTTTCCTTTTGCTTGGGGATGGAGGTGCGGAGGTGGTTCGGAGTACCTGTGTGTTTCACAGAACCTTACTGTGACTTCAGCCTCACCAGACAATTGCTATTTGCACAACAAAGGACCCATATGATTGAGGTTAGAATGAAGTGGGAGTCCTTCCAAGGCCTAAGGAATGATAGATTTTTAAAGGATGGTGGACTGGAAGGAAACCTTTTAGTAGAAGCTGCTGAAAAGTTTAGAAAAACGGGGAAAAAACAGTAAAGTCAAGTTGTTCATTGCTCTGTGCAGTGACAGCACTAAGTAAATACAGCACTGAGTGTGATTGATTTGTTAGGTGAAAATATTCTTTTTTTAAAGATTATTTATTTATTTATTTATTTAAGAGGGAGTACACAGAGGAAAAGGCAGAAGCAGACTCCCCATTAAGCCTGGAGCCTGATGTGGGGCTTGATCCCAGAACCCTGGGATCATGACTTGAGCTGAAGGCAGACACTTCACTGACTGAGCCACCTAGGGACCCATAGGTGAAAATATTCTTGGGAATTAGAAATATATGGGAAAAAAAGCCATTCTGTCCATATGCTAAAGGATTGATATATATAGTTGCCTAAGCAAGAGATGATACATTCTTTCCTAAGCGGTACTTCAGTTTATTCAGAGGACAGCAGTTGTTGCAGCATCCAGGCTATTTTGCTCAGTTCATTGCTGCAGAAGGTCTGACTGGAGTTCCTAGCCCACCAAAAGGGATACACGGAAGCTGTCTCAGGTAGAATTACCACAGAAAGGGGTTGTTCCTTTGTTATTTCATCCATGTATCTTAAGCTGGCCGATTTCCCTCTCCTAGAAATAACTACGTCTTATTTCAAATAAAATATACAGATAACATTTGGATTGCTTATTCATTTGATAACTTTCACCTTCGCAGGGCGTCAGGTACAGTGTACACAGCGCTGGACATTGCCACTGGACAAGAGGTGAGTGCTCACATTCAACCCTTATTTTTACTGTCTTTTCATTCATATCGATCACATCTCTTCTTCTATCCTGACAGAATGGGTGGCACTGGGTTGACGTGGGACTCGATTTCATCAGTGTCCAAAGTTTCTGAAGTGGGTGATTTGCTCCTGATTGACCAAAGAAAAGAGCACGAGTTTGCGGTGCTAGGAGCGAGCCTAGGAAGATAAAGAATATTTATTTCTTACCCCGTGTACAAACAACAACAACAACAACAACAACAAAAAAAATCCCAAGCCAAAAAATAAATAAATAAATAAGCCCAAAACCAACTCCCTCCCTCAAAAAACAATGGCTGTGTGTGTGTAATGACTGTAACTCATTTTTGCATTTCAATCATCCTTCAGGTGGCCATAAAGCAGATGAACCTTCAACAGCAGCCCAAAAAGGAATTAATTATTAATGAAATTCTGGTCATGAGGGAAAATAAGAACCCCAATATTGTTAATTATTTAGATAGGTAAGTGTTTTCTCTCATTACGTACTGGTTTTCTTTATGCGATGTCATTTGCTTGGCCAAGTATTTTGTTTAGGATCTAGTCATGTAGCAACCCTTCTACAAATACTTCTCAAGTGCTATAGAATAGGGAGCCTCACATCTATTGCTGAACTTTGCCCACCCATCAAACGTTGGAAGACACACTTTATGTTCCTGCTTCTAAGTGTGAGCAGTATGTGTAATTTCCTTTCGCGGACCATGACCACGTTGGCAGGAAATAGACTGTTGCGTACAGGGGAGAGCTGCGATGTTTTAAACATTTCACCGAGTGTTTGGAGGGAGTGCCGTCTCTGGGTGTCTGAGTGAAGAGGACTGGCTGCAGCAGCCCCACTTTAATGGGTGCTTTGTGATTAGCTGACAGTGAGGTCTAGGGAATTGAGACTTTAATCTCAAGCCTTTTTCTTGGACCAGGTAATTAATGTCTCTTTCATCAGTGGTATTAGCAGCGGGCTATAAATAGGCGTTTAAAGACAGCTCTAACTCTTCACTTGTGGTTAACATCGTGTTTCATTCAATTTCAGTAAGTGTTTGCTTAGCACCACTGTGCTGTGTACTCTGGGGGGATATAAAGGAAATAAGACGAGGTCTCCAACCTCAGTGAGCTTAAAATCTTGCTTTCTGTGTTTTGTGCCAGGTGGACCAGAGAAAGAGGGGGAAGAGGGAGGAAAAAAAAAAAAAAGGAGTCAAATTTTACAGCCGAAACCTGAGCTTCATAAAATGCCACTTATAGGCTATCTGCAGTAAAGTGACTCGACACTGCTTTTTTAATTTTGAAAAAAAATTGCCTTTGCAAAAAAAAAAAAAATGTAGATTTCTTGGATGCTTTCTTTCCTAGTGAGGTAGAGCCTGTGAATGTTCATTTTTAATAGGCTTCCCAGGTGACTCTCACGGGCATTGCAGTTGGAGCGCCACTGAATTGAAAGTCTTGCTTCATACTGATGTGGAACTTAGGGCAGGATGGAATCATTGGGGTCATTCCGTTCACTGTAATTCCTCTCTTGCTGAACCTGGCTGCTAATGTGCCTTCAAGTGGTTCCAGATATTTTGAATTGGTCCAGTGGTCAGACTTTGATGACCTTCCTCCCCATGTTTGATCACTTGTTGTGTGTTCTCTCAACAACTACCTAAAGAAAATGGGCATATTGCTACTAACTTCTAATAGGACCGAGACCTTTGCAAAATCCTTTGCAAACATGAGTCTCTTTGATTCCAATACTGCTTGAAAATAATTCAGTAGAATCAAAAATAATGCTGAGATATGAATAAATATCTTTTCTATATCTCTGTGCCATGGTCCAGTTCAGTCCAAGACATCAACACAATGGCTCAAGTTACCAAAATGGCTAGTCACTGATCCTGTTCAATGAATGCAGCTTTTACAGTGGAATGACTGCCAGTAGTCAGTAGCCAGAGGACTTCTGCTTCATTTCCTTCTTCCATGACACACAGTGAGATCTGATGATCCTTTGATTTTCCTGCATATTCTCTTATAATGCTAGGGAAGTTTCCTCTTATCCCAGTCATTGATATTTTCCTCCCATTATAGAATATGGCCAAATGCAGACACTACCTGCAAACTACCTTCTTAATGGGAATATAGGCAAGTCTCCACTTTCTTAGGCCTGAATCAATGTCTTTTTCTTCTCTTCTTGCAGCTACTTAGTGGGTGATGAACTATGGGTAGTCATGGAGTACTTGGCTGGTGGCTCTCTGACTGATGTGGTCACAGAGACCTGTATGGATGAAGGCCAGATAGCAGCTGTCTGCAGAGAGGTAAGAAAATAGAGAGTTTCTAGCTGATGAGATCACCAGAACTGGCAGCCCTTTATCTCTGATTATCCAGAATGTGCTTAGCACCAAAGTAATAATAGCACATCTTTTCTATGAAAAAAAAAAAAAGAAAGAAAGAAAATGGAGAGCTTAACTTCAATTCAGATCCTTTCCTAATAGCACTTTCCTTCCCCTCTCTTCCTAGCCTGTTGTGTATTTTAGTCCCTTTGCTCTGGATATTTTGAGCTCTATTACACCATTTACAAAGTGCCGCATCTAAGCCTGCATGCTGTAGTTTCAGTGAGCCTGGGAAACAGTAATGGCGGCATGGAAGTTCTTCCTGATTTGGGAGGATTTTTACATGATAATCACTTTGCCCTGCATATACAACGAGAGCCTTGTAAAATATAAACCATTACAATCCTATCATTTTCGAGAAGGCAATTCAAGCAAGATTCTCCCTTAGCACAGATAGTAGTTGCTTTCCCAGTACAATCTGGATGTCTCCCAAAACCCTCCAGTGGGTCTGAGTGTCTGCCTCTCATCCAATAACAATGTCGTATCCCTAGTTTCATGCAAAACTGAGGACATTTTACTACAATTTTCTCAGTACTTAAAAACACACTCCTTTTTGGAATCTCATCTTGGGCCTGACCATCTACCCCATTCATTGTGGTGAGGCTGTCTGCAGATATAAGTAGGAACTCTGACCCACTGAAACTTGAAAGCCAGTGACAGGAAGACAAAACCAAATAACTACAGCTAGTCTTTGTTCTTTATTTTCAGTTGTTCACTTAAATTTCTTCCTGCCTTGCTCTCCTTTGGTCCCCATTTCCTCCAGCCCCAGCATGTAGATGTATCCACCAAACATAAGTATTTTCTATTCATGCAATGAATCAAACTTTTAATATACGGGAGACCCTTCCACCCTGAGCCTGTAGTTTCCATGTTGCATGATGCAAAGCCACTTCCCAACAAGTGACTATAGCTACTTTGTAACCTAGAGATGGTTCCCAACCATGTCTGTCCATCAGAGGTAGCTTGGGGCCCTCGTTTTCAATGCAGATTCCTGGGTCCCCCTTCCAGCCTCCTGAATCAAATCCTGTGGAGGCAGAGTCTTACTGTGCCTATGTAGGACCAAGCCGAATCCACACCCTCCAGATGACTAGGTCAAAGTATGATTCTTAACTGGCTAGTCTGGCTGTATTAAGGATTTACTGCTATTTATCACATCCCCACTCTTCATGTCCTAGTCTGACTTGGGAGCTTTTATAATGTGTAATGCTAACTTATAGCATTGATGTAAATGGGAATGTGATTTTAAACTGGTAAGACAACAGTAATCTATTTCACTTGACAATGTAAACTTATACCTTTGTCCCATGTTTATCTAAAAAATGAAACTTACCTGGTTTTAAATTCTTTGTGATATAATTAGAACTTGCTTTTCTGATTTAATAGTGCCTCCAAGCGCTGGACTTTTTACACTCAAACCAAGTGATCCACAGAGACATAAAGAGTGACAATATTCTTCTTGGGATGGATGGCTCTGTTAAATTGAGTAGGTATTTTTGTTCAGATGGTATTTGAAAGAGTATCAGGGGATTTCTGCTTATTTCCTGTCTGAGAAGAAAGTGGCTATTCAATGTGATTGGTTTGAAAGCATTTAGAGCCCCGTTTGAAGTAAAGATTTTTTTTTCTAACACCATGTTCCTGTAGATCATGGCCAGATTCTGAGGGTTTAACATTCAGAATTTCTTGTCTTCCATCTGCTAGATGACAAATACCCAACTAGAAAACTGAAAGATCCTGTAAGTTGGAGGGGACAGTCATGGGGAGGGAGCCAGATTGAGGACTAGTAAAAATGACATCATGTTAATCAGTTATCTCAGACCCTTTTAAAATCAGGGCCACTGGAGGGATCTGGTAATAATGGATAGGAGCTAGGGCATTATGGAAACTCTGTCAAATGGAGGAAGGTATGGCCATTTATGAAAGTGACCTATTCTGGAAAAAAAAAAAAAAGAAGAAGAAATTGAATTGATTGTAACTGACTTTTCTTCCGCAGCTGATTTTGGGTTCTGTGCCCAGATCACCCCTGAACAAAGTAAACGGAGCACTATGGTGGGAACTCCATACTGGATGGCACCTGAGGTTGTAACTCGAAAAGCTTATGGTCCGAAAGTTGATATCTGGTCTCTGGGGATTATGGCAATTGAAATGGTGGAAGGTGAACCCCCTTACCTTAATGAAAATCCACTCAGGGTAAGTCAGGAGAAAACTCATGTATGTCCTCCCTCGGAAGAGGGCAAAGTGTCATTTCTTGTCTCTACCAAAAGGGGCCAGAATGGGCTCTTTCCTGGGATAAGTGACATAGAAGCTCCAAGTTATGATTCTCAAAATTACTCTGAGTTATTCTCAATATCTTCTATAGTGTTCCAGCAGTTTTCCAAGTGCTTGTAGATCAGTATTCCTAATGGCAGTGGTCTTTAAAATTCTTTACTACAGTTTTCTGCTGTTAAAAAATAAAGCATAACTAGATGTGGGAAGAAAAGTATTTTTATCGCAAGCCATGCTTAAATGATCTATCTAGGAAACACTTGCTTTATAATCACTTTAACAAAGTGAATAAATGCATTTCCAGAACACCTATAATTTTTAAATTAGATTTTGTCTCATTGTCAGTAAAGATTTATTGAGCAGCAGCAGCTGGGTATTGAATGGAGCGGGAGATAGACACAGCGCCAGCATGGCGGAGTTGCAAACGTAATTAGACTGTCTGGTAGAAAATGAATGGAAATAGTTTGTGGCGTTGGGGAACTCAGGTTAGCTCCTGTGGAAACAGAGGTTTGATCCTTATGTAGTCAGGTTACCTCGCCAAGAGAGAAGCTCCATTTCGGAGCCTAAGCCCACCATCTTTATTCAGAGATGAGCCACAGATCACGAGAGTAAAAGCCCAAGGGGTATGGAAGAAATGCTTGCTCAGCACAGGAGTGAGCCAGTAGCTCTCCTGTTGTGCATTGCCTAAGGGTGAGCCAGAAGCTGTGTTGCGTTTTTAAAGGGCATTCCATTACCGAAAAAGGAAATATGCACAGGTTCACGTTCGAAGCTCGAAACACACATAGTATGCCAGTGCTGATGGCTTCTTGCATATTATTTGCATCCTTACCACTGAGTCTAAAACTGAGTTTTCCCCTCAGTATAAAAAGAATCGGCCTTGGTAAATGGTGAAGTCTTTGCATGGTCAGCTTATAAAATCCATATTCACGCCAAGTGTATGTGGCTTTCTGTATATGTCATGCAACCTACACACTCACTGTCTAGTTGTTTTCACAGTTGAACCTTTTGTAATTGGGAGCTGCAGCCCCCCGTGTATGCAGTGGGGGACAGCCTCCCCTCACCATCTCCTAAGTCCTCTCTGACACTCCGCCTCTTGTCCTGTCCCTGTACTGATTGGGAAACAACAGATAGGAGTGAGTGCCCTAATGAATGCTCCGTGCTATTGCTCTGGTTTCATGAAACAATCTGGAAGTGAGATGTGCGCATTGATTAGCTGCCTGCAGGGCTGAGTGGAAGAGAAGGGGCATTTTCCCACCGTCTGTGGGTCGGCCCTCCATGAATTTAATCAAGCCCACCCCTGACCTATGGACCAAGTGCATCAGGATAATTACTGGGGCTTATCCTTATTGTTTAACCACCTTTGCCCATTAAGGAATAGCAGTGAAAGAACACATCAGGCCTCTTGTTTCCATGGATTTCCTCCTCTAAGTCTTCGGAGTTTGGAGGCACTAAACGGATTATAGCTATTTTGCGTTCTGTCTTCTAATGAGTAATTTACAACCTGCAAAATTTGAGGATTAAATAAATGGCACTGTAAAGCAGCTGGTCTCAGTAATGCATTTATTACCTTCTTCAGTTCCCCAATTACAACTGATCACTCTTTAGCGGGGCCATTAATTGTTAGAAAAAAAGGAAACAAGTTTTAATCTTTATAGGCATCTTCTAGCCTAGGATTAGAACTCATAATGAACAGCTTGTCTCTTAGAATCCACAGCCTTGTAGCTAAACAAGTACTTGCAGACAACAAGCCACCAGGTTCAGGAAGCCTACATTAAGGCTATAACAAAAAGACCTGTCAGAAAGACCACCCTGTTGAATTCCACTGATAAGGACTTGGACTAACTTTGTTCATTACTCTCAGTGTGTGATCAGCCTCCAATGACTCAATCAATCAACAGGTCCATATTGACCCAGCCCTCTCACTCTCTGCCAGGCACCACAAGTACTTTCTTAGTTTTGATTTCAGATATGTTGCCCTCGTGTTCGCTTAAAGACACCACAGCATCTCAGGCTGTATGCCCTTATTTGGGATTTAAAAAATGTAGTCACCGAAACCATAGAGGAGTTGGAGAGAAAAAGATCCAACAGGAGCTCATAAGGAGCCTGTATTTTCTTGGATCCTAATGGCCAGGCTATGTGTGGAGGATTGGAAAATTGTAGAGCTTCGGGAGAGGTAGAAAAGAGAGGTAGGTTAGTCCTTCTTTCTCTGAGATCCTTCCAGTACTACCATCCACCCATCCACCCCTTTGGGCTTTGAGGAGGTAAGAAGGAATTAAGTGGAAAGAAGACAGCGTGGGTAGAATAGAGGGTAGCACGTTGTTGTGAAAAAATTCGGTCCCTATAGTCAGGTAGATCTGGTGTGTCCTAGCTTCACAGCCTACAAGCTCTTGTAGGGACTTTCAACAAGTCACTTAAAACTTTTATAAACCTGTTTCTTTTGTATAAAATGAGGATAATACCTGTCTTGCAGAGTTAGTGTGAAAATTAAATACAATAATACATGTAAATCACTTAGCACACTGTCTAGCTCATTGTAGGAAATATGTGTATATGTATTGTGTGTGTTTGTGTGCGCAGAGAGAGATTATACGATAGGAAGGTGAGAAATGATCCATAGAGTGCTTTTTACACATTCATAAAGGGAGATTGGACTCCCCACTTCTGCAAAAACTTCCCCTTCACACTGGCTACACTCTGATCACTGCAAAGAGCAGAGGGCTCTGCAGAGTCCTGTAAAATTACAATGAACAGATTAACACTGAACGGAACAGGTTAAAGGTGAAGACAGGCTATATGTTTGAAGGCTATTCACCTTTCATTTGGGTTTTTTGCGTGTGTCTTTGTTGTGTCTGTTGAAACGGAACAAGCCCTTTGTGAATGTTGCCAGTTAACATATCACTGATGCAAGGAATTAGCTACTTCCCCCCTAGTTACAAAGTGGTTGGGATTTTTTTAATGTAAATTGTTCAGTGCTAATTGACCTAATTTGCTCATAAAATGCCTTTTAAAGGTCATAGAGTTATTAACTGTACTGATGTTATGAGGTTGGTACCCTTCCAGAGACAGAAAGGAGACAAGCTTCTTACCGTTCCCCACTGCCTGAAGTCTTTGCATTCGACATAATTGGCCTTGAACATGTTGTTCTGTGACCCATGGACATTTTTAGTGTGGTCTCCAATAATAAAGTGCCTTGTTCTTTCTGTTTGCCAAAGTGATCAGGGTTGAAATCAAAAGTCCCCTGTGGATATACAAATCAGTGTTAGCATTCTGCTCATCTTCCCAACTTTTTTTGTCGATTGGAGATATGTACTCTAAAACCTGTGCTTATAATGACCTGATTATAAGTAAAGAGGAACAATCATCTAGATAAAACAAATCTTTGATTTGTTTTTTTCAGCACCAAAAGAGTGTCTCTTTATGAACTTTGTATTCACAGGTAATTGGGCTGTTCTTGTCAATGGATTTTGATGGAATCTGACATTTGTGAAATGTCTCAGTGACATCCAGTTGAAGTCCCTACTTGGCTGTGGGTGGATCCCTTTACTATGTGTACTTTTCAAACCTTCACCCTACTTGAAATGAACATTCAGGCTTGTCTTTCAGCCCTTGCTTTAAGCATCGATGAAATGGTAGCAAGCATTGGCTATTTGGAAGACAGTTCCTGGTATTAAGAAACATCTGAATGCTCAAACCATTAGTGTATGATGTGAACCACTGACCTTGTAACAGTGGGTCTACTCCTTGGTTGTGCATTGGAATCACTTATGGAGCTTTAAGAACAAATGCTATCAGCTTCTCCCACCAAGGACTGAACCAGAAACAAAGCTCTGTGGCAAGCACTTTCTAGAACACCGTCTAAGCTGGAAAACAATTCTTCATCAACCCTCTTTGAACATGGTTGTCTAACCAAAAAAGAACACACTCTTACTCTGTCTTCATTTCTCCATTTCCTCTAGTATAGATATAGATATATAGGTACATCTATATATTGATATCTGTATCTATATTTATATCAATATTACTCTGTCAAAGCCTTGTTGAAATCCTGGTGCACTCTGGCATTTTCTGGCTTACTAGTCCAGGAACACTATAAAAAAAGAAATGGCATTAGCTCAGCAGGGACATTCATGATACGCCATTTCTTTTTCAGTTTTACTTCTCCTAAAATGTGGAGTTTATCTTTAAAATGTGCTAGCTGCTGAGTACATAGCACATATTGGTGATGATAAAGCTATCAGTGTGACTACCCATGATCAGGAGTGAATTACCTGTGTGGCCAGAGAGAAGGCAATCTAAAATCAGCCCTGCGAGACTTCTTAGTCTCACTTTCCGCACACTTAAAGCACTACACAAATATTCGTTATTTCTTTTACTATAGAGCTAAGGAAATTCTGGTTAGTTTATATGTCTAGAGAAGGGAGTTAAGCAAAAGGGAATCTCTAGCAACTAAAAAACAGCAACTAAGGGCCAAAGTGCTTCTAGCTCCTCCAACCACTGGAACCTGTGTTGTGGATTGGAATGTCTGGGTTTGATGGCGCGTGCTCATTTGGAATTAAAGTCAGACATAAACTTCCTGAGCGCCAGAGAAGCAAGCATACTTTGCTAACACTCAGTCAATATTGTTTTGAATGTATTTCAGGAAGAGCTGGGAGCATTCCCTTCTTTTTCCGTAAACCACTATGGAACAGCAAGGTTTATTGATGGTTTGTTGACACTCCTCCTACTTTGAGGACAAACCTATGCCTGAGAGGAGGGGGCAGTTGGGACAACTGCAACTAAAATAATTATAGAACAGTAACAGGGTTTCTTTTTAATCATAAAAAAATATTGCCTGTCAAAGGATAGACAGCTCTTAAGAATCACTGGTTGTCAGGAATTTAACATAGGAAAATGGGACCTAGCCATAGGAAAGCTGCAAGTCTCATTTAGATTGTAATTCAGAAGCAGACAGCTCAAACTGGTGAGTTACGACCTAGAAGACAGCCAGAGAAGAAATTGATTCCACAGCAAGCTAAAACCTGAGACTCTGGCCAGGCAAAGGGGAGGGAAACAAAGATTAAAAAATGGGGTGACCAGGGCCTACTGTTGGCCAAGACTGATATGCCCTTATCCTAATATCATCTTATCATTCCTCAGTATCCTCAAAGCATAACTTGGGAATAAGCCAAGGATGCATATGCCTTTTGCCCTAATAGGTACCAGACCTTGAACAAATTAGTTAGGTCCCTTGAAATCAAAGTCCCTTCTAAATAGACGAATCATGAAGTGTGATGTTGGGCATCTGCCTAGTGAAATGTACATTGGCATACCTGATTCTATGGCCTTTTAAATCTGTGTTTTTGCCAAGGGAAAATTACTTCCCCCAGAAAAATCTGAGTTTTCTTCATAACTAAAGAACATTTCTGACTTTTTCTAACCTGGCTTCAGCATCATTTTAGAAGACCTTTTGCATTCTGGTAAAAGGATACTCTGAGGTATCTTACCCAAACCTCTCAGCAGAGAAAGTTTAACTTGACAAAGCCAGTCTTATCTCTGTAGCTGGGAGAAGCAAAGTGCTAACATCATCCCAGCCAGCCTGATCTTTTTGGTGCTTCTTGCTCCTTCCTCCCTTCCTCCCTTTTCTTCCAACTCCTCTTCTTCTTCTTGACCCTCCTCTCCTTCTCCTTCTCCTTCTCCTTCTCCTTCCATAAGGAATTGCCTCAGTGCTTAGATGGCAAAATTCAGCATCACTTTTCATCCAGGAGTGGCCGATAAATGTGACAGGATGAGACAAAGATCTTTCTGTTGTCTCTACCAGCTGTACACATTATGTGACTTGAAGAGTGAATCCTATTCCCTGGTCTGCCAGTCAGGAGCTCCATGATCTTGCATGGGTTACTTCCTGCTGGACCTCCATCTCCTCAGCACTCCAAACAAGTGGAAGTTGATGAGATTGTTGGTCACCAGTGGACTTCACAAGGCCCTAGAATTCTGTGGAGCTCCTTGGGTTTAAAGGGCCCAAGGGGGAGGTCATGTGGCTCTGGATTCCACCAACACAGGTCCTCTTTCATTTGTTTTCCGTATTAGTCTTCCACATAAGCATGACTTCAATGAAAGGAGAAATTCACGGGTCTCTTAACTCTGTGTTCTTAGGCTACAGATAAACTCCAGCCTTCCTTGACTGCCAGAAGAGCTGTGGTTTGAGTGGGTATTGTCTTCAGGAGCGCTTTCAGGGAAGTGATCTCCAGGAAAGAGCTCAGAGGTGTTTCATCACCTCCTGAATAAATATGTGTCCCATAAAGAAGGAAGATCCCCCTTTTCCTACTAAGTGAAGACACTTGATCAGGATGGGAATGAAATCTACTGTAGAGGAAACCGGGCTGCCCCACTCTGACAGGACCCTTGGGTGAGAAACCTGGAAAAAGCATCATGGTGATAGAAATGCTCCAGGGATCCATGATCTACACTGTACTCTTGGGTGTGACAGGGGAAGAATCAATCCCATGCTACTGGGTGAAGGGCTGTTCAGCTGACGAACTGCATATGAAGTAGCAGTTGAAACCAGTTTATGTGAGCAATCTAATGTTTGGCTCACAGATCATGCCACATTCGAGCCATTTTGATCCTAATACGGTCATTTGGAAAAGCCCCAAAGAAATGGGGAGTTGGTCCCTACCAGCTCTCATGTTCTGAAATGAAATGTGAGCAAATTTATAGTGTTCAGTGGTACCTTAGAACCAGAAATTCAATGTGGGTTGAAGAGAAAATAGGAGGTGGGAAAGTTGGTACAGCAAAACTGTAAATAATGCTTTGAGAAATTTTATCTGGAAAGACCAGAGAAGTGGGGCAACAGCAGCAGAGTGAGGATCAGGTGCCCTGGGCCTCCCCAGTTCTTTAGGCTTTGTCTTCATTTCCCTTCCCCAGTGTCCCACCAGCCACCTTCTCTGCCCATTGTCATTTGGCCCCTGTACTTGCCCTGTGTTCGTCTCCTCCTTCTGCTTCTTGCAGCTTTTCTTCTCCATGTCTAGCTCCATTTTGCTTCACTTCTTGTCTGTGTTCATACTTACCCCCATCCCCACTTCCAGATCCCCTCTGGTTCTCAACCTTGGGTTGCCACTCAGGCTGCCCAGGGTTTCATCCTGAGCACACATTGCTTGCTCCGTGTTTATTGATAAGCACTATTAATCCTGAGAGATTAGAACGAGCACACCCATTGTCAGAGTCATCTGGTCTTTATTTTCTGGCCATAGTCGGTCCTTGATGTTTGAAGGGAGAGCTCTAAAGCAAGGCCAACACCTAATCAGTCAGTGTTACCCAATTACTTTTTGCCATCAACCTGTAAGGGAAAAGGTCTTTAATAGGTTGATTTTAAAGGACTTTTTAAGGATTAAACAACAACAAGCCCCACCACCATCACCACCACCACAGTATTTTGGTGACAGCTGAGAACTACTATGCAAGACAAGTAGGTAACAAAATTATGCCATAATGCTTATTCAGTTATCACACTGGACTGTTGGGATAAATAAGTCAACCTATGGAAGAAAACGTCAGTTATAAAGTAGTCACTTCTTTTTACACATTTGGTCCCATTCACTTTCTTCTTAGAAAGGAGAAAACATAAGGAAGGAAGGAGGGAGTGAGGGAAGAAGGAAGGAAGAGAGAAAGCAAGGAAGGAAGGAAGGAGAGAAGGAAATGGAAGAAAAGAAAGAGAAGGAAGTGTCAGGACCTTTCATGAAATCCATAAACACATCAGAGGCAGCAGTATGCTCTGGCCTTTGACCTCTGAAATCCCAGGTCATGAGTAAACTAAGCCATAAGTTGTCAAGTCACTCATTGCTAAATCACTCTCGTAAAACACTCAAAGGTAGTTGGAAATTCTAAAATGAGAAAGGAACCAGGATAACAGGAGGCTATAGGCAACAACAAGAGTACGAGCTGCTTATAAACTCTCAACATGGTTATAGACCCCGGGGAATATAGTGTGAAACCTTCTAAGTGTGGACCTGCCCTTTCTCCCCATTTCCAAACAAGTGAAGAATGATTGACCTCAAGAGAGTCCATTTCCTCTGTAGAGGTAGAGGTGAAGTTGCTGACCATGCCTCATTTCTTGAAGAGCCCTTGTCTGCCTCTGCTAGGAGAATTCTTTCCTCAGAGACTGGGAACAGTGTGAGGTGGTATTTTCAGTGGCAAAAGCACAGACTCTGAACTCATATTCCCTGGATTCAAATATTGGCTCCCTCATTGGTAGTTGTGCGATACTGGACAAGTTATAATAATCCCACAGCCCTCAGTCCCTTCATCTGTCTATTAGGAGTCATAATCAAGTCTACCTCAGGGGATTGTTGTGTGGATTAAGTCACCTGATAGGAATCACTGAATAAATGTTACCTTTTAATACTTTAGATGGACATAGTATTTATAGAGATACTGAGACACAGATGAAAAGCCCTCTTGGTCTTATAGTTCAGTTAGATTGTTTTGTTAGATTTTTGTCAGCTAGGCTGGGAGCCTTTCACCACGCATAACATAATTTCCATGGGAAAATGTGTTTTGGGTCCCAAATGTTGAACTTAGAAAGAAATGTTTGTACCACACCCCGTCGTCTTTGTAAATTGATTCTTTAGATCAGTGCCGGAGACTCTCATGGTTACTAACACATTGCCATGTTAAGTCCTCTGGTTTGTTTTCTAGCATCTTAATCCAAACTTTATAAAGTGTTATAATGAACTTAAGTCACAAACTGAAGCTTTTTAATTAAATGGTTAGTCCTGTTGCAAAACTGCCTTAATGAAAATTTATTGGGTACATATGGTTTGTTTGGGGTCCTCTTTGGAGAAATGTGGTAACTTCTAAGATGACAGCATTGATCTTTTTTAACTGAGGAGATTGCCAACAAAGTCAATTGAATTATTCCTTCAACTGGGTAGGGTAGTTTTCTCTGAAGACTTAGGTAAATTTTAGTTGCACATAGGGGTCAGTGAAAATTGTGATGTTTGTGTGTGATTGCCAAGAGATTTCGAGTTATTAAGAATTCTAGAACATCAGGGATGCCTGGGTGGCTCAGTCGGTTGAGCGCCTGACTCTTGGTTTAGGGCTCAGGTCATGTTCTCAGGATTGTGAGTTCGAGCCCTGTGTCGGGCTCCATGCTCAACGGGGAGTCTGCTGGAGATTGTCTCTCTCCATCTCCCTCTGCCCCTCCTGTTCATGTGCACATGCTCTTTCTCTCTCTCAAATAAATAGATGAATATATCTTTTAAAAAAAAATTCCAGAATATCAGAAACTTACAGGTAACATAGATACCACCATGAAGAAAGTCACCATTTTTGGCCCTAAGGTGGACTTTGTCACATTATCAGAAAAGGTCAGTAGGTCACAAGGCCTGCATTGCCTCACTGAGGGAATCAGGCAGATCTTGTTTAATGATGTAGCAAAAGATTAATCAAGAGCACTATCTCTGTGCAAGATCAGTCAGAGAAGACTTCAGTTCTGAACTATGTTTCAAGTTCCAGAGACCATAATTCTCTCCCCTTTCTCTCTGGGTTTACCCGCCCCACAGATTACCATGTTGTGGCCATCTTTTTCCAGTTTTCCCTCCCTTTGATGCCATCCCCTTCCATACCCTGCTCCTGGAGCTCTTTTCCTTCTGCCACACTGAGGGGCAGGTCATCAGAAGTTACCACGTGCCAGGCCTGTGCGACTCAGAAAAGGTGCCTTTGCTCATTCTCTGTGTATCTTCTTTTTTTGTTTTTTTGTTTTTTTTTTCCTGTGTGTCTTCTTATATGTTTAATAGTTCCCTTTAGGCTCTGAGCTATAATACGCTGTGTAGCCAAGTCTGGGACATTCCCAGCTCGGTGAAATTGATTCAAATATTTTGGCTCTCATTTCGTTCAGCAACAAAAACATTTACTGGGCATCCGTTTGGGGCTAGCAGCCATAAAATCCAGAGATACCCATGACACAATTCCTTCTTTCACAGTCCAGGAAGGCAGGCCTGGGAACAAGCAACAGGTGTTTACAATACAATGGGAAAATGGATGTCTGAACAGCTATGGTGGCTGAAAGGAGGGAACAAATGGCTAACTCTATCTGCAGGGTTACCCACGCTCCTGGTTTGCTTGGGTTCACTACTAAAGCCTAGAACAGTCCCCAGAAAACCAAGGTGTTGGTCACCCTCTGGGTCCGGGAGAGAGGGAGAAGCCTTTAAAGAGGAAATGCCATGTGAACTAGAGCTTAAAGGGCAAAGAGAATTTCACCAGGCATTTCAGGGAAATGGGGCCAGTGTCGTAGGCAGATTTAATAGGACAGTGAAATTGCCTTGCATGGTATGAGAGCTTTGGCCAATGTGTGTACCTAGGTGAGTTCGAGGAAAGAAGGGCACACACTGAGGACGACAAAGGTGGCAAGGGGCCCAGTCATGGAGGACCGTGCACGCCACGCCCCAGGATCCTTACTATATCCTGTGGACTGCTGGTTTTCGGACAATAGCAGCAAGCCCTAGGTTCAAATAAAGCCTTGCTTGGAAGCCTAAAGAAATAGAGAAAAAAAGGAAACTGTCTAGATTGAAACCGATACGTGGGGGCACAGACTCTCAATGTCTTTACAGGGTATCTCCCCGTCCTGCCTCTTTTCCTTCTCAGCTGCTCTCAAGGGGAATTTTGGGGGAGTCGAGTTGGAAAACCACATGTGTGGATCCCAGTTGGGGAGGGGTAGCCAACAAAGAGCTCTTATAACAGCCAGCTCATTTTCTTTGAGTGTTTTCCCTAACTCAGATAAAACCCAAACGTGATCCCTCAAGCCTCTCTTTTCCCTCAATCTTCCCTTCTGTACGACTTGACTTTGTTAGGAAAACCCTTTCTGCTGTGACTGTTGTAGTAGCCACAACTGTGTTTGTCTCCCATTAGCAAGGCAGTGGGTAGCAATTTTCTTTTTACAAAGATAGTACCCAGCTTACGCACAGGCCATGTTCCAAAAGTTCATTTTTCAGTTAATCATTTGGAACTCAGAGTTCATTTTCCCATAGAAGCGGCATTATGCGTGGTGAGTATATTCCCAGGCCATTCCACAAAGGCCAGTTTAGCCCCTAATATAACTGAAAGTGTGGATTTTTTACAATGGAAATTAGTTGGAAATAATACTGTTGCAATTAAAATGAAAACAATAGCTGGAAAAAAAAATCGTCTGGGTTTTTGTTTCCCTCAAGGGGTAGAACTTGATGAAAAGCAGGTTTAATCCTCGGAAGACAAAAAACATAGATGAGGAGTTCTGTGTCAAGTTTGGCTGGCATAGCTTCTTACATTTATTTTTTCAGTAATGTTTTGGAGGGCTTTTTTTTTTTTAAATAATAAAAGCTATCACGTCCATTGTAGAAAATTTGGAAAATCAAAAAATATGTTTGGAACCTAAAGTCACGAGTAATCCTTCCACCCAGAGAAAACCCCTGGGAAAATATCAAGCCCAGCAAACACCAGAGTCATTCTTTTGGTAGAAATTCAGAAGAGGACATGCGTTCTCTGTGAAGCACTCTAGAGGTTCATGGCATTGGCTCCATATGCTGATTCCCCTTCAGATCACAGAGCTTTCTGCTCCCGTGCTCCCGTGGGGCCCCAGCCCTACTCAGGCTGCACACCTCTGACGAAGGTCATTTGTAAATTCCTAAATGGAATGGAAAGAGGGGCATGCATTTCCTGAGGTAATGAGGCATGAGCTGAAGAAAGGTGAGGAGGACTATGCGTACTCATGAGGAATGAGATTACGTGGAGGAGAATGTATTGAGCCACAATGCTGACAGGAAGGCAGGGAAATGAAAGCACGTAAGCATGCAGGCTGACCCAGGGAGCGTGGAGAAGGAGAGAAGCGGGGGATGTGGCTGTGGGTGTGGGTGTGCATGTGCATGCTTAGGACTGGGCACAGCTACAGAGCAGAAAAAAAAAAAAAAAAAAAGCAAGTAAAGGACAGTGAACATGGTGGAATTGTGGCCAGTGGAAATAAGACAGTTTCAGCAGGAGGCAACAAATGTAATATGCACGGCAAGTGATTTTCTTTTAATAATAAGGAAACAAAGATGGTTTGTGAGGACAGGTGCTTCGCATGCTAATCGTCCAAGAACAGAAACACCCTGTTTGAACTTAATGTAATATATCTGCTATGTTCATGCATCACTTCAGCCTAATCGATGATTTCCTAAAAGCAGTTTATAAATGCATTCCTATTTCATACTGTTCTGGTTTTGTTTTTGTTTTTGTTTTTTAAAGTCAAGACTAGATGCACAACTGACTTATATCTTGGCTTGGAAGTCCCAATGGCCACCCTGTACATTTGCTGTACATCAGCAAAGGACTTGAAAAATCACAAAGGAGGGGTAGAGGGAAGAAGGTATTGGTTTGGAGGAGGCTGTGTTTACATGTGTTGGGTTTTTTTGTTTTGTTTTGTTTTGTTTTTAATGTGCTGGGGGAAAAACCAGAAAGTTTCATCGTACTCTATAGAAACCTACGACATTGGAGTTCTCAGCCATCACCACATTAGAGAATCTCCCTCTATGAGATTCTGGGGCTCTTGTGTCTGGTGAGCTTACAATGCAGAGATTCTGGGTTAAGTGGGCCCCAAGTCCTGGGATAGTGGTTCTCAATGTTGGCTATGAATTGGAATCTCCTGGAGAACTTAAAAATCACCGATGCCTGCCTTCCATCCTCAAAGGTTTCCACTTCATTGGTTTAGGGTGAGAAACTGGGCCCATGGGTCTTTTAAATTTCCCCAGGTGATTCCTATGTGCAAGGAATTCTGAGGACTTTTAGTTTGGTCCATTGTTTTAATTACCTAGGTGGATTAAACCGGTTCTCAAGTGTGGTCCTGGAACCAGCAGCTTCCACATTAACAGGGAATTTGTTTGAATACAAATCCTTTGGGCCCCTCTTCAAATTTACAGACTCAGAAATTCTATGGGTGACCTAGGAATTTGTTTTAACAAGCCTTCTAGATGATTCTGATTCATCCTAGAGGTTGACAGCCACTGGACAAAACAGCCCTTCCTAACCTTTTCTAACGTACACCTGTGGAAATTCCCAGGAGGGAGGAGACAAGTCTGTATCAGCTGATGAAAACTGGTCCAGGAAAGGACTTTGATAGAAATACTTATAATAATAATAGTAGGAGCCATTGTGGGCAAAGGGGAAAAGGGTTGGGGTAGGGGGCAGAATAATTGGCTACAAAACCCAAGCAAATTCAGGAGGGAGCATGGCTTCAAAACAGTTAAGGCACTGTTCATCTAGGCAGACATAACCCTGGTGGCAATACCTGTAGGGAAAACTCTTACTTATCCTTCAAAACCCTTTTCAGATGCCAACCTCCTCTGTGAAGCTTCCTCTGAGCTCTAGGGTAAATGGCTTCCTCCTTGTATTAAACACTTACTCTATCCTTCCATTAGCTCTTGTCTCACTGTATTATAGCTACTTATGTCTCGCTCCCTCACTCAATTGTGTGCTCTTTGAAAGCAGGGCATCCTCTTACTCATCTTTGGGTATCTATCTTATTTTGGCCATCATGAGCCTTCAAAAGATGGGTTTATCTTTGTGAATTAATCAGGGACCTGGATCCCTCTCTCGCCCCTGAAGGCAAGGACCCTGGATTCCATCAGCATGCCGTGAGTCCATTATTCTCTCAGGGGCCAGCCCTACAGAACAAAAATCTCAGAGATCTATTAGCAACTGGTTATTTTTACAGAGGATGCATACTTGTCAGATTTCAAGACTCCTAATATCAACTTTTCTCATGTTTTCTCTTGGTAGACCTTCATGAGAAATCTATTCTAATCTATAGGGATACATCTGCCACAGGACAAAAGTACTTGAGTCCTTGGGTCTCACAGGTTACTTTTCATCCAGGCCCTACGATCCTCTGGTTCTTTGTGCTTCTCTAATTCTGTAATGTACTCTGTTCATTCCTGGTCGGCTCACCGGCATTCTTCAAACAAGATAAACACTTAGTAAATTACAATCACTTTCGTCACCATGCCCTCTGGAGGTTGTACGCAGGTCAACATGATTGGGTGTACCCATGTTCCCCAAATCTTCAGAGTCACAGATGCACAGGCAATCCCTAGGCTTAATTCCCTAGGTGGTTAATCACTCATTCATTATAAGTGGCTTTGTACTGCCTTAACTCTCAAAAGGACAACCTTATAACTTTATTTCCAACGTTTTCAGGGTGGGGCCCCTCAATGTCACCTCAGTTACTGCCAAAATGAATGCTTTCTAAATGTTATAGACACTTTGAAATATATGCCAGTGTCATTCTCTAAAATGGAACTTTTAAGACCCAGAGTCTAAACTGGAAGGAACTGGATTTGTACCTTCTGTGCCAACTCACGATCCTAATTTGTGTGTGCTGAATGGATTTTTCTGTTTTTTCTTTTTCCTCTTTTTTTTCTTTCCTGTAGGCATTATATCTGATAGCCACTAATGGAACCCCAGAGCTCCAGAATCCCGAGAGACTGTCAGCTGTGTTCCGTGACTTTTTAAATCGTTGTCTTGAGATGGATGTGGACAGGCGAGGATCTGCCAAGGAGCTTTTGCAGGTGAAAATAAAATAGGACAATTACAAAGACAGAGCGATTATATTGAGCTTTTCCATCTCAGCGTGTGACAGTAAGAGAGCTGTGCCAAGAGATGTCTAGTTTGAGCTGGGCTGTACCCATTTGATTTTAGGCCACAGGCACCTAAGTAGGGGCATGCGTCTAAGACATGATTGATTGGCATGTTGCCCTTCTTCTGAGAAGCTGGCGGTTTAATCTATAAATCTTTTTTGTTCTTCCTGGAGTCTTATTTTGCAAGGAAAAAAGAAAACTATGAAACCTCTGGTGTTGCTGTTTTGTTCTAAACTTTACTTGTGCCCCTGGATGTTGTGTGCAGGTGTTCTTGGCCGGAGGTAATTCTCTACATAACTATGCAATTATTTCCATGGCATTTGCTACTCTAATGCTTTACTGGTCAAAGCCCCTTTGCTTGTGATGCCAAATGGCAGGCACCTGCTTGCCTGGGTGAGTACCATCCAGTGGTGAGTGCCTCTGTAACCATTTGTCCTTTTCATGGCTCTCAGGGATTCGTCTAGCTGATGATTATGAGTACCAATTGTGTGTCAAATTCCTTACACACATTATCTCCTCGAATTCTGAAAACAACTCTGTAGGGTAGGTGGGATTATCCAGTGTTACAGATGTAGAAATTGAGGCTTACACAGCCATCGAGTGGCAAAACTGGAATTTGAGCCCCCGATTGTCTGACTCACCCCTACACAAACCCGCAAACTGATTTAGAGAAAAAATATATACTTACATGGATAAAATAACACATGTCCAGGATGACACATAGAACTCCAGCGCTGGGGACCATTCTTCGGAACATGTGTCAAGCCCTGGACCCTCCAAGACTGCATATTCTCTCTGTGACTTTGAACACTTAATCCAGTTAAACAGAAGGAGCAACATTTGGTTATTTAGTGTGTTAATCCCAAGCTCAGTCTGTTCCAGGCAAAAAAGAGAAAAAAAAATCATTCTTACTGCTTCTGAAACCCCTCCAGAGATGGAAAGCCAACCCCCAGGTCAAAAATAACCCATCCCAACCCAAATCACACCTGGGATAAACTGAGTTCCAGGAATCAAAAGGGCTATACCTTCACTTTTCTGCTGTGAGCATTTCACAGGCTGTTCCAGGGGCTTGAATTTCAAATCTGCAATGGTCCTTCATTGATCCTCTCTTTAAGTCAGCTTCAAATCTCAATGAAAAAACCTGAACTTTAGAGTGCCTCACTACCACCTCTTCACCGCCCCCACCACCAGAGACACACCCTGGTACACGTTCCAAGGAGAAGTGATGAGATGGGTTCTCTCAATGCAGTTACACAGTTATGTAGATCATTGAGTTGGTTCCTTTCCCAGCAGCACTTTGATCTGAAACAGTCAGCTAAGTAATGGGCAAAACTATATTCTGAGTCTAAATTGAATAGTTTGTTTGTTGCCTCTTTCCATTTACATGTTAACAATAACCTGTGTATTGCCCAAAGTCCATAGAACACTGTTCTCTGACTCCAGCCTATCACTGCCCATTTCAGGGGCTAGAAAACATAGGAATGCATGACATTCCTCTGCCCTCACTAGAAGAGCTGAGAAAAGACACAGGTCTTGAGTGTTCATGTGCCTTTCTGTATGGCCTAAGTCAAGTCTCTGTCCATCAACTGACGTTTTTTGAGCAACTTCAATGAGCAAGGCTCACTGCAGTGGACAATACAAACCCTAGAGGCATGATTCTTACTCTCTGGAAGTTCACAATGTCCTTGGGTATATGAAAAAAACAACACAAGGTTTTTTTAAAGACTCATTCAAACCCAGGGGCTAATCCTACAATAAAGACCATGGTTGATTAGAGAAATACTTCTATAGGTGATGGTGATCAGAAAGTGTCTACAAATGGGGAAGAGTTCTGCTTAGTCTTGAAGGACAGAGCAGCTTTAACTGGTTGAGGTAAACAAGGGAAGAGATTTCAGATGGAAGGATTATAGTGTGACCTAAGGCATAGGTTGAGGCAAGGTTGAAGGTCACAGAAAATAAAGCAGACAGCCAAAGCAAAGAGGTGCAGTCAGGAGACTATAAGCGATAGGGCCATAGAGGGTCTTGAACACCAGGCTATAGAATTGGAGGGGCTGTAGCAGTGGGAAACCCTGAACATATCTGAGGGACGACCTGGCAACAGCTTTGTTTAGGAAGGTGAATCTGGTAGAATACAATAAGAATTAGCAACAGGACAAAATGGCGGCAGAAAGATCAAGAAGGACTTATGGTTGTAGTCAAGGGTTCAATTGATTTGGGCTGACCTAGGGAAGGCAAGAGATAATGGTAGAAAGCATTGAGAAGAAGGTACTCGATAGGTGATTACATGTAGAACCTAAGGGAGAAGAAGACAAAAGTGACTTCAGAATATCAAACCAATGGTAGCATGCAGTAAAAGCAAAAATGATGAAGGATAATACTACCATGGCTAATATTTCTTGGCCTCTGTATAGCTTATAAGGAACTGTCACTTACTTACCTCATCTAACCATTGTCATAAGCAGAAGAGAGATTTAAATATAGGTTCCGAAGCCTCTGTAGCTTACATCACACGAGTGCCCTGTTTGGGAGCCTTTTTAACATACCTTTTTTAAATGTTGACTTCAAGAGGACAGAAGGACATTTGGGAAGGAGATACCCACTAGGCAAATGGAGAACTAGGACCAGACTTCAGGAAAGGGATCAGCTCACACCATATTGATTTGGGAGTCATCCCTGTAAAGCTGATGAGAGGTCAAAACCATGAATCAAAGTGAGCACTCAGAGGAATTAAGTTGGAAAAAGAACAGGATGAGCACTGAGCTCTGGAAGGTGGGAGAAGGAAGGGAAAGCAGGGAAGAAGCTAGAAGGAGAGGAGTCAGTGAGTGTGCATGGGCAAGAGAACCAAGCTGTAGAATGTCACAGGTTCCCAACGAGGAAAACTTTTCAAAAAAGGAAGGGGTATTCATTTGAATTACATACTACAGAGGGGCCAGAAGAGAAATGGTGGAAGCACAACTCTGGGTTTTAGCATTTGAGAAGCCATTGGCTTCAGGGTCAAGGGCCCCCAAAGACACTTTTTCAAGCATGAGAGCTGCCCCCGTTAAATGTCTCGGTTTGAGACAATCAGCAAATGAGATGGTTGCAAACATAGTGGACTTTTCATAAGACCCTCGACTCTGAGTTTCTGGCTCTGCCAATCAGCTGCCATAGGATTTCATGACCCTGAATGACAAGAACATCTGAAGGTCAAAAGCTGGCACTGTTTTTAATAAAATCATGTTTAATCAGATGCTCAAGATACATTTATCTCAGTGAAAAAAGGGCTGCTTGACAATGTAAAGTAATATACTTGTTGGAGGAAAGGATCCCAGTAATTCCTCCTCTTCTTTGTTTTTTTTTCCTTTTGTAGCATCCATTTTTAAAATTAGCCAAGCCTCTCTCCAGCCTGACTCCTCTGATTATCGCTGCAAAAGAAGCAATTAAGAACAGCAGCCGCTAGGACTGCGAGCCTTACCCCACACCATCTCCCTCCTGAGTAAGACTGAACTGAAACTCTGCTGCAGGAAAAGATGGAAGAAAAGACAGTCAACTGGGGTGGGGGGCGGGGATCTTTAACTTTCAAATGAATAGAAACTTCTTATAACCCTTTTTCCTACTCCCTCAGATTATGTAATTTATTTGTAAGCCTGAATCGCAGCCCGACCAGGGCAGCAATGTCGAAGTGGCCGTCAAGTGGTCCCTTCTACCGTGAAGCGAAAGAGCCAGTAGTGAATCCCCTCATTTTGTGCATTCACTTTGAAGAAAAAAAGGGTTTCTCAAAGATGCACACTCCCTCTTCATAGTGTCGTGTTCGTTTTTAAGTTAGAGAGTAGTCCCTCTT
The DNA here is from genome assembly GCF_009829155.1 of Mustela erminea. Taxonomy (NCBI): domain Eukaryota; kingdom Metazoa; phylum Chordata; class Mammalia; order Carnivora; family Mustelidae; genus Mustela; species Mustela erminea. Next base: position 92,621,576 of record NC_045635.1, read on the forward strand.
GCATTTGAACCTCCTTCAAAACTCCTTACCTAATGTGATGTTTTTCACTTGCATTGTCATTAGATGTCCAGAAAAAAAAAAGTCAAAACTTTTTTTTTAAAAGAAAGCAAAAAGCAAAAACAAAACCAAAAAAAAAAAAACCACAAAAAACAAAATGAAACAAACAAACAAAAAATACCCCAGAGCAAGTACTGTGTGAACATGTGGAAGTCCATGCCCCTAATAGAGTTGCAATTTTTTATTCTTCTTCTATAGTGGTGGCTTGGTTTGTGTACCTGTTTTTCTGCATTTGTATTGGAAAAGGTTTCTTTTCAGGCATTTTTCCAAAAGCAGAGAGGAATATGTATGTTCAGGAAGGGCTTTTAAAAACTGTCCACCCAAATAATGCTCAAATGGTGAGATCCTGTCACATTTTCATGACGATGCTTAAGATAGTTGACGTATCATTTCTGTAAACCAGCTTGTTCATCTTTGTGATGCCTGACAAAGGACACACTGAAACTTATGGCCCTCCTATTGGGTGAGTACAGGTCCTCAACCTTGGAAACCCTGATAGGAGAAACCATTCTTAAAGCTGGGACTTTCTCTGGGAACTAAAAGGAATGCAAGAGGAGTGTGCAATACTGAGATCTTTGTTGGACAGAAGGAAACAAAAATCAAGAGACCTAATTTAGTCCTCTCTTGTGCTTGTGGGACATAGGCATTGTCAAATAGGCACATTAGGAAGACATAGACCCATTAGCCAACATTTGCTTATGATCAGAATCATGTGACATGTTATAACATTTTTTAAATATCTTAAAAGACCTGGAGAACAGAGATTTTGTAAGTATTCGGCCCTGTCAGGAATGAGAGGTCTGTGAAAACTACATCCCAGTCAACATTTGGCTCCAAGTATTTGCTCCCATTTTCCCTCTGTCTCACTGATTTCTGTTTCAGGATATAGCATGGTCAGCCATCATCCTCTGAGCTTTTGAATTTCAAAAACATGTTCAGACAGATCTGGAAATTCTCCAGTAAAAAATAATTAGGGTTTGTACTCATAGATCTCAAGAAGTAGCAGTCCAACCATGTATATACTTATTAAAAATCTAATGGTTGGCACTTTCTGAATCTTCTGAGAGCAGAAAAATATCTGGAGGGTGGCTGCATAGAAAAAGGATAAGCTTCTCTTTAAATGTATTTTCACTTTTGTAAATTCTGCAAAGTAGCCTCTCTAAGCCTTGGAGAAGCTGACAGTTGATGCGATAGAAGGCTTCTTGATTTGTAACATACGAGAATCTGAATAAGAACATATCTACATTCAGCAAGAGAGAAAGAGATCAATGGCCTGGGCCTCTCTTCTTCTCTGCTAAGGTACATCTGTCCATCTAACCATCCATCCATTCCTTAAAATGCAAGCAGTTTCTTTAAAGAGTTTCTGCTAACCATACAGTACACGTGTTTATGTTTAAGAAATGACACCACTGGTGGATTTCCTATTTTCTTTCTTTTTTTTTTTTTGATGATAAAAGTTGAGAGGAACTTGACCCCCCCACCCCCCCAGAAAACATCCACAGTGAAAGAAAACAGATGGGAAAAAAAATTAAATGGCAACATTCATTTGAAGCATGCTGTGTTCTACTTTGCAAAAAGGTAGTTGGGCCTGAAATTTTTAATGCCACACTGTTCTAAAGAGAGAGAGATAGAGAGAGAGAGAGAGGCCTTAGTTTTTATTTCATTTAAAGTTAAATATTTTTTTAATGTTTCATTCATAGTGCCAGGGAATTCGATGAAATAATACCTGGGGTGTGAGTAGAATTCAGTACACTAACTCCACCTTGCCAGTGGAGATAACCACAAAGCTTGTCAGGAGAACCTAGTTTTTGATTAGTGACCCTTATGTCAAAAAGGCCTTTTTGGCAGGGAGAGACCTGGAGCAGTGTTCCTGAAAAATGGTTGCTCTTTGATGCCTTCAGTTTTGCATATTAACAATGAGGAGCCGGAGACTTCTTCACCATACCCCCATTGTACCAAGATTCTATGGTAATATAGTGCAGTAGGATTTATCCTTACAGATTTGTATCTATGTAATTTTTAAATGAGAACAGCTTCTAAAGCCCCTCCCCCATGTTGGAGAGTTTTGTATATTTCTAATAAGTATTAGTGAGAAGCTGTTTCTCCTGCCAAAATGGTGGTGAAGGATTCATATTGGGTACACTTGAACAACTTGGACTCCAGGTGGTTAATCGTTTATTTCCTTTCTCTGGATTTTTTTTTTTTAAGCTCATCTTGACACAGATGAGTCTCTCCAGATCTTTAAAGTTGCTAGGGTGCCCAGAGATAATGAGGGCGCTTTGTGGAATGTTGATTCCAAAATGTCCTGAGATAGGGATAGGGCAGTGGGAAAGTCAGGGAAGGGTGAGAAGCACAGTAGAGATTATTTATTTAAGAAAGAACATTCATGTTGTAGCAAGGATCCGGTACGTTGTCATAATCCCACGAGGATTTTTTTGGATGACACAATCCCCTCAAATCAGTCACCATGCTGGGTAATGACTTCGTTCTTGCTGATCTCGTCTATGTGTCATTGTAAATATTTGTGTGTCCATGTTCCGTTTTGGCTACTGGTTGGCCAAGTCATGTAAGAAGATTTAACTCAAGTATTTATTCTTTAATTGTGTTACTCAGATTTCTTCAGGCTTGTGGATTGCACCCCCAATGTTGAGTTTAACCACCTGATCCCCCACATCTATCCCTCCCCTATGAAGCACATTCCATTGCTAAAAGAAAAAGAAATATGAAATTGCTTCCTGTCTTCTGTATAACTGTTTTTGATAGTTTGAGATGTTTGTCTATAAAGGTTATTTCTCAGCTCAAAGATCGTGTAAATAACTATATTCCTTTGCTCAGTGGGTTATTTCTAATGAGGCTGCCAGTTCTCAGAATCTATCAGATCACTTTTAAATAACATAAACAGGGATTACAACTTTGTCAAACTAAGTGCGCATAACGGACAAAGACCGGGAACACAGGTTGTTGAAATCAGTTGTGTTAGGGTGGTGGAATTATGCAAAAACATTTTTTTTCCTTTTAAAATTTCATTTGGTGTTGTTATCATATTGCTTTATAATAAATAAACAGCAGAAAGGGGGCTATAGAGACATAGAGAAGACGCCAGAAGCAGATGTCTTCTGGCCAGAGCCCAGAGCATGCAGGGCACAGATATTTGCTAGTTACAATTAATTCCATAGCCTTCATATTTGCCTGGGTGCTGAGGTTGGCACACACTCAGGTATGGCACATGCTTTCTTAGGGGACTCTTATCTCTAAGTGGAACCTAGGGAGATGTTGCTTTTCGAACTCCCGACACATCCTTCTGCTTTAAAAGTGGCCGCCTTTCACTTGGGCGTGGCAAGGAGATTTCTGTTTAGGTTACTGTAGATTGGGTGGGATGACATTTTATTCACCCCCTTGAAAACATCTGGTTCGGGCATCCCCCCTCTGGCTCATGTTAGCAGATTTTCAGGTTGAATTTTAGAAGCAGAGAAGGATGAATCCCCTAGCTCCCACCATGTCCTTGTCTTGTATCATTCAGGTAGGGTTCTCCTGTTAGTGACCAGTGGGCAAGTCCCTTTGATTTCAATAGAAGTTATGACTTGCAATTAAAAGCTAACTGTGAAAACATGAAGACAAATATTTTGAGCCACCTTTGTCTGTTGGGCTTCAGTTCCTGTTAGCTTTGGCCGGAGATGGCCTCCATGTGCTTTTCATGTCACCTGATTTATAGGTTGTGAGCAGTGACTACTGTCGTTTTTAAAGAGCAAGAGGGAGACCATCTATCCCAAGAGAGGAATTTTTCTCTAACTCACCAAAGTAATTGTAGGTGATGAGTTTTATAATGAGATAGCGGTCTCAGATGTTACTCACTTTCCCCAAGAGCCGACTTTATACCTGGAGAACCCACTTTTCATTGACCATCCTCAACATAAAAATGCTTCCAGGAGTTCCGATCCCTGCCTTCCCCACTCAAATCTTCATGGTCCTTTTCTGAGCTACTTGCAGTTGATATTCAGGTATACACAGGCATGGCCAGTGATACAAGCTTCTCCCAGTCTCTGAGCAAGAGCAAGAGGACTGAAACTCAGCATTTGTAAATGGATGATCTAATAGGCCTGGGATTTCAAGTGAACTTTACATGCAATTCTGAACATATATTTGCATGTGGCTTGGGAAGGAAAGACATGGTACCTTGGAAGAAATGGAAATATTTTTCCTAAGAAAGAATTTTTCATAAGAGATTTGGTTCCAGTATAATCCTTTCTGTTGGTTAGTTTTCATTGTCTCACTCCTTTTCTGACCCTTTACTGACCAAATGAATATTACCCAACTCCTCATGCATTGGGATGTCTGCTTGATATTACACAATATCTCACTGAATCTGCAAATGCGGGAATGTAGCTAGCATCTCCATGTGCATACTTCCATGTGCAAGCCTACGTTACAAGTAGCATTTCCTGCCATGTAGTACAGTCAGACTTGCAGGATAAACTGATAGAAACTGGTTAGTGCTCTCAGAGTTTCCTTGGAAGCTGCCATCAGGTGACTGCAACCAGCAGTGAGGGAGGTACTGTGTTCACGCGGTTTAGTACCTAAGAGGAAATCAACAATTATAAAGAAGCTGGCAGACAAAGTGGAAGGAGTATGAGACTAGGAACAAGGAGACCTGGATTCTAATATAGGGTCTGTTGCTCACTTTTTTTTTTTTACATTAAAACACTTTTCTCAATTTATTTCCACACATGGATACATTGTCTTGTTAAAACATATGATACTCAGTGGTAGACATCATGACACTTCATCCTTCAATCTTCCTTCAACAAATATTTGAGAATTCAAGGAATGTTCTTTATATAATCACAATACTATTACTATACCCAAGAAAATTAATAAAAATTTCATAATAACTTTCAATGTCTGATACATATTGAAATTATCCTAATTGCCTCCAAAATGTCATGGATAGCTGTTTTTCTGAACCAGAACTCCACTAAAATTGACACTGAGTTTGTTTGTAATGTCACTTCCATTTCTTTTTTTAAGTAATGAAATATATTTATATGTTTATTTAATTTTATTATTTAATTATTTTTTTTTTTTTGCTCACTTTTCATAGCTGTTCCTTCATCTGTAAAATAAGGGTATTGGGCAAGATGACATTTGAGGTCTTTCCACAAGTTCTATCCTTTTCTGGTACCGAAGCTTGCCTTGCAAATCCAGCCTGCTATAGTGATGGATGGCAAATATCGCATGCTTAAGCCTGGGTTTCTTGTGTTGCCGCTAAATAATAGAAATATGTAAGATGATGAGAGGGGTGGAAATAACCCTCAAGTAAATGAACATAACACTAGGGAATGTTGATAAAACTTGTGGCAGACTTCCCAATCCTCACATTTGTTTTGTTTTGTTGTTGTTTTAATGTCTTTTTTCTGTGGTGTGTTCCCAGTTTCTATTTTCCATATGCTCTGTATGTAGTCTGGTTTTCATTAAGCTGTGGCCAGTATTTGCTACTAGAACAGAAATACACCGTCACACTTGCTAGAACGAAACTATGTTTAGGCCTCTCTTTTCCTATGAAGTGATGCTGGGCTTTGTAGACTTTACTTTGTGAATGGCACAAGATGGCAGAACCCATGCATTTAAACGGCTGGGACTATTGAGAGTGAACATAAGCACTTGCAGGTTGCAGAGAAAGAAATGAAAATAGAAGTGCATGTTATTAGCATTGAGGAGTGTTGACAAATCCACTTGTTGGGAACCAAAGATAGCGTTTCTGATGACAACTCCATGGTGATCGGCCAGTTGTAGGACTACATTGCTGGAGAGAGGGTACACTGGAAGTCAGTTAGTCCCAATGCCATGCCTGCTAGCAGAGTGCCAACCAGCCCTGAGTGCGAAATTCAAGTTCAGTGTGTGTGCTTGTGTGTGGTGTGCTTTATGGACCCGCATATACTATATTCATTAGTGATGATAAGACCTTTCACAGAATCCTATAACCATTAGTGTGGGTTGAGTTTTAAATCTCGGGGCATCAGCTGGGAGGAGTCTGATCACAGGGAACTGATGTCTACTGGGATTATATTCATGATATCCAGACAAAACAAGTTGAGGAGGATCTATATTTTCATTTTTTATCAGAGTTGTATCTCATTTGGTTGTGTATTACTTTTGTTCAAATGTGTTCCCTGTAAACCCATGTGTAGTGAAATTCTTCTGTAACTTTGAATTAAAGGTATTTATGGTCTTTTCGTTTGTTTGATTTTTTTCAGTAAGTTATTTCTTTTGTAGACCTGCTGATGGTGTGGTCCCATCCTTCTGACCTCAGCTTCTGACTTTTTTTAAGGACTTTTGTTTCCAATATCGTTATTTTAAATTGTGGTTGAAGCAATAGAAAATTGAAATATGGATTGTGCATGACTGTGTCTTGAGTGTAAAAATATTGCAGTTTGAAACTTGGACCTAAAGTATTGCAAATAAAAATGACAAACATCAACAAACTGGTGCTTCTCTGTTCTTTCACCATCCTGCCCACACCCTTGGCACTGGCTGCTTTACAAGCTCATTGGGAAATGCCCAGCCTTCATAAGCCAAGCAGGAAACATCCTGTGGATTCTGCCACTAAGTAACTCAGGGGGGTTCCATAGGGTGTCCCATGGAATAGCTCAGAACTTGGTTTTTACTTGGAATCGCGCTTGTAAGTTCCTGTGTTCTCCCAAGTGGCTCAGCTTGGAGTGAATGTTTTAACTAGAGGAGTTTCGTCTTACTTCCAAAGGATATACATTCCCACAAAGTTAAAAGTAACAGACTCTGCTACCATTAGCGGGAGAGATGGATAAAATGTGCACAGGATCTCTCTATGTTAGTTCTTACAACTGCATGTGGCTCTTCGATGATCTTGATAAAATTTCCAATAAGAAAAACAATGGACTACATGATACCTCCATCATCACATTTCAGAGGTCATGGCAAGGAGGTAGGATGTGGGAGGGATATTGTACCCTAACCCACCTCCACCACCAGCTATCAATCGCCTTGGTATCAAGAAGTTGCTCCCCAACTTCATTCCAATTTGGGTAGTAAGACTGCCCACTCTCTCTTCTAGGCACTTCTGAGGCCTCACTGGGAATGCTGGGAACTCAACTGTCATTGCTTATAAGTTCTTCCCCATAGGGTGTCAGTTGGCTCATCAGCCTATGGTGTCACGTGAGAATAAAATACTTGACAAGAAACAACTTTTAACTTTACAGCAGACAAAACTGAATTGCTGTACTTTAAAATACAGGAGGGGGTGCCATGTTCTTACCATGCTACAGTACAGAAAAAGGCTCTTGACATTGTGTCCTGAAACCCTGCAATAGGGCACAAATGATTAACTCCACTGCAATTTCCACATCCTTTTTCTAAATTTTTGAGCAGACATTAGCAATGGCAGTTAAAATCCCATTCATATTTAAGTGGTTGTATGACATAATTCAAAAAAATTTTTAATCACTTAAAATGATACAGTCACTCCCCCAGCATTCAAGTAGAGAGCAGGGATTACTGAACTGTTCCCCTTCAGGAAGATTTTTATCCCCAGTGTTATTGGTCCATTGCTGCCTTCAGCAATGTTTCTTTTCTGATATTAGGTGTGTTGTGTTTGGTAATTTTTTTACCTGAAGCAAAAGTGCATATGTCATAATCTGCTTTCAGGATATTTCTTTCATAGTACCTGACTGGAAAAAATGATCTTGTCCAATCTTGTTCGTTTATAATTTGGAGTCTTCTAACCCTCTTGGATAAATACTATCTGGATCCTGTGTGTGACCACCAGTCTTACCAACACTAACCCATCGAACATCAAAACAATATAAATACAGCATAGTGTGCAGACCCATATTGCCAAATCCTGAACAGTAAAAGCTTTGGTCTCCCAAATTAGAAGACAGTCTCAAGAGGTTCATGCCAGAAGCTATGTTTATGAATTTTTCAATTCTGTGGATGATGCCTCTCCATGGCAGAGTTACATGGATTCTACTTGGACTCATGTGTTTACCAATGTCATAGGCATGTGGATGGATACCAGAGTTAGCCTCTGATTCTGTAATCTAGAACATTCCCCTTTTATTAGTGTTCATAGGAGTAGCAAAAGCATCGATTCCAGGGTCAATGAAACCCCCTTTTTTTTAGCTCCATGGTACATTCCTGTGATCTTTCCTAACTCATTATCTGTATAAGTTTGAGCATTATTAACACCTACCTTAGGCCCTCCATCAAATGGTATCTTAACGATAGCTTTTTTTAAGTTATTAAAGAAACCCTAGCTTTGATGTCATCTGCACTAATATCTACACTATGCGAGGCACAATGTCGGTTGTACTAGACCTTTCAGGAATCACTATTCCTCTGATGGTAAAAGCAAGGCTCGGCACATGGTCATAGGCTTAATGATTTGTTAAGATGGCATAGACACATTTCAGTTTTCCTCACTTTCTCAGATCCTCGGGTTTATCACCAACTTTTCCTTCACCATTTGGGCATCACAATTGAAGGAGCCTTCTGCCCTGCCCCCCCCCCCACCACCTTGTAATGAATAACTTCCAAATCCTGTTGCTCCTAGTCAACCAGGATTCCTGGTTGGTACCTTGTCAACCTCATGGTACTTGGTTACAGCTGAGACAGCTGTAGGATCCAGGCCAAGTACAGGTTCGGCTTTTCAGCCTCTAAGTGTCTATCGAGTAAAAGAATAAGCCCTGCCCACGATGATATTTACTTCTGTCTGCCAACATATGGACACAGGTCCAGGGACTTTCCCTTAATTACCTATTGACTAGAATATACATGGTGGCTCTCTCTGATAGGTTTACCCCATTTGTCTCCCTGTCCATAGACAGGGTAGTCATTTTGGGCTCACCAGCACTGCCCCCATTCCTCAGCACCACTCAGAGCCCCTTCATCAAGCTCCCGTCATCACTCCCTAACATTGCATTGGTGCTGGTTCCATTCAAGTTTGTTGCAAAATGACTTGGGGTACCAAGTTGTGTTTTTAATAGTTCCCATTTCAATCTAGCTACATATTATATCAGCTTCCTAAATCTTCAGACCTCCTACTTCCTGCCCCCATAGAAGAAGTCTCTGGGCAGCAGGTTTTCCCACCAAAAATAAAATAATGAGAGTAAAATCATCATTCTTAGTAGAATCATAACCCTGTACCCAAAAAGTTCCATCCTGGCTCCCACCACCTCTTTTGCTCTTGCCTCAGCAAGAAATCAGTCATGTGCTGTTAAGTCATGTGAATCTCTTAAATGATGGATCCCCCTTAGGCTCATAGGGGATTAGGTTTCAGAGCTAGAACTATATTTCACTTCTCTCTAAGCATTAAGTTCAATTATGAAAAGAGGAAAAAAATAAGGGTACTTGGGTGGCTCAGTCAGTTCAATGACTGACTCTTGATTTTGACTCAGGTCATGATCTCAGGGTCCTGAAATTAAGCCCTGCTTTGGAGTCTCACTCAGTGGGGCGTCAGCTTGGGATTCTATCTGCACCCTGCCCCCCACCTCAGATAAATAAATAAATGTTTTTTTAAAGAAGACAAAAATACATCACAAAGTGGTGAAGAATAAAAAAGTTAACTTAACAAAATGTTTATTTGGTCATAGAGCAGGTGCTCAATAAATGGTAGCTCTTAACATTAGCCTTCAAAACAAATTCTGGCCAACCAGAAAACCTTCAATAGGAGCCACTACTCCGAGTGAATTTTCGTTGGCCATTCAAATGCAGAGAAATGTTTCTTCCATAACACTGTAGCCTTTATGAGAGACCTTCTGGTCCTGTGGAGGATAGGATTGAGCAGGTTCTAGTTGAAGTGTGCAGACAGTGACTATGCATTCCAATTTTTCTCCAATCTATATCCAAAAGCAAGACATCTTTGCTCACTAACACCAGTGGCTTATATCTGGGTATAGCAACCAGTTATGCTCTCTGTATTGCTGAAGTCTTGTGCTGTGCAAAGCAAGCCCATGCCTGACATTTGTATTTCAAGCCCTCATCCATCTTTGGCTGAAATAACCAGTTTTTGTTTTAGTTTTTGTTTTTATAATTACCAAGTCCCTTCTTATATTGCCAAAGAGTTTGTGTAATACTCTTAAAACCTTAGGACAGTACTCTTGGGGAAAACCCAGCTATTTAAACTTATTTTAGCAGGAGACATTATAGCACCCATCTAAGACATGGTTGACCCGTAATTGAATTGTGCAATTAAAATCAGGCAATTTTATTGTGTCTAAATTATACTTCAATGAAGCTGATTAAAAAGAAACTACATTGGGGCGCCTGGATGGCTCAGTCTGTTAAGTGTCTGTCTCTTGATTTTGTTTCAAGTCATGATCTCAAGGTCATGAGGTCATGAGGTCGAGCCCCAAGTCTGGCTCTGCACTGGGCATGGAGCCTGCTTAAGATTCTCTCTTTCTCTCTCTCTTTCCCCCTCTGCCCCTCCCCCTCTATCTCTCTCTTTCTATAAAAAAAAAAAAAGAAACTACATGACTGTGAGTGAGCATGTGTGTGTGTATGTATGTATACAAAATCAGATCACTTCCCACTACTTTCATTGCTACCAATCAGATTCAAGTCATCTTCATCTCTTTCTTGGATTGTTGCAATAGCCTCTCAACCAGTCTTCTTGTTTCTACCCTCTTGCATGCCTAACTAGAGTCTTGACATGAGATTCAACATAAATCAACACTTTCTAATGGCTCCACATTCCTCTTAGAGACAAGATCCTTCTAATTACTTTCAGGGCGTGGACCACCCTCTTACCTTTTTATCCCATCCTATTCTCTCCTTCACTCATTCAGCTCCACACACAGTGGTTTCTCACTATTCCACAAATATTTCAAGCATGCATTTGCCTCAGAGTCTCTGTGATGGCTGCTCTCGAACTGGAAAACTCTTCCTTCAGATATCCACGTGTCTCACGTCTCACTTCCTTCAAGTATTTTCTCAAATATTTCTTTTTCAATGACGCCTACCCTGATTACCCCATTTCAACCACACTTCCCTGACCAGAACTCCTGATATGCTTTCTCTGGTCCTTTCTTCCTTAATATCAATCAACTTCTTTCACACTTTACCGCTTGTTTGTTTATTTTGTCCATTGTCTAACTCTTCCCAGTTGAATGTAAACTCCACCGGGGCAAGTATCCTTTTTTTGATTCCTTGAAACATCTCCAGGCACAGAGTAGGCACTGAAGAAACCTCAGTTGACTCAGCGAATGTTGGCTTTTCCTTTCTTCTTTTTTTAAAGATTTTATTTATTTATTTGAGAGAGAATGAGAACATGTACACGTGTGTCTGTGAGTCAGAGGAGGAGCTGAGGGGGAGGGAAAGGGACAAGCAGACTCTGTCTGTGTGTAGAGCCCAACATGGGGCTTAATCGTGGTATCCTGAGATCATGACCTGTGCCAAAGCAAAGAGTTGGAGGCTCAACTGACTTGAGCCACCCATGTGGCTGGCTGTTCTTCTCTTCTTGGAACTCTTATCTTTTCTTGGTTCTGTAACTGCTCTCTACTCATTATTCTCTCACCTGTTTGCAAAATTTCCAGTTCCTTTTCCAGAATCCTCTTTTTAGCCATTTTTACATGTATGTGTCCCCCAGGATTCCTTCATGGTCTTTTCTTTTTTTAAAACTTTATTTATGTATTTGACAGAGAGAGAGATCACAAGTAGGCAGAGCAGCAGTCAGAGAGGAAGGGGGAAGCAGGTTCCCCGCCAAGCAGAGCCCGATGTGAGGCTCGATCCCAGGACCCTGAGATCATCACCTGAGCCAAGGGCAGAGGCTTAACCCACTGAGCCACCCAGGTGCCCTTTTCATGGTCTTTTAAAATTCACACCCATAGGGCGCCTGGCTGGCTCAGTGGGTTAAAGCCTCTGCCTTCGGCTCAGGTCGTGATCCCAGGTTCTGGGATCGTGCCCTACATCGGGATCAGGCTCTCTGAGCAGAGAGCCTGCTTCCCGCCCGCCTCTCTGCCTACTTGTGATCTCTCTCTCTCTCTCTCTCTGTCAAATAAATAAATAAAATATATTTTTTAAAATCTTTTGTTTATTTATTGGGCAGAGAGAGAGCACAAGTAGGCAGAGAGGTAGGCAGAGAGAGAGGGGGAAGCAGGCTCCCTGTTGAACAGAGAGCCCGATGCGGGGCTCAATCCCAGGACCCTGAGATCATGACCTGAGCTGAAGGCAGAGGCGTAACCCACTGAGCCACCCACGTGTCCCTAAATAAATAAAATCTTTTAAAAAAATTCACACCCATGTCTCCAGCTCTCACCTATATCATAACTCCCAAATAATTATCTCTAATCCATATGTCTCCTCTTAACTTCATACCCTAATAATAAATCCATCTGCCTACTTGAAATCTGTACTGATTTGTCCCAAAAGCATTCGATACTCAATGTGCCTCAAATTGAATGCATTATCACATATTCATCATGTCAGATCCTCTCCTTACCTTCTCTTTCTCATCACCACCCATGTCAGAAACCTAGGCATCATCCTTAAATTTCTCCTCTTCTTATTTATCCCTGCTATTTTTCTCAGTTATGAAGTTCTCTTGATTCTTTCTGTTAAGTATATTCTAAACTCTCCCTTACTTTTTACCCTCACAACCTCTGGGAACTATTGCAACAATCCAGGAAAATAAATAATGAAGCCCTTAGGAACTGGTCAGTCAGCTTCCACTCTTGGCATTCTTCTAATTCATGTTGTGGCTAAAAGGTTTTTTTCTAACAAGTAAATCTGACTAGGTCATAACCCATTTTAAATCCTTTCCATGGACTCTCTGCCATCATCAGGATGGAACTCTTGCTCTTCAGGGTAACCCCTTTATGTGGATCCTTATTCAAAGTTCAAGAGCTTGTCAGGGCACCTGGGTGGCTCATTGGTTAAACATTGCTCTTCAGCTTGGGTCATGATCCCACAGTCCTGGGATTGAACCCTGCATTGGGCTCCCTGCTCAGTGGGGAGTCTGCTTTTCCCTTTACATCTGCCCCTATCTCGCAGTCATTCCCTCTCTCTTTCTCTCAAATATATAAATAAAATCATTTCTTTAAAAAAGTTCAAGAGTTTGTCTAATACTTCCTGAACAGAAACCATGATCTTGGATCAAAAATCCCTGGAGAGATATAAGAACCACATATGAAATTCACATCAAGACATCAAAATTATTGATCCCTAAGCCACTAGGAAGTAAAAAAAAATGGCTAAGAGCATTGGTATAGTTTGTGACTGTAAGTAAACTCTTCCTTGATATAATCCCATAGGAAACGTATATAAGCCCGAGAATGTCATTAGTTCTGTGTCTGAGAACTCAGAAATTGATTAGGAAGAAGAGAAGACATTTTTACAGTGGGCATCATTCAGGGGAATCATACAGTTCCCCATTCCACAGTGTTTGGATTTATCCTTCTTGTTGCTGCAGGTTAACCTTCCTCCCAAAAAGTAAGCTGACTCTCCTCTTATTTTGATGCTCTGAGAAGGCTTGAGCCTTCTGGATGGGTTTGATATGTTCAGAATTTGGGGGAAATAGCTCTGTAGTGGTCTACATAAACTACATAAACACAGAAATAATCCACTAGGTAGTAAAATGTTTTTACACAATTTAAAATCTTCTTACACAATTATCACTGAGAGCTTCATCCTAAATGATTTACCAGATGAGAAGGTCTGTGCTGAAATCCCAAAGTAGGAAGGTTGCTGGGTTATAAGTTCAGTCATGCCCTTCTCTGGGTAGAGCTCCTGCAGAGAGATGGAGTGTGCCAGGGACTAGGTCAACTTGGATGAGGACCCTGGCACAGACTATGAACTTTTCTTGTGACTCTCAACATCTCTAAAGAGCATCTGGCAACAACTCAATATTCCAAGAGAGTCCAGAGAAAGAAGAAACCCTGTTCCAGCTCTGGGCAGCAGGATTAGAAAAGTATTTGGACAGATGCTTTCTTACTGTCGGTGGTCTGGGGTCATGAGAGCAGTGAGCATAACAAAGGCTCTGAAGTTATGACAACTTTGATTCCAATCCCACTTCTGACACCTAACTGTCCTGTGAGTTTGATCCAATTCTGTGAACCCCCCAGGATTCCACTTCTTTATCTATTAAACTAAAATAGTTATACCCCTGTAAAATTTTTTTATGAGGATTGATTGAGACCATGTTGTGAAGAAATGCAGGGTGTAAGACTTGGTGAACAGTATCTTCCTAATCAAAGATAGTTTTACTCTACTCTGGTCCAGCTTGAGACTGCATGAAAAATGAGTCTGCAAAACCAAGAATCCTTAGGATTGGAGCTACCTTTTTTTGATATGGCCCAGTTCTAATTTCCTTCTCTAATGGACCAACTAGAAGCAATACAATAAGGAGATATGGGGTTCTCATTGAGAGAGGGGAACTTCAAAGGGGGTAGTGTACCATATTGTAAATAAATAATATTAGTGTTACTTTTATCTAAAAATTAATATATGTCCTGTGCTCATTCTGATAAATTAAGTGCTATTTAATAATATGATGGCAATATCCCCTAAACTGATGTATAAATGCAATGCAAATGCAGTCCTTAGCAAAATCCCAGAAGGCTTCTTTACAGAAATTGCAAGCTTATTCTAAAATATATATGGAAGTGTAAGTGGCCCTGAATAGCCAAAACAATTTTGAAAGGGAAGAATGGAATTGGAAGTCTCAGATCTAAATAGACATTTTTTTTCCAAAAAAAAAAAGATGTACAAAGTCCCATAAGCACATAGAAAGATGTTCAGCATTATTGTCCATCTGAGAAATGCAAATCAAAACTATAATGGGACATCACTTCACACAGGGTGCAAATTATCAAGAAAACAAAACTCATAGAAAAATAGATAAGGGACGCCTAGGTGGCTCAGTCAGTTAGGTGTCTGACTCTTGGTTTTGGCTCAAGTCATGATCTCAGGGTCATGAGATCAATCCCCCTGCATTCAGCATAGAGTCTGCTTGAGAATCCCTCTCCCTCTACTTCTGTTCCTCCCCCCACCCCACCTCTCTCTTTCTCTCTCTTTCTCTTTCTCTCTCTCCAATGAATAAATAAAAGCTTTTAAAAAAAAAAAGAATAGTAGGGCGCCTGTGTGGTTCAGTTGATTAGGTGTCTGCCTTCAGCTCAGGTCATGACCCCGGGATCCTGGGATCGAGTCCTGCATCAGACTCCCTGCTCCATGAGGAACCTGTTTCTTCTTCTGCCTCTTTCTCTCTATGTTTTTCTATCTGGTGCTCGCTTCAACAACATATATTCTATGTTTGTCTATCTGTCATAAACTTAAAAAAAAAAAAAGAAAGAAAAGAAAAATAAATCAGATTATGGTTACCAGAGGCAATGGGTGGAGGAGAGGGCATCAGATGAAGGTGGTCAAAAGGTACAGATTTCCAGTTATGAGAGAACTAAGGGATGGGATGTACAATACAGAGACTATAGTTAATTTCTGTTGTATAATATATAGGAAAGTTGTTTAAAGAGTAGTTCCTAGGAGTTCTCATCACAAAGAGAAATAATTTTTTTCTTTTTACTGTATCTATATGTGACTATGGTTGTTAACTGAACCTATTGTGCTAATAATTTCACAGTAGGTGTAAATCAATCACACTGTATATCTTAAACATCATGAAATCATCAAGCTATATACCTTAAACATATATAGTAAAGTATGTCAATTATTTCTGGATAAACTGGAAAAAAAGAAGAGAGATAACAAGTATTGGCAAGGAAGTAGAGACACTAGAACTCTTATATATTGCTGGTATGAATTCAAAATGGTGCAGCTGCTCTGGAAAATAATCTGTCAGTTACTCAGTTAAGCATAGAGTTACCATGTGATCCAGTGATTCCACTCCTACTTATATATACCCAAGAAGATTAAAAACATATGTCTGCACAAAAACTTGTACATGAATGTTCACAACAGCATTATTCATAATAGGCAAAAAGTGGAAACAACTCAAGTTTCCATCAACTGGTGAGTGAATAAATAACACATGGTATAGGCATACAATGGAATATTATCTGGCAATAAAAATAAATGAAGTATTGATTCATGCTACAATATGGATGAAACTTAAAAATATTGTGTTGAATGAAAGAAGGCAGACCAAAAAACGCCACATGTATGATCCCATTTATATGAAATGTCTAGAATAGGCAAATCCATAGACAGAAAGTAGATTAGTGGTTTCCTAGAGTGGAAGGGAAGAGGATTGGGAGGAAGTCAGAAGTGACTGCTGAAGTGTACAGGGTTTCTTTTTGGAATGGATAAACATGTTCTAAAATTACTTGCAGTGATGGTTGCTCAACTCTGTAAATACACTAAAAGCCATTGGATTGCACATTTCAAATTGATGAATCATATGATAAGGGAATTCACTTAAAACCATTATAATGCAAAAGTGATACATGTTCATTAAAATGGGAAAACATCAGAAAATCAAAAAGAAGAAAAAGAAACTCAATTCACATTAAAAAAAATCTTTCCATTTTCCAATTGTCCTCAGGACAATCCTGACTCCTTAGAGTTTTCTTAGGGTTGATTGAGTCAAAGGTGCTTATCCTGAAGTATAAGATCTTGCATGATTCATTCCATTTACTTCTCCAGCACCATCTTTCATCATTCACAAGTTGATTCCATATGTGTCAACTGTAACAAACTGTTTTTTTCCAAAAATTCCATGTTCTCTTGCAAGTGACATACACACATCATTCTCCTGCCTGTGATTGTTGGTACCTCTTTTCTTCATTGGGTTAATTGTTTTCACCCATTAGGATTGGCTTAGACATCACTTCCACCATCTTTTCCTGGCCCCAGAAGATAAGGTGTATCAAATCATTTACACTATGTACATTTCTAAGATGAAAAATTTAAATTAAAAACATATATACCAACTTAAAAAGGAAATAAATACGAAAGAGACTTTCAAGATCTCTGGGACAATATCAGAAGGTCCAAAATTCATGACATTAAAGGCACAGAAGGAGCAGAAAAGAGATTGGTGCAGAAAGTAACTTTTGAATGAATAATCACCTCAAATTTCCCAAAATTTGATCAAAGACATCAATTTATAGATTTAAGAACTCTGTGAACTCCCAACTGTATAAACTTAAAGAAAATCACATAGATAATAAAACTGCCCAACACAAACAGAGAAAAATCTTGAGAGCAGCTAGAGAAAAAAAAAATGACATAAATTTGAAATACTTCAGATTTCTCATCAGAAACCATGAAAGGCAGAAGATGAAGGAATCACTTTAAATTGCCGAGAGAGTGGGGCTCAGTCTACTGACATGTGACTCTTGATCTTGGGACCATGAGTTCAAGCCCCCTTTGGGAGTAGAGTTTACTTTAAAAAAATAAATTGCTGAAAGAACAGCCAAACCAGAATTCTATATCCATTGAAAGTACCCTTCAGGAATGAAGGCAAAATAAAGACATGCTCGGATGAAGAAAAACAAAGAGAATTTGCAAACAACTCTTTAAGAAATACCAAAGGAAATTCTTCAGGCTAAACATAAAATCATACCAGGGAGAATCTTGGAACTTTGGGAATAAAAAGAAACAGAAATGGCAAATATAAAAGACGGTTTTCCTCCTCTTAGCTTTAAAAAAAATATGTATGACCATTGAAACAAAAAAATTATAATATTGTCTGGAGGAGTTTCTAATGTATTTAGATATAATACCTACAAAAATTTAAAGGATCAGTCTTGGGATGAAGTGATTGTAAGGACTTTACTTTTTAAAAATGTATTTATAGGGGCACCTGGGTGGCTCAGTGGGTTAAGCCTCTGCCTTCGGCTCAGGTCATGATCCCAGGGTCCTGGGATCGAGCCCCACATTGGGCTTTCTGCTCTGCGGGGAGCCTGCTTCCTCCTCTCTCTCTGCCTGCCTCTCTGCCTACTTGTGATCTCTGTCAGATAAATAAAGAAAAAATCTTTAAAAAAAAAATAAATGTATTTATAGTGGCACACCTGGGTGGCTCAGTCGATTACGTGTCTGACTCCTGATTTTGGCTCAGGTCATGATCTCAGGGTTTGGGATTGAGCCCTGCATCAGGCTTCACACTCAGCCGGGAGTCTGCTTGAGATTCTCTCTATCCCTCTCCCTCTGCCCTTCCCCCTGCTCACACACACACACACACTCTCTCTCTCTCTTTCTCTGTCTCCAATAAATCTTTAAAAAATTTATTTACAGCAAAAGCCAATTGTGTTTTGAAAAATTCACACAGTTGTGGAACCAATATAATGGTCACAACACAGAGTAGTTGGAAAATAATGAATGTGGTCATTACTCCCCAAAGTTGACTCAGGCCACGTCGTACTATTTTTATTTCTCCCCTCCACACTTCCCTAGGCAATCAGTGGTAAGTTTCATGTTATTGGAGAGGCTTTTGCATTTTCAGGATTTCCTATGAATGGAACCAGGCAGGTTGTATCCTCTTTTCTGGCTTCTTTCACTCACCATAATGATATTGAGATAGACTCGTGTTGTTGTGGTCAAATACGTAGTGGTGTGTATTAGTGCATTGGATTCCCTTTGGGAAATCCAAATGTACTGACAAATTATACATGTATGAATGTAAGTACTAATGTGCGTGACTAAGTGAGAGAGGTAAAGATTCAGAGAGACACATTTTGTATGTATGCCTGGTATAGCACTGTGGATATACAGCTGGTATTATAAATGTAGGGAAGATATTTCCACTTTCTGAGGGATGGCATATTTTCCTGGAAAAGGTTGAGGTCTATGAGTCAATAGATATGATTACCTAACTAATAATCATGATATGATTATTAACTGAACCATCTTGAGTAGGGTATTTAGCCTCTCAGTGACTGAAATTCCTTGTTTTTGAGAAAAGGGGGAAAATGACAGCACATTATAAGGTTGTTATGGGCTTTAAAATGAGGTGAATAGTGTAAAGCACTGGGCATGGAAATTGACACATAGCAAACAATCAAAAACAGTGTCCGTTCCTTTCTCTTTTTACCATTGGATTTGTAGGAGGAAAAGAAATTCTCACCCTGCTGGAAAAAAAAAAAAAAAAGGTAATAGCTTCTTTGAGCTTAATTGTAATATCATAGTGCCATCTGTTGACCATATAGAACTATTACATTACTTGTACTGTAGAGTTCATTTCTGACAAAGCCCTACCACGTCTGGACACCTGTAGTTAAAATGTCCTCTCCAGTGTGGTCAGAACTAGTGCTGTAGGGATGGGGATTGAGGGCTTTATTAAAGGAAGGACTGTTCTGCTTAGCTTGGAGAACCCTCCCTTGCCTAGATAGCCTTGCCTGTCAAGAGGCAGGGATCAAGGAAAACAGAGAGGAGCTTCCCCATACATTATCCTAAGATGGGCAGATAACATATTGAGTGTGGAAACAAGTACATGAAGTCTTCTCATCCATTTGGCTGATGGAGAAAGGAGATGGTATTTTCTTCTGTTGGGAAGTCTGCACTTGAAAGATCTGGCCACTGTAGCTTTGGCCTGGAGTCCAATCCCATAGGGGTTTCAAAATCATGTAATCCCAAATACCATGTAAATATCCTTAAATGTGGAATGGAAGAGCTCCCCCTCTGTTCTCCCAACCTCCCCCCCCCCCCCGCCCCCCGATTAGCATCAGGTCGCACAGATTCCCCTATCCCCACTACCAACTCTAGTGGCTCCAAAATGAGTCTCAAGAGGTGGTCTCTCCTGCCATCTTTCCTGGGCCAACAAATCAAGTCAAGACTGGCCAGTTTATTGAATGTGAACTTTATTGTGGTTTGGATTATGTAAGGCAGTGTGGTGGGAAGGCACTGCAGAAGTTACACAGACTGGAAAACATGGTAAGAAATGAGTGAGCTAAAAAAAAAAAAAAAAAGAAACCTACAAAATATATTTTTAAATGAGTGCGTGCTGGACTAGACTAAGTACTACAACTATGTTCTTTCTTCATCATTGCAGAAGCATTGAAATATTGTCAGAAGTGGGGGTTGGGAGAGGTTAGGGAAGGCTTCATGGAGGAGGCGATATCTATGCTGGACCTCGAAAGAGGGGTAGAATGTTGATAGATGAGACGGAGGGAAGAACATTTCAGAAGGACTGACTCTAGAGAAAATTCCTTAGAAATACTGAAAAAAACAAGAGGGCAAAAAAATGCCCCCAGGGAGCAAACCTTCCCAACTGGGAGGCCTAGGGTTGGGACCCAAAATCTCAAGCCCCCAGGTGGGGTCTTCAGTCCCAATGATATTAGGAGGCACAGGACAATGGGCTTGTTTGTAAACCTAGCAGCAGCAGGAGGTTTCACATTGCAGTCAGGGGCCCCAGATTGGCTGTACAATATGCCTGGGTGGGTTTTCTCATCCTTTCGGGGGTGTGTGGTACTTATTCGTCCTTCCTCTTGCCCGCTGACTGCCTGAACGGTAGTTCGTGCGCGCCCACATGCGCGTGTGTGAGTGTAGGTGTGTGTGGATGGGTGGGGGACCGAGGCTTTGTCTCCCACTGCAGCTTCTTCCACGTTTCCCTCTTTGGGGCACACAGCTGGCTTCCATCGAGCTGGAGCTCAGGCCCTTCCTACTCACTGTCTCAACCTCACTGAACTCCAGCTCGTCATTAAGCACCTAGGAAGCTTCCTCAACATGAAGGTAAAACCTACTGTGGGGGGTGACTTGGGTGAGGGCAGGACAACACTTTCCGGGGGTGGTGATGTTGGGTGGTGTTTGATGGTGGTGGCGGCGGAGGTGGCAATGAATGCTGGTGGTGATAAGGGCTGGGGACTCAGAAGCAGGCTCTGGCCACTGACTAAAATGCTGCTGGCAAGTCTGTAGTGTTCAGTCAGGAGCTGGGATATCAGGCTAGACCAGCTTGGCCTTGATCACCCCTCCTCCCTCCTCAACACGCCCTACAGGGGAGAGAACGTTGGGTGCCTGAAAGCAGCAAAGCCTTCTGTAGGGTATCCAGGCCGTTGTTGTCCTGCTCAGATCACACCCCCGGAAGCCCCAGAGATCTTTTTGTTGGAAAACATCTGTATGATCTCCACATAGGACTGTCACCTCCCCCTGTCCAGCTGCTGGAGGTATATAGGTTATGTAGCTACTGATGCTACCTGGATCGGGAGGTATGGGGAATTTATCAGAGGAAAGGGAAAGTTAGTTACTGTGAGTTTCATTCTTTGAAAGGAATATGGATTAGGTAAGACCTGGCACCTGACAGAAAAGGGAAGGCTGGAAAGCTCTGTCAGGATTCCCTAGAGCTGAAGATTTAGAGCTCAGTGAGATCATCGCTGGAAATGACCTTGAAGCTGATGTGGCCCTGCTTGACTTTGGCAGTAGGGCCACCCTTCTTACGCAGGTACAGAGACTTCAGATCACGGCAGTCGCTGGGGTCAGCATCCAGAGTAACTTGACCCAGGAACTGATCACAGAATTTCCGGCTGTTCCACACCTGGAGAGACAAATCAAGAAAGCAAATATGAACCACCCTCTGTGAGATCAGACTTGGCCCAATGGCATCTAGAACCCAGTGCTGAACTTGGAAAGCTCAGCTTTAAAACTGAGAAACTCTCCTGATAATGGGCTCTGGCTGACAGAAAGCTACCTCAAAGAGGAGTGGTGACAAGCCAGCCAGGAGGGCTCAAGGTCAGCATCAAGCTATGTGAAGGCTTTGTAAAGGCAGCTGGGCAGAGGCACTAAGTCAGAAAAACAGCAAAGTATCCTAGATACTTGGGATAATCTAGCACCTGGAATGGAATGGGAGCCATCCAGGAGGCAGGGCGTGTGTGTGGGTGGGGGGGTGGGGGGTGGGGGGTTGTTACTTGTTCACAGTCTTACCTGCACTATAATAGGAATGTCAGTGGTCCTTCTATAGAAGATAGCCTGGGTGTCAAAAATGGCATGAACAGTATTCTTCTGGACAGGAGAACGGACTTCCTCCTTGCCACACTTGATGACCAAATACGGATTTACGGCTGGAACAAAGCGACAGTTGCATTTAACCAAATGATTACAGTACCCTTTCTAGACAGTCGAGAAACTAGTTCACAGGGACTTTTCAGCCTAACACCTGGGTACCAGGTGACCTCGAACCCTGGTTCCCAATTCCCTTTTCTTCCCCATCCTTTATAAAAATGAATAGTATGTAGGCCTTGCCCAAGGAAGTTCACATCCCATTCTCTGTCCAGTTCAACAGCCATCCTGACTTTCCGAGGCTGAAAATACCCCTGGAGAGAACCGTTCATGACCACCTTTTCTAAACATATGTGCAATAAACGAAACTGAAGTTTGCTTTCCAAGACACCTCTGCAGTTCTTACTTTCATTGGCATACTTCTTCTCCAGGCCCTCTGCACTATGAACAGTGATCTGGGTCACCACCTTTGGGTAGCCACGAGCCAGGTTCCAGCAGGACATCTTGGGCATGTCCAGAGTCAGTTCCCTGGAACATCAAAGAGAAGACACGTTACTGATGATGAATGCCCTCTGATGAGATCAGCCTGCTAAGGCAGCCATTGTTGCTGAAAAGCATGAAATGCTGAGTGACCCAGCTCATTCCTCAGACATGGCTTATATTTTAAGAGTCTGTTTTCTTTTCCCTTGGCATTAAGGACCAGAAGATAAAGATCAGAGTAGACAGGGTTGAGGTGAAAGGTAGCTTTGGTGACCCAGCACTCAGAATATAATAAAGGAGCAGTGAGGAGTGTCAGCTACTTAAGAGAAGAATAGAGCCAGCCAGAAAATGGAAAAGAAGATGTACCTCGAAAAGCTTGGGCTATAGGCCTATTCCCCTGAAATGGCAGCCCAGAGCTCTGAAGCTCAGACCTCTCCCGGAGAATTTTTCATGGTTACAAAAATAACCATTTTGAGAAATAGTTCTACCACTGTCATGTCAGTGAAGTCTGACTCAGACAGGTTGTCCTTTTGCATGTCTGCATAGGAGGAACAGGGTCAAGGGAGGTTGGTGGGGGGTCAGAACTGGAGGCAAAGCGGAGACTAGGAGTTTGCAGGGCTGGCCACAGGAGCTGAACCTGAGCTGGACAGGCACTTCAGAGAAGATTCTCAGGAGAAACTCGCTGGTGCGGCCATGTTGGAACATGGTTGGGACAAGCACGTAGTTGCCTTTCTTCAGGTACTTGCTCAGAAACACGGTGCGGGTGTCAATGTAGGTGGAAGTTCCAGCACGCTCTTGGATGTAGAGATGGTGGAGACGGAACTTGCGGTTCACCTCTACCTGGAAATGAGACAGGACAAAATTCTCCATCCCACTCGAATCACAGGGTTTGTGTTAGGAGATCCTAGGTCCTCTGTTTTCTTTATCCTTGGACCTATCTTCATTCCCCTCCCCGCTGTGACTCTGTCATTATTCTCTCTGCTCCACGTGCCCAATCTTACCTTGAAGAGCTCAAAGCCAATGATGTAATTGTCAGGTCTTCCCATGCGGCGGTAAGTACGCAGGTCCTTCTGCTGCAGTGACATAATGACCTTGTGCCCATCCTCGGGCACAGTGAAGATGTACTAAGGGAAAGAGGCCACCAAGGACTTTAGTTAGCACTTCCGTTTCAGCTAAGCCAGCTCAGATTTCAGGGAAGGTAACTACATTGAGGAGCAGAGACTCCGATTATTTTCTGGGCTTTGCTACGGATCAGACTCTGAGGCCTTGGCTAACTCATGGGCTTGTTAAGTGCAGATTATATACCATTCCTCCCTATGGCATTTGGCATGGATTGAGAGACAACTTCATGCCTGGGTCTTTGATGCCAAAGGGATTATTCTTCTTGGTAAGATATTGGGTTTATTTTAAATTTTCCCTTGCTTCAAAAAGCTGCCCACCAAAAAATTCCAGAATCCATAAAGGCAAGAGGCACTTTTGTTTGGCTTAGCCTGATACTATAGCATCCCCCTCAGCTAGCCTCCTACAGCCAGCCCAGATATGTGGCTTGGGGTGGGGCTGGATCCACTTCCTTGGAGAACTGATTGATTCTTTGCCACCCTCTGCAGGAAAGCTGCAGACCTGTGCCTGAGACTTGGAAACATCATCTCAGGGCATCATCGTGCCATTGGGCAGTAAAACTAAAAGGTATCTGATTGTTCTCTCTCTCTCTCTCTCTCTCTCTCTGCTTTTTTCTCTCCCTCCAGCAAGAAACAGAAAACAAATTCAGAACCATAGGTTTGCAAGACCCATAAAGATCAATCTTGTATGGACAGTTAAGATTGAAGCCAAAAGCCCATTTCTCTAGCTCGATGTGCCTGATATTTGAAACATCTCCAGGGTTGTACATGGGGATGATGTCAGGTAGGGAGCAGGGCGGTAATGGGAACTTTCCTTTCTTTAAGGACAAGACATACCCACATAAGGTCAGTCAGAATTCTGGCCTCCCGTATGGGTATCTCATCAACACATCTGGGGGCAAAACCATCAAGATTATTATAGTTTCAGGCTTTTGGATGTTTGGATTTTGTGCTTTGGGGCGTGCCAGGGCTTGACTCCAATGGATCATGTGGAAGAGCATTGAAATGGAGGATGGATGGGGTGGGGTTACTGATGGGGAAGTGCTTCGGATCCTGGGCAGAATGACCTGGCTCTGGGTGAGAAAAGGGAGGCATAATGATGGCATTCAGAGAAAAGTCAAGAAATGAAAAAGTATTGAGAGAGTGTCTGGAAGCAGATCCCTTTTGCCTGATGAGAGACCATCACAAAGAGCCACGTCAAGCAATATGGTGCCAGGAGAGAGGCAGCCAGAGGAGATGGCTCTGATTTAATAGTATTGCCCACATACGTCGCTGCAGTAGACACAGTCTGCAGTGACTTACAGCATCTGAGCCAATCCCTAGACGCCTCGGTTGATGAATATTACACAATAGCTGCAAACTGAAAAACCAATATCAAGGAAATACTGCAAGGTGAGACCTGAGTTCCTATGGCCTTGAGAAGTTGGAGGTAAAGCAAATTAATTCAAACCTGGGGATTCTGCAGGAAGGTATCACGATTGTTATAGCAGCCTCCTGACCGGTTCATCAGGGGGTCATCATCCACAGTCCAGCATCCGACCACTGATTCCAGCTCCTTGCGGCCAAAAAGAGGGTTGTTCACATTGCGGCAGACATTCAGTTCGTGAAAGTTGCGGCAAAAGTCCTCCAGGCTCATCCTGAACAGAAGGAGGGCCCAAAAGAAATGAACATGGTGCTGAAAACCTACCGTGGTAGTTCCATGTAGGGAGCCCCAGTGCCCTCAGCACAGAAACCAGCCACTCACCAGAACTCTCCATCATCAGACATAACAAGCCCCAGGTTCTTGCGGTCTGCCACAGTCAGCTGCTGCCACTCCTCAGAACTAAAAGCGATCAAATGAAGAGATAAGCAGTTAGATTTACCATTGACTTCCTACAGGAAGCACACCAAAGGACCGGAAGTGGTGGGGATTGGGCCTGCTTTATTTCACCTCTGGCTGGGTGATAGACCCCACAGATGTCACTAAGCAATGATAGCCTGCTAGCAATCTGGAGGGATGCATTGAGAGAACTACAGGGCTGTCCAAGTGAAACGTCACTCACATCTCGCTCCAGGGACCACTCCATTCCTGACGCCCCAAGGGGTTCCTCAGGCGAACCATATAGAGCTTCTCAGTACTGAAGACTTCCAGCAGTCTCTCTCCAAGACGGATCTTGCGAATATCAGTCATGGTGTATGTATGGCCCTTCAGGAGACCCCAGTCAGTTTCAACTTCTTGCTCCTCCTGATTGGGAGACTGAGAATAAAGGAAAATACATAAAGCCACAAGAATTGAAAGACCCAAGGCCTGGCTCCAACTTTTCCTTGATTGGTTTATCCCAGTATGGTCGAAGCCAGTTCTCGCTGAGCCGATAGAAATTTTATCCAGACACCTGACTGGACACAAAGCAAACGAAAGAAAGGAAATAAAGAATTTAATATAATAACCCACTTAAACAGTTCAGATTGAAACTACCCACAATTTTATACTGATACAAGCAGCTTAAAAATTTGGTGGGCCTGGTTTATTGTGTGAACAAACAGCTATGACTTCCACCACCAGGGGCAGAGGCAGGAGGAATAATTTAGCAGAGGTTACTTATACCAGTTCAAACACTGCACTGGCCCCCAGTTTGATAGTTGGTACAGAAGGATAAAAAGTTAAAGATCTGGGGCACCTGGGTGGCTCAGTCTGTTGAGTGCCTGGCCTCGGCTCAAGTCATGATCCCAGGGTCCTGGGATCGAGTCCTGCATCAGGCTCCCTGTTCAGCGGGGAGCCTGCTTCTCCCTCTGCCCCTCCCCAACCCCTGGCTCATGCTCTCTCTCTCTTACTCTCTGTCTGAAATAAATTCTTAAAAAATAAAGAAAGTTAAAACTCTGTGGCCTCTGATCAAGGACTCAATGTATATTATTAATTTTCTGGACACCATAATGCCTTCTCCTGAATTTCTGGGGAAGAGTGACATTCCCTACTAATTTTGTAGTGTGAGCAAAGAATAGTTGTTTTGGAGAGACAACAAACCTCAATGGTGCAACAGATCAGTCCTCCTTTGGTAAATGTTTTGTACAACTCCCCGAACAGCTTGTACTTCTCCTCAACCAGCTCAGTGTATCTTCCCTTCTGCATGTCAACAGTCTCAGCCAGTGTGCCAGTGAAGTCCACGATGATATCAGTGGTGGTCAAACCATCAAGGGCTTCATAGCAACCAAGCAGCCTGGGCACAAATATGCAAGGTTATCTCAGTAAACTGATTTTTCCAGGTCGAGAACATCTTGTTCCCAAAAACTAGAACAGTTCTCGCCCAGCCAGCATTTACCAGCTGGCTTTTCTCGAGGTATGAAATGAGAAATATTCTGAGATGATAGTCAGAGATTTCTAAGCTTCGGTTATGTTGATCAAAGATAGTCCATGAAGAAGCTTCCTTGTCTAGGTAAATATTAGGGAAGGAGAAAAAGTGAGGCCATCACTCTATGTGATCCACTGATTAGCAGCAGGAAGGAGCACCTAGGAATAGGGAGGGGGTTTAATGGAGTCCAGAAGAGCTCATTTCTTTATCTTCCAGGATTTTTGAGGACCAAGCCTAGGCCCAAAGCAATGCCTTAGATCTGACTGGTATCCTACCCCATTTAAACTCAAGGGCTCGGCTGGGTGAGAATGATCTTCCAAGGATAAATATGGCCTTCCCTCCCTCGTCTACCCTGACCACTGACCGGTCAACCCTGCTCCTTACTTTGCATAAGCTTTTTCCAGTAGAGCATTCCAAAACTCATTCATGGAGGTGGAGAAGGAGAAAACCAGATCTCCATTGATGGTGGGCAGCAAGTCATCGATCACCACCTCAGTCCATTCTCCAAAATGCCAGAAACGGAAGCGAAATATCCCAGCATATTTATCGAGTTTTCGAGGGTCCCATTCCTGTTCCTTATGGTTAGGAATTGTCTGGAAATATAAGAACAGTCATACAAGTGTTATTCGCCAGACTACACCCAAATACTGAGTTGCATTTGACTTCCAGCAAAGATATATGGCAGTAGGAAGCACACCAAATAACTTGGTTTGGGTCTAGGTTGGGAAGTCTTAATTTGGGCATTTTTTGCTCAAATTTTGCTTCCCTAGGTCAGTTTTGTTGAGGATAATATTACTGTGCAGGCCCCGAATACACATGGGGTGACTGAGGGGAAGCCAGTTAGGGATTCAGTTATTTCCCACAGATAATTTACAAACTTGATCATGAGAAACTGTCTATCTAAACATTCACAGTTGTGTGTTTAACCACCTAAATAAGGCATTTTAAAAGACAAAATCACTGAAAATACAAGACCCCTGTACTTTCGGGTTTCCAAATTCTGTCCTAGAGATTTCATGTAGATTCTATATGGATTTGATTCACACCTTGAACAAAATTATGTTGAAGAAACCCTCTTTATATATTCAGTTACAAATTGCTCTTCGAAAATTCTTTTTCTGAAGAAAAGTCAAGTCAACATTTCAATGCCTTCAACTTGACCTAAATGCTGAAGGAATTTTTTTACTTGAGAATTTATTAGAACCTTCTCAAAGAACTATTTCCATCTTTCTTGTCTTTTCTGTTATTCATATCTAGGACTTCCTGGCCCCTGCTGGCTCTATCCTCCAATCGGTGCAGAGAACACCAGTATGCAGAACTACTACATCAAAGGGCTACAAGTGACAAAAGGTCAACTAATGTGTGACAAAGCGAACAGAATAAAATGTTTATGGTAAGAATCTAGGTGAATATAGAGGTTCTCCCTGTAAAATTCTTTCAACTTTCTGTATTGGTTAAAAAAAAAAAAATCCTCATAATTCAAGAATTGAACAATCTAAAAACCTTACAACCTGATTTTTCCCAAATTACTAAGGAAGACAAAAAGGTGGAAATTGAGTGAGGTCTCACAATAGAGGGGGATACCTTTGTCCAGTGAGACTCCTGAACAGCCAAACAGGAAAACGCAGAGACCATCGGCTTGTGCCCCAGTCTCCCTTGGATCAGCTGGTGGTTGCTGATGTTGCCCACAATCAGACGGGGGTCGTCACAGATGTCCTATGGATACAACAATTGGTTCTAAGGGGTGGAAAGTGTTTCCCAAGAGTCAGCGTGAGCTGAGGTAGGCAGGACAAAGATAGTGACTAGGACTTCCATAAAAGGGATAAAGGGAAGGTTGGGGGTGGGGGGGTTGTGAGGACAAATACAAAGCAGTCAATCATCTGGAGCAGAGATAGGGTTATGAGGGGAAGTGGCAGGAGAAATGAGAGGCAAGGATCCAATGAGACAGGTCGAGATAGGCTGGTGGTGGCGCTTAGAATTAGCATTGTGGTTCAGGAGAGTTTTCCCTTAAGCAGTGAGCTTTTGAAGGGAACTAGAGATTAGCACATTGCATTCTGGTCCTGTTGGTCACGAGGAGATTTTCTGAAGCACCTGTGCCTGGAAGGGTAATTGCATTTCAAAAGACAAGGCTGGATAGTGGTGAATGCTTCTCCCTCCCTGGGAAAATGAGTTAGAAGACCTTATACAGAAAGCCCTTTCCCCAACAAAAAGCAAAGGCAAGAGCAGTCTCCATGGCAACTAGATTTTTCCACATCTTTGGATGAATATAGATGGTGGCAGTACTAATAGCAGGTGGTAATTGACCACTCACAGAAGCACTTCAACACACTCTTTTCCCACAGAGGTTGCTCTGAGAGAAACCAGACAGAGGTGAGGGGCACTATTTATGTCTTCCCAATATGTCAACAGCTGTGCTATTCCCACGGTGAGTAGGAAAATGAGACCCAAATTATACAATGACAACACAATGTTTGAGGGCACACTAAAGTTATTTTCAAAGTATAATCAGTGTCTAGAGGAAGGATCCCCAAAGTTTCCCTGGTGGTAGATAGAAAAGACTGAATAGCCATAGTGACACTTGAGTTGAAGCTTTAGGGATTCCTAGCATGAGGCAGTTTGACAAGAGAGAGGTATGGAGGCACAATGGGTAGAGAGGCATAGACAAAAACATCGCTGCCTCCATAATATCCCATAATTGAAGACATGATTGTGTGACTCAGAGAATCAGCACTTGCAGAGTTCAAAAGCAGGAAATACCAATGAAGTCTTGAGTAGCTGGAGAAAGCTTCATGGAGGAAGCCGTTGGCCGGTACCTTGAGATTCTGCTTACCAAGCAGAAATAAATCTTAGTCTCAAATGGAAAGAAAATCTAGACATATATCTTTTTAAAATTTATTAAATAGAGACAGCTATATTTTTCTGGTTCTCAAACCTCTTTTTTTTTTTAATGGACATAATTCTCCTTGATGAAGGGTCTGGTCTACAGAATGAAACATTCCATGTATTCTTTAAAAGCCAAAATCACTCTGGAAAGGAATAAACGTCCTAGGCAGGGACAAATCCAAAATAAAGATTAATTGGGCATCCCTCTGCCAAAAAGAGGGGGTTAGGAGGGTTTTCAGTTTGGGATTTTCTGGTCTTTTATTTATTTATTTATTTAAGATGCATACCTAGTGTCTCGACATTACTTGTTTTGTCTTAGAAGAAGACTTCTATCTTAATATCTTTTTATGGTTTGGGACTTGTCTGTTTTTTCACTTATTGATTATAGAGTAGGTATGTTGGGTGAATTAGGCCCTGATATTCTTTTTCTCCCAATTGTTTCTTTGCCCTTTCTAAGATGAAACTAAACACAGCTTTTTCCTGTGGGCCAGGTGTTATCATTTTATTTGGAGCAAGACATAAACTTATATAATGATTTCTTGGGTTTAGATTATGCAAATAATTGTTGCCTAGCATGGAAAAACAATAAAGTGAACACTGATGTATAGAAAAGTGTGCTTTTAGATTATTAAGGCAAATTATTTGCTGATTTCACATAAAGTTGTTAGTGGTTTGGGTTACATTACAGTGTGTTGGATTGCCACGAAGCTCTCATTTCACAACAGGGATCCAGGCTCAGCCAACACTCTTGTCATGCCAGCTTTTATTCAAGACTTAAAGGGTCACATAAATGAACAAATACCTGTAAACAGAACTCAAATTGAGAAACTGGGTAATTATTCTCCTGTAGATCCAAGCTGAATGTGGTTATTGTGTGTGTGTGTATGTGTGTGTGTGTGTGTGTGTGTGTGTGTAATCATGAAAGAATATAAATTTGGGCCCCACCCAAATCTTTTATTTTCTATTTCCTCTTATAAACTGACCCATGGCCCAGTTTTCCTTTACCACTCGTCATGCATGATGGATGGCCACTTAATAATGGATTTTAAAACATGATAAATTAACAGCCATAGATTGTCAAAGCTAAAAAAAAAATCTTAGGGATTATTTACTCAACTTGTTTATTTTGCAAAGGAGAAAAAGGCTCAGGAAAAGGCAGGAAAGGCAGGAAAAGGCAGCAACTTGCCCTTCCAGGCAGGCAGCTAGTTAGTAGGAAAAGTAGGACTAAAGTTTTAGATGCTTCAATAAGACGTATAGTTAGCGAATATGCTTCATGCCTCTCTGCTGAACACTCGCCTAATAGCTCTTCATTGTTCTGGAAAGAATTACTTAAGTTATATTTCAGCTTTTGGTTCCAGGCTAAATATCACCAATCAGCTTTAAACTCTTCAATTTAATTCACTCAATGGGAATCAATCTCTGGTGTATGTCAGCAATGTGACACGAAAAGGAGAAAGTCTTTATTATGCTACAACCTCTACCTCTTTCAGGAAGGTAAAGGGTAATAAGCCAGTGCAAACTTAACGGACAAATGGACTTTTTTGGTGACACATTTGAAAATAATCAAATGGCTGTTTATTGATTTTTTCCCTAGTCTCGGACAATGGGGTGTCTTCATGTTGGAAGTAAGGAAGTAAGATGGGAGAATTTTTTTCTGTAACTCTGAGCCCAGATGGAGAGTGAAGAGGGGGCTATTGTGGCCTGAGCTCTGCTGGACTGGTAAGGAATGGAGTTGGGGAGAGGTCACAGCTCACATATTCACATATTTGGGTGGCTTGAGAGGGAGGGTGATGCTGGGCCCCTAATGGCTCCCAGCTGTGTTGGCACAGTTGCTGTGTTCCTTGAACTGGATCATTTGTCAAGGCAAAATAATTTCTTAGGAGGAAACACACACAACTAGAAAGCTGGACACCAAGAGTAAAGCCAGGAATGGTTCCTGCATATCCCCATCCCTGAGTCAAAGCCCTCTATAAGCAAAACAGCTTCTCTAGGAAATATGTTCTCTTAGCTGAGCACTGAGAGTCCTTTCCATTGTCCTCACCTCATCTCCCTTCGCAGAGACCTCTGGAAGACTGGGGAGGGAGACATAGGATTATCAGGCTTGGAGCATTTCCAAGAGAGCTCCAGGCTTGCCATGCTGAGGGGCTAGGGGTCCAGACACCCAAGTCACGACATAATTATCTTATTTGAGCCTTCAGGCTTTGGCTTAGAAGACTCCAAGTATAAGTCTCAAACTGCTTTAATTGGGAAAAATGTACACATCCATGAAATGAAATACTGTTCAGCCATCGGAGGGACAAACTGATTACATGCTGTCACATGAATGAGCCTTGAAAATGTTATGCTAAGCAAAAGAAGCTACTTTTCAGTTCCAAGTAAAGTCTCCAGAGCCAGGCAAATCTAGATAGAAACCCAAAGCAGATTAGTGAGTGCCTGTGATGGGGGTGAGGGGTGTTACTCACTGCAAATGGGTCCAAAGGGTCTCATGGGGATGATGTGACTGTTCTACTGTGAAGTTTTTGCAACTTGGTGAATTTACTAAAAATCATTGCCTCGTACTCTTCCAGCAGGTAAATTTTACAGTCTCTAAATTGTGCTGTGGGAAAGCTGGTCAATGGCACAACTGAAAATAAGCAGGACCGATGGAGATAAATGGGATGGACCCATCCAACTCTCTTCGACTGTGTCACCGGTGGAAACATGAGGACAAGTCAGGTTGGGGGGACATGATCTCTGGGAAGGATAAGAACTTTATGACCACCCTAGGCCAAAACTACTGCATGGAGGTGCCTGCTTCAGCAGGGAGCTGGAAGTGTCTATTAGCACAGAGGAAAGTGTTTCCCGTTTACTCTTTCCTCCCAGGCAATCTGTCACTGAGGGCTGTGTATTCTGCTTCTGATGTTGCCCCTCATTGAACTTCCCCTTCCATTCCTACCACCTTTGGCTTTCATCCAGACCTTCATCACCCTCCTCCCACCTGGGGTAGTGAAATGGCCCCTGGGGAAGGTATTCCTCATGGAAGAACCTGAGCAAAGGAAATGATAAGTAGGGACAGAGCTCAAAACTCTACCAGAGCTGACAGAAGATCTTGTGCAGGTTGCCCTCCCTTCCCCCACAGCTGCGGCACAAATCCCCATGAGGGTTTGAACCTCTTTAGTCCGGGATTAGATGTGTCTGACTCTTAGACACTACTGTAGCTGGGTATGAGTCAGTCAGGAAAAAAAGCCAGAGTGGGGTAGAAGGGGAAAGTGGCTGGAGAAGAGATTTTTTTTAATGGGAATTTGGCAGCCAGATTTCAGCCCTAAAGATTCTACCTGAAGACTTACAATCACACTGTTAGTCAGTATAAATCGGCATAGTTTAGAATTTACTATGACTGTATACGATGAAGCTCCAGAAGGACAGGAAAGTTCAGGAACACATGTCTCAAGCCATAAACCAGTGTACCCAGGAAGCTGAGCCAAAAGCTGGGGCCAGCAGACCCCTGGAGGAGTTAAAGAGAAAAATTTTTCTCTGGAGGGTATGGCAGATAAGCCAGCCCTGAGTAACTGCAAAACATTCCCATAATCCCTGCCTATCTAAAGTGGCTCCTTAGGACACAGCAAGGGAGGGGCAGTTGGGAAGAAGGGGACACTTAATCCTGCCCGAGGATACTGGGGGCTTAACTGAAGTCATTTGGTTCAACTAGCAGTGGGGTTTACAGGCATGAAGGCTTATAAAGGCGGAAGCTTTCAAACATGGGAAAGGAAAGAAACAGAGACTATCAGTTTAATCATGCGTCTTCCATTTTAGAGACTTCAGAAAACAGCCCTGTTTGAGGATGAGGCTGTGTGGCATGCCAAGGGACAAGATGTCTGTGAGCTTTCCTACAAACCGGCCTCTCAACCTTGCCAACGAAGCGGGTGAGGCCAGCGACCCATCTGGTCTTCCTGAGCCAATTCAGAGAGGCCCAGGGCTGTCTTTCTGCTTTCCTGATGGGAGGCCAGAGAACTTTGACGTGGTTCTTGACCACAGGCTTGGCCTCCACTCTGGCTGGAAAGGAATCCAGAGCCTTTTGAGGAGACTCAGATGGTGGTCCAGAACCTTGTTTTTCCCTCCTTCCCACAAGAGGCCCCTTCCCCAACCACTCCAATCTGCTGATCTCCCTCTTCTTCAAAACCCTTCAGGATTTACTGTCTGTATGTCTGAAGATAACATTTCCTTATATCAGGCATTCATTTATTATTTAACTCTTTGATAGCTCAATAGCCATCTCTCCCACTAGAATGGGAGCACCTCATCCCAGGCTGTGTCTGTTAATTGCACAGAGGGTACACAGAGTAGGTGCTCCATAAATGTTTTTCAAGACACTCCCTTTAGGCTTAAGACTAAGCTCACAGTATGTTCTCAGAAGGGAGAGTATGGGTAATTTAACAGATGTACAGCATCGACCCAGGGAGGAGGAATGTGGGAACCGACTGGGGGGAAACTACAAATCTTAGCAAAGGAGGGGACCCAATTAGCTCTGTGTCCCATGCCACACAGCAAGGCAGCGTGAACTTTGGGGTCAAACCTGGATTCAAATCCCAGGGTGTCAGCAGTTGGACCCCAGGCAAATTCTTACCTTGTCTCTGAGACCCAGTATCATCATCAGTAAAATGGACATAGTAATATTTACCTCTAGTTTTCAAACCAGAAAAAAGAATCACATTGGAGAAATGTATACAATACCTACCTTGCCAAGCCATGGCGAATGAAGAGGAAATGAAAAAAAAAATGTACAGAAAAGTCTAAACAGAGTCTCTAGGCCCATGGTAGGCATGACATAAAGCTGATTCTTTTTCCTACCCACCCCAATTCACCTTCTCTTTCTGATACCCCTCACCCTGGAAGGGGTATTGCTTGCTTCAGAGGTGAGATGGATTCTTGCCCTGGTTATCAAGTTTTTCCCTTCCCTGCTAATCGATCTAGGGTTCAGTCCACAGAATTTGGAAGAAGGCAGCAAAGGACAAAGGACTGAGCCAAGAGAGAGGAGGGAGCATGTGTCTCAAGACCCAGCCAGTACAGAAAGCATTTTCAGCTTGGTTCACATCTGGGAAATGGCTTCATGTTGGCTTGCAACTTTGCCACCCGTTGGGTCTCCTCCTATCTCCCCCAGGACCTCTTCCTCATCAATCATTCCTTCCCTCTCCTGTGTCTTCAAACTCTTCTTCTTTACTGTTTACTCTTTGGCCTAGAAATACATTCAAGTCTGTCCTATTTTAAAAAGATATCCTCTCCACCGCCCCCCCCCACAAAAAAACCTTCCTCAATTTCCTGCCTCCTTTTCAACTATTTCTGCCCTATCGATGTCTATCATCAGCCATTCATAAGAGTGGCACTGAGACTACATATATTTATTTGCTCCGTGCATTTCTACCCAAACAAAACAAAACAAAACTTACCCCTCTGCATACCGATTTAGTGGCTAGTGAATTCTGCTCACATTTCCCGGATTTTTATTGCAGGTCAGTGATCTGTAGGGATGTCAACAACTGCAGGCGCAGAAAGTCAGGAGGACTGTCATCTTCCTTCCGATGGAGAGGACTTCTCCCAGTCTCATACTCTCAATGACTATCATACTTTGCAGGCAAACCCTGAGACCTGTCCTTCCAGTCATATAGGAGACGCAAGAGCCTTAAAGGGACCAATGTATCTTGGCACCACCTGCTGGCAACCTACGGCAACTGCAATGGCTCTCGTGAGAAGTCCATTTTGGAGCGTAAGCCCTGGAAATTCCAACTAAAAAGTTGCAACCAAAAAGCCTGTACATTTCCTAACAGCCTTCTATGGCCTTTGGGAAGCCACTTCGGAAAGGAGCTCAGGTGTAATACCCTTCCTCCAGTTACACGCTTTAGAGAGGGCGAGGTTGCCGGCCATTTATTCTACGGAGTCCATCATTCTATCATTGTATGCACTGAGCTCCCTCTCACACAGGGCTGGTGAAGTGGTCCTGAGATTTGCTTTAGAGACATAATATACAGCTGTTTCACAGAGAACCATAATAACTATTGATAGGTGATAAAAAGAGCTACACTCCTACTTAGATCCCACCTGGCTGATGGCGGGGGGGCGGGGATCCAGGTGACAGTATCCAAAGAGTAACCGAGAAGTCTCCCTTCCTCCCCCGCATGCAAACTCCATCTTGTCCTTGTAGAGTTCATTTCATTTATGCTGGTCCTATCAAGAGTTTTGTTGTTCTTCTTTTAAATTTGCTGTCTGACCAAATATGACTGAAATTGAAGAGACCTCAAGCTAGAGTCAGAAGCACCGATCCGTAACACTTGCCATATTAAAGCTGTCTCCTAAACCCCTTTGCATGTGGTAGGCTGTGTGAGAGAAACAGGGCACCAGGCAGAGTTATGATGAAAGAGATCAAGAAGGAGACAGAAAGTAAAAAGCAAAGCAACCAACAAACTAAGGACAAAGTTACCTGGGGACGTTTCCACACCACCTTCCCAGGAAGCAGCCGGTTGTAGAAAAGTGAGTCATTCTCAGGCAGAAAGGTCGGGTCACAGAACAGTCTGCCATCCTTAATGCATTCCTGCTTCAGTTCCTGGTACTTCTGGTTTTTGAAGACCTTCAGAGGAGGACCCATACTGCTGAACTATGTCTAGAATGAGAAAAATTGTGGTCATTGGAGGAAGAATTCTTTTGAAGATTACCTGAAATTAGACAAAGAGTAGTCACCCCAGTGACTTATTCCTGGAGCTAGGAATGTGGAGCTTGGCTTTAGAAGAAGAAAAGTGAAGATATTCAGGGAAAGTAGGGTCCAGGCTCAGCATGGGGCTTTGCCTAAGGGAGACAGACATTTGGGGGCCTCAGTTTCTTCCTCTGCCAAATGGGGCAATATAGGCCTGAACAATATTATCGAAAAAATATAAAATAAATGTTAAGATTGCTCATTAAATGTGAGTCATTAACATTTAAAGGGCTATCTTCCATTTTACATAGAGAGGCTTTCAAACAAAGGACAATGTTAAATTCAAAGATAAAAGAAAAAAGTCATTTTATTACATTCGGAATAAGTTGGTGCCCTGAGGGCCACACACTTTGTGCTTCCGGGGAGAAGCAGACCCTTTCACTTCTACGGAGCCCCTTTACACAATTCCTTCCCTTTTATCATTTAAAGAGCTTTGCATTTTTTTATTTCTGGCCAAGAAGGCTAATGCAGGCAGTAGAGCTCAGCAGATGGCCTCCAAATACAAGGGAAGATAGAAAGATTGTTTGTGACTTTCTTCTTCAAAGTCTAACATGCAATCATCTGCCCGCTTTAAAAGCAAGACTCTGAAATTCAATTACACTAATTTGATGGACTATATATTTTTATCCCATGGCAATACATTGTTGTTTTCTTTGCTTTAAAAAAAAATCTCACATGGTTATATAGAGAATTAATATAGTGGCTCTTCAAGCAATGGTCTGAGTGCCCCACACTCAAATGTCCTTCACAACTGATTTTTTAGGGGATAATTTGAAAGACAACTTAGATTTTAAGTAGTTTTGGGGTGATAATAAGGTTCTCAATCCCCTTGCTTGATTTACAAAGATAGATTTGTAATGATTTTAATGATTCTCGATGTTCAATGGTTAGTAAGAGGAGGGCTGTGAAATTTACATGGTGCCAATTATTTTAAAAATACATTTTATGGATAAATGTCTATATTTCGTGATTGCATGAGGGTCAGAACAGGCAAATCTAAGGTCCGAGTATCTGCTGAAAAGTTGGCGAAGTTTGAAAAAAAAAACTAATTAGCACTTTAAAGAGTGTCTGTGTAGGTAACACAGCTCAAAATCCAATTAATAAAGAGGGAGCCACTATTTTATGAAAAGTGAAATAATAATCAGACCTCTCTACGATCTTATTTCATGTCCTTTCAGTATTACATTGAGATGTCTTACTGGTAAGGAAGACTTCCTATTTGAAAACCATTAAAAAAAATGAATTTGACGTTAGTTGCAAACTACAATATATAAAAGCAAACTTATCCCTTCTCTGAATTCAAAGAATAAGAAGCTGAAAAGAACCATAGTTTTTTTTTTTAAACTAATATATAGCCTTATTTATTGACCATTGTTTTTCAAATTGAAGGTTACATACAGGACACTGCAAAATACCAAAATGTCTTTAGTCATCAGATTCAATTCTGTTCACATATTTTAAATATTAAAGTGTTTCTCATTGTATTTGGAGGCATGGGTGGTATCAGTAATAATTTTCTGTTAAGTAGCATCAGAGCCAACTGAATGTATACTCAGTTTCCTTTTTGGGGCCTATTACAACTGGACCCCAATTTTCATGTGTGCTCTAACTTATAGCAAACACTACTGTGCCTCTGGCTTTCCCTGGAAGGTTTGGTGGACTGCCAGAAGCTGGGGATTGTAAATGGGGGATAGTCTGGGGCAATTAGGGTATTTAGTTTGCCAGAACCTCCTAGTCCTTGAACGTTTTGGATAAATGGGTATTTCCTGTTCTTACGAAGGCCCTCTGCCCCCATGCCTCCCTTGCTGCTCAGTCAACGGGCGAGTCCCTGTTATATAAGGAAGGCTTGTCCACAGACAGAAACCACATCAATTGAAAAGAAAATCAGGTTTGATTTGAAAAACCAGTATGATCCCAGTAGACCCTTTCAGAAGTACAATATCCAGCTGATGTGTATAGGGCAAGGCTTCGGGTGCGGGCACTTGCATTTGGGGGGGTGCACAGTAAATATGGAATAGCAGGCTATCAGCCTGAAATTTGACAGGCTTTCATTTGAATAAAATCGTAGCCTCAAGTCCCGTTGGACCAGCAGAGTAGAACTGTGTGCCCCATTTCTGGCTCGGTTCCTCTGTGCCTCTATTTTCTCATCAGGGTAGTGGGGTTATCTCTCTTGCCCTCCTTACCCTGTGGCTGTACCTAATGAGATGGTTAGAGTAAAAGTGCTTTGAACAAGTGGAAAGGGCTCCGGAAAGGCAAGATACACATCATCAGTGCTCTCATGGCCTGGCACGGAGCTGGGCGCACGACCCGCTGACCAGGAAATATATGTTGAGTGGACAAATGGTCTGACACAGACAATTAATGTTTGCATGTATCATCTGAAACATGCATTTTAGTTCATGTTCTCTTCCCAGCAGCCATGTTTAGGAGGCATTATCTGAGCCCTTTATTTTGTATCTGCAGAAATGGCAACTTACAGAAGAGACAGCTAGAAACGTAAAACTGACTCTAGCCCAGGTCTGTGTAATGTCAGATTCAGCGTGCAGTGTTCCCTCACACCACGCTGCTTCTTTTGGTCACCAAAGGGACTTTTTTTTTTTTTTAAGCTCAAATGAGGGAAACCCTCCAAAGCAAACATGATACCTAACTTGGAGGCATTCTGCCTAGAATTTATTGCCATGGTGAATATTGAAAAGATTCTTTATGTCCTCGGTCTGATGATCATGGGAGAATCAGAACCCTTCACCTCGGAGGGTTCATTAGAGAAGTCTGGAGAAAAAAAAAAAAAAAAAAACTTCTGGAAACCCAGAAATTGTAAGTCGGGTTTGTCAGTTTGTCGCAAACAATTTGCCCTGCCAGAGCCCAGGATAGTGGGGAAGGGAGCGCTCCTTCTTGGTTATCTTACGAAGACAGGAGGGCCTTTAAGTTAAAGATGGCATATTCAGAAAGTCAGTAAACAGAAACAAAGCTAGGGCTTAGGGTAGCAACCAAAGACAGCCTCTGGCTAACAAAGGGACCCCGTGTCCTGAGGGTCGTACATATCATGGGTGATTGGGTGAAGCCAAGTGTGGGCTTTTGCATTGAGACGACGGTGGCAAGCAGTACGATTTCAATGAGGATGTACTGCCTAGAGATAGAGCATGAGGAAGGCTGTGTGGATGCAGGCAAGTGGGAGGGGTGGGTCCAGAGGATGGAAAGTGGGAAATTGCCAGGGGGAAGTTGGGGGAGCTTGCCACGTAGAATAATACAAGGGCTGTAGTTGGAGGATGGAGTTTTTGCTACATACTGGACTGGAAATCGCGGGGGGTGGGGTACTGGGCAAACTCCTAAGAAGAAAATCACTCGTTCCTCACCTGTGGGTCAGCCTTAACACAGAAACCAGATTTTGCTCTAAAACGGGAAATCTGCCTCAGTTTCTTAAAGAGGACTGTTCTCTGATAGAGGAAATCTGGTCTGCAGGCTACAAGCTGCTTTTGCCCAGGGTGAGTGGGAGAGGAAGGGCAGGCATTTAGGGGGAGAGAGCGGGAAAGCATGGCTCCCGAGGTGGTGTCCTTGGCTGGCTTCCCTCCCTCCCCGCGCCACCCCAGTTTCCCCCTCTGTGCTGTACTCTAAGCAAGATAGGAGGTAACAGCTCTTAGGAGTTTTCAGAGCAAACCAAATGCAGGAGACCTAACTCTGTCCAGGCATGAAGTAGGCAGCACTTTAGCCTCACAGGCAGGGGTGCTGTGGAGAGGCAGTAGCAATAAAAACTCAGCATGCACGTTCCACAGAGTGCTGGCTTCAGCAGCACAGACACTAGAATGGGATG
The DNA here is from genome assembly GCF_009829155.1 of Mustela erminea. Classification (NCBI taxonomy): domain Eukaryota; kingdom Metazoa; phylum Chordata; class Mammalia; order Carnivora; family Mustelidae; genus Mustela; species Mustela erminea. The sequence goes on from NC_045635.1 coordinate 92,661,875, forward strand.
ATACTGAGAAGATCAGTGTGGCCCCCACGCAAGGATGACAGGCATGCTCCCCAGAGAATAGTGCTTCCCATGGCTTCACAGGCAGTCATAGCCCACATCTATGCACACGCCTCTACCAGGGAACATATGGCTGACCAGATTCCAATGGCTGGCCAGATATCCTGGGGTTGGAGTGGGAACATAAATGTCCTCGGATCCAGCCTTATCTGGGACACATCTACTCCATCCAGAGAGAAGACTGTTCAAAGAAATTGGAAGAAAAAAAAAAAAAAGAGTGCACAATTCCCTTTAATTCCATTATTGAAGAAATTTATCAAAGAATACAAAACAATTTGGAATCATAAAAAGAGCACAAGTGGTCAGAGGATTCAGGATCAAGTCCCAAATACCACCGTTTAGTGTAGATAACAGCTCTGTCCCTCAGTTTCACCGTCAGCACGACGGAAATACTGTGGCTGTTTCGTATACCTCAGGGTATCACGCTGGTGGGGGTGGGGGGAGGAATCTAATAAAATTAAGCATGCAAACATACTTTTAACTGTTAAGCATAAGACCAATGTCCAGCAGCGGTATTAGAAAACATTCATTTTTAGCACATTAAATCTCATCTCTGTCCTTAGGGGAAAATGAGACGTAATCACCTGCCTTAACTAAGATACTCAGTGACCTTTAAAAGACCGATATAAAATGGCCCCTCTGCCATTCGATATCTCCTCTCTCTTCCACCTCTTCTTGACTGGCTTGCCCCACTACACGTTTTCCCCCTCTTGGATGAATAAGCCCATCCTATAACTCGCATTTTACACCCTTGCGAGAATCCGCTTCCAATTTTCATAGAATGTTAACCTGGAAGGACCCTTAGAAATCATGACACCCAGCTAGCTCCTGGCTTTCACAGGAAGGTGAAAGCCCGGGTCCAAGGTGACATACACAGTTAATGACAGAGCTGGCCCGAAAACTCAGACCTCCTGCTTGTGAGAATTCTCATTGTCTTCTTCTCACAAGAATGCATGCAAGAGTTTGCGCTTGAATTGCAAGCTGTCAGAAGGTGAGATGATTTCAAATCAAGGCTAATCAAAGAAACACTGTCTGCGGGTCACAAAGGGTTTTTTTTTTCCTGCTTTTAATTTAGGAACTGAAAACACCCAAGGATGTGGGTAAGATTTTTTTTTTTTAAACCTATTCCTCACAACACAAGTGTTTAGCCTTATCCCTGGCCTGCTAGGGATTCTGTAAGGATAAATAAAGAACAGTATTCAAATACCAAGTATCACACGCGTACACGCGCACATGTAGACAAACTGGTAGGGGAGTTAATTAGCAGCCCCCCACCCCCTCAACCGAAGAATCTTTTTTTAAATTCCCCCACACTATACAATGTCCTTAATTTCACAACCGAGATTAACAAATGAGACGTTAGCCATATTTCAGTAAAACATGTATACAAACCACAATGCTCTATCCTGAAGCCAGAGGAGACTGTTGGGATGCTAGAATTTGTTTCATTTTCTGAGAAGATTCTCCCTGAACCACAGGCTCCAAATCCTCAGAACCAATTTTCAATTGCAATACGGGGATCCTTTCATTGCCCTCCCCCCCTCCCCCCCCCACTCTGGCCAAGTAGCCCAGTTAAGCCCCTGGACCGTGAGTGGCAGCGGAGTGGGGAGGAAGGGGATAGAGCCTCGGCTGCAAATCAAAGTTTAAGCTAGAGGGAAAATCAGAGAAGAAGATCAACCTGTCACCGGGGCAGGAGGACCCCCCCCACCCGACCAAGCAGACAGGACAGCCTTCGCTGCCACTCCGTCTTGTGCAAGAGCGCACGGCCCGCGCACCCCAATTCCAGGGTTTTTAAAGACCTTTTGTACACAGTGTAGATCCACGATCATGCCCACAGCTGTGGGTCAGCAGATGCCAGAAGGAAGCCCTGTCAGCCTTGAGAGGGTTTCTCCCTCCACACCTCCCTTCCAGGTTCGTTCTTCCTTATCAGGTACTTTGGGTCACAAGAAGACAAAAACAACAACAAAAAAGAACGACCCCACACACAACTGACCAGATATCACCGGAAAAATCTCATTGCCAGACAACCGCAATCCCCCCGATCAGAGAGTGTCCCATCCACTTTGAAGTTTTCAAACTATTCCTCACGCCTATTGGATTCCGACAACTCGTAAAAATTACAGCTGCAGAGTTTGATCAACTATAAAGTTCAAGTTGCTTCACCTCCTCTAGCCTCCAAGTTATCCAGCAAAGAAAAATGTGCAAATGTCCTCTCTGCTCACCTGAGTTATCCCAGGAGCTTTGCTGCTGCTGTCGCCGCCGCTCTTGGCCAGGTAACCCCTACAAAGTCTGTCCAGTCAGTGCAGCTGAACAAAGATTCTGGCTTTCTTAACCTGAAAACTATTTGGGCTGTACCAAGCTCTGCTCACAGGGGGAGGTGCCTCGCAGAAACTTCAGGAGCCTTTGCCCCGCCTCGCAGTCAGAAACTGATCCTGAGTCATGAGGAAAATCTGGAAAGCTCCCCCTGCCAGATGTGCAGACGGGATGCCCACTCCAGATCCACCCACCAGCAAATTGGAAAACTCAGGAAGCCACGTTTGAAAGCTCTCTCTGTTCCAAGGAGAAAGAGGACTTTCAGGGAGGGGTCTGATAGATTTCGGACTTTTCTGTCCTGGGGTGAAGAGTGCAGATGACTTGAGAGGGGACATGGAGACAATAATCGGGAAGCGTCGACTAAGTTCTTAGGGGCCAGGCTGCAGACATGGCCCTGGTGTACGGATCTCGGAGGGTGGAGAGGGCTCCTGCAAGTGAGTGGGAGAGAAAGCGGAGCTGATGGGACACAGGGAAGAAAAAGATTGCTTTGTGAAGCCACAGGTTACTTTTGGCCGGAGGCAGAGAGAAGGGAGTGTGAAGAGGGAAAGGAGTGGAGTTTGATTCCAAGGCAGTTCGTTTAGAAAGCCTGATTTCAAGCAAGGAGGCCCTGGTGATTATGCCTGGCCCTGTGAGGCAAAAAGCAGAGCAAACAAGTGTCTGCTCTGAAGGGCCAAACCAAGAGGCTTCAGGGGGCTACTTCAGGGCAATGCCTGTAAAAGCCTCTGCTGTGTCCAGTCAAGGCCCTGTTCCCTGAGACATTCACTGGGACCCAGTCCCTGGGACGCCATTCCCCAGTTGTGTTTGTTTGTTTCGATGTTCACAACCTGTGAAGACTCACCATCTCGTTCCTTCCCCAGCTTGCCTAACCGATGGGGTGTCAACTTTTAACCTTAAATTATCACTCTCTGCCCCGTCCCTAGACCGACTCTCCGCCTGGCTAGTTGAAGGGAGGGAGGGAGACAGAGGAAGAGGGAGAGAGAGAGACGGGAGAAGGGAAAGAGAGAGAGAGAAAACAAGTGAGCAAGGACTCCAAGAGGGAAAGAAAGTGTACTCTCTCTACTCCCTGGAAACGGATCAGAGCAATTCTGTGACTCTGGTCTCTGAGACCTTCCTCTTGGCATTTCCCCATAATGCCCTCTGCGCCTGCTCCTCCTTTATGCCAAGATAGAACCTGAGCCAGAGGTAGGGGGCAATACAAAACACCGAAGTCCTAATCCAATTTGGTTCCTGAGTGACAGAATTCTCAAGCAAGTATGCCCCCATGTTGTAGGATTTGAGCTTTGAAACCAAGCAGGGGGTGGGGGGTGGCAGTGTTTTGTTTGGGGTCATCTTCTTCCGCTTCTTTTCCACCATAATTTTTAAGTAGGGAATCAGAGCATCTGAGAAGCTCTGTAAAGCAGCTTGTTCCGCATTTGAGCACCCCTAATCATTTAAAACGTATTCCCTCGGTTGAGCAAAACTCAGCTTCGCACAAACCTTTTCGAATTCCTCTCTCACATGACCGACTCCTGCCATATTTGTCATATCACCCCAAGCCTTCTGTCTTCCAGGCTAAATAGTTTACTTAAAGCATGCTTACTGGGACACAGTTTCCAGATCTTTGCCAATCTGGTTGTCTTCTAAGCAGATCCTGCAGCTCAATTAAATCTGACTTCTGTTCCTTGAATGCACTTCTATTATTTGCCTGATTCTGTGCTTACACAACTGACTTTTATTTTAACCTAGATGCTGGGGTTTACATGCCTTTCCAAGAACCATCGCCTTGTTTACTTTTTATTTCAGTGTATCCCTTGGAATTTTTTTAGATCTTGAGTCTTTCAAGTAAAACATATTCTCTTTATCACTGTTCCTCAAACCTTTTTTTCATAATCACATCTCTAAAGAACCTTTCAAGACATTATTTTCTTAATCTTTTCCCATGGGATTTTTCATAGCACAGATATGCTGTACATGTGTTTATGTACTTACTTTATGCATATCTGTGCTCTATATATAAAAATTTTTTTCACTCCCCAAGAAGGAATTTTTGTCCTCTTGTGGGCACTATCACCCCCACTGCGAGTACACACTCTATAGCACTAAGAATCTTTTATCAACATATTTGATCAACCACTAATACAATTACTGAATGAGGTCAGGTCCAGGACAGAACACTGCACCTTGGCCTCTTCCCCTTCTTAACAAGCACTTTTAGTAAGATTGTCCAGACATACTATTTTCCCATATTCTCCATGAGGATATCATAAGACTTTCTCAAATGTCTCACTGAAATTCAAATACATTACGCTACAGTATGCCCTTCGTCTACCCTTTTAGATAACCATTCAAAAAAGGAAATGGGTTTAGTGAAGCATGACTTGCTTTTAGTGAGTTCATGCTTACCCCTGGTGATTTCCGCTCCCTTTCTAAAGCCTTAAAAAGTCACCTGCTTAATAGTGCATTCTGTACTTGCGCCAAAGACCAATGCCATGCTCACTGATCTGCAGTTTCCAGGATCTACATCTTGAGCCCCGAAGCACTGCTCCCCTCTTCGCTGAAAATTGGAAACTTTGCCTGCCCCTTTGCATCTCTCACCTCTTCCCTTTGCCATAATTTCTCAAAGGTTAGTAAGACTGGCTCTGTGATCACATCTGCACATTCTCTCAGTAGCCTCGGAGGTAATTTGTCTGGACCTGGAAACTTGAACTCATTGAAGGCAGCTAAGTACTCCCTTATTATCTCCTCATCTATCTCGGCTGTAATTCTCTTTCCAGTTCAAAGATCATGCTCCTGGATGGAGAGGTTAAGTAACTTGCCCACAGTCGCACACCTAGTAAATTGGCTGAGCTGGAATTTAAATCCTGCTCTGTCTGATTCTAAAGTCTGGCTCTTAACCAGCATGCTACAGAGCTTTCAAGGACCAAACGAGTGGTGTGGCCCATGGGTGTTATATGTGTTCCAGAGTGGGAGAGAGCTCTTCTAGCAAGCCTGTCCTCAGCAAAAGCTTAGGAAAAGAGGTGAGATTTGAGCAGGATCTTAAAGAATGAGTAGGATTTGAATAGGAAGAAGGGAGTGATGCAAGCATTTGTGGTAGGATTAGAAGAGGAGATTGAGGAGAGCATCCCAGGATAATAAATAATGAAGAATAAAGAATAGTTACTTAGGGTCTTGTATCATAGTGCACTTGGTTGATCGTTATAAACAGTAAGAGACCACAAAAGGTCAAGAGATAGCCAAGATGTTCCTTCTTTCCCTGAGTAAATAGCCGTTCCTTCAAGCTCTGTGCTTACTAGTTGTGTACCCTTGGGCAAGGCCCAGTCCCCCTGAGCCTTGCTTTCCTGCTCCAGAAAATAGGAATAATGGTAGGCCTACTTCAGAGGGTTGTCGTGAAGATTCCATCAACTAGTTAACATGTGTAAAGTACTTAGAATACCGCCTGGTGTATAGTTAAGACTCAAGGAATACTTAATGCTGTTATTATTATTATTATTATTATTATTTTCATTATCATTATTACTGAGATTCATTTTTCATCAACTGAGCTCCTACTGTGTGCTGGATAGGATGTTAGGTCCTGGGACATAATGGTGAACAATAAGAAACATGATCTCAGCCCTCAGTGAGTTAGAAGTCCACCATCTGTAGACATTGTGAAAGTTTTCTGTTTGTGCTATTTTGCGAGGGGGTTCCTATTCTGGGTAAAGTGGTACATTTTATTTCTTCAGAAGTTTTGACCTCCTTCAAAAGTTTGTGGGGACAGTGATAAGAAGCCTTTGATCCATGAGCCCAGGATTTGTGGAACAAGCTGCTGGCTACTCTCTCCAAAATGCTATAGATTCTGACTAATTCCATCTCAGTGTTCACACAAGTCTTGGGTTCTGCCTTTTTTATCCTCCGACCACATTCCCAGCCCAATAATTTCTCTCGTCTTGGGCATTTTCCAACCCTAGATTGTAAAATTGTGTTCCATTGAGGGGAAAAGTCAGTGGCACCCAGTGTGTGTGTGTATGTAGTAGTGGAGGGTAGGGGGTGAGGAGGTGGGTGCTGCCCATTAGTGTGGCATAGGGCAGCAGTACAGGGCAGCACCATTTGGTTTTGGCCAGCTAACTGCAGCCCTTGCCTATTCTGACATTACAATCCCCCAAGGCCAGTGAGAGTGTGAACAGAAGCCACGGAAGTGGATGGACCAGCAGCTTCCAAACCAAATAGCCTTGGGCCAGTGTGGGGTGGAGTTCAACCAAGACTTTAGGGGGGGGGGCGGGTAAATTGGACATCTTCCCTGTTGGCCTGGTAAACACAAAAATATGTTTCACTGGGCTGTCGGCAGAACTTCCTTTAATTAAAGGAAGCAACTCATTTGCCTTGTCAACTAAAAGGCTCTAGTTTCTCAATATTAGTCAAAGGAAACCTCTGTCCCTAAATAAATGATTACAGTGGTTCCTAATCTCTGACTATATCAAATCTATACTCGTCTGCTTGGTCCCCGAGGCCCTTCCTCCACAGAGGGACATCATTTTAGCCATTTACCATGATTAGTTTCACCATTACTCCTTGGCGCTGGTCTAGTTGGCCTCTGTGCTCCATTTCCTAGGGCTGGACAAAATTTTCAGGAACGCAACCACAACTGGTTGGTGCTGGGATAGGAAAGTTGGGGCGGGGGAAGTTTGGCTTGGGATGATGCTTTGGATATAGACACCATCCAAGACTTAAGCCCCCAGAGAACTGAGCATTGGGTACCAAAGTGAGAGTAGACAAGGTTTCGGACAGGAGGCAAGGCAAGGGGTCAGGAACTGAGGTGATCCAGAGCTCACAAACCAAGGAGCATTGTATAAGGTGAATGGAGCCAAATAATGCAAGGCAAAAGCTGAAAGCCAAGCCAGAGATCAGCTACTCACTCTAAAGGGGTGTTGGATGCCTGGAATGATTCAATTCTACACCCATGTTTTTACTCAAAATGTCTCCCAAATCGAGGGACTATCTTTTCCAGCCCCTCCATCCATCCAAGTCTTGCTTATCCTTTGATTCCCCAGCCCCTACTTTCTCTGTGACACCTCCTTCCTCCCTCATGGATTGGTCTGCAACCACCAAACAATCATCTCATTTGGACTGAGCGTCCTATCACACGGGACTCTAGTTGATCACAAGCCAATTGTTTCATGTGTACAATTAAGTTTTCTCAAATTGCGAACTCCTTGAGGGCAGCCACTCTGGCTTTTGCACACTTGCTGGTGTAAAACACAGTGCGGGAAACACTTGTCAGTGGATTCCAGAGATGTTCCGAATGGAAGTCAGTCACAACTTACCAAGAGACCCCGAGCTGGATCTATCCCCCACTCACACAAAGTGCTTAGAGAAGCAAGCAGAACTGTCTTCTGGGATTTCAAAATTTGAGACACAGGGGAGGTCTGAAGGAAATGATAGTATCTCTTTGTCAGAGCTACACATCCATAAACAGCCTTTTAAGTGCTGGGAAGGCTTATGGAATTAGAACAAAAAGGGCAGAGACAGCCTTGAACTGTCACTGAGCCTGAGAGTGAAGTAAAAGATTGAGAGGGGGTTGGAAATAAACAACTATGAAGCATTTCCAACATGGGGGAAAGGAATCTTTTTCAATCCCAGGAAAATGTCATTCATCTGGCCTCCGCTAATTTAGGATTTTTGAAAAAAAAAAAAATTGAACTAAGGGAGGCTGTAGCTTGTTATAGGCAGATCTTGAAAGAAAAGAGCTGCTAAACTAATTAAGCCCTCCTCGTTGTTGGAAGAGGGAGTGGGGGATGGGATGAAGTCTTGTTTGACTTAGTTAAAAAGAGTTTTCCCAGTTCCCTCTGAGAGCTCTTTAGAAGTCTCATTAAGCTAATTATAAGTCCCAGCTGTATAGTCATTCTTGTCCTGTTTTTCCCTTGTTGTAAATAAAAATTTTTAAGTATTAAAACTGCATTTAGAAAAACAACCATTTTGACTTCTCACTATTATAGAACCATTCCCCCTCCTCAACTGGTGCCAAAGAAGAAGGGACTGAGAGCTTTCATGGGCTATCTCATTTAATCTTCACAAAAGCAAAAGATTGTTCTTCCGGGATAGTGGGTGCTGGGTGGAGCATGGGGTGATGGTGGGGGGCTGTTAAGTATCCAGCCTCAAGCCACACAGGAAGGAAATAACAGATCCCTGTTTTGTTGTTTGGTTTTGTTTGGTTTTGCAACAACAGGTCTTCCAACCGTAAAGTCCTCCAGCTTTCTCTTGGATGGTGTTGCCTCTCAAATTGAAAAGAACCATTGACTGATAGGGGCTGTGAAGAATTTTCTTAATATGTCTTGCCTTGTTAACTCATTTAAATGACCATGGATTCGTGGGAAGAACACAAGTGGCCAAAACAGGTGATTTTGTGATAGGAAGACCTGCAACCAGCCCAGATGCCCTAAGTTCAGAAATGGAGACCTGTGATGTGGGTCACAGGTGGGGAAGAGGGGTCGCAGGAGGGAGGTGGGTGTGAAAGGCTCCTACCACAAAGTCTCCTCGAGGTGACAGTACTGTTCATAATTTTGATCGTGATGGTGGCTGCATGAACCTACACACCGATGAGCATGAGTAAAACAGGAAGTCTGAATAAGATGGGTGGGTTGGATCCACATCAATATCCTAGTTGGGCTATACTAGAATTTTGCAAAATGTTCCTTTTGGGGAAGACCGGGTAGTGATCAGCAGGATGTCTCTGTACTACTTCTTACAACTACAGGAGAATCAACAATGATCTCAAATATTTCAATATAAAAAAGAAGTATGTGTAGCGGAAATGTTGGTAGGCCCATCAAATATATTCTCTCTAATCACACAGGAACTGCTTTGGAAATGAAGTTGCAGTGACCCTGGGAGATCAGAGAAGTGCAGCTAAGATTTGGAGGTGGTGAAACTCTCAGCTCAGGGAGAAAGTTCACACAGGTCGCTGAGCCTGACCAAGTGCAAAAGAGTGGGAGTGTGGTGGGAAATTTGAAGGAACAGATCTCACGCTTGGAGGCCTTTCATTCAAGGCCATAACTTTGCAGGTTCCTCTGCTCTTTTCTGGGAGACTGAACCCTGCTCCCAGAGACCTGCCAACGAAGGACCTCAGCTAGAAATGGCCACATAATTTGTGAAAATGAGGGGCCTCTTGTTCAAAACCTACAAGAAATTTTGAGGCAGTGACTGCAAAACATGAAACCAGGCACTGGGCCTCCCTCAGTGGGGGTAGGGGGTGGGGTGTCCATGTCCTGGCCCCAGGAAACATTGCTGCTAAATCTTCACACTTTCAGCATCCAGAAAATTCAGACAACACCCCCTTCTGCCACCTCACTGCTGGCCTGGACTGACGGAGATGACTGAGGCTCAAGTGGCCTTTGGGGACTAATTCATTATAAAGTCACAGAACTGCACACTTGGAAAATCCCCACCGATCTGGTTGCTTGCATTGCTGTGGCTTAGACTAGATAGAGCAAGGGAGTCCAGAAGCAGAAGGTGGGTTGGAAAGCCCTGGGTGCCAGCAGCCCCAGGGAGGCCAGCCAGTGAGAAGCAGATCAGGCTGGTGGCTGTCCCCATGTGTGAGGTGAAGGGAATGCTCAACTATGGCCTGGAGGCGTGGGTGCAAACACCAGATCTGCTATTCTTGGAGCAATGAATGAACCTCTATGTGTGTCTGTTTCCTCATCTATAAAATGGACCTCGTAGCAGCAGTACTTATCTCACTGAATTGTGAGGACCAGATGAAATTGTGGCTGTGAACACACTCTGAAAGCTCTTTTGAGTTCCAGAAGTGTAAGACATGATCATGACACACACAGCCCAAAGTTTCTCCTAACTGGTGGTGACTGACTTGATCTAATGCCCCGAATAAGAAATAAGGGTAAAATTCATGCCCCAGGGACATCTGGGTGGCTCAGTCAGTTAAGCATCTGCCTTCCGTTCAGATCATGATCCCAGGGTCCCAGGATAGAATCCTGTGTCAGGCTTGTCACTCAGCAGGGAGCCTGCTTCTCCATCTGCCTGCCACTCCCCTGTTTGTATTTGCACTCTCTCTTTCTCTCTTTCTGACAAATAAATAAACAAAATCTTTAAAACTCATGCCTCAGACCTCCAATTCTGGCCAAGATAGAGAAGTCCCATTCTTCCCTCCCAGATCCTCCCTCCTACAACTAATAAACCCTAGACTTGACACAAAAAACAGTCATAGAAAGACTGAAAGGCAGGAAGAAGGCAGACAAACTAAGCACCTTGGCATCTGAGGAACAACATTGCCTGTGTTCTCTGGGTTCTCTTAGTATCTCACTGCAGAAACCCGCAACCCAGAACATCCAACAGGAACAGACAAAAAAAAAGTTTCAAGGAAGCCTGTTCCCCCAGCCAAAGAACTAAGAAAATTGTCACCTAACAATAGAACACATTGTGGGGGGCAGTACCCACCCTACTGCCATGAAACATCAACAGAACCACACTATACAACACCACTCCCCTGGGACTTCTGAGAGGCTGAGTGGGGAGCTGATCTTCCATGCTCTGCCTGGCAGTGGAGACAGTGGAGGCCACTGGAGACAGTGAGTGCTCCAATGGCCTCATCAGAGCAGGGCAGTGGTGTGCTGAGTTGCCACCCTCAGACTGCCTCAAGGACACTGAACAAGGCAATGCAAGGCGAGGCTCCTCAGCTTCAACAAGCAATTCCGTGTTCTCGTGAAACCAGAAAAAAAAAGGAAAATCTTAGCAAGGACACAGAAAATGTAAAGAAGAACCATTAGGAAGTTACAAAACTGAGAAGGAGTCATTGAAAAAAAAAATACTCCATGGATGGGCTCAACAGTAGAGTGGAGATAGGATAGGCTCAGTGAATCGGGAAGACAGATCAATAGAAATTACCCAACCTGAGTAAGAGACAAGATAGCCTGAAAAAAGTAAGCTGACAGGGCCTCAGGGCCCTGTGAAACAATTACAGGAGAGTTAATTTAAAAATTGTTCTTGGAAACAAAACAACAGGAGAGTTAATACGCATATCCTTGGGGTTCCAGAAGGACGCAGTAAGAGAATGGGACTGAAAAAAATATTTGAAGAAAGAATGGCTGAGAGTCTTTCCAAATTTGTCAAAAGACATAAAGCTACCATTAGTGGACTTGACATTTTTGAGCACTTAATATTTGCCAGGCATTCGGCTACCTGCTGGGGAGATGACAGTGGACAAGCCAGAGTCCCTGAGGGGTACCTTCTCTGATAGACAGAGACAGACACACACCGAATGTGCTGGGAAAGAGAGTAATTAAATAGACCAGTATCTATTTAGATACATACTTGTCCCAGAAAAGGATCTTACATCAGCCGTGCATTCATTCATTCAATATTTATTAAGCGCTCAAGCACTCATGATGTCTGAGAACCTGCTGGGCCTTAGACATACAGACAATAGTCATTCTTATAGGACAGGATTTCTCATCTGTGGCACTAGTGGCATTTGGGGCTGGATAATTCCTTGTTGTGGAGGCCTGGTCTGGACATTGTACCATGTTTAGCAACATCCCTGGCTTCTCCTGACTGGATGCCAGGAGTATCCTCCAAGTCACAACCACCAAAAATATCCAGACATGGCCAAATACTTTCTAGGAGGCAAAAGCACCCAGGTTGAGAAACACTGTTGTAACATAAATGGACGAGTGGACAGAGTTGATACGACATGTGTTCACTGCGAAGATGGGGAAAGCGCCCTCGGCTCCCGTTATAGCATTAAGACTCTTTTCCATTTAAGGAGTTTAAGACTCCTTTCAAAAACCAGGCCCTTGGGGCACCTGGGTGGCTCAGTGGGTTAAGCCTCTGCCTTCGGCTCAGGTCATGATCCCAGGGACCTGGGATTGAGCCCCGAATCGGGCTCTCTGCTCAGCAGGGAGCCTTCTTCCTCCTCTCTCTCTGCCTACCTCTCTGCCTACTTGTGATCTCTCTCTGTCCAATAAATAAATAAAATCTTAAACAACAACAACAAAAAAAACAGGCCCTTCAGAGGGGACTTCACTCTCCACTTCCAGCTGTATATCCAAACTCTCACTATACAGCATTCAGATCATTCCCAAAACAAGACACGTCTTTGTCTTTTCCCCAGACCCTTCCACGGGCTCTTTTCTTTACCTTGCCCACTTTCCCCTGCCCAACTACTTCAAACGGCATAGCATTCCTCTCAAATCTTTCTTCACGGTGCTTCCTTGCTTTGAGAAGAGGGACTGTGTCAAGTTGATCTCTGTAGCACCAGCATCTAGCATAATGCTTCCTTCTGGAAGGAATGCAACAATACAGAAGAAGAGAGAAGGTAAGGGGCACCTGGGTGGCTCAGTCGTTGGGCCTCTGCCTTTGGCTCAGGTCACGATCTCAGGTTCCTGGGATTGAGCCTCACATTGGGCTCCCTGCTCAGCAGGAAGTCTGCTTCTCCCTCTGGACCACCCCCGCAACTCGTGCCTCATGATTGAGCACGCACATTCTGTCTCTCTGAAATAAATAAATAAAATTTGGGGGGAAAAAAGAAGAAAAGAAGAGAGAAGGAATGACTGGCTCTAGCTCTCGGATTGTCTTCATTCTGCCGGGGGAGGGGTGCAAGCCAAACAGAAATGAAACAGACATTTCCTACAACTGGTTTGTTAAGTGCGGGCCACGTTCATGAAAGTGCATGGCGGGAGGATTTATGGGATGAGGAGTTTGCATTGGGCCTTGAAAAATAAGCCTGGCTTGAAAATAACAGGGGGAGAGGAGTGGCTAAGAGGAGTGAAGGGAGGTGGAAAAAAGATAGGGGAGCAAAGTACACTCATTAGGCAGTGACAAAACCGAAGCCCAAAGAGTGTAGACCTGAGACCTGCCTCATGGTGAACAGAGGTCTGCTCCCACACTGTCTGAGGTTGGGCTGGATCTTGGCTCCTTTAAGAAGGTAGCAAAGGGGTAAATACCTAGTAGTGCAGTTGCTGGGCATGCCTCCCAGTGTTCATAGCAGCAATTTCCACAAGAGCTGAACTGTGAATGGAGCCGAGATGCCCTTCAACAGATGAATGGATAAAGAAGATGCCGTTCCTGTATACAGTGGAATATTACTCTGCCATCAGAAAGGATGAATACCCACCATTTGCATTGACACAGATGGAACTGGAGGGGATTACGCTGAGTGAAATAAGTCAAGCAGAGAGAGACAAATATCCTATGGTTTCTGTCATATTTGGAACATAAGGAATAATGCAGAGGACCACAGAGGAAGGGAGGGAAAACTGAAGAGGGAGAAATCAGAGAAGAAGATGAACGATGAGAAACTCTGGTAAATAAACAGAGCATCACAGAAAGGAGTGGGGGATTGGGTAACTGGGTGATGGGTATTGAGGGCAAGTGTGGTGATGAGCACTGGGTGTTATGCATAACAAATGAATCACTGAACACTACATCAAGAACTACTGATGTACTGTATGTTGGGTAACTGAACATAATAGTAAATAAATAAATAGATACTAAATAAATAAATAAAGGTAGTAAAGGGAAAGGAGTACAAGTGATGGACTACTAGAGAGAGGAAGTATTAATGGGTTTAGAGAATGAACGCTGGCACACTACACCCCACATGAGCTGATATTCCAAACGCGGGAGGCAAATTTTCCCTCAACACCTCCAATTCAGCTACCCTTGATGGAGCACCTAGTATGTGCAATGTACTTCCTATATAGTGTCATGTTTTGCTTTCATAACAGTAAGATGGGCCTTTCTGCAGCAGAGCTGAGATCCAAATCCAAGCTTTCTGACAGCATAGGCCTGGCCATGTCAATTCTGTCTTATGTGCCATGTCTGACTGGGCCCAAGTTTTGGGACCAGAAGCATTCTTAGTGAGCTTCTTCCTTTCTTCCCTTCTTTCCTCTGTAGATGTCTGCTCCTGAGATATTCCACTGAGAAGAGCACAGACAACCCCAAGAATGGGGCATCCACAAACACTTCCAAGATTGGTGAGATAATTTTACCCAGATACAAGGACTCCTCCAGAGGGCTGCCAGGAAACTGGCTGCAACCAGCTGGTGCTCACCACTCAGGAGCCAAGTGAAGCTCAGTTGTGTGGTGTCAGGTGAAGTTCTATGCCAGGGAGGTTTTCTTGGTGCCTTGGTGCTGCTCAGTGGCTGTGCCCAAGGACAGGGGCCATGAAAGAGGTCAAGTTGTAGGTTTCAAGGATGGGTGATGTTACCACTTCCTCTGACTAAAAGATTCTTGGCAGAGTTGTTCCTATTTAACTAGAATGCACTTGGAGAATTAAACCTTCTGAAGCCAGGGAACCACAAGGAGAAGACAGGTCGCCAAGAAACAAGAGCATTTGAGAAGACAAGTACTTATAGTGGGGATTATCAGTTTTCGAAGGCAGCTAAGGAGCTTGCTACTTTCTGTGGTCCTGGACTTAAATTGCTCTTCTACGTGCCGACTTTTAATATGATTGAACACATCAATTCCTGGGACGAGGTGGTGAGGCTGGCAGGAGTGAAAGGGGGCACCAAGGGCTTCCCAGTGGAACAGTCCAGGAGAAAATGTATTCTGGGGACTCTCTTCTCATGAGGGTCTACAATGAGTTTCTTGCTTTCCTTGTGGTGGTGACTGGTAGTTCTTGTCCCTCAGTAGGAAATACCCTTAAAAGCCCTCTGTAGTCTGTGCCTTACAGAATGAGTGTGGAGGAGGAGAAGTTGGGGTATCTCTCTCTCTCTTCCTCTCTGTCTCTCTCCCTCTCTCTCTCCCCCGTTCCCTCCCCTTTCCAAAAGCTGAGAGTTATTACTGTCTACCAATTGGTACTTCACCCTGCTTGGCCTTCAACCAATATCATGCTCCCACTGTTCCTTTGCAAACAGACCCCGTGGTCTCATCTCCACCAGGAAGTCAGCACTCTTCCTTTACCTCAAACTCCTATGGACACTCTCTCTTCTCCTCCACCTCAGAGGTGCTTTGCTTAGGAGTTGCATTTTTGCTTCTCTGTCAAAGCTTGTCTGAGAAGAATATTCATCCTCACCAAACAGAGATGAACCCTCCCTCCTTAAGCCCTTATTGCCCTTTGGATCATGTCTAAGGCCCCAGAGCAGAAGGGAGTAGAGCTATGCCAGATGCTTCACATACATTATTTCATTGAATTTTTCCATTAGCCCAGTGATGTAAGTACTGCTAACTGTCCCATTTTACAGATGAGGATACAGGTTCAAAAAAGTTGAATGATTTCTTTCTACTTATACAGCTAAGAAGTAGCAGGACCAGGCTTTGAGCCCAGGTCCTCCACTGATCATAATTTTATGTTAACTGCCTATCTTTTTTGTTTATATCCTCCATTAGATGTTGCACTTTGCATTTCTGTTTCTGTTTTGTAGAATTTCGAGTTGTCAAGAACTTCTTTGTGCCATGGGTGAGACTGGCTAGGCCTGAAAGAATAATGACACTCTGAGAGCAAGTCGGCATTTGGGGTCGGGAGGGGGGAAGCGATCCACAGAGATTAAGAACTCGAGTCAGTCCAGTGGAAATGTGTGTGCTGGGAATGTGCTTTAGGGAAGAACAGGGAAGAGGAACTGGTGGGGCTAGGTTTCCGAGTTCATGTTAGCAAGCAGTGAGAGAGCAGACCGCGTAGAGCCTAAATCTGGAGGAGTTAGGAGTTTACGTGAGTTCCGAAAGCTGGTATGTGTAGACACAGGAGTCTGCCTGGCCAAATATAGCGGTAGAGACAGTCATGGATTAGTTGACTGGGGCAGCTGGGAAGGCCGCCCCCGGGGATGGGTAATATCATTGAAAGTTCTTTCATATCAAGCTCCTCTGGAATGGAGATGGTGAGCCAGGGCCCGCCCAACAGCAAAACTGTGCACCTTGAGTCTCTTCACCTGCTGCTTCCATCCTCTCTTCTCCTTGACTTCAACAGCTCCGTCCTGCCTGAAGCATGCACCTTGCATTACTAGCAAAGTCTGAACCAGGAGGCATCTTTTCCTCTCCTACCATTCCCTTTTCCTTCCCCCATCCAAACCACATGGCTTTTTCTCAGGGCTCTATCATGTCACTAGTATAAATCTGATAGGCAAATCTTAATAATGTTTAAATTGGAATGGGAGCCTACAATGGCTTTGTTAGAAGCAGGGGCTATCGGGGGACTTCGGGCTTAGAGAACAGGGTAACAGGGGAAGAGTGAAGATGGGGGTAGAGGTGGGAATTTGAGAAGGGAGCATTTTCAGTGACCTTTGCCTGAGAATAGTCCTGGTTATTTCTTAAATATCTGAAAAGAGGCTTCTTCCCCACTCACCCCCCTCCGCCATTCCCTCACTAGCCCCTTCATGTTCTGCCCACCTTATTCCTGCATTCCAGGATCCTGCCAGGAATAACTGTATTAATTAAACAGCCCTGAGATGCAGAGAAAATGCCCAATTTGGTTTGGGGATAGAAACTCTTCCTGAGTTGTCAAGGACCCCATAGAACTGAGGCTGCTCCTCTTAGAGCTCATGTTCACAGCTCCCTTGGACACTAAATTTAACAGATGGGACGCTTCAATCCAGGGCACAGTTGTCAAAAACCACAGTTTAAATCAGTCACAGACAACTGCTTCATTCCCCACACTTGCCTGGGTGTAACAACTGCAGGAATGCCTCTGCTTAAATTACACCCAGTGACACCACAGGGAGAGACATGTCTCGGCTGCATTCATTCTCTGTCTTTTCTGAGATTTTTTTTATAGCGGGAGTCATTGCCCTTTCCAAATGGGGTGCCAGGGTTCTGAACCATTTCCTTTATCAGATGAGTGTGTGTGGATTTATATAGGCGATCAACAGCAAGGTGGGAGGGTAGGGAGGTAGGAGGGAGCAGGGGAGATGTACTGAGCCTTGCAGGAGGGAGTGTGGTAGCCAAGAATTAGCCAGAGGCATGGAGGCACTGGGCAATGGCTTAAAAAAAGTAAATGGTGTGAAGAGGCTTCTACTTGTGTGTTGTAATAACTGGTCTATGCATCATCACATGGTGTCCAGGCCCAGGGGACCAGCTCTCACCTTATGGAATCCACCCACCCATTCATTCATTCATTCACTCAGGTATTTGTTGGGTGGCCACACTGTGCCATTCACTGCTCCAGGCAGTGGGAACACAGAAGTAAATGTGACGCAGTGCCTGCGCTTGAGTTCATGGTCTCATTTCCATTCTCAGTTGTTCAACTATTCATCCAGCCTAGAACTCGTTGTCATTCATTCCCCTAGCACCTGTTAATTGCCAGGCACTGCATTTCACTGTTTGGCAGAGACACAGAGATACAGAGAAAAATAGGACAAGATCCGTGACCTTAAGAGCATTCCATATAGTAGCGTAGACAGACACGTAGATACGTCCATTTGTATTCAGTGTGGTAAGAGACATTTGGCTTAGATGAGCCTCTAACACACCCTATCACCAAAGATCTTTGATCTGGAGGGAGCGTGACTGGAATTGGGAAGCAGAGGGCCTGGCAGGGAGGCAGATTCTTGTGTCTGGGACTTATCCCATCACAATGCCAGGTACCTAGGTAGGGGCTTCGCAAATATTTGTTATTTCTGTTTGGGGAACAATCTCATCATTCTACTTACATGGCAAAAAAACAAAAACAAACAAACAAACAAAAAAACAAAAAAAAAACCACTTAAGCTAGTGAAATATGAGTGAAATAAAGCAGGGAGGCTTTCTGATGAACAGATTCTGTCCTATTTGTGGTTCATAGGCTTCATAGCTTCTTAAGCTGATAGTTCTCTTGTCAGTACCTCCACTAACTAGTACTGGCAGTTCTCAATCCAGAGGACTTTAAAAGTAGTGACTGGTGCCCTTAAAACGTATTTCAATATTAAGAAAAAGCTAATAGAAACTATACATTCAGCCAAGACAAAGCCACAAAGAGCTAAGTACAATATCATGTTTCTTTGCTTTTGATTGAAATGGTATTAGCTCGGTGTGGTTATCTCATGTGGATCAGAAGCTCCGACGGAGTAAAAAATTGGGAAAATGAATTATTCCATAATAAAATAGCTTTGCTAGATAAAAATCTTTCCAAACATGGGGCCCACAGGGGAAAAAGTAATAAAAGGGATCCTTGGTGGTGAAAAGGTTGGAAATCACTGGCCTCCACGTCTGGATGCCAAAGTTTGGCTGCAGAATCAAAGCCTATGACCACAGAATCCTGGGATTATTGGCATCTGACACCCCTGATGTGGTTCCTGTTGGAAAAGCAAACATGCTCCCTGCCCGGCTTTCTAAAGTGTTATACATTAACCGGCTTACAAAGCGCCATTCACGGGTGGACAGGGTTTTTTTGGATGGCGGTTTGCTGTGTTGTTGTACCTGTAGTGAAAGAACACTTCAGAGGAAGCAGAGGCTTGCTTGAAATCTACGAAGTTATGCTATTGCTGGACAGGCGCACAGCTCCTTGTAACTTACAGGGCTGGAACAAGCTGTCCTCACCTTTCTCCTTCTCGTCAATAGCCTTCATCCCAGAACTCTGAGAACACATGTTCCATGAACAGGCTGGAAATAGGCTAAGGACAACCAATGGGTATAAGCAAAGGAGGAGGGATCCTGTAGGCTGGGGAGGGATGGAGGAGGAAGTTTGAAAGTGGCCTGGTCTGAGAATCACTTCCACTCTTCCAACTGTCTGAAAAAGTTTTCTGGAGGTGGTTGAGGGGAGAGCTCTGAAAAACTTAGAAGAGAGGGGAGCTGAGGTTTCTAGACAGAGAAGCAAGTCCCAGAGGTATTGATCTCCCAGCTTGCATTTAAAATCTTTTTAAAATTAGAATTGTGATCACATACACATCAGATTTATCATCTTCGCCATTTTTTAGCCTGCAGTTTGACAATGCTCAGTATATTCACACTGTTGTGAAACAGGTCACCAGCAATTTTTCATCATGCCTACCTGAAACTCTGCACCCATAAACAACAACTCCCCCAGCCCCTGGTAACCGCCGTGCTACTTTCTGCTTCTGTGAATTCGACAACTTTAGATATGTCATATAAATGGAATCATGCCGTATTTGCCTTTTTATGGCTGGCTTCTTTCATTTAGCGTAATGTCCTCCTGGCATATCCATTTTTGTAGCATGCACCAGGATTTTCTTCTTTTTATTTATTTATTTATTTATTTATTTTTATTTTTATTATTTATTTATTTATTTGACAGAGAGACATCACAAGTAGGCAGAGAGGCAGGCAGAGAGAGAGAGAGAGAGAGGAGGAAGCAGGCTCCCTGCTGAGCAGAGAGCCCGATGCAGGACTCGATCCCAGGATCCTGAGATCATGACCTGAGCCGAAGGCAGCGGCTTAACCCACTGAGCCACCCAGGCGCCCCATTGCTGGATCATTCTGTTGTGGCCATCCTCAAGGTGTAGGAGTTCTTTATGTGTTCCGGATATTAACCCTTTATCACATACGTCACTTGCGAATATTTTCTCCCATGCTCTACGTTGTGTCCTTCAGTGCTCCAGCTCACATTTTGAAAGACAAGAAAAATGTGCTGAAACGGAGAAAGGACCCAGCAAAAATGATGCTAATAGGTTGGGGGCCACATTACATGGTTCCCACCCTCCCAGCGATGCTCTTAAGCATCCAAGCTTTGTGTCCACTGCACGGTCTTTACCCTATTTGCTCCAGGATGCTTCTACAGAGAACATGTTCTACCCTAAGCAGCATCCATCTCTAACACCCCACAACTTTCTTTCTGTTTTCTTCATGCCTGTGAGGTCTGACTTTTCCGCCCACAGCATCGCCAGCCTTGGGTATTGTGATACGGCAGCCTCAAATCCACTTGCAACCTCTTTGCTGTCCTGAGCAGAGATACATTTAAACCCTACTTCTGGAGTAGCCACAGTGGCAGGACTGAGCATACAGTCCACTGGAAGCAATTTGGTCTAATGGAAAGACAGTCAGAGCATCACTTCCCAGCTGTGTGATTGTTGACAAGTCACTTAACCTCTCTGAGCCAGCTTCCTATCTGTAAACATGAGGAGAGCACCCCCCCGACCCTACTGGGTTTTGGTGAACCTTGTTTGGACTAAAGTATGCATGGTGCCGAGACTGACACACCATGGGAGAGGCCGGCGATGGGTGGTGGTTCCTAACTCTGGGCCCAGACTTTTCAGCCAAAAGGAGACATGCCCAGCAGGGGCCCATTCTACTCAGAGGCCACACAGCACTGAGGGGCTTCAAAAACAAAAGTCCTTCCCTGGCCCCTGACCTCCGTAGACCTGTGCCCAAAGAAGGAGCCAGGACCTCCCCAAACGTGCCCCCCTCAGGGACTCCTTTCAGAAACCCTTAGCTCCTCCTGGCCCAGAGTTCTTTCCATCCTCCTGCTCACCTCCTTCTGTCCAGAACTAAAACCTTTCTCCCTAAATCCTTCCCACAGATGGAATCCTTCACCAAGCCTGTAGACCTCTTGAGAGAGCCAGTTTTTCCCTCCTTCTAGTGTATATTGCCACCTGCCCCTGTCCAAGCTGCCATCAGTTCTTGCATGGCTCGGGATAACCCTGCCTGCCACCCCCACCCCCACACTCTCCTCATCTCTTGCTCTTGCGCCCCTCTTGCCCAGCCACAACTTTATCTGGTCATCTCACTCTCCTGCTTAAAACTCTTTAATGACTCCCTGGTGCTCTTCAGGAGGAAAGCTCAAACTCCTTAATGTGGCTTACAGGCCCCACGCAGTCTGGCCTCTGCCTGCCCCTCAGGTGTCATCTCTCACCACCTCTCCTCCATCACACTCCACACTTGCGCCATATCGGCTTTCTTTTTGTTGCTCCACAAAACAGTGTTTCCTCTCGGGGCCCTTAACATATGCTCTTCCTCTGACCTGCAATATTCCTCCCCCCTCACTTTAAGCCTCAGTGAAGATGTTACTTCCTCCGGGAAGATTCTCCTCAACGACCCCTACCCCACCTTCCCAGGCTGAATTAGGTGACCACATGCTTCCTCTGCCATTTTGTTCCTCCTCAGGTCACAGCACTTTGTGCCCTGTTAGAATTACCGCCTTCCTCAGTTATAGCCTTGGAGCTCTGGGAGGTTGGGGACCCTGTCTACTTCCCCACCGGAGCCCAGGATGGTGGCTGGCAGAGACCACTTGTTGTGGCTGTCAAAAGACCCAACCCCACTTCACCTTCCCAACATGGTCGTCATCCACTCTCAACCCTGGCCTCTGCGCCTCAAGGGTCCGCCCACCTCCTTGGAGGACTTTCTGATTCCGGACACAGTGGACAGGGCTCACACCTCATTGCTTTTGTTCAGACTGGCCTTTCTGGCTGCCATGTCCCCGTCCTCCCCTCCCCCACTCCTCACCTAACAAACTCCAACTTGTTTAAGCTCCAGCTCATGTTACATCCCCTCAGTGAAGCCTGTGCCTGAAGGGGACCATTAAAATGAAGATTTATTCCAGGCAGGGCAATTCTTAGCTCATTTTTCATCATTAATGCTTTATTATACTAACTCTAATATCTAGCAGCCTTCATCACTCCAGCCCAGTATTCAGACTGCCCCTCCTCTGGGCTCTCCCGACTCCTTGCCGGACCTCCGTTATGGCCCTTTCCCGAGGCTCTAGATGATAGGTTTTTGCTTGGTTGGGTGGTTCGGTGTAGTTTAGTTACGTTTAGTACTTTTCCTGAAGGACGGTGGAGGACATTGTGTGACCTTAAACCCTTGGGCTCCTCGGGAGGGGAACTTTGCTCATTTCTTCAATTATAATGAGATGTAAATTCTCTCCCCTCCCCCACCCTTTGTCTTCCCCCACACCCTGCCAGTGTGCCTACTCATTACTGAGACAAGCCAGGGCTGCTCGCCTTTCAGGAAACATCATTTTTCCAATTAGCCTTTGATTGGAAACAGTATTACTGCAGCTGGGCTGCTTTTAGTGGCTGCTGGTGATAGGCAGCCTGGTCATAGGGAAAAAGCACTGGCCTAGGAGTCTGGAGCCCTCAGAGCTAGTCGACCTTGGTTCAGTATCTGCATGATACACAACTTTCTTTCTTGCCCTGGCCCTCAGTTTCCTCCTCTTCTGAATGATGAACACAAGGTTTTGCTACTGAAAACATGGTCTGTGGGCTAGGAGCATGGGCATTAGCAGGTGGCTTCCTGGAAATGCAGAATCAGAGTCCCACCCCAAACCTTGTAAATCGGAAGCTGCATTTTAACAAGATCTTCAGGTGATTCCATCGACTGAAAAGTCTGGGGGAGCGCTGTGAACTTCCCAGATGAAAGAATCACTAAAGTTCTTGTTAAACGTACAATTTGCCTGGCTGCTGTCCTGGAGAGGCTAATGAAGTGGGAGTGGGATGGGGTCCCAGAACTCGTATTTGTACCAAGTAGCCCAATTGACTCAAAACCCTAGGGAAGTTTGGGAAACATCAGAAAAGTGGTTTCTGCAGGCCCTTCCACCTTTGACATTCTGCAATTCTGTGCGTATCTTGTTCATTACTGGCGAGAGTAAATAGTGGTACATAATACAGACCTCCAAGACATTTCCCTCTCTAAATTGGGTAAAGTATTTTCAGAATCATACAGGGTCATGCAGGTGGGGGGAAAGGAAGAGGAATTACAACAACTCAAGCCAAATCTTCTTGATTGGAAAAAATCAGCAGTCTCCGGGGTTCAAAGAAAAATTATCTGCTTACTCAAGACTGTCTCCTTGATGCAATCAAGCTTGATATAATCAGAGGATCTGAAAGACCCTTTTGGAGTATGGAAAAGCAAAGATTAAAGATGGAAGGGCAGTGTCTCTTCTAACTGGCAAGAGAATGGAGGCGAGGAGGGCCAGACAAGTTGACAACGAAGCCTAGGAAAAGCCTCTCCCAGAAAGGAATCAGAATTTCCAAACCCTCAGTGCGGATGTGTCCTGACAAGGGATGTTTTCCAATTTGCAAGTGTATTTATACAAATTTTTAAAGAAAGTTCTAAAAAATAAAATCACATGTAGTTACATGTTTAACAAATCACCTTTATTTGAAAAAGGAAAAAAAAAAATTACATAAGATCAGGACTGCCCTGGAAAGTTCAGGAGAGAAAAGTTGCCAGTTTCCCTCCATGTTTGGGTTTGTTTTTCTTATAAATATGCCTTAAGTTCCGTTGCTGGTAGGTTTTGGCTACCTCTGAGATTTAGACAGGTGGAGAGATGTGGAAGGGCAGTCAGAGGGTATTTTTCTGGGCAGAGAGAGAAGGGGTAGACTCTGTCAGCTAGAGTGAAGTGTGAATGAGCATGGTGTAGCCAGGGCCCAAGTCAGGGGAGGAGGTGGGTAAGAGGGAGGCTACTAAGCTGTCTGGAGTGCAGGATTATGTCTAGGAACAGGGGAAGATGGAAGAGAATTACTCAAGTCAAGCTGGGGCTTTCCTGCTCTCACATCTCAATGTATCCAGCCGGCCCACCACCTCCTGACACTCCTGCATCAATAGCACATTGGCTCCATACTCCCCACCCCATCCCTGATCTGGCCTTAGTTCTGGGTCTCCTATCTCCATCCAGACTCTTGCAACAGCTGCAAAGACTCATTCTCAGCATGTCTTTACCTATGTAAGATTTTTCTCAAGCTTGAAAAGTATGTCTTTCATCCAAAAACTGAACATACAGAGATCTGACCAGAATTACTAGCCTCTCGAGTCTTTGTTCTTCTGGGCATGATGCAAACTTGAATTCAAATGGCCCAGGAGATCATAATATGCTATTTAGGTCCTCACTGAGTCCTGGGGAAAAAGGAAGTGGAATTCACAAGAGCAGGGGTTCTCAGATGAGAAAGGGCCTCAGAATCCACTGGAGGGCTTGTTAAAACAGGAATCACTGGGCCCCCGGCTCTCAGTTTCTGAACCAGTGTATGTGGGGTGGGACCCATGGATTTGCATTTCTGAAACGTTCCTAGGTGGTGCTGATGCTCTGCTTTGCAATGTGAGCACCTTGAAGGCAGAAAAGCCTGTTTCATCTCTGCATCTGCAGAGCTGAAAGAAGGGAATCATAAAAAGAGGAAAAAGAGAGGGAGGTGGGGAGGACTGAGGGAAGAAGGGAGAGGGAGGAAGGGAGGGGGGGGAGGGTGGAGGGCGAACAGGAGAGAATATTTAGGCTCCAAGAAAGAACTTGCTTCAAATGCAACACGCCCTTTTCCTTACAACTCAGCTCCCACTGGTTTCTCTATTTGTCCATTCTTTTAGTCTAAACCAATGGCTGCCATACTGCCAAATTTCACAGATGATCAAAATTAGAAAAGAAATGAAATAAAGAGAGCTAGACTGGATTTGAGCCCCTCCCGGTTTTACTCACTTTTTACTCCACCTTGCGAGGACATTAAAAAGCAGCACGCACCTGTCTTCTAGTCCTCTGCATGGAGTAATTTATTTCTACGAAAAAAAAAAAAAACCAACTCACACTATATTTTCCTCAGTTCTCTCTTTTCATCACGATCTGGTTAAAAAACAACAACAACAACCAAAAAAAAACCCTTATTACAGACTGTCATTGGTTGTTATACCAACACTTGGGAACCACTGGTCAACTGCCCAAACTGTAATTCCAGACTATGCCCTTGTATTTGCCTCCCAGAACTCTATATACTGGACCTATAGCCTTGCTGCCTCAGGTAATTTTCAGTTCTCAGAAAGGGTCTTGCTTTTTTTTGCCATTCCTCGTGCTCTTCCCTCTGCTGGGAACACTCCCTACCCACCTCGAAAACTCTTGAGTCTGCTCTCAAATGCAGGCAGTTCTGTGAAGTTTTCCTGACCTTCACCATCCCAAAATATTAATTATCCCATCATTAGTGTTCCTGTAGTACTTGCTCCTTGGCACCGGACTCATTTATTTACAGGTCTGCCTTCCCTGGACTGAAACTCTGAAACCCAAGGCCCAAGAATTGGCAGAGTACCTGGAACATAGCACTCCAGAGATGTCTTAATGAAAACCACATGGACGAGTTGGACTTGATCTGATGGGCAAGAGACAACTGTCATAAATGCCCAGTCAGAGAAATGACAACATCAAAACGATCTTTTAGAAAGAATCTGCTTGTAGTGGAGACCAGGGGAGACTAAGTTGGGAGAAAGCGACAACTTAAAGATCAGTGAGAAAGAGAGTCTGGCCATAATGATCAGGAAGGTTAACCTGGCCAGTCTGATTGTTTACATATATATAGAGAGAGAGAGAAAGAGAGAGAGAGAGAGAGAGAGAGAATATGTGTGTGTGTGTATATATATATGTATACACACACATACACACACACACATATATATATATATATAAATTATGGATTAGGAACACTAAGAATTCCCATCTCCATTTACTTTCTTATTTTTTTTTTGTCTCAACCAGTGTAATGGCATGGGGCTAGTTGATGAAATGCCGTACAGAAGAAAGGAAAATTCCTAACCATCTCAATGCTTTGCTTCTTTAAACACAGCTCAGGTGGGAGCTTCAGGCTTGGCTCTCACCATAAGACTGTTCATGCTGTTTTCCGAGAACTCAGCCTCCTCTTTCTGTAAACTTTCCTTCCTCCCTTTCAGTCAACCTCTTCACAAGCCCAGCGCCTTGCATTCTCACTATTAATAAAGTCTTATCTGAGAACAATATTTAGTCATTTATGTTTGAGGGTGAGTAAGATTTTTAGGTGTCCCTTCTCCCAGGAGCAGCGGCAACCTTAAAGGGATTGGAAATTTGCAGGTAGAGACTGTAGGTAGAAGTATTTGCCAGAACCCACGTGGAGTCTTTTTTCTGCAAACACAGGACTAGAAGCAACCTCCTATTCTGATGATCAAGACTGACCTTGGTCAAAGTATCTTATACATAAAAAGAGGCCGTTTGATTCCCGCTCACTCTGGGAGATTGGGATCTTATATGGTGTAAATGTGCTGTGCTCTTAATTACGGCATTTCCATCATATATCGATAATCAGCTTCCCCATCTATATAATTAAGGGATCAGACTGATGAACATCGAAGTTTTCTTCCAGCTCGGACATTTTGGGGTTATATGAGCATTGGTTCAATGTTAAAAAAAAAAAAAAAGAAAGAAAGAAAGAAAGACACTGTCAGCCAAAAATATTGAAATTGAATTTTATTTTTGGAAAATGGCATTACACACATCTTGCAAATGTACACAGAAATGAGAATGAGATGAAGAACAGAGCTCGAGAGCCAAAATGATTGCAAGAGCAGCTCTCCAGCCTCCTGGTATCGAATGCCGTGAAGCTGCAGCATTCACAGTTCACAACACATTACACACATGGGGAACTTCTCTAGACTTTGAAGTCCTCTAACCAAAGAAAGCCCTCATGAAATCATGGAGGGAGGGAGAGGGATATTAACAGGCACAGGAGATGAAAAAGGTCTGCTCCAGCTGGTTTTACATAAGCCTCATCAAACCTACCAGTCCAAGTGGGAACAGCAAACCAAAAAGGAGAGAGCGCTTTCATGGAACAGTACTTTAGAAACACAGTCAGAAAGCAAAGATAGACATTGCCTGGGCAACCAGGGGCAATGCTTCTCTGTGCATGTCCTCATCTTTTACGGCTACAACTCTTCTACGGGGGCAGCTAAAAAGTCCCTAAGTTATCTGTTGTCATTTTCTGTTTTGTTTTTTTTTTTCATTCTTTCTTAATAAGTATGGCTCAGTCAAGCAGAGCCTTGTGAGGTTTCCAAATACCTCAAAACTGCTGCAGGGGTAAAGGAATATCATTGTCCAATGTCTTTCAATTGCACACGATTCTGAGAACTCTTCAACTCCACTATGTAAGCAAACGGTCAAACACATTCTCGAGCTGCCACCGATTTTTTTTTTTTCATGCAAAGGGAAGTTGAGTGTTTGATCATAACGTCATTCCTTGAGAAATGGTCACTAGCTGCTGAAGAGAATGTTGAGAAATGCCTTTCCCCCCTTTTTGGCCTGCTTGTTTCTTGTTGACTTGACTTGGCAAAAGACGTCGGCCCCCAAATCAGTTCTTTACAACTATGAGACACCTGGGAGCAGGGGAAGGGAGTGGGCAGGGAAGAGGGACCACAGGGAAGAATATATTCTTTTCAGAGGTTAAAATGAGTTATTTAAGAAACGGGATGTATAATACCATGCATTTACTCTCCAAAGCTAGTCACTAGCAAGCTAACGCCTCTAATACTACAACCACCAATTACAGCTGTTTTTGCTACACTTACTGAGTTCTAACTACAGCAATAGGGCAGAAAGGGTGGGCTGTTTCCATTTTTAACTTTCTCCCTTTGAAAATGGCCATAAAAGCGTTTTCTGTACAAGTTTAATGGCACAAAAAGGTGACCCAAACCTTTTTTTTTTTTTTTTAAAGAACTTACCACACATGAGAAATGCAAACTTCAATCAAAACATGCATTAGTTGTATACAAGTCATAAGGGATCATTGGCTTCAAGCTGCAATATATTGCAGGACCATACATGGGAGACGTTTTGGTATAACTTCTTACTTGCTCAAATCCCTTTAAGAGAAGTTATAAAGAAAAGCCATCAGAAAGGGCATTCCATATGGCATTGCCAAGCCATGACGTCCCCAAGGGCTGTGTACCCTGTGGAATAAATTAGCACCTACAAGCTGACTTCTTGAGGCCCACTGATTACTCTATGTGGACTGCCTGCACAGGGATGTGAACAGCTGGAGTTAAGAATAAACATTTAGGTGAATTTAGTAATAGAAGGACAAATAGATATTAATTGAGTGAATGTTTTGTTCTGTGGTAGGGGTTTGTTCATTACCCTTTCCATTAAATCAACCACAACTGCCTATCAGTTTAGCTAAAACAGTTCAACAGTTGGCAAACCCCAAACATAAGGTTGTTACAGACAATTTAATGTATCAGGGGGTAGAACTTGAACCCAGTTGCTCTACCCGACACCCAACGCCCCCAGCCGGCCAAACCAAATGACAGCAGAGATGACCTGTGGTCTCTCATGATATTATATTGCAGCTTTTAAAACTATGAGCAAAGCAAATGAAATCATTTAATAGTATTTAGCTGATAAGAATCCATGGGTGGACTTTTCTGTTCAGCTGATTATTTCTCTGAGCACACTTCACTGCTCCACAAAATGGCAGACTAAAAAAGAACCACAGAGTGCTCTGTACAGTGCTTGGAAGGCAAAGACCCAAAGATACATGAGCTGTAAGGAAACTGCTTATAAAGACCTGCTTTGGGGAAGGGCAACTGAAAATGGAGAACAAAGAGCCAGGATCAGATTGATTTCAACCACCATACTTCTGACTGGACTGGGGTACGATCAGCGCTGGTCAAGTCCAGAAATAACTTCACATCACCAAGGCAAAACTTCAGGGCTAAGAAGAGGTATGTGCCCAATACCTAGACATGGAGGAAGGAAGGAATAAAATGGGAGACAACAAACAAGAGAGGGAATTGCAGAGGACAAGAGATGGGCATTTGTACTCTGAAAGAAGAGAGTGATAAGAGAGTATAAAAATGAGAGCAATTCTAATGAACTAGAGAGAGAAAGACAAGACAAAGAAATACACAGGGGAGGTAGACATTGGCAAAAAGACATTGCTTCCTCAGGTTATTATTAACCCAGAAATGAGAAGTTTCCAGGTCCCCACATGTGCCTTAGTTCACAAGGTGTTTGCTCTGACTTCCATTGTGCCACCTAATCTCTCCCCACTAGGCTGTCCCTTCTAATCAGGAGCAAGAAGATGCTTTAATTCCCAAGGTGAATTCTATATCCCCCCCCAAACCCAGGCATCTAAGGTAAGACGAGATTGCATCTGATTCCAGAAGATGTCAAAGTGTAGGCAGTTAGAAGCAGGTTCCAGAGTCTTGTCCTGTGATAGCCAGTGTCACACCACCTGGGCCAAAGTGGGAGGTCTGCATGGATCTTTAATGAGAAACAAGCAGGAAACAATAGCAACACCAAGTGGTTGAATGTCAAGGCCACACTGCATCTTTGGGGATGGAGATAAGCTCTGGGAACCAGGATGGGAGAGACAGAGGAAAAAGTCTCTTTTTCCTGAAGAAATAGAAGAATAAAATTGGGAATTCACTTTTAAGAAATGAATGGCCTGTGTTGTCTTGGTCCATAATCACAGCCTTTAGGGCAATCCACTGAATATTAACAGCACTACACTGGGTCTAGGCCACCAAGAGCCAAAGAGTCTGTTGGAGATCTCTCTCCCCCGCCAGAAGGTAGGCATGGGGAATCAATGCAGTATTCTTGCTCCACATGGCCACACAGATAAGGAAGAGGAAACACCATATGGAATCACTGAATGTTCCATTGGACAATACTACATAAGAGGTTTCCTTCCTAGGGCAATGGCAGAAGTGTGACAGCTCTCTTGCTACGTAAGAGGTCTCAGATCACTTCTGGCATATCAATGTCTGGGACTTCATTCTCTCTGGATACCAGGTCCCAAAACATAGGACCCTTGATGTCCCCTCATCTCATATGAGCTTCAAAATACTGACAGTTTACTGATGAAACCAGCCTAGGCCTAAGAGCCAAATCCCTGGATGCCATAAGGACAATGCATGATTGTGGCCTGGCCTTGGAGATTCAAGTGGCCCTTTGTGGCCAAGGAGAGGTTCCAAAGACCTGCTTCAAAAAATTAATCTCCAATGCCTTTTAGTCTCCATAGTGACTTGGGTAGCAAAAGAGGTCATTCAAACCCCACTGTCCTGGGGCAGCTATCCAGAGATGCATATTGGCAAAGATGTTTTGGAGGTAGGCTGATCTCTGAAAACACTCTCATCAGTGTGCTAGAGCTCCTCTGGGGTACATGGGCATGCTTATTCCCTTGTCCCAGGGAGATGTGTTTTTTAAAAAAAGAAAAGCTACTTAGAA
The DNA here is from genome assembly GCF_009829155.1 of Mustela erminea. Lineage (NCBI taxonomy): Eukaryota > Metazoa > Chordata > Mammalia > Carnivora > Mustelidae > Mustela > Mustela erminea. The sequence continues at coordinate 92,692,017 of NC_045635.1, forward strand.
CCATATCTGAGGGGGATTGAGGGCATGTCCTGCCATTATTAAAGGGACTAAAGAAGTAGATGTCATTGTGTCCAAGGCAAGCACTGCATTGCTGCTCTAAGACTTGGGCTGGTTGATTCAAAGAAGGATCAAGGGGCCTCAGACCCCTTATATTTTCCTTCTTCTTAGAACTATACATCCACTTTAAGGTTCCTTGGCTCCTTCCAATTGGGGAGGAGAAACAGGAAGAAGAGAGAACTTCCTGAGAAGCAGGGTAAGCCCAGAAGGAAGTCTCTTGGACCTGAACTAATGAATAACCCTTCAATCCCAGAAGGAGACTTACTAGGAGCCAAACCATGGGTTCAGACCTTGTTGCCCTGGTTTCTGCCATGGAAGGCCACAGGAGCAAGCAGCACACACAAGAAGGTGAGTATGGTATGTAGAGCACAGAGCTTGCTTTTTAGTGCAAATGCTAGGAGCCAATGTTTACCACCAGCTGAGGTGAATTTTAGTTATGAAGCCCCTTGCTTATATCTGGAAATTATCCCCATTGGGGCAGGATGGGTATGGGAACATTGTAGATGAGAACCACCACAGCAAGACCAGGTTATTCTCTCTAGCTAGCCTCTCTCCCATATTTTAAAAGAAATCATTGCCAGTGAATGGCAGCCACAGTCATTCAAAAAATACTGAAAAGCCATCTCGGAAATTTATGGGGAACAAAGCTATGGTTCTATTTCTTCCTTCCTTTCCCTGCTCTAGGAACGAGAATCATTTCCCTCAGCCTCTGAAGACCCAGCCAATAGGAGATGTGATGAGGTGAGCTGACAGGGAAAAATCAGCCTTCCCCCATTTCAGCTGGACAGGGCAGGAGCTCAGAGAGCCAAGGGCTCCTCAAGGTGGGACAGTGATCCTCTGTGTTGGGTGGACAAGGTCAGGCACCTCATTGTTCCTGTGGGTCCTCAATGCCTCCTCCTCCTTTGGGGACATCTGCAGTCCATGTGGATGGGAACCATGTGAACACAGGGAGAAAGAGCCGTATGAGATTGCTGTGTGGATTCCCCACTGAGCTCAGGGCAGCAGCATATGGCTCCAAGATGCAACATGACCCTGGGAAAGAATTCTCAGGAGTCTCATGGAAGGCAATACAGTTCAGTGGGAAAAGGCCCTGGAACAAGAGCCAATAGATGTGGGTTCTAATCCCAGCCCTGCCCCTAGCCAGCTGTGTGACCTTGGGGAAATTACCTCTGCATCTCGTTCCTGGCCTGAAAAGGAGGAATTTGGAGTAGGTCATGTGATCCTAAGGTTCCTTCCAGCTAGAAAGCTCTATGATTCAATCTAGGCTAATACTAAAGTCCTTAAGGACACAAAGCAGTCATGCTAATGGCTATCCTTTCCAAAACAGTGAAGAGAAAAGGAAATTTTCTCTCAATTTACCCCTAGTTAACACTACTTAAGAAGTTGTTCAGCCCAGCCCCATATATACATTTTCCCCTTCTTTGTCCCTATTTCTATTTCTGTAAGGGAGAAAAATCAGGAGGTAGGAACAAGCAACAGATGGATTGTGTTTGTGTGTGCGCGTGCGTGCGCGTGCGCGTGGGCATGCACGCGCGTAAGAGGAAGGGAGGATAGGGGAGTGGTGGTAGATGTTTGCTGAATGACTTGATATTTGCTGAGTGTGCAGAAGGTAATACAATGGGACTTTAGTGGTAAAACCAGATTGGGCAAAATCTGGCATGAATGACAAGGGTGAAGGCGCACAGTTATGATTTTTTCTTCTGCTTTGAAAATAGGCTAATTTAAAATGCAATCGTTAAAGGCTTAGATTTTGGAACAAGACCAAGCCCCCTGAAGTGGCAGTACAGAAATGTTCTCTTATAATTGATTAAAAGAAAGATGGAAAATCTACTTTTATGATTGAAGACTGTTGGATCAAAAGTCACTCTCAGGAGAATGTGTCCATTTAGTACACCTGCCACCAGCGAGGAAATGCTCAAGAAGGTAGCACAGGGCCCAGGATAGGAGAGAATCTAAACTCCTCTGGTCTTGCTCCTCACCAGCCTGTCCATTAGTGGCCTCAGCCTCCGTCTCATCTTAAATGGAAGGAACTGGGCTAAATGAGATCCTGAGAGAGTGGAATCTTTGGGGGTCTGGCCTGAAGATTAAAAATAGACCTGCTACTCTCTCTACACTGCCCCTTCCCCCCTCCTCACCATCCCAAGTACCAGTTTTTCCCAATTAACTACAAATTGTTCTGGGAGGCACTAAGGAAAAACCTTGAGCTTCCAGAAGAAAGTAGGGAGTAAAGAAAATGGGCTCTGTCATGGTTTCCAATAGACCTACACATAAAGGAGAGAGGCAAAGAAATATTCTCATGATTTGGGGTTCTATGGTGACCCATTGAACCAGGAATCAGTATTATTATCATCAGGACTTTTCTTGAGCCAAAGATATTTCTTGTAGCTAAGGTCCTCTGAAGCTTTTCTAGAGGTATCTGAGCTACCCCTTACACCACCAAGTTCCCTTCCACATCAGCAATGCCACCAAGTTGCCACGGATCCGGGGTATCCTGCAGTATCTCCCAGTTCTGAAGCCACTGAGGGTGCACACACACATACGCACACACCTCCCAAGCTCATTCCAGTTCAAGAGGAGGAACAACCGCAACTCTTGGACAACTCTTGAACAACCAACAGCTTGGCTTTGAGTGCTGCCCCTCACACACTATCCGAACAATTACAAAGAAATAAGGGGGAAAAAATCTTCATATCTGCTAAAAGCAAACACAGAACTGGCATGCATGGCTTTCCCTTAAATTTAGTCATCTTTGCCGTTATGGGCTATGGTTACAGACAAAAAGCAGTGTTATGAACCGGTACCTCAAAGACTGAGAGCTATTTCGAATGATCAGTCCTTAGTAAAGAGAAATCCTTTCTAGCGTGAAAGACAAGTGAAAGGTCTCTGTGTCTTCAGTATGAAATATCAGGATCGCAGATAAAAAAGACTTGCTGAAAATATGCCGTAACATTTCCCTTAAAATATAATTAGAATGTCTGGTCCACGTTGAAATTATTAATGTAAGCATAACTGTTATAAAGTTATCAAAAGACTGATTCTATTGAATTGGCCTCTGCTACTCATTTTTTTTCCTCCCGGAGGTTTCTGTTTGGCAGTGACAGCATGATTTCTAAACTATGTTATTCTTCTGCATTTTTTTTTTTTGGTAAATTTTCTGCATGTGTTTTTTAGACAAAAGAAAAATCACCAGTTTATAAAAAAGGAGCCTGAAGAGTTTGCTCCCGAAGTACAGACACGAAGTTTTATAAAAAGGATATTGGTTTTCTTGCTATAAAAAGCGACCAAAAGGTGTCAGACCTGAAAACAAATTCTCACAGTGTTTTCAGTGTTGGCTGTTTACAAGGCATTCAATAGAACAGAGACAGATGGATACCATACAGTTTGTGTAATAACTCGCTATGTTAGACAGCCTCCTAGAGGAATCGGGCATACGAAGTCCCTCACCGCCAACCCTTAATTGCTTATTGATTCCAAATTGCCCCACTGGAGAGCTCGACAAGAAATTTGCTGTGCTTTAGAAATGCTACCGAAACGACGACAGCGTTTCTCAATTCTGCCTAGTCTCATTTTCACTGGCCCTGCACCGGGGTCCTAAGCATCTGCTGTCAGAATTACAAATTGCTGGTGTTTCTCCCCCTTGACAGCCAGAACTGGTGCTAGACGACAAACTGGGGGCTCAGTCGGGAGGGAAGAGCAAGGCTGGGGAGCTGCCTTGCCGCCCTCCTAGGATCTTCCAGCATTCTTGAGATCAGGAGACAAGGGGCACTTGTGTTTGTCACTCTTGGATTTGCCAATGAGTTTCTTTCCCACATACGCATTTTAAGGGCTATGTATGTAAACAACCCTCTACAGAAGGAAGACTGTCGTGTATGAGCAAAGTGAGACGGGGAGAAATAACGCAGGCGCCTAAGTTTTCAATAGAAAGGTCATGGACTAGCACATTTTGCATCCCCGGAAAGTTACCCCGAAGAATGGTTAATCGATCTATCTCTTATAATTGGTAACTGTGGATCAGTGGCCCAGAGGAGAAATCACAGGAACATAAACCCAACATATTACAGTGTGTTTTTAAAAGTAAAAACAATGACAAATTAAAATTTGAAAGCACCAATAGCCCTGTTGGACCCTTGAGCAGAAGTACCCTATTGTAACGGTGAGTTTGGATTTGTACTCTGGACTCCGAGCATTCTCTTCTTCACATGGAATCACCAAGTGAGTCCGAGTCATCCAAGGACAGAGGCAGGTACAGATCCTGTAAGAAGATAAGAGGTAAAGTTAACTCCTTTTCTTGACATACTGGGCTCTGAAATGGGCAACATCAGATGACTGGGTTGTTTTAATTAGTATTTTATCTAATTCTTATTTTGAACTAATGACAGATTCAGAGGAAGCTGAAGTATCAGGAGGAATACTTGTGCTGATGTACCCTTCACTCAACTTCCCCCAGTGGTAACATCTTGCCATTTTCCATGCACTTGTGTTGCACGAATGTGTGCATAGTTCTATGCAATTTTACCATGTGTGTATTCGTGTGCCCATCGCCACAGCTGAGATACAGACCTGTACCCTCATCAGTGGGCTCCCTCACACTGCCCCAGTCAGAGCTATAAAGCCCTGTCTCCCACATCTAAACCCCCCATGGCAACCAATGATCTGTTTCCCATCTCTACAGTTTTGTCATACCAAGACTATTATATAAATGGAACCATACGGTATGTAACCTTTCAGGACTGGCCTTTCCCATTTAGCATAATTCTCTAGGGATTCATGCAAGTTGTTGCACATGTCAGCAGGTTCACTCCTTTAGATTGCTGACAGCATTCCATGGTGCCATTATGCCACAGTTTGGTTAACTATTCACCCATTGAAGGGCATTGTGGGCTATTACAACTTAAGCTTGCTCTAAAAATTCTTATACGGGTTTTTGTATTAACGTAAGTTTACGTTTTGCTGGGATAAATGCTCAAGAGTACCACTGCTGAGTCGTACGGCCATTGCACATTAAGTTTGTAAAGACTGCAGTATTGTTTTCCAGAGTGGGGGTACTCTTTATTTTTTCATCAGACAAGTATTAGGGATCCAGTTTATCTACATCCTCGCCAGTATTTGGTGTTTTCTCTCCTTTTTATTTATCTAATCTTGGGGGTTTTAAGTGGTATCTCATTACGGTTTTAATTTGAATTTTCCTGGTGGTTACTGGTATTGAACAACTTTTCATATTGTCTGTTTATTTGCTTATTTCTCAGAGTATGAGCAGGGGATGGGACAGGGAGAAGGAGAGAATCTCAAGCAGACTCCACACTGAGGAGGGAGCATGACAAGGAGCTCGATCTCACCATCCCGAGACCCGACCTGAGCTAAAATCAAGAGTCAGACACTTAACCAACTGGGTCACCCAGGCACCCCTCTTCAGATCTTTTGTTCATTTTCTAACTTGTTTTTTTTTCTTTTTTTTCTTTCTTACTGTTGAGTTTTAAGATGTTTTTATCTTTTATGTATGTCTTTGGCTAGCTATGTGGCTTACAACTATTTTCTCCCATTCTGTTGCTTGTCTTTCCATATCTTTTGCGTGGTCTTTAACAAAGCAAAAGTTTTTAATTTTCATGAGGTCCAGTTTATTATTCTTTTTATTTTATAGATGATAGTTTTGTTGTCAAACCTGAGAACTCTCTGCTTAGCCAAAGATCACAAGATCTTCTCCTAGGTTTCCTTTTTACCTCTTTTACACTTATATCTATTGTCCATTTTTTAAGTTAATTTCTTTTTTTCTTTTTAGAGTTAATTTCTGCATAAGACATGAGGTTTAAGTTAGGGGTCATTTTTTTGTTCTATGAATATTCAGTGTTCCAGCACCACTTATTGAAAAGGCTATCTTTCCTCTTTTGATTGAATCTGCGCCCTTGTCAAAAATCAGTTGTGAATATATGTGTCAGTTCATCTCAGGCTCCCAGAGAACTGCCAGGTACTGAACAAATGTTTAACCGAGAAAATGTACCCCATCTGCCTACCTGCACCAGGAATTACAGTCCATGGCTCCAGTACTGCCCAAGACTTGTCTACATCTTGAGGAGATGGAAAGAGGACATGGCATTGGTTTTTCCCACTGTCCTCAGAGCTGTATTTGGAGATACTTGTGATTCCTCTTGGACATACTTCACCCATAATCTAAATCAGCGATTTTCAAATCTCTGTCTCTGTCTCTCTCTTAATCTCTCTCTCTCTCTTCTTCTTCTTCTAAGTCCTCTATTTAAATGAGATTTTGTTCGGGAGCCCAATATATAAAATAAATACAAGTGTAGCTGTTGTAGTTGATTCAGACATTGGGGGGGCAGAATCTCACCCATCTCCAAATGAAGCAGTTTGAAAACCACTGTTATCATTTGCATTATTAGCAAGATACTAAAGGGAACCAAAACATTTAGGGTCAACTCTGGATATTCAAGAGATCCTTCTTGATGTTTTAAAAAAGTTTGTTTTTTTGTTTTTGCTTTTTTTTTTTTTTTTGCTTAGAAGGAAGGGGTAAGAAAAAAGAAAATTTTTAGGCAATTTCAATGGAAAGAGGAACAAAGTATATTCAGAAACCTGAGCTTTTAGTCCTGGAATTAGTACTACTATGACTTTGAACAAGTCTTTGAACCTTGGTGTCTTCATCAAGAAAATTCAGTATTGGAAAGGCGATATGTAAAGTCTCTCACCTCTTTGACTGTTATTTAGTACCCTCAAGGGACTACAATCATTAAAAAACAAAAGAAAGGCAAGTATAGCAATAGACTCACTTCTCACCAACCCGGCTTCCCTTCATGGTAAATCAGGGGCTTACAAACTTTTTTGCAAAAGGCTAGATAATAAATATTTTGTGCTTTCTTTGCTGGTCACATATGGTCTCTGTCATGCAGTCTTGTTTGTTTGCACTTTGTTTTACAACTCTTTAAAGATATTAAAAAACATTTCTTTTTTCATATTGGGGGGCCATCCCCAAACAATGAGGTCATAGGCAGTATTTAGCACCCTTGTTCTAAACTACCAAACACAATCTCTTATAAAACTGATAAACAGGAAGTACAAGGCTGAGGAAACAATAGAAGTTTAACAAAAACTTGTAAAATCAAACTCGGGCAAAGTGGTATACAATCTGGTCACATCTCTGAAGGGATTTTGCCTCTCTTGTACTTGAATAAAGTGAAAATTGAATGTAGTCAAAAGTATCTTCGAGCTCTAGACTTCCAGAATGGCAAAGAAAGACTCTTTGAAAATCTGCTCCAACAGTGACACTGGAAAAATTGTTAAAACCAACATTTTCAGAACTCTGGAAATTAACAAAAAGTTTTCAGTAATCCGAAGAGTGTTTATTCAAGAAAAATGGCTGAATATAAGAATACCAAAATATGTAGTGCTTTAGCTTATTCTCTTTCCCTTCTCTCTCTCCCCAACTCCAAGGTAGCCTTGAAAGCCAACAGCCTCCCAATTCCAGTATCTGGAAAACAGCAAACTAGTAGTGAGATGGTGCAGAATGAATTAAGAGCCCCCCCCCCACAAAAATAAAGCCCCATTCACAGAGAATTGTCACTATTTGGCCTGTTTGGTAGTCCTTGGAAACTCCCATTCATACACTCTTTATTTGACCTAATGCAGAGCACACTCACTGTGAGCCGCCTTTTCAGATGTTTAAAATCACAGCTGCCTAAAGAAGAGGAAACTGTTAGGGCAAATGAAGCTGCTCCAAACATTAAAAGGAAAAGCTAGAGAATTAGTGTCCATAGGAGAGTTTGAAAAGTTCCAACATATTCGCATGCTTCCAGGAATCTCTGTGACATGGCACATTTTCAAAACTGGGTGTATTCTGAGAAAAGACCTAAGACGGTCCTAATCTCTCATCTCTGGTTGGCCTTGAGGCCCTGCACAAGCAGCAAACGAAGGCTAAGGCAAAATTATAAACTGCCTGGAAGAGCATTGAAATCATGCCCCAACACACACACACACACACACACACACACACACACACACACACAGCATCTAAGCCAAGGCAGGGAGCCTTATTGGATCAAGGCATTTAAGGAAATCTAGTAAAATTTTCTTTCAAGAATGAAGGAGGAAACAAGACATTCTCAGATAAACAAAGACAAGGCATTCGTTGCTAGCAGACATATCCAAGAAATACTAAAGAGAAGCTTTCAGGGGGGAAATGAAAGGACAATGGACAGTAATTCAAATCCACATAAAGAAAGAACACTTGGTAAAGGTAAATACAGAGGTAAATACAAAAGACACAAGTTTATTTTTGTAACTCTTCTCTTCTATTATCCAGTTCAAAAGACAACTGCGTGGAATGGTAATTATATATGGGTGCTGATGGACTTATTATGCATAAAGAGGTAATTTGTATGTTAATAGGAGCCCAAAAGGAGGGGAAGGGAGGAGGGTCAAGTCCATACTATGGTAACTATTTTTATATTCAATTGAAATTAAGTTGATATTATTTCAAAATAGATTGCACTAAGATGTCAATTGTACTCTCCAGGGTAGCCACAAACATAACTCAAAATTAGTTAAAAAAAAAAAACAGACAAACAAGGAGATTAAAATTGTACATTAGAAAAAACATCTAACACAAAAAAGAGCAAAAATTGAAGAATAAGGGAACCAAAAAACATAAGACATGTAGAAAATAACAAAATGGCAGATGTAATTTCTACCTTATCAGTAATTACATTAAACATAAATAGAATAAGCAACCAAATTAAAAGGTAGAGGTTAGCAGAATGAATTTTTAAAACAAAAAGCAAACAAACAAACAAACAAAAACCATGATCTAGCTCTCTGCTGCCTGAAAGAGACATAATTCAAAGACACACATAGGTTGAACACAAAAGGATGGAAAAAGACTTATCATACAGATAGCAATCAAAAGAGAGCTGGAGAGGCTATATAATAACAGGGGGAGAAAAAGCTGAACAACTCAAGAGAGCAGGCCAAATAAATTCCCAAGCTGCCCCATTCATTTGGGAAGGTACCAGTGGAAGGTGCTGGGGCAGGTCAAAATTCTCAGAAGGACAGATAAGGGCAGAAATGCATAGGACAAAGACACAACAAGAAGCAATGTAGTATGGGAGACCTATATCCCAGGCCTATCCTGGCTATTTAACTTCCCCTTACAGGGTCTTTGCTTCTCTATCTGTAAGTTGGGGAAGATGCAGACTAGAAGATCTTTCAGTTTCCTTCTCGTTCTAAAATTCTCTAGGTCAGATCATTGCATTTTGTTTTTTATTAGTTAGACCAAAGCAAGAGAAATGAGCTAGACACTGCCAAGTTCATGAACTCCTTGGGAATCTTAAGGGTCTTTTCATTATGGAGGCCACTTTGAGTCCCACCACACTGAACCCTGGGTTTCAGCATTCACCCTTGCTCTTGATTATTCATGTAACAGAACCTTCATTGTGGTTGGTTGGCTGGTGGAAATAATTATAGGAGAAAATTATTTCAGACTTATATTTCAGAGGAAGGCCTAGGGGTAGAATAAGAAGGAAACTGCTCTTGTAGCTGCTATGACTTGGGATGGATACAGTGAGAATCAGGCTGTGGAGGGAATCCATAGGATTAGGCTTGAGAATGAACTTCTGTAAGTCTGTCCTCCATCCACTTATTTGATATTCAAAAGATATTTTCTTGTGTGGGTAGAACAACGTTCAGGAAAAGGAATTATCTCAACTCTGTGTTTTTGTTGATCGATATGTAGAAATACAGAAACACACATATTGCTTAACAATACAAATAATTTGCACCTGAAATTCATTTGCTGAGTCCCCTGGAGCCCTACAGAACAAAATGTTTGTAACAAATACAGCTGTGCTGGCGATACTATTGCGTTAGAGAAAACAAAATCTTGGTTTCTGGTCCAAGGAGCTTATAGTCCAAAGGAAGTCAGAGAGGAGTTTTGAGAAACCTGGCTTCTGGTTTGGGTTTGCTTTTTCCCAAATGTGCCCTGCACTTTTCTGATGGTGTGGCTTTGTTCTTGTTGATTTATTATTATTAGTTTTTTAATGATGGCATGCCCATTCTCTTCACCAGCCATCAAAAGCCTACCCAGGCTTCAATGCTCCACTTAAATGTCACCTAGTCTGCAAAACTTTCCTCATCTCCCACTGTCTCCCAGGCAGAGGACTTTCCCACCCTTTTGTCCGTTCTTGATTACACTACCAAAATCCACTTAGAGTGGTGTCTGTGATTTAAGGATCAGTACCCTGCTTTATTCATCAAACTATCTCTCCAAGCACTTACAGGACAACAGAGAGAAGGTCTAGAAACATAGAGGAAAATGTGTATTTAAATAATGTTAGTTATATTTTCAAATAATATGTCCAATGTATTTCCCTCCGATCTCTGGATAACTTTGCAAGCCAAATGCCTCCACATTAAAGGCATGAGTGCAATCACTGATCTAGAAAACATTTTTAAATAAACAAAAGGGTTTCCCTATATTTCTAGGCTTTTCCAAACATCTTTAATGTGCTGCCTTCTCCAAATTGTTGAACCATACTAGGGTTGTCTTTGCCCTCGGCACCCCCTTTTCCTCATTTCTAAAATGGAAATGCCACCTCCCTATCTCTGTCACAGTGTTATCACAAGGGTAAATAGGAAAATGTGCAAAAGGATAAAGCAGTATGGGAATGCACAATGTTGTTCTCATTAACTATCCAAGGACTTACTTTGTGTCCATATTGTAGCACTTGAGTATGCGGACTTTGGCTAACCCCCTCACAGCTGCATTAAAGAAGATTCTCCATGAGCTGCTTAAGAGGGGAAGCCAAGAGGCTGATTACAGCTTAGGGCCCTGCCACAGCCATCAAAAGTTACCAAAGGGATGCTGGGACTTCAAGTTTGTTTCCAACTGCGCAGGAGGAAAGTCATGGCCTCAGCCACCTGCTTCCTGTCTCCACCATGACTCACACCTTTCAGGTCCACTTGGATTGGAGTTCAAATGAGAACTGCTTGGGCCCACTGCCCAAGGACCTTGACAGTGCTAACTAAGGCTCAGGTAACTATGTAAAAGGAAGAGCAATAAGCTGAGTCCTGAGGCCCAGGAGGACTAAGCCAAGGTCATGACATTTTTAGCTTATTCAGAAAAAACAGTTCACCCTGCATCATTAGTAGGGTTAAGTATGAGGCTGTTGCCTCTGGATTGGATACACTAAGAGAGACACGACATTACTTCTATGACAATTCTGCTCCAAAGGTGTCATATGGACTTAATCACAAGGAAACATCAGACACATCTAAATCAAAGGACATTCTACCAAAGAACTGGGCTGTACTCTCCATTTCTATAATGCACCATCAAAATGAAAGACTGAAGAACTTTTCTAGATTAAAGAAGACCAAAAAGACATAAAAGCCACAGATGATGTGTGGTTCTGGATTGGATCCTGGACCAGAAAAAGGATGTTGCTGGGGCAATTGATAAAGTTTGAGTATGGGCTTTGGAGCATATAATAGTGTCTTACCAGTGCAAATGTCCTGATTTTGATCATCGTGCTATTGTCAGGACTGAAAATATCCTTATTGTTAGGAAATACATGCAAGCTTTTAGAGGTAAAAGTGTATGATGTCTTCAACTTAGTCTCAAATGGTTAAAAAAAAATGGTGAAGTGTGTGTGTGTGTGTGTGTGGTGTGAGAGAGAGAACACAAAAAAATTAAGTAAATGGGGCAAAAATCTAAACAACTGGTCAATCTGTGCCAAGAGTATACAGGACTTCTTTATATTTTTCCTGCAAATCTTACATAAATTTAAAATGATAGCAGAGGAAGAAGTTAAAAAATTAGTAAAAAGTGTACCAAAATCCAAATAGTTTTTAAAAGTTTGCTTTTAAATCATATAAGAAATCATATAATGTTTATTTGCTTATTTGCTTTAAATCATAGGAAATCATATAATGTTTTCTTGCTTCACTGTCATAAAAAAGAGTCCTTTAAAAAATAAAAGTATACACTGAAAATCCCACAGTGAGTCTCTGATGGTGCTGCCACCTATAGCTTGTTCTTCAGTGGTTAAATCGGTTTGTAGAATTGAGTCAAAAGAAAATGAAACACCCACACAAAGTTTGCAAACCCAACCAGGAGAAACAGTTTAACAATGCCAGCACTCACCTCAACAGGCTTATGGACAATGGGTCCTCAGCCTAAATGAACTGAACATGTCAATTGTTAAGTTGAACGACTCAAGAGAGCAGGCCAAATAAAGGCCCAACTGCCCCATTCTTTTAGGAAGGTGCCAATGGAAGGTGCTGGGGAAGATCAGTCTTCTCAGAAAAACAGCAAGGACATAAATGCATAGGGCAAAGACACAGCAGCTTCTGCTAGAGAGTGGAACAGCCGAAGTAGGCTACTCTCCATCTTGGAGTGTCCATCTTAACAAGCTTTGCCCAGAAGAATAACTGAGTAGTTTTCATCCATGCTACAACCTCTAGGTAACACTAGACATACAAACAGTGCAGCAGATTGTCTTCTGGGGAAACCAAATAGCTGAGCAGGAAGGTTCTGGTCAGGGTCAGTGCCAGAAACTGAAACATTACAGGAATGGAACAGGAAGTAGGGACAGTGGAAGAGGTAATGGTTTGATTAACCAGGAAATAAAATCCTAATGTAGAGAAATGAAAATGGATGTTGGGCAGTAGTGTCCTATTACATGTTTAACAATTGATTTTCTGGGGGAAAAAACAACAGCCTTGATGTGTAGTGTGTGCTGATTTCTGTGATGCAAATATTCCCATCACAGCTGAGTTCTAGGTACCAACATGGCATCACTGAACACAGAGCAGGGAAGGGATGTGCACAATCAGCTCTCATGAGCTAACATGAACTGGCTCGGGCATACTGGTGGTGGTAACCTGGGCACCAGTCCTATGTCTACCACCACCTAGCAATGTCACCCTAGTCACTTAACCCTCCTGGAGCTTCATTTCCTCACCTGCAAAAGGTCAACCTCACAAGATGATCGAGAGAATCAAATGACAGTAATTTATCTTTATCTAAAACCTCTTTCAGCTCTGAACATCAGTGGTTCCATGATGGAACTGGCCACACTCATGGCCTTTTGCCTTTTTCCATCTCATTTTGAGTCTTATGAGCAGGGAGAAGACAAAAGAATTCTAGAGGAAGCTGCTCCAGAGTGTGGCTGTTGGAGCAGAAACCACGTTCACGTGGCCTCAGGGATGAGGTTCAAGGCTGTGACCACTCCCACTCCAGATTTTCTATACAGAAGAGATTGCTGGGTGGGAATCTGCTTGAAAAGTGGGGCTAATGAGTTTACAAATTTCCCTTATTTTAGCAGGATATTGATTTGGGATGACTTGGAAGTGTCAACTGTGCCCAGGCAGGGCCAACACGGTGTATATGTTCCCTCTCCTCAGCACTGATCCAGAGTCTGCCTGGGAATGAAGCATACAGGGGGAAACTTGGGTCTGTTCATATCTTGATGTCCAGCAAATCTAAAGGAAGTCACTCAGTGCTAACTTTCTTTAACTGCTGTCTTTGTCCCTTGTACCGACTGGTGCCTGGGGACATAAATTGCCCTCAATCTCCTCTTTGCTGTGCCTCTGAATTGGAGTGAAAAGCATTTAGCTCATCCTTCGAGACATCATTTGGGGACTCCATGAACTCAGAATGGGTATTTGGGACCTTCATTACCTCTTCCTTTTGGGTAAGTGTAACTGGAAATAGATAAATGTGAGGGGTGGGTAGTCAGAGGAATAAATGAAAGTGACTGGAAATTTGGGCCCTGCTGTGATTCCCAGGGCTTCAAGCTCAAGGACCAGGGGAAGGGAAATTTTGGCCTTGATGCATTACTGAAGTAGCTCACTGAGCAGACCCTCACCCAGCCACTCAAAGAAGTTGGAGTGCAAAGGGGTTTAGTAAGGTATAAGAGACATAATACCTTGTGCTTCCGGAGGCTGCCAGGACTGGTGGGCGTGGAGATGGGTGACTGTTTAGACTTGGGGGTAGAGAGCTGGCTGCTGGAGGTCCCGTTTGCTAGCCCAAGGCAAGAGAAAAGGAAGGGATAAGAATCAACAGCATACAAAGGAACCAGTTTTCCTTCCCCTCCAAAGACACTAAGAACATTCAGGCAAGGCACACAGACAACCGAGTGATTTGATGAACGGAACAAAGGTGAGAAGAAACACATTCCTCAGAAAGGCCAGAACTACAATCCTCAGTTAATTAGATCCTGGAGCAGTAATCCTCCCACCTCTCCCCCGAGTGCTTCCAATTACAGGGCTCTGGTACTTTTCAAATCTTTCTCATATATTCATTCCCAAATTTGACCCTAACACCATCTCCAGGAGGTAGTCTGGGAACATATGATTTTGTTTCAATGTTACAAGGCAGAAAAAAAGTGAGGCAAAAGAGGTTCTGTGCCTTACCTTAAAGGGGAAGGGACAATGGGTGACTGAGACCAGGGATACATCCCCTCTGGGCAGCTGATGTGGCAGATACAAGACAGCCCCATGGTCAGTCTCTCCCCACTCCCCCACCCACCAGTCCCCACTCTCTCTTCCCTGCCTCATCCTGGCTGAAAAGAACAGAAGGAAAGGAAAAAGAAAGGGAACTACTCAGGAAGAAGAATAAAAAAGAAATTGTGTGAGACACTAAAGGCCTGTAGACCAAGATGGGCAGAGGAGGGAATCAAAAATGAGGGAGAGAAAGAGATCAGGAGTCGAGAGGGGAGACGAGGAAGAGGGGGATAAGAGGTTAGGAGAAGAAAAGAATGAGGAAGTTTGAAACCAGGAGAAAGGCACAGAGACTGAGGAAGGCAGACAGCCATGGCCAGAGTCAGGGTGCACCCCCATTTCTCTCTAGGCCAACAAAAGGCTGGAAGAGAGATGGCTAAGTATGTAACATTTTGATATTCCATTGTGTTTGCAAGTTGTTTTTATATTCCCTTTGCTAATGAGCTTTTCAAGATCTAATCATGTGAAAAAAAAATGCAGTGCATGGAAATGAAACAATTAAACAGCTTTTGAATGGATTTGTGTTTAGACATCTCATGTTAAAGTTAATATTTTTAATAATCTAAAGACCAACATTGTTAATCAGAGATATTCTGAAACATGCTTTAAAAATAAAGGGATTTTTAAAAAATATACCAAAGCATGTGGGGGCAGAGGGAGAGGA
This sequence comes from Mustela erminea, assembly GCF_009829155.1. NCBI lineage: Eukaryota > Metazoa > Chordata > Mammalia > Carnivora > Mustelidae > Mustela > Mustela erminea. The sequence continues at coordinate 92,707,240 of NC_045635.1, forward strand.
GTAGAGAAACAAGAAGGAAGGGCAGAAAGAGAGAGAGAGAGAGAGAGAGAGAGAGAGAGAGAGAGAACAGAAAATACTGAAAGTTAAGCAGGAGGATGGCCTGAGAATGTTGCTTAAACTATTGTATCGTGAATATTTCCTGAGGATATATAGTCCCTCTCCTCCACATAGGATAGTGTTTTCCTTGGGCTCCGGAACCTGTGTATCAACTGTAGAGATGGAAGACACACCAGTGGGGAGTTTGCTAAGTCTATCCAAGTGCAAGTAAGCTGAAAACTGGGCACATAGGTATCCACTGGCTTGAGCTGTGTATTAGTGAATGCCTCTCTCACCCACTTACGGAGAGGTCTTTATCCCTGTCAGGGCTTCCTGAAAGTCATTCATTCATTTAGCCAGTAGTAACAGTGTGCTTTCTCTAAACCAGGCCAAGTAATAGACACTGGGGTTTTAGAGATGAGTAACTCACTTCCTGTAGTGACCCAAGCAAGAATATGGTGGGCTAAGTACTACAGCAGACCCACACAGGGGGATTATTAGACCCCAGGGAAGAGGCTTTGAAATCAGGGGACTGGGAGGCACACAGGAGGAGGTAATGCCTGAAAAACAAAACAAAACAAAAAAACCTTGAAAGATGACTCTGGAATAATGGGAGAAAAATCTGTGGAGACAGAAAGTAGATTAATGGATGCTAGGGCCTGGCCAGGGTTGAAGTGGGTAGTTGGGGAGAAATTAAAAGTGTCTGCTACTAAGTACAGAGTTTCTTTTAGATGGATAAAGGTGTTTTGGCAATTGTGGTGACCACTGCACAACTCTATGGCTAAACTAAAATCCATTGAACTGTACATTCTAAAGGAGTCAATTCTCATGTGAATTGTATCTCAATAAAGCCAGTATGAAAAGATGAATTGGAACTCCTTAGGCAGAGGGCAGAAAGGGTATTCCATTTTTTTCTAGAAAGGGTATTCTAGCCTTTAAGATTGTACCAGTAGGGGAAATGACATGCGAGTGTAAAAGAATACTGTACATTTATAGAGTACAAATAGCTTAAAATGGCTCAAAAACAAGGTGCCAATACTGAATTCCAGGACATGAGATGGGAGATGACTTGGGCTGTGGGGGCCTTTTGTGGGGCTGTTTGAATTTCACTTGTGAAAGAAATCTGAGAGTGATATTCCCAATTTTGCATTTTAAAATTACTACTCCGGTTACTGTGATAAAGTTGGGGTCGAGTGGGATGGGCTGAGGTAGAAACAAAGAGACTGGTTAGAAGACAATGCACTAGTCCAGGGGCATCTGAGTGACTCAGTCAGTTAAGTGTCTTCCTCTTTATTTTAGCATTGGGCTCCACACTGGGCGTGGAACGTGCTTGGGATTCTCTCTCTCCCTCTGCCCCTCCCCCACTCTCTTTAAATTCTTATTTAAAATAATTTTTTTTAAAGAAGACATTGCATGAGTCCAGGTGAGAGGGGATGATGACTTAAAGCAATGGAGAGAGAGAGAAGGGACAAGGCAGAAGATAGAGACCTAGAGAAATAAGCTTAGAGTGTTATGTCCATACACTGATAAGCCATGCCAAGAAGAAGGTGATCTGTGCCAACCATCATGGAGATGTTGGGTGCTGGCTTGGCCAGGGCAATAGGCTTTCTGGTGAATGAAGGAAGAAGCACTGTGGAAAAGGCAAGAGTGTGTGGAGCTACAGTGGGGTACAGTAGTCCATTACAGGAAAAGGAAGGAGTTGCAAGGACACCTACAGTGCCTGAAGGCCTCCCTAGCAGGACCTGACCTGTAGTATACAAGCTAAAGAACAATCTTGGAGGTCGGTCTGAGCTGACATAATAATGCAAGTCTTCCCAAAGAGCCCTGACCTCAACCATCGTCTTACAGATGTGGGCATCCCCAGGTAAGTTCTGGCATTTTGTTCCGTGGGATCGATGCATCCTTTGGCAACAACGGATTGTAGTTCCCCAGCATTTGTCAGCCATGCTACACAGTGGTGGTGGCCATACTCCCCGTGTAAAAATGATATTTTTCACCTACACTCTTATCGAACTGAGGGTGAGCCCACTGGTCTTGCCAAAATGGAGAAAATTGTGAACCACAAGCATGTCTGTAAGGGAGTTTCCACCCACTTGTTGGCCATAGACCTGCACAGACAGGTTCTTGTGCAACTTCCAGTACTTTTCTCAATATTTTTGGAAACGCTCTCCCTCAAACACTTTAGAGGTAATACATAAACCCATATGTTATCAATACCTCTCTGTCTAGTCTCTGTGTATGTGTCTATGTTGATTCTCTGCCACTCCCCGACTAATTAATCTTAAGCTACCTATAATAAAAGTCTTTATTTTGTCATCCACATTCACCAAGCATTTTGAAAATCAGTTTCTTAATACCTTAACTGCCACTCACTTAAGTGTTGGAAAATGCAAACACTTGCCCAGACTTCTTTCCCCCCACCAGATGTCCTGATGGACTAAAACCCAAAGATGGACATGAAGACATGAGAGAATGTAGACACACACAAGCAGATGTCAAGTCTTCACAAGCTGAAAGAGTCCCTATGTTTATAGACTAGATTAAAAATACATTCACACGTGGGAAAATATACCTGGGAGGGTGCTATTTGATATGGACTCTAAAGCCAATTCATATAAATGTCAAGTAAGAGAAGGAGCAGGAAAAAAGTGCAAATAGGGTCTGAAAAACTGTGCACGGTCTGACACTGGCCAATCCATGTGGACGGCCATGACAGTTCATTGAGACAGTGTCCAGAAATAACACCACTCCTTGATATCTGTTATTGTCCTTCATTTTTCTTTACTAAATACCCTCAGATCTTGTCTCTGAGCTTCTAATTCTCAGCTGCAATTTGGGGATGCACGCAAGGAGACTTTACCCCCTTCGAATTATCTTTCTCCTTTCCCTGCTCAGAACTACTGTCTTCTCTCACTATGGTTACTTTTATTTCCTCAAAGTCCAAATCCTTTCATTCCTTTTTTCCTCATTGTACAGGGCAGTTTTTTCTCTATATAACAAGGTACATTGAGGATTTCTCAGTCTCCTAGGCCATCTTATCAATGTTATCAATAAAACACAAGATAATATTTAGCACTTATTCAGTGTCTGATAGGCCAGCACTCACTGTGCATGCACACACCCACCTACCCAACCCCCCCAAATACAGTCTCTTTTAGTTGTATTTTCATTTCCAATGAGGAAAGAGAGGCTTGTTCCAGCTGAAGATAGCAAAGTCAGGATTTGAACACACATCCCTCTGATTCCAAATCCTATGTGTGTTTCGGTTTGTTTTTGGTTTTTGCTCCACCACTCTTGCTTTTATAAATGAATTGCTTCTGGGACTCCTTCCTATGTCCTATGACAACTCTTCTGATGGAGGAAAGAAGGGGGCAGAAAAGTTGTGGTATAGAAAAAAGAGAGGAATAGGACAAGGTAGAAATAGACACCAGAGCTTACATACAGGTACCAGATTTTATTCTACTTACCTAGTTTAGATTAGAAAGGAGGACATTAGGAGAAGGAAGGGAAAAATGAAGTGGGGGGTGGGGAATCAAAGGGGGAGACAAACCATGAGAGACTATAGACTTTGGGAATCAAACTGAGGGTTTTAGATGAGGGGGGTGGGGGGATGGGTGAGCCTGGTGATGGGTATTAAGGAGGGCACATATTGCATGGATCACTGGCTGTTATATGCAAACAATGAATCATGGAACTCTACATCAAAATTCATTGGCGTACTGTATGGTAACCGACATAACATAATAATAAAAAAAAAAAGATTAGAAAGTATTTAGCAAGAAACTTCTTTTATTTGCCAAAATGACTGGGTATGATAGACAATGTCATGAAACACTAGCAGACAGAGCAGCCAGCATGGCATGTAACTTCTGTCACACCACACGTCACACCATTACTCCCTTCAGCTGCTGTCCCTCAACTATGCAGCACGATGGCCAGGCTTGGCTTGGCATACAGTCTTGTCTCCCTAGCTTCTCTGAATCATTATGCCTGCCCTTGCCCCAGTGCTCATCTTCAAAACCTTGGCTCTGTCAGAATGGAGCAGGACGAACCCAAACAAAAGATGGCTGGTCAGGTAACTAGGCTGACATACCTATTCACAGGGATTTATGTGTATGGTAGAAAATGGGTTCCCAGGAGTGAGGAATAAGACAGGTTGAGTTAGTTCCCAAAGAATAAGGAGAGAGTCTAATTTCTGGCATGGGCAGCCAAGGACAGAGTATGGTCACCAGGCAAGCAGCGTTGATCCTGAGCTCCTAGACTATGGATTCTCTTGTCTGGAGGCTGAACTGATCCCTGGAAATTGGGATGCAGCTGTGTGTAAAGTGGGTTTAAGTAGTCCAGGTGTGGCAATTATAAAACTGTCTGGGCAGTGAGTTAGACAAGTCATTATACTTTATGGATTCAAGTTTGGATGGCCAGAGTGGCACAGAAAAGAAAGGCGGGTGGGGGAGGGGCTTGGCATCTACTTTTTACCCAACCTTTTCCAGGAGACCAAATTAATAATGCTCATTCACTTAGCTCTGGCTTTTTCTCCCATTCTAATATCAACACTTGACCTCAACTCAAAATCAAGCCTATTGGTTTTGGTTGGATGTAATTTTGAAACATTGCTCACTAAAAATAACCCCAGTCTAAAAAAAAAAAAGAAAAAAAAAGCCATGACAATAATTTAAGAGCTGTCTTAACAATTGCAGTTGTATTTCTACAATTGTTTTCAAACCATTTTACCATATATGAGTTCACATGATTCTCCTGATAAACCCAAGAAATGATGGCTGGGAATTAGTGGTCTCCTTTTAATCACAAGAATATAGAGGTTCAGAGAGAGTAGGACTTGATTAAAGGGGAAAAATTGCTTATCTTCAATGGATGATGGCCTCTGGGGTTTCCACATTATATGCCTCCCACTGCAACCTTGTAGTGATTGGTTCTCTGTCTTGTCTGCTCTCATACCCTAATGCCTTGCAGGAGATTTCAATACATAATTCAGCCACTTCCTTATTTTCCTCATATTGAGATGCTCTAAATGTTCTTTCATTCCAGTTCAAACATACCCTCTTTTCTCCCTACATATACAGGGAGTTTTTCTGGAAAGCCATTCAAGTAGAACCAAGGTGGTTTCAACTTACTTCGAACAAGGCCAAGAGACAGAGCCTGTGGTTTTTACACATTCATTCCAAAAACACCCTTGGTATGGGTGTCTGGACTGGTTTAGCTAATTGTTCCTTCTCAGTGGAAAAATTGTGTCCCTATCCCCAGACCCATCCACAAGAGATGCCCAGAACTGAGGGCACAGGAATAGTTCCTCACGGATCCCAGCAGAGGGCTGGTTCCCAGGCCAAATTAAGTCACAGATTGTGAGATACCGTCACTTCGGGAGCTGGAAGTGGAATTCTAAATCTATTTCCTATAGAGTCTTGGGCAGCATGCAGCTTTGAATCTTCTAAATCAGGAGAGAAGAATTTGCAAAACAAATATGGACACCCATTCCTGCAATATTTTGACACAGATCAATGTCCCACAAGAAGAGGACATCTGTAAGGAGGCTGCTGGAGTGCCAGGATTGTTTTCTCTGAGTTGATAATGCTGACAACATTTGTTTCCTGTTGAAGGTGGTTTTGCTGAGAGCATGTATCTGGTGGAGCGAGCCTGCTGTCTATGCTCACTACTGTTTCCATAGGGTAGAAACTAGAAAACACAGCACAGCTCTTAATCTGCAAAAAGAACACATGCTTTCGGAGTCAGTCAAGGTTCTAAATCATGGCTCCGCCTGGATATGTGTGATCTTGGGTGTTCCCTAACCTCTGTAGGTCCCCATTGCCACATCCGTAACATTTGAATGAAAAGACTGCTTAACTCAATCGTTGTTGTTTTGAGGATTACACGGCAGACTATACATGAAATCCT